>NC_080173.1:37760569-38960569 GCF_950295315.1 Erinaceus europaeus | reverse complement strand
GTTTTGGTGGTGGGAATGGTGATTATGTACACTCCTAGTAAAGTGTAGTCAAATAAATCACTAGTTAATTAATATGAGAGGGGGAAAATTAATTGTATGTCTCGAAGTTTTTAAAACACAGACTGAGTCTTCTTAATATATAGGCTGTGTATTTGATATGTGGACTCTCTCAAAAGCCTAGACCAAGTAGATCAGAAGCAACCAATGGCACAGCTATATACAAGATATTGGGTACTATACAGCAAACCCTAACAAAAGGACTTTTCAAAGTTAACCCATGTTGGATAGTATGCCAGCTCCCCCCCGCTTAAACACCAGTATGTCTGTATGAGATTAATTTGATCCTATTCAAAGCTGCAGTCTATTTACATAAATCACTTTTACATTTACATAAAGCACCACCTTCCCTCCAGGGCATTGGTGGTTTAGTGGTAGCATTCTCACCTGCTCCGCCCCCTCTCATTGTCACACCCTGATCTTCCACCAGTCACTTTTCGCTCCACCCTCTCTATGTCACATCCTGTTTCCACCCTACTTGGAGAGTATAAAAACAGTTGCTCTTCTGATTAAAGACACTTGGAAATTGCTTTCCGACTCCGAGAGTTCCAGAGTGTATCTCCTGCGAAGTTAGTGCGGCACGAGTTCCTGATCCCTCTCCCACGCAGCAGCCTAGATTGGCTCCAGTTGAGTTCTCTCCAACCCAGAGAGTGATAGCTCGGGAAGAAGCACCCTTAGGCTATCCCGGCAAACCCAATTACCAAATAATATGATGATAACATTAACTAAATAGTATTTCTTATTGTAAAGATGTTCTGTGTTCATTGCAACTAGTACTGAAAAATCTTCAACACATGAAGAAAATTGAAACTTCTCATTTTTCCAACACCTAGAGAAAAACTATCCTTTTGTAATGAAGTTCTTTAAGATCTTATTTATTCAGGTAAGAAATCCTAACAAGGGGCTGGATGGTGATGCACCTGGCCGACTGCACACATTACCATGTGCAGGGAGACCTGAGTTCAAGCCCCTGCTCCCCACTGAGTGGTGCAGAGCTTCAGAGTGGTGAAGCAGCTCTTCAGATCTCTCCTTCTCTCTTCCCCTCCCCTCCCAATTTCTTTCTGTCCTACTGAATTAAAAAAAAAGTTTTAACAAAATAAGTGTCCAGTCATGCATTGTTGCTGACTGTGGTTGCGGCATTGTATGCAAGATCTCTGAATTTTTGTGCCCTTTGATTAGCATAGTATTTACACTGTCTATACATGCAAGCACAGTGTAGAATCAATCTTTCTCTCTCTCTCTCTCCTCCCCTCCGTCCTCCCCTCTCTCCCTCCCTCCAGGGTTATCCCTGGAGCTTAGTGCCAGTACTACGAACCCACCACTCCTGGTGGCCATTCCCCCCTCCCTCTCTATCTTCCCCATCTCTCTCAATTTCTCTGTCCTATCAAGTAAAATGGAAAAAAAATCCTCCATTTTTAAGACTTAATAATATTCTATTTTATGTTTGTGCTACATCCTTTTTACCCATTCACCTGTTAATACACATATATTGTTTCCGTATCTTGGTTATTGTGAATAATGTGACATAGGAGTGCTAGATCTTAGAGGTTATCTTTTCTCTTACTCTTTTTCCTCATCCTCTTCCTCCCTTTTCTTTTTCCCTCTTTCCCCTTCTCCACAGAAACAGAGGTGGAGGTGGGAAGAGAAAGACCACAGCACCAATGTTTCCTTCAATCCACAATTAGAAATAAAGTCTTAATATATTTTTTTACTTTTTTTTTTCTTTTTTTCCTCCGGGGTTATTGCTGGGGCTCAGTGCCTGCACTACAAATCCACTGCTCTTGGTGACCATCTTTTCTTTTCTTTTTTTTTTTCATTGTTGTTGCTGCTGCTGCTGCTGTTGTTGGATAGGTCAGAGAGAAATTGAGAGAGGAAGAGAAGCCAGAGAGGGAAAGAGAAAGATAGACAACTGAAGACCTGCTTCAACCCTTGCAGAGCAACCTCCCTACAGGTGGGGAGCTGGGGCCTTGAACTGGCATCCTTGCACTTCATACTATGTGCACATAACCCAGTGTGCTACTGCCCAGCCCCCAGTCTCAATATTTGAAGGTGCTAGTGGGTGACAGAAATCTCTGAGTCAGTAGTGGCAGCTTGAATGCATCACTGAACTTTCCAGTTAGTGGAGCCAGTAACACTGCTCTTTCACTTAAGTGAGATTGAGTTAGATTTCTGTCCCAAGCCCTCCCACCCGACATCTCAGTTTCCCCATGCCACACACTGGGGCAATACTGGGTGAGTCAGAGCTATGTTTGCCTTAATCCTCAAGAGGATGAAAGAGCTTCTGTGAGATCAGGTCCCATGTACTGGACCTCTTGCTTTCTTTAGGGAAGAGAGGGGTAGCTGTCCTCAAAGGTGACAACTTTGGTGTATGTGTGTGGTTGGGGGGAAGGGGAAGAGGGATAGTGGGACCACATTTGTGCCCATACCCCAGTTCAAAGGTGCCTGATTTCAGCTCTTCACAGTGGTCTGTCATGAGATGCTGGGATAGCCTGAGGGTGCTTCTTCCTGAGCAAGTGCTCTCTGGGTTGGAGAGAACTCAACTGGAGCCAATCTAGGCTGCTGGAGCTAACCTTGCAGGAGATAGACTCTGGAACTCTCAGAGCCGGAAAGCAATTCCAATTGTTTTTACTCAGAAAAGCAGCTTGCATATATATTAGCCAAGTAGGGTGGAAACAGGGTGTGACGCAGAGAGGGTGGAGCAAAAAGACAGTGGTGGAAATCAGGGTGTGACGTAGAGAGGGGGCAGAGCAAAAAGATTATACCAATGCCCTGGAGGGAGTGTGGTGCTTAGTTAACAGTGGTGTATGTAAATAGACCACAGTTTAAAGTGGGATCAAATCAATGCCCTGCAGGCATGCCGGTGCTTAGTTAAGTAGGATTAGAGATAGAAGCTTTAAGCTGGGGGAGCTGGCGTACTACCCAACAATGAGAAAGTCAGAAGCAGTGGGGTGGGCCAGATTTCAGTGAGCACAAGGGATTCAGTGTCATTATGTCATGGTGTGCAGAAACCCTGCCAAGTCCTATGCAGTGAGAGTCCTTGTGCCTACTGTCCAGAAAAGGAGCAGTGAAAACCCAACTTGCAGCAGTGATTCAGCCCTCCCACCTGAGGACTCCAGTCTTGGGCAGTGTGGACCTATGTGCTGGCTGTCACTTTACCATTCACAGAATTCCTCCCACATTTGTATTTTCCCTGTGCAGTTGTTTGCTCCCAACTGCAGGAGATCTTATCACTTGGGGCTTATAGGTCATTTGTGGTGGCAAAGGGTGACCCCAGGGTTAAGAGTGTCCATATAATTTTGGAGCTCTCCAAATCCAACATTAAATGTGAAAACATTTTCTTAGGATGAATAAAGAAATTGTGGGCCCTAAAGTCCCAGGTTTAATCCCTAGCATAAGCCAGAATTGAGCGGTACTCTGTACTCTTTCTCTCTCAGTATATGTATCATTTTGCCTCCATGGTTATCACTGGGCCTCAGTGCCTGCACTACGAATCCACTGCTCCTGGTGGCCATCTTTTTTCCATTGTTGTTGTTGTATAGGACAGAGAGAAATTGTTGTTGTATAGGACAGAGGAGGGGAAGACAGAGGGGGAAAGAAAGATAGATACTTCCAGACCTATTGCACTGCCTGTGAAGCGACTCCCCAGCAGCTGGGGATCTGGGGTCTCAAACTAGAATTCTTGAGCTGTTCCTTGCACTTTGCACCATCTCTGCTTAACCCGGTGCACTGCCACCCAGCCCCCTTCTCAATATCTTTTTGTATTTCTCCCATTAAGATAAATAAAATAAAAAAAGAAATTGTGGGTAGGGAAATATTATAATGGTTAGTGCATCAGATTTTCAGACCTGAGACTCTAGGATTCCAGGTTCAATCCCCAGCACCAGTATAAGTCAAAGCTCAACAGTGCTCTGTGTTCTCTGTGTGTGTGTGTGTGTGTGTGTGTGTGTGTGTGTGTGTCATGAAAAATAAATAAGTAGCAGGAGTTGGGCGGTTGCGCAGCAGGTTAAGCTCATGTGGTGCAAAGCTCAAGGTCCTTCGTAAGGATCCCAGTTCAAGCCCCCGGCTCCCCACCTACAGGGGGTTGCTCCACAAGCAGTGAAGCAGGTCTGCAGGTTCTTTCTCTCCCCCTCTGTCTACCCCTCCTCTCTCCATTTCTCTGTCCTATCCAACAACAACAATAATAATAACTACAACAATAAAACAAGGGCAACAAAAAGGAATAATTAATTAATTAATTAATTAAATAAGTAGTTAGAGAGGTGGCATAATGACTAGAGCTATGAGACTGGGAGGCATGAGGTCCTGAGTTCAATCCCTGGCATTGCATGTACCAGAATGATGTTCTGGTTCCCTTCTTTCTTTCATCAATAAATAGATAACATCTTAAATCAATAAGTCAGTCTTAGGAAAAAAGAAAGAAAGAAATTGCAGTAAATCACCAAAACCTGGGAGGTTCTGATGCCATATCTCTTGTTCCTGTTAGCTCACTCCAACCTTCTGCTTCAAAATGGTTCTTGATTATATGCCAACTTACCCTTTGTGTTGAGCACTGGGGAGATCTGAAACCCCAGGGCAAAGTCATCACTGAAGAACAGGCTGGAGGTTTTGTTTTTTTTTCTCTTTAGCATCTCAGGGAGCAACCAGGCAGCCTATCCCTCTAGTTGCTATGGCTTAGAGAGTGCAGGATAGAGCCGGTTGATGACTCACCTGGTTGAGCGCACATGTTACAGTGCACAGGGACCCAGATCCAAGCCCTAGTCCCCACCTGCAGGGGAAAAGCTTTGCAAGTGGTGAAGCAGTGCTGCAGGTATCTCTCTTCCTCTCCGTCAACCTTTTCTCTCTTGATTTCTGCCTGTCTCTATCCAATAAATAAAGATATTTAAAAAAAATTTTTTTTAAAAAAGAGAGAGTGCAGGTGAAGTATCCACCACCCAGGAGGCTGGAGATGGGGCTTTACAGTGTGTGTGTGTGTGTGTGTGTGTGTGTGTGTGTGTGTGTGTGTGTGTGTGTGTGTGTAATAGAAGAGAATGAAAAAGAGAGAGGAGGGAGGGTGGGAGAAGGAGAAGGAGAGTCTGTCAGAAGGCCTGGAGAGCAGAACTTCCTGAGGTGCTAAAATGCTTGGGCCCCTGAGTGTGGTTTTCCTCTCAGCCAGCACCATACCCCAGAATAGTTCATCAGCCTTAACTTGTTGGTTGAGGTCAGCAGCTCCCGGAGAAGCTCAGACACCAGAAGCAGTGAGTACACACTGGTTCGTCTTGAAGCTGGCTATGAAAAGATCTTAGAAGATAGTTCTCTCTGGGGGAAGCAGTTCTCTTGTTATATAACACAGAGAATCTTAGGTATGGGGGCTGATGGGACTGAGCATTATGAATACTTTTGAAACCTTGTGGTTGGCAGACTGGCTAAGTCAATGTGGCATGTATGCCATAGGGGCTGAGAATGAATTTGAGACTCATCTTCTCAAAGCTTAAAAATAATCACCTTTTTTCTCTACCCATGACTTTTTTTAGTCTTTCAAAGTAAGGATCACCATTGCAGAGTTAAGCATATAGCATTGTTTGGAAAAGAAAGCCCCTCAACAGATAGTAATTTCTGCCAGCAAAGAATCATTTCTACTAGGGGTGCTTTGTGTTTTTTTTTTTTAAGTCTCAGAACAGAAAGAGTATGGGAAGTCAGAAGTCCTGTGGCAAGGTACCTGCTTGCTGGGTATAAGATAGTACCCTCCAAGGTTCCAGAACCTTCTTCCCTAGAAACTTTAGCACTATGGGGTGTGCCCTTCCCTCTTGGAGTGGATCTGATAATGTTCTGGCCCAGTGCTGGGTATCTGGGTCAGATAATTGTGCTTGTGAGGTCTGGGTGGCAGAATTGCAAAGATATGACAAAGATAAAGGCTTTTCAAGGAAGTCACTTCTTGCATGACTTCTGTTTAGATAGTATTTTGCTCCACCCTCTGACAGGCGCTCAACCTGCTTTCAGATGTCTTTTCAGTGAGATTAAGTTTTTGGTCTTCACTTTTTTTTTTTCCTACCAAGTCTAGTTCCTACCAAGTTTAGTTCAGCATAGGAGGAAGTCCGTATTTTAGGTTTATTAGAGAATTGTGGCTCTCTTCCAGTCCTGATTTATTTCCTCTCCTTTTCTTTTCTTCTTTTTTAACCAGAAGCTTGCTCAGCTCTGGTTTATGGTAAAGCCATGGATTGAACCTAGGGTCTCTGAGCCTCAGGCGTAACCATTATGCTCCAGCCCTGATTCTAAAGCAAAGACAAAGCCAGAGTACTGCTTCTTCAGCAGAGGTCACTAACATTTCTGTTTTGTTCCTTTGCAAATTAGTTCCATAAGCTTTATGTTTTACCATGACTTGAGTCTCAAGTAGCTGTTTCACTTCCTTTAATCTTTCATCTGCCAAGTTAGCCTACATATTGACTAAGTGGGAGAAGCCCACAAAAGTGGAAGGAGCAGGCAGTCAAAATAGCTCACTGGGACATTGTGCTGCTTTGCCATGAGCACAAACCAGGTTTGAACCCAACTCCTACAGCATTGAAGGAAGCTTCAGTGCTATGGTCTCAATGTCTGTATCTGTCTCTCTTTCTCTGTCTGCCTTCCCTGCCTCTATCTGGGGAAAAAATAGATGGAGTACAAATAAAAAACATCAAACTTCCACTTGAAAAAAAAATTCTGCTTCAGATGGATTATCCTTTTCATTTCTTTTAGTTTTTTGAACACATTAAAACTATTTTAAAAGATGGAAGTGCTGACTGTGTTCAAAAACTTTGCAAGTTCTGTCTCCTTTGCTTCTCACAATAGTCCCAGGAAATAGCTCTACTTAGGAGCTTCACTCTGGAGATGAGGAAGTGAAGGCAGAGAATATTAATGTAAGCTGGTCAAGGTCAGGCTGGCGGGGAGCAATATAGTCAGGATTGGAACCAAGGTCTTTCTAACTATAGAGTCTGAAATTTGGGAAGAGAATGTTTCACTAACTAGAAAATATTCACTTAATCCTGTACCTGCAAACAACTTAACACTTCAATATTTCTGCATCCTGGGAGCTGGCATAGTGGATAAGGCACTGGACTGCCAAGCATGATGTCCTGGGTTTTATTCCTGGTATCATGTTTGTGAGAATGGCACTCTGGTTCTCTCTCTACTTTCCCTCTCTTGTTAACATATAAATAAATAATCTTAAAATTCTTTATTTCTTTCTACTTATACAACTAGCTGATATAGCACAAGATGATTTAAGGATTATCAAAAAGCTTTGTATTACTTTAATAGTGTTTAATGTTATATTAAGTGATTGTTTCATTAATTAAGTATTCCCTGTTCTTAAATAAAATTGACTATTTTAAAAATTATTTTATTGAGGAAATGAGGGTTGACATATTGTGTGCACAACACACTCACCACCAACCCAAGTCCCTCTTGACCACCCTGCACTGAACACCCAACCCCCCAACCTCTGAGAAGTGCACTTAGCTGCAGTGCACCTCACCCTGTCTAAGCTTCACCCTGTATCTCCCCTTTCTTGCCTTGCTTCTTAAGTACCACCTATAAGTGAGATCATCAGGTATTTATGCTTCTATTTCTGACTTACCTCACTTAACATGATTCCTTCAAGTTCCATCCAAGTTATGTAAAAGAATATTTCATCATTGCTTACAACTGAAATACACACACACACACACACACACACACACACACACTCACACACTTTCTTTGCCACTCATCCATCATTGGATGTTTGGGTTGCTTCCAGGTTTCGGATGTTGCAAACTGTGCTGCTGTGAACATAGATCTACAGAGATCTCTTTGAATAGGTGTTTTTGTGTTCTTTGGATAGATCTTTAGAGAGGAAATGCTGGATTATAGGGTAGATCCATTTCTAATGTTCTGAGGAACCTCCATACTGTTTTTCACAGAAGTTCAACCAATTTACATTCCTCCCAGCAATGTAGAAGTGTTTCTCTTTCCCTACATCCTCACCAGCACTTATTATTTCTTTTTTTTTATTGGGGAATAAATGTTTTACATTCAACAGTAAGTATAATAGTTTGTACATGCATAATACTCCCCAGTTTCCCATATAACAATACAACCCCAACTAGGACCTCTGAATCCTTCTTGGACCTGTATTCTCTCCACCCACCCACCCGAGTCTTTTACTTTGGTGCAATATGCCAATTCCATTTCAGGTTCTACTTGTGTTTTTTTTTTTTCTGATCTTGTTTTTCAACTTCTGCCTGAGAGTGAGATCATCCCATATTCATCCTTCTGTTTCTGACTTATTTCACTCAACATGATTTTTTCAAGGTCCATCCAAGATTGGCTGAAAACGGTGAAGTCACCATTTTTTACTGCTGAGTAAGTAGTATTCCATTGTGTATATAGACCACAACTTGCTCAGCCACTCATCTGTTGTTGGACACCTGGGTTGCTTCCAGGTTTTGACTATTACAAATTGTGCTGCTAAGAACATATATGTACACAGATCTTTTTGGATGGATGTGTTGGGTTCCTTAGGATATATCCCCAGGAGAGGAATTACAGGATCATAGGGTAGGTCCATTTCTAGCCTTCTGAGAGTTCTGCAGACTGTTCTCCATAGAGGTTGGGCCAATTTATATTCCACCAGCAGTGCAGGAGGGTTCCTTTAACCCCACACCGTCTCCAGTATTTGCTGCTATTACCTTTTCTGATGTATGACATTCTCACAGGAGTGAAGTGGTATCTCATTGTTGTCTTTATTTGCATTTCTCTGACAATCAGAGACTTGGAGCATTTTTTCATGTGTTTCTCAGCCTTTTGGATCTCTTCTGTGGTGAATATTCTGTCCATGCCCTCCCCCCATTTTTGGATGGGGTTATTTGTTGTCTTGTTGTTGAGTTTGGCAAGCTCTTTATATATGTTGGTTATTAATCTCTTGTCTGATGTATGGCATGTAAAGATCTTCTCCCATTCTGTGGGGGGTCTCTTGGTTTGGGTAGTGGTTTCTCTTGCTGTGCAGAAGCTTTTTAATTTGATGTAGTCCCATAGGTTTATACTTGCCTTAGTCTTCTTTGTAATTGGATTCGTTTCATTGAAGATGTCTTTAAAATATATGCGGAAAAGAGTTCTGCCAATATTTTCCTCTAAGTATCTGGTAGTTTGTGGTCTAACATCCAAGTCCTTGATCCACTTGGAATTTGCTTTTGTATTTGGTGAAATACAGTGGTTCAGTTTCATTCTTCTGCATGTTTCAACCCATTGTTTCCAACACCATTTGTTGAAGAGACTCTGCTTTCCCCATTTAATAGTCTGAACCCCTTTGTCAAAGATTAGATGTCCATAGGTGTGGGGGCTCACTTCCGGGCTCTCAATTCTATTCCACTGGTCAGTGTGACTATTCATGTCCCAGTACCAAGCAGTTTTGATGACAATGGCCCTATAATACAGTTTGAGATCTGGGAGTGTGATACCTCCAGTTCTGTTCTTTTTTCTCAAGATTGTTTTGGCAATTCTAGGTCTTTTCTGGTTCCAGATAAACATTTGTAGCATTTGCTCTATTCTCCTAAAAAATGTGCTTGGGATCTTGATGGGGATAGCATTAAATTTGTAGATGGCTCTGGGTATTATATTCATTTTGATGATGTTAATTCTACCCACCCATGAACATGGAATATCTTTCCACTTCTTTGTGTCTTTTTCAATTTCTTTGAGTAGTGACTCATAATTTTCAGTATACAAGTCTTTCACTTCTTTGGTTAGGTTTACTCCTAGATATTTTATAGTTTTTGTTGCTATAGTAAAAGTAGTTGATTTCTGGATTTCAATTTCTTCTTAGTGTTTGCATAGAGGAATGCCACTGACTTTTGAATGTCAATTTTGTAGCCTGACACCTTACTGTATTGCCTGATGATTTCCAAAAGCTTCTTGCTGGATTCATGTCATCTGCAAATAAGGAGAGTTTGACTTCTTCTCTTCCAATCCGTATCCCTTTAATTCCTTGCTCCTGCCTGATTGCTATGGCAAGAACTTCCAACACTATGCTGAATAGTAAGGGTGATAGTGGGCAGCCCTGTCTAGTACCTGATCTGAGTGGAAATGCTTCCAGTTTTTCACCATTGAGTATGATGCTGGCTGTAGCTTTGCTATACATAGACTCTACTATCTTCAGGAATTTTCCATCTATTCCCATTTTTTTGTAGTGTTTTGATCATAAAGGGATGTTGGATTTTGTCAAAGGCTTTCTCTGCATCTATTGATATGACCATGTGATTTTTGGTCTTGCTTTTGTTGATGTAGTGGATCACATTGATTGATTTACATATATTAAACCAACCTTGCATGCCTGGGATAAACCCCACTTGGTCATGATGAACAATCTTTTGAATATACTGCTGTATCCGGTTGGCTAGAATTTTGTTCAGTATTTTAGCATCTATGTTCATCAGAGATATTGGTCTGTAGTTTTCTTTTTTGGTTGTGTCCCTGTCTGCTTTTGGTATCAGAGTGATGTTAGCTTCATAGAAGCTGGCAGGGAATATTCCAGTGTCTCCAATCTTCTGGAAGACTTTTAAATGTAGAGGTATTAGTTCTTCTTTGAAGGTTTTGTAGAATTCATTTGTAAAGCCATCTGGTCCAGGACTTTTATTTTTGGGGAGATTTTTGATAACTGTTTCAATTTCATTAGCTGTGATGGGCCTGTTTATGTTATCTCTTGCTCTTAGTTTTGGAAGCTGGTAGGTAGCTAGGAAATCATCCATTTCTTCCAGGTTCTCTAGCTTGGTGGCATGTAGTTGTTTATAGAAGCCTTGCATGATACGTTGAATTTCTGCGGTGTCTGTTGTGATATCTCCTCTTTCATTTAGTATCTAATTTATTTGGGTCTTCTCCCTTTTTTGTTTTGTGAGTCTGGCTAAAGTTTTGTCGATTTTGTTCACTCTTTTGAAGAACCAACATTTACTTTCGTTGATCTTTTGTATGGTTTTCTTATTCTCAATGTTATTTATTTCTGCCCTAACTTTAGTGATTTCTGTCCTTCTGGTTGCTTTAGGGTTCCTTTGTTCATCTTATTCTTCTAGGTCTTTAAGATGTGCAATCAGGCTGTTTATTTGTGCTTTTTCTTGTTTCCTAATGTGTGCTTGTACAACTATGAACTTCCCTCTCAGTACTGCCTTAGCTGTGTCCCAAATATTTTGATAGCTTGTGTTTTCTTTTTCATTGAAGTCTCGAAACATTTTGATTTCTTCCTTGATTTCCTCTTTGACCCAGAGGTTGTTAAGAAGTGCACTGTTGAGCTTCCACATTTTTGGACTATTACTAATCTTTTGTTGATTATTATGTGTTAGTTTCATTCCACTGTGGTCTGAGAAGATGCTTGGGATGATTTCAGTGCTCTTGAATTTGCTGATGCTGTCTTTGTGGCCTAACATATGGTCTATCCTTTAGAATGACCCATGTGGATTTGAGTAAAATGTGTATTCCAGTTTCTTGGGATGAATGACTGAAAATGTCCAGAAGTTCAAGTTTATCTCTCTCTTCATTTAGCTCCCTCATGTCTTTATTGATTTTCTGCCTGGATGATCTGTCAAGTTGAGAGAGTGGGGTGTTGAAGTCCCCTACTATGACTGTGTTGATATTAATATATTACTGTAGCTCTTTCAGTAGACATTTGATGTATTTAGATGGCTTCTCATTGGGTGCATAGATGTTAATAATTGTTAAGTCCTCTTGATTGACTGATCCTCTGAGCATTAAGTAGTGTCCATTTCTATCTTTTTTAATCTTATCTATTTTATAGTCTATCGTGTCAGATATGAGAATAGCTGTTCCTGCCCTTTTTTGGCTTGTATGATAGTTTTCCATCTATTGACTTTAAGTCTGTGTTTGTCTTGTTGAGTTAGGTGGGTTTCCTTTAGACAGCATATTGTTGGGTTGTATATTCTGATCCATCTTCCTACTCTGTGCCTTTTAACAGGTGAATTCAGGCCATTGACATTTATTGATATCAAAGATTGAAGATATTTTAACACCATTCTTGTAGAGTTTGAGAGTGTTCTGATATATGTCCTATTTATGATGGTCTGACTGTTTATAGGAGAACTTTCAGAACTTCGTTCAGTGCAGGTTTGGTGATAGTTGATTCCTTCAACTGTTGCTTGTCTGAGAAGGTTTTGATGCCTCCATCTAGTCTGAATGACAGTCTAGCAGGATATTGTATTCTTGGTTGAAAGCCTTTCTCATTGAGCACTCGATAGATATCTTACCATTCTCTTCTGGCCTGTAGTGTTTGTGTGGAAAAGTCTGCTGCTAATCTTATGGGTTTTCCTCTGTAGGTGACTCTTTGTTTTTCTCTTGCAGCCTTCAGGATCCTTTCTTTATCCTTATTCCTTTCCATTCTAAATAGGATGTGTCTTGGTGTCTTTAAGTCTGAGGTTAATTCTGTTTGGGACCCTCTGGGCTTCTTGAATCTTTATGTCTTTGATGTCTAGACTAGAGGAGTTTTCAGCTATTATGGCTGAAGAATGCTTTCTTCCTCTCCGTCTTTTTCTTCCTCTGGTAAGCCAATAATGCGTATATTGTTTCTTTTTAAGTCATCCAATAGGAATCTGTTGTTGTTTTCAACATCTCTTAATCTCTTTTTGAGATCTCTTCTTTTTTAGTTGTCTCTAATTCATCTCCGATCTTGCTAATTCTGTCTTCAGCCTCATTGATTCTATTCTCTCTGCCCTCTACTGTTTTCTGGAGTTCATCTATTTTGTTTTCCCTGTTCTGATACTGTTTTAGCTTGTTCTGCCAGTTGTGTTCTTAGCTTAGCTATTTTAGCTTTCAGTTCTCTAATAACATTGAGATAGTTAGTGTTTTCTTCCATAGTCTCATTTGTTGTTCCTGTATTTCTGATTACAATTCTTTCAAACTCTTTACTCACTCTTGTGATTATTTCCTTACCTAATATTTGGATGTTGAACTCATTATTTTTTGCTTCACCCT
Source organism: Erinaceus europaeus (assembly GCF_950295315.1). Classification (NCBI taxonomy): domain Eukaryota; kingdom Metazoa; phylum Chordata; class Mammalia; order Eulipotyphla; family Erinaceidae; genus Erinaceus; species Erinaceus europaeus. The sequence goes on along the minus strand of NC_080173.1, from coordinate 38,947,549 downwards.
TTGGGGGCCTTTAGCTGGACTGTTTTCCTGGTTCATTTCTCCAATATTTCTTCTTGTTGGTTTACCCATTTATATATTATGTTATGAGTTCTCTCTCTTAGTATTTTTCATATTACTGATCACTATTTCCTGGATTGACTTGTGTCTAAGAAAGGTAATTAAAGGGTTCACGGTGGTGGAAGTTAACAGTTAGTTGTTTCAATAGTATTTTAATCCCTGAGTTGGAGCTCAGTGATTTATAAACCTATTTTTTTTTCTTCTCTGTAGGATATGGGAGCCTGAAGGTTTCTAACTATAAGTAGGCTTCTTAACTTAATCACTGACTCCTAACCAAGAGATAAGGCAGGGTGTGGCAGAGATAGTCCAGTGGTTATGCAAAGAGACTTTCACAGCCCCACAGCTATGTCACCAAGGTATAGGTCTTCTCCTGAATTTCCTGGTTAGATCTCTGTCCCCCTGTGTCCCTCCCTGCCACTGCTTCAGATTTTGAGGGCAGTAGTGATGGAGACTCAGATTTGCACTTGATGAGTCTCTGGGGACTGTCAACTATCCCCTTGTTAGTGGAACAGACTGGAGGTGGTGTCTCAACTGATAGACTGTCAGACTGTTAGCAGCCACTTAATCTCTCCCTAGGCTCCTCTTTGTCACCAGCCACATGTGTTTGCACTCACCAGTGATTTGGTGGGTTTCTCTAGTCGTTCTAGTCCTGTCTTGTTTCAGTCCCAGGTGGTCTCCTTTGGTATTCCTAGTTGATCCGGGAGAGGAGAGGAGAGGAGAGAAACAGATCTGCTGCTGCTCGTAGCCCTGCCTCCGGGAGTCTCTATTTCTATTCTTTCTAATGTCTGGCATTATCACAGATGTAAAGTTATAATTGCTCTTTTTTTTTTCTCCCAAGATTGCTGTGGTTATTCTGGGTATTTTTCTGCTTCTGGATAAACTATTGTACCTTTTGCTCTATTTCCTTAAATTCAGTGGAAACTTGATAGGGATTACAATGAAAACATCTCTAGATAAAATAGTCATTTAAACAAAGTTAATTCATCCAGTAGAGCACACATTACCAACTTGTGAGAACAGAGTATCTTTCCATTTGTTTGTATCTTCTTCTATTTCATTAAATAGTAGTTCATAATTTTCACCGTGTAGGTCTTTCATCCCCTCTGCTGTTTATTCATAGATACCTGATTTTTTTTCTACTATTACAAATGAAATTAATTTCTGAATTTCCTCTTCATTTGGCTTAGTGTTTACATAGAGGAGTGCCACTGGTTTTGTATGTGTACTATATTGTTTGACATTTTCCAGAAGTTTTCTGCTGTATTCTTTTGAACATCTACAAATAGTGAGGTAACAATTTTAGTTCTCTTCTTATCCATATCCCTTGTATTTATTTCTTTTTTATTTTTTTTAACTATCTTTTATTTATTTATTGGATAGAGACAGGTAGAAATTAAGAGGGAAGGGGGTGATAAGGAGGGAGAGAGACAGAGAGATACCTGCAGCCCTACTTCACCACTTGTGAAGCTTTCCCCCCACAGGTGGGAACCAGGGGATCGAACCTGGGTCTTTGCACATTGTAACATGTGTATTCAACCAGGTGCACCACCACCTGGCCCCGTATTTTTTTCTGTCTAATTCCATATGGCCACAACTTTCAAGACTATGTTAAATAGTAGTGGTGACAATAGTTCACCCTATCTTGTACATGATCTAGGAGGAAAAACCCAAAGCTTCTCACCATTGAGTATGATATTGGCTTGTTGTATATAGAAGATTGATAGCTATTTACACCTCAGTAGCCATCTTATTCATATAATTTTCCCCATGGTTTTGGATTTTTCTCTGTAGAAAAGGTTCTTGGACACGAGACTGCTGGGTATAAGGGATGTGAACACTTTAATGGTACTCGGTATATATTGCTAAATTACTGTCTGTCAACACTGTATCTGATAGCATCAGTTTAATTTTATCCATTTCACAAGTGACTGTATTGTATAAAAGATTAAACAGGACTTTTTTTGTAATTCTGTATTTCTCATAATATAGTTAGATTTAACAAGGTTTTTTTTTTTTAAAAAAATAATTATTTATTAATGAGAAAGAACCAGACATCACTCTGGTACAGGTGCTGCCAGGATTTAGCTCAGGACCTCATGCTTGAGAGTCTAGTGCCTTATCCACTGCACCATCACCCAGAACACTTGCCTAAGGTTTTTATTTTCTCTTTTACTTATTTGTTAGGATCTTAAAAAATTTTAGAGGTTTCTTTCTTTCTTTCTTTCTTTCTCTCTTTCTTTCTTTCTTTTTGCTAAGTGATATAGGTTTTTAATGACATGTCAGTTACATTTCAAAATTTACCTTTATAAAAGATACAGTATTAATAGTTTTATATAGTCAAATCTGTTTGTGTTTCCTCTAGTTCTAAGAGATATAAATCTCAAAGTATTTATTTATACTTTTAACTTTGGTGAATGATGTGAAAAGTAGATTTAAACTGACTTGAAAAATACACGGGTTTGAGCTCCTGGTCCCCACCTGCAGGGGGAAAGCTTTGTGAGTAGTGAAGCAGGCCTGCAGGTGTCTCTCTGTCTTTTTCCCTTTCTGTCTCCCCCTTCCCTCTTGATTTCTGACTCTCTCTGTAAATAAATATTTAAAAATTAAGAAAATGAGACTGGCTATTATCATTATGACTTTTTTTTTTTTTTTTAAAAAAAGATCGATTTATTTATTACATGTGGAAGTGAGTTTCACATGAGACAAAGAGAGGGAAGCCAGAGCACAACTCTGATATATGCAGTGCTGGTGAATTGAATCCAGGAAGTTCAGGCATCCAAGGCCAGTGCTCTACCCACTGAGCCATCTCCTCAGCTGAGAATAAATCTTCTGCAGTATTGGGAGACCAGGGCTTGGCACATGCATGGTAATACTGAGCTATATATCCTAGTCCAGAGGTAAAGAAAATAAAGGAAGTGGGAAAGAGAGGAAGAGACTCCAGAATACCTTCCCATCATCTATGAAAGGTTTTCTGGTGCTGTCACTGGTGTTCCCTTGTGGGGAATTGAACCCAGGACTTGAGGTCTGCTAAGGCATATGCTCTACCTGCTGAGTCACCATCTGAATCTTAACAGTGTGTGTGTGTGTGTGTGTGTGTGTGTGTGTGTGTGTGTGTGTGTGTGTGTGTGTTACTGAACTGTCTGCAGAGGGAATTAGAATAAGGTCAAGGTCTGGCTTACCTTTTGCTCTATAAATATAGTTCTGAATTTGAATTTTTTATGAGTTTCCAGCCATCTGTTCTTTGTGCCAAAGAAATAAACAGAGGTTTTCCATGCCTATGGGCAAGACAGTTCTAGGGAGCTGAGCACTGGGGTTGGGAAGATATGTGGTGCATGTCAGGATGAGTGACACTTGAGCGACACTTTGAGTATTTAACCTTCCCTATCGGTTTGAACTTAAGAAAGGCAGCAGGGGCCTTGCAGTGAAAATGTAACCCTCTTGATACAGAGGAAAAAGTCACTTCAGGGATGAGACTAATCCCCACACTCCTATGACCCTGGCCCCTGTGTTGACTGTGCATGTGACACCCAGGCTCATGGTGCTATTCACCTTCCTGTTCACCTAGGTGCCCAACCCTGTTGCTAGAAACCATCATTCACCCAACATTCAAAATGGCTGTTGTCCAACTGTCTGTCCAGTAGTTGTGGCTCTTGCTTCCAGCTAGGTAGTACCCTAAGTTCCCAGGAAGCTGGGAGAGTGGGACAGGGGAAGGGGCATTGTTGATCTCCTGCCTCATACTGCTGGTGACCATTGTGAAGAAAACACCAGACAGGGAGCTTGGTGAAGAGTCAGGGCATCTGGAGACAGGAAGGGGCTCTTTTAAGGGTGTCTCCTTGGGGTCCTCCCCATGTGCCCACCTACAGACACTGGGATCTTGTGCCCCCCCCCCCCAGCACACACACTGTCACTTCTTCCCTTTCACTGCTTCCTGGATTGGGTTCTTTTAACGTTTATGTACTTATTTTAAATAAATGAAGCAGACCAAGAGGTAATGCAGTGGGTAAAGCATTGTACTCTTAAGCATGAGGTCCCGAGTTTGATTTGCAGCTCTGGTGCCCTCTCTCTCACTCTCTTCCTTCCCCCCCATGTCATTAATATAGATAAATTTATGTTTTATAAGAGGCAGAGGGAGAACGTCCAGAGCAGTGCTCTGATTGTATTTGGTTCCAGGGAATTGAACCCAGGACCACACCCATGTAAGGTATGTGCTCCTCCCCACATGAGCCACCTCCCTCAGCCACTTTCTAGATTTGGGTAATTTCTTCTTTCCAATATTTGCCAGAGCCAACCCCCATTACTATGTTTTCAAAACTGACTTAGATCATTAACACATTGTATTTATTATCTTACTATTTTTTCATTAGCATATTTTAAAAGGAGACTATGACTTACTGTGACAAGTCGTAACAATGAACCAGCACTAAATTAAAAAATGAAAATGTGGGCCAGGGAGATAGTTTGCTGGGTAGACTGTTTCTTGCTTGGTCCAAGGCAATGGGGTCTTTCTTGGGCCCTGCCATTCCTGCCACCTGTCCCTGCCTCACCCTTCCACCCAGTTCCAGTTCCTACCTGCTCCCATTGGGAGCATACTCCTCTGCAAGTTGCCCTCTTCTTGGTCACACTCCCCTGGAATGAACCCTAATAGGACCTTCTAGCTTTCCATTTTAGTTTTCTGGTGGCAGTCTTAACTTCTAGGCCTGCTTGCTCCCTGCTTTAGACTGCAGCCCCGGTGGGGGTTGAGGGGTAGATAGGCACCTGCTGGCTTCCACCCACCCTAGAGTACAGACCCACCACCAGGCTTGGGACATGACAGGTACTAGGTGTAGATGGTTCTGCAGAGTAAGTGAAAGTGTGTCCAGAAGGATATGTGCATTCCTGCTGTCCTGTCATGGCCTGCTCTTGTTCCCCAAATGCTAAAATGTGGACCCTGGAGCAAGAAAGTGGCAGCAGAGCCTGGGGTAGTGGGTATGAAGGCTGTTTGTGTGACCTGAGACAGGGCCCTAGATTTGATTCCAAAATATGTGGAAGCCCACTGGGACTTGAGGCACAAGAGTAGCACCTTTATGCTTTTGTAAAGGAGCTATACAGGTTGGGTGGGTCAAGATGGCAAGATCCCAGTGGGATTGGGGGACATCCTGAGCATTGGGGCCATGACATATGACCATTGTGGTCCCCAGGATTCTGTTATCTGCTGCTCTGATCCAGATTTCAGCTTTTCACAAATAGCCACAGTACAGTTCTGAGTTTCTCACTTTAAATAATGACATGTGTACATATCCACACATCCATCCATCCATCCATCCATCCATCCATCCATCCATTTTTGCAGAGTTGGGGTGATGTGCATGCATGATTTCACTACTCTTGAGCTTGATGTTCTCATTCAGATAAACAGAGAGGGACAAGAGAGGAGACACCACAGTACCAAAATTTCCCCCAGTGATGGGAAGATGCTCCCAAGTGGTGTCAGATCTTGAACCTGAGCCTTACACTTGGCAAACAACACACCCTGCCCCCTGAGATCTCTTTCATCTTCACAGATGAAACAGTGATCACCAGCCATCCAGGAAGAGGCTCTGTGGCTCGTGGAGTTAAGACTAAGCTCCTTAGCCTGGCTGGTGGGGCTTCCCCTGTCTGCATCCAGACCTTTACCAGTGCTGCTTAAAGCTCGTTGCACAGCACTGGCTCCCACTCCCAGGTGGCACCTCTGCAGTGTCTAGTCTCCAGCTATGTGTGCCTGGAATACCATTCTCTCCAGTCTTTGCTTACCCACTTGTTCCCTTCCTGAGCAGCCCCAATAATACCTTGGGCTCAGCAGCTTCAATACTGATATTTAGCTTGTCAGAAAAGTCATGACATATTTTTGGTTTGTTTTTAATATTTTTATTTATGTATTAGATAGAGACAGAGAGAAATTGAGAGGGGAGGGGGAGAGTGAGAGGGAAAGAGACAAACACCTGCAGCTCTGCTTCACCACTCGTGAAGCTTCCCCCCTGCAGATGGGCATCAGGGGGCTTGAACCAGGGTCCTTGCACACTGTAATGTGAGCCCTTAACCAGGTGTGCCAACCCATGGCTTTGCATAATGTATTTTTGCATAGAAAAAAAATGTCATGGGACTGGGCAGTGGCTCACCAAATTAAACGCACATAGTATAAAGCACAAGGACATGTGCAAGGAACCCAGTTCAGGCTCCCGGCTTCCCACCTGCAAGGGGAAAGCTTCACAAGTAGTGAAGCAGGCCTACAGGTGTCTCTCTGTCTCTCTCCGTATTTCCCCCTCCTCTCTTAATTTCTCTCTGTCCTATCCAATAAAGTGAAGAAAAAAAAAAAAAGGCCTCCAGAAGCAGTGGACTCATAGTGCTGGCACAAAGCCCCAGCTTTGGAGGAGAAAAAATACACACACACATACATCATGATTTTTCCAGCAACCCAATATTTTTCTCTGGTTCTGGAGGTTTAAAGTCCAAGGTCAAGGTGACCACGAGGACTGGCACCCTCTGAAGTTGGCTTCTTGATTCATATGTGACTATCTTCACATGACCCTCCTTCATGGAGTGTCTGTCCTGATGTACTCTTCTCGAGAGGACACTCGCCATTGACTTTACTATGACTTCACTTTGCCTTAATCATATCTTTAAAGACTAAATCATCTCTTTAACCAACCTGCCAATGCCCATGTCCAGTGGAGAAGTAATTACAAAAGCCAGAACTCCCACCATCTTCAGCTCCCAAATTATTTTGGTCTATACTTCTAGAGGGGGTAGAAATGATAGGGGAAGGTGACCAGAGGGCTCTGAATTCCAATTTCATCAGGACCCGGAGAAAGAAGAAGAAGAAAAAAGGAAGGACCAGTTAAAAGTAGTAGCTATGACTTAGAAAGAAAGAGAAAGAAAGAGAAAGGGGTAGTGGTGCACCTGGTTGAGTGTACATGTGAAATTGTGCATAGGACCTGGGTTCAAGCCCCCTGCCCCTCTCCTGCAAGGGGAATCTTTGCAAGTGGTGAAGCAGTGCTGAAAGTGTCTGTCTTTTTTTTCTCTTCTGTCTTCCCTGTCCCTCTTGATTTTTTCCTCTTTTTAAATATTTATTTATTTATTCCATTTTGTTGCCCTTGTTGTTTTATTGTTTTTGTTGTTATTGATGTTGTTGTTGTTGTATAGGACAGAGAGAAATGGAGAGAGGAGGGGAAGACAGCAAGGGAGGGAGAAAGATAGATGCCTACAGACCTGCTTCATTGCTTGTGAAGCGACTCTCCTGCAGGTGGGGAGCTGGGGGCTCGAACTGGGATCCTTACACCTGTCCTTGTGCTTTGTGCCACCTGCACTTAGCCCGCTGCATTACCAGCCAACTCCCCCCTCTTGATTTCGGACTTCCTCTATCCAATAAATAAACAAAGGAATAAAATAATTTATAAATGAAAGGAAGAGAAGGCAGGACCATAGGAAAAAATGGGCAAGTATATATAAATATAGATATTTAGTTATAGAAATAATAGCAAACACAGATCTGTGATCTTAGGAGAACTAATGCAGTTTCCGATGGAGGGAATGGGGACACAGAACTCTGGTGTGGGAAAGGTATGGAATTATACCTTTGTTATCTTATAATTTGTAAATCAATATTAAATCACTAATAAAAAATAAAAATGGCTGTTTCCAAATCCATCTGATTTATATGAGATTTTATAAGAGGCAATAATCATGAGATAATGTAGAAAGAGGGGGTGGCCAGTGGCACACCTGCTTAAGTACACTTATCACCATGCAGAAGGACCCAGGTTCAGGCCTTCCCTCCCCATCTGCAAGGAGGATGCTTCTTGAGCTGTGAAGCAGGTCTGCAGGTGTCTGTCTATCTTTCTCTCTTCCTATTTCCTGTCCCTTCTCAATTTCTCTCTGTCCTGTCAAATAAAAAGGAAAGAAAGGAAAAAATGGCCACCAGTAGCAGTGGATGAGTTGTGCAGGCACCAAGCCCCAGTGATAATCTTGGTGGGAAAAAAAAAAAGGAAAGAAAAATAGTGTAGAGGGCTGGGAGATAGCTCACACTATACCACATGAGAGAATTTGAGTGTGAGTTCCTGGGATCACTGTGCATAGTATCAGGAGTAGTGGGGACAGAGCTGTGTCTCTCCCCGCTCCCCCCCTCAAAGAGCGTGGAAAAAAGATCACTGGGAGCAGCATGCATGTGAAAGGTCTTGCTGCAAGATGATGATAATGATATAGAATGACAGCCAGCTGTTCAGTGTTTGGGTCAAGGGCCAGGATTAGGATTGGGAAGCTGGAATGGGACTTCCTGTCAAGGGTCAGAAAGGGAAAGAGCAACTTTGGGGGTGATGGGAATGCTTAAATTCTCAAATGCAGTTCCATGGAAGTACACATTTAGCAAAAAAGAAAAAAATACCATTTAATTGTACATCTACTAAGATAGCATTCCTGGGGCCCAGGTGGTAACTCAGTGGATATAGATTTGGACCTTCCAGCAGGAGGTCCTGAGTTCCAGTCCCTGTATCGCATGTGTTGAAATGATGCTCTGCATTTTTCCTCCTCCTCCTCCTCCTCCTCCTCTTCCTTCTTTTCTTCTCCTTCCCCTTCCCCTTCCCGTTCCCGTTCCCCTTCCCCTCCTTCTTCTCCTTCTCCTTCTCCTTCTCCTTCTCCTTCTCCTTCTTCTTCTTCTTCTTCTCTCTCTCTCTCTCTCATTAATAAATATTCTTTTAAAGTGAAGCTCAAGGACCCAGGTTAAACATCTGCTCCCCACCTGCAAGGGGGAAGCTTCACAGGCAGTGAAGCAGGTTTGCAGTTCTCTCTCTCTCTCTCTCCCTCCCACCCTCCCTCTCTCTATTTGCTGCTTTTTATTTTTTCTCTGTCTATCAAATAAAATAGAAAAAGAAATGGCCACCTGGAGCAGTGGATTTGTAGTGTTGGCACTAATCCCTGACAATAACCCTGGTGGCAATAAATAAATAAATAATAAAGTGAAGCTCAAATTTGGAAAAGGCAGAGGGAACATGAGAAGGTGAGAAAACTAAGACACAGAGTGGGCAGGGTCTGTACTACTGAGAACTATGGGAGCTGCTATGTGTCTTGTATGCCTGGTGGAGAATACATGGGGCAGCAGAAATGGGGCTGTAGAACATCTGCCTGAGCCAGAACAGGAAGCACCTTGGATGGCATCACTCAGCCCATCTGAGTTGTGGCAGATGCCTGCTGGGGGTCACCCAGCTAAAGTCAAAATTTACAGTAGTTGTTCCACCCCCACACTTCCTCACACCTCTTTACCCTCAGCTTCTCCAATGGGAGACAGACTGAGGAAGAGAGAACCAGAATATCACTCTGACGCATAAAATGCCTGGGATTCAACATGGAACCTCATGACTCTTAAGTCCAATGCATTAGCCACTGCACTACCTCCCAGGCTTCCAATCTGATTTTTAATAACAGTCATTATTTTAAAGATGTATTTGTTTATTTCCATGTGAGAGAAAGCAAGGAACAGAGACAGAGAGAAAGAGAGAGAGAGATACACAGACCAGAGCTCAGCTCTGGCATATAGGGTGCCAGGTATCAAACCTGGAAATTCAGGCATGGCTGTCTGTCCTGGCACTGCTACATTATCTCCCTTGTCCCCACATGTGTTTTTCAACATACCAAGTAATGGACACAGTGTAGATACTAGCTGCCTGAAGAAAGAGAACCAGACCACACTGATTAAAGGTTCAATTATTTCACATATCAGGTACTGTCAGGCTAGCTTCGTGGGCGGGAGAGAGAGACAACCAGGGACTCATGGCTGAGTGGTACGTAGTTCAGTCTTTATTCATGTGGAACGCAGTGCAATCTAAGCTATCTCTAATCACAATCTTGTCCTTATATATCCTGAGGCGGAAGAGTCAGGTCCGAAGAGGATGTACATAGGATAGGGGGTGGGAGGAAGGAAAAAGCGTGCAAAACAGTGAGGATTAAACCAATGCCCTGGAGGTAGGGCGGTGCTTAGTTAACAGTGGTTATGTAAATAGAATACAGTGTTAAGCAGGGGGGATTAAACCAATGAAACAGAAGGGGTCTTAGAAGCAGAATTTAGAAGCATAACAACAAGGTACAAATTCAGCTTGTCACCTGTGCTTCAGGTGAACTGGCCACATAGACCAGAGACACCCATAAGCCCCCAGTTCAGGTTCTACTACTCTGCCAGAGCATCTCACAGAAGCCAGAAAGATGCTCTATTGCTTACTACCAGCTGATTATAAAGGCTAAAATGACACCTGTGAGGCTGGGGAGGCACAAGAGCTGAGGGCCAGAAGTGTTTCAAGTGCAGAAGCTTCACTTCCTGCCATGGAGCAGGGGTATACTCCCTCCTTGTCACTGTGCCTACCTTCCTGCAGACTCACCAGATGCTGGGAGTGTTGCTGGAGCTTGCCCTGCAGCCTCCTCACTCTCCTTCCTGGAGTCTGGTCTTGGGCCTGCAATTTCCAGCCCTTCCTTCACTGGATCTTCACTGGATCATCTTGCTAGGCAGGCCCATCCTGGGCACCTCCCAGACCCTAGGAGCTAGCTGCTGAGGAGATACACTTAGGAATCACAAGATACTCGTTACTTACTCAGGATGTGCCAAGGGATTTAGGAACTCTGTACCAAGAACTATGGGCAAAGACCAAATATATCCAATTACTATTAAACCATTAATAAATAAAAATAATACTTATTATTTTATAGACCCTCCCTCCTACTCCCAGACCCTGGTAACCACTGATCTATGCCTTTAGCTTGGCCTTTTCCAGAGTATTTATTTATTTATTTGGAGACAGAGAGAAATCCAGAAGGAAGGAGGAGATAGAGAGCAAGAAAGAGAGATATCTGCAGCACTGCTTCACTGCTTGTGAAGCTTCCACCTGGAGGTGGGTAGCAGAGGCTCAAACCTGGGTCCTTGTGTATTAATTATAACATGTGTATTCAGTTGGTTGCACTATTGCCCGGCCCCTCTAGAATATCATGTGCAAAAGTCCAACTTCTTTCACTTAGCATAATGCATCTAAAATATAGCCTTTTAAAAATAGCTTTTTTAAATTGAGGTTTCCAAGGTGCTATATTTTGAGGTGCAATTCTATCCATACTCTTATTATATGCCAGTGACTCATTCTTTTTCTTATAGATGAGCGTTTACTTCTCCGGATACACTACAATTAGCTTGTCCAACCATCATTTGTGACATTAGGTTGTTTCCAGTCTTTGCTGTTAGGAACCATGGCTATGAAACAAGTTATTAGGAACATTTGCATTTTAGACAGTTGTGTGAACATGATTATCTACTTCTCTTGGATGAATACTGACAAGTGGAATTGCTGGAGTCTATAAATGTATTTCATAAGAAACTGCTATTTTGCTTTGCAAGGTAACTACCATCTTGCATTTCCAACAGCAGTGAACAAAAAAACCCACTTGCACTGTGTTAGTCAACACATATATTATTTTATTATTTTTTTAAAGTTTATAGCCATATCAACAGGTATGTTATATTCTGCTTGTACTTCAATTTGCATGTATTGGGTTGTTGGAAGTCATGATGTATTTTTATATGCGAAAAAGCAGCATGAGAGAAAATAAGCAACATTTAACTCTTACTAAGGTGATACAAAGAAAAACAGACCTAAAAATACAAGCCACTTAAATGTGAGATAGTTTTGAAGTATGAAAGGAGAAGAAATGCATATGTGTATATATATATATAACTTTAATGTATATGTATATATATAACTTTAATGTATAACACATTATATGCATATAGTTCTCTGTCTTTTTAAATGATGCCATTTTTCTTTCTACCATTTTTAATATTTCTTGTATATATTTTTTGCTTTTCTCATACTTATATATAATACATAGAGGTTTTTTTAATTTGGTATTTGTGTTCAAGGACTTTAGCTGCTGTTTTTTTTTTTAATTAGAAAATTTTTATTGTCTGTATTTACTAGTAGGATAGAGACAGCCAGAAATTGGGAAGGAAGGGGGAGATAGAGAGAGACAGAGAGACACCTGTAACACTGCTTCACCACTTGCAAAGCTTTACCCCTGCAGTTGGGGACTGGAGGCTCAAACCCATGTCCTTGAGCATTGTAACATGTGCACTCAACCAGGTGTGCCACCACCAGCCCCAGTGTTGCTATTGTTTTTAATCTGTTACCAATGGTTTGCATTTCTCTGAAAGACAACTACTGGATGGTTTCATTTATATGTGCAATAGAAAGAACTGAAACACAAAAGCTTGTTAAAAAGAAAAAAAAAAAGAACTCAAACCATCATTAAGACTATGAAAACTATGATTGCTTTACTAATGGGAGCAGAGTAGGAGGGCACAGAACTGTGGTGGTGGGTGCAGTGTGGAATTATACCCCCATCATCTTGTGATCTTGTAAACTACTATTAAATCAATAATAAAAAGTGAAACTGGGGGGGGAGAGTAGCATGAAGTTTTTTGAGCATCTATTTTTTTTTAGTATTTTATTTATTTTTATTTTGTTGGATAGAGACACAGAGAAATTGATTGTTATGGGACACATAGAGAAAGAGAAAGGGAGACACCTGCAGCATTGCTTCACCATTCATGAAGCTTTCCCCATACAGGTGGGAACTATGGGGGCTTAACCTGTATCCTTGCAAATGGTAACATGTACCCTCAACCAGGTGTGCCATCATCTGGCCTTTTAAACATCTTTTCATGTGCTTATTTGCTATTTCAATTTTTTTCTTTGCCAAAGTGTTTGAATTTTAAAAATTGTTTAAAATCTTCTGACCATTTATTATTATTATTATTATTGAATTGGGTGTTTTATTTATTTTATTTTTTTTTATTTAAGAAAGGATTAATTAACAAAACCATAGGGTAGGAGGGGTACACTCCACACAATTCCCACCACCCAATCTCCATATCCCATCCCCTCCCCTGATAGCTTTCCCATTCTCTATCCCTCTGGGAGCATGGACCCAGGGTCATTGTGGGTTGCAGAGGGTGGAAGGTCTGGCTTCTGTAATTGCTTCCCTGCTGAACATGGACGTTGACTGGTCAGTCCATACTCCCAGTTGGCCTCTCTCTTTCCCTAGTAGGGTGGGTCTCTGGGGAAGCAGAGCTCCAGGACACATTGGTGGGGTCTTCAGTCCAGGGAAGCCTGGCCGGCATCGTGATGGCATCTAGAACCTGGTGGCTGAAAAGAGAGTTAACATACAAAGCCAACCAAATTGTTGAGCAATCATGGACCCAAAGCTTGGAATAGTGGAGAGGAAGTGTTAGGGGGATACTCACTGCAAACTCTAGTGTACTTCTGCTTTCAGGTATATATTTTGCAGTAGTTACGGATACGTGTGAACATGTGCTCTCTCTCACAGAAACTGGTGTATATCTAGGTTTTGGGACTTTGTTAGAAAGTGAACCACCTGAGATGGAATTAGAGTATACTATGAAAGGAAAGGTCTCACCCGAGTAATGAAGCTGAAGGGTTGTCATTCCACATGTGAAGTCTCTAGACACAGTCTGAGGTGAAGCATGTTGATGTGGCCATCGTTGCGTTGGTTAAGTTGTGATCGGCCGACCGATCATAATAATAATAAATGGATCGACCATAATAATAATAAATGGATCATCATCATCATAATAATAAATGGATCATCATCATCATAATAATAAATGGATCATAATAATAAATGGATCGACCATTTTTTATTATTATTATTATTGAATTGTGTGTTTTATAATGACTGGGTTTTGTGAGTTCTTTATAAATCTAGGAACCAAGTTCTTTATCATTTCTGTTTTTACAGCTCCTTTCCTTCTTCCCTGTGTCTTGTCTTCTGTTTTCCTGACAGTATCTTTTGAAGATCAAGAAGTTCCAAGTTTGACCCAGTCTAGTTTGTTTAGACATTATGTATTTTGTTTATTGTGGTCCTGGTGTCTCATCTAAGAAATCTGTGCCTGACTCGAGGCTACAAAGAATTTTTGTCTTGTTTTCTGATTTTGTTTGGGCTTCACATTTAGGTTCTGTTGTTAACAACAATCATGTTAAGAAGCTGTGTTTAACATTGATTATGGAGAAGATGTGGAGTATGGAGCTGTAAGCCCCAAGAGTAGTGAGACAATGTCAGGTGAGGGCGAAGACATTGCCCCTTAATTCCAAGGGCAGGAGATGTGGTGCCAACTGTGGGATCTGGAAAGAGACAGAGAGGCACCAGTGGCAAGGCAGAGAGGCCCACCTTTATTCTGTTGGGGAGACAGCTAACTTAGCTCTCCTCTGCTGGGCTGGGCTTGGCTCCCACCATTGGGTCAGCTCCTCCTCATATCTGCTACTCTCTAGGCATCTGCCTTAGGCCTCAGCTGCAGGGGTTTCTCAGCAGCTCTTCATCTGGGCATCTGCTCTCTAGGTCAGCAGCACTGGTCAGCTCCCAGGGCAGCAGCAACAACTCTTCTTTGGGTCACCATACCTACACCTCAGCAGCAACACCACCTTCTCAAGGTCCCCAGAGTTCTCCAAAGGCCTTCAAAATCCCCAGAGTCCCTTAGCTCATTCCTGTTTTCTAGAGGCTTCTACCCCCCCCCCTTACATCTGGGGGAGAGCAAATGTGGCCTTTAGCCAAGAAGCTAACTGTCAACATACCCAGTATTGGGCATGGACCCCAGGCCACAGAGCATGATTACTGCCTGCTTATCTACCCAGGCACCTGCATTCCCAGGCAGGAAAGCCTGATAATCTGAGGCATTTTCCCCACAGACAGGTTCCTTCACTGTAGCATCATTCTGGCTAGAAGGTGGGCATAGTAGGCTGGTACTGAACCAGCTGAATGTGGCACTGGTATGTTGTGGACAACCACAAAGGTAGGGATGCAGGCCCATTCCCTGGGCAAAAGGGCTAAGGCCCAAGTTTAACCAAGCAGTGGGATGCTGGCTGAACTCAGGAAGCCCAGACTCTGCATACTGCATGGTTGAGGGAGCAGGACTGGCACAGAAGCTGCCTGGGGCTGGCTACACTGGGATGAAGTTGCAGGGTGCCTGGCAGGAGTGGGCAGAGCATGTGCTGTGCCTCCTTCCCCTACTCTGGGCTGGTGGTGATAGCTTTCAGTGTTCTCTGGGGGAGAGGGCTCTGCCTTTTTCCTTGTACTATAGAGAGGCCAGCCTTAAGGGGCAGCTGCAGCAATGCTTTGGTAATTATCTGTCTCATACCCTAGGACAGATGCAAGAATCATGCAATGATAAGGCACTCCCAGGAGCAGTGGCTGCTGTCTAAAGCCCAGTGCAAATTGTGCTTTGCTTTTGGGGGAAAGAGGGGAGGGCCTGAGTTCAGGTGCATCAACCCTGCCTGGCACAGCCATCACTTTCACTTGCCCAGCTGGCATGCAGGGAGAATAGCTGGAGTCGTGGGCTGGAGAAGAATGTTTCAGGAATGCAAAAAACAAAAGATGAAAGTCAGAGGCATTCAGTGATTTGAGTTAATCCTGGAACAATGGGGAGAGCCCAAGCCAGGCAGGCTCAGCCCTGTGGACTGGGGGCCCTGCACTTAGAGTGGGTGGGTGTAGTTCAGGCTGGAGTTAAATTCCTGAGCCTCTGTGCCCCTAGAGGCTGCAGGAAATTTCTGTCTGCCCTTCACTTCTCTCTGGTGGTGCCAATCAGATACTACCCTCCCATCTCCTCTGCCCCAGCATGGTTACCACTGTCATGCCTGCCAGCTCCAGGACCCCCATCTGGTGTTCTGTCTTCTTCTTGACATGGCTCCTAGTGGGAGGGGACTACTGCTGGCCCCCAGAGATTCTTTGTAGCCCAGAGAAGCCAGAAAGTCAAGTTTCTCAATGTCTCTGAAGAGACAATGAATATGAAGGAGACCTCAGGATCTCATGAGGAAAGACTTCTTTTTTTAATATTTATTTATTTATTTATTTATTCCCTTTTTGTTGCCCTTGTTGTTTTTATTGTTGTATTTATTATTGTTGTTACTGATGTCATCATTGTTGGGTAGGATAGAGAGAGGAGGGGAAGACAGGGGGAGAGAAAGATAGACACCTGCAGACCTGCTTCACCGCTTGTGAAGTGACTTCCCTGCAGGTGGGGCCTTCTCATCCTCTGTCCAGAGGGGGAGGGAGGAGAGACACAGGTGGGGAGCCAGGGTCTCGAACCAGTCTGGACAGAGGATGAGAAACAGAGAAGGAGAGACAGAGGAGAGATGCCATGGAACTGTTCCACCACTCTTTAAACTTTCAAATAGGAAGGCAGGCAGATGTACAGAGAATAAAGACAGACTGCCAGATGCTGTCCCCAGCTGGCCTTCTACCCTGCCACAATGTGATTGGGATTCCCACCACTGTCCCTGAACTGCAAAGCTTCTTGCTTTATGAGGGGACTAGGGAGTCCTTGTCGTTTCTCCTGTGAGTCCTGTGTTCACAGCAGGCAGGCTCTTAGAGAAGCTGTCTCTCCTGGTTCTGGTGCTGCTGCAGGCTTCTTCTTTGCTTTGCTTTTCCTTTGGCCATAAGGCAAATGGCTCAAGTAGCAGTGGCTATAGTGAGGGGACACTCTCTTTATGATCTTGGTGGAGTATGTGTGTGTGGAGGGTCGTCTGCTATTTGCATCTATGGTCTGCAGAGTTGAGGGAGAGGATTTTGTGCCCTCACATCTTCATGTTCTTTCCCCCTCCCCCATACCCATAAGGTTGGGGGAAGAGAGAGAGAGAGAGAGAGAGGGAGAGAGAGAGAGATCTTAGCACCAAAGCTTCCTTCAGTGAAGTGAGAGCTAGGCTCAAACCTGGGTTGCACATATAACAAAGCAGAGTATCACCCAAGGAAGCTACTTATCTGGCCTTTACCCCCCCTTTAATTAGATTACTTTATTGGGGGGGGTGTTGATCTACCAGAATGCCACTGGGGTATAGTTTTACATGCCCCCAACATTGGTGTCAGTCAGCCTCACTCTCTGCCACTCCAGGGTCTTGTTAGCTCAGCTGGAGGAAAGTATATTGCGGAAGGTACAGAGATGGGCTGTTACTGACAGAGGAGGGAATAGGCAGAGGCATGTGCCCTATAGGCCTGGAATTGTTCCCACAGGAAATAGAAGAGAATGAGTAGAAGCTGGTCTGCCAGCTGCCTTGGAAGCTGTGACCTCACAGGGCTTTGTTCCTGTCCCACCTGACTTAGGAATCTCAATTAGGAGCAAAGATATAGAAGAAGCTGGACAAAAGATGAAGCCCTTAGACTTGATACATTATTATTATTTAATTTTGGTGCTGACACTATGATCCACTTCTCCCATTGGCCATTTTTTCTTCATTCTTCATCTTTTTTTTTTCTTTGTATTTTATTTGATAGGAGAGAGAAATTGACAGGGAAGGGAGAGATTGATACTTGAAATTATTAGGTCTCTAAATCTGTGGTTACATACAGCTCCTACTTAGCAAAGCCTCAAACACAAGAACATTTATTATAGTTCAATTAATACATCTAAAATATATGTATTTTTTTGTCTCCAGAGTTATTGCTGTGGCTCAGTGCCTGTACTATGAATCCACTGCTCTAGTGGCCATTTTTTCAATTTTTGAATAGGACAGAGAGAATTGAGAGGGGAGGGGAAGATAGGGAGAGAAAAAGATACCTGCAGACCTGCTTTACCACTTGTAAAGTGACACATACACACACGCATCCTGCCACCAGTGGGGAGCTGGGGGCTTGAACCAAGATCCTAGTATGGTTTCTTGTCCTTTGTACTATGTGCTCTTAACCTGGTGCGCCACTGCCCAGCCCTACATTTAAAATCTTAATTGAAATTGCAATTAAAATGATCTAGGAAGCGTTGCATTGGGGAAACAAGAGAAGCAGCTGGCGATTGGGGGGGGGGGGGGCTCTGTGCTGTGCATTGTACTAGGACCAATGGTCCCATGGGAAGGGCTCCCAGGACAGTTGTGCATCAGTCATTCTGCAGACAAGTCTGTGAGCCTGTCTCACTCAACTGGGAGAGGTTTCTAGACAGAAGATGCTTCAGCTTGTTTTGGAAGGTGGGGTTAAAGTTAGCCAGGCCATGCTCGTCTCTTCCTTCCTTTCCCCTGCTCCTGGATGCTAAGTTCCCAGGCTCCCTTCCTTCCTAGCAAATCATTGAGTGGCAGTTGAGGTGTGGGGGTAGGGGGGGTGGGTTGAAGGCCATTCTTTCCTGCTCCCTCTGGCTGGGCCTTCCTGTTGGTTGCATCCAGTTCTAGCTCTCTCTCTCTGTCTCTCTGTCTCTCTCTGTCTGTCTCTCTCTCTCTGTGTGTGTGTGTGTGTATGTGTGTGCGTGTGTGTGTCTGAATTTTCCCCTTCACCCTCCCCTGACAGCCCTTCCCCAAGGGTTCGGCAGCATCCGATGTGTCTGCTCTGAACTCTGCCCATACCCTTGGGAGTGGTTCCTGTATGTGAACTTTCCTCAGTCTCTCAGCTGAAGTTTCAGGAAGAGGCAGGGACCTGTGCCAGGACCCAGAAGTAAGGCTGTGTTCACCATGGTGCTGGAGAGACTGCCCCCTAAATAGATGAGCAAGTCTCTGAGATCCTCCTGCTCTAGCTTTTGTTTTCATTATCACATTGAAACATTGTAATGAAATGCACACATTATAAAAAGTAGCATCTTAAACAAATTTGAATGCAGTTCAGCAACATGCAATAAAGTCACATTGTTTTGCAGCCTCCCAACCACAGAACTGTTGTCATCTTATAAAACTGAAATCCTGTCCCCATAGTGCTATAAAACTCCCCATACCTGTTAACCACCATTCTATAGTCTCTCAAGCACCTTCACTCTTGTATGTACCTCATGTAAATGGATCCATGCCCAGTACTTGCCTTTTCCTGATTGATTTATTTCACTCAGCATATCTTCAAGTTTCTTCCATGTGTAAGCATGTGTCAGAATTCTTCCTTCCTGATACTTAATTACATGCCACTGTCTGTATCACACTTTATCTTGTCTACCTATTCATCCATCAATGCACACTTGAGTTGTTCTACCTTTTGATCACTGTGAATAATGTTGCCATGGACACAGGTGTCTATCTCTTTGATACTCTGCTTTTATTTATTGGGGACTTTGCTGAATCATGTGGCAATTCAATTTTTTGATTTTTTTAAACAAATATATCAGTTTTATTAGAAGCACTCAGCCTTATTAAAAATGAGGGGGGAAGCACAAATAAAATTACAATCATGAAATACTATTTTATACTTAACCATACACACAAGAAGCAAGGTTCCTTAGCAATTCCCAGTGTTACTGAAAATGCAAACCCATAGTTGTAACATTTTGGAAAATAATTTGGCTATCACTTAACAAATTAGAGAGGTAGCTGATCACTCTACTCCAGAGAAGAGCCCTGTCAAGATCTCTTGCATTTTGCAGTATGAGACAGATAGAAGAGTGTTTATAGCAGCATTGTTTACCAGTGTTGGGGATATGTAACTTGTCAGAGCCAATAAACAAAGAGGAAGGCAGGGCCACATATCAGTTCTCTATTTTTGATTTTTTTGAGGAACTGCCATATACTATTTTCCATGGCACTGTGTGGTTTCTCATTCCTACCAATAGTGCCCAAAGGTTTAAGTTTTACTGAGTCCTTACCAATACTCATTATTTTCTGTTTTTATTAGTTTGTTTGCTTGCTTTTAATAGTAGCAATCCTCATGAGTATGTTATAGTTTCTCTGGTTTTAATGGGAATTTCTCTAATGATTAATGACGTTAAGCATCTTTTTAATGTACATATGGTCATTTATTCATCTTTCCTAGAGATATGCCTATTTAAGTCCTTTGCTCATTTCTTTTTCCTTTCCTCTCTTTCCTTTTTTTTTTCAACCAAGGTTATTGCTCTGGCTCTGTGCCTACAAGATGACACTTCTACCTTTCCCAGAAGTCTTTTTTTCTCCTTCTTCCTCCTCCTCCTCTTCTTAATTTACTCCCTAAAAGCCCTCTCATTTAGAATGAGAGTTGAGGGGGGGGTCAGATGGTAGCGCAGCGGATTAAGTGCACATGGCGCAATGCACAAGGATCAGCTTAAAGATCCCAGTTCGAGCCCCCAGCTCCCCACCTGTAGGGGGGGTTGCTTCACAAGCAGTGAAGCCGATCTGCAGGTGTCTGTCTTTCTTTCTCTCCCCCTCTCTGTCTTCCCCTCCTTTCTCTATTTCTCTTTGTCCTATCCAATAACAACAACATCAATGACAACAATAACAATAATGACAACAAGGGCAACAAAATGGGGGGGATAAAAGGTCTCCAGGAGCAGTGGATTCGTAATGCAGGCACCGAGCCCCAGCAATAACCGTGGAAGCAAGAAAAAGAAAAGAACAGAAAGAGAGTTGAGGGGTATTTGAATTTGTTCTGAATATTTATATGAACAACAATGCTAACTTCAGTCCACAGTAAGGTCCTTATCACATCAATGATTTCCAAATATTTTTCCTCTTTTCATGAGTTGCCTTTTTTTTACTTGTTGATTATGTCTTTTGATGCATAAACATTTGCTAATTTTGACAGTCTAATTGACCTGTTTTTTATTTTTTATTTCCTGCACTGCTAGTGTCATTTCTAAGAATTTACTGCCAAACCCAATGTCATGGAGCCTTCCATTTGTGTTTTCTTCCAAGAGTCTCACAGTGAGTTTTAGCTCTTTCTTTCAGGCCTTGATTCATTTTGAGTTAATTTTTGTATGTGTTGTAACATAAGGGTTCGATTTCATACTTGTGAGCATGGCTATCCATTTTCCACAATAACATTCATTGAATACTGTCAATGATCTGAGCCCTGTGTTTTAATCTTTATCCTCCATTACTCTTCAACAGACCTCGGGGAACCATTTCTTTGGAAAGAGCTCATGGAGTATTTCAGTTCCCTTTCCTTTGCTACTGCTGTGGTAGTAATTCTTTGATGTGGAGTCTTATTATAGGTAAGGAAATAGCTACTGATTAGTGGCCATCTAGCTCCTTAGTGTGCTGGCTTCTGGATTTAATTTTGGAGCCAGTAGGCTGATCCAGGGCAGTGATTCTGAGTGCCTGACTCAATATAGCTCCTAGATTATAGCCTCTCTCAAGGGCTTGTGTTGCAATGTTAGTGGCTCACCTCCCCTTATTTCTTATTCCTCACACACCCTGTTTGTCATGGATCTGCTCCCTGTGGTGGTGGCTTGCAGCTTTGGCTAGTTCCTGTTTCACTTGAAAAGTTTGCTCACAGGTTTGCAATTGTGTGGTCACCAGTGACATCCAAGATCCTCTTCTGCTCTGTTTTTGTTTTTACCACAAAAACTGGTTTTTCTTTAAGTGTCCTGCTGTTAGGATAGAGGAATGCTAGTTTCTCTTCAGAAGCCGTGTGGAAATCTGGTTGCTTTTTTTTCTTACTAGGAAAAAAAATCAAGGGCTAATAGAATGATTTTTTGATCTTGAGACCACAGGAAATAATAAACTTTGAAGAATTTCCTGAGGCCTTCAGCTGAAACCTGGGATTCCCTCCCCAGTTCCTAGCTCGCAGTGTCAGATGGGACATGAGCCAGGTACTGATCCAAAAGGCAGTATCCTGGGTCTTTTGAGTTTCTCAACCTTGGGAACTGACATTTATTATATATTATTGATTATTTTTAAAACATTTTCTTTATTTGTGATGAGAGAATGAGAGAAGATCTGATACAGAGAGAAAGAGACCAGAGCACTGCTCAGTTTTGGCTTATGGTGGTGCTGGGGATTGAACTTGGGACCTCAGAGCCTCAGGCTGAAAGTCTCTGCAGAACCATTATGCTGTCTCCCTAGCCCTTATTGATTTTATTTTTGGTCACTGACATTATAGGCCAGATGCCTCTTTGTTGTGGGGGTTATCCTGTACACTCTAGAATGGCTAACCCAGAATTACCCTCAAGTCATAACAAGCTCCCCCCAAAAAAAGTTTCCCCATACTGCCAAAGACCTCCCCCTGCAAGGGGCAGAATCGTCCACCCACCCAGGCTTAGAGCTACTACTGTTGAAGAGGCCAGGGAGCAAGCTGGCTGAATGTTTTCCACATGCTGTTCGCTTCCATTCTGTTTCCTGCTGAGTCCCTTGGTAATTAAGCTATGTGAACATTCTTATTTTGTTAGTTCTCAGACTTGAATGCCTGGGTTTTCCATTTCCTGGTGCTCATTGTGCTTGTTGTGGAGACCTCAGTGCCCTCTCCCACTCCCAGAGACTCCTTAGGATTGTGCAATAGTCCCAGCATAGTGCCTAATCACTACTGTTTTTTGCCTTAAAAGGGTACTTATTCTGAGGCCTTAAGGAGACCCCTGTGACTTGGTCCAGAAGGTGGTAACTGAGTAGCAGAGTGACTATGCTGAGTGAGCAGGCCCGAGCTTGTGCTCTGACTTCCTCCCAGTGTTCCAGCTCCTCCTTGTAATCCTATGATTCAAATTCCTATACTATATCCTCGCTCCTTTCTTCTTTTCTTTATGTCATACAACTCATGTATTATAGTTTATTTTTAATTTTTTTAAATTTTATTTATAAAATGGAAATATTGACAAGACCATAGGATAAGAGAGGTACAATTCCACACAATTTCTCCCATGAGAACTCTATATCTAATCCCCTCCCTTAATAGCTTTTCTATTCTTTATCCCTCTGGGAGTATGGACCCAAGATCATTGTGGGGTACAGAAGGTGGAAAGAAGGTCTGGCTTCTGTAGTTGCTTCTCTGCTGAACATGGACTGCCGGGCTAGCCTGAGGGTATTGCTTCCCGGGCATGTGCTCTCCGGGCCGTGCCCTCCGGGCTGGAGCCAACCTAGGCTATTGCTTACTCAGCGACGCAGGAGAGGAACCAGGAACTCTTGTGGCTGAGCGGGAATGCAATGCAGTGCTGGCTTTATTCATCTGCATTTGTATCTTCCAAGGTGGAAGTGGTAGGTCGGAAAAGGATATGCGTAGGAGAGTGGGTGGAGAGAAGGAAAGCTTCCATCTAACCTGTGGGGAATTAACCAATGCCCTGCAGGCAAGGTGTGTCTTCAGCTGTTGTCAGAGTGGGTCTCAGACAAAACAATGATTATGTAAATAGACCACAGCTTTAAGCAAAGTAGGGGGCCTGGCGTAATAACCAACAATGGACATTGACAGGTCAGTCCATACTCCCAGCCTGTCTTTCTCTTCTTCCCTAGTGGGTAGGGATCTGGGGCTGTGGGGCTCCAGGACACATTGATGGGGTGGTCTGCCTAGCAAAGTCAGGTGTCCCTCAATTACTCCAAAGATAACCTTGTGAAAGTATGGACTACAAAAGTTGAATAAGGGCAAAAGGCATACTTTAATGATGACTCTTTAGTCACTACCAGGCCACCCCATTACCTGGGGCCTTGGTGAGGGAATCCTGGGATTCCCACACAGGCATGGTGGGCCTAGACCTCTAATGGATCCCTCTCACCACTGTCACTGGTCATCTCCATCAGGAACAACATAATAGACCCTTTTGGACCTTGCCCTCAATGTGGATCAACAATGGTAGGGAATGTTACATTCTTTGAAGGGAGGTTGGATAACATACTCTACCTATCACCCAAGGAAGATGGGTCCTGAAATTAGTGCAGCCTGGAATGTTCCTAGCCATGACCATACAATGCCAGCTCAGACTTACAGGGATGCAAAGGTTATATAGGCTCCTATACTGACTATGGGTCCCAGATCAAATTGATGGGGTTTACAGTTGACAATATGTATATACTTTCCTCATATTTAGAAGCTATTCTCTTGGGACTGGGTGGTGTCTCACCCTGTAAAGTTCATGTTACTATACACAAGGACCTGGGTTTAACCCCCTGGTCCCCACCTATAGGGGGAGGAGGTTCACAAAGGGTGAAGCAGTGTTACAGGTGTTTCTCCTCCTCCTCCTCCTCCTAACCCTCCTTCTTCTTCTCTATCTCTCCCCCTCTCCTCTTAATTTATTTGTCTCTATAAAAATAACAATAAAATAACATTATTAAAAATAAAATTTATTTATCTACTAGAGGACAAGAGAGAGAGAGAGAGAGAGCCAGAGCATCACTGTGGCACATGTGATGACAAGGATCAAACTCAGGACCTCATGCTTAAGAGCCCAATTCATTCTCTCTCTCTGTTTAATTCATTTATAAAATACAAAATATTGACAAAACCATAGTATAAGAAGGATAAAATTCCACACATTTCCCACCATCAGAGCTCCATATCCCATCCCCTCCACTAGAAGCTTTCCTATTCCTTATCTCTCTGGGAGTATAGACCTAGGATCAGTATGGGGTGCAGAAGGTGGAAGGTCTGGATTCTGTAATTGCTTCTCTAGTGGGCATGGGCATTGGCAGGTCTATCCATACTCCCCGCCTGTTTCTGTCTTTCCCTAGTGGGGCAAAGCTCCAGAGAGACAGAGCTCCAGGGTACATTGGTGAGGTCATCTGCCTAGGGGAGTAGGTTGGCAGCATAATAGCATCTGCAACTTGGTGTCAGAGTACTGGAGATGAAGGGTTGATATTACATTATGAATCCATTGTTTTTAGCAGGTTTTTGTTTTTTGTTTTGTTTTGTTTTTGGACACAGACTGAAGTGAAACATGTAGAGGTGGTACTGGTTGCATTGATTAGGTTGAGATCAGCAGATGCAGTATCAATTGGTGTGGGTCAAGGGAAGCCTGTTGAAAAATGAGCTACACCCCAGAGGTTCCAGGACTGGGAGAAGTCTGGGTTTTATTTGCATTTAATTATTATTGGGTAGTAACAGAGAGAAATTGAGTAGGGAGGGGGAGGTATACAGGGAGCGAGACAGAGGGACACCTGCAGCCCTGCTTCACCTTTCATGAAGTTTTTCCCCCTGCAGGTGGGGATCAGGGACTTGAACCTGGGTCCTTGCATACTGTAATGTATGTGCTTAACTAAATGTTTCACACTGCCTGGCACCAATGCTTTCTTCACTGTGCCATAAGTCATATACTTTTGGTAAGAAATAAAATGTGGGGATCAGAGTGGGCAGTGGCACACCAGGTTAAGCACATTTCATACAAAGCGCAAGGATCCTGGCTCAAGCCCCATGAGGGGTCACTTTAAAAGCAGTGAAGCAGGTCTGCAGGTGTCTTTCTTTCCCTCTCTATCTTCCCCTACCCTCTCAATTTCTCTCTGTTCTATCCAATAATAATAACAAGGAAAAAAAAGACTGCCAGACACAGTGGATTCATAGTGCAGGCACCAAGTTCCAGCGATAACCCTGGTGGCAAAGAGGGAGAGAGAGAGAAGAAAATGTTTGGGAGATAGATAGCATAATGGTTATGCCTGAGGCCCCAAGGTCTCATGTTCAATCCCCCACACCATTATAAACCAGAGCTGAGCCATGCTCCGGTAAAAATAAAATATTTGAATTTTTTCAAGAAAACACTGAAAAAAAAAAAAAGACCATCTCTCTATGCCTGAGGGTGTGAGCTTTAGACTTCACTATAATTCCTATGTGGTGAATCCCCTTAGAGGTTTAGGAGGATCATCAGACATCAGGGAATTAATAATAGAAAGCCTACAATAGTTTTTTTTTTTTCTTTCTTTCTAGAACTCAGAGCTCATCTATTTCTTTGCTGTTGCCAGCTGCATTATTCTCCCGGCCTGCATACCTGCTTCCTTCCTGAAGCAGCTCAAGTGTGTTAAGGTTGGGGCACATTCTGACCGTGGGCCATCTTGTCTTCCTCTCTGCTTTTACTCTTTCATGGTCCCAAGTAGGAACAGGTTAGTCTCCATACAAGGAAGGCCTATTCCTAAAACCCAGTGTCTTATCTGACTCCTGCCACTGAACACAGGTGTGATGGATCCATCACTGTGTCTTTTGACTAACAGAGCAGTGCCTCCCCCAACACAGTCCACCATCTGCAGGGATGCTGGCAGGTGTCCAGTCCCCCCTTGTGCTCAGCCAGTATATGTGTTCTTCCTCGGTCCTCACAGCCTTGTGAAGTAGCCACTGCGAACTCTAAGATGAGCATCATAGTGTTCAGAACATGTTCCAGACACACAGTGAGGCAACTAGTATCAGAGCATAGGACTTGAATACCCAAAGTCCTAGAGGCCCCAGGTTCAATTCCCAGTGCTGCTATATGCCAGAACTGACCAGTGCTCTAGTTATTCTCTCTTGCCTAGAAAATTAAATCTTTTTGAAAAGCAGGTCAGAGATCATGCTGTTCAGTGGAGCTGAATTAGGGCCAGTAGCATTAAGTCCAAAGCACTCCAACTTTTTCATGGAAGTGAGAATTTTTCAGAGAAGCTGTGTTCATCCCTAGGGTTTAAGAGCTTGCTAAAACTGCAGTTGGGGGCAGGAGTCAGCTCACCTCTTAGAGCTCACATGTTACCTAGTTTCTGAGTACCAGCACTACACTGGAGCACCAAGAGTGGTACTGGGGGCCCTCCATGGACAGTGGAGAAGTTCTGAGGTGTCTCTCTCTCCCTCTCTCTCTCTTTCCTCTTCTCTCCCTATCTTACCTCAAAGACTTAAAAAAATAACCTGGACATGTGCAAGTACCCAACAACAAATTAAAAAAAACCAAAACAAGGAACTGGACCGTGGCACACGATCCATATTATATACATACTGTCATGTGAAAAGACCCAGGTTCAAGCCCCCAGTCACCACATATGGGGACAAAGCTTCATTAGTGGTGAAGAAGTACTATAGGAGCTTCTCTCTCTCTCTTTCTCACTCTCTCTCTCTCTCTATCTCTCTCCCTCTCTCCTTCCTTCCCTCCCTCCCTTTTTACCTCCTGATCCCCTCTTAATTTCTCTCTGTCTCGATCCAGTAAATAAATAAGTAAATAAAATATTTTTTAAAAGAAACATTCTTTGGGCCACACAGTGGCATACCTGATTAAGTGCATATAGTACTATGTGCAAGGACCTGTGCAAGGATGTGGGTTTGAGCCCCCACTCCTTACCTGTCGTGGGGATGTTTCAGAAGTGGTGATACAGACCTGCAGGTGTCTGTCTATCTATCTTCCCCTGCCCTCTGTCATTTTCTCTCTATCCTATAGCATAAAATAGAAAAAAGAAAAGAAAAAAGTTGCTAAGAGCGGTGGATTCATAGTGCAGGTACTGAGCCCCAGTTTGGGAGGGGGGGGTCTCTTTTAAAAAATAAAGAAAAAAATCTGGATTTGAATCTTGGCTCTTTGACTTGGACTAGCCACTTAATCACATTGAGTCCAATCAATTTTCCCCACCTGTAAGTTTCCCACCTCAGTAAGTCCTCTCTGTACCTTCTGGCCTCATAGCCAGTGAGGACGTACTGAGATACCCTCCAAGAGCACGTAGTAGTGGCTGGAAAGGCTCAGCATGGGAATAGCATAGTAACTCTCATGTACTGCAAAACTTAGATACATTCTTTGTCAGCCAGGCCCAGATGAGGGTGCAAGAGTGGTCCATAGATTTGGGATGTATCTGAAACTAGACATTAGCTAGCAGGCCCCCTGATCCCCTTCCCTTCCAGCAGGATGCTCTCCTGGAAGTAGATGGATCTGAGGATTGGACAGATCTAAGCATGGACCTTTTTAAGTCAGTTCCAGAGGAGTACAGGCTGGGGATGAGCAGAGCCAGGGAAAAAGGGTTGGTCTCAAGAATGCTAGAGATGAATGTCTGAGTGTGCTGGAGGTGATACAGTGCTGAGGGCTCAGTGCTAACAAATAGGGAGTGAGCGAGAAGTAGGGAGTAGAATATAGGGACAGCTCTGCTTCACTCCAGCCCTGACTTTCTTTCTGTTCCCCAAATGCGGCCACTGCTCTGGGAATCCCACTGACATTTGCCCTATTCACAGGGCTCATTTGCTGGTTCATGTGAGGGGTATATGTATGATTTCATTTCTGCATATTTTTCCTTTTTGAAAAGAAGGTGGAATTTGCAGGGAAGAAACTGATGAGTAGGTATAAAATATAAGTCTGGAGAGAGAGAGGGCTAGCAGAAAGGCATTTATGTCTGAGGCCTCAAAGCCCCAGGTCCAACCCCTCATACTACCATTAGCCAGAGCTGAGCATTGCTCCAGTTAAAAGTAAATAAATAAATAAATAAATAATGAAAGACTTGGTTCAGATAAAATGACATGAATAAAGAGGGAGAGTAGCAAATAAAATAGAGGAGGTGCCCAAGAGGAGGGTTCAGATGAAAAGTGTTCCTTAATATATTCATTTGGGGATAATTTGGTTGGGTTTAGGAGGTCCCAGAAGGATTCCCCTGCCAAAAAAAAAGGGGGTGGATAGTGGACAGTGGTACACCAAGTTAAGTGCAAGGACCTGGGTTTGAACTCTTGCTCCCCACCTGTAGGGAGGTGCTTCACAAGCACCCCTTCTCTATTTCCCCTCCGCTCTCAATTCATCTCTGTCCTATCAAGTTTATAGAAAGAAAAAATTAAAAAGGGAGAGAAAAATGGTCACCAAGAGCAGTGGATTTGTAGCACTGACACCCAGCCCCAGTGATAACCCGGGTGGCAATTACAAAATAGAGAGAGAGAGGGAGAGAGAGAGAGAGAAATATATATATAAGAAATGACCCTGAGAATTTTTCCTCAGAGCAGGCAACTTGTGAGTTAGTTTTTAAGGTTTTTTTTTTTTTTTTGCCTCCAGGGTTGTTATTGCTGGGGTTTGGTGCCTGCACTACAAATCCACTGCTCCTGGAGGCTATTTTTCCCCTTTTATTGCCCTTGCTGTTATTGCTGTCATTGTTGTTGGATAGGACAAAGAGAAATTGAGAGAGGACAGGAAGACAGAGAGGGGAAGAGAAAGATAGACACCTGCAGACCTGCTTCACCACTTGTGAAGCGACCCCCCTGCAGGTGGGGAGCCCAGGGCTTAAACCAAGATCTTTACGCCTGTCCTTGCGCTTTGCGCCATGTGCACTTAACCCACTGCACTACCTACCACCTGCCCCCCCCCTTTTATTATCTATTTATTTGATGGAGACAGCCAGAGATTAAGAGAAAAAGGGGAAAAGAGAGAGAGAGAGAGATCAGCAACACTGCTTCACCTCTTATGAAGCTTCCTCCCTGAAGGTGGGAAGTGGGGACTTGAACCCTGGTCCTTGCATACTGTAACATGTGTGCTCTACTAGGTGTACCACTGCCTGGGGCCCCAGCGTGTGAATTTTTGAAATATGACTGAACAGTTTTCAGAAGGTTTTTGGTTTTGCTTTTATTTTTTTTTAATTTCTTTATTTGGGGATTAATGGTTTACAGTCAACAGTAAAATACAATCGTTTGTACATGAGTAACATTTCCACATAACATTACAACCCTCACTAGATTCTCTTCTGCCATCATGTTTCAGGACCTGAACTCCACCCCCCACCCCAGAGTCCTTTACTTTGTTGCAATACATCACCCCATCCAAGTTCTGCTTTGTGTTTATTGTTCTTTTTTTTTTGTAATTGGATTCATTTCATTGAAAATGCCTTTAAAATTTAGATGGAAAAGAGTTCTGCCAGTATTTTCCTCTTAGGTATTTGATAGTTTCTGATCTAATCTCGAAGGGGTATTGAAATCCTCTACTATTACTGTGTTGCTGTTAATGTATTACTGTAGCCCTTTCAGTAGATATTTGATGTTTATAGATGGCCTCTCATTAGGTGCATAGACGTGAATAATCATTAAGACCTCTTGATTGACTGATCCTCTGAGCATTAAGTAATGTCCATCCCTATCTTTTAAAATTTTATTTATTTTAAGGTCTATTGTATCAGATTGTAGGTCTATTTTAAGTTCTATTATATCAGCTATTCCTGCCCTTTTTTTGTGGGCCATTGGCTTGTATGATAGTTTTCCATCCTTTCACTTTGAGTCTGTGTTTGTCTTGTTGAGTTAGGTGGGATTCCTGCAGACAACATATTGTTGGGTTGTGTTTTCTGATCCATCTTCCTACTCTGTACCTTTTCATAGGTGAATTCAGACTGTTGACATTTATTGATATTAGAGTATGAAGATATTTTAATGCTATTATTCTAAAATCTTAAGAGTGTTCTGATATATAGCATGTTTGTATCATGTGATTGTTTATGAGACCTTTCAGAACTTATTGCAGGGCAGGCTGGTGATATTTGATTCCTTCAACTGTTGCTTGTCTGAGAAGGTTTTGATGCCTCCATCTAGTCTGAATGACAGTCTAGCAGGATACAGTATTCTTGGTTGAAAGCCTTTCTTATTGAGTACTTGATAGATATCTTGTCATTCTCTTCTTGCCTTTGTGTTTGTGTGGAGAAATCTGCTGCTAGTCTTATGGGGTTTTCTCTGTAGGTGACTCTTTGTTTTTCTTTTGCAGCCTTCAGGATACTTTCTTTATCCTTATAGCTTTTCATTCTAAAATGAATATGATGAGTCTTGATGTCTTTAAGTCTGGGTTAATTCTGTTTGGGACCCTCTGGGCTTTTTGAACCTTTATGTCTTTTATGTTGTCTAGAGTAGAGAAGTTCTCAGCTATTATGTCCTGTAGAATGCTTTCTTCCCCTCCCTCTTTTTCTTCCTCTGGTAAGCCAATAATGTGTATATTACTTCTTTTGAAGTCATACCATATGTCTCTGTTGTTGTTTCCATTATCTCTTAATCTCTTCTTTTATTTTAAAAGTATGTTCATTGGATTAGGAATGTGTACAAGAAATAGCAGACTTAAGAAAAGAACTGAGAAGTATACTACCAATGATTAATTTTATTTCCTTTGAGTAATCTGTGAGATCTCTTACTTCTTAGTTTTCTCTAATTCATCTTCAATCTTGCTAATTCTGTTTATCTGCCTCACTTATTCTATTTTCTCTCCCCTCTGTTGTTTTCTGTAGTTCAGCTATTTTTGTCACCCTGTTGCAATACTGTATTAGCTTTTTCAGCTAGTTGTGCTCTTAGCTCAGCTATTTCAGCTTTCAGCTCTCTAATTACCTTGAGATAGTTAGTGTTTTCTTTCCAAGTCTCATTTGCTGGTCCCCCATTTCTAATGATACTGCTTTCAAACTCTTTCCTCACTCCTATGACTAATGCCCCAATTAATGTTTGGATGTTGTCTTCATTCTTATGTGCTTCTACCATTGGGGTTATCTGGGCTTTTGTCCTGTTTTATTTCTCCAATGTTTCTTCTTGGTTTAACCATTGTGTATGGTGTTTTGTGAGATCCTTCTCAGTACTATTCAATCACTAATTAGAATTGCCTGGATTGACTTGTGTCTAAGTAAGGTACTTAAAGAATTCACAGTTATGGAAATTAACAGTTTGTTTCAGTGTTGTCTCAATCCTTGAGGTGAAGCTCAGTGGCTGTTAAACCCTCTTTTGTTCTTTATCTTCCCTGTAGGCTATGGGAGCCTATGGGCTTTTCAACTATAAGTAGATTTTTTTTAGCTTAATTACTCCTAACCTAGAGATTAAGCAGGGTGGGCGAGAGATAGCACAGTGGTTATGCAAAGAGACTCCCATGCCTTAAGGGTCCAAAGTCCCAGGCCCAATTCGGCTTTTATGACAACAGCCAGAGTCAAGATGGGCAGCAGTCCTTGGCCCTATGAGTTTCTAAACAAATCCTGTTTGTATTCCATGGGTTCTGAGGCAATTATTCAATGTGGCCCTGAATTTCTTAGAACAATGTGGAAAAGCTGCCACTATACAACCCCACTTCTAGACCACTGGGACTGTATGTCTTCTCCTTAGTTGCCTGATCAATTCTCTGCCCCTGATGTCAGCACAGGGCCTCCCCACTGCTGCTCCATCCTCCAAGGGACAGTAGCAATGGAGGCTCACAGTTGTATTTGGCGAGCCTTAGGGCATCCTCTCCACCTGTCAGCAGTTTATTTGTTGATAAAACTAAGACCGGAGGTGGTGCCTCAACTGGCAAACTGCCAGACTATTACCAGTCGCTCCCGAATAGGTATGGGCTTTCAGCCTCAGTAATCTCTCCTTAGGCCCCTCTCTTTCCATGAACCACACATGGTTGCACTCACCTGTGGCTTCATGGGTTCCCAAAGTATTCCAAGTGTTGTCTTGTTGTGTTCTCGGGTGATCTTCTTTATTATTCTTAGTTGATGGGGAAAGGAGAGAGACGCAACTGCCGCTACTTTCTAGCTCTGCCTCCAGAAGTCTAAAAACTTAATTCTTTTTTTTTAACCAAAAACTTATGCTCCTGAAACATTGGGGTAATAGGTGATAAAGACAGTTGTCATCTTTCCCTGCTGCTCTTCATCTACATATTCTTACTTTTTTTGAGGGGGGATCAATTAGAGGTATTTCATTTCAGGGGAACTCTTGAGGCTTGTTAGATACATTCTGTCATCACCTTAGGTTTCCATAAGGGAGCTCTTTAATAGTCCTGTCTCAGTATTTGTCACTGCAATATAAAAGGGACCCTGACTCAGCAGCTACTTTATTTAAGTCACCTCCATGAATCAGACTGACATGTTACCAGCTGCTTCTGCAGCAACTGGTAAAATTCCTCAGAAATTTTCTCTAACACTTGCTCAGACTATTTGAGCTTATTTTATACTAGGGGCCCTAGAGGTGGCTTAGCAATAGTGTATAGGCCTTGCATACTTGAGGGTTGAATCCCTGAAGCACATAAAAGAACAAAACAGTGTTCTGGTTTCTTCCTCTCAGCTAAATAAAATACATTATATTTGGAGTTCTAATAAAATCAATTACTATATAACCACCCTCCCCACTCCTACCTTTTTTTTTTTTTTTTTTTTTTAAGCCAGAGCACTGCTTAGCTCTGGCTTATGGTGGTGTCAGATATTGAACCTGGGACTTCAGAAAGCAGAAAGCTGTTTTGAATGATCACTATGCTACCTCCCTGATACCAGAAATCCCTATCCCATCCACCTCCCCCCCCCCTTGAAAGCTCTCCTATTCTTTATCCCTCTGAGAGTATGGACCCAGGATCATTATGGGGTACAGAAGGTAGAAGGTCTGGCTGTAATTGCTTCCCTGCTGAAATATGGGTGTTGATAGGTCGATCCATACTCCCAGCCTGCCTCTCTCTTTCCCTAGTGGGGCAGGGCTCTAGGGAGGCAGGATTCTGGGACACATTGGGGTCATCTGCTGGGGAATGGACTCAGGACCTTGCTGGTTTGTTGTTGTTAACTAGAGAGACAGGAGAGAGAAGCATCAGTACCACTCTACCACCAATGAAACCCACTTCCCTGGGTGTCATCTGTGGGGCTCCCATGTCAACCAGGGGTTGACCTTAGGACCTTCTTAGCGCTGAGGTATGTATTCTACCAAGCAACCTAGCTCCTGGCCTCTGTCTAGCATTTTGCCTAGGAATTCCTTTATCATGCTGTGGAAATTAAAAACTGTAGATTGGGAGTCAGGCGGTAGCACAGCGAGCTAAGCACAGGTTGCGCAAAACCCAAGAACCAGCGTAAGGATCCCGGTTAGAGCCCTCAGATCCCCACCTGCGGGTGGGGGTGGTGGTCTCTTTACAGGCAGTGAAACAGGTCTGTAGGTGTCTTTTTTTCTCTCTCCCTGTCTTCTCCTCCTCTCTCCATTTCTCTCTGTCCTATCCAACAACAACGACATCAATAACAACAACAATAATAATTACAACAATAAAACAACAAGGGCAACAAAAGGGACAATAAATAAATATTTTTAAAAATTTTAAATCTTTCTTTAAAAAAATATCGATCAAGAAAGGAAAGTAATTGGCACTAAGCATCAGCAAAATACATGGGTCTAGAGATATCTTCCCTCCCTACAGTATTAAATATTCATTGTCCACATAATCAAACTGAGGTTAACAGTATTCTGAACTAATCATAAAATTTGAATCATAGGAGCCAAGCAGTGTTACATCTGGTTGAGTGCACACATTGCCCTGTGCAAGGACCCAGGTTTGAGCTCGCATTTCTCACCTGTAGGAGGGAAGCTTCATGAGGAGTGAAGCAGGTCTGCAGGTGTCTTTCTCTCTCCCTTTCTATCTTCTCCTCCCCTCTCAATTTCTCTCTGTCCTATAAAATGAAATAGAAAGGAAAAATATGACTTCCAGGATGGGTGGATTTGTTGTACAGGCACAGAGCCCCAGTGATAACCCTGGTAGCAAATAAAATTTTAAGTCATGAATAATCATTCTGTGAGACACTATAGGAAACAAATTGCAAAATCTTTAAAAGAAGAACAAAATGAAAAAGTTTATCCCCTGCTACCATAGCTGTATGGCAATCAGGCTAGCAGTGCTTTAGGAGTTCCAGGTGGGTTCTTGGGTACAGGCACCAGCTAGCCAGTCCAAATTGGTGACTGACACTTTCAGCTGAATGTCCCCTCCCACCAGGAGAGGGAAAGAAGCCACAGCTTAAGCTCTGCTGGGGACATAGGCTATTGTTTTGCTCTGGTGGGGTTGGGGTTGTCTTGAGTGTCATGGTGAGGGATGTTTAACACCAGCAATGAAACAGCACAGGTAATCAAACCCTGGATCCTATGAGTTTGGTTCCTGGAATTAACTGTCACCTATTGGTGATTTTTTTAAGTCTTCATTTTATTATTGTTTTATATTGATAAAAATGTTTCATTAAGTGAAAATAGGAAAATTGTACTATAGTGTTGAAAACATCCGTGGTACCATGCCAAACTGAGTGGAAAGTACCAATAGGCAATGCCTTGCAGTCAATTCTGCAAACCGGGTGCATAAAATATTGCAGTTTTAGAATTGTTTTCACATTTGCACTCTTCCTCAGCCTCCTAGAACTTCCAACTCCCTTCTTCTCCAGATGATATCTTGTCTAGATGGATTATATATATACTTAATCTCAGAGTGGTAACTCTCCTCTGTAATGTCAGGTATGGTCAGTTTACAATACAATCTGTTGCACATACAAGGACCGTGGTTCAAACTCCAGTCTTCCCTACCTGCAGGAAACAGTGGAGCAGTGCTTCAGGTGTCTCTCTCTCCACCCCTATTTTGTGTTAAATAAATAAAACCTTTAAAAAAATAAATAAATTTTACTCTGTTGATTTTTTTATTACTTATAAAATGGAAACACTGACGAGTCCATAGGATAAGAGGAGTACAATTCCACACAATTCCCACCACCAGAACTCTGTATCCCATCCCCTCCCCTGATAGCTTTCCTATTCTTTAACCCTATGACATCATCTCCCCAAACAATAACTTGGGTCCACCTGTATATCAGATGTCAGGCTCAGGCAAAAACTAGTAAGGCCATTGGAATATACTTAAAATAGACCCATTCTGTTGATTTTTAAGTGATATCCATTTTTTCCAAAATAAGAAAAAAAATAGCTATTCTTTTGTTAAATCTAAGTTTATTTTTTTTCTTCCTTTGTTTCTTTCTGAGTGAAATAGAGGCAGAGAGAGAGAGAGGGAAAGATACCATAGCACTGAAGCTTCTTTTAGAGTGGTGGATGCTGGGCTTAAACCTGGGTCACACATATGGCAAAGCAACATGCCATCTAATAAATATAATTTGCAAGAAGTTAGTTTATGTCTGTATAAAGAATTAGATAAGGTACAAGTAGACCTGGAGTGTAGGTACATAGATGTGTGTGTGTGTGTGTGTGTGTATATACACATACATATGTAATACTTCATTAATGGCATATTAGGAGTGCCTGGCCAAGAAAGAGTCATCAATTTGAAGTGGGGAAGTGCCAGAGCTTCAAAAATATTTTACATGTTTTCAGTAGTTTGATGGCAAATGCTAGAAGAAGTAGTTTGATAAATACTGTGGTGGAGGAGGGTGAACGTGGTTCATCCAAGTCTTGGACTTTGTGATATCACATGGTAGGTTCAACCGTGGACACTTAGGCTTTCTCTTCTGCTCTTCTGCAGGGAGGAGACCCACTTGGGCAGCATGCGGAGTGTGGCCAAGCCCTGGAGTCCAGTGACCAAAGTGGGGAGCCATGGCACTGAGCGGGCACGGCCTCTCCCTGCAACTTCCTCCAGCATGAAGACCTCCAAGTCTTCTACCTCCTTGGCCTTTGAGTCCCGGCTGAGCAAGGTAAGGGCACTGGTTCAGGAGGACTGAGGTGGGCAACACGAGACCTGGGGCACTAGCAATACTTGACCTAAAGGCCCAAAGTGGCCACAGCCAGGCTGCCGCTGGGTAGAGAAAGGAAGCCTGCCTATAATGTGTCTTGTAGAATAGTTAAGGACCCCTGCTCTGAATCACAAGCTCTATCTAGCCAGTCTGAGTTTTGCCTCTAGCTGCTCCACTAGGCTGAGGGTTCAGGCTTCACAAGTCTGCCAGCCAGTGGTGCCGCCAGTCTGCCTGTGCCCAAGCTGGGGTCTCCTCTGCTCTCCTCCTTCCTCCCCGAAGTTCTCAGGGCTCTGCCTCCACTCCTCCTCCTCTTCCGTGGGGTTTTGAGTGTCAGGTGGGTCTAGGGTATTGTTTGCTCTGAGAGCGTTAATGGGGTGCACTGGGGTGCGACTTCAGCTATGATCCAGCAGAGACATTTCATCAGACCCCTAGATATTAGTAATTTAGTTGCAGAAATAGCTGTCACCTACTTGTGTTTTTCTTAAATTAAAAAATATTAACTAATTTGGTTCGAGCCCTGGCTCCCCACCTGCAGGGGAGTCACTTCTCAAGTGGTGAAGCAGGTCTGCAGGTGTCTAGCTTTCACCCCCACCCCCATCTTCCCCCTCCTGTCTCCATTTCTCTCTGTCCTATCCAACAACGATGACAACAATAAAATAACAAGGGCAACAAAAGGGAATAAATAAATAAAATAAATATTTAAAAAATATTACTTAATTAATTTTAATGAGAGAGAATCATAGAGAAAGATACACAAACACACGCCAGATCACTTCTCAGCTCTGGTTTATGGTGGTTCTGGGGATTGAACCTGGGACCTCAAAAGCTCAAACATGAGTGTTTTACAGGACTGTTGTATCCCCCATACCACCATAAGCCAGAGCTGAGCAGTGCTCTGGTAAAAAAAAAAAAAAAAAAAAAAAAAAAAGACTATTGTATTGTCTCCCCAGCCTTCCTCCATCTCTTTTTTTTAAATTAAATTTATTTATAAAATGGAAGCACTGACAATACCATAGGATAAGAGGGGTACAATTCCCACCACCAGAGCTCTGTATCCCATCCCCTCCCCTGATAGCTTTCCTATTCTTTAACCCTCTGGGAGTATGGACCCAGGGTTATTATGGGGTGCAGAAGGTGGAAGGTCTGGTTTCTGTATGTGCTTCCCTGCTAAACATGGACGTTGGCTGGTCAGTCCATACTCCCAGCTTGTCTCTCTTTCCCTAGTGGGGCGGGGCTCTAAGGGAGCAGAGCTCCAGGACACATTGGTGGGTCATCTGTCCAGGGAAGTCCAGTTGGCATCATGCTAGCATCTGGAACCTGGTGGCTGAAAAAGAGTTAACATCTAAAGCCATACAAATTGTTGATTAATCACGAACCTTAAAGGCTAGAATATTGCAGATGAAGATTTGGGGGTCTCTGTTTTGGAAATAGCTAGTAGGTCTATTTTAGGTATATTCCAAAAGGTCCATGACTTTATTAGTTTTTGCCTGAGCCTGATGTCTGATATGCAGGTGGACCTAAGTTATTGTCTGGGGAGATAATGTCATGGCTGGAGAAAGGTCTAGAAAGCTGGCTCAGAGAAGAGAGTAGCTCCCAAATATGGGAAAGGTGTATAAATATTATTGACTGTAAACCCCAATGATTTGAACTGGGGCCCATATTCATCTTAGGAGCCTATGTAACCTCTACATCCCTGTAGGTCCAAACTTGCATTCTGTGGTCATCAGTAGGAACATTCCGAGTTGCACCAATTTCAGGACCCATCTTCTTCAGGTGGTAGATAGAGTATGTTATACAACCCACCTTCAGAGGATGGAAAATTCTCTACTATTGTTGATCCACATTGAGGGCAAGGTCCAATGGGGCCCCCAAAGGGGTCCATTATGTTGTTCTTGATGGAGATGACCAGTGATAATGGAGAAGAGGGATCTATTTGAGGGCTAGGCT
Organism: Erinaceus europaeus; assembly: GCF_950295315.1. NCBI lineage: Eukaryota > Metazoa > Chordata > Mammalia > Eulipotyphla > Erinaceidae > Erinaceus > Erinaceus europaeus. The sequence continues at coordinate 38,909,585 of NC_080173.1, read as the reverse complement.
CATTGTGTTTGTGTGGGAATCCCAGGCCTTCCCAACTAGGGCCCCAGCTGATAGGGTGACCTGATAGTGTCTAAAGAGTCATTATTACAGTATGACTTGCCCTTATTCAGCTTTTGGCTTTTGTAGTCCTTACTTTGATAAAGTTAGCTTTGGAGTGAGTGAGGGAAGTGTAATAGGAAATAGGTGAGGAGGGTATCTAGGTCTAAGTAGAAACTATTTCGTTAGGTGCTTTAAGGTGTCTTTTTAGGTCTTTCTGCTTGCTTGCTTCATTTATTGACTCACTGGAAACTATTGTGCACTTTTGCTTTCAGGTATATATTTTGCCCTAATTTATAGATACATATGTACATCCGCCCTATCTCTAGGGACCTGGTCTATATCTAGGTTTTGAGGCTTTGTTAGGTCCCCCGCCTCTTTTAATAATGCCATGCTGGGATCAAATTCAGGGCTTCACACACCACATGCATTCTACTGATAAGTGGACTCTGCTCTGTTTTTTTTTTTCTTTTACTTTTTATTGTCACCAAGAGCTCAGTGATGGTACTCTAACTCGACTGCTACTGGCAGCCAATTTTTTCTTTCTATTTTATTTGATATAACAGAGAGAAATTGAGAGGTGAGGAGGAGGGAAAGAGGAAGAAAAAAAGTGAAGTGTCTCCCCTGCAGGTGGGGAGTGGGGGTCCTTGAACATGATAATGTGTGTGCTCAACTGGGCTCACTACCATTCACCTTATCCCTCCAACTTTTATTTTATATTTTGAGTTATGAAGTTACATTATTGGCAGCCCTAGTAAGTGTCTCACCTTAGTGACTATGTGTCACCTCATGTCCACTACCACCAAAAGGCCTGAGATAAGTCAGAAACATAGATAAGCTGCCTACCCAGAGGCTGCTGACTGGCCAATGTAATAGCCTAACTATGGACTGAAAATAGTTTACTGTTTATAGGAAATGGTCTATATTTCTGCTTGAATGTGTCTGTGTCTGAGCATGGTGAACCTTGTGCAGTCTCTTCTCATTACTCTTAGAACTCTCTAAAAACTCTACAGAGAGTGTATCGGGCTAGGTCGCGGAAGAGAGAGATGATCCAGGAACCAAGTTTGTGGTGGTAGCAATACAAATCTTTATTCATGTGGGATCCCCAGAGTTGGTGTGAGTGCAGCGGGTTAAAACCACGTGGAGCCAAAAACTGCAATGGCTGGCATCTGCCTCCCCCTGCACATCTGACCTCCTCTAGATCTGAAGAAGAGAGAGAAACCAGAAATGGAAGTGGCTTTTATAATACCATAAGTGGGAGGGGCTGGAAATGGTAGGGGCTTCCCTAGCAACCACTGTGAGGGTTTTAACCGGTGGGATTAATGTTACCCTGCAGGCAGGGCAGGTCTTGAGGTAGAAAGAAGATAGATCAATGGAAGGGGGGGCTGGCTTAATGCCCGACAAGAATGCATATGCTTTTGTGATGCTCTAGGCTCAGCTGATGAGAAGCAGGTCCCCTACCTTTGTGACTGTCTGTGGAGTGTATGGAAATTGTGTAGGAAGTAGGACAATTCTCTCTTTGATTGTCATACCCATGAGAGGGTTCCCTATCCTTCTCCTTATGTGATAGCTTTGGTTCCAGTGTTTACATGCTATTATAAAGCTGTGATAAATGAACACTTTTTTATTTTGTTTATTTATTGCCTCCAGGATCATCGCTGGGGCTCAGTGCCAGCAGTATGAATCCACTGTTCCTGGAGGCCATTTTTTCCCCTTTTTGTTGCCCTTGTTTTTATCATTGTTGTTATTATTATTGTTGTCATTGATGTGGCTGTTGTTGGATAGGACAGAGAGAAATTGAGAGAGGAGGGGAAGACAGAGGGGGAAAGAAAGATAGACACCTGGAGACCTGCTTCACTCACTACCTGTGAAGCTCGAACTGGGGTCCCTACGCAGGTCCTTGAGCTTTGCGCCATGTGCACTTAACCCTCTGTGCTACCACCCAGCCCCCATCAAGACATTTTTAATTAGGAAATTAACTTATCTACAGTTGTGCTACCACAAGTTTTTCATACACTCCCTGAAAAATAGCTCTGTCCTTGTTGACAACAGTGATTCTAGGTGAGTGTCCATTCTTCTAGAATGTGTTTTTATGCGTTTGTTTTTAATGGGGTGCTGGGGAAAGAACTGAGGATCCTGTACATGTGTAGTACTACTGAGTGGCCTCCTGGACCCAGGTTTTTATTCTGTGTACTGGGGGTAGAGAAGGAGAGACAGAGGAGGATGGAGAGGTGAAAGCAACACCAAAGCACTGTTCTGTCCATGGAACTATCTGGGTGCTGTCCATGGAGCTCCTGTGTGCTCCTATGCTGGCAATCAAACCCAGAACCTCACTGTGGTCAGGCATGTGCTCTACCCACTATGCCATCCCCTGGCCCCTAGTCTAGACTTATTCCATTCCTCCTTTCCTTCCTTTCTTCCCTCCTTCCTTCTTTCTTTCTGTTGCAACCAGGGGCTTAGTGCCTGCATGCTGAATTCACCTCTCCTGGTAGCCATTTTTTTCCTTATTTTTTCTTTACTTGATAGGACAGAGACAAATTGAGAGGGGAGGGGGAGATAGAGAGATACATAGACATCTGAAGACCTGCTTCTCAACTCATGAAGCATCCTCACTGCAAGTGGGTTGTGGGGACTTAAACCTGGATTATTGTGCATAGTAGCATATATGCTTATCCAGGTGCACCACTGCCTGGCCCCAGTCTAGCCTGCATTTCAATAGGATATGTGAGTGAGTCCTGAATTTTCAAGTCCAGAATAAGACCCATCCAGTTACCTGGTGTGTATGTGTGTGGGTTTGTGTGTGTGTGTGTGTGTGTGTGTGTTTTAATGCAGTTACGGGGCATGAATCCAGAACTTCACATAGGTCAATGTCACTAAACTCCCTCCATAGTCTGTTTTTCATGATGTATTTAAGAGAAAAAAGGAATGAGGTGCCCAAGCACTGCTCCACCATTAAAAAAGTTTCTTCAGTCCTATCTGTGGTGCTCAGGACCTCAGATGTGGCATTCTACCCACTGAGCTGTATCTTCTCCAGTTTTGTAGCATTACCTCATGAATGTTAAAATGCACCTTGAGTGGAACATGTCTCAAACTAAGTCTCAGTACTTCCCTTTCCATCTCTCTTGACCCCTTGCCCCACATGAGTGAGTAGCACTGCTATCCTTTCAGCTACTCAGGGGTGATCCTGGAGCCCCTCTCCCCAATTTTTCTCACATCTCACAAGTCCATAGCTAAATGCCACCAGTTCTAACTTAAAAATAAATGCCAACTCCAATCAATATGCCCCCCCTCCAGCCCCACCCCAACGTGCACTCCCTGAAGCTTTCTGGCTCAAGCCTCCCCTCTCCATTGCAATAGCTCAAATGATCACCTTGCTTTTGTTTTATACCCTCCATGTTCTGTCTTCAATAGAAACTAACTGGTCCTGTGATGTGACCTTCAGTTATGCCATGTCTCTGACTTCCATCCCCTACACACACACACACACACACACACACACACACACACACACATTCTGAGTGATAAGCAAAGTCCTTGAAATAGCCAGTGATGGTCTCTCTCAGACACATTCCCTCCCCCTGCCCTCCAGCTAGCCACACAGGCAGCAGAACACCTGCTACCCCTTTTGCCTGGGCATTTTTCCCTTCCTTTCCTGCACCTCCATCTTGTGCACAGTCTCAGATGTCAGCTGGGCAGGTGCCCCTCCACCTCCCACCCCATGAAATGTTTCTTCCTTGCCACTCCCCTTTCCCCTCATGCATACCTGCTGTCACAGCACCTGCCTTCCTGGGACTTGCTAGGACACTCTGCTTTTTTTTTCTTCCACTTTTTTTGTGATTAATTATGAGTTATCAGATTATAAGATTGCTTTGTATAGTTCCACACCACACCAACCACCAAAGTTCTGTGTTCCTACCCTTCCACCTCCCAAAGATAAACTACCTTAGTTCTCACAAGTCTTAGAAATATCAGTTTGCTTGCTTGTGTGTGTATGTGGGGGGGTGTGTGTATCAGATCTCTGGACTCCACATGAGTGAAACTACCTGATAGCTATTTTTCATCTCTTTACTTATTTCACTAAGCATAGTCTCCATTTTGTTCCAAAAGACGCAATAGTCTTTTTTCCTTTTTGCCTTCAGGGTTATCGCTGGGGCTCAGTGCCTGGATCCTTGAGCAGGTCCTTGTGCTTCCTACTATGTGCTCTTAACTCAGTGCTCTACCTGCCCGGCCCCCTACCCCATAACTTCTTTAGCTAGTCATCTGTCAGTGAACATCTAGGCTGCTTCCACTCTTTGGCTATTGTTAATAATAAAGCTATGAACATAGAGGTACATATGTCCCTATGGATTAGTGTTTGTGTGTCCTTTGAATAAATGCCTAAGAGTGGTATTGCTGGATTATAAAATAATTACATTTTTATTTAAGGACTCTCTATATAGTCCCCAAAGGGACTGAACCAGTTTTCATTACCACTGGCAGTGTAGCAGAATCCCTCCCCAGCCTCTCAAACACCTGTCATTTTTTGTTTTGTTAATGTGGGCCATTCTCAAGGTGTGAGATGGAATCTCAGTGTAGTTTTAATATACATTTCTCTAATGATAAGTGAAGTAGAGCATTTCTTCATGTCTGTGGGCAATGTGTATCTCTCTGTCTAGTTCTTTGGCCCACTTTTTTATTGGATTACTTTTTTCCTTTTGTAGAGATATACCAATTCTTTATATATGTTTGATACCAGTCTCTTGTTGGATGTGTGATGTGGACACTCTAGCTTTTGCCCTGCCCAGCCCTGCCCCTTGTGCTTCAGAGAAGGACCTGCTAGCTACAAGCACTCAGGACTTAGTGAATGCTGACTACTACTCTCCTCAGGTAGTGGCTATATGATAGAGCAGTAAACTAGGAAGAGCCTGGCTCCAGAGTGGGTCAGCTCAGGCCAGGCTGGAGTCTTGACTATGTTGCTTTCTAGGTGGAAAATATTAGGGAAGTTGAGTTACTCCTTGCACTCTGAGATGAAGGCTGTGCCTTTGTTGCCAGGAGGAAGAAATGCAACTATGCTATACTATATGCAATGTCATTGTTCTGTCACCCTGCACTCGAGTGTTGTGTCCATGGATTCTGATTTTTGTTATCTTTGTCCTCTAGCATGTTTAGGAGACAGTTCTTGGTCAGAGCTGATATTAATACGAACATTTCCCTGAGAGCAGACCTGTCATGTCCCACCTGAATGCCTGCTCTCTCATCTTGTTTTTTCACAGCTCCTCGACCTGGAACAGGATCCTAAGTAGGTGGCATTGTTCTCCCTTGGTGAATCGGCCTCCACTTTCCTGATTCTGAGTAGATAAAACACATCTCTTCATGCACGTGGGCCCATTCACAGTGAGGCGCTGCTGTAGAGTCTGTGCTGGTGTGTGTGTGTGTGTGTGTGTGTGTGTGTGTGTGTGTGTGTGTGTGTGTGTGTGTGTGTGTTAGCAGCATAATTTAGCTTCTCTATGTCTCTAGTTTTAAAAGAAAAAGATTGGTGGATGGGGGTGAATGTACTTACTTCTATGTTCATCACTATTTCCTTTTTCTCTTGTAGATGGCTAGTTCTCTTTCTCTACCCACAGTGGTAGGTTGAAAGGACAGAATGATCAGCATAGAAGGCATTGCAATAGAGCTTCTGGCATGTATTAAAATCTTTTTAGGGAAGGCCAGGCAGTGGCATATCTGGTTTAGTGCACATTACAGTGCACTGGGACCCAGATTCAAGCCCTGCTTCATAAGTGATGAAGCAGGGTTGAAGGTGTCTCTCTGTCTCTTTCCCTCTTTATCTCCCCCTCAATTTCTCTCTGTCTCTGTCCAATAATAAATTTTAAAAAATCTTTCTAGGGACTGGAGAGATGGCTCACCAGACAGGAGACATGCCTTGCTATGTGAGAAAGGTTCAAGCCCTGGCACTATATGGTAGTTGCCACAAAACCAGGGGGAGCTCTGGTGCTGTGGTATCTTTCCCTCTCTTTTTCTGTCTGCCTGTTAGAGTGAGAAAGTGGCCAGGGGCAGTAAAGTTACATCCACATGAGACCCCAGCTCTGCAAAAAATGAAAACAAACCAAGGGGCTAGGGGCCAGGCAGCAGCTCACCAAGTAGAGCACACACTTTACTGGAATGTGCATGGACCCAGGTTTGAGCCCCTGCACCACATGGAAACACCAGGAAAAGCTTTGTGAATGGTGGACCAGTGCTGTAGTGTTTTCTCTTCTCTCTTCCATCCACCCCCCTCCCAATCTCTATGTGAAATTAAAAGGGAAAAAAATAGGGGAGCTGGCAGTGGTATGACTGGTTAAGCACACTTGTTACCATGTGCAAGGACTCAGGTTAGAGATCCCCACTCCCCACCTGAAGGGGGAAAGCTTCATGAGTGGTGAAGCAGGTGTCTGTCTGTCTACCTCCCCTTTCAATTTCTCAGTCCTATCAAATAAAGAAAAAAGGGGAGAGGTAGGCTGTCAGAAGTGGTGAATTTGTCATGCAGGCACCAAGCCCCAGCAATAACCCTGGTGGCAATTAAAAACAAGGCAGGGAGGGATTTAGTCCACTGGAAGTGGTAGAATTATATATGTATGAATCCCTGGTGCCAAAACAATGAATGAATGAAATAAACCTTTTTAAAGCAGTGTGAAAAATGGAACTCGGGACTGTTTCCTAAGGATGGGGGATTTTGGCTACTTCTGCTACCGAGAGACACTTTAGGGGTTGGGGAGGAGTACAAAAGTAAAGAAGGAGGAGGGGAGTCAGGCGGTGGCACAGCAGGTTAAGTGCACATGGCGCAAAGCACAAGGACTGGCATAAGGATCCCAGTTCGAGCCCCCGGCTCCCCACCTGCAGGGGAGTCGCTTCACAGGTGGTGAAGCAGGTCTGCAGGTGTCTGTCTTTCTCTCCTCTTCTCTGTCTTCCCCTTCTCTCTCTATTTCTCTCTGTCCTATCTAACAATAATGACATCAATAGCCACAACAAGGGCAGCAAAAGGGAAAATAAATAAATATTTTTAAAAAGAAGAAGGAGGAGGAGGGCAGCAGCAACTATGACAACAGGGAGGAGGCAGCAAGTAAGTTAGAGACTTGGTGCTCTCATTTCTGATTCTTGTGGGGATTGTCCCATCCTTTTCACCTTTCGTGGGTGGAGGAAGAGAACTAAACATCCAGAAGAGAAAGAGGAAATAGTGATGGACAGAAAAGCAAGTAGACCCACTCCAGGCCAATATCTTGCTGTAAAAACCCAAGACACACAGAGCCACTGAATTATGTAACAAACACACACCACCTCCACCACCACCCTCACCCCCACCACCCCTACCCCCCCACCTAGGCTCTACAGCAGTATCTCACTGTGTTTACTTTATAGCAAATGGGTCCATGTAGGCAGAAAAATGTGTTTTATCCGCTGAAATTCAGGAAAGTGGAGGCAGATTCACCGAGAGAACAACACCTCTTACCTCAGTTCCTGGCTCAGTCTGACAACATGGGGGAACAGGTGTGTGGGTGGGATGAATTCCCCAAGGAATCTCGCCCTAGACTCTCTGAGTCTGGAACAGAAGTACTGTGCCACACATGGGCTGCTCTATTCTGCCTGTTGATAAGACCCACCAGGGCATTCAAGATCAGAAATGATGAAGCAGTGACTAGAGCTTCCCCGGACTAGAAATACAGTGATGCTCTCATCTTGCTGTGAGCCGGTGAAGGAGCAGAACGTGCTTCCCTGAGGCTGGGACCAGGGACCAGGGCCCCCAGGACACTCTGTCACTCACCTCTACTGGCTCCTGTTTCTTCATTGCTTGCTGGCAGCTGGCATCCTTTAGTGTGTCCCCAAAGCCCTCTGCATCCCTTGGAAGGTTTAACTGCTTCTTTGCTTCTTTATGGTTTGTACAATGATAATTAATAAAGCAAGCCATAAGCAGAAGGTCTCTGCTTGTCTAGGCTTGAGTTGTATACTGACCCAGTGCAGGATTCTGTGGCCAAGGCTCTGCAGTCTTATTTTTTGTAGAGATAGAAGCACAAAGGTAGAGAGGTGGAGAGAGAGAGAGGCAGAGGGAGAGAGTGAAAGAGACCAAAGGGTAGAAGTTTCCTTTAGGGGACTGGGAGCCAGGTTTGAACCTGGACTATGCACATGGCAAAGCAACAGACTATCCAAGTGAGCTATTTCTATAGCCCCAGAATGCAGAGTCTTAGAGTTTATACCTGTTCTTCAAGACCCAGACAGTCTGATGTGATCATTCTTAAGGAGTACTCTAAGCTTGCATGGCCCATTGTAATGAACACAAGCCATGTGTGGCAGATGGCCTTTGAAGTGGGGCTGACCAACACAGATGTGCTATTTGCATAAAATAGACACTTGCTATTGAAGTCTTAATGCAAACGAAAGTAAAATGCCCCATCACATCAGTTTAAGTGTAGTAGGTTAAGAGAAAACACAATTAGTTATACCTTTGAAAATAATCTGACTGTCTTTTGTAGCCTTTTTTTAATAGAGAAATCAGTCTTATGGGATTTGCCTTATAGGCAACTTTGCCTTTCTCTGGCCAGAATCTTCTCTTTGTCTTTGAACTGTATTGTGTTAATTATTATGGGCCTTGGTGAACTTAGGTTTGAATTCGTTTCTCTTTGAACTCTTCAGATTTTCTTAACCTTGGGGTCTACTTTCAATTGGGGGTAAATTCTCAATATTTCTTCCTTTATAAATTATGTCCCTTTCTCTCTTCTTCTTCTTATACCCCTATGATGCAAATATTGTTTCTATTAATGATATTCTATAGCTCTCTTGTATTATCTTCAGTTGTGTTAAGTTTTTTTTTCTTTTTGCCATTTTTTTGGGGCAGCTTCTACCTTCCCTTCCCACTGTCTATGTTGATTTTTGGTGTCTGTCTTCCTGCAGGTGTTCCTCCTCTTGCTGTGTTCTTTTAGCTCAGTCATTGTCAGTGTGATGGACTTTTCTGTTATCCCCCATTTTGTTTCTGTTGTCCCTCATTTTGTTGCAGTCCTTCTCCACAGTTGTTCTCAATTCACTGAGCACCCCCTGGACCATAATTTTGGTGTCTTTATTAGGAGTTTTAGACAGCTCTACTAAATTTGGGGTTTTCATCAAATTGTTGACCCTGTCCATTATTGTGGTTGATTTGCTTTGCCTTACCTTTATGTCTGCTTCTCTAAGAACATCAGGAGCAAAGCTGAGTGGCAGAGGTGGTGCTGGGGTTAGTGGTGGCAGCAGAAGTCTGTGGTGGTAGGACCTGGTTGTGTGGTGTAGGACAGAGCATAGAACAAATCTTCACTGTTGTGGAAAGCTCTCTGTCCTTTTCCTTTTTGTTGTTCATTTATCTGAGATCTAAATTCTGCTCTCTTGGCTAGGAGTCCCCTTCTTTTTTTTTCATTTTACAGTGCATGGAAATGAATCCAGGGCCTTTCATAAGTGCAATACTAAACTTTTTTTTGGACTCCAGAGTTATTGCTGGGGCTTGGTGCCTGCACTACAAATCCACTACTTCTGGCCATCTTTTCCTTTTTCTTTCTTTCTTTTTTTATTAGATCTTACAGAGAAAAATTGAAAGAGTAGGGGAATACAGAGGGAGAGAGAAAGATAGACACCTATAGACCTGCTTCAGCACTTGTGAAGTGATCCCCCTGCAGGGGTTCCAGCCAGGAAACTCGTGAGGGTCTTTGCGCCTCATACTATGTGCACTAGTATCATGGGGGCCAGTGCATTATTGCCTGGCCCCCATGATACTAACATTTTAGGAGTGGCCTCCTGTGGCCAATTTTCATATTCTTTATTTTAGAGGGGTAGGGGGAGAAAGCGAGAAAGAGGAGGGAAAGGAAGGAAATAGACGCCGGTGTTCCACCATGGTGCTGGAACTTTGACCCAGGGCTTCAAGTATAGAAAAGCATGTGGGTCTACCTGGTGAGCTATCTCTCAGGCCCTCATTTTAATTTTTTGTGCTAGACACTATAAACATATGTATATGGCTCATATTTCTATTTGCAGTGCTGCTTTAGGCCACTGGTTCTCAGAGTGTGGTTCCCCTGGATCAGAGCAGCAGCATCACCTGTTAGAAATGCAAGTTCTTGGGGGCTGAGTGGTGGCACAGTGGGTTAAGCCCACATGTGGCAAAGTACAAGGACCACACAAGGATCCCGATTCAAGCCCCTGCCTCCCCACCTGCAGAGGGTGGCTTCACTAGCGGTGAAGCAGGTCTGCAGGTGTCTGTCTTTCTCTCCCCCTCTCTGTTTTACCCTCCTCTCTCAATTTCTTTCTGTCCTATCCTACAGTAATAACAACAATGATAGTAATAACAACAACAGGGACAACAAAAATGGACTCCAGTGTTGGTATGCTTCTAAATTCTGCTTATAGGACCTTCTGTTTTGATCATCACATTAGGTTCGCTTGTATTACTTAGGATGTAGTCTGTTACATAATCACTGTTTTACTTGGGTCCCGCCCTGCCTGCAGGGTATTGGTTTAATCCCCACTGGTTAGATGGAAGCTTTCTGTGTTCTTTTTGCACTCTTTTTTTTTCTCCGCCCCCTCTCCTAATCATTTCCTTTCGCTTGCCACTTCCGGTGAAGAGATGCATAAAAGGTGATGTATCTGATTAATAAAGGAGATACTGCTTCCCAGCTCAGCCATGAGTCCCTGGTCGTCTGTCTCCCACTGGCGAAGCTAGCCTGGCAAATGGCGCCCTGAACAGGCACTGGCACTCCAGGAGCAGTGGATTCTTGGTGCATGCACCTAGCACCAGTGATGAAAGAAAGAAAGGAAGGGAGGGAGGGAAGAGAGAAGGGAAGGAGGGAGGGAGGGAGGGAGGGAGGGAGGGAGGGAGGAAGGAAGGAAAGAAGGAAGGAAGGAAGGAAGGAAGGAAGGAAGGAAGGAAGGAAGGAAGGAAGGAAATACAATTTCTCAGGTCTTGCTCCAGACGTAAGGACTCAGAAGGTTGCTGGTGGGTTGGGGGCCTGGGGTGTGTGTGTAGGCAGCCTCTGCACTGTAACAGACAGTCAAGGAACTCTGATGCACCAGTGGCCTCATGTTAGAATCACTGCTCCAATCACATCATGCTCTCTTCATTTAAAGATCAGGTTATGTTGTGTCTGATACTTCTAGAGTCTTGAATTTCTGCCCCTATCTTTGTGGAATCCAGAACAATGTCTTAGTTCCTTTAATCTCAAAGCTATTTGAATGTTTTTCCTTCTGTGAGCATTCATGTGTAGGTGCTCAGAAGCTTGAATATCAGTGGAACCATTAGTGCAAACATTTAGCGAGAGTAGCATCAAAGCCAGGCCGACTCACACACCCTTAGAGGGATCTTCTGGAATGAACTAGAGCTCTCAAGTGGTACAGATGTTGTGTTTGATGACCAGGACACAGAGCCAAGAATGCAGCCATGAATAGAGAGAAAGCAGGGATTAGTACTGAGGCTTGGAGCTCTCTGGATTTGACAGTGCTTCCAAAAAGTGGTGGTAGAGTGTAAATAGCTTCAGTTGTTTACTTCAGTAGATGAGTGGGGTGGGTTTTAAATCTTTATTTTATTTTTTTAAGATTTTATTTATTTATTAATGAGAAATATAGGAGGAGAGAAAGAACCAGACATCACTCTGGTACATGTGCTTCTGGGGATTGAACTCAGAACCTCATGCTTGAGAGTCTGATGCTTTATCCACTGCACCACCTCCTGGACCACGGCTTTAAATCTTTACATAGTTCTTTCTTGGAAACTTTTTTTTTAATTTTTTTAATTTTACCTACTTATTTTGGATAGAGACAGAAACTGAGTGGAAAGGAGATAGAAAGGGAGAGAAAAAGACACTTGTAGTAGTGCTCTACCACTTGTGAAGCTTCCCCTGCATATGGGAACCAGAGGCTTAAATTCAGATCTTTGCACATGGTAACATGTGTGCTCTACTGGATATGTAACCCCCCAGTCTCTCCTGGGAAACCTTCTAAGAAATGAATCTTCCTTATGGAAGGTGAAGAGAGGTGTTTCCTCTCTGTTGTATGCCTAAAGCATGGCCTATTTAACTTTTAGCCTGCACAAGGGCAGGTTCAGACCTATTTATAATAAATTGAGATCCAAATGTCCAAGGAGAGGCAGAAGAAGTTGCATGTGGCTGGAATAATGGAATTCAGGAGTGGGCTTCAGAGCCAGGATTGCACATACAAGTGGCAGGCCTTTCTTTGTGTAGTACAGTGCCAGAGAATGAACACAGCAATACACACACACACACACACACACACACACACACACACACACACACACACGAAACTGCTGTGTGGCCTCCCCTCCCAATTTTCATTCTGTAGTTTAAGAGGCAGGGAGGAAGAACCTGAGCAACCAATGCACTACTTCACCATCCTTGGTGCTCTCCACAGGCCTTCCTTGAGGCACCAGGGATCAAACCCAGCAACCTGTCTCTTAACCACTAATGAAAAGCCCCCCCCATCTGAACAGTGTTTGCACCTCCTGCCCCCATAAAGGAAAATGATATAAGGCTCATGCTCAATGGCTGCCAGGTTCCTGCTGGCACCAAACCTAGGGCTTGGCCACCTGGGCATTCCTCACTCCTGCTGCCACTGTTGTCCCTGTTATCCCCATGGTGCTGTTCGTACCATCACTGATGCCACCTTTGTGACTATGCCAGACAACCCCACTGCTTTCCCAAAGGTGAGTTAGCAGGAGTCCTCTTACCTGTTGATTCCCTATTCTAGCTTGCAGACCGAGCCTTTGTCCACTGAGTCCCTTGCTGTAGTGATAATTCATCTCTTTCTTTTGCCACCAGGGCTATCAGTGGAGCATGACTCTCCTGATCCTAAAATCCTGTTTTACTTTATTTGTTAAGATACATGGATGAGGGACAGGCGGGGGGGAGGTGCTAAAGCCCTGTTCCACCACTTGTGAAGCCTCCTCCCTGGAGGTGTTCCCATGTGGGGACTGAGGGCTGGAACCTGGGTCCTGTGTATACTCTGCTGGGTAAGACACCACACAGTCCCCAGTTTTGCATTTCTTTATGTCGGGCCTGGTTGTTTTCATAATGCTGAGCACGCAGAGAGTGGAAAACAGAACCTCATGTATATCTTTTGAATCACTGTATTCAGTTCTCTTCTTTGTCAGAGCTGTTGTCTGGGGAATTTCTCAATTCTAATTCAGAAGCAGTTTTCCTTTGGGGACTTGGGGCACCTTTCTTGGCAGAGCTATGAACAAGAGTTTATGTTTTATTTATTATTATTTATTTATTATTTATTATTCTTTATTATTTATGAGCAAGAGTTTCTGTTTTATTTTTTTCCTATAGAGAACAAAGTTACTGACATCGTGAACTCACAAACTGTTACTGTCATTTTATACTAAACACATATTACACTGGTGTTCTGATGGATAGTTTGAGAGACTAGAAAGCTTATAACTCTTTTCACTCTGAGACAAGAGGAAGAAAAAATATATGGAGTCTTCAGGCTTGGAGATAGATTATCTGATAGATCACACATCTTACTGTGTGAGAGACCTGGCTTCACGCCCAGCACCACAGGAGGGCACCATGGACAGCACTGAGATAGTTGCACAGGTGCTGAAGTAGTGCAGTGCTATCTCTCTTCTCTTGCTGTTGCTTCTTCTTTCTGTTCTTCTTCCTCCCTCTTTCTCTGCCTCTCAAAGTAATAAAGAATGAAAAGCTTGGGCCAGGGAGGCCACTCAACAGTAGTATCTAGAGACATCTGCTGTTTTGACTCCTAACACTTGTCATTTACTTTTTGCAATTTCTAGAATGTCATATAAGTGAAATCAGGCAAGATATACCTTTTTTGTGTCTGTTTTCTTTCACTTAGCTTAATGAATGTGAGATTCAGACATATTTTGGTGTGGCCATGTATTTGTTTTCACTGCAGTAGTTTCCATGGCATGCCATGCTTCTATCTAATTTACCTGCTTTTTTATTGAAAAGCATTTGGGTTGTTCTAGTTTGGTGCTGTAATAATAAATATGTTATGAACTTTCTTTTGAGAATCACTCTCTTGGATGTAGTGTTGGGAGTGAGAGTACTGAGTAATATGGTTCAAGTACTTAGTACTTTTTAAAAAAATGTTTTAAATTGTCTTTATTTATATATTAGATAGAGACAGCCAGAAGTTGACAGGAAAGGGGGAGATAGAGAAGGGAGAGAGACAGAAAGACACCATTTGTGCAGCTTCCTCCCTGTAGGTGAACCCGGTCCTTGCACATTGTAACATGTGTGCTCAACCAGGTGTGCCACCACACGGCCCCCAAGTACTTAGTACTTTAGATACAACTAAGCATCTAAGCATTTCCCCACCAGCAGGCATCAGCATTCTGGTTTCTCCCTCAACCTTATCAACACTTTTATTTTTCCTTTCATGCTATTGAGTGAGGAAGAAGAGGGAGAAAGAGAAAGAGACAGGGACGGTGGGAGAAGTAGAGAGAGTGTAGATTACCCTGAAATTTAAAAAGATACAAAAATGGATGTGAATATTTAACTTAAGGAAGAACTGGAAACCAGCAGAGGAAAAGTGATTTTGTGTTTTCATTGATTTGAGGGTTTTCTCTGGCTGCTGTTCCAGATGTCAGAGTCAGATATATCACTGATGGCTCTGCATCTCTGCTTACCTCAAATCTTCTGGAACTTTTTCTCTTCAGTAATGTTCTCTAAACATGGCCGTGTTTGTAAGAATTTATTTGTGATCTTTCCATCCACCTCAAGTCTTGTAGTTTACCTGGACTTGAAGTGTGGGCTCATTCAGGGGTGCTCCTTTTAGACCCCAGTAGCTTCAGCAAATTGTCCTACTCTTTTATGACAGCAAAGAAAACACCACCAGGTGGTTCACCAGGTGGTTCACTTCCTAACAAAGTCCCAAAATCTAGATATAGACCACATCCCATAAGATAGAGCATATGTTCACATGTATCCATAAATTAGGGCAAAATATATACCTGAAAGCAAAAGTGCACAATAGTCTGCAGTGAGTCAGTATAAAGTTCATCATGAAATAGTGTCTACTTAGACTTAGATACCCTCCTCACCTACTTCCTATTACACTTACCATTACACTTCCCTCACTCACTCCAAAGCTAACCTTATCAAAACAAGGGCTGCAAAAGCTGAATAAGGGCAAGAGACTGGCATACTTTAATGATGACTCTTTAGTCACTATCAGGCCACCCCGTCAGCTGGGGCCCTAGTCAGGGAGTTGTGAGATTCCCAAACAGACATGATGGTCCTAGACCTTGAATAAATTCCTCTCTCCGTTGTTAGTGGTCATCTCTTAACAGGAACAACACAATAAACCCCTTTGTTGGCCCCCATTGGACCTTGCCCTCAACTTGGATCAACAACAGTAGAGAATGTTCCATTCTCTGAAGAAAGGATAGACAACATGCTGTATGATACACCTGAGGAATATGGGCCCTGAAATTGGGGCAGCTTGGAACATTCCTACTCATGACCACGGAGTATGAGCTCAGATCTACAGGGATGCAGAGGCCACATAGGCTCCTAAGCTGAATATGGGCCCCAGATCACATCAAATCGATAGGGTTTACAGTCAACAATATTTATACACCTTTCCCATATTTGGGAGCTATTCTCTTACCTGATCCAGCTTTCTGATCCTTTTTCCAGCCATGACATCATCTCCCCAGACAATAACTTGGATTCACCTGCATATCAGATTTCAGGCTCAGGGGAAAAAAAAAAGTCACAGGCTTTGGAATATATCTAAAATAGTCCTACTAGCTATCTACAAAACAGAGACCCCCCCCAACTCTTCATTTGCACTATTCCAGCATTTAGCTTCATGATTAATCAACAAATTGTTTGGCTTTATATGTTAACTCTCTTTTCAGCCACCAGGTTCCAGATGCTACCATGATGCCAATCAGACTTCCCTGGACAGATATCTCCACCAATGTATCCTGGAGCCCTGCTTCCCCAAAGCCCTGCCCTACTAGGGAAAGAGAGAGACAGGCTAGGAGTATGGGTCTACCTGCCAATGCTCATGGTCAGTTGGGAAGCAATTACAGAAGTCAAACCTTCCACCTTCTGCACCCCATAATGACCCTGGGTCCATACTCCCAGAGGGTTAAAGAATAGGGAAACTATCAGGGAAGAGGATGGGATATGGAGTTCTGATGGTGGGAATTGTGTGGAGTTGAGCCCCTCTTATTCTATGGTTTTATCAATGTCTCCTTTTTATAAATAAATTTTTAAAAAGAAAACAATAAAGACTGGAGGAGTTTCACTTTCTTCCTCTCACCCTCTAACAGAATTCTTCTAACCTCCAGAAAAGTTTCTTCCTTCTCTTTGAACATGTGGTCTCTGTACCATCCTGTGCAGAGTGCTGGGTGTTAGGCATTATTCATATTGCTTTTATCTCTTTCCTTTGCTCCTTTTAGAAGTATAATTTAAATATTTAACAAGAGGGAAAGAAAACGAGAATGTGAACAGAACACTTGCAGGGACAGGGGTCAAACCCAACATCATATGCATTCAAGTCACGTACTTTACTACCTGAGCCACTTCTGGTGACCAGAAGTATATTTTATTTTTTTATATTTATTTTTTCCCTTTTGTTGCCCTTGTTTGTTGTTGTTGTTATTGTTGTTGTTACTGATATTGTCATTGTTAGATAGGACAGAGAGAAATGGAGAAGGGGAAGACTGAGGGGGAGAGAAAGGCAGACACCTGCAGACCTGCTTCACCACCTGGGATGCGACTCCCTTGCAGGTGGGGAGCCAGGGGCTCGAACCAGGATCCTTAGACTGGCCCTTGCACTTTGTGCCACGTGTGCTTAACCTGCTGTGCTACCACCCAACTCCCCAGAAGTATATTTTAAAGTTAGTTTGGAGGTCCAGGAAGTGGCTCAGCTGGTAAAATACATCCCTTCCTGGCATAAAACCTTGGGTTTGATCCTAGGAAGCAAATAGAAGTGCCATGGACAGCACCAGGAGAAGCTTCATGGATGGAAGAGCAGTGCTTTGATTTTCCTCCTTCTACCCTGCCCCTTCTCCCTCTTTCAGTTTCCCTCTCTCAAAATATAGAGGGAAATTTGACCAAGGGATATGTCAGTGCTATGATGCATATGTGAACCCTGGATTCATTCCTTACAGAACATTAAAAGAGACGACTTGTTGTTGTTGTTGTTGTCCTTAATTTTTTTGGTATATTGCCCTACCCTTCCTTTTGTGGATCTCACAGTTCTCTTTTTAAAATCAATTCCTGTTCTTTAGAAAAAATATTTTCACCAGGAAAGCAGGGTTTTTTTTTTTTTAATTCATTATTTGAAGTATAACAATGATGGGCAGTATTTACTCATAACCTTTGAAACAGCAGTGGAAAAATCACAGCCTGAGATGTCAATGGCAGACACAGGTCGGTCAAGCTCCACACTGTCCCAGGTCACTCTACTCAGTTATCCTGAGCACCACCGCACTTCTCTGGCCCTTGGAAAGTGGCGCAGTCCTGTGCTCAAAGGCTTTCTTGGTTCCTACTGTTCCCAGCTGTTGATGCATCTCTTTTCCTCTCCCTCACCCTTAGCTCAAGAGGGCCAGCAGTGAGGACATGCTCAACAAACCAGGAAGCACTGCCATATCAGGGGTAGCTCGACTGAAAAAGACTTCAACAGCTGGAGCCATCTCTGAGTTCACCGAGAGCCGACTGCGCAGCAACCCAGGTACAGAAGGGGATAGATTGGAGAGGAGGGGGAAAGGTAGAAGGGGGGAAGACAGGAGGGAACAGGTTGCTCATCTTTCTCAGTGTTACTAGTGTTTTGAGAAACCTAGAAATTAAAATATATATATACTTTATTTACTTTGTTTCAATGAGAATGAGTTTCAGAGAAATGCAAAAAGAGAGGGAGAGGAAGAGTGTGTGCGCACACACTAGAGGAGAGCCCTACTCAGCTCTGGTTTATGGTGGTGCAGGGGCATGAATTGGGAGCTCAGAGCCTCAAGCATGAAAGTCTTTTGCAGAACCGGTATGCTGTCTTCCCAGCCCAGGATTTTTTTTTTTTTTTAAATTAGCCATCATCTTTGAGTTAAGAGATTGAGGAACTTAAAAGGTCAAAGGAAGTATTTCACTTTCTTTTCTGAGCACACAGCTATGAAAGTTAAGCCTAGAACTGCAACTTATGGCACGTTGTCAATAGTCTCAGATGGGGAAGGAGCTGGCATCGTACTTGATGTATAGGAGGGTCTGGAGGGCACTGTGATTATGGTTTCTGCACACCGCAATCCAGGTTTGCTTGCCAAAGGGTTGTTTTGATTTAGTCCATTTTCAAAGAAATTGGATCTTTAGAGAGTAGCTTTGACTTTTTTTAGGATGTAGGAGAAAGGAACATTGCTGTACAGTGGCTTGGCTGTTTTAAAGACTGGCTCCATACTAAACACACATTTGGTTTTAAAAATATAGCATATAAGAGTACAACTTATTTTTTGTCAAGACAGCCTGATGTTAATCCTAAAGGTAACATAGCACCTCTAAGAAATGACAGAATGATTCCACTCTCGAATATTGATGCAAGACTGTGAGATAAAAAAGTCAGTGGGTGGGACCCTGAGAGGTGACTCAGTAAGTAAAGTGCAAGCATGCCTTCCGTGGTCTTCGGTTTGATTTTTATACCTAGTGGGAACACTGAGAACAAAACAGGTGGAATTCTATGGATGATGGAGTGGTGCTTGGATTTCTAAAATATTAATACTGTGATGGGGAAATTTCTTAAAGGTTGAAATATAAGATAGTATGTTGGAAGTCTCAGGTTTGATCCCTAGTACTGTGTCTGTCAAAGTGATGCTTTCTCTCTCTGCATTTAAATAAATCCGTAACAATAGAGAGAGAATAAAACTTTGTCCAGGGAGATTGCTCAGTAATATCACACATGCATGAGGTCCTGGATTCTTTCCCTAGCACTTCATTTTAACATGTTAGCAAATATAAATGAAAGAAGTCAGACAGGGAGAGACAAATGCCACATGGCCTCACTTATATATGGAATCTTAGAAACAAACTGAGGGACCAGGCTGTGGTGCACTTGGTTAAGTGCACACATTACAGTGCTCAAGGACCCAGGTTCAAGCCCCTGGTCCCCACATTCAGGGGGAAGCCTTCACAAGTGGTGAAGCAGGGCTGCAGGTGTCTATCACTCCTCTCAGTTTCTCTCACCTCTGATCAATAAATAAATAAAAACAAATTAAAAGGGAAAAAAGCAAGTTCATAGACAAGGTAAGTGGCTGTCAGAGATGGAATTGAGGAGTAGGGAAACACCCAAAAGGAAATCAAAAGGTATAAGCATGTAGTTATGAAATAAGTTATAAGGGCATGTTGTGTTAACACAGCATGATGACTCTAATAGGGCTGTACTGTAGGGCCAGGAGATGGCTCAATAGGTAGAGAACATACCTTACAAGAGCTCTGGGTCCCATCCCCTGCACCATGTGTGAGCACCATGGACAGCACCAAGGGAGTTCCAGGGAGAGAGAACTGATGTCTCTCTTTCTCTCTCTCTCTCTGAAAATGTGGACTAAATATTAGTCTTGGGGAGGTGCCAGGCTAGCGTGGGGGTGCCTCTTTCCGGGCACATGATCTCTGGGTTGGAGAGAACTCAACCGGAGCCAGCCTGGGCTGCTACTCACTCAATGACACGAGGGAGATGACTCAGGAACAGACTCATGGTGGGGCAATGCAATGTCTTCATTGATCAGAGAGCCAAGGCTTTTTAAAAGGCAGATCCAGAAGTGGCAAGTTGGAAACAGAAATGGTTAGGAAAGGGGTGGAGAAAGGCTGGAAATGTAGGAACTTCCTTAGCAACTGTTGTGAGGGTTTTAACTGCTGGGATTAATAATGCCCTGGAGGCAGGGAGGGTCTTGAGGGTAGAAAGAAGATAGATCACGTAAGGATCCCAGTTCGAGCCCCCGGCTCCCCACCTGCAGGGGAGTCGCTTCACAAGCGGTGAAGCAGGTCTGCAGGTGTCTGTCTTTCTCTCCTCCTCTCTGTCTTCCCCTCCTCTCTCCATTTCTCTCTGTCCTATCCAACAACAACGACATTAATAACCACAACAATGTTAAACAACAAGGGCAACAAAAAGGAAAATAAATAAATAAATAAATAAAAAAGAAGATAGATCAAAGGAATGGAATGAGTGGGGATCTTTCAGGAAAAAACAATGATTATGTAGATAGGCCATAGTATCAGGAATGCAGGGTGCTTTGTGAGCCCTGCCAAGCTCAACCACATCCGCACAATTTCCCAACATCTCCCCCTTTCTTTTAATCTAATGGCCATAGTATCAGGAATGCAGGGTATTTGTGATGTAGGAAGTCTGATAAGACGAGGCAAACCTTTGGGATTACTCCTGTCCCTTCTTGTTCAACCTCTCGGTAGAGAGAGAGACTGACAGGATAGACGCACTCCTCAGGTCAAGCCCTGCCAAGCTCAACTATATCCTCACAATTTCCCAACAGGGAGGCAACTCAGTAACATTGTGTATGGACAAAGTCCCTGGCTTCATTCCCTAGTACTTCATAGTAGTAGTGGTGGTGGTGGTGGCGGCGGAAGAAGAGGAAAAGGAGGAGGAGGATAAGGTATTAGTAAGGAGTAATATATTATATATTCATCTGTTTGCATATTGACAATTGCTGAGAAAGTAGATTTTTTTATTCTTTATGGGGGGAGGGTAATGGGTTATAGTACAGTTGTTGACACATGGGTACAATTTCTCATGTCCCCATGATAGGTTTCTGCAGAATACTTTCATCCCCAACTTGGGTCCTTTCTCTCCATCATGTACCAGGATCTCAAATCACTGCCCCCAGTCTCCTCTCTGCTTTCCTTCCCCAGAGACTTTTGCCTTGATGCAGAACACTAGATCCTCCTCTGACATCATGTTCCAGGACCTGAACCCTACCCCCGACCCCAGAGTCTTTTACTTTGGTGCAGTACACCAACTCAAGTCCAATTTTCACTTTGTGTTTCCCCTTTCTATCATTGTTTCTTTAGTTCCAACAATGAGTGAGATCTTTAAATATATATATATATATATATATATATATATATATATATATAATTATGTATAAGAGCAAATTTTAACAGATTTACTGTGATTATTTTGCTATATGCAATTATTCAATCATTGCTGAACACTAAAAACTAACATGTTTTATCAATTTTACCTCAATAATATCCTCCCAAATTAGCAAATAGGATTCAACAAGAAATTAAAAGAATAGTAGTTGATACAACTAAGTGATACAACCAAGTGAACTTATGCCTTCTAAGAGTTGATCATTATTGGGAAATCAAGGGATATAATCTGTCACACATAGAATACCACATGGTCATACTCAAGAGAGATGAGGGTGCATTTGACAAAATTAGCAATATTTCTTATTAAGAAAGCAAATGCTGCAATTCCTTTCCTGGGAATATATCCTAAAGAACCAAACATACCCATCCAAAAAAATTTCTGTATACCTATGTTCATAGCAGCACAATTTGTAGTAACCAAAACCTGGAAACAACCCAAGTATCCAACAACAGATGAATGGCTGAGCAAGTTGTGGTATATATACATGATGGAAAACTACTCAGCAATTTAAAATGGTGACTACTTCACCTATTTCAGCCCATCTTAGATAGAGCTTGAAGAAATCATGTTAAGTGAAATAAGTCAGAAACAAAAGGATGAATATGGAATGATCTCACTCATAGGCAGAAGTTGAAAAAACAAGATCAGTAGGGAAAACACAAAGCAGAACTTAGAATGGAGTTGGTGTATTGCATCAAAGTAAAAGACTCTGGGGTGGGGTTCAGGTCCTGGAACATGATGTCAGAGGATGACCTAGTGGGGGTTGTATTGTTATGTGGAAAACTGGGAAATGTTATGTGTGTACAAAATATTATATTATATTTTACTGTCAACTGTAATAAAGAAATTTTTTTAAAAAGGAATAAAACAAACTCTTGGTAGGTAGTATGGATACTCCTTTAGTAATGCAAATTTGTGTGTCTTAATCCAAAGCCAGCATTATGCTTTATGAGGCAATTCTAGAAAAATAATTAATTGGGGAGTCGGGCTGTAGCGCAGCGGGTTAAGCGCAGGTGGCGCAAAGCACAAGGACCGACATAAGGATCCTGGTTCGAACCCTGGCTCCCCACCTGCAGGGGAGTTGCTTCACAGGCAGTGAAGCAGATCTGCAGGTGTCTCTCTTTCTCTCCTCCTCTCTGTCTTCCCCTCCTCTCTCCATTTCTCTCTGTCCTATCCAACAATGACAACAACAATAATAACTACAACAATAAAACAACAAGGGCAACAAAAGGGAATAAATAAATAAAATAAATATTAAAAAAAATATTTTTTAAAAAAAGAAAAATAATTAATTGATTAATTAATTTTTATCAGAGCACTGCTCAGCTCTGGCTTATGGTGGTGCAGAGGATTGAACTTGGGACTTTGGAGCCTCAGGCATGAGAGTCCCTATGCATAACCATTATGCCATCTACCTCTGCCCTGTTGTATTTTTTATTTTATTTTTAACTATGCTAGAGACAGAAGCAGTGGGAGAGATGGGAAGATTGAAGGAGAAAGAGAGACACCTGCAGCCTGCTCCACTGCATGTAAAGACTCTCCCCTGTCTCTGGTAAAAAGAAAGAAAGAAAGAAAGAAAGAAAGAAAGAAAGAAAGAAAGAAAGAAAGAAAGGAAGGAAGGAAGGAAGGAAGGAAGGAAGGAAGGAAGGAAGAATGGAAGGAAGGAAGAAAGAAAGAAAGAAAGAGAGAGAGAGAGAGGAAGAGAGAAAGAAAGAAAAAAAGCAGGGACCGCTATTCTTAATCTGACACCACAGACCCTAAAAGAAATAAGGTTTTAAAGGATAGGGATGGACATCACTTAATACTCGGAGGATCAGTCAATTAAGAGATCTTAACGATTATTCACATCTGTGCACCCAATGAAAAGCTATCTAATTACATCAAACATCTACTGAAAGGGCTACAGCAATATATTAACAGCAACACAGTAATAGTAGGGGACTTCAACACCCCTTGGATGTTAGACCAGAAACTATCAAATACTTAGAGGAAAATAGTGACAGAACTCTTTTCCACCTAAATTTTAAAGGCATCTTCAATGAAACAAATCCAGTAAAAAAAAAAAAAAAAAAAGTTGAACAATAAACACAAAGCTGAACTTGGACTGAGTCTGGTATATTGCACCAAAGTAAAGGACTCTGTGGTGGGGGGGAGCAGAAGGTTCAGGTTCTGGAACATGATGGCAGAGGAGGACATAGAGGAGGGTTGAATTGTTATGTGGAAAACAGAGAAATGTGAACAGGGGTATATAGCATAATGGTTATGCAAAGAGACTCTTATTCTTGAGGCTCCATGGTCTCAGGTTCATGGTGAATTCACCTTCTTTACTCCATCTTGGATAGAGCTCAAAGATACCATGCTAAGTGAGGTAAGTCAGAAACAAAAGGATGAATATGGGATGATCTCACTCATAGACGGAAGTTGAGAAACAAGATCAGAAGGAAAAACTAAGCATACCTTGAACTGGAGTTGGTGTATTGCACCAAAAAGAGCCTGAAGGCGGGAGGGGGGGTGTCCAGGTCCTGAAACATGATGGTAGAGGAGGACCTAGTGGGGGTTGGATTGTTATGTGGAAATGTTATGCATGTTCAAATGGTTGTATTTTACTGTTGAGTACAAACCATTAATCCCTCAATAAAGAAATTAAAAAATAAAAAAGAAAGTCAGGGGTAGAGACAGAGAAACAAAGAATGGTAAAGACATCAGAGTACTAAAGATTCCCCCAGTGTGGTCAAGTCTAGGCTAGAACCTGGGTGGCAAATACTAGCAAAGCAGCCTCCCAGATGAGCTCTTCTTCTAGTTCCCTATCCCCTTTTTCTCACTTGTTTAAATCCTTTCCCTAGTCCTCTTATCTTTCTCAATATCAAATGTGAACTTATCTCAAAACCTTTATAAAGTCTTATATATTAATGTACCCATCACATGTTAATAATATCCTCAATTCATTGTTTGCTCAATAAATACTTGTTAAAGACACACACACACACACACACACACACACACACACACACACACACACACACGACTCCTTCCTCCTTGCAAGTGGGTACCAGGGGCTCGAACCCAGGTCCTTGCACATGGTATGCTATGTGTTTTACCAGTTGCACCACCACCTGGTCCCTCTAGAATTATATTCATAAAAATCAATAATGAGTCAAGGTTGCCAACTGTCACCAATTGTTATCTAGTATTTTTTTAAAATATTAACCAATGTAATAAGACAAAGAGCTGTAGAAGTGTGTAAATATTACAATGAAGAAAGGAAGTCAATATAATGCTATGATAACACTGTGTGCTTAGAAATATGTTTTGAGTTTCCTGGGAAAATGTATCATTAGAAGAAATTGCAAGTGTTCTGAAAAATCTGTTAGATACAATATGAGACCAGCATGAGAGTGGTTGTAAAATGTAAACTATAGCTTCTTTGTTGGCATCTAGTTATAAAAGGATATAAAAGAAGGCGTATTCCCATGTATAAAGAAGTGGTAAAGATAGATCTCTAGGAATCTTCCACAGTAGTATAAGAGCTTGTGAAAAAAATCTTTAAACTTTTCTGAAGAACATAAAATGAGGGGGTGTGTAAATAGAATGATGGCATGCAAAGAGACTCTCATGCCTGAGACTCCAAAGTCCCAGATTCAATCCCCTGCACCACCAGAAGCTTGAGTTGAACAGGGCTCTAGTAAAATAAATAAATACATAAATAAATACATAAATAAGAAATAACAAAATAAGGTATAAGTAGAAGAATATACCCAAGGGGGCTGGATGGTGATGCACCCAGTAGAGTGCCTCTTATCATGCACAAGAAACCAAGTTCAGGCTCCTAATCCCCACATGGATGGGAAATAGTGCTGCAGGTCTCTTCTCCTCTCCTCTCCTCTCCTCTCCTCTCCTCTCCTCTCCTCTCCTCTCCTCTCCTCTCCTCTCCTCTCCTCTCCTCTCCTCTCCTCTCCCCTCCCCTCCCCTCCCCTCCCCTCCCCTCCCCTCCCCTCCTCTCCTCTCCTCTCTTCTTTTTCCTCTCTGTCTTTCACCGTTCCCTCTTGATTTTTCTGTCTCTATCATACACACATATATATATATATACACATATATTACACAGCTCTGCCCCGGCCAGTGGGGCAGTGAACAGGGGCTAGGAACCTCGGGACCTGGAATGACAGGGACAAGAGATACGAAAGAATGACAGCAAGACAGGATTCTTATCAAGCTGCAAAATTTTATTGTGTTCACAGGCATTATAAGGCTTTGGGGAAGGGAGATTGCAAGAGGAGAAGGAGGAGGGGGAGCAATCTTCAAAGTGGAATGTTCCTTGCAACATACAATGGCCGAAACCATGTTTGTTACCACAACTATGTGTTGTGTCTCTTGATTTCTGATAAATGGTCTACCTGAGGGGAAATGGTCTGCCCAGGGGGAAATGAAAACTTGTCTCGAGGGCTTCCATTGTTTCAAAGCTTATCAAGCAGAGAAATGGCTCCTGGCACAGCTCTTGAGCTCTTAGGTGGGAAAATTAATTTAATTTAATTTACTGCATATAACAACAAATATAATAACGATTCTAAATTATTCTGTGAATGCAATTTCATCCAAATTAAAATATCAGTGGAGATCTGGATGTGTAGACACTAGTAATATGGTACTGTTTTTTTTTTTTTTTTAAGAAAGGATAAATTAACAAAACCATAGGGTAGGAGGGGTACAACTCCACACAATTCCCACCACCCAATCTCCATATCCCATCCCCTCCCCTGATAGCTTTCCCATTCTCTATCCCTCTGGGAGCATGGACCCAGGGTCGTTGTGGGTTGCAGAGGGTGGAAGGTCTGGCTTCTGTAATTGCTTCCCCGCTGAACATGGACGTTGACTGGTCAGTCCATACTCCCAGACTGTCTCTATTTTTCCCTAGTGGGGTGGGTCTCTGAGGAAGCAGAGCTCCAGGACACATTGGTGGGGGTCTTCAGTCCAGGGAAGCCTAGCTGGCATCCTGATGGCATCTGGAACTAGAGTTTGCAGTGAGTACCCCCCTAAGACTTCCTCTCCACTATTTCAACCTTTGGGTCCATGATTGCTCAACAATTTGTTTGGCTTTGTATGTTAACTGGGTTTGTTTTAAGGTTTTCTTAGCCAGAGAGACTTTGCCTTCCACCCCAGCCCAGGAGACAATTAACAATGACAAACATTGCTAAATCACAACTGGAGGATGCTACTGCCATCTAGTGGACAGAGGTGACAGTGCTGCGAGACTCTGAAACACAAGACAGCTCTCACAATAAAGAATTCTAGCCCAAATTACTAGCCCTCAATACTACTGTTATTGAGAAGCTCTGACATAGAAGAATAAGTAAGGATAATCATAAAAATTCTGGAAACTAGCCATCATGGGACTAATATTAAGCACTTTGAAAGTGGAGGAGAAATAGGCAGTTCAGTGGAACACTAGTCAGAGTCCAGAATTCACCAGAGGTAGAACTGGGGAAGGTAGCATTTTACATTGAACTAGATCATTCACTCTGAAGTAACCACTGATTAGATCTTGAGTGAAAAATTAAGTTAAGTTCCATATCTCATTCTGCTTACCACAATAAATCCAGCAGATCAAGATTTAAATGTTTACAGATGAAAGTATAAAGAGAAAACATCCAAGAAGGAGCTGGGTGGTGGCTCATCTGATTGAGCACATACATTACAGCATGCAAGGACCTGGATTTCAGCCCCTGTCCCCACCTTCAGGGGGAAAGCTTTGCGAGTGGTGAAGCTGGGCTGCGTGTGTCTCTGTCTCTTTCCCTCTCTATCACCCCCTTCCCTCTCAATTTCTGGCTGTCTCTATCCAGTAAATAAAGATAATAATAAAAGTTGAGTGGTGGCCTTGCCTCTCACTGTCATAAAAAATATAAATAACTTGAGGACCAGGTGGTAGTGCAGTAGGTTAAGCACACATGGTGCAAAGCACAAGGACCGGCGTAGGGATCCCGGTTTGAGCCCCCCAGCTCCCCACCTGCAGGGGGGTCCTTTCATGGGTGGTGAAGCAGGTCTGTAGGTCTTTCCGCCTCTGTCTTCCCCTCCTCTCTCGATTTCACTCTTTCCTACCCAACAACAACGGCAACAATAACAAGGGCAACAAAAATGGGGAAATGGCCTCCAGGAGCAGTGGGTTCATAGTGCAGGCACCAAGTCCCAGCAATAACCCTGGAGGCAAATACACACACACACACACACACCTAATTTTTAAAAGTTTATAAAAGAAAAAAGTAGCATCTCCTATTTAGACATTCTTAAAGCAGTTTTCTGTGAAGGGAAAAAATAAAATTAAGGAGAGTAAGAAAAAAAAAAAACTGAGGCAACCTAGGAGGTGGTACTGTGGATAAAGCATTGGAATTTTTTATTTATTTTTTTTTTTTTGCGTCCAGAGTTATTGCTGGGGCTCGGTGCTGGCAGTATGAATCCACTGCCCCAACAGCATTTTTTTTCTTTTTCATTTTACTTAATAGGATAGAGGCAGATTGAAAGAGGAGAGGGAGATAGAGAGAGAGAAAGCTGCAGATCTGCTTCACTTCTAGTGACGCTCTCCCCTGCAGATGGGGAGTGGAAGCTTGAACCCAGGTCCTTGGAAGTTTTTCTAAAGTTGCATTTATCTTTCAGAAACATTGCTGTCCAATGTGCATGTGCACTTGAATTCCTTGGAGGGTTTCCTACTTAGGAACTGCCCAAACTGTCCATATAGATGAACTGATTTTTTTTTTTTTAAGAATCAGCCCTCTTCAAAGAAATCTGTGTTGTCCAGAATTGGAAACCAAGTGGAATTCTAACATTGAGGCTGAGTAAATAAGGTCATTTTTTTAATATCCTATTGAAAGCATAAAGACAAAGTATTTGGACTAGCTAGTATGGTGGTGAGGAGGGCACTAAAGCTTCCCCAGCTGGAGGGAGGTATAATCTTTTTTTTTTTTTTTTTTAGTAATACTGCCAGTAAGTGGCGCCATCCCCTCTTTTCTGCTTACAAAACATTTAGCTGTCTAGATTTTGTTGTACCTGTCTGTTGCTTTAGTGAAAGTTTTTCCAAGTACTTAGAAGGAAAGGGGGCACCAGACTGTTTGCTGTAGAATTTCGCCCTTGTTTCCCTCTTTATGATGAATATTTTATAATGCTCCCCAAGAGATCCTGAAAGGAAATTTATCTGTAATCTACCCACATACATTACTGAAAAAGCAAATTGTATATTGTGTCCTCCCTATGATATTAAGTAAAAAGAAAACAGATTCTAGTCAAGCCCCACAATGAAATGTCATGTAACCATTGTGTAACTGGGTCTCCATGGCCTCAGGCATGGGCTTGGTGTTCTCCCTTACCAAAAGTGAAACATCCCAGGGAAGAATGTGGAGTTTTGGGGGTTTGGGGGTGACTATTACATAGTAGATCTGATTAATTTTTTTTAGCAGTGACAGGTGAATTTTGAATGGAAAATTTTATTCTTTTTCTTTCCCACCACCCACATTAGTGTCTTCTCATTTCTGACTGTATATTATATACATATGTATATATGTGCATATAATTGTAACTATTTTGAAAGATGAAAGCAGGACTGAGGCGCTAGCTCAGCCTGATAGAGCACAAAACTTCCATGTCTGAAGCTCCAGAGGCTGCACATTCAATCCCAGCCACCACCTACCTCATTGCTAGAACTGAGCAGTGTTCTGGTCCTCTCTCTCTCTCTCATAATAAACAAATCTTTTATTGTGAATAAAACTCTCATAAGTGTATGTCTGTGCTTGTTTTTAAGGTGGAGCCAGGAAATGAAGTCAGGGCATCACATAGGCAAAGTACTGCTGAGCTGCCTTTCTGACCTAATTTCCTCATCTTTATTTTATTTTTTAAGAGATAAGACAGAATGGAGGAGGGAGGGAGGGAGGAGGGAGGGAGAGAGAGAGAGAGAGAGAGAGAGAGAACTCCCCCCCTCTGTGGAGTTCCCCTGCTTCTGTCCTTGCTGCTCCCATAGTACTAGAGCTTGAACCTGAATTTCCTCATGCTAAGGCCTGCCCACTGCTTAGTAAGCCATCTCTTGGTCCCTTCTATGGTGCTTTTTACAAGTATTAAGAGTTTTTTTATTTTATATTCACACATGTGATCTAGCTGGAGAGAATTTTGTTCCAAGTTAGGAGACTTGAGCCCAGGGTCACTGGGCTGTTTGTACTGTTTTTACTAGGACTGTCTAGTCTACTCCAGCACTGTTTATTGGAAAGGGCTCACCTCCTGCTCCACTGTACTACTTTTGCACCTTGATCAAAAAGCAGTTTAGTGTATGTTTATTTGGGAGTTCTTTGTTTTATATCACAAATATGTGTGTGTGTGTGTGTGTGTGTGTGAGAGAGAGAGAGAGAGAGAGGGAGAGAGAACACCTCTCCCTCCTAGCCTCCTAGCCTCAATCAGTGAAATCTTGACATTTGGGATGATTCATTCCTCGCCCAGCATTGAGCTTTTCCAGATCTGCCTTAACTAGTCTAGTTCTTCTGGATTTCTTTTCTTTTTCTTTTTTTTTTTTTTAACTCTGGCTTATGGTAGTGCTGTTGACTAAACCTGGGCACCTCAGAGTCTTGGACATGAGAGTCTTTTGCAGAACCACTATGCTTTCTCTCCTGCTCTCCATATACTCTTTTGGCATATCATCTTTCTCTCCTGCTCTCCATATACTCTTTAGCATATCATCTACATATTCAGTAGTCCTCTTGGAATTAATTTAATTTTTAAAATATTTTTATTAAAAAATATTTTTTTAAATATATTTTGTGAGCCCAGAAGTAAACCCCCATACCTATGGACATCTAATCTTTGACAAAGGTGCCCAGAATATTAAGTGGGGAAAGCAGAGTCTCTTCAACAAATGGTGTTGGAAACAATGGGTTGAAACATGCAGAAGAATGAAACTGCACCACTGTATTTCACCAAATACAAAAGTAAATTCCAAGTGGATCAAGGACTTGGATGTTAGACCACAAACTATTAAGTATGTAGAGGAAAATATTGGCAGAACTCTTTTCCGCATAAATTTTAAAGACATCTTCAGTGAAACGAATCCAATTACAAAGAAGACTAAGACAAACATAAACCTGTGGGACTACATCAAATTAAAAAGCTTCTGCACAGCAAGAGAAACCACTACCCAAACCAAGAGACCCCCTCACAGAATGGGAGAAGATCTTTACATGCCATACATCAGACAAGAGGCTAATAACCAGAATATATAAAGAACTTGCAAATTTCAATAACAAGAAAACAAATAACCCCATCCAAAAATGGGGGGAAGACCTGGACATAATATTCACCACAGAAGAGATCCAAAAGGCCAAGAAACACATGAACAAATGCTCCAAGTCTCTTATTGTCAGAGAAATGCAAATCAAGACAATAATGAGATATCACTTCACTCCTGTGAGAATGTCATACATCAGAAAAGGTAACAGCAGCAAATTCTGGAGAGGGTGGGGATCAAAGGAACCCTCCTACACTTCTGGTGGGAATGTCAATTGGTCCAACCTCTGTGGAGAACAGTCTGGAGAATTCTCGGAAGACTAGAAATGGACCTACCCTATGACCCTGCAATTCCTCTCCTGGGGATATATCCTAAGGAACTCAACACACCAAAAAGATGTGTGAACACATATGTTCTTGGCAGCACAATTTGTAATAGTCAAAACCTGGAAGCAACCCAGGTATCCAACAACAGATGAGTGGCTGAGTAAGTTGTGATATATATATATATATGTATGTATGTATATATGTATATATGTATATGTGTGTATATATATATATACTACTCAGCTGTAAAAAATGGTAATTTCACCATTTTCAGCCGATCTTGGATGGACCTTGAAAAATTCATGTTAAGTGAACTAAGTCAGAAACAGAAGGATGAATATAGGATGATCTCACTCTCAGGCAGAAGTTGAAAAACAAAATCAGAAAAGAAAACACAAGTAGAACCTGAACTGGAATTGGTGTATTGCACCAAAGTAAAAGACTCTGGGGTGGGTGGGTGGGGAGAATACAGATCCAAGAAGGATGACAGAGGACCTAGTTGGGGTTGTATTTTATATGGAAAACTGGGAAATGTTATGCATGTACAAACTATTCTATTTACTATTGAATGTAAAACATTAATTCCCCAATAAAGAAATTTATATTTATATATATATATTTTGTGTGTGTGTGTGTTCCGGGAGATGGTGATAAATGGTTAGGCATTGGACTCTCAAGCATGAGGTCCAGAATTCAGTCCCGGCAGCACATATACAAGAGTGATGTCTCGTTCTTTCTCTCCTCCTATCACTAATAAGTAAATAAAATCTTTAAAAAAAATAAAATGTTTAAAAACATATATTTAAGATTTTTATTAACTGATGAGAAAGACAGGAGAGAGAAAGAACCAGATATCTCTCTAGTACATGTTTTTCTGGGGAGCGAACTCAAGACCTCATGCTTGAGAGTCCAATGCTTTATCCACTGCGCCACCTCCTGGACCACATATGTCTTTACACACACCAAGTTACCATTCTGTTTACTTAGATCTTCGATTTGTTGGGTTGCTGTTTTATAGATTTTATAGATTTTTGTATCTATCTACTCCTCTCCTCCCAATTTTTCTCTGACCTATCCAATAAAATGGAAAAAAAAATGGTTGCTAGGAGCAGTGGATTCATAGTGCTGGCACTGAGCCCAAGCAATAACCCTGAAGGCAAAAAAAAAAAAAAAAGGAACACTGCTATGATGTCATTCTCTCCCTCACCCTTTATCTTAAAAGGAAGGGGGAAAGGAGTTATGCCAGGAGTGGTGGAGTCATGCAGGAGCTAAGCCCTCTTATTTTCTTTTTGTGGTGTAGTGAAGAAACTATACCCACAAAAAGAAAATAAGAAAGAATTGGAGGGAAAAGTAGATTCAGAGAAGTGAAGCATCAACAATAATAACAACAAAAAGTGAAGAGTAGCATGTTAAATTGTTTTATTCATGACCTTATTACATGGATGATATTTGAGAAGTCTTGCAGAGATAAGCACAAACATAAAAACAAGATAAATGAAAAAATGATGGGGGAAGTAGAGAACCCAGCAGCTGGAAGTAGAGTGCACTGTGATGGGCTGCTCACTTGGTGCTGTGTGTTCTGGAAGCTGGAGGAAAGAGAAAAGCACAGCTTGTGGTGATCAGTGAAACACCCAGTTCTTCCTGGGACTAAGACCTGGAAAAAAGAAGAAGAAGGAAAAAAAAAAAAAAAGCCCCTTTCAAGAATCTGAAGAAAATATGGAGTTCAGTATTATAAGCCAGAAAAAGTCACTCTAAAAATAGTAAGGCAACACCCTGCTGCTTCGCAGTAGACTAATGTCTTCTCCTTTTTCATTTTTTTCTTTAAGACAATCCAGAGATCTCACTCTCTGTGCAAAGAGTACTTAATAAAAACAGTGTAACTGTTAGAGCTCATTGTGCTTCAACCATGGGCAAATGCTCTGAGAAAATTTGGAGCCTGCGTGGTAGAACACCACAGACAGAATTTGGCTTATTTGTTTGATCACTATTGCATCAAGAGCTCAGGGATGGAGCTGTAGTGTTGTCAGTGGGGGATATTCATGTCAATAGCTGATGTCAGGGCCAGCTAGTGGTGTACCTGCCTAGAGTGCACACATTACCAAGCACAAGGATCTGAGTTCAAGCCCCTGCTCTACACCTTCAAACTTCACCAGTAGTGAAGCAGTGCTGCAAATTTATTTCTTTCTCCCTCCCTCCCTCCCTTTTTTTCTTTCTCCTCTCCCTTCTGAAATTCTCTTTGTTTCTATCCAAAAATATGAATAAATAAAGAGAAATACTGGGGAATATTATACATGTACAAACTATTGTACTTACTGTTGAATGTAAAACATTAATTCCCCAATAAAAAATTATTTATTTATTTAAAAAAATAAAAAATAAATTAAAAAATAAAGAGAAATAAAAGAAAGGTGTTCTGTGAAACAAATTGATAGGGCCACTGTGAAAACGCAGGTAATATGTGATTGTCACACAGGAGATGGAGGATGAGGACATGTCCCACTGTCACCATCCATTCTGTGGTAACACTAAACCGGAGTCCTTGGACAAGGTCAGGTGCTTCTCCTAAGTATAGAGCTCAGTTGTTAGTGGCTCATTAGATTCATGCTGGCTCATGATCAGAAAACCCTAGCCTGGCTGGGAGCAATACCTCAAGTTTCATTGTGGAGAAGAGACACATGGCACCTGCTATAGGACAAGTGTTAATATTCAGCGGTTGGGGGGACAAGAAAGGAAGTCATCATATTGGGTGAAAGGGAACCTGCAGGTCTTTCCACTGATTCAGGCCTTGGCTGTGGTGGGAAGCATGATCAGATCTGTTCCCTTGTGATGTTTTTCCAGGCTGCTGAGTGTTCAATGCTATATCCTTTCTTCCACAAATCTTGTCTGGACTACTAAAGCTCATCTTTGTTGAATTGTCCTTGTTTGTACATTGATTGCCTTGTCAAAAATTAGGCTAATCCTGTCAACAGTAGCTTTAGTCACAGTAAAGTCAAAATTCCCTGCTTTCTCTCAACAGAATCTTGCTCAGATTTTCTTACTGTGGTTTGAGTGGAATATCTAGTCTAGAAAAGCAGTTCTCAAAGCTGTAGTCTTATGCTGTGGGAATTCATTTTGGAATAATTATTCAAGAGATTTATTATGATCTGAGCAGTGGTGCACCCGCTAGAACACACATTTTGTAATGTTCAATGACTTGGGTTCAAGCTTCCAGTCCCTACTTGCAGGAGGGAAGAAGCTTCATGAGTGGTAAAGCAGGGCTACAGGTGTCTCTTTCTTTCTACGTTGATATCTCACCCTTCCCTCTTGATTTTACTCTGTCTCTATCCAATAAATAAATAAAAGATTTTACTTATTTTGTTTATTTATTTTTACCAGAGCACTGCTCAGTTCTGGCTTATGGTGGTATGGGGGATTGAACCTGGGACTTTGGAGCCTCAGGCACGAGAGTCTGTGTGCATAACCATTATGCTCTCTACCCTCACCCTAAATAAAATATTTAAAGAGATTTATAACAAAAGGAAATCAAGACAGATATGTAACAATCTACCTGCAGGGTCTTACACTAGAAATTCGGTACAAGGTTGATATCAAATCAATACTTGCATATTATGGGGCTGCAACTATAGGGCTGGGCTGGTGAGGTAGTTCACTTGGACAGTGCACTATTTTGCCCAGCTCCCCAGCATTGGAGGAAGCTTTAGTGCTGTGGTCTCCTTCACTCTCTGCCTTCTGTTTCTTTCTTTAAGAAAAAAAGAAAAGAAAACTCACAGCCTTTCTCTGTCTTTCCCTCTTCCCCCTCCTTGTGTGACTGTACTCAAGCCCACCTAAAGGTCTTTCTTGTTGTGAATGAGTTCTTTTTATATATTTTAATTTCTTTATTGGAGGATTAATGGTTTACAGTTGGCAGCAAAATATAATAGTTTGTACATGCATAACATTTCTCAGTTTTCCACATAACAATACAACCCCCACTAGGTCCTCCTCTGACATCATGTTCTAAGACCTGAGCCCTCCCCCCTACCCCAGAGTCTTTTACTTTGATGCAATACACCAACTCCATTCTAAGTTCTGCTTTGTGTTTTCCCTATTGATCTTGTTTTTCAACTTCTGCCTGTGAGTGAGATCATCCCATATTCATCCTTTTGTTTCTGACTTATTTCACTTAATATGATTTCTTCAAGCTCCATCTAAGATGGGCCGAAATAGGTGAAGTCACCATTTTTAGTAGCTGAGCAGTATTCCATAGTATATATAGACCACAACTTGCTCAGCCACTCATCTGTTGTTGGACACCTGGGCTGCTTCCAGGTTTTGGCTATTACAAATTGTGCTGCTATGAACATAGGTATACACAAATCTTTTTGGATGGGTATGTTTGGTTCTTTAGGATATAGTCCCAGGAGAGGACTTGCAGAGTCATAGGATAGGTTCACTTCTAGCTTTGTGGGTGTGTGTCTGTGATTCCAACATGGAAACAGAAAGGGTCTCAGAGCAGCCAGTCTTCTCTCCAGTGACACTTCCAACTTCCTATTTTATCTTTGTGTCTCCTTTCAGGCCCTTACAAGCATTCCTTTTAAAATCTGTTCCATCCAACTCTAGCCTTTTGTTGGGAAAAAAAAAAGTAAATAAAAATAGATGGTTTTCAAAGCCAGGACCTCCCACATGAGCATTTTATTTCTCCCAAGATGACTTAATTATATATATTATATATAAGTTTATATATATATTACATATATTAACTTAGTTATATATGATATATAATTATATATTTAATTAAGTTAATTATAATGACTTGATTATATATAGTTAATTATAATTAACTATATATAATTAAGTCATATAACTAAGTTAAAACCTCTCTCTATATATATTATATATATATATATATAGAGAGAGAGAGAGAGAGAGAGATTTTAACCTAGATTATGCATGTGACTGTTTTTCTTTTTAAAATTGCCATCAGAAGACCACCCAGGACCGAAACAAGACAGGACTATAATGATCACAGGAACCCACTAAATCACCAGTGAGTACAAATATGTGTGGCTGGTGACAGAGAGGAGACAGGAGCATAAGGAGAGATTAAGTGACTGCTAACAGTCCAGCAGTTTATCAGTTGAGACACCACGTCCAGTCTGCTCCACCAACAAGGGGACAGCTGAAGGGAGGAGAGGTCTCCCCAGAGACTCACCAAGTGCAACTCTGAGTCTCCATTGCTACTGCCCTCAGAATCTGGAGCAGCGACAGGGAGGGACACCAGGGGACAGAGATCTAACCAGGAAACTCAGGAGACTTATACCTCAGTGGCATAGCGGTGGGGCTGTGAAAGTCTCTTTGCATAACCACTGGAGTTTCTTTGCCACACACTGCTTTATCTCTTGGTCAGGAGTCAGTGATTAAGCTAAGAAGCCTACTTGTGGTTTAAAAGCCCTCAGGCTCCCATAGCCTACAGAGAAGAAAAAGAAAAAGAGGCTTTTAAACCACTGAACTCCAACTCAGGGATTAAAATACTATTGAAACAACTGTTAACTTCCACCACTGTGAACCCTTTAATTAACTTACTTAGACACAAGTCAATCCAGGCAATAGTGATCAGTAATTTGAAAAGAACTGAGAAAGAGAACTCATAACATAATATATAAAATGGTTAAAACAACAAGAAGAAATATTAGAGAATCGAACCAGGACAAGAGTCCAGCTAAAAGTTCCCCAGAGGGTGAAGCACAAAATAACGAGATCAACATCCAAACATTAGCTAAGGAAATAATCACAGGAGTGAGTAAAGAATTTGAAAGAAGTGTAATCAGAAATACAGGAACAACAAATGAGACTATGGAAGAAAACACTAACTATCTCAAGGTTATTAGAGAACTGAAAGCTAAAATAGCTAAGCTAAGAACATAACTGGCAGAACAAGCTAAAACAGTATCAGAACAGGGAAACAAAATAGATGAACTCCAGAAAACAGAGGGCAGAGAGAATAGAATCAATGAGGCTGAAGACAGAATTAGCAAGATCGAGGATAAATTAGAGACAACTAAAAAGAAGTAAGATATCTCAAAAAGAGATTAATAGATGCTGAAAACAACAACAGAGTCCTATGGGATGACTTCAAAAGTAACAATATACGCATTATTGGCATACCAGAGGAAGAAAGAGGAGAGGAAGAAAGCATTCTTCAGGCCATAATAGCTGAAAACTTCTCTAGTCTAGACAACATCAAAGACATAAAGAATCAACAATCCCAGAGGGTCCCAAACAGAATTAACCCAGACCTAAAGACACCAAGACATATTATACTTAGATTGGAAAGGAATAAGGATAAAGAAAGGATCCTGAAGGCTGCAAGAGAATAACAAAGAGTCACCTACAGAGGAAAACCCATAAGATTAGCAGCAGACTTCTCCATACAAACACTCCAGGCCAGAAGAGAATGGCAAGATATCTATCGAGTGCTCAATGAGAAAGGCTTTCAACCAAGAATACTATATCCTGCTAGACTGTCATTCAGACTAGATGGAGGCATCAAAACCTTCTCAGACAAGCAACAGTTGAAGGAATGAACCATCACCAAGCCTGCCCTGAAAGTTCTGAAAGGTCTCCTATAAACAATCAGACCACCATAAATAGGACATATATTAGAACACTCTAAAACTCTACAAGAATGGCATTAAAATATCTTCAATCTTTGATATCAATAAATGTCAATGGCCTGAATTCACCTATTAAAAGGCACAGAGTAGGAATATGGATCAGAAAACACAACCCAACAATATGTTGTCTACAGGAAACTCACCTAACTCAACAAGACAAACACAGACTTAAAGTGAAAGGATGGAAAACTATCATACAAGCCAATGGCCCACAAAAAAGGGCAGAAACAGCTATTCTCATATCTGACATGATATACTTTAAAATAGATAAGATTAAAAAAGATAGGAATGGACACTACTTAATGCTCAGAGGATCAGTCAATCAGGAGGACTTAACAATTATTAACATCTATGCACCCAATGAGAAGCCATCTAAATACATCAAATGTCTACTGAAAGAGCTACAGCAACACAGTCATAGTAGGGGACTTCAACACCCCACTCTCTCAACTTGAAAGATCATCCAGGCAGAAAATCAACAAGGACATAAGGGAGCTAAATGAAGAGATAGATAAACTAGAACTATTGGACATTTTCAGAGTCATTTATCCCAAGAAACTGGAATACACATTTTACTCAAATCCACATGGGTCATTCTCAAGGACAGACCATATGTTAGGCCACAAAGACAGCATCAGCAAACTCAAGAACATTGAAATCATCCCAAGCATCTTGTCAGACCACAGTGGAATGAAACTAACACTTAACAATCAACAAAAGATTAGTAATAGTCCCAAAATGTGGAAGCTCAACAGTATACTTCTTAACAACTTCTAGGTCAAAGAAGAAATAAAGGAAGAAATCAAAATGTTTCAAGACTTCAATGAAAATGAAGACATAAGCTATCAAAATATTTGGGACACAGCTAAGGCAGTACTAAGAGGGAAGTTCATACCTATACAAGCACACATTAGGAAACAAGAAAAAGCACAAATAAAAAGCCTGATTTCACATCTTAAAGACCTAGAAGAAAAAGAACCAAGGAACCCTAAAGCAACCAGAAGGACAGAAATCACTAAAGTTAGGGCAGAAATAAATAACATTGAGAATAAGAAAATCATACAAAAGATCAACGATAGTAAATGTTGGTTCTTCAAAAGAGAGAATAAAATCAACAAACCTTTAGCCAGACTCACAAAACAAAAAAGGGAGAAGACCCAAATAAATTGGATGCTAAATGAAAGAGGAGAGGAGATATCACAACAGACACCGCAGAAATTAAACGTATCATGCAAGGCTTCTATAAACAACTACATGCCACCAAGCTAGAGAACCTAGAAGAAATGGACGATTTCCTAGATACCTACCAACTTCCAAAACTAAGTAAAGAGGAAATGGATAACATGAACAGGCCCATCACAGCTAATGAAATTGAAACAGTTATCAAAAATCTCCCCAAAAATAAAAGTCCTGGACCAGATGGCTTTACAAATGAATTCTACAAAACCTTCAAAGAAGAACTAATACCTCTACTTTTAAAAGTCTTCCAGAAGATTGGAGATACTGGAATACTCCCTGCCAGCTTCTATGATGCCAACAACACTCTGATACCAAAAGCAGACAGGGACACAACCAAAAAAGAAAACTACAGACCAATATCTCTGATGAACATAGATGCTAAAATACTGAACAAAATTCTAGCCAACCGGATACAGCAGTATATCAAAAAGATTGTTCATCATGACCAAGTGGGGTTTATCCCAGGCATGCAAGGTTGGTTTAATATATGTAAATCAATCAATGTGATCCACTACATCAACAAAAGCAAGACCAAAAACCACATGGTCATATCAATAGATGCAGAGAAAGCCTTTGACAAAATCCAACATCCCTTTATGATCAAAACACTACAAAAAATGGGAATAGATGGAAAATTCCTGAAGATAGTGGAGTCTATATATAGCAAACCTACAGCCAACATCATACTCAATGGTGAAAAACTGGAAGTATTTCCACTCAGATCAGGTACTGGACAGGGCTGCTTACTATCACCATTACTATTCAACATAGTGTTGGAAGTTCTTGCCATAGCAATCAGGCAGGAGCAAGGAATTAAAGGCATACAGATTGGAAGAGAAGAAGTCAAACTCTCCTTATTTACAGATGACGTGATAGTATACATGGAAAAACCTAAGGAATCCAGCAAGAAGCTTTTGGAAATCATCAGGCAATACAGTAAGGTATCAGGCTATAAAATTAACACTCAAAAGTCAGTGGCATTCCTCTATTCAAACACTAAGTTAGAAGAAATTGAAATCCATAATCAATTCCTTTTACTATAGCAACAAAAACAATAAAATATCTAGGAGTAAACCTAACCAAAGAAGTGAAAGACTTGTATACTGAAAATTATGAGTCACTACTTAAAGAAATTGAAAAAGACACAAAGAAGTGGAAAGATATTCCATGTTCATGGGTTGGTAGAATTAACATCATCAAAATGAATATACTACCCAGAGCCATCTACAAATTTAATGCTATCCCCATCAAGATCCCAAGCACATTTTTTAGGATAATAGAAAAAATGCTACAAATGTTTATCTGGAACCAGAAAAGACCTAGAATTGCCAAAACAATCTTGAGAAAAAAGAACAGAACATGGACATCTAATCTTTGACAAAGGTGCTCAGACTATTAAATGGGGAAAGCAGAGTCTCTTCAACAAATGGTGTTGGAAACAGTGGGTTGAAACATGCAGAATGAAACTGAATCACTGTATTTCACCAAATACAAAAGTAAATTCCAAGTGGATCAAGGACTTGGATGTTAGACCACAAACTATCAGATACTTAGAGGAAAATACTGG
Source organism: Erinaceus europaeus (assembly GCF_950295315.1). Classification (NCBI taxonomy): domain Eukaryota; kingdom Metazoa; phylum Chordata; class Mammalia; order Eulipotyphla; family Erinaceidae; genus Erinaceus; species Erinaceus europaeus. Next base: position 38,869,415 of record NC_080173.1, on the reverse strand, counting down.
CAGAACTCTTTTCTGCATAAATTTTAAAGACATTTTCAATGAAACGAATCCAATTACAAAGAAGACTAAGGCAAGTATAAACCTATGGGACCACATCAAATTAAAAAGCTTCTGCACAGCAAAATAAACCACTACCCAAACCAAGAGACCCCTCACAGAATGGGAGAAGATCTTTACATGCCATACATCAGATAAGAGTTTAATAACCAACATATATAAAGAGCTTGCCAAACTCAACAACAAGACAACAAATAACCCCATCCAAAAATGGGGGGAGGATATGGACAGAATATTCACCACAGAAGAGATCCAAAAGGCCAAGAAACACATGAAAAAATGCTCCAAGTCTCTTATTGTCAGAGAAATGCAAATAAAGACAACAATGAGATACCACTTCACTCCTGTGAGAATGTCATACATCAGAAAAGGTAACAGCAGCAAATGCTGGAGAGGGTGGGGGTCAAAGGAACCCTCCTACACTGCTGGTGGGAATGTCAATTGGTCCAACCTCTGTGGAGAACAGTCTGGAGAACTCTCAGAAGGCTAGAAATGGACCTACCCTGCAATTCCTCTCCTGGGGATATATCCTAAGGAACCCAACACACCCATCCAAAAAGATCTGTGTACACATATGTTCTTGGTAGCACAATTTGTAATAGCCAAAACCTGGAAGCAATCCAGGTGTCCAACAACAGATGAGTGGCTGAGCAAGTTGTGGTATATATACACAATGGAATACTACTCAGCTGTAAAAAATGGTGACTTCACCATTTTCAACTGATCTTGGATGGACCTTGAAAAATTCATGTTAAGTGAAATAAGTCAGAAACAGAAGGATGAATATGGGATGATCTCACTCTCAGGCAGAAGTTGAAAAACAAGATCAGAAAAAAAAAACAAACCACAAGTAGAACCTGAAATGGAATTGGCATATCACACCAAAGTAAAAGACTCTGGGGTGGGAGTGGGTGGGTGGGGAGAATACAGGTCCATGAAGGATGATAGATGACATAGTGGGGTTGTATTCTTAAATGGGAATCTGGGGGATGTTATGCATGTACAAACTATTGTATTTACTGTTGAATGTAAAACATTAATTCCCCAATAAAGAAAATAATTGCCATCAGAGTTATCATTTAGATAGAACAGAGGAAAATTAAGAGGAAAGAGGGAGAGGGAGAGGGAGAGGGAGAGGGAGAGGGAGAGGGAGAGGGAGAGGGAGAGGGAGAGGGAGAGGGAGAGAGAGAGAGAGAGGAAGAAAGAAGACAGACACAGCTTAATAACAGACACAACTTCACTGCAAATGGGGATTGGGAGCTTGAACTGTGCACTCAACGAGGTGTGCCACTGCCAAGCCACCCACCTAGCTTGTTTTTAACTTTGATTTTTAAGTTTTTTTGCCACTAGAGTTATCACTGGAACTGAGACTCTGTATGACCGCACTATTCCTGCTGTTGTTTCTTTCTTCCCCCAACCCCTTTTTTGTTGCCCTCCTTGTTGTTTTACTGTTGTTGTAGTTATTGTTGTTGGTATTGATGTCGTCATCGTTGGATAGGACAGAGAGAATTGGAGAGAGGAGGGGAAGACAGAAAGGGGGAGAGAAAGATAGACACCTGCAGACTTGCTTCACCACCTGTGAAGCAACCCCCCTGCAGGTGGGGAGCCGGGGCTTGAACTGGGATCCTTACACCAGTCCTTGCACTTCACATGTGCAGTTAACCCACTGTGCTACCATCTAACTCCCATGTTCTTTCTTTCTTAAATTGAGGCCAAGAAACAGAGAAGTGGGGAGGGTGAAACAGAGGAAAGATACCTGCTTCACTGTCAGTGAAGCTTTCCCTCTGCAGGTGCTCTCATGTGGAGAATGGGGGCTTGAACCTAGGTCCTCTTGCCTGGTAATGTGTGATCACCCTCTCCTGCTTGGGCTAGTGATGGAGTCAGGTGAACTCAGTGCAACCCTCTGCCTTCTGTGCCTGGTGCTTGGGTGCTGGGCCAGCAAACTTGTTACCCAAGCACACTGGAGACTTGCCCACAATAGTGCCTTTGTTGAGACTGCTGAACAAAGGCCAACCCTGCAGAGGGAGGCTGCTGCCCAGGGGGGCACAGCCACCAGGCACTGGTCTGCCTCTGCCCAAGGCCCTCCCGCTGCTCTGGAGGCTTAGAAGATCTCCCCCATAGCCCCCCCCCCCTGCCTCCCCTCTGCATTTCCCCTTCTGCCCTCTGCAGTAGCAGGTGCTTTCTGCACTGGAACTACTGTCCTCCCCATAATTCCCCCTTGTGCTGCCTGCTCCCTCCCCACCAAATGAGCATCTGTTGTTGTGAGTCCAGTTGGATCCTTCAGGCAGTGCATTCAGTGGACAAGCACCTCCCATATCTAGGTGAGGACTATCTTTCCCCCTTTCTTTTCTTTTCTTCAAAGGCTATGTCTTTCCTGCCTGGACTCCTGCAAGGCTGGCCACCCCCCAGCCAGGCTTCAGTCATGCTAATGAATCCAGAGTGACGACTGAACTCCCTTCAGTCCAGAAATACACAGAATCAGGAAGGCTCATTTATCTTTCTTCCTTGGCTGGCTGCTTGGCTAACTCTCTTCTTCTTCTTCTCCTTCTTCTTCTTCTTCTTCTTCTTCTTCTTCTTCTTCTTCTTCTTCTTCTTCTTCTTCTTCTTCTTCTTCTTCTTCTTCTTTTTCTTTTTTTTTCCCTCACCAGGGTTATCACTGGAGCTCCTAGCAACTATTTCTTTCCTCTAGATAGAAGTTAAGAGACATAGAGTGAGAGAGAGAAAGAGAGAAACATAGGGAGAAGAAGAGATACTACAGCACTGTTCCACCTGTCACAAAGCTTCCTTCCCTGTGGTAGCCTGGGGCTCTAACCCAGGTCCTTGTGCATGGTAACTTGTGTTCTACTGCAGTGAGCCACCTGCACCTCTGCGTGTGTGTGTCTCTCTCTCTTTCTCTCTCCCTATGAACAGTTGGACCAGAGTTGTGAAGCCCTGGCAGTGACCAAAAAGACACTGCCATTGTTGTAGTTGCCCAGCCATGAGAGGCAGCTTTGGGAGCATGGGAACCCAAGCTGATTGTGGGTTTCCATGAGAGGATACAGTGGCTGAGGCAGGGTCAGAATGTGGTCCCTGGCAGCTGGGTTGAGGGCAGGTGTGGCCTGGAACAGAAACCTGAGCAGGAGACAAGAAGGCATTGTTAAGGGGGCCGTGCACTCCTGGTTAAATGTACATAGTGCTAAGCACAAGAACCCATCTGGGTTTGAGCCCCTGGCTCTCCACCTGCGGGGGGGGGAGTGCTTCACAAGCTGTGAAGTTAAGTCTGCAGGTGTCTATCTTTCTCTCTTCCTATCTCCCCCTCTCCTCAAATTTTCTCAGTCTAGCCACCAGTGATAACCCTGGAGGCAAAAAAAAAAAAAAAGTGGCAGCATTTTTTTGTGTCACTGAGCAGCAACAATAAAGATGTGACCTGCTGCCCCAAACTTGCCAAGGGAGCTTTGAGAAGGGAGGCCATTGAGAGCACAGACTCAAGGGTGTGAGATTGGACCTTGAGAAAAAACTGCCTCATCCTGGGAACCCCCAGGAACAACTAGGGGAGCTTTGCATTGGGGTGAAGGTCAGATTATAGATGGTACATGGCTCAGGCTAGGAAAATACCACTTAATAGTTTTAGTTTGCTACTTCTGCTACATGTACTACTAACATATACAGCTTAGAGAAGTGTAAGCTGCATACATAATTTTCAGTGTTCACATATGTGGACAGATTCTTGAAGGCCAGTAGTAATTTTTAAACTACTTATAGTAGGATTGGTGAAATAACTCACTTGTAATAGTCCACTGCTTTGCCATTTGCATGACACAGGTTCAAGCCCGCCTCCCACCAAATTGGAAGAAGTTTTAGTTCTGCAATCTCTTTCTCTCTGTCTCTCTATCTCTCTGTCTCTCTGTCTCCCAGTTAAATAAATAAATAAATCATATCAAGCCCCAAAGGTAAATAATAGAACACTCCTAGGCCCAAGGGGTAGCCTGTATGGTCACTTAGTAAGATAGTGGTTAAGACAAATACAGGAAATGGGAAGTTTTGTTTATAGGAATTTGTAGTGCTAACAATTATATCTGAACCTTCTTCCATTTATATATATTATAGCAATGTTGTTGTGATTGTTTAAGTTATATCTTGTTTTTCTATAATTCAAGAAGGGTTTTCAATGTTTTTTCCCAGTTTGTACTATCTTATAGTTTGTGGTTACTTAGTTTTTATTTTTATTTATGAATAAGAGAGACAGAAGGAAAAGCAAAGCATCAGTCTGGCACATGAAATGCCAGGGATTCAGCTCAAGACATCATATTTGAGAGTCCCACACTCTAGCCACTGTGCCACCTCCCAGACTGCTATGGTTACTTATTACACCAACTTCTCTTTGAAGTGTCTGCCCAGCTTTTACTGGAGACAAAGTGACATAGAAAGAAAGGACATGTTCAGTGGGGAAGCAATTACAGAAGCCAAGACCTTCCACCTTCTGCATCCCACAATGACATTGGGTCCATACTCCCGGAGGGTTAAAGAATATGAAAGCTATCAATGGGATACTCAGTTCTGGTGGTGGGAATTGTGTGGAGTTGTACCTCTCTTATCCTATGGTTTTGTCAGTATTTCCTTTTTATAAATAATTAATAATAATAATAATAATAATAAAAGAAAGGACAGGTCCTTGGGAGGCAAGAGACACAAATTAAGTTGCTGTTCCTTATTTTTAATTTAACATGGGTGTTCTTGGACAAGATAGTTTAATCTCTCTGAGCCTGAGTCCCTTACTTGTAAGAGAAAGAAAAGAATAGCTGCTAGGTCAGATGACATTTGATTCAGCTGGACTTCAACACTGAGCAAGTATGCCAGGATAGCCTGAGGGTACTTCTTCCCGAGCTAGTGCTCTCTGGGTTGGAGAGAACTCAACTGGAGCCGATCTAGGCTGCTGCATGGGAGAGGGATCAGGAACTCGTGCCGCACTAACTTCGCAGGAGATACACTCTGGAACTCTCGGAGCCAGAAAGCAATTTCCAAGTGTCTTTAATCAGAAGAGCAGCTGTTTTTATACTCTCCAAGTAGGGTGAAAACAGGATGTGATATAGAGAGGGTGGAGAGAAAAGTAACTGGTGAAAATCAGAGTGTGACAAGGAGAGGGCGGAGCAGGCGAGAATCCTATCACTGAACCACCAATGCCCTGGAGGGAGTGCTTTATGTAAATGTAAAAGTGATTTATGTAAATAGACCAAAGCTTTGAATGGGATTAAATCTATCCCTATATAGGCATATGGTTAAGCAGAAGCCAGGGGGAGCTGGCATACTATCCAACATCTCCCCCTTTCTTTTTAACTATTGGCCATAGTATCAGGAGTGTGGGGCACTTTGTGAGGCAGGGAGACTGATAAGAGGCACACCTTTTTTTGGGTTCTACTGTCCCTCCTTGCTCAACCTCTCCGTGGAGAGACTAACAGGATTGACACACCCCTCAGGCTCAAGCCCTTCCAAGCTCAACCATATCCTCACAATTCCCCAACATCTCCCTCTTACTTAATGGCCATATATAACTGGGTCAATGTCTGTAAAAGGCTTCATCTCTGTCAGGGGAATAGCAGTGTAGGGGTGAACAGAAACCTGTTGGGAAGAAAGCAGAATGATAGCGTGTAAGTGTCTTCAAAAAGAACTAGCACAAGACAGGGAGGGATAAGTAAGAGTAGCAAGAGACAGAGTGAGCCTGATGGGTGGAGGAGTGGGGGCCTGATAAGCCGAGGGGCTAGAGGGGTGATCTGGCATTGCAAAATCCCGAGTCAGCTGGCGGAAAGTTCTATGAACTGCTACAGTCATTCTTCAAGAAGTCCAGCAGTATAAAGGGAGTGTCCAGCAAGTTCTATAGAAGCATCAGTCCAATGTCAACAGCCAGGAATTAAATGCCACACGTCTATCTTGATGGAGGAGGACAGCCACTGTAACTTTTCTTCTCTGTAGAGAGTGACCTGGAACCGCCAAAACATGGTGGGCGAAACAGAAGCAGGAAGAGCAGACACCAATGGTTGAGAAAAAGGCAGTAGGAAAGTCTTGTCCTTTGGAGTCTGTGAATCAGGTTCTCCAGATCTTGTCAGGTCACATCATGGGTTTCGGGGGATGGCTGTAATTGTGGGTGATGTCAGAGGTCAGGGGTCCAAGATGGATTTCTGGGGATTCTATATGAGCAGATGCTTCTTTATGCGAAGGCTTGTCATAGCTGTAGTCAATTACTTATGAAAAAACTTTGTAACAAATTAGAAGTTTACTACAATTGATAACTCAATGATTATAATTGGTTTAGGTATCTTTATGATTTCGTGTAAAGGTCATCTTATGTGACCTCATGTAGCAGTCTCTATATAGCAAAATTTTCATACCGAATTTAAGTCACATATATTGATTCTTAACTTTTTACATTGGGTTTTTAAGCAAACTCAGGTTACTAGAGTTAACACATTTTAGTGACAATTTTTTGGTACATTTACAATATCAGATTGATGCCAAATTTGTTGTGGATTAATTTCCACAAGATAGCTTACAGGACATTTTTGGGGGCCCTCCAAAAATGTCCTGTATAGAGGATTTGTATTTTAACTTAGGAGATGATGAATTGTCACATTGAATATTTAGAGTTTTACCTTAAACACTCAGTTACTTTAATGAATTGATTTTACCTCTTCTCGTAAGAATGAAGCTTCGAAGTTACAATTTAATCGTTAAGTTAATGTTTACCAAACTTGAAACACGCATATTAAACATAGTTTATAACACACAGGAGAAGAAAAACTTGTAAATAAGACATATCATTTCAAATGCGAATTTAGATCTACTGTCATAGTTGAACCATCTTTACTCACACAGTTTAAGACTAAACATTTCATATTTATATCAAGACTTAAAAAAGAAATCAAAAAGGGGAATGAACAATTTTTGGACTGTTTCTGGATGTCTCCAGAAACCATGGCTGTGTCCAGCCATGTTATATAAAGTCAGTTAACTTTCAGAGTACTCTGAGCACAATGGGTCGTACAAAAATTTTGGTTACTCAACTCACTCAATTTTTTTTTTTCACTCACTCACTCACAAAACACAACTGGCCAGTCATAGCATAAGACATTGGGGGGGAAGAGTTCTGTGAATCAGATTTTTTTTTATTCTGCCATGCTGTATTATGGATACTGGAGTGCATCCTGTAGCCAGTCCTCTTGCAGCCTGTCTTCTTGCAGTGTTTCTTGTTCTTCAGGGATATCAGCGCCATCATGTGGGTATAGCCGGACATGGCAGGCAGGAACCCAAACAGGCTTGGAGTAATTTTGTGGAAAAATGCATGCGAAACCCCTCCCTATAGTCAACAGGGGGTCAGGTCCTTTCCAGATTTTATCAAGTGGGTCTTTCCATTTGACTTTAATAGCTGGGAGGGTGGGTGGTGTTCGCCAATGAAGAATAATAGGAGGTTGGTCTGAGTTTTTGTAAATATTAAAGAGATTTAATGTAGTTAAGGCTTTTGCCAGCTGGATATTGGGGGGGTACATTTACCCTTTTTCTTTATTTAATTGAGCCTTAAGAGTTTGATGGGCCCTCTCAACAATTCCTTGTCCCTGTGGATTATACGGAATGTCTGTAGTATGAGTAATGTTCCAGAGGGAACAAAAATCTTTAAATTGTTTGCTGGTAAAAGCAGGTCCATTATCCGTTTTAAGTTGAAGAGGTAAGCCCATTACAACAAAACAGGAGAGCATATGGCTTATAAGCTTTTTTGAGTTTTCTCCAGTCTGAGCTGTAGCCCACATAAACTTAGAGAAGGTATCAATTGAGACGAACACATATTTTTGTTTGCCAAAGTTGGGTATGTGGGTAACATCAATTTGCCAAAGAGCGTTGGCTTTTAAACCTCGAGGATTAACCCTCAGAGTTTGAATAGCAGGTGTTTTGATTAGACCTGCACAGGAGGAACATGTAGCAAGAATACGTTTTAACTGTGGCAGAGGAATATCAGGAAATCGAGCTCGAAGACCTTTAAGATTAACATGGGTTAGGGAATGAAAGTCAGCAGGATTAGAGACAGAGGCTAGGAGAATTCCTGTGGAGGCAAGGTGGTCGGCTGCAGCATTCCCTTCGGACAGGGGACCAGGAAGAGGGCTGTGGGAACGTAGGTGCTGAACATACAGTGGTTGAGTTCGAGAACAGAGCATAGAGGCAATTTGAATTAAAAGAGGAGAAAGTGGGTTGTCATCAATTCTTACATAAGATCAAGCAAGCCATGGAAGTAAGTTAACAGTATACACACTGTCAGAAAAAAGGTTAAAGGATTCTGGTACAGCTTTTAATGCAAGGAAAACAGCATAAAGTTCTTTGTACTGAGGGGAATTATCAGGAAGTTCAGTAAAGAGAGGTTTGGGGTATTGCTGGTCTGGATAATATATAAGGGCAGCAGCTCCCTTTTTTCCACCATCAGTGAACACTGTAGGAGCAGAGGGGATGGGAATCTCGAGAGAAAAGTTTAGGTACTAGTAGAGGCAACAGAGGTAAAGAAGCTATCAAATTATTAGAGGAAAAATGATTATCTAATTGTCCTGGAAAACCCATTAAACTTATGGCAAAATGAGAATGGTGGCATATGAGCCATTCTGTATCTGTGAGAGAAAAGGGAAGAATGATTAAATCTGGTTCCCTTCCTAAGACCTGAACCGATCTGTTTCTTCCTTGGCGAACCATAAATGCTAAGGCATCAATCTTGGTAAGGAGTCTTGGAGCTCCGCCTACTGGCGTATGAAGCCATTCGAGAATGCCATGTTTCTGCCACAATGCCCCCACTACCGTGGGGGTGGAGTTAAAGATTAGAAGATTTACTGGAGAGGAGGGGGAGAACCGAACGAGGTGCATGTCCTGGAGAGCCTGGTTAACTTTTTCCAGTGCCAAGGAGGCTTTGGGGGTTAACATACACTTTGAGGAGGGCTGTTTGTTTCCTTTTAACAGATCGAACAGTGGTTGCAGGCAGCTTGTAGGCAGATAAAGATACTGCCTAAGCCAATTCAAATTTCCAAGAAAACTTTGTAAAGAAGCAAGAGTGAGATTAGAAGGAAAAGTAACACAAGGTTTTAAAGGACGAATCTGCGTTAGGGAAATCTCTGAGCCTAAGAAAGATATTGGAGGGATTAGCTGTATCTTCTCAGGAGCTACATTAAGTCCACTTCTCTTTAAGGCAGGGATTAGAAAATCACGTAGGGCAGAGAGATCTGTATCTAATTCTCCCCATATTAACACATCATCCATATAATGAAAAACCTTAAGGCCCTTATGAATATATGGAAAAAGGGCAGATTTAACAGCCTTTTGACAAATAGTAGGACTATTAGCCATGTCCTGGGGCAGTACCACCCATTCAAATCTATCAGCAGGGCTGGCATTATTAATAGAAGGAACAGAGAAAGCAAAACGTTTACAATCTTGTGGGTGTAAGGGAACAGAGAAAAAAACAATCCTGTATATCAATAGCTATGATTGGAATTCCTGTGGGAATTGCGGAAGCAAGAGGCAAACCCCTTTGGGGGGAGCCCCAAACCTGCATGGTTTTATTAACTGCACGAAGATCTTGGAGGAGGCGCCATTTTCCTGAGCACTTTTTAATCACAAAGACTGGAGTTTTCCATGGGCTCCAAGAATGACGAATGTATCCCAAAAATAACTGCTCTTGGACGAGTTCTTTTAAAATTTCTAGCTTCTCCCTAGGCAAAGGCCACTGTTCCACCCAGACAGGCTCATTAGAAAGCCAGTCTAAGCGGGGAGTTCTGTTACGAACAGTGGCAGTTTGTATTGGGGGTGCTGGTTGGGTCTAGCAGTCTCACAGGAGTGAGTGTGGTGTCCTGCAGAGGTGTCTGAGGATATCACTACATCTAAAGATTCCAGCAAGTCTCTTCTCAATAAATTGGTGCTTATATCAGCTATTAAAGGCTGAAAGCATCTGGTAGTCCCTTCTGGATCTTCCCACACAAGGGAATCTCGTATGCAGAATGCCTGACTCAATCCTCCAACACCATGTAAGCGTGGTCCTGGGAGGAGTTCCCAACTCTGGGGAACCTCTGCTTGTCTTAAGATTGTCTTATCTGCTCCCGTGTCAATCAAACACTTAAAAGGAATATTACCAATCTTTACTGTCATAGTTGGGTGACCCCTTTCTAAAACAGGGGTGGTCCATAAAATCTCAGGCTCTGAATTCGAGCTGTTCTCTTGCTCCAGCCAGTTATTTCTATGCTGGAAGTTCCCACATACCGCGGGTTCCTCCTTCTGCTCACCCTCTGTTATTGTTACTTGGCATGGTGAGTGTAGCGATGGATTGGGTCCCAAGCTGGGCTTCTGTTTGTGGAAGAAGGGCATAGCACCAAGCGGGCGACCTGCTTCCTTCCCTCTTGGGGGCGGGGCTAAGGGAAGCCCCACACCTAGTTTAAATCCCTGTTTACATTTGGCAGAGGCGTGCCGTTCCTATGGAACCTTGACCAACAATCTCTCCTCCAGTGAAATCCTTTCTGGCATCTGGGAAAAGGCATTCGTAGTCTCTGATTCCCTGTCTGGAGGCGGGGTTGCCCTGACTGGAGGCGGGGTTGCCCTGATTGGAGGCGGGGTCGCGGTCTATTTTCTGGACATTGGTTATGCCAATGCCCTTGGCGACTGCACTGAAAGCAAGCCCCTTTTTGCTTATGTAAGGTAGCTGCATAGGCCTGTAACATAGGTCCTTGAAAAGAGCTTGATCTGAGATACTGTGTAGCTATAATCCAAGTATCTGGGTGTTCGTTTTTAAGAGTGATACAGGCCTGTCGAAAATGCGGAAGGATTCCATCCCAGACTATGGATTGCAGGAGGAGAAAACGAGCATCAGGATTATAAATCTTCCTTTCCAAACTCGACTGGACCCTGGCAATGAATTTAGTGAGGGATTCATCAGGTTCTTGTTGAAGGGAGAGAATGGGGGCTGAGGCCACTCCCATGGGTGGTGTTAATCGCTCCCATGCTTTTAATGCACACAGGCGTACCTGATCAAAATTCCCTGGTGGAAACTTGGCTTCCGCCTGTTGAATCCCTGTTTCTAATTGGCCTGTTCCAAACAATGCATCAAAATTACCCTCTGGCTGATTTTGAATATTTTTCCGTGATTGTTGTAAACATTCGTCACGAAAGAATGCCTCCCATTGCAGGAAGAGGGGGCCTGGGAGCGTAGCACGAGTCACATCCCTCCAATCTTGGGGGTATTAAGGTTCTAAAGCAGGCCTTGTAAAATTGACCTGGTCCCTGGGGCATGAATACCGTCATCCTTGATAGCCTGGCATAGTTCCTTCAGGTCTGTGGCGGAATATGAATACCAGGCCTGAGGTTTTTGTCTATTGGGGGCAACGTTGACCGGAAATGTGTGGACTTGCTCTGATAAGTGTGTAGCAGTAGGAGGAGTCACCGAAGTGGAAGCTTCTGGACAAGTGGCCAGATCTGTGTACATATGTGTACACAGATCTTTTTGGATGGGTGTGTTGGGTTCCTTAGGATATATCCCGAGGAAAAGAATTGCAGGGTCATAGGATAGTTCCATTTCTAGCCTTCTGAGAATTCTGCAGACTGTTCTCCATAGAGGTTGGGCCAATTTATATTCCACCAGCAGTGCAGGAGGGTTCCTTTGACCCCACAACCTGTCCAACATTTGCTGCTATTACCTTTTCTGATGTATGACATTCTCACAGGAGTGAAGTGGTATCTCATTGTTGTCTTTATTTGCATTTCTCTGACAATCAAAGACTTGGAGCATTTTTTCATGTGCTTCTCAGCCTTTTGGATCTCTTCTGTGGTGAATATTCTGTCCGAGTCCTCTCCCCATTTGTGGATGGGGTTATTTGTTTTCTTGTGGTTGAGTTTGGCAAGCTGTTTATATATTTTGGTTATTAAACTCTTGTTTGATGTATGGCATGTAAAGATCTTCTCCCATTCTGTGAGGGGTCTCTTGGTTTAGGTAGCGGCTCCTTTTGCTGTGCAGAAGCTTTTTAATTTGATGTAGTCCCACAGGTTTGTGTTTATCTTAGTCTTCTTTGTAATTGGATTCGTTTCATTGAAGATGTCTTTAAAATTTATGTGGAAAAGAGTTCTGCCAATGTTTTTCCTCTAAGTATCTGATAGTTTGTGGTCTAACATCCAAGTCCTTGATCCACTTGGAATTTAATTTTGTGTTTGGTAAAATATAGTGGTTCAGTTTCATTCTTCTGCATGTTTCAACCCATTGTTTCCAACACCATTTGTTGAAGAGACTCTGCTTTCCCCACTTAATATTCTGGGCATCTTTGTCAAAGATTAGATGTCCATAGGTGTGGGGCCTCACTTCTGGGCTCTCAATTCTATTCCACTGGTCAGTGTGTCTATTCATGTTCCAGTACTAAGCAGTTTTGATGACAATGGCCCTATAATACAGTTTGAGATCTGGGAGTGTGATGCCTCCAGTTCTGTTTGTTCTTCTCAAGATTGTTTTGGCAATTCTAGGTCTTTTCTGGTTCCAGATAAACATTTGTAGCATTTGTTCTATTCTCCTAAAAAGTGTGGTTGTGATCTTGGTGGAGATAGCATTACATTTGTATATGGCTCTGGGTAGGATATTCATTTTGATGATGTTAATTCTTCCAACCCATGAACATGGAATATCTTTCTACTTCTTTGTGTAGTTTTCAATTTCCTTGAGTAGTGTTTCATAATTTTCAGTATACAAGTCTTTCATTTCTTTGGTTAGGTTTATTCCTAGATATTTTATTGTTTTTGTTGCTATAGTAAAAAGAACTGATTTCTGAATTTCAGTTTCTTCTAAATTAATGTTTGCATACTGACTTTTGAATGTTAATTTTGTAACCTGACACCTTACTGTATTGCCTGATGATTTCCTAACACTTCTGGCTGGATTTCTTAGGTTTTTCTATGTATACTATTATGTTGTCTGCAAATAGGGAGAGTTTGACTTCTTCTCTTCCAATCTGTATGCCTTTAATTCCTTGCTCCTGCCTGATTGCTATGGCAAGAACTTCCAACACTATGTTGAATAGTAATGGTGATAGTGGGCAGCCCTGTCTAGTACCTGATCTGAGTGGAAATACTTCCAGTTTTTCACCATTGAGTATGATGTTGGCTGTAGGTTTGCTATATATAGACTCCATTATCTTCAGGAATTTTCCATCTATTCCCATTTTTTGTAGTGTTTTGATCATAAAGGGATGTTGTATTTTGTCAAAGGCTTTCTGTGCATCTATGGATATGACCATGTGGCTTTTGGTCTTCCTTTTGTTGATGCGGTGGATCACGTTGATTGATTTACATATATTAAACCAACCTTGCATGCCTGGGATAAACCCCACTTGGTCATGATGAAGTCTTTTTAATATACTGCTGTATCTTCTTGGCTAGAATTTTGTTCAATATTTTTGCATCTATGTTCATCAGAGATATTGGTCTGTACTTCTCTTTTTTGGTTGTCTCCCTGTCTGCTATTGGTATCAAAGTGATGTTGGCTTCATAGAAGCCGGAAGGGAGTATTCCAGTGTCTCCAATCTTCTGGAAGACTTTTAAAAGTAGAGGTATTAGTTCTTCTTTGAAGGTTTTGTAGAATTCATTTGTAAAACCATCTGGTCCAGGAATTTTATTTTGGGAAGGTTTTTGATAACTGTTTCAATTTCATTAGCTGTGATGGGCCTGTTCATGTTATCAAGTTCCTCTTTACTTAATTTTGGAAGTTGGTAGTTATCTAGGAAATTGTCCATTTCTTCCAGGTTCTCTCTCGGTGGCATATAGTTGTTGATAGAAGCCTTGCATGATACATTGAATTTCTGTGGTGTCTGTTATGATACCTCCTCTTTCGTTTATGATCCGATTTATTTGGGTCTTCTCCCTTTTTTGTTTTGTGAGTCTGGCTAAATGTTTGTCAATTTTGTTCACTCTTTCAAAGAACAGACATTTACTTTCACTGATCTTTTGTATGGTTTTCTTATTTTCAATGTTATTTATTTCTGCCCTAACTTTAGTGATTTTTGTCCTTCTGGTTGCTTTAGGGTTCCTTTGTTATTCTTCTTCTAGTTCTTTAAGATGTGCAATCATTCTCTTTATTTGTGCTTTTTCTTGTCTCTTAATGTGTGCTTGTATGGCTATGAACTTCCCTCTCAGTACTGCCTTAGCTGTGTCCCAAATATTTTGATAGCTTTTGTCTTTATTTTCATTGAAGTCTTGAAACATTTTGATTTCTTCTTTTTTTTTTCCTCTTTGACCCAGTAGTTGTTAAGGAGTGTACTGTTGAGCTTCCACATTTTGGGACAATTACTAATCTTTTGATGATTATTAAGTGTTAGTTTAATTCCACTGTGGTCTGACAAGATGCTTGGGATGATTTCAGTTCTCTTGAATTTGCTGATGCTATTTTTGTGGCCTAACATATGGTCTGTCCTTGAGAATGACCCATGTGGACTCGAGTAAAATGTATATTCCAGTTTCTTGGGTTGAATGACTCTGAAAATGTCCAATAGTTCTAGTTTATCTCCTCATTTAGCTCGCTCATGTCTTTATTGATTTTCTGCCTGGATGATCTGTCAAGTTGAGAGAGTGGGGTTTTGAAGTCCCCTACTTTGACTGTGTTGCTGTTAATATATTGCTGTAGCTCTTTCAGTAGACATTTGATGTATTTAGATGGCTTCTCATTGGGTGCATAGATCTTAATAATTGTTGCGTCCTCTTGATTGACTGATCCACTGAACATTAAGTAGTGTCCATCTCTATCTTTTTAAATTTTATTTTAAATTCTATCATGTCAGATATAGGAATAGCTGTTCCTGCCCTTTTTTGTTGGCCATTGGCTTGTATGATAGTTTTCCATCCTTTCATTTTGAGTCTGTGTTTGTCTTGTTGACTTAGATGTGTTTTCTGTAGACAGCATATTGTTGGGTTGACAGCATATTGGGTTTTCTGATCCATCTTCCGACTCTGTGCCTTTTAATGGGTGAATTCAGGCCATTGACATTTATTGATATCAAAGATTGAAGATATTTTAATGCCATTCTTGTAGATTTTTAGAGTGTTCTGACATATAGCCTATTTATGGTGGTTTGACTGTTTATAGAAGACCTTTCAGAACTTCTTTCAGGCCAGGCTTGGTGATAGTTGATTCCTTCAACTGTTGCTTGTCTGAGAAGGTTTTGATGCCTCCATCTAGTCTAAATGACAGTCTAGCAGGATACAGTATTCTTGGTTGAAAGCCTTTCTCATTAAGCACTGGATAGATATCCTGCCATTCTCTCCTGGCCTGTAGTGTTTGTGTGGAGAAGTCTGCTGCTAATTTTATGGGTTTTCCACTGTAGGTGACTCTCTGTTTATCTCTTGCAGCATTCAGGATCCTTTCTTTATCCTTATTCCTTTTTATTCTAAATATGATGTGTCTTGGTTTCTTTAAGTCTGGGTTAATTCTGTTTGGGACCCTCTGGGCTTCTTGAACCTTTGTCATTTGTGTTGTCTAGACTAGAGAAGTTCTCAGCTATTATGTCCTGAAGAATGCTTTCTTCCCCTCCTTCTCTTTCTTCCTCTGGTAAGCCAATAACACATATATTATTTCTTTTGAAGTCATCCCATATGTCTCTATTGCTGTTTTCAGTACCTCTTAATCTCTTTTTGTGATCTCTTACTTCTTTTTTACTTGTTTGTAATTCATCCTTGATCTTGCTAATTCTGTATTCAGTCTCATTGATTCTATTCTCTCTGCCCTCTACTGTTTCCTGGAGTTCATCTATTTTTGTTACCCTGTTCTGATGCTGTTTTAGCTTGTTCAGCTAGTTGTGTTCTTAGCTCAGATATTTCAGCTTTCAGCTCTCTAATAACCTTGAGATAATTAGTTTTCTTCCAGAGTATCATTTGTTGATTCTGCATTTCTAATGACAATTCTGTCAAATTCTTTACTCACTCCTTTGATTATTTTCTTAACTAGTGTTTGGATGTTGACCTCATTATTTTGTGCTTCAACCTTTGGGGGCCTTTTAGCTGGACTCTTGTCCTGGTTCATTTCTCCAATATTTCTTCTTGTTGGTTTAACCATTTTATATAGTATGTTATGAGGTCCCTCTCAGTACTTTTCAAATTACTGATCACTCTTGCCTGGATTGACGTCTCAGTAACGTAATTCAAGGGTTCACAGTTGTGGAAACTGACAGTTGTTTCAATATTATTTTAATCCCTAAGTTGGAGCTCAGTGGCTTAAATGCCTCTTTTGTTCTTTTTCTTCCTTGTAAGCTATGGGAGCCTGAGGGATTTTAAACTATTAGTAGGCTTCTTACCTTAATCATTGACTCCTAACCAAGAGATAAAGCAGGGTGGGGCAGAGATAATCCAGTGGTTATGCATAGAGACTCTCACAGGCCGAATGCTAGGCCACCAATGTATAGATCTTCTCCTGAGTTTTGTTAGTTCTCTGTCCCCTCATGTGAGCACAGGGCATCCCCCCCCCCACTCTTGCTGCTCCAGATTCTGAGGGTAGTAGCAATGGAGACTCACAGTTGCCTTTGGTGAGTCTTAGGGGAATTCTCTTTTCCCTTCAGCCATCTTTCTGTTGGTGAAACAGACTGGAGGTGGTGTCTCAACTGGTAAACTGCTGGACTGTTACCAGCCACTTAATCTCTCTCTAGGCTCCTCTCTGTCCACAAGCCACACGTGTTTGCCCTCACCGGTGATTTGGTGGGTTCCTGAAGTTGTTCTAATCCTGTCTTGTTGAGGTCCCAGGTGGTCTCCTTTGGTATTCCTAGTTGACCTGGGAGCAGAGAGGAGAGAAACACAGCTGCTGCTCTATAGCCCCACTTCCAGAATTCTAGGCACACCTTTTTTATAAAAAAGTTTTATTTATTTATTAATGAGAAAGATAGGAGGAGAGAAAGAACCAGACATCACTCTGGTATATATGCTGCTGGGGGTTGAACTCAGGGCCTCATGCTTGAGAGTCTAATACTTTATCCACTGTGCCACCTTCTGTACCACAAGGGCTCTTTTTTATTCAATGAGGATTTCTAAAAACCATTTTTTTGTCTTCCATAAACATCTTGAGTATAAGTGGGGGTATAGCATAATGGTTATGGAAAGAGACATTCATGCCTGAGGCTCTCAAGTCCCAGTTTCAATCCCCCACACTGCCATAAGCCAGAGTTGAGCAGTGCTCTGGTTAAAAAAAAAAAAAGTATAGATGAAATAGAATATATGTAGTTTTAGTGTCAACATCAATACACCTTTATAACTCACTAAAGCATAGTCATTGAGAACTATACTGTTGCTTTTTTAAAAATCCGAAACACAGCCATCTTTGACATTAGTGTCAGCCCCCATCCCTGGGGCTCATTGGGTTCTTTTGGGGGGGTCATTTAATAGCACATCAGCTCCTTTCCCAATTTTTACTTGAAATAAGTACTCTTTGATTTGAATGACTATTTATCCTATTCATATAGTATTAAATGACTGGTTTCTCAGTATGTGACTAGCATACTGACAATCTGACTTCACACTCTGCTGCTTTTCTTTGTTTTTTCATTATTTTTAAAAAATTCATTAATTTCTTTGCATAAAGATAGATCAAGAGAGAAGGAATATATATATATATATATATATATACACGCACATATATATTTATATATATTCAAGTGAGCTATTTTGCCAGCCCCATTGTTCAAGTTTTGACTCTCTCTCTTGTCTTGCTGACCCTTGTTTAATTTAGTCTTTTAGTTCATGTACAGATGAATTAGCATTAGCTTTCTGACTTTTTTGGTGCTGCTTACAGTTTCTTTGTGGCTCAAGCTGTTCCCCCACTAACTTGTCAAAAATTCAAATCTGGGACTAGAGAAATCAATACCTGCAATGCACATCCTGGCATAGGCATGAACCAGGTTCAAGCCCCACTGCCATAGGGGAGTTGTCATTCATCAGGGAAAGCTCTGGTGCTATAGAAGATTAGAAGGAAAGAAAGAAGGGAGCAAGGGAAGGAAGATAAAATGAGAAGACTAAAAAATGTTGATATTATTACCAGGGCTTCACTGCTTTTGGCTGACTTTTTCAGAAAGATAAGCAAGAGAGGGAAAGACAGCACAGTATGAAAGCTTCCCCCAGTGTGTTGGAGATGAAGCTCAAACCTGGGTCACTTGCATGGCAATGCAAGTGCACTATCCAGGTGAGCTATCTTGCCAGCTTGAGAAGATTAAATATTATAAAGCATCAAGCCATCCAAATGAATCTAAAATTAAAATGGACATGCAATTAACCATGGACTTGATAGATTTATTTCAAAATCACCTGGGAGAATAAAAACATTGGAAACTAAGAGAATTGGAAATGAAACAATAAAGAGATTTATCTTATTAGAATCAAAATGAGACATAAATAACAGTGCAGTTACACTACAATGGAAGTCACCCCTCCAAAAAACAAATTCAAAAACCACTTAAAGTAGTATTTCAAATGAAATAAGATCCATTTTCAGTCATTATGGTAAAATAAAACTTAATTCAACATAAATCTAATTAGAAGAGATGAATAGTGCTATAATACTAAAGGATAAAAAGCTTTTTGTTTCAAAAATTTTCAGATTTATAGAAAAGTGTGGAGAAGAGTACATGAACACCCTTGTATACCTATCATCTACATTATCCAATTGTAAACTTTTTATCACATTTTCTTTTCATCTTTACAGTCTTCATCTTTCCCTTGAATCACCTGAAAGCATGTTGTAGACATCATAACATTTCACCCTTAAATATTTCCACTGTGATTTCTTTAAGGCATTCTCTTACAACACCCTTATCACATCAAAGATAAAATTACAGTGGCTGGGCGGTAGCATAGCGGGTTAAGTGCACCGGGTGCAAGGCACGGGGATCAGCTTAAGGATCTCGGTTCGAGCCCCCTGGCTCCCCACCTTCAGGGGAGTCGCTTCACCAATGGTGAAGCGGGTCTGCAGGTGTCTGTCTTTCTCTCCCCCTCTGTCTTCCCCTCCTCTCTCAATTTCTCTCTGTCCTGTCCAACAACAGCAACAGCAATAATGGTAACTACCACACCAATGGACAATAAGGGCAGCAAAAGGGGAAAAAGTGGCCTGCAGGTGCAGTGGATTCATGCTGCAGGCACTGAGCCCCAGCAATAACCCTGGGGCAAAAAAAAAACATACAAAATTACTTTTAAAAGTACATATAGTAATCAGTTAATATTCAGATTTTCCCAACTATCTCCAAAATGATTTTTTATTTTAAAATAAATGTTCTTTGTTAAAAAAAAAGGGGGGCTGAGTGGTAACATAGCAGATTAAGTATACATGGTATGAAGTGCAAGAATCCAGATTCGAGCCCCAGCTCCCCACTTGCAGAAGGGTCGCTTCACAGTAGTGAAGCAGGTCTGCAGGTGTCTTTCTCTCCTCCTCTCTATCTTCCCGTCCTCTCTTGATTTCTCTCTGATCTATCCAACAACAATGACAGCAAAAACAATAATAATAACAATGATAAACAATAAAGGCAACAAAAGGGGAAAAGATGCCCTCCAGGAGCAGTGGATTCATAGTGCAGGCACTGAGCCCCAGTGATAACCCTGGAGGCAAAAAAAAATAACAACAAAGTACAATCAATGTTTAATACTAGGATTACTCAGTAGGTCATGAGTTCAACTTCCAATACCATATGTACATATATTTATATACATATATATGTATATTTAAATACACATATGTATTAAAAACAGTGACCCAAAGGAGCCAGGCAGTGGTACACTTGGTTAAGTGCACACATTACAGTGTGCAAAGAACCAGGTTCAAGCCCCTGGTCCCCACCTGCAGGGGAGAAGCTTCACAAGTGGTGGGAATCAAGGCTGTACGTATCTCTGTTTTTTTCCTTCTCCACCTTCTCTTCCCCTCTCAAATTCTGTTTCTAGCTAATAATAAATAAATATATAATTTAAAATATTTTAAAAAGAATTTTTTAAAAAGTGACCCAGGAAATACTTCAGTGGCTAAAGCTTTGGGGTCCTAAATTTGATCCCTGCCATCTCATGTGCCAGAGTGATGCTCTGCTTCTCCCTCTTCTAAATACATACATGCAAATCATAAATCACAAGATCACAACAGAAATCATAAGATTTTTTAAAAAATCATAAACCATTATAGATGATAGAGTCATAAGAAAAGATAAGCAATGGGGCTAGGTAGTGGTGCACCCACTTGAGTGTACACATCACCATATGCAAGGACCTGGGTTCAAGCCCCTTGATGGAGGAGGCTTCAGTGCCAAGATGTCTTTCCCTTTCCAGTGATGTGAAATCAGTTATTTTTGAAAACTGTTAAGTACTTGAGTGATAATTTAGACTAGCCATAGAGTCCAGAATTTGTCTTAGATTGGTGTTTTACCCAGTTTTTATAGTGAAACACATTAATTGCTGGGCATTTTCTGGGATAAATGAAATGACTTTCTACAGCTCAGTCAGTGTGTAGATTGAAGTTACGTCTGTGTCACTGTCACTGCTCATAAACTCAATCCCTATGTAGTAGTGTGTACATATTTTGGGAAGTCAGCCATCTTTTCTGTGCCAGTTCTTTAACTTTTTAAATATTTATTTATTTATAGATACAGAGAGAGGAGGGGGCAGATAGACAGGGAAAGAGACAGAGAGAAGCACCTGCAGCCCTGCTTCACCACTCTTGAATCTTTCCCCCTGCAGGTGGAAACCAGGGGCTGAACCTGGGTCCTTGCAATGTAATGTGTGCGCTTAACCAAATGTGCCACTGTCTGGCCCCTTCTTTTTCTACTGGACAGAATCGTCCTATTCCTTTATTTATTTGTGTGTTTCTTCTTTTGTGAACTGACATTGGTTTACAAAAATGTTTTAGGTGTTCAGTTTCACACCTTTTCATGATAACCTAGAACCAAAGGATCACAATCCCTCAAACAAAGTTTACTGAACACTCTTCACCTGTCTTAAAAAAAAAAAAAAAGATTAATGAAAGAGAACAAGAACCAGAGAACCACTCTGGCACATGCTATGCTGAGAATAGAACTCAGTATTTTATGCTTGAGAGTCCACTGCTTTATCCACTGTGCCCCCACCTAGGCTACCCCTTTCCACCTTTTAACCCACTCTCCCCATTCTCCCTTTTCAAAAGGAGAGTTTAAATGATCTTAGATGTATTTCTTCTTAAAATCATCCTATTCAATTTATTTTTCATAATGTATTTGCTTCTCTGTGCATTAAGTATAGTATTTGGTTTTGTAGGTTACAGAAATAGAGGTATAGATGAATCCTATCTTTGCCTAATTTTGTTGGAGATGCTAACTCATGACATCATTACTGAATGAAATTCATGTTTAAGGGCTGACTTGTTTCTGGTGCAGCTTTTACATTCATTCTTCCAGTGAGTCTCTTCTATCATGAAGCTAGCACTCTGCTGGAAAGGCAGCAAACCAGCAGCAAGTAAATAAATATGGTCTGTAATGACAAGTGTCCCGGAGTCAACAAAACAGGGAAGTGTGATTGGAGGACTGTTAACTAATGTGACACAATGCTATAAGCTTCTCTGAACAGAATAACATTTGACCAGACACCCAGGAAGTGAGAGTGAACTATATAATAAGTAATATAGTTATCTGGGAGAACACCATTCCAGACAGGAGCAAAGACCCTTGTATGGGAGTATGCTTAGTTTAATTGAAGAATAATAAGCTAGAGCCATAGGAGAGGTGGAGAGGCAGGGAGGCGAATGGAAAGGTGAAGTGAGAATGGATCATTGTGTTCAAGTGATGTAGGAGAGAGACCCGCTAATCTGATTATGACTTCATGGACCCTAAATATTTTTCACTGCCAGATTTAGTTAGTTCTAAGTGTCTCCAGCATAAGAAAGTCGTTCAGGCTAATTTCTATAAAGCAGTAGGTTAGATAGCAGCGTTAACAGTTTCCATTTAAGAGTGGCATTCATCTGCATTCGTATCCATCCTGGAGAGTGATCAAGTCTTTCTAAAATCGTCGCTCCTCTAGAGCTCTGTGTACATCCATTCACCACCGCTGCCAAAGATGACAAAAGAACATAGGAAGTGCCTTGGGTTTTTCTAGTACTGATAAATCTAATTTTCCCTTGCACAGGCTTTTGTCTGCCCTGTGCCCTTGGTTCAGCCTCACAGTCTTGAGTTTTTCCCTGCCTGCAGGGTCCAGCTGCAGTCCTAGCCCGCCACCGCAGGCGGGGAGCCGGTCAGGACGCATCTCTTCCGCGCTGGGGAGGAGGCTTGTGCACACTCCAGAGCCAGAGCTGGAGGCCAACATACGATGTGGGCGGGCCTCGCCTGGTGGGCCTCTAGGACTCAAGATTGCCAGGCCGAAGAATGAGCAGTATGCAGATGAGGCGGGACATGTAGATGAGGTGGGTGGGCCTCGCCCTGTTATTTGGAAGCGTCCGAAGTGGGCGGTCCTGAAAGTGTTGGAATGCAAATGAGTGGGCGGGTAAAATGTAGATGAAGTGGGCAAGCTTCGTCCGGCGAGTAGCCCGCGCAGGAGAGGGCGGGCTCTCGTAGGGCGGTATGCAGATGAGGGGGGCGGGCCTCGCCGGGTGGCCACTAATACTCAAGACGGGCTGGCCTGCGCCGGACAGTATCCAGATGAGGGGGCGGGCCTCGCACAGTGGCTACTTGTATTCGAGATGGGCGGGCCTGCGCTGGGCGGAATGCAGATGAGGGGGCGGGCCTCACCGGGTGGCCACTAGTACTCGAGATGGGCGGGGCCGCCCGCGCGGGCCGGGAGCGGTGGGCCCGCAGCCGCCGGGAACTGGAAGGCGCCTGGTCTTTCTTTGACTGGAGCTGCCCCGCCGGCCGCAGCCTCCTGGCCGCCCGGGGCCGCCCGAACCGCGGCGCAGTGGAGACGCTCGGTGCCAGGCTGGCCCGCCGGCAGCCAGTGCACAGGGCCAAGCATGGGCAACCACCCGGCGCGGCCCGAGGAGCCCGAGTCAGGTCTGTGCGGGGTCTCGGGGGCTGCGGGGTGGCGCCGCGCCCTTCCCCCACCCGGCCTGGCCCCTGTCGGCGGCGGGAAGGCAGGCGCGGGGGCAAGCGGAGCAGGGAACTCAAGGGCGTGAGTCTCTCCTCTGGAATGCTCTCCCGGGCTTGTGAAATTACCTGTGCGGCTACGAGGAAACGCCGCACTCACCTGCGCGCCAGGTGGGGGGTAGAAGGGGGGCAGAGGACCTGAGGGGGGAGGAGGAGTCCTGTGCGGGCTCCCGGGCGGGTGCCGCCTCACTCCTCCGCGACGGCGTGGACGGGGTCCCCACTCCAGGTGCAGGCAGGTCCTTTGCGACACTCGGTGTGACCTAGCAGTGACTCCCTGGCTCATTGTCCGGGTGGCAGTGCATCACTCGCTTGTCACACACTTTCTGGAGTCCCGAGGAAGCTGGCAGCCCGTCAGCAGATCTCTTACACTCAGACCCCGGGCTGGGTGGTGACTGTCACTTACCCATAATTGTCCGTGCTTATTTCTGAGGCACCAGGAACTTCTCCTTTATCAGATCTCAATTTCCACAGATTAGAGCTTGATGGACTACAGCATTCATCCTCTGGTGGTCGTCCAAGGCTCCGTCACATGCAGTCACTGGAATTTAATTTAGCCTCTGAAATCGCCCATTGGGGACAGAATGTTTCTGTGTGGGGCTCTGATGTTCCTTTCTAAGGAGTGGCTTTGAAAGTAAAATTTGAATGAGGAAATCCGAGGCTCAGAGAGGTGGAGGGAGACTTGTCAGAGTCATTTGTCTCGAGTTTAGAGCATTGCTGTAATTAGACCTTGCCCTTCACAACCTCTGTCCAGGGCCGGAGCTGGGCTCTCTGTGGGGAAGCTGGCAGGCTGGGATGGGCTATACCCTGGGCACTGGGTGCAGGTGCAAGTGCAAAGCCTAGCCACACAGGAAGACCTTGAAGAAAAATTAGGACATAGAGTTGCTGTGTCGATTACATAGGGAAAACTCTAGATACCACAGCACAGAGGTAGACTTCTTCAGGACATAATAATCAAACTTACAAAGTAATGCCCTTAGGTATGTAATATTTTGTCTCTCACTAATCCATACTTCCCCAGGTCTGGTGCAAATAGTATCATCTTCTTTGTAAAAGCTGATCTTGTTGACCCTTTTAAGAGTTATTTGGGAGCTCATGTTCCAATGTCCAAGCAACCTTACTTTTCATAGCTTTCTGGTTGGTGGAAGATGAAGGAACACTTTAGGAGATTCACTTACTTTATTGCCTTTTTTGTTTTTTGAAAATGATCTTCTTTGGGAGTTGGGTGGTAGCACAGCGGGTTAAGCGCACGTGGCGCAAAGTGCAAGAACTGGCATAAGGATCTTGGTTCGACCCCCCCCCCCCCTCACCTGCAGGGGAGTCGCTTCACAGGCAGTGAAGCAGGTTTGCAGGTGTCTATCTTTCTCTCACCCTTTTTGTCTTCCCCATTTCTCTCTGTCCTATCTAACAACGACGACATCAGTAGCACCAACAGTAACTACAATAACAATAAAAAAACAAAGGCAACAAAAGGGAAAATAAATATTTAAAAATTGTTTAAATATGATCTTCTTTAAAATCTTTTTTAAATATGACCTTCTTTAAAAGTACTTTTATTTATTTTTTATTGGATAGAGAGAAATTGAGAGGGGGGAGGAGGGAGAGAGACACTTGCAGCCCTGCTTCACCACTCATGAAGCTTTCCCTTCTGCAGGTGGGGACCAGGGCCTTGAACCTGAGTCCTTGTGCACTGTAATGTGTGTGCTTAACCAGGTGCACCACCACCTCCAGTTGTCTTTTTCAAAGAGCACCTGTAATTTCAAAGTTGTGATTCAAGTCTGATTTGTTCCAGGTTAAGGTGTGTGATTAAGATGTTAGGAAATAGTGTGCAAGGTTGCAGGTTCAAACCCCTGATCCCCACTTGCAGGGGGGAGCTTCATGAGCAGTAGAGCAGGGCTACAGGTGTCTCTATCTCCTCCTCCCTTCTCAATTCCTCTCTGTCTCTATCCAATAATAAATAAATGAAAACATTTTTAAAAAGATGTTAGGAAAGATTTTAAAAGTTTTCCCCTTGCAGGCACTACCTTGCAGTGGTCCAAGACTCAAACTCAGGTCCTCACTCATGGTAACATGTGTGCATGGTAACATATCTCTAATCTGCCTCTTAATTTTTTATGCATTTCAAAGAAAAAATTACCTCTGTAAACATTCTCTATATAACTTCTATAGTTCTATGATATATGTTATACCACAGGATACCTAGTAACCCCCCACACACCTCTTTCCAAAGCAGTTAAGCTCTGGCTTATGGTGGTTCTGGGGATTGAACCTGGGACCTTTGGTGCCTCAGACATGAAAGTCTTTTTGCATAACCACTATGCTATCTCCCCAGCCCCTAGTAATGTTTCTTAAATTTATCTTATATGAGGTAGGCTCAGTAGAGAGAATGGAAGAGAGAGATGCCAGAAGCACCACTGTGGTTCATGAGAGTCCAAGATAGAAACAAGGAGCTTCAGACTTGCAAGTCCTGCACTCTACCAGTTGAGCTTTTTCCACAGTCATATAATTTCTTTATTAGATTTCAAGGTCTTTTGCTAACCTTCACTCTAAAAGTCAGTGAAGTAAGTGCATTTCTACTACTTTAATCCTTCCCCTCCCCTATTTCTGCAGACTTAACTTTTTAAAATCCCTCTAGTACAGTAGCATGTGAATGGTGAAATTCAGAAGGTGGAATTTTTCGCTGTAAAAAATTCTTTCAACATTATGGGGGCCAGGAGGTCACACGCACACTCAGTCAAGTGCACATAGTACTATGTACAAGGACCCATGTTCAAGCCCCTGACTCCTCACCTGCAGGGAGGACACTTCATTAGCAGCAGTGAAACGGGTCTGCAGGTATCTGTATTTCTTTCTCCTTATTTCCCCCTCCTCTCTGTCCTGTCAAATAAAATGGAAAAACTGGCTACCAGGAGTAGTAGATGCATAGTGCTAGCACCAAGCCCCAGCAATAACCCTGAAGGAAAAAAAAATTCATTCAATTTTACTGTGAGAGTGTCATTTTAGAGAACTTTGAAAACTCCAAGGAAACTTGCTTTCCTTGTGTGTCTAGACTTTAAACCATGCCTTTTACTAGTTCATGATTTATTGTACCTTTAGACCCTGCCATTTCTTCTGTACCCTCCAAACTTGTTTCCACTTTACAGCTCAGCTTTTTACATGACTAAAATGTTTTGTAGTTGGTGCTATTGAATTTTCAGTGTTACTACTTAAAGAATGAATCTGAATGTTGCAAACTAGTCAACATTTGGAACCTGAAGATCCCATATGTATTTACTAGAGAGCCAGGTAGTGCATTTTTGGCTTCTAGAGAAGTGCATGTGATCTTACACTGCTTCGTTTGTCACCTGTGACAGTTTTACTTGAAAAGAAAAAAAAGGAGTAAGGAGATTGGGGAGGAGTTTGGCACAAGTAGGCTATCTACTTTTTTCTTTTTCCCTTTTGTTGCCCTTGTTTTTTATCATTGTTATGGTTATTATTGTTGTTATTATTGATGTCATTGTTGTTGATAGGACAGAGAGAAATGAAGAGAGGAGGGGAAGACAGAGGGGGAGAGAAACATAGACACCTGCAGACCAACCTCACTGCTTGTGAAGTGCCCCCCTGCAGGTGAGGGCTTAAACCGGGGTCCTTATGCTGGTCCTTGCACTTTGCGCCATGTTTGCTTAACCTTATATGCTACCTCCTGGCCCCTAGCTATCTACTTTTTAAGTAACCCACATAGTGAGTGGTCAGGTAGGTGGTTCAGTAATTGAGTTCATATGTTGCATACCTTGCATGCATGAGGCCCTGGGTTCAATCCCCAACACTGTGAGTGATGGCACAGTGGTCTGTTATCTCTCTCACATGAAAATAGAGCATACATTATCTTAAGTAGAATAAAGCATTATCTTAAGCCACTGTTAGAGTGAATTGCATGATGTTCTGATCTCTCTCAAAAAAATATATAATCATTTTAATATGTTTTTTTCCTTATTATCAAGCTTAATGTTACAAATGGTTGCAATTATGATGAGAATTCATTTTCATTTTGAAGACAAAAAGCATGGCGATTAAGAGTTTGGGCTCAGAGGCCAGACTGTTGAAATTCTAGTTTTGCCACTTTCTTTCTCTCTGTCTCTGGGCAGGTGAGTGAAGCTCTTTGAGCCTCAGTGTCATCATCTGGCAAATAGAATATTGATATAACTCCCCTCTGAGAGTTGTTGTGATTAATAAGCTAAAACAAGGGAAAGGCTGAGTAAACTCTACCTCAGTGCCTTGTAAACTTTGGCTGTGATTATTCCCCGCCCTCCAATTTAAGGTCTGTACTTGTTCTCCTTCCAGTTACACTGCTTTGATACTTTTACTCATTTTTGCATTCATTAGCTTTGACTGAAATGTCTCCTAGGAGCCTTGGAGTTGCCCAGTTTTTATGTGTTCTGTTACCTCTCAATTTGTGTGTAGTTCTCTTTTATCAATTGTCTTTTCTCCTCCTACTACTCCCCCTTCTCTTCCTTCCCTTCTCCTTCCTCCTTTATCTTCTTTTTAGATACAGAGGCAGAGATAGAAAGAGGGAAATGGGGGAAGAAAGAGAGAGGGGGAGAGAGAGAGGAGAAAGACTGGGCTCAAACCTGGATCATGTACATGGCAGAGCAGCACACTATCAAAGTAAGTTATTTTGCTGGCTTTATTAACGATCTTTTCTATTCCAATTTTTTCATCTTTGATTTTTATTCATAGCATCAAGGGGAGTGGATTGACTAGAGTACTTGAGCAGACAAGTTCATAGTTTCCTCTATTCATATCAAGGATATATAGTGGGTTTTTTTTTTGTAAATATTCACCAAGGGGAGACTAGTATGCATTTTACTCAGATATATTTTAGTCTATAGAAAAATTTCAGAGTGGAATTAGTGTTCTAAGAGACATACTTTGGGAAATGCTTACTTTTAGAAAAACAACAAAGAGATGAATGTATATCAAAGATTACTGACATCATTTGGTAAGAAAAGATAAGAAGTGTGACTGTGCTTAAATCTGAATGGTCCAAACTCTCTGTTAAAAACCAAAACCCCCTCATCTAGATTAAGGCAGGAAACAAAATTTACATGTTGCAGGGACCAGGAAATAGCTCATCCTGTAGAACAGAACATATACCTTGAGAGCACCATAGACAGTTGAAGGAGTCTCCATGGAAGGTAAAGTGATGATGTATTAAATCTCTTCTTTCCTTTGTCTGTCCCTTCCCTCTCTTTCTAAATGAAAAAAGAATGAACACATGTAGAGGGAGACTGAGTAGTGTGAATGAGACTACATGTTCATTTCCTGGCACATTATTGAAGAAGCTGCACACACTGCAGAAACATATTCCAGTGATACTCTGAATTTTAAAATAAGTCAACTAACCTTGTGCATGACAAAAAAGTGAGTAATGTGTTCAAGTGCAGCATCTTGTTATTCTGTTCCCAAGTTTAGGGAAATTTAATAAAGATGAACCTCTATCTAAAGGTTGCTGTTCATTCCCATTTGCAAACTGGCTTAGTGAACTCTAAATTAATTCATTTGTTTATTGTGGAGCTGGGGCCTCGAGCATATGCAATTTCATTGCTCTGGGTCACTTTGTCTTTCAGGTATAGTAATGAGACAGGTGGAAACACCACATCACTAGAGCTTCCTCCAGAACTATGGTATCTCTCATGTGGTGCTGGGACAGGACCTGGGCTTCATGCATTTTGAACTATGTACTGACCCAATAAGGTTTAAATTTTCTACATTGCGTAGAAAAATCTATTAGCTGGGGAGGTTGCTCAGTGGGTAGAATGAATGTCTTGTCCTGTGTGAAACCCTGCATTCAACCCCAGCACCTCATAAGAGCACCATGGCAGCAGCAGGGGGAGTTCCATGGATGGGGAGACCCCCTCCCTGATCATCCTTCTAAAAAAAAAAAAAGAGTGTATGTGTGGATAGACAGATTGGTCAAGCTGGGAAGGTGATTCAGCAGTATTGCACATACATGAAACCTTGAGTTCATTCCCTGAGAATGCATTAAAAATGTTTATTAATTGATTACGTTTGGTTTGTTAAAATGTAATTGACAAAGACATTTTTTGAGGGGAGGGGTGATCAAGGTCTACCATAAGAATGGTTTCACTAGGGGGCCAGGCAGTGATGCACCTGGTTGAGCACACACATTACTCTGCTCAAGGACCAGGGTTTGAGTCCTTGCCTTCCACCTGCAGGGTGGAAGCTTCATGACTAGTGGAGCAGGTCTGTAGTTGTCTCTATCTTTCCATCTGTTTCCCCATTTCCTTTCAGTCTCTCCCTGCCCTATCTGATAATGGAAAAAATATATATGTGTATATATAATGATTTCACTACTCCTTAGCCAATTTATTCAGATAGAGGAAGAGTCACCATAGCACCAGCTATAGTTGCCACTCCTGTGTGCCATTGTTGCTCATACCTGGGTAAAGAGAACAGCAAGGTATACACTACTTTGTGAGTTGGCTCCTGGTCCTACATCCAGTGTCTTAAGTCTCATAAATTCAGTGTTACTCTCATAAATGTAGTGACTCTTAAGTCCTCTTAAATATCCCAAAACACACGGTCTTTCTTTATAATGTGCAAACTTGCAAAGTAAAATAAGATAAAGCATTCATTACTCAGTTACACATCTCAATTAAATCACAAAATAGGAACTGAAAACTAGAATTATAGGCAAATAATTATGAAGTGCTTGTTAAAGTTACAGATACTAAGTAAATTTACTCCTCTCATATTTTTATTGTGTAAAAAAAGGTAGTAAATGAAGTAATTTCTATACATAGAAATTAAGATGTGGTTGACAACTTGGTAAATATTTGTTGAATAAATAAATACACAAATGAACAAGAAAGAAAAAATACCACTAGAATTGAAAATTCTAAGAGTGGGTTTTTTGTGAAAACAATAAAGCAAGTAAAGCTGTAGTTAGACAAATCAAGAGAAAAAAATACAAGTACCTCAAATTTGTACTGAAAGAAATATATATAGTCAGGACAGAGATACTGTTGTGGTGATGCAAAAGACTTTCATGCCTGAGGAGGCTTCAAGGTCCCAGGTTCAATCCCCAGCATCCCCATAAACCAGAGCTGAGCAGTGGTCCAGTAAAAAACTATATAGATAGATAGATAGGAAGAAAGGAAGAAAGGAAGAAAGAAAGAAAGAAAGAAAGAAAGAAAGAAAGGGAGGAGAAGAGAAAAAAATAGTTCCTTTTGCAAGGGTAAAACATAGTACCTGAAGGTTCAGTTCCAGGCACCACATATGGCAGAGCGGTACTTTTGTCTCCTGCTATCTTTCTTAAGATAAATAAATACATCCCTTCCTCCTCCTCTTCTTTTTCTCCTGCTCCTCCTGCTCCTCCTGCTCCTCCTGCTCCTCCTGCTCCTCCTGCTCCTCCTGCTCCTCTTCCTCCTTCTTTTGGGTTATTGATTTGGGGCTTTACCACTTCAGGTTGACTTGCTTAAAGACACACCATAATACTATAGCTTTCTCAGTGGCAGAGGGATGGGACTCAGATCTGGGTTGTGCACACAGCTAAGCAGGCATCTTCCCAGGTGAGCTATCTTGCCAATCTTAATAAATCCTTTTTTTGTTTTTTAAAAGAACATCATTCCAGAAATAATCCTAAGCCCACTTTTCATAGTTAAAGTTTTACAATGAGAAAAATAGAATTTCTATGCTACAAAGTCATCTGTGTGTTGTTTCCCAAAGATTGCTATGTTATAGAAGTTTCTAATACTGGTTTAAGGTATATGCAAATGATTCTTTTTTTTTTTTTTTGAGAGAGAAACACCAGACCACTGCCCAGCTCTGGCTTATGGTGGTGCGGGGCATTGAACCTGGGACTTAGGAGCCTCAGGCATGAGAGTCTCTTTGCATAACCATTATGCTATCTACCCCCACCCAAAATGATTATTTCTTATTTTAATAGTTGAAAATGTATTTTAAAAAGTCATAGCTAGTTCATTGTGCCTATGTGTGTTGTTTAGTACATGGTTAGGTTAAAACAATGAGTCAATATTTAGTTTATGCAAAACAAATGTTAAATATATAGAAGGGCCAGTATGTAAGCATGGTAAAAATTGTAAAGATAGTGGGGGGCAGACAGCAGACAGCAGCACACCAGAATAAGTGCACACAGTGTGAAATGCAAGGACAGGCACAAGGATCATGGATCGAGCCCCAGGCTCCCCACCTGCAGCAGGGTTCATTTCACAAGCTGTGAAACAGGTCTGCAGGTTTCTATCTTTCTCTCCCCCTCTATCCCCTTCCTCTCTGTCCTATCCAACAACAACAATAACAGCAGCAGCAACAACAATAACAGCAACAACAACAACAATGGGGAAAAAAAAAAGAGAAATGGCGGTCAGGAGCAGTGGATTTGTAGTGTAGGCACCGAGCCCCAGCAATAACCCTGGAGGCAACAACAACAACAAAAATTGTGAAGATAATATTCAAATAATAGAATCATAAGAAAAAAAAGTCATAAGAAGTACTCCTGTATAAGGAGATCATACTCATAATCCCTCAGTAACGGTTGTAATATTTGTATGCATATGTAATTAAAAAATTTTTAATACAGACTCAGGGTAATTTTACTTTTGTTTAAAAAAGTAAATTCCTAAGTATAGAAAAGATGAAAAACAGAGTCAAGCAGTGGTTCACCTGGTTGAGCACACACATCACCATGTGTAAGGACCTGAGTTCAAACCTCTAACCCACACCTGCAAGGGGAAAGCCTCACAAGTGGTAGAACAGTCCTGCAGGTCTTTGTCTCTCTGTTTCCCCTTCCCCTCTCAATTTATCACCGTCCTATAAAAGATTTATACTTGATATATATACATGTGTGTATATATATATTTTAAGATGAAAAGGGCCTGGGTGCTGGCACACCTGTTGAGGACACCTGTTACAATGTACAAAGACCTGGGTTCAAGCCCCCAGTCCCCACCTTTAGGGAGAAAGCTTCACAAGTGGTGAAGCAAGTCTGCAGGTGTCTCTCGGTCTCCCTTCCTCTATACCTGGCTGTCTCTAGAAGATATATAAAGATAATAAAAAAGTTAAAAAAAAAAAAAGCTTAAAAAAATGGAAAGTGGGTGGGGGAGACAGCATAATGGTTATGCAAACAGACTCTCATGCCTGAGGCTCCTAAATCCCAGGTTCCATCCCCTGCATCACCGTAAACTAGAGCTGATCAGTGCTCTGGTGTTTCTCTCTGTGTCTCTCTTTCTGCATCTCTCTCAAAAATAAAGTAAATAAAATTAAAAAAGATGGAAAGCATAATTTATTTTAACAAAAAAGTAGTAGTGATACTGTAAAGTCTTTCAAGCTAGAGCTTACAAAGAAAACTAGAGTCCATTCTTACTCATACAGATGTAGAAATAGTAACTGAAATAGAAGCTAACTTACTCCAACCAACTTTTTCTAAGTTTTTTGTTTTAATTTCTTCACCAGAGCACTGCTGAACTCTGGCTTATGGTGGTGCTAAGGATTGAACCTGGAACCTTGGAGCCTCAGGCATGAAAGACTTTTTGTATAACTGCTATGCTGTCTTCCTAGCCCTACAACCACGTGTTTTAAAAATATACCGCTGTTTTAAAATTAGCTTATTCCAAGACTATAATCTTATTATATAAATGGAATTTACATGAGTAAATTTCAAGAGAAAAGCACTCTTTTATCACTATGTCAGTAATGCATTTAATAAAAATTGACACCTACTTCATAAGCACCTAAATGCATTTTTATTTGTTTTGTTTTTGGAGACACAGACCAGTGCACTGCTCTACCTTCTATGAGATCTATTTGTCTTCCTGACCCTCCCCACCCCCACCCCCAGTTCTGAGAATTGAGCCTAAGGCCTCGTGCATATAAGGCAAATACTCTTCCACTGAGCCACTAACTTGGTCATGCAGCCTTAGTATAATAAATAAAATGGTCTGGAAGTCACACATACCATGCTTACTGAACAGGAAGCTGAAAACATTACTGTGAAGGTCACAGAAAAAAAAAAAGTGCACACACAGGATATTGTTTTTAGATAGGACTGGCCAGAACAGTAAGATTTTTAAAAAAATTTTAAAAAGACAAAAGTTTTATTTTTTCCTAGATACTTGTTAGAAAATCAAAGAACAACTGAAAAACTCTTAGAATGAAAGAGAATTCTATAAGGCTGGAAAAATGCATGTGTCTTCAAGTAGGAATGTATATTCATAAATGCACATGTGTTGATAGATTTACAACAGTAGCTTTTTATGTTAGTAATGATCAGAAACAATGGTTAATTTACTAAAAGGTCACCTTCATAGTATGAGCAAAGTGTATAAAACTGAAGGAGTAATCAGAAATGGGTAAGGTCTCTGTGATCAACTTGATTTCACCCAGGGAGTAGATTCCAGCACTGATGGAGCTATTATCTTTTATGCTCTTCCAGTGTTTAAATCAGAAATAGTTGCTGAATTTTCTAAAATGTCTGTTGGGCATTTAGCAAAGTGTGTGCTGTTCCAGATGACCCCACTCCCTGTACTTTCTTTTTAGAAAAAAAATACATTTCTTTTCTTCCTTTATTTCAACAGAGAGAGCACTGCTCTGGCCTTTTATGGGGTGTCAGAGACTCAGGACAGGGCCTCATGTACACAAGGTCAGCTAGCCACCTCCCACACCCAGACTTTTAATTTCTAATTCAGAGAACATGGATGGAAGATACCTGTTGGAGTGTATTGCCCAAATGTGCTTGAGGCATGAGATCTTTGGTCTGTTGAGTTCTAGTTTCTTAAAATTTTAATCTAGTTGCAGGGACCTAGTTGGTAACACACACCCTGTAGAGTGCACATGTTACCATGAGCAAGGACCCATGTTCAAGTCCCCAACCCCCACCTGCAGGGACAAGCAGGGGAGTAGTGCTGCAGATATTTCTCATTTCTGCCTCTCTCTCCCTCTCTATCCCTCAGTCACTCACTCACTATCAGATATTTTTAAAAATCTGGTTCCAACCAGATGGGACCAGTCTCAGTAGTAGCATCATGGCTTCAACATTGAAATGTGGAAAACTTTGAAGGCCTCCTAGGATGCTCCCCCAAGACCTCCAGTTCCCTCACCAGACCCAGCCTGCTAGCACTCTTTACCACAAGATCCCAACCCCCATTCTGTCTTCCTCATGCCAACTTGTCCACCAATTCCCATGGGTTTGCAGGCTGCTGGTACTTCTCCAGCTACACCAGAACTCTTGAGAATACCACCATTTGTGTTGTTTTTGTTGTTGTTGTTGGTTCCATGGCCTTTGACCCTCCTCAGAGAGCCTCACAGGGAAAAAAAAAAGTGTTTAAGTCAATGGCAGGTTGTGTTTCCATGAACTCTTGATTCTCAGGAGAAAATAGACTCAGCATTTCAAAATGAATGTGGCTACCCAGACATTGCCAGTTGAAATGTTAAAAAGAAAACAAAGCCCAACAAAACAAAACAAAAAAACTTTGTTTGTTATAAGTACCAGCAAAGCAGGGTTTGTAGAAAGCTATCTCCATGTTTCATGCCACTGCAGAGATAATCCAGACATCCTGGGCCCTCTGTCTCCTCCAGCCCATCAGAGGGACCACCACCCTCATGTCCCTCTGTCTTTCGCTCTTTTTTTTTTTTTAAATTTATATTTATTTATTTTCTCTTTTGTTGCCCTTATTGCTTTGTAGTGTAGTTATTGTTGTTATTGATGTCGTTATTGTTGGATAGGACAGAGAGAAATGGAGAGAGATGGGGAAGACAGAGGGAGAGATAAAGATAGATACCTGCAGACCTGCTTTACTGCCTGTGAAGTGACTCCCCTGCAGGTTTGGGAGTCGGGGGCTTGAACAGGGATCCTGAAGCTGGTCCTTGTGCTTCGTGCCACGTGTGCTTAACCTGCTGCGCTACCGCCCAACTCCCTGTTTTTCACTACACCCATTCATAAATAACATCTGACTAAGGGCCTTGGCCACTGCTCATTTTTTGGAAGTCCCCACTCTATTACCTCAGAAACATCAGTTTTTTTCTCCTTTGCTCTTCATTCTCTCCTCATGTTCAGCCCCTTTTTTCAAATTAAGCCAAGTGTGGAACAGTATTCAGACTAGGGGCTGCCATGCATTTTGCACCTGAAATACGTCTAGTAAAGAGGGCCAGCAGCCTCCAAAACCCTTGACAATCCCTTTGTTATGTCTTGTTTCGTTTTCCGCCAAAAGATTCATCTTCCTCTAAATGGCCCTACTTTTTCCATCTAGTTCCAGTAGCCAAATTGGAAAAAAATAAGGTTAAATTATGAGTGGTCTAGCCTCCTCATTTGTAAACAGACAAAAGATCCTCTTCACAGTGGCCACAAAAGTGGTGGCTTTTTGTTTGCTTTGCTTTCTAAAAATTAGCAGTTTCTAATCACACTTGGGTCCCCTCTCCTCCCCCCCCTTCATTCTAAAGACAGTATGCCTGAATGCCCTGAAATTGTATATTTGCAAAGTGGACCAGAAACATAGTAAAAACAGTTTACACACTGAGAAGGAGGGTATGTCTATTAACATGCTTGTGTGTATTTCATTTTTTGTGTGTGTGTGTGTTCCTCATAATTCCTCTGACATCTTTACCTTCTATGATATTCTGCTTTTGTGTTCTATGCCTTGGTAAGGAATTTCTGTCAGTGGTTGTTAGGTAGTGAAGAAAGAAGAAATAACAATAACAACAGAAGAATGTAAATCAAGAGATAATGGTCATCAGAGCAGATTACAGTATAGTGTAAATTGTATGTTAAAGTGACCTTTTGCATTACATTTTCATGTCTAGACCTTTAGTAGGATCTTGGGTAAAAAAATGGTCCGTAAAGTATGAAAAGCGGGGAAGCAATTACAGAAGCCAGACCTACCACCTTCTGCATCCGACAGTGACCTTAGGTCCATACTCCCAGAGGGATAAAGAATAGGAAAGCTATCAGGGGAGGGGATACTGAGATCTGGTGGTAGGAATTGTGTGGAGTTGTACCCCTCTTATCCTATGGTTTTGTTAATGTCTATTTTTTAAAATAAATTAAATAAATAAAAGTATGAAAAGCACTCTCTTTTGTCTGCCATTTCCCCTTCACCTACTTCCTGCTGATTCTTCCATCAGCCTTGACTCTAGAGGTGGTCAAGGGCTTCTTGATGGTTGTGGTCATTCCAGTCTAGAGCTCTGTGCTTGTCAGTGTTTTGGACTTTTCTCCCTTGTCCTCTGCTGCCTCTTACCTGTTTCCACACAGCCAAAAGCCAGTAACCCAGACTGCCACAGCTGTATTTAAATAAGCCATGCCTCTCTTTATGAGGAGGTCTGGCGTTTAAGCCACTGGCTTTCTTAGCTTCACTGGAGATGTCTTCTTGCTTCAGGTTAATAACAGAAATCAGTATGTCAGGTAGCACAATGGTTCTGGACTTGAATCATAGATGAGGATCACTATACACTTACTGGCCATATGTTACCTCCCTGCCTTGGCCCTCCCCTAAGATGCTCAGGCCTCCTCTGTCCCTTAAAAACCGCATGTTCTTCCTCCTTGTCCTTGCAGGGGTCTCTGTCTCTCCCCCCCCATAAATTTTCCATCACCTCCATTTTGTGCGGATACTTCTGGCTAACACCCATTGTGGATTAATGTACACCTATTAATTTTACTCACAGAAGGACTTCCATGGGGGAGTTGTGCCTTTATTCCATGCCTCACCTTATCTGGGTTTCTCAACTCCTCTGTCACCTCCCTAAGCAAACCTCTCCGGGGCTCCCTTGGAGGTGGCAACCTTTGCTTACTGTGGCTGCTGCATAGCCCCTATGATTTTGGTGGGCTCAGCCAGGATTCATAAGTAGAGAAGTGTAGGTTTCTCTCTCTCTCCCTCTCCCTTTCCTTCTCCCTCTTTCTCTTTTTCCAGGGTTATCGCTGGGGCTTGGTGCCTGCACTACAAATCCACTGTTCCTGGTGGCCATCTTTTCTTTTTTTTCCCCATTGTTGTTGTTGCTGTTGTTGTTGTTGGATAGGACAGAGAGAAATTGAGAGAGGAGGGGAAGAGAAAGATATCTACAGACCTCTTTCACCACTTGTGAAGCGACTCTGCTGCAGGTGGGGAGCTGGAGGCTCAAACCGGGATCCTTGTGCCAGTCCTTGCACTTTACATTATGTACATTTAACCCAGTGTGCTACCACTGGGCCTCCTGGATATCTCTTTACTGGAGGACCAGGACTAGGCTGAGAGAGAGCAAGAGGGAAGAGAGAGAGAGAGAGAGATAAGAGAGATAAGAGAGGTGGGGGGAACTAGGTATTGGGAAGGTGAGATGAAGTAACAAGAAATGAAGGAGATGGAGGAGGAAGTAGGGAAGGACTGTGGCCTTAGTCTAGTGAGAAGCCTTGTAGTCCATCTTCCTTCAAGACCCAATCATCTGTTCTGTCCTGGAGACTGAAAGCATCAGATCTAAGTGTTTTAGAAATATGAGTGGAGAGATTTCTGGTGAATCTTGACTATAAATGAATTGCATGACATCAGCTCCAATTTCTCTGGATGAGAGGTTTAACTCTCAGATAAAACCCTGGACTCAAATGCAGATGTTTGAGACTCACTTCTTTGTCAACTTGGGCAGGTTTCATACTGGTGAATTGAGGACTTGAACCACATCTAGGACTTCTCTTCCAGCTTTTCCAAGTACACAGTTTTGACACAGGCTTGCAGGCTTGAGAGAGGCCAAACTAGAAAACATGTGGTCCAGGAGGTGGCGCTGTGATAAGGCTTTAGACTCTCAAGCATGAGGTCCTGAGTTCGATCCCCGGCAGCACATGTGCCAGACTGATGTCTGGTTCTTTCTCTCTCATTAATAAATAAAATCTTTAAAAAAATTTTTTTTTCAATTTGGCAGATATATATGTTTTGCTTTTTTTTTTTTTTTTGTCCCCAATTGTAGGCTAGAAGGGAAATCTTCCCAAATAAGGATGGTAGATCTCCTCTGGGAAACAATAACTAAAGTACATGCCTGGCCTTTGCCCTGGCATGAGAAGAATGCAGACTGTTGACTGACCTAGAGGGTTCTGCTTTATTTCATATTTAGGTGAAATGGTCAGCTCTGACCATTGTGCCCAAGGAAGCTTCTCTCTAGACTTTGAAAACTTTTAACTGGACTCCCAAATGTTGATGGTAGACACTCAGCAAATACCCCTGTCTGATGCTCTATCACAACACACACACACACACACACACAGAGTTAAGCCACTTAAGCATAAAAGAATGACTCCATGATCATGACAAGTTAGTACACAGATGATGCCATTCCAACTGTGTCATGATTTCACGTCAGCATGACAAATACTTAATGTAGAGATGAATGGATAAAGCTCAGTTTAAAATAGTGACTATATCTTTGTTCAAAAGTATGATGAGGAGATAGCACAGCAATTTATGTAAACTTTCATGTCTGAGTCTCTGATGTCCCAGGTTCAAGCTAAAAAAAAGAAAGAAAAAACAGCCCAGAGCAAGGAATTAGTAAACTTCATTTGTTCTTCTTAAATTTTTTTTGAGTCATAATATTTGATGGGGTCTGACCTCTCTGAGACCTGTCACATTCCTGCCATTCCCTTACTTCTTTCACTCATAACTTTCCTAGATGTGTATTTACCTATCTGGCTGTATATGCTGTCGATTTTTGACTTGACAAAAAAATAATAATGACAAGGC
The DNA here is from genome assembly GCF_950295315.1 of Erinaceus europaeus. Lineage (NCBI taxonomy): Eukaryota > Metazoa > Chordata > Mammalia > Eulipotyphla > Erinaceidae > Erinaceus > Erinaceus europaeus. The sequence continues at coordinate 38,830,585 of NC_080173.1, read as the reverse complement.
TAATAAAAGTAAATGAAGGGAGTCAGGCGGTAGCGCAGCAGCTTAAGCACATGTGGCACAAAGCGCAAGGACCAGCGATCCCTGGCTCCCCATCTGCAGGGGGTCACTTCATAGGTGGTGAAGCAAGTCTTAAGGTGTCTGTCTTTCTCTCCCCCTTCTCAGTCTTATCCATCTCTCTCCATTTCTCTCTGTCCTAACAACATATTATTGTTATTGACAACATCAATAACAATAATAACTACAACAACAATGAAAAACAACAAGGGCAACAAAAGGGAAAATAAATATAAAAATTTTTTTTAATCTTTAAAAAAAAGTAAATGAAGAGAAAGTTGAGTTTTAAATAGACGTAGGTAATTAACTTGCTACAGAGACATATGATGTTCTACTGGTAGCCTCCTGGGCAAATGGGTCTTGAGACAGAGATTTGTGTGTAGAATTTGTAGGGACTTCCTGGAGAAGGTGTGAAGGAAGTAGGACTGAGCAGAGTAGGAGACTGAGATGTGATGCAATCACAGCTGCTTAGTCCAGTCCCTGGGGAGTTCCAGATGGGGAAGGCCTCCAGTGTCCCCCTGTCTGGATGGAGGCCAGGTAATGATTACATCTTTGCCTCAGGGCACCAACCAGGACAAACCAGCAGGGGAAAATGTTTCTTCTACCACCACCACTCCCTCTGTAGTTTCTAGTTCACTCCTGTTAAAATTCTGCCCTGAAGGGAGCTTTCAGATATCTCAAAAGCAGATAAACATTCACCGTGCGTTTTCTTCCTTGAATTTCTTCCTTGAAGAGTTCACTGTCTGGGAGTTGGCTCCAGGGCTGCCCACAGGTCCTGCCTGCACATGGAGGCTGACGTAGGAGGCCAGCCTTGGCCAGCCCTGGCCTGACTCAGACTCTCCAGCCCTCCGTGCCTATTTCTGCAGGACATCTGGCCAGGACCTTAGCCAGTAGGTAGAGAGTCCAGGACACAGCTTGTCTCCTGGGTATAGAGGGTTTGCAATCCTGTGGTGTAGTAACTTCACAAGAAATATGGACATTGGACCTTTGTCCTTGGTTCCTGGCAAGAACTCCTCAAACCCTAGCCATTTCTGAGTGGTGGGGCAAGAGGAGGGTCATTTACCATTCCTAATAAGCCCCTCTCAACCATACCCGAGTACATGCTAGTGGGGTGACTCTTAGAGGATCAAATTTTGTTCTGCAGAGGAACCTACCCTGAGGTTTGAGTTGGAACCTTCAGCCCATATCCTTGATCTCTAGGGAGGAGAGGTGGATTTGGAGGTTAAGTTGCTTATCGAGTGTGTAGCACTGCTGGCTTGGAGCCCCAAGGAGAGATGGGATGACCCTGCAGGCAGGGAATGGTCATTCCCAGGCTCCAGTTGCATCACCAGACTGTTGGAGGTCCCTACTTCCAACTGCAAGTTGGAGAACATCTGCTTAGAATGTAGACATTTGGTAAGATGTCTCAGTGTTCACCCTCTTCACTAATGTGCCTAGGAGCTGGTGATGTCTTTTAAATCTTTCAGTTCTTATCCTTACCTTGGATCGACTTTCTCCAGTTATATTTTTTCTCTCCTCTGAACTTCCTACTCTACGAGAGAGAGACACAAAGGGGGGGGAAAGGGGGGAGGGAATACACATACTCTTACAAAATTGAAACCATATTTTATACTCATTCATATCTTGTCTTTTTTCCCTACTTTTTGCTAGTGGAATTGAACTCAGCTTCATACATGCAAAGCATATATGCTACCATTGAGCTACATTCCCTTCCCCCATCTTGACTTTTTGTCTTATTTATTTATTTATTTTTATGAGAGAGACCAGAGCACTACTCTGCCATATGCAACTTCAGGCTGGTAAGGCAGGTGATTTACCTCTAAGCATTTCCCCCCCAATTCTTAACTTCTTAACTTCACAGTGTACTAACATTTCTTTGTGACAGTAAATAGTCTTTATCTCAGTAATATTCTACTGTATATAATACAGTAATTTATCTGATTCTTTTGTTGTTAATTCATTATTTTTCTTTATTTTAAAATAATGCTAATGCATAGATCTGTGTTTCAGTTTCTGAGTACTTCCTTAGGATAAATTCCTAGACTGATATTTACTTGGTGAGGATATAAAGATCATTTTTAAAACCTTTGATGTGTATGTCTGTGTTCTTTCTAGAAGTGTTATGAAACACATGTAGCTATGTGGGAGATTATTGCTCTCATTGCAGCCTTGTCAGCATTATTATGATTCCAAATAGTCTCCCTAACATAATAGGCAATTTAATTTGCTTGCCTACTGAATTTCATGTATGTATTTTTCCTATAATTTATCTGTCTCTCACATGTACGCTGAATTTCATCTATAATCAATTACACATTCCATTTTACTTGATTTGATTTGGTTATTATTTAATAATTTTTAATTTACTTTTTTTTTAGGTAACATTGATTTGCAGAACTGTATTTTAGAAGTACACTTTCACATCTTCTCTAAGTATGTTACCACATGGTACCACCACCAAAATGTCAGTATTCCTCCAGCAGAGTTTATTGGACTATCTACAGCATTGCAACCCATTCTCCTTAACCCTTGTTGGTAACCTCACTTCTGTAGACCACAAATAAAGTTTTTTTTTTTTTTTTAGTTTATTTATTTATTTTGGATAGAAAGAGGAGACAGACAGGCATGCAGTCGTACTTCACTGTTCATGAAGTTTTCCCCTGCAGGTCGAGACTGGGATCTTGAGCCTGGGTCCTTGCACACTGTAACATATAAGCTCTACTGGATGCTCCACTGCCCAGCCCCCTAAGATTTATTTTTACTTTATTTTGCTTGTTACTCTGCTTGGTTTCTCTACAAGCTCCCTTCCTGTAAGTGAGATCATTCAGTATTTTGTCTTTTATAAAGTCCCTGGGAGTTGGGCGGTAGTGCAGCGGGTTAAGTGCAGGCTGCACCAAGCGCAAGGACCAGCGTAAGGATCCCCGTGCAAGCCCCTGGCTCCCCACCTGCAGGGGAGTCACTTCACAGGCAGTGAAGCAGGTCTGCAGTTGTCTATCTTTCTCTCCCCCTCTCTGTCTTCCCCATCTCTGTCCATTTCTCTCTGTCCTATCCAACAACGACGACATCACCAATAATAGCTACAACAACAATAAAAACAAGGGCAACAAAAAGGAAATAAATAAATATTAAAAAAATCTTTTAAAAAAAAGTCCCTTTAGCTTTTCTTGTAGTACTGGTTTAGTGGTAATAAATCCCTTTAACTATCAGTTAGTGTTAGTAAATCCTTCTAATGATTATCTGAACATCTCTTTATCACTTCTTGAAACCTGAGTTAGAACGTAGCTGGGTAGATAAGAGTATTCTTGGGTGGAGATCATTTCTACTCAAAATTTAAATAGACCCTGCCAGTTTTTACTGACCTCTAGAGTTTTGAGTTGGGAAGTCAGATGGTATTCCTATAGATCCTCCCTTATATGTAACTCTTTGTTTTTTTCTTGCTGCTTTTTTAGATTTTCTTTATCTTTCATCTTTACCATGTTAACTGTAAAGTGTTTTGGCATACATAAGTTTGGGCTTATTTTACTTTAAAGAATTCTGGATCTGGGTATCTATTTCCTTCTTAAATTTGGGGGAATTCTTGACTGTTATTTCTTCAAATAAGTGTTCTGTCCCTGTCCCTTTTCCTTCTCTTTCAGACACCCATGATATAAGTGGTGATTTTCTTGATGCTGCCCCATAATTCTCTTATAGTCCCTTCATTTGTTGTTTATCTTTTTGCCTTTATTTTCTTCTTTTTTTCTCTTCCTTTGCTCTTCTTTCTTAATGATTTCCTCCACTCATCCTTGAACTCTCCACTTTGACATTGACATCTGTCTTTCTGCTTTTAAATCTCTAGTTTTAATTCAGTTTTGGGTTCTATTAGCTGTATGATACATGTTTGTAAAATTATTCCTCTGACTTTGTTGAGTTTCACCTCTATTGCTCTCACTTTGGTGAACATCATTAGGATCATTACTTTGAAGTCTTATGTACGTAGTTTAAATAGCTTCATTGAATTTGGAGTTTTGTCCAGGTTGTCTTGATCATTTGCTGATAAATGGTAGTTCTTTTATCTTCTTATTATGTTTGGTGTTCTGTGAGGACCTGGGCCAGGGGTCCATGCTTGAGCAGGCCTTGACTACAGCCAGTCACAAGTGTTTATAGCACCAAAATTGATAACAACTAGGGATTCAAGGTTGCAAAGGCTCAGTAGCTACTAGATTGTTCAGTAGGAGGTTCAGGGCAATCTGAGTTGTTTAATGCACATAAAAGTGGATAGATGGCCTCAAACAAGAAATATTTGTCCACTTATAATCACAAAAGTCTTAAATCTCAGTATTTTACTCTTTTCTTCATTTAACATTACATGTATAGTATATATGACATTACATACTGTATTAAAGGTAAGCAGTAACTATTTTTTAGTTGTCTGATATCCCCTGCTGGGCTCTGAATTTGTTTTAGACTGATATGGTATACCTTCAATTAAAAAAATAAAAACCTAATCACCTTATTAAAGAAATGTTGGCATATAAGACTGTTGTTGTCACAGGGGTACAATGCCACATCACTCCATGATAGGCGTGAACATGCCTCACCCACAACCAACCTGTCATCTTCCTCTACCATAGGACCCTCTTTAAGTCCCTTCTCATCTCCCTCTTAGCAATCCTTAGCACTGCTAAAATAGTTTATTGATATTTCCCCTTGTTTTATTTCTTATTTTCCACCTGTGAGTGAGGGCATTTACTGCTTGTCCTGCTCCTTCTGGCTTACGTCACATAGCGTTATTCCCTCCAGTTCCAACAGCAAAAGAGAAGAACCAACTTTTCTGAGAACTTGGTAGCAGTCCATGGTGAGCTGTTTCCAATTCTTGGCTGTTACATGTAACCGTGCAGTGATTGTAGACATGTATAGATCTCTTCAGATAAGTTGTGTTTTTTTTGGATAGAAATTCAGGAGGGAAATTGTTGGACCCTGTGGTGAGTCTATTTTTAATACCTTGAGAAGTCCCTCCAGACTTTTCCATAGGGGTTGGGCCTTTTTACAGTCCTATCAGCAGTGTCAAAAAGTTTTTTTTTTCCTAATACTTTCTCGCCAGTGCTTGTTGTTTCAGTCCTTTTTAATGCATGCCATTCTCACAGATGTGAGGTGGTATCTCACAGTTGTCTTGTATGCCATTTTGATATGCTGTATTATTATGCCAGTGCACTAAACCAGGGAACTAACTCAATATTAGTCAGACCATGTCATCAACATTTCTTGTCTGATAGTGGCTCCCAGTATATACTCCTTTTATACCCCCCCCCCCAACAGGGTTACTGTTGGAGCTCAGTGCCTACATGGTGGCCATCTTTTCTTCTTGCCTCTAGATAAAGGGTAAGAGACAGAAAAGGAGAGATACCATAGCAATGCTCCACCACTTGAGAAGGTTACCCAGTGCAGGTACTCCTATGTGGTGGCCTGGGGTTTGAACCTGGGTCTTCATGCATATGCTTTACCATGTGTATACTTTGCCAGATGAGCCACCTGCCTATCCTGTGTCCCTCTTCTTTCAGGAAATCTCTTTTAGTAATTCACCATCTCCCCCTTTCAGGAGGTCAGCATGTTACCTTGACCTCAGTATGTACCTAATCAGAATGATGGGTTAGGGGGCCTGTGCTGGGGTCCTGGCAGAGTGATCTCACTGGATTGGGTGAGCCTATTGCTCAAGGTTGACTCACACTGCCATGAGGGCTTGTTGATGAAAGTGACCTATGAAGAAGGCAGGAGACAGAGAGGCAGGAACCCTGAGAAAATCTTTTGGTTGAGGTGGGCATGAAGTCAGACCTGGTCCTAGACTTTCAGCACACCAGAAACTTTCTTTTTTTATTGTTGCCAGTCTGAGCTGAGTTTTTTGTTGCAACCAAGAGATTCCTGACTTATCTGACCACATCTACAGTATTTTTGAGATTCTGGGTAACATTTCAGAGAAACCTTGTTAAATCTGAGGCTCCCTAGGCAGTCCAGACAAGGAATGGTCCTGGGTCCCCAGAGGCCTGATAGGAAGGACACAGGAATGCTTTGCTTAAAGCAGTGACCAAAAGGAAACAATGCCACCTCATATATTCCGTTGCCATGTGGGACAGGGAAGGCATTTGTCCTTTGTAGTTCCAAATGGATTCAGAACTGGAAACAACATGTGCCATGCTAGTGAAGGTCGAATTCAGCTTTATATAAAGAAGGATTATTGAGCTGTTTAACAGTAGAAGGGATTAAAGCTGTGCTCTCCTTCATGAAAATAATCACTAGGAACTAGGACAGAGAGTTTTCTAAATAACAAGAGAAGTTGAATACTGCTGAGGCTACTTTATGTGGACAAAATGAGGCTATATGTGACTTCCAGGCTGTAGGTTACTTCCAGTTCTGAAGTAACCTAATTTTCTGTGTTTCCTTGGATACAGTTTATTTATCATGTGACTATTGAACAATTTCAGAACCCTTCAGACACTTAGTTTCCTTATGTGTAAAGTGACAAAAACAGATAAACAAAAGCAGTACAGGGCAGTTGGCACACCAGGTTGATTGCACACATTGCCATGCACAAGGACTCGTATTCAGATCTCTCACTCCCACCTGAAATGGAGACACTTCATGAGCAGTGAAGCAGATCTGCAGGTATCTGTCTCTCCTCTCTCTCTCTCCCTTCCCTCTCAGTTTCTCTCTGTATATCAAATAGAAAAGGAACAAAATGGCCACTGGGAGCAATGGCTTCATCATGCAGGCACTGAGCTCCAGTGACAAACTTGTTGGTGATTAAAAACAAACACCTTCAAACAACCAGAAAAAAAAAGTGACAGTGATAGTACCTCAAAGTCACAATAATACTTTGCTAAGTGATTTTTTTTTTTTATAAGGATGGGATCCATGAAATGCTTTGAAAATCAAAAGCACTGGGGCCGGGCGGTAGTGCACTGGGTTAAGCACATAGTACAAAATGCAAGGACCCACTTAAGGATCCCAGTCCAAGCCCCTGGCTCCCCCCCCATGCAGGGTGGTCACTTCACAAGTGGTGAAGCAGGTCTGCAAATGTCTTTCTTTCTCTCCCCCCCGTTACCCCACCCCCTCTCACTTTCTGTCCTATTCAATAAAAATGTAAAAAAAAAAAGTGACCCCCCAGGAGCAGTGGATTTGTAATGTTGGCACTGTGCCCCAGAGATAACCCTGGAGACAAAAAGAAAAAAGCACTATGCAATTGTAAAGTGCTGTTATAATTTCCTACATTGTAAACCCTAACTTAAAGAAAATGAGTAGACCAGAGGTAACTCACCAGAGCATACATCTATGTAAGCATACATCTGTGTGAGGCCCTGGGTTTGTTCCCTGTCACAGTCCTAGGAGCACCATGGACAGCTAACAGGGAACTCCCATGGATAGTGGAATAGAGCTGTGGTGTTTCTCTCTCTTATGTCTCTCCTTCCCCCTTTCTCTAAAATAAAGAGTAAATATTGGGAGAGGACTGGGCGGTGGAACACCCTGTTAAGCATACAAATTACCATGGGCAAGGATTTGGGTTTGAGTCCCGCTCCCTACCTGCAAAGGGGATGTTTCATGAGCAGTGAAGCAGGTGTCTGTAGGGTTCTTTATTGGTAGGGCTGGGTGCCTGCACTATGAATCCATTATTCCTATGGCCATTTTTTTTTTCGAGAGGACAGAGAGAAATTGAGGGGTAGGAGAAGACAGAGAAGGAGAAAGATAGACACCTGCAGATCTGCTTTACCGCTTGTGAAGTGACCTCCCCCCGCAGGTGGGGAACCGGGGGCTTGAACCAGGATCCTTGCTCAGGTCCTTGCACTCCGTACTATGTGTGTTTAACCCAGTGTACCTGGCCCCTGGGTTCTCTTTTTCTCTATCTCTCCTATCCAATAAAAATAGGAAGAAAAGAAGAAAGTGGCTGCTGGGATGGAGCAGTGGATTCATAGTGCCAACACCAAGCCCTACCTCTTATCAATGGAAAAGAAAAAAAGAGTAAATATTGGGTATGGGAGGCTGCTTGATGTCACACATGTGTGAGACCCTGTGCTCTTTTCCTGGTGCTGTATGAATATATATATTCATTAAACTTCTTTAGTTTTTTTTTTCACGTATAGTTGGTTTAAAAAACAAACAGGGCCAATGTGAGATAATTCAGTGCTAGAACACAGGACTTGCATTCCTGAGGTTCCAGGTTTGCTCCCTGCCCCTGTCCAACACCTCATACGCCAGACCTAAACAACGCTCTGTTCTGTTTCTCTGATATTCTCTTTTGCCATAAAAATAAACAAAATTGGGGCCAGGTAGTTGCACATCTGGTTGAGTGCACATGCTATAATGCACAAGGAGCCAAGTTCAAGCTCCCAGTACCCACTTGCAGGGGGTAAGTTTTATGAGTGGTAAAGTGGTACTGCAAGTGTTTCTTTGTCTCTCTTCCTCTCTGTCTCTCCCTTCCCTCTTGATTTCTGATTGTCTCTATCCAGTAAAGATAATAATCTTTTTAAAAAGAAAGAAGTAGTGCTGGAGAGATAGCATAATGGTTATACCAAAAACTTTTTCATGCCTGGGGCACCTTAAGATCACAAGTTCAATCCCCAGCACCACCATAAACCATAGCTGGTCTCTCTGTATCTCTCGCATTAAAATAAATTAATTAATCAAGGGGCCAGGCAGTGGTGCACCTGATTGAGTGCACACATTACAGTGTGCAAGGACCTGGGTTCAAGTCCCTGGTCCCCACTTGCAGGGGAAAGCTTCACAAGTGGTGAAATAGTGCTACAGGTGTCTCTCTCTGTCTTTCTCCCTCTCTGTCTCCCCCCTCTTCTCTCAATTTCTCTCTCTATCCAATAATAAATAAATATTTTAAAATAAATTAATTAATAAACTTGAACATGAGCTCTGTACTGATCTACAGAACACACTGAGATTCTCTAGCTCTAGAGAAAGTTCCTTTCTGCCCCCCAAAAAGGTGGGTGGAACCTTGAGCTCTGATAACATTGTAGTTCCTTATGGCAGTGCTTCTGAGCCATGAGCCACCTTCTTCTTTTCTCTTTTATCTCCTGTGGTCTAAGTCCAAAGGATCAGTGATGCCTAGAAACGCTACAAGCTGCAGAGTACCTGCTTCCTCGCTATGTTCGGACTCTCTTTAAAATCTGTATATCTCCGGGAGTCGGGCTGTAGCACAGCGGGTTAAGCGCAGGTGGCGCAAAGCGCAAGGACTGGCATAAGGATCCCAGTTCGAACCCCGGCTCCCCACCTGCAGGGGAGTCGCTTCACAGGCAGTGAAGCAGGTCTGCAGGTGTCTGTCTTTCTCTCCTCCTCTCTGTCTTCCCCTCCTCTCTCCATTTCTCTCTGTCCTATCCAACAACGTTGACATCAATGACAACAACAATAGTAACTACAACAACAATAAAAAACAACAAGGGCAACAAAAGGGAGAATAAATAAATATATAAAAAATTTTTTAAAAAATCTGTATATCTCCTAGTCCTGGAACCTCTGGGACTTTGCTTGTATTCCCTGATGTTGCTTCTTTCTCATCCTTTACCCTGTTAATACTGCCTCTGTTGGTCTCAACTAAATCAACAGCCATGTCATGCTGCTACTGCCTTTTTGCTTCAGATTGTTTCCAGAGATGCTAAATCTGAGATGCCATGCTTCTCATTAAGGCCTTGCCCTTTCATTCTTTAGCCAAATACTACTTTGATAATAAGAATTAAAACAAAGAAATGTTAGGGGGCAGGGCGATGTCACAGTGGTTATGCAACAGGCCTTCATGCCTGAGGCCCCCCAGCTCCCCATGGAAAAGCAATTGTTGTCCCTTGGCATGACTTACAAAAATGTTGTTGGGGAGCTGTCACTCAGCTGTGGGTCTCTGACAAGCTCATCCTTCTGAGAAGATGAAGTCATACGCACCTTTAAAAAAATATTTTATTTATTTATGAGAAAGATAGGAGGAGAGAGAAACAGTCATCACTCTGGCACATATGCTGCCTGGGATTGAACTCAGGACCTCATACTTGAGAGTCCAAAGCTTTATCACTGTGCCACCTCCCAGACCACCTGTTTGATTTTTTTAAAGGATTATTTATTAACATGAGAGAGAGGAGGGGAGAGAGAACCAGAGCATTACTCTGAGAATGTGATGCCCAAAATTTGGGACTTGGGGGTCGGGTAGTAGCACAGCGGATTAAACGCACATGGTGTAAAGTGCAATGACCAGAACAAAGATCCCAGTTCAAGCCCCTGGCTCCCCACCGGCAGCGGGGGTTGCTTCACAAGTGGTGAAGCAGGTCTGCAGGTGTCTGTCTTTCTCTCCCCGTCTCTGTCTCCCCTTCTCTCTCAATTTCTCTCTATCCTATCCAACAGCACCACCAATGGCAACAATAATAACAGCAACGACAAGGGCAACAAAATGGGAAAAAATGGCCTCGAGGAGCGGTGGATTTTTGGTGTAGGCACCAAGCCCCAGCAATAATCCTGGAGGCAAAAAGGAAGAAAAAAAAACTTGGAACTTCAAGTCTGGGGTGACTATAATGCTAACTGATATCCTGTCAGAAGAGGATAAAAGATGAAAGAGTAAATCTTATTTACTTTCTTTTGTGTAGTTAGTTGAGTAGATAGAGTGATTGGAGGAAGTGAAGTAGGGAATAGGAGAGGAGGTATTTAGGCCTAAGTAATAAATATTTGATTAGCGAATTTATGGTGCCTTCTTTAGGCCGTTCTACTAGATTGTCAAGTTTCTTAGGTCTAAGTCTAATCACAGAAGACTTTTACTTTGAGGTATGTAATTGCCCTTAACTTATGGGTATGTGTACACATGTACCCAGTACCCTAGGCCTTTAACCTACATGTAAGCTCTGTAACTTTTTAATTATTATTTTGTTATCTTTATTTATTTATTGGATAGACACAGTCAGAAATTGAGAAGGAGGGTAATAGAGAGGGAGAGAGTCAGAGCGACACCTGCAGCACTACTTCACCACTTGTGAAGCTTTCATCCTGCAGGTGGGGACCAGGGACTTGAACCTGGGTCCTTGTACACTATAACATATGCGCTCAGCCGGTATGCCACCACCCAGCCCCAGATCTGTAACTTTGTTAGAAAATGCACCAGGTGAAATAGAACTAAGTAGTCCTGTGTGTTAAGAAAGATCTCGCCAGGTTAAAGGAGCTGGGACGTTGGCATCTCAGATTTAACATCTCTGGAAACAATCTGAAGCAAAAAGGCAGTAGCAGCATGACATGGCATGGTGACCAACAGAGGCAGTATAACAGGGTAAGGGATCAGAAAGAAGAAACATCAGGGAATACAAGCAAAGTCCCAGAGGTTCCAGGACTAGGAGATATACAGATTTTAAAGAGATTGGGAATGGTACCTTACAGTCTTAGAAAGAGTTTTAAATGGCATTTGTTAATAATTATTATAACCAAGTTGGTTGGGAGCTTCTTTTTTTGAAAACCCAAAGGCTAGAATTTAGTGTAATATATTTGACATTACCATGCTTTATGCCATTTAAGGACATTAACTAATAACAATGTCTCAGACATTGACAGGACCAGATGGTTTTGATCTCTCTGGTCTAAGGTTGAAAGTAACTTAAATAAATTTTTTAAAACTACTTAAACAATTTAAGCCCAGTGTCAAAATTCAATTAGCTTACAAGTTTAAAACACTTATTATGAAACATAAGGACCGCCAGCTCTCCCTCCACCTGCAGGGGGGTCATTTCACAAGCGGTGAAGCAGATCTGTAGGTGTTTCTGTCTCTCTCCCTCTCTATCTCCTCCTGCCCTCTCAACTTCTCTTTGTCCTATCCAATAAAAATGAAAAATGGCCTCCAGGAGCAGTGGATTCATAGTGGTGGCACTGAGCCCCAGCAATAACCCTGGAGGCAAGAAGAGAAAAGAGAAAAGAAGAGAAAAGAAAAGAAAAGAGTTTGCATGTGTTGTTGTTTTGCAAGTTTCATGTTTCAGAGACCACATGAGTGAAGCCATAGTTGTCTTTCACCTCTTATTTCACTAAGGTGGGGACCCTGGGGCTCAAACCCAGATCCTTGCATGGGTCCTTGTGCTTGGTACTATGTAAGCTTAACCAGGTGCACCGCTGCCCAGCCCCCTATCCGATAACTTCTTTTCCGGTCATCTGCCAATGGGCTTTTAGGCTACTTTCACTCTGGCTGTTGTGAATAATGCAGCTATAAACATGGGAGTGCGTATGTCCCTTAGAATTACTGCTTGTATGTCCTTTGGATAAATTACTTAGGATTGCTGAATCATTGAGTATTTCTATCTTTATTGGTAGGAGAACTTTCCATACAGTCTTCCAAAGGACCTGACCCCTTTGCATTACCATCAGCAGTATAACAGAGTCCTCCACAAGTGTTTTAAATTGCTGCGTTCACCTTAATAACTGAACGGGCACACAGTTTTCTCGATTTCTGGTAGCCTCAGTAGGGATAAATGATAAGGTATGAGGGTGAGAGGCCAACACAATTTGGGGGTAAAGAGACACTGGCTCTATTCTCCCACCACCCCTTGTGGAGGCCTCCTTGCTGCCATGAATGTCTCAGGTTGAAAGTCCAACTTCAAGGTTCCAGAACTTACTTTCCACAGTGACCCTCCTAGCTCACTGTACTTGAGGAAAAGTGAGTGGCACAACCTTTCTGACCAGTCACTCTGAGTTTTAGGCCCAGCTGCCCTCTACTCTTGCCTGTCACACCTGTGAAGGGATGTCTTTGGGCTACTGACAGACACAAATAGTGAGCGAGCAGCAATCACCAGCCTTAGTTTGGTTTAGTAATGAATTCCACTCTCTAAACTAAAGCCACCAATTCTAGTAGCTGAAATGACTGGCATAGAGCTAGGAAAGAACCTTTCAGTAAACAGAAAGCAGCTATAGGGCCGGTGAAATAGCTTATTTGGATAGTTTGCCTGTGCCATGTGCATGACCCAGGTTCGAGCCCAGCCTCCACCACATTGAAAGAAGCTTCAGTGTTGTGCTCTCTTTTCCTTTCTCCCAATCTCTGTCTTACAAGGAAAAAACAAAACAAAACAAAACAGGCATATTTGTGGCTTTCTCCAAGTGATAAGGAAGTATCAAAAAAATGGAAAATATAGAAAAAAAAGACTGGGTTTTATATTTTGTTACACACTACTGGACACACCTCATAAATGTACTTTGGTCTGGTATAAAAGAAGTTCCTGGTCATTTAGATAAGGCTGATTAAGTGGAGCACATAGCAGTGTTTGGCAGCAAAGAGAAGGAGCCGACCTGGAGCTGGAAGGGGTGCCAGGTTGACCTGATATCCTGTGTGTCCCTCACATCTCCAGCACACAATTGACGCTGAGTCTAGTTTCAGTGTCCCTGTTAGGAACAGCAGGTGTCTCTGTGACAATCAGTCCTGGATACCCCACCCCCACCACCCATACCTTTCTAGCTGTAGTTAAGGTTAAAAATTATCTTCCAGTTTTCACTAAGGTCCTTGCAAAGATTACTTCACTCTGGGAGGCTGGTCTCACCAAACAGCTTATGACTGGGTGATTTTAATCTTCATCTTATAAGAACGATTAAATGAACCTTCTCTTCGTTGTGTACTTGATATGATGCAGGTTAGGTGCCTGATCACCTTCAAGGGCTAAACATGTATCACAGTGTATGTAGCTTTCCTGACACTTCGAAAAGTTAAAAAAGAAAAAAAGGTTGGGAGATAGCATAATGGTTATACAGAAGACTGTCATGCCTGAGGCTCCAAGGTCCCAGGTTCAGTCCTCCATATTACCATCAGCCAGAGCTGAGCAATGTTCTGATTAAAAAAGAAAAAAAAAAAAAAGTTTAGAGGGAGTTCGCCGGTAGCATACCAGGACCGACATAAGGATCTTGGTTCAAGCCCCCGGATCCCTACCTGCAGGTTCACAAGTGGTGAAACAGGTCTGCTGGTGTCTTATCTTTCTCTCCTTCTCTCTGTCTTCCCCTCCATTTCTCTCTGTCCTATCCAACAACAACAACATCAATAACAAAAACAATAATAACTACAACAATAAAACAAGGGCAACAAAAGGAAATAAATAAATATTAAAAACAAAAGAGAGCCACCATCATAGCTCACCTGAATAGTGCGCATGACTTGCCATGTACATGACTCAAGTTCAAGTTCAGCCCCTATCTACTGCACTGGGGGGAACTTAAGTGCTGTGGTGTCTTTCCCACTCTCCCTCTGTCTTTAAAATAGAGGCTGGATGGTGGTGCACATGGCTGAGCACACAGGTTACAGTGCAACAAGGACCCAGGATCAAGCCCCAGGCCCCCACCTGCATGGAGAAAGAATCAAGTGGTGAAACAGTGCTGCAGGAGTCTCTCTCTATTATATCTTCTCCTTCCCATCTTATATTTGCTATATAAATAAACACAATAAAACCATCATTTTTCAGTAGACTAATATGACATTTTAGGCTGTATTGTTAGACTCAACAAGGATGCTGTCAGCCTTCATACCATCCCCTGAGACAGATGCATAGCAGTCTTGGCAGTAAATTTAGAACAGCTATAACCCTAGGTTCTGCTTCTGCCTTGGAAGATTGGGGCTGCAACCAGTCTGTGTGTGTACCCCTTCTCCAAACCCTACCCCTTCTCCAAACCCTTCCCTGAAGAGTGGGCGGCCTCTTTGTGGGAAGCTTCCACCTAGAGTGCATGGTCATACAAATTACTGGAGTCTGCCTTCATAGTGGCCTTTGAATTTTTCTCTTTGTTTTCTTTCTTCCTTCCTTCCTTCCTTCCTTCCTTCCTTCCTTCCTTTCTTTCTTTCTTTCTTTCTTTCTTTCTTTCTTTCTTTCTTTCTTTCTTTCTTTCTTTCTTTTTGTCTTCAGGGTTATTTCTGGGGCTCAGTGTCAGCATCACAAATCCACTGCTCCTGGAAACTATTTTTTTTCCCTTTTTTTGCCCTTGTTGTTTTATTGTTGTTGTTGTTATTGTTGGATAGAACAAAGAGAAATAGAGAGAGTAGGGAGAGACAGAGAGGGGGAGAGAAATATAGACAACTGCAGACCTGCTTCACTGCTTGTGAAGCAACCCCCCTGCAAGTGGGGAGCCAGAGGCTCGAACCGGGATCCTTACACAGGTCCTTATGCTTCGTGCCACGTGTGCTTAACCCGCTGCGCTGCCGCCCAACCCCCAGTCTTTGAATTTCTAACTAGGTCCAGGATGTTCAGTTCACACCTTAATCTTAGAGCTGGGCTTCATGACTAAGGGATATAGGAGACTGATATGTGGGCTTTCATCTGTAGACATTTTATTACTGTCTATCATAAGTAACATAGATGAAGAATTAAGATATAGTGGTGGTGCACCTTGTAGAGCACACACGTTACCATGCACAAGGACCTGAGCTCAAGCCTCCTATCCCCACCTGTAGAGGGAAGCTTCAGAAGTAGTGAGACAGTGCTACGGGTGTCTTTCTTTCTCTCTCCCTATCTTTCCCTCCCTTCTCAATTTATCTGTCAAGTAAAATAAATATAAAAAAGATATACTGTATGTGAAATAAAAATAATGGTAGTAGAGATGAAAATAAAAATGAGTTCCGTAAATTATTTCCCACTATCAGTACTCTAAATTCTGTATCTTTTCCATTTTGTATAAACTCCTTTAACATTTAAAGCTGTACCATAGACAAATTTAGCACGTGTGTGTATATTATATATATATGTATTACATATAGATATATGAAGCATGTACCCCATTTATTTTGGCTTCTCTGTGAAGGCAGATGATCTCTGCTAATGTTATAAAAGCCATATGTCAACTGGACTAGGTTAGTCTTTCCTTAGTATTATTTGTGTGCCTTCTGATGTCTTCATCATGTGTATTTAAAGTCTTGTGGATAATGACATTATTTTTAGTGTGCTATTCGAAAACTCACTGTAGATTCATCTTTTTTCAAACAGCTGTTTATATTCCATGGTGCTCCACCATCTGAGACTTATAGAATCCTTCCCTCACATTCTGTCATGTTTATGAAGTCCCCATAGAAATTTCCCTTGCATTTCACTGACCTGAGTTGAGGTGTGTGTTCATGTGTGTTGTCTTAAATGAGATATGTTCAGCTGCAGTCAGAGATGGATTCATGCTGAATAGCTCAAGGGTGAGTCTCTGGGTAGAGGTACAGAAATCCAGGCCAGCAGTGGGGAGTTATCCTAGGGAAGGGGATGTCAATGAAGGCAAATGGGCACCTTGAGATGGAAATCGTTTGGTGATTCATTTCACTGGTTTCTTCTTCTTCTGTCTTCAGGAGCTATGACTGCAGCAAAGAGGACAGGCATTCCGGCTCCCCGAGAACTGTCGACTGCTGTCTCACGAGAGAGGGCTGTGCCACGTGGACCCTCTAACCCAAGGAAGCCAGTGTCGAGTCCCACCTCGTCCAGAACCCCCACCCCTACCAAGTACCTGAGGACCACCTCAGTGAGGCCCAAGCAGGAGAATGATGGAGGGGAAAAGGCTATGCTTGAAGCCCAAGTCCGGGAGCTTTTGGTGGAAGCCAAAGCTAAAGACAGCGAGATTAACAGGCTCCTGAGTGAACTGAAGAAATGCAAGGAGAAAAGGACCTCAAACACTGAAGAGGTTGATGCCTCAGCCCCAGATGGAAATAGCACACCAGTCTCACCAGCTGACCTGGCGCCCCTGCTGAGAGCTCTTGAGGAGAAGAACAGGAGTTTCCAGAAAGAGATGGTTGACCTGGAGGAAGAGAACCGGGCTCTGCGGGAGAAGCTGACCTGCCTTGAGCAGTCCCCCAATTCTGAGGCCAGTCACATGGGGGACAGCAACTGCCCTACCTCCCTGACTCAGGAATTGAGCTTTGGAAACCAGCTGTCAGGGGAGACGGATGAGTACAATAAAACCACACATGAAAGCATGCTGAGGACATCGGGTTCTTCCAGTAGTGATGTCACCAAGGCCTCCTTGTCCCCGGATGCCTCAGACTTCGAGCACATCTCAGCAGATCCCCCCTCCCGGCCACTGTCCTCCACAAGCAACCCCTTCAAGAGTCCGCGGTGTTCCACTGCTGGGAGCTCCCCCAATAACGCCAGTGAACTGTCCCTGGCTTCCCTCACCAAGAAGATCCAGAAGATGGAGGAGAACCACCACAGCACAGCGGAGGAGCTGCAGGCAACCCTGCAGGAGCTGTCTGACCAGCAGCAGATGGTGCAGGAACTGACAGCCGAAAATGAGAAGCTGGCAGACGAGAAGACTCTTCTAGAGACTTCCTTCCACCAGCATCGGGAGAGGGCAGAGCAGCTCAGTCAAGAAAACGAGAAGCTGATCAATCTTCTCCAGGAGCGAGTGAAGAAGGACGAGCCCAGCTCCCAAGAAGGGAAAATCCTAGAGCTGGAGCAAAAGTGCACAGAAATCCTGGAGCAGGGCCGTTTCGAGCGAGAGAAGCTGCTCAACATCCAGCAGCAGCTGACCTGCAGCTTGCGGAAGGTTGAAGGGGAGAACCAAGGGGCCTTGGAGATGATCAAATACCTCAAGGAAGAGAACCAGCAGTTGAGCAGCTTCCTTGAGCAGGAGCGACATAACAACAGCGTGATGGTCAAGGCTTTGGAAGAATGCAGAGTTGCCATGGAAGGGCTAAAAACCGAAAACGAGTCTCTGAAATCCCACTTGGAGAATGAGAAGCCAAAAGGTTTGGTGGAGGCCTGTCTGGTGGGACAAGCAACAGAGAGCTGTGAAATACAGGAGATGTTGCAAATAGCTAGAGCAGAGAAAGACCAGCTGGAGCTGTCCTGCACTGAGCTCAGGCAGGAGCTGCTCAAAGCCAACAGTGAAATCAAGCAGGTCTCAAGTCTGCTCGCCAAGGTAAGAGCTGATTCTACATCATGTTGGTCATCTTCCTTGTCTCCACCTTCCTTCTTGGCCATCATCTTCTCAGAACACAGAGCATAGCTGATGTTCCTCATGAATACAGCATTCTAGCTCGGAAATCTGTTAAGAGTCCAGATTGATTGGGGTTACAGAAAGAAAGGTGGGAGTGGGCAGGGAAGAAAGCTGTAATTTCTTTTTATAGTAGCTTTATTTGGTTTTGAGGTGACCTCAGGTCACAAGACTGTTAAGTGCTTTAGAAGTATAATTTCTCATCTCTTTAAGATGTGTTACCAGGCTGGTGAAATAGCTCATTTGGATAGTGCACTGCTTTGCCATATGGTTTGAGCCCAGTCCCCACTGCATTAGAGGAAGCTTCAATGCTATGGTCTCTTTCACTATCTCTGTCTCTGTCTTAAAAATATATATATATGGACTAAGTGGTGCTGCATCTGCTTAAGTGTACACATTACAGTGCATAAGGACCCAGGTTCAAGCCCCTGGTCTCCACCTGCAGGGAAAAAACTTCATGAGTGGTGAAGCAGGGCTATAGGTATCTGTGTCTCTCTTTTCTATCTCCCCAACACCTGTCTCTATCCAATAATAAATAGATTTTTAAAATTTGTTCCCATACCTCAGTCTCCACAAAGTACCAGTATCCCTTCAACTGAAGTCCTCTGTCCCTCCTGTTGTAACCAGCCTCCCAACCCCGCATACACACCCCTGCCTACAGCCCCAAATACTGAACTTTTCTCTTGTTGTAAATGTTTGTCTGGAGTCCAGGCTTCTTTCTATACAGTTTGCCACATGTTGCAGAGATAAAGGAAGACCTCAGCCCTGCCTAATGACACATCCTGGTTTCTGACAGCAAGCATTATATAATGTAATGACTGTAGTAACTCAAATCACTAAGTGGGATTCTGCCAGTCACTGTTCAGGTGCCATTGTGCCAGACTAGCTTCGTGGGCGGGAGAGAGAGACGACCAGGGACTTATGGCTGAGTGGTACACAGTTCAGTCTTTATTCATGTGGAACACAGTGCAATCTAAGCTATCTCTAATCACAGTCCTGTCCTTATATATCCTGAGGCAGAAGTGTCAGGTCCGAAGAGGATGTACATAGGATAGGGGGTGGGGAGAAGGAAAAAGCATGCAAAACAGTGAGGATTAAACCAATGCCCTGGAGGCAGGGCAGTGCTTAGTTAATAGTGGTTATGTAAATAGAATACAGTGTTAAGCAGGGGGATTAAACAAATGAAACAGAAGGGGTCTTAGAAGCAGACCAACAGGATTCAGTGGGATTTTCTTCTAGGGGATGTGTATGTGTATATCTGTCTCAAGAATGAAAGCAATTACTTCTAATAATCCTTTACATAGTGTCCATTTTTGAGGGTGGGGAAAGCTAGTATTTTCTGAGCATATTGTTATCACTGGTCTTTGAAACATAATTTTAAAGACAAGATAGTGTGTGATTGTATAGAGATTTCATACATGAGGTCTAAGTCTCCTGTTTTGTTTTTTCCAGCCTCCCAATCTTGTAAATGCAGTTTTGTCTCTAATTACTTCCTTAGGAAAAATTCTCAGACATTGACTTGCTGTGATTGAGCCCAACCACCTTAAGGCCTTTCAGTCCCTCCAGCCAGGTTGCCTCCAGAGATACAACAGCTTCCTCCCACCTGTGGATCATGAACCTACTTGCTCCCCAGAGTCCCTGCCAGCACTGGGGTTGGCTCATTCCAGTCTCACCTTCATTTTCTTCCACCACTCTAATCCCCTTCCTCTGTCTTCACTTGTAAAGATGTTCCTAGCCCAAGAGCAAAGAAACCATCACTTCTTTTATTCTTTCTTTTTCTTTTCTTTTTTAAATGATCATTTTAATCAGCCTGGAATTGTTGTCCCTGAGGACTGTGCATTGTTCATCCAATCTATGCCTAGCAGTAGGGACAGAAAGGCAGGGGAAGGGGATTCTGCTGCCCTGCTGCTATGCAGCAGTGTGTCTTGAAAGCTAGGGGCCTATTGGCATGTGAGCAAGAGAGAGAAAAAAAGAAAGGGGGTTGTTGTTGTTGATGATGATGATGTTATGTTGTTACTGTTTTTAAGATAAAGGCAAAGAGAGTAAAAGCAGCCACAGCCAGAGGGATAGAGAATGGGAAAGCTATCAGGGGAGGGGATGGGATATGGAGATTGGGTGGTGGGAATTGTGTGGCGTTCTACCCCTCCTATTCTACGGTTTTGTTAATGTCTCCTTTCTTAAATAAAAAATAAAAATAAAAAATAAAGCAGCCACAGTACAAAGTTCCTTCAGTGCAGTGAGGTCACACACATGGCAAAGCAGCCCACTGTCCAAGTGAGCTATTTCACTGAGTCTGGTGAGAAAGGTTGAAGACATCTATCTACCCACCTTATTTCAGGAGCTGTTGCTGTTTTTGGAAACACACTTACGAGCTCCTGGGGAGGTTTGTCTCTGGCTTCGCCTGCCTTTACATTTTCAGTTGCCACTAGGTCCTGGTGTTGGATTGTCAACAGCCTTAGTGGTGAGCAGTGCTGGGAATCTGTGTCACTGTGTTCTGCATTCATAGTACATTAGTAAGAGTAGGAAAGCAACTCCCTCAGTGGGTACAAAGCAGGGCTCCTTTGGACTGTAAATTGGTAACTGTAGCTTTGCACTAGGTTTGAACACCTCATGGATTTAGTCCATCCTCTATGACTATTTTAAAATGTTCTGTCTCCCATGAGACCTTCTTGAAACTCTCTCACAGTCCTTCATCAATCTTCTTTGCTGTTTCAATCACCATTACATCTGATGTATCAATGAGAAATAATGTGGCATCT
Organism: Erinaceus europaeus; assembly: GCF_950295315.1. NCBI lineage: Eukaryota > Metazoa > Chordata > Mammalia > Eulipotyphla > Erinaceidae > Erinaceus > Erinaceus europaeus. The sequence continues at coordinate 38,809,859 of NC_080173.1, read as the reverse complement.
TAAAAGCAATAGTTTATATATATTATTATACATATTTTTTAGACAGAGGCAGAGAAAGAGAGTGAAAGAGCTTCAGTTTGATGGGACTGGGTTTGATCCTGTGTTGTGCATATGATAAAGGAACACACTAGCCAAGTGACCTGTTGGGTTGTCAGAAAAGTCATGATGTATTTTTCTTTGCAAAAATGCACCATGACTTTTTTGATAACCCAATATTTTACTGACCCTCAGTGGCTTATTTCTTCCGGTTCTAAAAGTATATGTTCATTCAGAAGATTTAGAAAATGCAGAAATATATAAAGAAGAAAACTAATTAAAACTTTAATCTCAGTGCTTCCAGACAAGCACTACCAGTTTTTGCTGTAGATCTTTTCAAGTGCTTCCCCAGTTTATACTCACACACTGCAGTATAAGTACAACTTCTTTCTTTCTTTTCTTCTCTTTCTTTTGCCTCCAGGTTTATCATTGGGGCTCAGAGCCTGCACTGTGAATCCACTGCTCTTGGCAGCTATCTTTTTCTATTTTTTTGGATAGGACAGAGAGAAATTGAGAGCAGAGGGGAAGATGGGAAAGAGAAAGATCTGCAGACTTGCTTCACCACTTGTGAAGCAATCCCCCTGCACAAGGGGAGCGGGGGCTCAAACCAGGATCCTTGCCTGCCCTCCATAAGTATAATTTCTAGCATTATTATAATACTCAATATTTCCATATTAACTTCTGGAGAGTATTTAATCTGCCCGGATAGCATATGTCCCTCTATATTCCATGAATACAAAGACCCACATTAGTTTTTATCAATTCTGCTCGTATCTGTTTTTATTCATTAGTATAGATTTTATCTTTATTAATCTTTCATCAGACTCTCTATTTCTTTGATTTCTTGAATAAAAGTCTTTGCTCTATCCTTGGTTAGTTAAAAATGAAAACTTTTAAAGGCAAAAATTTTCCAGTCATTGTTCCTTTGGCTAAATAAAAGATTAGACTTACTGACTCCTGGGTTAAACTAAATCTAATATAGCAAAAAACAAAAGTGTTTGCCTTCTCTGTAGAGGACATGTTCCACATTGATGTTTTAAAGCAAGCCATTAATTATATTGTCCATCTGTTTTTTTATCTTTATGTGTTGCTGGATTATTAGAACTATCAAATAATAACAGGATAAAAATTTTTAAAAAGTCTACTAATATGAGGTAATCTGAGGTGGAAGGTATGGAGCATGATGTCACATGGGGGGCTTCTTTCGTAGACATCAAGATTCTAGCCTGTGGTTTGTTTGTAAAGAGGTAGGGATCTGTAATCATAGTAACTTGTTTTAGCCTTTCTGCCTTTCCTATTACTGTAGAAAAAGTAAAATCAGGATTGGAGAAATAATGTAATGGTTATGCAAAAAGACTCATACCTGAGGCCCTAGAGGCCCCTTTATGCCCAACACCACTATAAACCAGGGCTAAACTTTGCTTTGGTGAAGAAATAACAACAGGCCCACTAGGCTAATAGCTTACTACACCCTCTGCAAAATAACAACTAGACCCTCCTGCAACCACAAATTCAAGTGAATTTATAGGAATTTATAGGGAGTTACCCCAAAGGAAACAGGAGTGCTTTCTCCATGAAACTATAATAAAAGTTATAAAGTGTTAGGCTGATAAAAAGCCTGGGTCCTCCTGACTTAGTTAATGGTTAATTCTGTGACCTTGGGCAGATTCTTTTTTCACTGTACGATGTTGAATAGCTGTGTGATGGTAGAGAGATTTGGGCCTTGTATTAAATGCTTTCAGCATTTTTTTATAAAAATGTTTGTTATAGGCAGCTGTTGTATTCCTTTTATTAAACCATGCAAGTATTTTGCTAAGAAATGCTGTGTTTCCTTTCATTGTTTAAAAAAAGCAATGGTGATTACATGTTTCTACTTAGAGAACTGTAAGATCTGTAGATCTTATACACCTACTGTGATCTCACAGTTTTTATGTAATCCTAATTTATTTTCCTGCTTTAATTTGTTAATGAAGCAATTTACAGTCACAGATTATCTTAGGTAGTCTATTGTTAAATCCTCTTTGCATTCCTGGGAGTAAATTCTAATCCTTCACTTCCCAGCTGCTTTGTTTGCCATTTTGCAGAGAACTTTAAGATGCAGCTACCTTCAGCAGATGTCAAAATGACTTTGCCATTAATCACCAAACTAACTCCAATTCTTGGCAGAAGGTGACTATTGTGAGCAAAGAACCACACAATTTGTTTATAAGGGGGAAAGGCAGTGCCAAGCCATTCTATGATCTCATAGGTTTAATCATTCCGTATAAATTTTCAGTTTAGGTAAGTCACTGACATGCCTCAGATGCTGTTAGAACCTCTGAAAAAACCTTACAATGAACTTTTCTTTGGTAGGGAATGAGCCTCTTCCTTGTACAGTAAGTATAAGAATGGTAGGACATGTGTGTGTGTGTGTGTGTGTGTGTGTGTGTGTGTGTGTGTTTATCATTAGTGATTCAATAACAATTAACAAGGCTGTAAGATAAGAAGGTTACAATTCCATATAATTCCCACCACCAGAGTTTGGTATCCCATCCATTGGAAGGTTCCCTATTCTTTATCCCTCTGGGAGTACGGGCCAGAATTCCTCATTGGGTATAAACGGTAAAGGGTCTCTTTTGTAATTGCTTCTCCACTGAACATAGACGTTGGTAGGTTGATCCATCCATACTTCAACCTGTCTGTCTTTCCCTAGTGAGCTAGGGCTCTGGAGAGATATTGGTAAGGTCATCTGCCCAGGGAAGCCAGGATGGCATCATGGTAGTACCTGCAAAACTTGGTGGCTGAAAAACATTAAGATATAAATCAGGACAGTTTGTTAATAATCAGGAACCTAAAGGTCAAAATAGAACAGATGGAACAAAGGGTCTTGGTGTGGGAAGAAGCTAGGCAGTCCATTTCAAGGGGCCCATGGCATTAGTCATTTTTGCTTGAGCCAATAGCTAACATGCAGGTGGGCTAAGACTGTTGTCTGGGAAGATAGTGTCAGAGTTAAAATAGGACTACAAAGCTTGGTATGGGCAGAAAGTAGTTTCAAAAGATGAGGAAAATATATAAATACCATTAACTGTTAACCCCTATATCTATTCATAGTTAGCACAGGAGCCTGTGTAGCCTCTGCATCCCTGTCAGTCTGAGCTCACAGGTTCATGGTCATGGCTAGGAACATTTTAGGCTGCCCTTATTTCAGAGCCAGTCTTCCTCGAGTGACAGAGTAGATTGTCCCAGCCTCCTTTCGGAGAGTGGGGCAGTCCCTACCATTGCTGTTCTATATTGAGGGCAAGATCCTCTAGAGGTTCACATGAGGGCTTATGATGATGTTCCTGATAGAAGTGAACAGTGATGGTGGAAAGAGGGACCCATTATATATCTTGGCCCATCATATCTATGTGGGAATCTAAGGATACCCTAACTAGTGAACTGCAGATGATGGATTGGCCTGGTAGTGGCCAAAAAGGCCATCTTTAATGTGTGCCAGTCTCTTGCCTGTATCCAACTTTTGTAATCCTTACTTTAACTGACAAGGCTAGATTTAAGGTAGTTGAGTGAAATGAAGTAGAGAATAGGAGAGGAGGGTATCTAGGCCTAAGTACAAAGTATTTGATTAAATACTTTATGGTGTCTTTTTTAGGTCTTTCCACTTGCTTGCTGCACTTACTGAGTCTAAGTCTACTCATTGCAGACTATTGCACACTTTTCTTTAAAGTATATACTTTCCCCTAAGTTTTGGATACCTATGGACATGTACCTTATCCCTTGGGCCCTGGGTTCTGTAACTTTGTTAGGAAGTGGACTAGCAGGACTTTTACACTAATTCTGTGGGTAGCAGCCCAGTAATATAGCTCAGTGGATTGTCTCTCAAGCACAAGGTCCTCAGTTCAGTCCCTGGCATCACATGAACCAGAGTGATACTCTAGTTCTCTCTCTTTCCTCTCACCATTAACAAAATGAGTAAGTTTTTAAAAAATATTAATTCTATGAATAGTTGGGTTTTCTCTTCAGTTTCTTTGACTTTGGCTGTCTGCTAATATCATTATTCTTTTCAGTCTTTGCTATCTACCGTATAAATTTTGTTGGCAGCTTGATGTTTGGTCATGTGACATCTTTTTTTTTTTTTTGCCTCCAAGGTTATTGTTGTGGTTCAGTGCCTGCACTACAAATCCAGACGTCTTTCTCTCCCCCTCTCTGTCTTCCCCTCCTCTCTTAATTTCTCTCTGTCCTATCCAACATCAATGGCAAAAATAACAAGGGCAACGAAATGGGAAAAATGGCCTCCAGGAGCAGTGGATTGGCAGTGCAGGCACTGAGCCCCAACAATAACCCTGGAAGCAAAAAAAAAAAAAAGAAAAAATTATTAAAGAGAGAAAGAGAGAGAGAAGGGGAGACAGAGAGGGGGAGAGAAAGACAGACACCTGTAGACCTGCTTCACCACCTGTGAAGCGACCCCCCTGCAGGTGGGGAGCTGGGGATTCAAACCGGGATCCTTATGCTGGTCTTTGCGCTTTGGGCCATGTCTGCTTAAACCTCTGCACTACTCCCCCCCAACCCCTGGTCATGTGACATACTTTTGCATAACCCTGAGGGAGTGTCTGATTGCCACAGACTCTAGAAATATTAACCTCCTATAAGCCACAGAAAGCCAGGCCTATCCAGTAAGCAATATGTGGTTAAAAGAAGATCTTGTCTTTCTGTTTTTACATTTACTTTTTTACTTTTGTATGTATTTGAATATAAACAGAGAAATTGAGAAGGGGAGACAGAGGTAGAAAGAGAGATACTAGGAGTCAGGCGGTAACACAGCGGGTTGAGCATGTGGCGCAAAGCGCAAGGGTCAGCATAAGGATCCCGGTTCAAGCCCCCGGCTCCCCACCTGCAGGAGGTCACTTCGCAAGCGGTGAAGCAGGTCTGCAAGTGTCTATCTTTCTCTCCTCCTCTCTGTCTTCCCCTCCTCTCTCTTCTGTCCTGTCCAACAACAACAACAGCTATGACAACAATAACAACTACAACAAGTACAACAACAAGGGCAACAAAGTGGGAAAAGTAGCCTCCAGGAGCAGTGGATTCGTAGTGCAGGCACCGAGCCCCAGCAAAAAAAAAGAAGAGAAACTACTCTGGTTTTAAAGAAAGCCTAGGAGCTGGCAGCTGACTTACCCAGTAGAGCACACATGTTACTATGCCCAAGGACCAGAGTTTGGGACCAGGGCCACTACACAGGAGCACCTGAGTGTGTGGTGGTAGTGGTGGTGGTGGTGGGGCATTTCACAAGCTACTCTGGTGTCTCTCTTTCTCTGCACCTCCGTTCTTTTTCTTCCTCATCCTCTTCGTTTCTTTCTCTCTCTCCCCCCATGTCCCCCCTTCTATCTACAAGAAGGAAAAAAAAAAATCCATTGGGAGTGATGGATTGCAAAGCTCTGGTACTAACCCTATTTAGAAAAAGTCTAGAATACCCCAGGAAGTTGTGCCATCACCAGAGTGCTGGTCTTGCAGGCATGAGATCCTGGTCCTTGGGCATAGTAACATGTGTGCTCTACTGGGTAAGTCAGCTGCCAGCTCCTAGGCTTTCTTTAAAACCAGAGTACAACAGTATATTTTATATTGTAATCTAGAGCCATACGGCTTCACAGTTGAAACAGCATGTTCACAGAGCAGGGCCACAACATACCACAGGCCATGTGCTCTGACTCTCCCACATTGCTTCTCTTCTTGTTTTCTCTCTGCCTCCCTCCCTTTCTTGTGTACCACAACCTCCTGATCCAAAAGCACTTCAGATACAGCTGTGGTGTCTCTCCTGCTCTCTGTGTGTCTCTCTGAAAAAAAAAAAAAAAAGGAAGAAACACTCGGCCCTGAATCAGTGGAATCACACATGCATGAGACCCTGGCTCCGCAATAAAAGGAAAGAAAATCTCACTATACTGCCCTCCAATCACCTGTCCGTTGAGTGCTCTCTTGCATCTGACTCAGAAGCAGTGGGATATATTGGTCAAGACAGCAGACAAGATTCCCACCCCATAGAACTGACAGCCAGAAGGAGTGCATGTGAAATGCAATCAGAACAAAATGTTATTGTACATAGGGACCTGGAAGAAGTCTATTATGTGCCCAGCTTATGTTACCTGGTAATTATTGGGACTATCCTGTAGAATTAAAGGACTATAGAAAGGGAACATAGTTCTTAATAAAAACAATAATATAGCCAGGCAACAGGATATGATCTGACATTTAAAGCATAGGTAAGAGCTGGTGGAATAGCTTATTTGGATAGTACACTGCTTTGCTATGTGTGTGACGCAGGTTCAAGGACAGCTCCACTGTGTTGAACAAAAATTCAGTGCTTCAGTCTCTTCACTCTCTCTGCCTCTGTCTTATCTATCTGTATCTACATCATTATCATTTTCATTATTATTACAAACTTATTTTGCCACCAGGATTATCACTGAGGCTCACTAAGAATCCACCATTCCTGATGGCCATTCTCCTCCACACACCCCTTTTTTTCTTCTATTTTATTTGATAGGACAGACAGAATTGGAGAGATAGAAAGATAGATAAGATACCTGCAGCACTGCATCATCAGTGGTTTGTGAAGCGTCTCTCCTGCAGGTGGGGAGTGGGGCTTGAACCTGATCCTTGTGCATGATAATGTGTGTGCTCATTGGGTGCACCACCACCCAGCCCCCTAAATTTTATTAATAAAATGAAAACACAGTTTTTAAAAAGTTGCAAGGGGTTTGGGCAGTAGCGCAGAGGTTTAAGTGCACATGGCACAAAGCACAAGGACTGGTGTGAGGATCCCCATTTGAGCCCCCAGCTTCCCACCTGCAGGGAGGTCCCTTCACAAGCAGTAAAACAGGTCTGCAGGTGTCTGTCTTTTTCTCCCCCTCTCTGTCTTCCCCTTCTCTCTCCATTTCTCTCTTTCCTATCCAACAACAACAACATCAATAACAACAATAGTAATAGCCACAATAACGATAAAACAGCAAGGGCAACAAAAGGGGAAAAATTAGCCTTCAGGAGCAGTGGATTTGAAGTGCAGGCCCCAACCCCCCAGCAATAACCCTGGAGGCAAAAAAAAAAAGTTGCAAAAGCAAAATAAGTGTGGCATCATACACATTGTAGTAAAATATATGTTAATTGTAGGAGTGCATCCATATGTCATTGATGAAAAACCCTTCATGGAATGACCACACAGTAAATGGAGAATGTTGCACTTATTTTCTAGAGAGGAGAGAGACTGAGGCTTTACTAAATCCCTGTTAAAGTGAAAATATTTAGCAAATGTGGCAAATTTTTACCATTGTTAAATCTTCTGAGTGGTCATCATAACTTTGAGTGCTTTTCTGTACTTTAAAAATATTTACTTATTTAAAATTGAAAAGACAAGGCAGCCAGGTGGTAACATGCTCAGTTGAGCACAACTGGACCCAGGTTTCAGACCCTGCTCTCCACCTGCAAGGGGAAAGCTTCATAAGTTGTGAAGCAGGTCTAGAAGTGTCTCTCTTCCTCTCCCCCTCTCTATCTCCTCATCACTTCTCAATTTTTCACTCTCTGATCAGATAAAAATGAGAAAAAATGGCTCCCAGGAGTGGTGGATTCGTTGTGTAGATACAATAACCCTGGTGGAAAAAAAAATTTTTTTTTGAAAAGTCAAAATGAGTGTGCTGTTTCTCCTGTGAAGGATGCATAAACATTTCTGTGTCTTGAGCTGACTTGTATTTTCTCTTCCTCTTGTACTCTAAGGAAACATTTGTAACAAAGTATTTGGTGACTGAAAAGATTTGCGGCTGTGGGTTATCAGATTCTGGGGCACTGCTCCTGGACCACCAGCAGAGGGTGCTGCTCTATAGCAGACCAGAGGCAATCTCTCTCCTGGTGCAGTCCTGCTCAGCCAGGGAGGCAGTTGTAGCAGTGTATACAGCTTGCTTTATGGCTGCAGAAAGAGGAACAGAATCTACTCACTTTTCTCTAGAAGTTCATAGCCTTGGCTATCTCTGAAACTGAGAATACAAAATTGCTGCTGGGTGCATTCCAGAAAGTCTCCATCCAGTTGCATGGATGAGCCTTATGTGAGGCTTTCCTTTCTCTTTATCTGACCAGACAACCTTCCTTTATTCCAGGTAGAGAAGGATTATTCTTACCTGAAGGAATTGTGTGACCATCAAGCAGAACAACTGAGCAGGACCAGCCTCAAACTGCAGGAGAAATCCTCTGAGAATGATGCAGAGATCAAAGATATGAAGGAAACCATCTTTGAACTAGAAGACCAGGTGGAACAACATAGAGCAGTCAAGTTGCATAATAATCAGCTTATCAGTGAGCTAGAAAGTAAGTGTGACATGGGGACCAGGTTTGAGTGAGGGAGAGGGGATTGGTTGGTAGCAAACTGGGTAGAACATGCACATCACTGAGTGAAAGGACCCCTGTTCACGCCCCCGTCTCCACCTGCAGGAGGTGACCTTCATGAGCCGGAAACCAGCACTTTGGTGTCTCCCTATCCTCTCAATTTCTTTCTGTCTCTGTAAAAAGTAATAAATTATAAAATGACCACTAGGAGTGATGAATTCATGTAGCCATTGAGCCCCAGCAATAACCCTGGTGGCACTTTAAAAAAAAGGGGGGTGAGAGGGAGTAAGATACAAAGAAATCAGCAACAGTGGGTACTATAGGAAGGTTTGTGAGAATGTGTGTTGCCTGGAGCTTAATAAAAGACTTCTAGTAAGAATGACACCTTAAAAAAAAAAATTGACTAGGGGCCAGGAAGATGGCTCAGTGTTGGTGGGTGGAGCATATGCCTTACCATTCATGAGGCCCTGGGTTTAATCCCCTGCACCACCGGGACAGCACTGAAGGAACTCCATAGTGGAGTGGTACTTGAGTGCTTTATCTTTCTCCCCTTCTGTATCTCCCTCAATAAAATTTTTAAGCAGAATAATTAATCTCTTAAGCTAAACTACAAGCTGGATGACATAGAAGAAGAGATTATTGAGTGTAAGTCAACAGCGTATAATAAACATGCATTATAGAAAGAAGCAGATGTGTTTTGTAGAGTCAGATACACTGTGTGAGCCATGCTGCTGACCACACTCCTCAGGTGTTTTGCAGTTTGTTGTTTTTAAGGTCTGACAGATAGGAAGATGGATGACCTTGTCAGACTGATAGGAACACCATGTGCTCTCCATCTCAGGGAGAAAACAGGTTTAGGGTGTGTCTCGATGAGGGCAGGGTATCAAGTAATTTAGAGATATTGGCCACTTAACTGCTAAAGAAACCTCAGTACATGGCTATTTAAGCACTCATTGTTAGCTTGAAACGAGGAAAAGTGGTTTTTAAAGAGGTTAAACAGTGCTTATTTTGTCCCAATACATCCTATCAAATGATCACATATGAAGTATCTGCTTTCCTAACAAAAAACTAATGCACAGCTTTTTCAGTGACAAGTAGTGGTGGCTGAAAATAGCTTAGTTGGTTCCCCCAACCTGTTGAGTGTTTCCTGGTTGTTTGTGGACTCCATTTCTATGACTTCACCAGCTTGCCATTATGTGCTTGTGACCCCCCCCCTCAAGTCAATAGCCATGGTGCTTTGGGAGGCATCCAAAAGTAGTGAAGTATCTGTGTCTCCCAAAGTGCACTCCCAGCTCAGGTTCAACAAGAGGATGGTCCACCTTCTTGTTCAGCTCTCCTTTTTCTTTCTTTCTGTTTTGCCCCCAGGGTTATTGCTTGGGGCTCAGTGCCTGTACCACCAATCCACTGCTCCTGGAGACTTTTTTTTTTCCCTTTAGTTGCCCTTGTTGTTTTATCATTGTTGTGGTTATTATTATTATTATTATTGTTGGATAGGGGGCAGAACAGAGAGAAATGGAGAAAGGAGGGAAGACAAAGGGGGAGAGAAAGATAAACACCTGCAGACCTGCTTCACCACTTGTGAAGCGACCCCCCTGCAGGTGGGGAGCCACGGCCCTGAACCAGGATCCTTATGCTTGTGGTCCTTGTGCTTTGTACCATGTGCGTTTAACCCGCTGCACTACCACCCAACCCCCCTCAGCTCTCCTTTTTCATGTTTGACTTAGTACCTTTTTTTGTTTGTTTCTATACTTTTGCTGGTTATTTTACTGTTTAAAATGGCTCTAAAAAGTGTAATCTAATGCTTCCCAGTGTTGTTAAGTGCCGGAAAACTTCAGAGCATCCTATGGAGTTATGGTCCATACAGACCAGACCTATGCTGGTCTCTCACTTTGGAACAGACAGAAAAATGGCAAAAATCTATGAACTTATGAATAGTTATTTTTGTCTTTTTTGTTTTTCATATCATGGCAACAGCTTTATTGTGAACCTGGAAACCAAAGAAATCTGCAGTTGTATTGTCTGGGGTGAGGCAAGCGTTAAGCCCTTTTGGGCTAGTTCCCCATGACTCGCAGGGCTCAACAGTTCACCCACATTTAAGCTTAGATGACTGGCAGCTGCATGATGGGAATCAGAGGCAGGAAGAGAGGGGGGGGGCTTGTCCTTAGCTAGGGAGCATGTCCCATCACTGGTAGAACAGTTAGAGTTGCCCCCAGCCCCATCCTGTGCCCCCTGGAGACTCCTAATTCTGTGGGTTACAATCTGGGACTTGAGCATCTGCTCCTTCAGAATGCTTCCCAGGTGCCTACAAGGTGTGAGAAACCCCACCTCTAGGGGCTGGTCTAAAAGTCCCAATTGTCTAGTCTCCGCTGTACAGGAGCTCCTTTCCTCTTGGTGGGTAAGGACTTTCAGGACAACTGTGAATGACAATCATAAAGTCAAGACATTATGTAGTAAGTATGAAAAGCTGTTGCCACAGTGCTGCATGGTAGCAAGTGAGGTTATAACCTAAGCTTTGTTTATTTTCCACATCATCCTATTTTCTTTTTATATATATATATTTTTTATTTATTTCCTTTTGTTGCCCTTGTTTTATTATTGTAGTTATTATTGTTGTTGTTGTTGGATAAGACAGAGAGAAATGGAGAGAGGAGGGGAAGACTGAGAGGGGGAGAGAAAGATGGATACCAGCAGACCTGCTTCACTGCTTGTGAAGCGGCTCCCCTGCAGGTGGGGAGCCGGGGCCTCGAACTGGGATCCTTACACCAGACCTTGCGCTTTACACCACCTGTGCTTAACCCTCTGTGCTGCCGCCCAACTCCCCATCCTATTTTCTGTCTTGGAAGAACCTCCTGCTCTCTGTCTTCAGGGAGCTGGATTGGGGTTTGTACTAGAACCTACAAGCCTTAAGGCCAGTCACAGAATGCAGCACTGCCCCCTGCCTGGGTCATCCCATTTGCCTTCTCCAGAGAATCTCGCCTCTTTCCCAACCCGTCTGACCTTTTGTGTTTAGGCAACGTGATAAAGCTAGAGGAGCAGAAGTTAGATCTGGAGCGGCAGCTGAAGACTCTGACCAAGCAGATAAAGGTAAGGTGTGCTTACTGCAGGGCAAGGAACCCTCTCCACCCTGATCCTACCAAGTATCTTTCAAAAGCACTTTGATAATCCTCTCCAGCCTGTTTTATCATAGCACGTTTCCCTCTCATGGGGCTAAATGAGACTAAAGTTGATTTGGATGTGTGTTGGGGGTAGGGAGCATGGTGGCAGTAGTAGAGTGATAGCATCATGGTCATACAAAAGACTGTCATGGGGAGTCGGGCGGCAGTGCAGCAGGTTAAGCGCAGGTGGCACAAAGCGCAAGGACTGGCCTAAGGATCCCGGTTCGAGCACTTGGCTACCCACCTGCAGGGGAGTTGCTTCACAGGCAGTGAAGCAGGTCTGCAGGTGTCTATCTTCCCCCTCTCTGTCTTCCCTTCCTCTCCATTTCTCTCTGTCCTATCTAACAATGACAACATTAATAACAATAATAACTACAACAACAATGAAAAACAAGTACAACAAAAGAGAAAATAAATAAAATATAAAAAGAAAATTAAAAAAAAAAAAGACTTATGACTGGGACTCTGAGGTTGTAGGCTCACTCCCCAGGTACCACCTTAAAGCCAGAGCTGAGCAGTGCATCAGATGGAGTGGAGTGGAGTGGAGTGGAGTGGAGTGGAGTGGAGTGGAGTGGAGTGGAGTGGAGTGGAGTGGAGTGGAATGAAGTGGAATGGAGTAGAATAGAGTGGAATGGAGTGAAATGGATTGGAATACTGGCAGGCAGTGAAAGGAAAGCAGCTGTTTAGTTTTGGCATAGAGACCTCTGGTAACACAGAGGTCTAATTCTCTCTGTGCTGTTGCCCACACTGTAGGGCGGTAAAGCAGTGCCTCCTTTGGTGCTGCTTACTCAGTTTGCCCAGGGACACCTCGGGCCCTGGCACTGACACTTACTGTCTGCCGTTCCTTTTTCAGGAGGAGACAGAAGAGTGGCGGCGCTTCCAGTCCGACTTGCAGACGGCAGTGGTCGTGGCCAACGATATCAAGTGTGAAGCCCAGCAGGAGCTGCGCACCGTGAAGAGGCGGCTGCTGGAGGAGGAGGAGAAGAATGCCAGGCTGCAGAAGGAGCTGGGGGACATGCAGGGCCATAGCAGGTGGGTGCCAGCAGAGCCTGGCTGCTGACTCCTAGGACCTCACACACAGGGCTTGGTTTCCCGCTTCCTTACTGTGCTTGGCCCCAGCCACATCTGGAGACAGGATACTTTACTATTTTTGTGCCAAAGTCCAAGCTCTTTTCTAGGCTCACTTCCACTGTTGCCACTGCTCCACAGCTTAGAGTTTTCTATCCAGGGCTCATTCACTGGGCCTGAGGAGCTAAGAATAGTCTTCATTTCCTTAGGTGCAAAAATTCTGGCCAGATGTGCACCCAGGTGGACTGAAGTCACACCCAGGATGCTTCTTCAGTCAGTTGAGAGGGAGGGACATACAGACTCAAGCAGACAGTAGCAACACTTGTGACTGTCACTCTTGCCAAAGGCCAAAGCTGGGCTTGCTCCCAGGGAACACCTTGGACCCTGGCACTGTTGTATGCAGACTGTCATTCCTGGTGGCAGTGGGCAACTGCTACCAGGTAAAGGACTAGTTCCTTCTGGCTACAAAAGGATGATTGTGGGGAACATACACCTGCTAGTTCATATGTGACTTTCACATTCTTGAGAGCTTGTTTGGAGGTTCTAGCAGGGGAGCACAGCTACTCATATACCCTCAACTGAAGACTGGTCCATCTCTATTCAGGGAAGGCCGTCCTCTTCGACCATGTGCGCAGCTTCGGGAGGGACGCACATGGAGCAGTGAGGGAGGAAGGGGACACCCGCCTAGCCAGCCAGATCAGCAAAATCAACCCTGGCGATTGCAGCCAGATCGGCCTCACATCCGACTTTCACATTCTTAAAGAAGGGAAATCATACCAAGCATTACCCCTCCAAGAATTCCTCTCAACAGAAGAAAGTATTCCTACCTCATGCTGAACTCTGAGTTCATTATGATTTTTCTTATTTTATTATATATATATTTTGCCACCAGGATTATCTCTGGGGCTCAGTGCCTGCATGACATTCATCATGACATTCATCATGACATTCATCATGGCTACCCCCATCTCTTTTATTTTTTTATATTTATTTATCTACTTATTTACAGAGACAGAACTTGAGAGAGAGGGGGGAATAGAGAGCTGCATCACTGCTATACCACTTATGAAGCTTCTCTTCTGCAGGTGGGGACCTGGGGCTTAAACCCAGGTCCTTACACGTGGTGATATGTGTGCCACTGCCCAGCCCCAGAGTTTACTATTATTTAAAATGCAAATGGAAGGGTAGGGGAGGTAGCATAATGGTTATACAAAAAGTCTATGATGCTTGAGTCCTAGGTTCAATCCCTTATGCCACCATAAGCCTAAGCTGAATAGTGCTCTGGTAATAAATAAATAAATAAATAAATAAATAAATAAATAAATATTCAAATGGCTTACAAATAAGACCAGAAGCAGGCTTTAACTAATATAGAGTCACCTTTCTCCCATCAGGAATAAATATGCTTATCATTATTGAGATTCTTGGATATTGTGAGTTATTTTTTTAAATCATCAGGCATCTTTCAAATGACAAATGCATTTTCAAGTCCAACTTAGTGGGTTATGAATGTTGACTCTTACAGATTTCCCTATGACATTTTGTCAAAGTCAGGAAAGTTGTTTCTTGGCTAGATCTAGAATTCTCAGTTCTAATCTGATGTCTTATCAGGGACCCCATGACACTGGGAAGAGTAAATGTCTTTTCAGAATTCTGTTTTGCTTCCCTTACCAAAAACTTGCTCCAGTGAATTCCTCATTTATTCAGGACTTTCATATGAAATAACCTCTAGTGAAGGATCAAGATAAGGTATGTGGCTAGTTTCACAATCCACTCTTGAAAATGAAGATCATTCTTTCATAGCCACGCCCTGAGCACCAGAGCATGTGCTTTTTTAAGTTAAGGGAAAAGGCAAACAGGGAAACTTGATCTTGTGCTCCCTAACGAAGTGATCACAGGTTCATTCTAGTTCGCTTTTTATGGATTTGCTTTTGTTCATTTTGTTTGTCTCATTTCTATACTGTGTGCCTTTGGAAGATAAACCAAGTTATAACTTGCATCACTTCGTGTATACATTATTTTAAAGGTGAAGGATAAATTCTGACTTTATGTAATGGTCCTGAATAAGTTAGTATTGTATGAGATACTACCTGCCTCTCCCCACCCTCCTCCTATTCTCTCTCTCTGTCTCTTTCTCTCTCTCTCTTTGTCCCTCTCCCTCTCTGACAGAGAGGCAGAGAGAGAGAGTGAAAGGTCATGCTACTAGAAGCTTCCTTCAGTCCAGTGGGGGCTGGGCTCAAACCTGGGTCATGTACATGGCAGAGCAGTACACTATTCGAGTGAGCTATTTTACCATACTAAGGTGCTGCATTTCTTGTATAGAGTCTTAAAATGCAAGCAAGATTATACAACTGGAACTCACTATGATGGGGAATCTCTGTTGCTTGTGTCTCAACTGTTTTTCATATGTGAAGTCTCTTTAAATTGAGCATCACTTTGAAACACACACACACACACACACACACACACACACACACACACACACGGTATATTTCTCTCAATTTTCCAAAGGTTTGAAAAAGTACTTCCCAAATCCAACAGTTTAATCCCTGATTACGGACATTTTGGAATCTGAGCACTGACTCCTGTCTCAGACAGGGCATATTGCTGAAAACATTTTAGGTGTCAGAATATTTTCATCTTATCTTGCATGGGCCAGACAACTGACAGTGCTTGTTTCTTGTTCTACCTTGTGCTTTTCTAGCAAGTTGCCCTTTTTATTATTTTTTAATTTATTTTATTTTTATTTATAAAAAGGAAACACTGACAAAAACTATAGGATAAGAGGGGTACAACTGTACACAATTCCACCACCAGAATTCCGTATCCTATCCCCTCCTGGATAGCTTTTTTTTTTTTTTAATTGTTGCCCATTCTAAAGAGTTGACTTTCTGAAAGCTACTGGCTGATGACTCAGCTACTTCCCGAAGAGACCCACTTGAGCAAGACTCGAAACTAGCCCACACCCTCCAAGGCCCTGAGAGGCAACCTTGTTGGTGTCTCTGGGCTGAGTGAGTTCAGAGAACTAATAAGACTTTTACAGTTCTCTCGGGAGAACTCAATTTGTCTTTCTTGATTCAGCCAAAGATAATTAACACCTTGGCGGTGACAGAGGACCCACATTCTCACTCTGCATACATAGAGGGACATCTGAGAGAATGTATTATCAGAGAGCAGGAGGGAAAATGAAGCCTTTTGTCTAATTGAACATTTATTAACAAGAACTCAATAACTGAAACAGAGTGAAATATTATTTACCTTAGTGTTTTAGATAATGCTAGAACTGCTCATTAAGCAATCTTCACGTCCAGTACATCTTCTTTCCTTCTCTTTCTTTTTTTACATAGATAGATAGATAGAGATATATATATATAGATAGATAGATAAATAGGGATAGGACAGAGAGAGAAAATGAGAGGGACAGAGGATATAGAGAAGGAAAGAGACAGACACCTTCACTGTTTCAGTGCTTGTGAAGCATACCCTCTACAGGTGAGGACCAGGGACTTGAGCCCTAGTCCTTGCACATGGTAATGTATATGCTCAACCTGGTGCCATCGCCTGCCTCCCCACTTCTGGTATGTTTTCAAAGTTGTTTTTGTTTCCAAGTCAGAACTGCTTACATTGGAGTACTTGGAAAATAAGACTATTGACAGGTTCACCACTTGCTAGCAAAGCCTCCTTGCCAACCTCAGTTCCTTCCTCTGTTCGGTGAGTGGATGAAAGCAGGTCGTGTTTTAGGGTCTACTTTTCTCTGAGACTAGTGGATCATATGACTTTTCTCTGATGAAGAGCCTGGGGTTGATGTGTCAATAATTCTCTCTCTGCCATGAAGGCCTTCCAAACTCACATTTTAACAGGTGTGTGGACCTCATCTTCTTTTTCTGGAAGTCTGAATAAGTCAGGTTCTTTGGATGGACCTAGAAATGATGTTTTGCCAAGGATGTATAAGTTAATGCATAAAAAAAAAAAAAAGGGACCAAACAACTCTGTCTGCTCTGATTTCTTTCAGTTTTGAGCATTAAATAGAAAGACTAAGGACCAGGGTGACAGCTCACCAGGTAGAGCTCATGCCTTGCCATGCACATGGCCCAACACCAAATGGGAGTGCCACAAACTAGGAGAAGCTCCAGAGCTGTGAAGGCGCTTCTCTCTCTGCCTCTCTATATAAATAGAAAAGATAAAAAATAAAAACTTGGGGGATCGGGCGGTGGCGCAGTGGGTTAAGCGCATGTGGCGCAAAGCGCAGGGACCGGCGTAAAGATCCCGGTTCGAGCCCCCGGCTCCCCACCTGCAGGGGAGTCGCTTCACAGGCGGTGAAGCAGGTCTGCAGGTGTCTATCTTTCTCTCTCCCTCTCTGTCTTCCCCTCCTCTCTCCATTTCTCTCTGTCCTATCCAACAACGAATTGCGTCAACAAGGGCAATAATAATAACCACAACGAAGCTACAACAAGGGCAACAAAAGGGGGGAAAAATAAATAAAAAAATAAAAATAAAAAAATAAAAACTTGGTCCAGGACTGGTGAAATTATGCATGTACAAGACCCCAGGTCTTAAAAAAAAAAAAAAAGTGAGCAAGAGAAAAAAACATTGAAATTAATACTTCAAAACTAAAGCATCAAGGGGATGCTGGTGGTGGTGCACCTGGTTGAGTGCAAATGTTACCATGCTCAAGGACCTGGGTTCAAGCCCCTGGTCCCTACCTGCAGAGCGGAAGCTTCCCAATTGGTGAAGCAGTGCTACAGGTGTCTCTCTGTTTCTCTCCTTATCTCTCATTCCCTCTTGATTTCTGACTGTTTCTATCCAGTAAATATAGATAATTAAAAAAAAAAAAAAAAAGTAAAGCATCAGTACTTTTCCTGAAAAGTCAAGTCCTGGGACATTAGCACAGCGTACACACAGAGAGCAGCTGAACTGGATGACGTGAAGGACCATAAACCATCTCTCTAGTGATCCACTGTTGGTGGCAGTACATGTCACAAGCCCTGAACTGGTCGACAGATACCTCTGCCCACTTTCTCTGGCTCTGAAACAGGAAAGACTACTATTTTTAGGGTGACTTACTCAAATCCTTGCTGTATTTTTCATAAGACTAATGAGCGCCTACGAAAAACATCTTTACACAGAGATCATTGCAAACACTAAGCATCTGTGCCAAACCAGACATGTTGGCTTCCCAAGTAGAATGTCTGCAACTCAAAGCACGTCTTGCTCGCACTCCTGGCTCTGGCGTGAGCAGCATGGTGACTTAACACTCTCCGTGAGCTGGCTTTTAACTCTGTGCACCCGTGTGCACCCGTGTGCTCTGCCTCACATCCTCATGTGTGACTGTCGCACCCTCTGTTTCATCTTCACCGCACTAGTGTCTCACACACCAGTGTTATGTAGCTGTAATCGGAGAGGGAAATGAGGACTCGGGAGGCACCAAGTTTCATATCTCTCATGCCCCATCCTCAGCCCTGATGTAGGGGGATCAGCTCTCCTGGGGTCGGGGGTGGGGGGTCCCTGCACCTCACATCAGCACCCACCATGCCAAGGGCATTTTATATGGCTCTGTAGTCTTCTGTGCCAGCAAGCATAACTTATTTTGCTGTCATTATACATAGTTTTCTTTGTTTGAATTTGTATTTATGGCATTGGATACATAGCCTCTAACTTCCTAAAAATGTTTTTTATCACATCTGAGGGATTCACATGAGGCATACAGAGAGAGAGAGAGAAAGAGAGAGAGAGGACCACTTTGGCACATGCAATGCCAGGGATCAGACCCAGAACTTCAGGCATACAACTCCCTTGCTCTACCAATTGAGCCACTTCCCCAACCACAGTGTAGCTGTTAGGTTTATTTATTTATGTATTTACTTATTTTTTATTATAGCCACCAGGTATTAGTGTCAGCACTATAATCCACTGCTTCTGGCAGCCATTTTAAAAATATTTTTTCTTTTAGCTTTTTTTTTTTCCTTTATTTTTTATTTGATAGAACACAGAGAAATTAAGTGTGGCAGAGGAGACAGAAATACAGACACTTGCAGACTTACTTCACCACTTCTTAGCCTTCCCACCTTCAGGTGGGGAGCAAGGGCTTGAACCCAGATACTTGCACATGGCAATGTGTGCACGCCTCCTCTAATGTTAAAGAACTATGTCTGCTTTACCACTCTCAGACCTCATTGATACATACTGGCTTTGAAATGTGGGTCAAGGGACTGGGGAGACAGCATAGAGATTATGCAAAAGATTATCATGCCTGAGGTTCTGAGACCACAGGTTCAATCTACAGCACCACTATAAGCCAGGAGTTGAGCGGTGTTCTTTCTCTTTATCTTCCTGTTTGTATCCCTCTCATTAATAAACATAAATTAATTAATTATATTTTAAAAGAAAGTAAACACATAAGATTTCCCCTAACCCCTTGGGATTTTCATACTGCAATAATAAAAGGAGTTTGCTTTTTCCTCTTCTTTTTTGTCCTTGACTGCTGGATACTGCAGGCAAACAGTGGACACTTTGTAAGTGATTTTGTTCACCCTGGACATGTCCACTCTGCCCACACAGTTGTCTGGTAACAGGGCCAGTGGAGGAGGCCTGACAACAGCATATCCTGTAGTTTTTGCCTCTTTCTCCTTCTGAAGACCTCTGACTTTCCAGAACTGGAACAGTACAAACTAAAACCTGTTGATCCTGTTCTGGATATTAACTTTTCCTTGTGTGACATTGTGAGCTATTAATCCTTCTGTCTGTAACCTACAATCATTAAATGACACCTTTTACCAGCCTCTTCCCTCCCATTTCTTTTTTCACAGCTCCATCATCTCTGTCAGCTAACAGAGCATGTGGTAGAAGAAAGACAGCCAAGTCCTTGCCATGATTGGAAACTACAGCCATTTTATATATATATATATATATGAAAGGGGGAATAATATAGAAGGGACATCACCTCTATTTTATAGAGTCAAATTGTCCCCCTGTAACATCCACTAATTGCACATGGAGTCATTGCTATCAAGTCTCCTCATCGTTTTTCTACATTTTGGAACAAGCTCATTGAATGATCAAGATGAGTCTTCTCCTCCCCCCCCCCCCCCCAAGATTCAGTAGTTTTCAATTTGGAACATCAAATGAAATTCTGAAAAATAAAAAAAAGATAGAAAATCCGTTGTGAATAAAATGTTTTTACAAGTGCTCAGGCAAAGTAGTGACGGATCAAATGCAGAGTGCTAGTGAGTGCAACCCAACTTCAACTCTGGGGACTTTTATTTTCACCCCTTCTTTTGAATGCATTGTTTGATCATCTTGGAATTGACACTATAAAATACAGGAAGTGTGAATTCTGCTTCCTTTATAAAGCCTTTGCATAGCTGAAGCGTGACTTCATTACTTCATCTGAAGCCAAGTCATCACTAAGTCTTGGTTCAATTTCCAGAATCTCTGTTGACCTTGACCTAAATAAATGTAGTTAAGCCAGATAAACACTCACAATGACAATAACAATTGTGACCTAACTGAAAAGTAGTGAACAGCATCTGCAACCAAGGCCTCAAGATGAAAACTTACCCTGCAAACGTAAAGACGTTGAAATCCGCAAGTGGATCACTCAAAGTGCCCCAAACTCTTATGTGTGGTTTTAAAATTTAGGAAGTACATGTCGCTTTGTGAAGATCTTTGTTGCATCTCTGATGCAACAGCCTCCTTGGGCAAAACTGACAGCATCGCTCGTGTAAGGAACTACTGTACAGTTTTGACAGAGCTGGGGCATAAGCTCCATTGTCAGGTGATAAGCATGAAAACAGTTGGGGCCAGGCATCCTCTTTAACTCAGGAGAACATTTTGTGGTGTCAGACAGGAAATCACAAAATAACTGGGAATTTTTCACTTGGTAGTGGGGAAAAAAAAAAAAAAAAGATGGTGATATCTCTGTAGACATTTGCTGTAGACATTTGCTAGAATTGCCCCATTGAAGAAGACATTGATACTAATACTATTGGAGATCTTTACCTCAGATTGAGAATTCCTAATATGATTTAAAACTCTTTTGCCAGGTATTTTCATATACTATCAAGAAAAATGCAACCTTAACATAAATTGCCTAACTGGCTTTGCACCCATCACACCTTGAGATCTCTTTACTCTGGGTACTATTGAATATTTTTGTATGTAAGTGTTCATAAAGTGCTAAATAAATATGTTGTTATTTAGAAACGTCTGTTGCTTGATTTTTCACTCTCTGGCTGTATTTTGCTGGACCTCTATGTTTTGTTCTAAAGTTTCTAGCATTTTACAGCAAGGTCAAATAGCTAGCATTTGGTGTGGAAGCAGGCTGGCTTACAGCTTAGTCCAAGTTGTAGAGAGGAGGCTGAACTTAAATGAGAATGTAATTTTGGGGGGAATGTAATTTTTAAAGTATTTTATAAATTCACTTTAAAGCAAAACCCTAGACTATCAGGAAACATAGTGCATGGACTCAAAGTCTAGATTTATCTTGTTGAAATTTAAGAGAAAATAGTTTAGTTATATAATATAATGACTTATGAAGTAATATTTAAGTGTGCTTGTAACAAAACGAAGATTCATAAGGAAAAATGTTAATCTTTCCCCCCTCCATTCCTCTTCCAGAAGGTAATCAATGTTAACAAAGTATGTTTTTGTTTTCCTTTCCTTTTATTCATATAGATATATGTAGAAGTCATCTTCATAATCAATATAAAAATGGGATTACATTTGAATAATACTCTGCATTTTCTCATTTCATGTGACATTGGATCAGGGCCATCTTTATAGGCATACATTTTTTAAATATTTTATTTATTTATTGGCTAGAGACAGAAAAGTTGATAGGGAGGAGGGGAAGATAGATAAGGAAAGAGAGAAAGTTACTTCCAGTACTATTTCACCATTTACGAAGCTTCTCCCCTGCAGGTGGGGACCAGGGGCTTGAACCTGCATCCTTATGTAGGTAACATGTGCCCTCTAAATGGTGTGCTCCTTTCATATACCTTTATATACAACATATATTTATTTATATATATTAGCAGATATTGGCAGATCACTTATATGAAACTTATGACATTTTACTCTTAGTGAGAATGTCCATTTATGTATAGCCTTAGCACCTGTGGATAGTATTAGTCTTCTTTTTTGTCAGTAAGATGAACAAAAATGCTTAAGTACTTTAGTTTGTGTTTCTCTGAGTATATTTTTATGTATATTATCCATTTGCATTTTCTTCTTCTGAGGGTTGCTAAATTAGCACTTCTGCTTACGTTTTTCATTGAGCTGATTATCATTTACAAATTAGTATTGAGGATGTGTTTATCCCAGTATATTATGGATCTATTGACTTTACCAGGTTTGTCAATTTTTTTTAGCTTTTATATGTAATATAGTCTGTTAGTGTTTTCCTTTACTGCTTAAGACTTTCCCTACCCTAACCTATTAAATAAATAGACTATTAAATAAATAAATAAATGTAGTCTGATGTGAAGTATGCTTCGTTTTCTTACAGACAGCAAGTCATGCCAGTACCATTTGTTATCCAAAAATACCCTTTACTCACTGAGTTTAAATTCCATCTTCACATTGTTCATTTCATTGAAATTCAGGAGGTTACATATTCACACATACCCTTGCCCTTTTTTCTTCCCCTCATGAGTTGGCTCTGCTTTAAAATATTTCAGTAGAACTACAAAGTTGCTGATAGCTTTGTTTAAATTCATCCATTTTTTTCTGTCCTCTTCCATATATATTTTTTGAGTTTTATGCTAAGGCAGATCCTATTAAGTGTGGTGTTATGTTTCCTGTTGATTCTGCTCCACTGAGATCCTTGTACTTGGCCTGACTACTATTCACCTCTTCTTATCCCTTAGGGTGAAAGTTCCTTAAATCAAATCTATGCTGCAGAGGCCAAGACAGATGTGCAGACAGCACAGAAGGGACAGGTGCCCAGTGAGGGAATCCACTGGAGAGTGGAGCCAGCCTTCTGACTCTAGTTTTGCTTGCCCTGCTGTCCATTTTCAGTGTGACTGTGGCTCTTCCCATCTGCCCAATTTGCTCCTGTCCCTGGTGTCTGGGATGAATTGTCCCTGACTCCTACAATAGCCAAACTTCACTGTGACAAGCCTTTTCTGTTTTATTTCTTTTTTTTTTTTAATTTATTTATAAAATGGAAACACTGACAAGACCATAGGATCAAGTTCTCTGCAAATTCTCCTTGCTTCCACTGCCTCTCTGACCTCTATTCAGAGATACCAATAGGGTTTCTTCCACATCTTCATGTTCTTAGAAAGAACATGTTCTGTGCTCACTTCGGCAGCACATATACTAAAATTGAAATGATACAGAGAAGACTAGCATTGCTCCTGCACAGGATGACATGCAAATTCATGAAGCGTTCCATATTAAAAAAGAAAGGAAAGAAAAGAAAGAAAGAACATGTTCTGTTTTCTTTCTGACACACACACACACACACATATTTATTCTCTATGAAGAAGAAATTCTTTGGTCTAAGGCATGCAGACAGTATCATTCTGTAGTTCCCAAGGCTGATGAAGGAGTTTTGCAGTGTATTTCTTTGGTTGTGATTCCTAGAATTTGGAGATTAATGTATTTTTATTCACTCCATTGTGTACTGGGCAAGTTTCTCAAGTGGCATGGTGATGTTATGGTATCTCCTCTATACGCTCCATCTCTCCCTGTATTCTCATTTCTCTGTGTGTCTGCTACTGAAAGAGATTTAAAAGAAAAAAAAAAAGGTGGGAGTCAGGCGGTAGCACAGCACGTTAATCACACATGGCACAAAGCAAAAGGACAGCATAAGGATCCCGGTTCAAGCCCCGGCTCCCCGCCTGGTGAAGCAGGTCTGAAAGTGTCTTTCTTTCTCTCCTCCTGTCTTCCCCTCCTTTCTTGATTTCTATGTCTTACCCAACAATATCAATGGCAATGGTAACAATGACGACAACAACAAGGGCAACAAAATGGGAACAAATGGCCTCCAGGAACAGTGCATTCGTAGTGCAGGCACCGAGCCGAGCCCCAGCAATAACCCTGGAGAAAAAAGAAAAAAAAAGACCACTGTGGGGAGTGGGGCAGTAGTGCAGTGGGTTAAGTGCCTGTGGCTCAAAGCACAAGGACTGGTGGAAGGATCCCAGTTCAAGCCCCGTCTCCCAGCCTGCAGGGGAGTCGCTTCACAGGCAGTGAAGTAGGTCTACAAGTGTCTGTCTTTTTCTCCCCCTCTCTGTCTCCCCTCCTCTCTCCATTTCTCTGTCTTATCCAACATCAACGACATCAATAACAACAACAATAATAATTACAACAATAAAACAATAAGGGCAACAAAAAGGAGAATAAATATTTTTTAAAAGGCCACTGGGAGTGATGGGACTGTACAGATACAAAAACCATGTGGCAAAAATAAATAAAATAGTAAGGTATTTGTATTCCAAGAATAGGGGAGATATCTCAGAGGTAGAGAGAGCATAGGACTTTGTACACATGAGGCCCCAGGTTTGTTTCCTGTAACTGCATATGCCAGAATTGAACAGTGGGCCAGTCTGTTCCCCCCCCCCCCAATTAAAAAAATCAAATAAATATTTGCTTTAAAGCTTTTTTGTAACTGGAGAAATAGCTCAACTAGTAGAGCACCACCTTTCCATGCCTGAGGTTCCCAGTTCAATCCCTAGTACTACTTGTGCTGGAATGGTGCTTTGGTGCCTGCGTGTGCATGTGCGTGCGTGCGCGTGTGTGCGTGTGCGTGTGTGTGTAATTCGTCTCTCTTCCCCATATGAAACTCTCTCAATGTAAAATATTTTTAAAAGGTATTTTCATGCTAATTGGTATCTTACCCTGTTTGTTTTTGTCAAAGTATGTATGCTTATGCTGAAATTCTCAAGTGAGATTCAGAAGACAATTTGGCACCAGAGAGACAAAAAGCTTCTGAAATTATCTGTGTAAGAGAAGACTCTAACACATACAATATATTGAACTCAGGACCCCATACTCTTAAATTCAGTGCCTTATCCACTGTGCCACTTCCCTGGCCTCAGAAAAACTTTTCAGTTTGCATCATGCATAACTGTAAGAAACGGTTTTGAGAAAAGCATATCTCAGCTAAGAGTATAGAATCACATAGGATGATTGACAGAACATAAGAGGCACAGAACTCCAGGTTACAAAGCTTCTGCTGGCTAGGCTGGGTGGGCAGAGTAACAGGAGATGTGGACTCCTTCTCTGTCTGAAATTTAAAAGAGGGGTAGGGGCCAAACAGTGGCATATTATGCACAAGGACCTGGAGTCAGCCTCCTGGTTACCATCTGCAGGGGGAAACTTGACAAATAGTGAAACAGTACTGCAGGTATCCCTCTCTTTCCACCTTTATCTCCCACTCCTCTCACAATTTCTGCCTGTCCTATCCAAAAAAAAAAAAAAAATGGCCCCCAAGATCAGTGGATTCATTGTACAGGTTTAGACCCATCAATAATCCTGGTGGTAATAAAAATTAATTAATTAGTTAATTAATGAAACAGCAGGAGGAAGTCCACTGGAACCCGTGGCACAAGTATGAGGCCCTGGCATGCACTAAGAAATGGGCATAAAGACAATGAAAATAAATATTTAGCACTTTTCTGAAATGAATTTTAGGAAGGAGTACTATCAGCTTTATAATTTGAGAACCCTGTTAATCCTTCGCAAGACATGCTTGCATTATAGAAAATCCAAGAAAGACTCATTTGTGTTCTTGTTTTAAACATGGCACAAAGTAGTATCTCATCTGAGTTTCACCTAAAAAAAGAGCAAACTTAAACTCTAAGAAGTAAGCCATTATATTAGAATACCATGTAAGCTCTACTCAGGTGATGTAAGGGATTTTCAAGTTTATATTCAGTTGATAATATGTTTGACTTTTTTTTTTTTTTTTTTGCCACCAGGGCTTTATCACTGGGGCTTGGTGCTTACATAACTCCACTGTTCCTAGTGGCCTTTTTTTTTTCTTATAGAGAAAGAGAGAGAAAGAAGAGCAACACCTGCATCACTGCTTCAACCACTCCTGAAGCTTACCCCTTGTAGGTGGATACTGTGGGTTTGAAATCTGGTGCTTGAGCATGGTGACATGTGCACTCTACCTTGCACACCCCACCTGACCCCATGATTTTGACTTTACAGACTGAATTTAGAACCTTTCTTCTGTATTCAGAGGCAGTAGGCAGCCTTTGGTAAGAAATGAAGAGAAGACAAAGGGAAAAATTATTTATTTATTTATGAGAGAGAGAGTAGGAAAGAACTAGAGCATCACACTGGCACATGTGATGCTAGAGATCAAACTTGGAACCTCATGCTTGACAGTCCAGTGCTTTTTCCACTATGCAACCTCCCAGGCCACAGTAAATAAATTTTGAAAAATGACTTTCCTTTACAGGATCCTCTGAATTTCTGAAAGGCCCTTTGCTAGCAAGTCCTTGACATGACTCATTAAGAAGTGCCCTACATAGGGAGTTGGGCAGTAGCGCTCTGGGTTAAGTGAAAGGACCAGCGTAAGGATCCCAGTTTGAGCCTCCGGCTCCCCACCTACAGGGAGTCCCTTTACAAGTGATGAAGCAGGTTTGCAGGTGTCTATCTCTCCCCCTTTCTGTCTTCCCCTCCTCTCTCGATTTCTCCCTGTTCTATCTAACAACAACATCAATAACAACAAGAGCAACAAGAGAAAATAAATAAATATAAAAAAAGAAGTGGCCTACGGGGGGCTGTGCAGTTCTTCTTCTAGCGTTTGCCCTTCTTCCGTAGCCAGTCAACAGCGTCAGGTTGAGCCTGATGTAAAGTTTCGAGACCTCCTTTGAATCTGGAGAGGTGGCAGTCGTTGACTATGTGGGTCATAGTCTGTCTGTAGCCACAGGGGCAGATCGAGTCATCTCTGGCTCCCCAGCGATGGCTGTGCAGTAGTGCAGCAGGTTAAGTGCACATGGCTCAAAGCACAAGGGCCAGCATAAGGGTCACGGTTCGAGCCCCCTGTTCCCCCACCTGCAGGATGGTCGCTTTGCAAGTGGTGAAGCAGGTCTGCAGGTGTCTTGTCTATCTTTCCCTCCTCCTCTCTGTCTTCCCCTCCTCTCTCGATTTCTCTCTTTCCTACCCAACAACAACAGCTATAACAACTACAACAAAGGCAACAAAATGGGAAAAAATGGTGTCCAGGAGCAGTGGAGTTGTAGTGCAGGCACCGAGCCCCAGCAGTAACCCTGGAGGCTGTTTCATCTTTTTAGATGGGCCAGAGCAGTAGTAGGAAACTTTTTTCCGCTTCTACCTCACCAGGCTTCATTCATTTTTCTACATGTTCTTTACTTGATTTTATATTGTTGTAGCACAATGAGGAAAACACAAAAACTAGTCACTCATTAGATTTAAAAAAAAATTTTTTAACCTTAGTACATTTCCAGTCTCTGAAAAGCTTGATGTTTTCTTCCAAAGGAGTCAGTGGCTTACTGTTTGTTTTTCATTTAGAAGAGTCTGTAGGGAGCAGAGTGGTTGAAGTATTTTAACTTCTGTTTCACTGGTTTTATTATATTCTCATTGACTGCAGAGCAACAAAAGTGTGCTTAGAGAATTAAGGGTAAATCAATTCAATCATGTAAGCTTATGTGTAGTAGATTAATTTCAAAAGGATCAGTAAATAAATAGTTCAGGGAGTCAGGTGGGTCAAGCGCACATGGCACTAAGTGCAAGTACTGGCTTAAGGATCCCAGTTCGAGACCCCAGCTCCCCACCTGCAGGAGAGTCGCTTCACAGTCAGTGAAGCAGGTGTGCAGGTGTCTATTTTTCTCTCTCCCCTCTGTCTTCCCCTCCTCTCTTATTTCTCTCTGTCCTACCTAACAATGACGACATCAATAACAACAACAATAATAACTACAACAACAATAAAAAACAAGGACAACAAAGGGAAAATAAATAAATAAAATAAATAAATAAACAAATAGTTCAACTTCTACTGACCTTACTAAAAGACACTGCCAGAAATACTTTTTGAGCCCATCTCATAAGCATGTCATCTTGCAAACAGTTGTGGCAATTTGATATAATGGAAAACACATACACACAGTCATTTAGTCAGAAGATTGGGAGCTCTTGTCTTGGCTCATTCACAGGGAGATTAAATAACATGCTGGCATTCTCTAGCAGAGGCTACCATGCCTGAGAGTACTGAGTGAGATGACATCTTTAAAAGACTCTTCTTGAATCTGTGCTTAAATTTAGAAAACCTGCTAAGAACTTACTAGGAAAGCTAGACTGAGTCTCGAAGCTCTGTCTCATACAGGATTGCAGTACGTCCTTGAGCACTGTTGCCACTTTTGCTCTTGGAGAACAGACTGTATACAGGTCGAGATTCTGTTGTGCATAATAGATCACAGTCTGGTTGTTTGAAGCAGGAAGGTATGAAATGGCTAATAGCGTTGTTGGGAGAGCCGAAGTAGCTGACTCCAGGCTGATCCTCCAGGGACAATACCTAAAATCACAACATAGAATTGAGCCACCAGGGGAGATGCTGCCTCTGCCACAGATAGAGCATTAAAATCAGGAAGCTGCCTGCTTGGTGAGCAGCACCAGATAAGTGTTGCTTCTTCTGCAGTTTGCCTCAACGTAGTGAATGCCTTGCATCCTGCCCTCTTCCCTGACTTGATTCTTGCTCCAGGTTTTGTCCACATCTTTCTGATGGCTGGAACTATAACCATATCTGAAATCAAGCTGCAAAAGTGCATCTTCCCAACTTGGGTGTGCAAGGTGGGGGCTGAAGGAAGACTGACTAGCCATTCTGTCACATACCATGGGCACTAAGCTATGAGCTGTTGGAAATATCATGACACATTTTTGTATAGAAAAACAGAAAAAATACATCATGACTTTTCCAATAACCCAATATATATAAGAATTAGGGAAAGAAGGAAAGAGCGAGAGAGTGTGTTTGTGTACAGTTTGCAGAGTAGACTCACATCCTTTTTTATTTGGAGTTGATGTCAAGTCACTACACATACATGCACACATGCTATTTCTGGCCATTCCTGATGTATCTCTGATAAGAACAGAGAAGCCAAGAGATGGCTCACCCTGAAGAGTACACACTACCATGCACGAGAACCTGGTTTCAAGCCTGTAGTACCACATGGGAGTACCATATACAGCATCAGGGAAAGTTTCCTGAATGGTGTGGCCCAAGAGGTGGTACACTGAATAAAATGATGGACTGTCAAGCACGCAGTCCCTAGTTCAACCCCTAGCACTGCATGTGCCAGAGTGGTGCTCTGGTTCTCTCTCTCTCTCTCTCTTTTTCATAAATTATTAAATAAAATATATCTGTCTACTTGAAAGTGTTAAAATGAATGGAGAATCCACAGGAAATAGTCAAAGTGCAGGCATGAGTCCTACTACACACAGAGGGGGAGAGAGAGAGCGCACGTGCAGAGGACCTAGGCTATTTCCTGAAGGTACAAAATGGATGCGGAGACCAGGGTTCTAAACCTGAGATTCTACCAGGCTTGGTTTTCACCACCTTAGCTGTTTCCCTCTGTGTCTCTCCGTGGGAGTAAGCCACCATCTTTTCACCTTTCATGTTCTCTACCACATAGACCTGGCAGTCAAGATTCAGAGCCCTCTGAAGCTGACACCCCTGGCCGCTGGCCTGGCAGCTACATGAGCAGAGCATCTCCCACACCTTCAGAGTCTGCAGCCACCGTGAAGTCCCTTATCAAGTCATTTGACTTGGGACACCCAGGTATGGAGTCATTTTGTTTCCTCGATACAGTGACACACTCACAGTGTGGCCTCACCTATTGGTCCGATTTCTGTATGTTGGCTCTTCCCAGTCAGCCAGTGTGGGTGGAATATTTGCTGTAGCCTGGCCGAGGCCTCAGTACATCAAGCATGGGACTCACGTCCCATACATCTCCTCTCCTTCTACTTCTTTCTTTCCTCCAATTCTCCCATCTTGCCTTCTTCTTTTTTTGTTTTCGCATCCATTAAATTCAGGTCACCATTTGCCTCCTTAATATTGGGTTGTCAGAAAAGTCATGATGCATTTTTGCATAGAAAAATGTTGGCTTTTCTTTTTTAGAAGAGAGTAGTATTTTTTTTTTCTTTTACTTTATTTGACAGAACAGAAAGAAATTGAGAGGGAGGGGGAGATAGAGAGGAAAGGACTCCTGCACTGCTTCACTACTCATGAAGCTAACCTCCCTGCAGGTGGGGACCAGGGGCTTAAACCTGGATCCTTGTGCATGGTAATACATGCACTTAACCAGGTACACCGCCACCTGGCCACCTGTCATGACTTTTCTGACAGCCCAATATCTCAGGAAAATGACAGTTAACCAGAGGCTTCATCCACTAGGTCATGAACAATTGAATATGTGCATTCTACTCTCCTGGTCAAACCCAGTCTGATTTCATCTTGGAATGTACTGTTAGATTTTTTTTGGGGGGTATTGGGTGGAACTGGGGCCTCATGCAAGTGTGATTTGACCACAGAGTAGTTTGCAGCTAAATTAAATTAGACTAAAGATAATGAATCATGTGAAAACCCAGTGTGACACTCAGTTTATAAAGATGAGAAATGAATGAACATTAATGGTTATGTAAAAATGTTCCTGCTTCAGGGCCAAGTGGTGGCTTACTCAGTAGAGCACACTTGTTACCATATGCAAGGACACAGGTTCAAGCCCCCAGTTCTCACATGTAAGGGGGAAGCTAAATGAGAGGTGGAGTACTGCTGCAGGTGTTTCTTTTCTTTATCCTTCATTATCTCTCTCATTATCAAAAAGAAGAAAATTGGCCACTGGGCATAGTGTATCTATGTAAAAGCATAGTGCCCCAGTATAACTCTGGTGGCAAAAAAAAATTAAATTACTGTTCCTTCCTGCCATGGATGCTTCTTTGCTAGTACATTTTCCTTTCCCTCAGATGAGTCCCCATTTAATTAATGTCTTTGTTATCCCACACTTCGGCACTAGTCCAAAGTAGACAGGGAGATAATGAATAAATGTAGTAACTTATAAGCATACACACACATATGTTCATTTTTAATTTTAGGACTGGCAAAGTATTGGGCTGTTGGAAAAGTTGTGGTGCATGTTTGCATAGGCAAACATAGAAAAATACATCATGACTTTTCTTTCAACCCAGTAGTTCACTTTGATAGTTGCCAGCTTTGCCATGAGCATGACCCAGGTTTGAGCCTGGTCCCTGCCACATTGAAGGAAACTTCAGTGCTGTGGTCTCCTTTACTCTCTCACTACCTCTCTGTCTCTATCCAAAAACGGAAAATTTGTTCTGATGCAGGGAACTGAACACAGATCCACATACACTTGAAGCATATGTTTTTCCACTGAGCCAGACCTTCAGACCAGCAAAAGCATAAGTCAGGAGCCTGTTAGTGGAGTAAGATCTCAGTGTCCCTGTCTGCTCTCTTGGCAGGTGGGGCTGGATCGAGCATTGCCATCCACAAGGCCCCCCGGAGCCCACTGAGTGGCATCCCTGTGAGGACAGCACCGGCTGCTGCTGTGTCTCCCATGCAGGTACTGGAGACGTCTGCTGTATGGGGCCCATGGCCAATGGCTAGTGACAGGACAGCAGGCTCTCACACCCACAGGATACAGAGGAAGCAACAGCCAGTTGCTCGACTTTTTGATGGCATTACATTAAAGCTTTTTAATCAGCCTAAAATAGCCCTAATGAAATTGTCACTTAAGGGCTGGAGAAAAATAGCTCATTTGGATAGTGTGCTGCTTTGCTATGTATACAACCCAGATTCCAGCCTGGCCACACCACACTGGCGGAGGCTTCAGTGCTCTCTTTCATCTCTGTCTTTTCATCTCTATCTTAGGGAGAGAGAGAGGAGAGAGCGAGCATGTGTGTTTTGCGAAGAGACTCTCTGATGCCTGAGGCTGCAGTGTCCCAAGTTCAATCCCTTGCACTACCATAAGCCAAAGCTGATCAGTGCTCTAGTAAGAAAGAAAAAGAAAAGAAAAATTAATAAAACTGTCACCTAGGGGCCAGGCAGTGGCACACCTGGTTAAGTAAGCACACTACAGTGAGCAAGGACCTGGGTTCAAGGCACTGGTCTCCACTTGTAGTGGTGAAGCAGGGCTGCAGGTGTCTCTCTCCCTCTCTCCCCCACACCTCTCAATTTCTCTCTGTTTCTATCCAATAATAAATAAAAATAAAATTATATATATATATAAACTATCACACTCCAGATGCCTGATAAAGATCCAGGAGAGGCACTATACACCTCATACAATTTGTTAATAGACTCTTGTCCGTTGTTACTATAAGATGACATTCTCAAAGTCTTCAGTTTAACTTGAAGTATAGTTTTGGTTTTGTTAGAAGTAGATATGGAACTATAGATCTTTTTCTCAAAAGGAAGGAAGGGAGGGAGGGAGGAAAGAAAGAAGGGGGAAAAAATTTGAACATCCCCAGGATGTTTATAGTTTGTAAATTCTCAAAGTTGGTTATGTGTAGCTTAGGTCACTATTATTGTCATCTGAGGATTTTGAGTGAAGTTTCTCAAGATTTTCTTATAGCAGGACTTGTGACATCACTAACTTTCAGTGTCCTACTTCTTCAGCTGGCATAAGATTTGTGTTGTAGTTTAACAAGTGCCATTTTTTAATGTCTTTAGAAGTTATCTCTGTTCCCTGAGATTTTTTTAGTATTTTATTCCATTTTTTAGCCAATAAAAAAATAAAACTAATGATTATTCTAGCAGGCCCTTGAATGTATTGTCCATCACCTTATATGTGCAACCAAATAAAACATTTATTTTATGGTAATCATCAAATTTATCTACTAAGACTAAAACAGTCCCCATTTTAAGTTATTTTTAGTAAACTGTAAACAGTTTTACGATAAATATTTATTAACTGACTCTTTGGGGGAGTGTGGAGAGCCTGTCTGTGGTGTTTGTCAATTTCTGTGTTGTAAATATCCTTACCAAAGCCAATGCCAAGCTATTATCTCCATGACATCAGTGAGTATGGCATTGAGAAGAGATGTGAATTTTATAGTAGTGCTATGGTACAGATGCAACAGGTGCAAATAATTTGGAAGCAGTGAGGTTTATATACTTGATATTTTTAAAATATAATTTAATAAGTTTTTATGATAGCTTTGTTTGTAACTGACCTGCCAGATTTCTAAAGACTTAGTCACCAGGTGGTACATCCCAGTTGTGACACATCACTGGCTGTAATCCATGCATAATCTAGCACATAGCTTTTACATATATAGCTTGAATTTTGTTACATGTCTATAGCAGTGTGACCAACACTAAGATGTAGCATTTCCATCACCTTAGAAGGCCTCTTTATGCTACCACCTAGTCAGCAGTCCCTTAGAGTAGCCAGTACTAGTACTGAGCAATGGCTTACCTAGTAGAGTACTCATATTACCACATACCATCAGGCTCAAGCCCCTGGTCCCCACCTACCATGGGAGAGGGGGGAGCTTCATGAGCAGTGGAACAGTGCTGCAGATGTCTCTCTACCTGCCTGTCTCTTCACCTCCCTATTTCTCTTTGTCTCTGTAAAAAAAGTGGGAGGGGAGATTGGCCTCTGGAGTGGAGTTATTGTGTAGGAACTGAACCCCAATGGTAACCCTAGTGTCAAAAATGAAATGTGACCAGTAACCTGACCTCTGACACCATAGATCAACTTTATGAGATATTGGAACTCATGTTAGTAAAATCAGCTAGTATCTTTTGTATCTGACTTGTTTCATTCAGTGATTTGTGAGATCTGTATTATTGTATGACCCACGTTATTTGACATTTCTTTTCTTGCTATATAGTATTCCTTTATATAGATATATCATAATTTATCCACATTTGAAATATCTCCAATAATTTGCTCCTGTGCTTTTTTAAAAAAGTATTCCCCAAAAAAAAAAAATCCTTAAAAAAGGGAAGAAGCTAAAAATCTCCATGGCTTATCCCCAGAAATAACTGTTGTCTCTGCATATCCTTCTAGGTGTTTTGAATGTATAAAAATATGTGTGTAGGGAGTCGGGCAGTAGCGCAGCAGGTTAAACACAGGTGGCACAAAGCACAAGGACCGGCGTAATGATCCCGGTTCAAGCCCCTGGCTCCCCACCTCCAGGGGAGTTGCTTCACAAGCGGTGAAGCAGGTTTGCAGGTATCTATCTTTTTCTCCCCCTTTCTGTCTTCTCCTCCTCTCTCCATTTGTCTCTGTCCTATCCAACAACAACATCAACAATAACTACAATAATAAAGGCAACAAAAGGGAATAAATAAATATTAAAAAATTTTAAATAAGAAATGGCAATTTAAAAAATATATATGTGTGTAGGTAGAAAGGAAAGTTTTATAAATTGAATCACTGTGCATATTTTTCCAAACACTGGCTCATTTTTGTTTCATCACTGAG
Source organism: Erinaceus europaeus (assembly GCF_950295315.1). Taxonomy (NCBI): domain Eukaryota; kingdom Metazoa; phylum Chordata; class Mammalia; order Eulipotyphla; family Erinaceidae; genus Erinaceus; species Erinaceus europaeus. The sequence goes on along the minus strand of NC_080173.1, from coordinate 38,775,844 downwards.
GTGTAAGTTTTCTGAGAACAAGGAATTTTTTATGTGCTTCACTTGCTATGATATCTCATCTATTGACAGTGACAGCATCTAGTCCTATCTTAGTGGAAGCTCAGTAGATATTTGCTGAATTACTGAAAGAATAGATCAACTCCAGCTCCAGCTTTAAATGTCAATATTTGGAGAATTCATTTTAACAGCTGTTTTTAATACGCCATGATTTATTTAACTGCTATATATCGATTTATTTTAAATAGTCACAGTAAGGTGTTATGAACCCCTAGCCATGGCTATCATTTTGTAAAGATTTATTTATTTATTTATTTATTTATTTTAAAAAATTATTTATTTATTCCCTTTTGTTGCCCTTGTTGTTTTCTTGTTGTAGTTATTGTTGTTGTTATTGATGCTGTCCTTCTTGGATAGGACAGAGAGAAATGAAGAGAGGAGGGGAAGACAGAGAGGGGCAGAGAAAGACAGACACCTGCAGACCTGCTTCACCGCCTGTGAAGTGACTCCCCTGCAGGTGGGGAGCCGGGGGCTGGAACCCGGATCCTTACCCCAGTCCTTCGCTTTGCGCCACCTGCGCTTAACCCGTTGTGCTACCGCCCGACTCCCGCTTTACTTATTTTATGAATGACAGAATGAGAGGTAGCAGAGCACCCTTCCAGAGTATACAGAGTGAAAGGTCAAACCTGGAGCTTTATTCATACAGTCTGGAATTCTCTCGGCTAAGCCACCTTTTGGGCCATAACCTACTTCCTTTTTTGATATCTCACAGTGCCTCATGAGTTGTTTGCAAATATCAGAAATCACTCTGGTTCAGTGGAAAGGAATTTAACACAGGAGTTTGGAAGGTGGCTCCAACCTTACTGAGCTTCTAGGAAAAGTTCCCAGAACACCTCAAAACTGACTGACTTGAACTTTTGCCAGAATCAGGAAGTCTTTCTCAAAGTGCATATCTGGGATGGCCTTGGGGCCATACTACCAGGGGCTCTACCCCTGCCAGCAAAACAGGTGCTTTGTGCTTGGGAAGCTCTGGAGCCACTCTAGAATCTTGCACTATTCCCTGCTTTAGAGAAGCAAATGCCATGCAGCCAAGCTTACCAGATAAATCGACAGACAGACAGATTTAACCCTTGACTTCAGGCAGTGAGCCTGTTTGACAAGAGCTTGATCATACAATGAACCAAGCATTAAGGAATTCCATAAGATAACCCCCTAGGTCACATAATCCACTCAGTCACCCTAAAAGAGACTAGAATGGAGTTGTTTGAGCCACACCCCAGACCTGCTACAGAGGGCCTCCTGAAAATGGGAAAGGCATAACTGGAGGAGAAAGTGCATGAACCCCATCCCAACACTTTAAAAAATGTGGGACATAGGGGCCGAGTAGTGGTGTCCCTGGTTAAGTACACATGCTAAAAACTGTGGAACTCTGCATTGCCCTTCACTTTATACCCCCACCCACAATGTATACAATGCTGTTTTTCCAGAATCCTCCTGTCCTTTATAAATGCAGGGGGTGGAGTAAGTGAGCAGGAGCTTGTTGTACTAGTTTGGCAGTTAAACTGAGCATGTCCTCAGGTATTTATAAGCTATGTTTGTCTCCTCTGTGTTTGTTGGTGGTGGTGGGGGTTGTTCTCTGACCAATTATCTGCTTGGTTTGTTTCTCCCTTGGGTTCTATGATATAAAGAGGGAGAGAGAGAGAAGAGAGAGAGACCTGCAGCACTGCCTCACAGCTTCTGATGCATTCCCCCTGCAGGTGGGGACTGGGCCCTGTCCCCATGTCCTTGCACAGGATAATGTGTACGCTCAATCTGATGCAGTACTAGCTGGCCCTTGTAAGGCCTCTTGATGATGTGTCATGCTTGTTAACATATATTTTCATATCCGTGACTGCTATTTTATTGGTAATCTTTGAGCTTTAAGTATCTTTGACAAAAGAGAGATTTTTCTATTTCAGGGTTGCCTGTTTTCCTTTATGATCCTAAGAATTTTGTTTCTTATACCATATGGGAGTATCTGCACTATGGTGTCTTTCTTTATCTTTATTTTTTCTTCCTCTTTCTCTCCCTTTTTATGTCTATCTGAATGATAAAGCAGCTGGGTAGCAGTGAAATCATGCATGCACAAGGCCCCCAGCTCCTCAATATACGTATATTTATATATATGATAAAAATGCCTTCCAACAGTGACATAAAAGAAAGATGCTCATAGTCACACAAAAGCAGATTTTCCTCAGTGCTCCTTAGTTAAGAGACAGTTTAAAGGAACAGTTCTTTATGAAGTTGGTTCCTTTAAAAGAAGTTTAAGGGGGAGTCGGGTGGTAGCACATCGGGTTAAACATAGGTGGCGCAAAGTGCAAGGACCAGCATAAGGATCCTGGTTTGAGCCGTCCACTCCCCACCTGCAGGGGAGGCCCTTCACAAATGGTGAAGCAGGTCTGTGGGTGTCTATCTTTCTCTCCCCCTCTCTGTCTTCCCCTCCTCTCTCCATTTCTCTCTGTCCTATGTAACAATGACGATGTCAATAATAGCAGCAATAATAATAACTACAACAACAATAAATAACAAGGGCAATAAAAAGGGAAAATAAATAAATAAATACAAAAAAATTTTTTTAAAGGAGATTAAGGGCCAGCAAGTTCATTTGATATTGCTCTGCTTTGCCTCGTGTATGACCCAGGTGCAAGCCTGGCCTCCACCACATTGAAGGAAGCTTCCATGCTTTGACTTTTTTTCATTCTCTTTGCCTCTCTGCTCCTATCTAAGAGAGAAAGAGAGAGATTAAAATGATAAACCCCAGACACTACTGCTGCAAAGAAAATATAAGGCATAAATTCCCGATGTCAGGTTTTTTTTTTGTTTTTTTTTTCCCAGAGCACTGCCTAGCTCTGGCTGATGGTGGTACAGGGGGATTGAACTTTGGAGCCTCAGGCATAAGAATCTATTTGCATAATGATTATGCTACGTACCCTTGCACTATCAGGGCTCTTAAAAATGCCTCACCACTTAAAATTGCATAAATAATAAAGCAGTAGTAAGAATGTACAATAAATGACTACTTTGTGTTAATAAACTAGAAAATGTTCATGAAATTGTCAAGATCTTAGGAAAACATAACTTGCAATAGTAGAAGAGTCTCAAATAATTGAAATATTTTTGCTAAAAGAAAATACCTGCCCCATTTTATGTTTCAGCAAGAAATATTTCAAATGCTTAAGGAAGACATGCATCAGTCTTACTAGAAACTTTGACTAGGTAAAGGGGTAAACTCTCAATTCTTTTTTTTTTTTTTTTTTTTGATAGGACAGAGAGAAATTGAGAAGGGCAGGGGAGACAGAGAGGAATATAGACACCAGTGCAGACCTGCTTCACCACTTGTGAAGTGGGGAGTCAGGGGCTCAAACCAGAATCCTATGTGCGCTTAATCAGGTGCACCACTGCCCAGTGTTCCACCACTTGACCCCCAGCTCTCAGTTCTTTAAGAGATTGACATAACACTGACATCTAATTATGATGAGAGCATTCAAAGCTCGGCAACTTAAAAGTCAGCCTTATAAAACCCATACAAAAACATTAAGCAATAGGGAAGGAGCACAGTGGTTATGCCAAAAAAATTTAAAATGTTCATGCTCAGGTTTGCTTCCCAGCACCACCGTAAGCTGGAGTTTTACAGTGTTCTGGTAAAAAAGTAAAAATATATGCAGGCAAACCAAATTCACAGGTATGTGAAAAAGAGCATATCTAGTTAGATTTATTTCAGGAATGCAAGGTCATTTAGTGATTGGGAGGAGAGAAAAGATGCGGTTGCCTGAGTAGATGGCAAGATGCATTTGATAAAAATCAGCACTGTTCTTGATAAAAATTCTTAGAAAACTATGGCTAGGAGGGAAATTTCTTAATCTGATACAGAGTGCCTGTAATGTATCAGTGCACCTGGTTGAGCGCACATGTTACAGTGCACAAGGACCCAGGTTCAAGCCTCTGGTCCCCACCTGCAGGGGGAAAGCTTTGCAAGTGATGAAGCAGGGCTGCAGGTGTCTCTCTGTGTCTCTCCCATTCTGTCACCCTCTTCCCTCTCGATTTATGGCTGTCTTTATCCAATAAATAGATAAATATAATAAAATAATAATAAAAAGAAAGGCTTTAAAAAGAGAGAAAACTTGTAATGTATCTACAAAAACATGTGGCTGGGGACATGGTGCCTGTATTCTCCCCAGATTCTGAGTGACATGAGGATAGGCTAACCACCTTCATAAGCAAGGTTTAGGATCCTTCTGGAATTGTATGCCACAGCCCTGATATTTATGTAGGACATGGGCACATTGACTCATGGTTAGTATAATGTGCAGCATTATAAAGAATGTGCTGAAAGTTCTAGCATGATCCTACTCGCTGATGCGCTCCCATATTCCAGGGTATATTTTTTAAATAGTTTATTTACCACTGAAAAAGAAAGAAGCTGAGCATCATTCTGGCCCATGCAATGCTGAGGATCAAATTCAGAACCTCATACTTGAGAGTCCAGCATTTTTTCTACTGAACTTCTGCTTATTCTGCAGTATTTGTTTTTTGTTTCAAGACAGAAACATTGAGAGGGAAGGAAAAGATAGGAAGAGAGAGAGGGAGAGAGAGAGAGAGAGAGAGAGAGAGAGACCTGCAGCACTGCTTCACCACTCATGAAGCTTCCCCTCGCAGGTGGAAACTGGGGACTTAAACCAAGGTCCTAGTGCATTATAACATATGTGCCTTACCAGGTGCACCACCTGGCCCCTCTGGGATGCAGTGTTTTCTAAAGCATCCTTCATAATGTCAAGACCAATATTAGTAGAGAATTAGTCAAATAAATTGTCATAATGAAGACATCTGACACTTTCTAAATACTTACTATGTTTTAATTGCTCTAAATAGGTGTTGACTTATTTACTCTTCCCAGTGACCCTCTAGAGCAGGTGTCATTAGTATAACTGTCATTGATGGGTAAGAAAATAAAGCACAGAGGACTCAGTAACCCAGAGTTGCTTATTGACAGGTCAGTAATGGCAGCCTGACCCAGAGCCATGTCCTTGCTATATGTACTCTTCTTGCTCATGTGGCCTCAGCTGTATGTTGGTTGATACATAATAGATACTACCCAGCAGGGAATCAACATGCTGAGCAGAATTATTCAAGATACATTAAGCAGAAAAGCCAAAACAGTATCATATCATAATACTGTTTGTGTATTTTTTAATTTTTGTTTATAAAATGGAAACACTGACAAGATCATAAGATAAGAGGGGTACATTTCCTACCACCAGAACTCCATATCCCACCACCTCCCCTGATAGCTTTCCTATTCTTTTTCCCTCTGGGAGTATGAACACAGGAGTGCAGAAAGTGGAAGGTCTGGCTTCTGTAATTGCTTCTCCACTGAATATGGGCATTGACATGTCGATCCATACTCCCAGCCTGTCTCTCTCTTTCCCTAGTGGGGCAGAGCTCTGGAAAAGCGAGGCTCCAGGACACATTTGTGGGGTCGTCTGCCCAGGGAAGTCTGGTTGGCATCATGGTAGCATCTGGAACCTGGTGGCTGAAAAAAAGAGTTAACCTATAAAGTCATACAAATTGTTGACTAATCATGAACCTAAAGGCTGGAATATTGCAAATGAAGATTTGGGGTCTCCTTTTTGGAAATAACTAGTAGGTCTATTTCAGGTATATTCCAAAAGGCCCATGACTATTAGTTTTTGCCTGAGCCTGACATCTGATATGTAAGTGGACCCAAGTTATTGTCTGGGGAGATGATGTCATGGCTGGAAAATATCTAGAAAGGTGGATCAGGGAAGACAGTAGCTCCAAAATATGGGAAAGGTGTATAAATATTGTTGACTATAAACCCCATTGATCTGATCTGGGGCCCATATTCAGCTTAGGAGCCTATGTAAACTTTCCATCCCTGTGGGTCAGAACTCACATTCTGTGGTCATGAGTACGAATATTCCAAGTTGCACTAATTTCAGGACTAATTTCAGGTGGTAGATAGAGTATGTTATCCAGCCCCCCTTCGGAGGACAGAACATTCTCTACCATTGTTGATGATGACATTGAGGTCAAGGTCCTATGGAGGTCCACAGTGTTGTTCCTTGATGGAGATGAACAGTGACAATGGAGAGAGGGATCTATTCAAGGCTTAGGCTCATCATGTCTGTGTAAGAATCCCAGGACTCCCAAACTAGGGCCCCAGTTGATTTTTTTTTTTTTTTTTACTGCTACCAAGATTATTGCTGGGGCTCAGTTCCTCCACAGCTCCATCGTTCCCAGTGGCCTTTTCACCCCCTTTCTTTTTGTTCAAGGGTCTCTCAAACACACACACACACACACACACACACACACACAGTAACAGACAGACAGACAGATCGAGACCTGCAATACTGCTCCACCACTTGTGAAACTGCAGATAGAGGCTGGAGCTTTGAATCTGGGTTCAAAGTAGTACACATAGTAACATGTACACTCAATGAGCCACCACCCCTGCTTGCTTGTTTAAATAATGAGTGTTTTCTTTCAACAAGGGTATCCTTTTAATAATGCCACCCTCACTTGCATACTGACAGTTTGTTCCACTTGGGGGAAACATGAAATCTATTCTCTTCAGCGTATTTGTATAACAACCTCTCGAATGTTCTCACCTTGCATGACTGAGACTCTATACTCAATAAACAGTGACTCTCCTTCCCTCCAGGAGCCTGGCCACTACCATTCTACGCTTTTCCCCCGTTAGTTGGACTACTGAAGGTGCTTTATAGAAATGGGATCATGCCATGAATTTGTTCTTTTATGACTGAGTTGTTTTGTTTTGTTATTTTTTAGATAGAGATAGTGAAGCACAGAGAGAGTGAAAGAGACCACAGTACCAAAGCTTCTTTTAATGTGATGAAGGGTGGGCTCAAAGCTGGGTCACAAATATGGCAAAGCAGAGCACTATCCAAATGAGCTGTTTCACTGGCCCATGACTGAGTTTTTACATTTACCATAATGTTCTTAAAGCTCACTCACGTTCTAACATAAGAAGAAATGTCTACCTTGGACTGGGTGGTGGTGCACCTGGTTGATCACACATGTTACAATGTGCAAGGACCTGGGTTTGAGCCCTCTGGCCCCACCTGCAGGGGGAAAGCTTCACGAGTGGTGAAGCAATGCTACAGGTGTCTCTCTGTCTCCCTCTCTATCTCCCCTTCTCTCTCGATATCTAACTGTCTCTATCCAATAAAGATAACAACAAATAAATTAAAAAAGAAATAAAAACAAATGTCTACCTTTTTGAAGGCTGAAGAATACTCCATGTATGTAAATACCTCATTCCTTTTGTCCATTTCTCTGCTGCTAGTATATATTAAGGTTATTTTCATCTCCTGATTATTATAAACAGTGGCATCATGAAAATGGATGTAGAAATATCTCTTCAATATCTTTTTTTTTTTTTGCCTCCATGGTTATCTCTGGGGCTTGGTGACAGCGCTACGAATCCACTGTTCCTGGAGGCCATTGTTTTCATTTTTTATCAGATAGGACAGAGAGAGATTGAGAGGGGAGAGGAAAATAGAGAGGGAGAGAGAAATATAGACACCTGCAGACCTGCTTCACTGCTTGCGAAGCAAACCCCCTACATACAGGTGGGGAGCGTGGGCTCGAACTGGGATCCTTGAGCGGGTCCTTGAACTTTTGTACTATGTGTGCCAGCACCTGGCCCCCTCTCTTCAGGATCTTTATTTCAGCTCTTTTATATAAATATCCAGAAATGGAGATGCTAGGTCACGTGAAAGTTTTAACTTGGGGTGGCGGAGAGCTTCTTGTTATTTCCATAGCATCTGCACCATTTCATATTCTCATCAAAAAGGCATAAACATTGCAATATCTTGGCATCCTCACCAACACTTCTGTCTACTTATTTGTTTTTATTTTTAATAATGCCCATCCTAGTCAGTGTGAGCTGACAGCTCACTGTGGTTTTGATTTGTATTTCTCTGATGACTAGAGATATTCAGCATCTTCTCACAGGCCTGTTACCCATTTAAAGATAGAATTTTTATTTGACTGTGCAAAGACTACTCCAGGAAGATAGCTACCAAGCTGGCTAATAGGTTTCCCTTTGAGGCAAAGGACAGGGTGACAGTGTGAAAGGAAGACTTTCTTTTCTTCCTTTCTGTTCACTATGATCAGTGCGTGTGTGACTCCACTGGCCTCATGCCTTTTTTAATTTTTATTTATTTTTAATTTTTTAATTTATTATTTATTAATTTCATTATCTTTATTTGTTGGATAGAGAGAGCCAGATATTGAGAGGGAAGGGGGTGAGAAGGAGAGAGACACCTGCAGTGTTGCTTCACCACTCACCAAGCTTTCCTCCTGCAGGTGGGGACAGGAGGCCTGAACCCAGGTCCTTGCGCATTATAACATGTGCGCTCAACCAGGTGCCACCACCACCTGGCCCAGCTTTTTTTATTTTTATAGAGGATGACAGATAGAAGGAGAGCTGCAGCACAGCTTCACTGATCATGAAACTCCCTCCTCACTGCTGGTGGGGACTGAGGACTTGAACCCAGGTCTTTCTGCATGGTGTATGTTGTCACCAAAAGGAAGTCTTTCTTTTTCACTGTACACACCTTCTTCTGCTCCTTTTGAGCATTGTTTACATTGCAGTTCCAATAAAGAAGTTGTCTTGGGAGTCAGGCGGTAGCGCAGCAGGTTAAGCACACATGGCGTAAAGCACAAGGACTGACATAAGGGTCCCAATTCGAGCCCCCTGCTCCCCACCTGCAGGAGGGTCGCTTCATGGGTGGTGAAGCAGGTCTGCAGGTGTCTGTCTTTCTCTCTCCCTGTCTTTCCCTCCTCTCTCCATTTCTCTTTGTCCTATCCAACAACGAGGACATCAATAACAACAATAATAACTACAACAACAATAAAAAAAAACAAGGGCAACAAAAGGGTAAATAAGTAAATAAAATATAAAAAAAAAAGTTGTCTTAAATGCCCCCCCAAGGTGGTCCTCACAACTGTGAGGAGTAGTATGTGCTCCCCCAGTAGGCATGTGTTGTGCCTGTGCTGATCCTGAACTCACTGTGCTTCTGTGTGTACCCTTTGGCTTTTTCAGAGGCATTCAGCTTACAGCAGTGTGCGGCCCTCTGCCAAAGGCCTGCCTCAGCACTTGGAGCTCCCGGACCTTCCCCTCTCAGGTAAACACCCTATTGGTCAGCTTGCCTTGCTTTCTGCTGAGCTAGCCATTTTATTCTCTTTTGCCTGTAGCTGAGCTTAGAAAAATAATCAGTGGGGGGTAGGGGAGAGACAGTGGCATACCTGGATAAGTGCACACACTGCAGTGTGCAAGGACCTGAGTTCAAGCCCCTGGCCCCCCACCTGCAGGGGGAAAGCTTCACAAGTGGTGAAGCATGGCTCCAGGTATCTACCTGTCTCTTTCCCTGTCTATCTCCCTTCTCAATTTTTCTCTTTATCTAATAAGTAAATAAGTAAATAATAAATAGCCTTTAAAAAGAAAGAGAAAGGGAGTCAAGCGGTACTGCAGGGGGTTAAGTGCACATGATGCAAAGCACAAGGACTGGCACAAGGATCCCTCGGTTTGAGCTCCGGGATCCCCACCTTCAGAGGGGTCACTTCACGATCAATGAAGCAGGTCTGCAGGTGTCTCTCTTTCTCTCTCTGTCTTTCCCTCCTCTCTCCATTTCTCTCTGTCCTATCCAACAACAATAGCAATAACAACAATAACAACGGCAACAGCAGTGACGACAAGGACAATAAAATGGGAAAGGTGGCCTCTGGGAACTGTGGATTTGTGCAGGCACCAAGCCCTAGCAATAACCCTGGAGGCAAAGAAAAAAAAAGAGAAAGAAAGGGAAGGAAGGAAGGAAGGAAGGAAGGAAGGAAGGAAGGAAGGAAGGAAGGATCAATCAGTGACATTTATTCCAAGTGGCTTTGACCTCTAAATGCCTGTGTTAAAGATGTTAGAGCCTGAGTGTTTCCTGCTTGCAACTCTTCTCAGTGTACATACATTTGGGAGAAATGCCAAAGTTGGGTCTTGTTTGTTTTTACTGAATTTTTTAAAATTTTTTTTATATTTATTTTATTTATTTATTCCCTTTTGTTGCCCTTGTTTTTTATTGTTGTAGTTATTATTATTGTTGTTGTTGTTGGATAGGACAGAGAGAAATGGAGAGAGGAGGGGAAGACAGAGAGGAGGAGAGAAAGATAGACACCTGCAGACCTGCTTCACCGCCTGTGAAGCGACTCCCCTGCAGGTGGGGAGCCGGGGTTCGAACAGGGATCCTTATGCCGGTCCTTGTGCTTTGCGCCACCTGCACTTAACCCACTGCGCTACAGCCCGACTCAATGTTTTTACTGAATTTTAAGAGGATAGCTATATTCCTTTTTTTTTTTTGGGGGGGGGGGTTAGGCTGATCCAGGGTCTCATACCCATACACATTTTCAAGAAGAGAGACACTATAGCACTAGAGCTTCCTCCAGTGCCATAGCACCTCCCATATGGCACTGGAGTTTTGTCCCAGGCCACATACATTGCAAGATACACTTCCTACCTGTTGAAATATCTCTCTAGTCCCTCTCCCTGATTCTTTCTGTTATCCACCATGTAGCCTTTGGGCAGTTACTTTGATTTACAGCCTCACAAAGAAGTGATTGAGGTTTACAGAGAACTTCAAATCAGGGTAGTACTTTCCAAGGAAAAAATGGCAACTGAAGACCAGTGGGTGGGCTAAGGTCAGAAGAATAAGGAACCCCTGATGAGGATGTGAGTCAGCCATAGAGTATTTGCCATAGTTATGCTGACCCGGAGTCCGTCCCCAGAAATGGTGGTTGGGGGAGTGCAGAACAGAGTATGGAAACTTGCCTGGTTCAACTTCTTCCTGTTCCACTATACAGAATATAGAGTTAATAGTATGTGCTGCCTGAGTGAACTTTGTTTTTTAATTGTAACTGAAATACTTATAAAGAGAAATTAGCTATTTTTAAGTGTGATCAGTTTGCTTTGGGTCATATTTTGGCCTTCTTTCCTTTCTCCTTATAGCTTTAAAATGCCTTCTGCCATGTATGTGATCCAGGTTCAAGCCTGACCCCCCACACACACACTGCATTGGAGAAAGCTTTAGTGCTGTGGTCTCTTTCACTCTTTCTCTCTCTGCCTCTTTGTTTCTATCTTCAAAAAAAATAAATAACTGAGGAAAAAGCATAATTGTTCCTCAAAAGACTTTCATGCCTGATGTTCCAAGTTCCCAGGTTCAATACCCAACACCACCATAAACCAGAGCTGAGCTTTGGTTTAAAAAAAAAAAAAGACTTTACTTATAGAGAACCCCTTCTTTCACTTGTCAAGATGAACACAGGCATGTGGAGACCACAGTAGTGCCCAAATGTAAACCCTTCTGGGGCTAGGCAGTGGTATATCCAGTTGAGCAGACACATTAGCATTTGTAAGGACCCAGGTTCAAGCCTCCTGGTCCCCACCTGCAGAGAGAAAACTTTACAAGTGGTAAAGCAGTGCTGCAGGTATCTGTCTCTCTTCCTCGCTATATCCCCCCTCCCCTCTCATTTTTTGTCTCGGTCCTATCAAATAAAAAGTAAATATTTTAAAAAGAAAAGAGAGATTTGCAAAATAAAAAGTATACCATACATCAGTCCGCCCATCCTCTGTTCTCACCAGCACCTGTCCTCTGGGTGGGGTGTGTGGGTGAGGAGGGAGGGAGGGAGAGAAGGAGGGTCTACTGACCCTGCTGAGAAAAGACCACATGGCCAAATCAATCCCTCCACACCCTCCTGACCAGCACTGAGATCATCACAGAAACAAGGCTAATGTGCTGTTTTTGTTGTTCTTCTTGATGCTGTAAACACTGTTTTGCTCTGCTCTCTGGAGCTAATTAGCCTCACTCCCAACTTCATAGCCCCCTAATTGGTGGTTAGAAGCTGGACAGATATTGTTTTCTTCCAAAACTATGGACCAGTATCTTAGGAGGCCTCCAGTATAGCCTGGACCTAGCTGTTGGTCTGTGGGACCTAGTAGGTCTCAGGGTTCCCTGAGTCCCCATCTGCTCTGGGCACAAAACCCAACACTCTCCCATCCTGTGCTTCCTGGGACCCCTTAGGAAACCTCTGGGGTTCAGCCTGCCTATTCAGACAAATGTGATAACAGAGAGGAACCTTTGGAAAAGAATCCTTTTTGCTTATTTTGAGGGAGTCAGGCCCTGTGATTGGAATGTTATAGAATAGTTATGGGGGGGGGCAGTAGCACAGCAGGTTAAGCACACAAGTGGCGAAGCACAAGGACTAGTGTAAGGATCCCGGTTTGAGCCCCCGGCTCCTCACCCCCACAGTGGGGGGGGGGTCACTTCATAGCTGGTGAAGCAGATCTGCAGGTGTCTGTCTTTCTCTCTCCCCTCTCTGTCTTCCCCTCCTCTCTCCATTTCTCTCTGTCCTATCCATTAACAACAACAGGGACAATAATAAGGGAAACAAAATGGGGAAAATGGCCTCCAGAAGCAATGGATTCTTAATGCAGGCACTGAGTCCCAGCAATAACCCTGGAGGCAAAAATAAAAAGAAATAAAAAGAGAGAGAGAGAGACAGAGAGAGAAAGAAAGAAAGAAAGAAAGAAAGAAAGAAAGAAAGAAAGAAAGAAAGAAAAAGAAAAAGTAGTTACCAGGATAGCTCTGTTACATGCTCCGTGATGGAAACCAGTATTTTCCTGGGGACAGACTAACCTCATGGGATATCCCCAAGCAGTTGTGCCAGCTCTTAGAAGGTCTGGGCTCTGTGCTTTTTGGATCCCATCTTGAAATTTTTGCTATTTTTTAATCAGTATCTATTTACACTATGAAATGCTAACTGTTGTATATGTACATATCTGTCTACAATTAAGGATATAATGAGAATTGTGTGAAGGTCAGAATCCTCATCTTCAGGGGAGAGTGATTCTCTTTTCATCCACACAGACCTCCTGAAGGGAAGGGCCGAGGAACTGAAGCCAGATCCCTACCTCCGGAAGAGCCCTTCACTGGAGTCCCTGAGCAGACCCCCTTCTCTCGGCTTTGGGAGCACTCGGCTGCTAAGCGCCTCCACCGGTGGCTTGAAGCCACAGAGCAAGCTCAGGTATGGCTCCTTCACACACAGAAAACCAGAGGAGCACTGGGCTAAAGGCCATGCCCCTTCCTTCCATCCTGTCCCCTGTGCCCCATTCATGTGTACTAACAGTTCCCACATGAAAATGACTCAGACACCCAGCCTGCTTACAGTGAGTGAGAAAACACTGGGCATGGCCACTGTATAGATGAAATAACAGGGAGAAAGAAAGAGAGAGAGAGAGAGAGAGAGAGAAAAGGAGTAGGCTAGGAAACAGTGTGATGGTTATGCAAAAGATTTTTGTGCCTAAGGCTCTGAGGTCCCAGGTTTAATTCTCAGCACCACTATAAGCCAGAGCTGAGCAGTGATCTAGTTGAAAGAAATAAAGGTAACTAGATATGACTGCAAACAGACAAAAATAATAGAATAGAAACTTTTAAAGTCACTTCTTTCCTGTTGTAGCTCTGTCTCAGTGACATGAATACAAAGACAAAAACCACAGATTAATTTTAATGATTTAACCTTTCACAACAAAAGGTGTAAGTGGCACATTAACATACATATCCTTTTGGTATGTGTTTTTGAACAATAAGAAGCCTTTTCAGAATAACACTATAATGCTTGTTTTGATGATTCAGCACCCTTGCACACAAATGAGACAGAAATGACTTCATCTATTTGGGTTCAAATATAGGCTACACCCAAAAATATAACAAGAACTGAAATTATTCAGACTTACATAAATCCTTTAAAATAAAAACCTCACATGGTAAGTTGCATAAAATTTGTTGAAAAGCCATTACTCCCAAAGTAGTCAATTTTATATATTTACCACCTAGATACCTAAGTACATATTAAATGAAATGTGATGTGTGTGGCATAGTACACAGTGCTGAGAAAGACTTTGTAAAGATGAAGTATTTACTTTCCACTCAATTACAACCTACACAGGAACAAAGGCATGTGTCCCATTCACAAATCAAAGCAGTAAGTGAATAAAATAACCCCCAATACACCAGAGTGAGAGAAAAAGGTGTCCCGTGGCTACAGCTAGGTGTCTACTGTTCTGATCTTGGTATTTGTTTCTTACCCATTTGAGGCCCTGAAAAGTAGTGTCTCCTCTTGATTATGTGCTCTTTCTTTCTGACCAGTGTGGAGAGAAGAGACCCCCTGGCTGCCTTGGCCCGGGAATATGGCGGCTCCAAGCGCAACGCCCTGCTGAAGTGGTGCCAGAAGAAGACAGAAGGCTATGCGGTAAGGAGCCACATGAGCTAGCTTCCATGTTGTGAAGGGCAGCAGTGGTCCAATGCCAGGAGTGCCTTCTGGGAATATGCTTGGATGGGCATGTCTTTGCATCTTTCTAGTCTCCTCTGCAGGACTTTTAGTAGGTCTTGCTCTGTATGCTACACAGAAGCACTCAAAGAGGGAAAGGGACCTGCAGGCCACCCCACACTCCATCCAACAAACTTCGAACCTAATCCCAGAGCATCTAGTGGGTCTGTTTCAGTCCCAGGAATTAACTTTGGCCACATTAATCCTCCCAAAGAGGGTGCCTTTTCTTAATTCATAACAGTGGGCCTTCAAAGCTTTCCTGTTCCTTTCAGAACTATTTTCATTTGGTTTGAGAGTTTCTGTTTATTGGAGCATTTGTTTTCTTGAAGGTTGGACAAGGGAGTGTAGTATCTGGTACAGGTTTAAGGTTTTCTGTTAGGAAGTTTCACATTCAAAGATAAAGGTAGATTAGATACATAATGTCATAGGTGATTGGAAAATGAGATCCATGCAGTCACTTCTCCCCTCCAAAAACAACATTTCCATAGTTGACGTTGTTGCCATTCCCCCCAAACCTCTCATAGAGGTGGTATAGTGAGTAAGGGATTGGACTCTGAAGCATGAGAACCTGAGTTCAATCCCCAGCATTGCATATATATGAGAGTGATGCTCTGGCATGTTCTCTATCTCTCATTAATAAGCAAATAGATCTTTTAAACTCTGTAATATTTGTATCCAGCTTTTGGGACATAGTGATAACAGCTTTATTTATGCTGTTAAATACAGCTTTAGCTTGTTCACTTTTTCATCTTATAATATAGTCCAGTGCATATTCCTATCACTATCTATTTGTTCTTTCATTGATGAACCGTTATTTTTAGTATGGAGCTATTATAAATAAAACAGATATTTTCTTGTACACATGACTCTCAAATAGACCTGTACTCACACTTGCTAGATCTATCCCTATCCTACATCTGACTGTTATTACTGCTTATGCAAGGATGATGTTCTGGTCTCTTTTTTTCTCTCTTCTTTGTTGTGTCTCTTTTCCTCTCAAACAAATAAAATTTTTAAAAAGAAAATGCAAGCTTGCAAGTCCTGTGTTCTACCATTGGACCCACCTCTCCAGCCCCCAGAGGGAATGCTTTTTTTTTCAGGAATGATTGATAATGCCAAACAGATATCTGAGGTACTGGTATAACTCTACTCCCACCAGAAGTTTATGAGAGATACTTCTCTTCATTCTCACTGGCACTTTGCATTCAGTCATTTAATTCTTGGGCATTTTGGTAAGTACGTTAGTGGAAACTCACTGTGGTTGTGACCTGTGTTTTTCTGACCTTTGCTGAGCACCTTTTCAGGTGTTGGCTAGACGCTCAAGTTGTCTCTTAGGATACATCTGCTTTCTTTTGCCTATTTTTATTTTTACATTTTGACAAGTTTAAGTAAATTACCAAGAAATAGTTGGCTTGTTTTTAAAACTGGGTTGTCCTTTTCTTCTCTATTGCTTCTTTGTATATTCCAGAAACAAGTCCTTTGTCAAATGGAAGTATTGCAGATATCTTGAATTTTCTCTTTTTTGAACATAGTTTTAATTTTAATTAAGTCTGATACATCAATCTTTTTTTATTTATAAAATGGAAATATTGACAAGACTACAGGATAAGAGGGGTACATTTCCCACCCCCAGAGCTCCATATCCAAGATGGGCCCCCAAATCAGTCTTTTTTCTTATGGCCAGTGCTTTAGATCCAGGCTAAGAGATCTTTGTCAGCTCCAAGGGCATGAAAATATTTCTGTGCTTTCTTCTAGAAGTGTCCTTGTTTTCACATTTCCCATTTAATAGTTTTATAAAATCTACCAGCTTCTCCTTCATTCTTCTCTCTCAGGCCCAAATGTTTTGTGCCTTTTGCTAAAACCTCTGAAAATATGGCCACCCCTATACTCCTTTCCAGAAACTTCAAACTTTTGAGTGTGATGGGGTCAAAGAAAGACATAACTGAACAAGAAAATAGGGCTTAGGCCTGAAGCTAGCCCAGACAGTGGAGAAGCAGTGTCATGGGAGTCTCTTTGTAACTATGCTAGTAAAGTACCCAAACATCAACACTTTCTAGGAGGATAATGTAGTCTATCTTCCTTTTTTTTTTTTTTTTTTTTTTTACTTAATAGAACAGAAAGGAATGTGAGAGGGTGTTGGGAGAAAGAAACAGACAGACAGACACTGCAGCCCTGCTTCACCAAGTGGTATAGTGCCCCCCTGCAAATGGGAAGCAAGGTTTTGAACCCAGGTTCTTGTGTGCACTGTAATGTGCCCACTCAACCAGGTGTGCCATCACCCAGCCCCTCTGACTTCCTATTACCCTCTTCATTCTGTGGAGGAAAAAAAAAAAAAGAGTCATATTGTTGATCACTAACAAGCCCACTTCTGACCGTTGCCTCTCTTATCTATTCCATGTACTCAGCTCTTTGCCATCAGTAGGGTGGGGAGCATCCCATAATGACACTCAGTCACAAAACCAGGTATATTAGTAATGCCACCCATCAGGAAGCTGGGTAAGAGCAAGAAGTCAGGGAGAGATGACTGATCATAGTAGGTTTTGGGGTAAAGGAAATAGGAATGGTAATAAGGAATATTCAGGGGCCAGGTGGTGGCACACATGTTACAGTGTTTGAGGACCCAGGTTCAAGCTTCATGAGCAGTGGAGCAGTGTTGCTGGTGTCTCTCCTCTCTGTCTCTGTCTATATCTCTCAGTCTCTCATGCACTATCAGAAGAATAAGTAAGGCCACCAGGAGTGGTGGAGTTGAGCAGGCACTGAGCTCCCACGCTAATCTTGGTGACAACAACAGTGCTCACCCAGGAACCAGGCCCCAGCTGTAGCTGAGCCATGAGTGTTCAACTGCACTGTCATTTCTCTGCCTCAGATAAATGGCTTAAAGGAAGTCCTCGATGAATATAAAAAGACAACTAGAATTTCTAGGAGGATTCATCCTTTCACATGTATTGTTGTAATTAAGTTGCTGGGAGGAATGACACAGGGTTTCCAGTCATTAAAGTGAGGCTATTTCCTGCTGCAGTGACTTTTTCTTTGTTTTATAAACATCTTGAACTCATTTTCAGAGTATTTCACTTTTGATGAAAACCAAAGCTCATTTTGCCTCAAGAGTTATTTCTTATTTATTGTTAAACCTCCACTGGAAGAAAACACATTGTTGTATCTGATTTATTGACTCTTCATAAGACATTCCCTATCTGGACCTGTTTGTCTGAGATGCCTCAGAAACCTTCTAAAGCTAGTTCTCACTGACTTTGGGAGCCAGAAAAAAATTGTGAAAAAAAGTAAATGGTTGGGAGTCGGGCTGTAGCTCAGCGGGTTAAGCGCAGGTGGCGCAAAGCACAAGGACAGGCATAAGGATCCCGGTTTGAACCCCGGCTCCCCACCTGCAGGGGAGTTCGCTTCACAGGCGGTGAAGCAGGTCTGCAGGTGTCTATCTTTTTCTCCCCGTCTTCCCCTCCTCTCTCCGTTTCTCTCTGTCCTATCCAACAACGACGACAACAACAATAATAACTACAACATTAAAACAACAAGGACAACAAAAGGGAATAAATAAATAAAATAAAATATTAAAAAAAAATAAAAATAAATTAAAAAAATAAGTAAATGGTTGATGGTCTGTTGAAAACCACTTGGCATCTTCATTTTAACTGGAAATAAATTTCACCCCACTAAGATCTAGCATAATAGGTTATGTTAAAACGCCCCATATATTAACTCAGTGGATTTCTTTTTAAAATCAATTTTTTACAATTTATTTATTTATTTTTGATAGAAACTGAGAGGGAAGGGGAAGTGGGGGGAGAAACCTGTACAACGGCTTTACTGCTTGTGATACTTCCCCACTATAGGTGGGGACCAGGGACTTAAACCTGGGTCCATGCACATGGTAATATGGGTGTTCGACCAGGTGTGCCAGCTCCAGCCCCTTAAGTCAGTGAATTTCTATCAAGGGGTCTGTTCAAGGACAGGTATCATTTTATGTGCTGAGAACTCACTGGGAATGAAGCAGGCAGAGATCTCTGCTTACTTGGAATGTACATTCCCATGGGGAGTCACACTTGATTAAAATAAAAAAGTAAGACATGTACTATCCTAGAAGGTGCTGTGGTCTCTAGCCGGCTAGCTCAGTCGGTAGAACATGAGACTCTTAACTAGAAGGTGCTCTGTACAGTAGAGAAAAATAAAGCTAGGAAGAAGAATAGAATGGCTGGGTATATGGATACAATTCTAAAACAAAGGTGGGGGGGTAAATAGCTCACATGGGTAGTGTGCTGCTTTGCCATGTGTGTGACTCGGATTTGAACCTGGACCCAAGTGATTGGAGGAAACTTCTGTGCTATGGTCTCGGTGGCTCTGTCTGCCTACCTAAAAAGAAAAAAAAGGAGGGGTGGGGAGGCTGGGGAAGTGATATTTGAGCAGATCTGAGCAATGGGCTCATCTCTCCTGAAGAAAATGATTTTAAAAAAATGAAGACAATGAGAATTTTGTGTTTTCATCAAGATTTATCTCACATCACACACAAGGCTCAGAAGCTAGAATGAGAAATCATGACATTAGCAGCTTTGTTGGTGGAACTGAGAAAGCACAAGATGGCCACTCCATCATGAAGCTGCTGAATCATTAGCCTAGGGTTAACTTCCTAGTGTCCTGACTGCGGCCAGGAAGGAGAACCAGTGTGTGCACTCTTGCAGAGTGTGTGAGAGACTCTTGCTGACACTACTCTTCTCACTTCCCCCACAGGTCTCCCCTCAGGGCTAGTAAGACTTGAGGGAGGCCCAGGGAATTACTATCAGCTCAGGCTTGGTGCCCATTTTCCTAAGCCTGACCCAGCAAACCACTCATCTCCTTTTCTTACCTGCTTTTCATGTCTACATTGAGTGATAATATCTTACTGTGATTATCAGTGAGTGTTTGAAAGAGGCATAATTCTAAGAATTATCCCTATTACCTTTGTATAAACTCTTCTATACATATGACAAAAGGGAGAGTGTCCAGGAGACTTAACACTTGCTCCCTTTATAAGTGATGATTTTTGCTATTTCACAAAAATCCATGCACCCCCATGTTCATAGCTACACTATTCATAATAGCCAAAATATGTAGTGCTCATTGACACATAATCTAGATAAAGAAGTTGTGGGATATGTATTCAGTGGGGTGTTGCTCTGCAATTAAAAAGATGATCTTAGGGCAGGTGGTGGCACACCTAGTTGAGGGCACACATTACCATGTGCAGAGATCTGAGTCCAAACGCCCAGTCCCCACCTGCAGGGGGAAAGCTTCATGAGCAGTGAAGCACAGTGCTACACGTGTCTCTCTTTCTCTCTCCAAAACTTGCCCCCTTCCCTCTCAAGTTCTCTCTGTCCTGTCAAATAAAAAAGAAAGAAGGAAAAAATGACCACTTGGAGTAGTGGATTCATAGTGCAGACACCAAACCCCCAGCAATAACCCTGGTAACAAAAAAAAAAAAAAAATCTTATAATCTTATGGGTAGAGCATCAGACTTGCATGTGGCATCAGCTGTGCCAGAGTATTAGTATTATTTGGCTTATTTTCAAATAAATAAGCTAACAAATACTTTTAGAAAGAAACATAATTGGGGGAGCAGATCTTTTTCTCTCCTCTCCTGTCCTCTCCTAGATCAACTAGGAATACCAAAGGAGACCACCTGGGACCAAAACAAGACAGGACTGGAACGATTACAGGAACCCACCAGGTCACTGGTGAGTGCAAACACCTGTGGCTGGTGACAGAGAGGAGCCTAGGGAGAGATTAAGTGGCTGATAACAGTCTGGCAGTTTGTCAGTAGAGACACCACCTCCAGTCTGTTCCACCAACAAGGGGACAGCTGAGGGGAAGAGAAGACTCCCCGGAGACTCATCAAGTGCAACTCTGGGTCTCCATTGCTACTACTCTCAGAGTCTAGAGCAGCGGCAGGGAGGGACACCAGGGGACAGAGATCTAACCAGGAAACTCAGGAGAAGACTTATACCTCAGTGGCATAGCGGTGTAAAAGTCTCTTTGCATAACCACTAGAGTGTCTCTGACACACCCTGCTTTATCTCTTGGTCAGGAGTCAGTGATTAAGCTAAGAAGCCTACTTGTGGTTTAAAAGCCATCAGGCTCCCATAGCCTACAGAGAAGAAAAAGAAAAAGAGGCTTTTAAACCACTGAACTTCAACTCAGGGATTAAAATACTATTAAACAACTATTAACTTCCATCACTGTGAACCCTTTAATTACCTTACTTAGACACAAGTCAATCCAGGAAATAGTGATCAGTAATTTGAAAAGTACTAAGAGAGGGAATTCATAACATAATATATAAAATGGTTAAACCAACAAGAAGAAATGATGGAAAAACAAACCAGGACAAGAGTCCAGCTAAAAGCCCCCCAAAGGGTGAAGCACAAAATAACAAGTTCAACATCCAAACACTAGCTAAGGAAATAATCACAGGAGTGAGTAAAGAGTTTGAAAGAATTGTAATCAGAAATACAGGAACAACAAATGAGACTCTGGAAGAAAACACTAATTATCTCAAGGTTATTAGAGAGCTGAAAGCTGAAATAGCAGAGCTAAGAACACAACAAGCTGAACAAACCAAAACAGTATCAGAACAGGGTAACAAAATAGATGAGCTCCAGAAAACAGTAGAGGGCAGAGAGAATAGAATCAATGAGGCTGAAGACAGAGTTAGCAAGATCGAGGATGAATTAGAGACAACTAAAAAAGAAGTAAGAGATATCAAAAAGAGATTAAGAGATACTGAAAACAACAACAGACCTATGGGATGACTTCAAAAGTAACAATATACGCATTATTGGCATACCAGAGGAAGAAAGAGAGGGAGAGGAAGAAAGCATTCTTCCGGCCATAATAGCAAAAACTTCTCTAGTCAAGACAACATGAAAGACATAAAGATTCAAGAAGCCCAGAGGGTCCCAAACAGAATTAACCCAGACTTAAAGACACCAAGACACATCATACTTAGAATGGAAAGGAATAAGGATAAAGAAAGGATCCTGAAGGCTTCAAGAGAAAAACAAAGAGTCACCTACAGAGGAAAACCCATAAAATTAGCAGCAGACTTCTCCACACAAACACTACAGGCCAGAAAAGAATGGCAAGATATCTATCGAGTGCTCAATGAGAAAGGCTTTCAACCAAGAATACTATATCCTGCTAGACTGTCATTCAGACTAGATGGAAGCATCAAAACCTTCTCAGAAAAGCAGCAGTTGAAGGAATCAACTATCACCAAGCCTGCCCTGAAAGAAGTTCTGAAAGGTCTTCTATAAATAGTCAGACCACCATAAATAGGTCATATATCAGAACACTCTCAAACTCTACAAGAATGTCATTAAAATATCTTCAATCTTTGATATCAATAAATGCCAATGGCCTGAATTCACCTATTAAAAGGCACAGAGTAAGAAGATGGATCAGAAAATACAACCCAACGATATGCTATCTACAGGAAACCCACTTAACTCAACAAGACAATCACAGACTTAAAGTGAAAGGATGGAAAACTATCATACAAGCCAATGGCCCACAAAAAAGGGAAGGAGCAGCTATTCTCATATCTGACATGATAGACTTTAAAATAAATAAGATTTAAAAAGATAGGAATGGACACTACTTAATGCTCAGAGGATCAGTCAATCAAGAGGACTTAACAATCGTTAACATCTATGCACCCAATGAGAAGCCATCTAAATACATCAAACGTCTACTGAAAGAGCTACAGCAATATATTAACAGCAACACAGTCATAGTAGGGGACTTCAACACCCCACTCTCTCAACTTGAAAGATCATCCAGGCAGAAAATCAACAAAGACATAAGGGAGCTAATGAAGAGATAGATAAACTAGAACTATTGGACATTTTCAGAGTCATTCATCCCAAGAAACTGGAATACACATTTTACTCAAATCCACATGGGTCATTCTCAAGGATAGACCATATATGTTGGGTCACAAAGACAGCATCAGCAAACTCAAGAGCATTGAAATCATCCCAAGCATCTTCTCAGACCACAGTGGAATGAAACTAACACTTAACAATCAACAAAAGGTTAGTAATAGTCCGAAAATGTGGAAGTTCAACAGTACACTTTTTAACAACTTCTTGGTCAAAGAGGAAATAAAGGAAGAAATCAAAATGTTTTGAGAGTTCAATGAAAATGAAGACACAAGCTATCAAAATATTTGGGACACAGCTAAGGCAGTGTTGAGAGGTAAGTTCGTAGCTATACAAGCACACATTAGGAAACAAGAAAAAGCACAAATAAACAGCCTGATTGCACATCTTAAAGACCTAGAGAAGAACAAAGGAACCATAAGCAACCAGAAGCACAGAAATCACTAAAGTTAGGGCAGAAATAAATAACATTGAGAATAAGAAAACCATACAAAAGATCAACTAAAGTAAATGTTGGTTCTTTGAAAGAGTGAACAAAATTGACAAACCTTTAGCCAGACTCACAAAACAAAAAAGGGAGAAGATCCAAATAAATCAGATACTGAATGAAAGAGGAGATATCACAGCAGACACCACAGAAATTCAACATATTACGCAAGGCTTCTATGAACAACTGTATGCCACCAAGCTAGAGAACCTAGAAGAAATGGACGATTTCCTAGATACCTACCAACTTCCAAAACTAAGTAAAGAGGGAGTAGATAACATGAAAAGGCCCATCACAGCTAATGAAATTGAAACAGTTATCAAAGATCTTCCCAAAAATAAAAGTCCTCGACCAGATAGTTTTACAAATGAATTCTACAAAACCTCCAGAGAAGAACTAATACCTCTACTTTTAAAAGTCTTCCAGAAGATTGAAGACACTGGAGTACTCCTTGCCAGCTTCTATGAAGCCAACATCACTCTGATACCAAAAGCAGACAGGGACACAACCAAAAAAGAAAACTACAGACCAATATCTCTGATGAACATAGATGCAAAAATTCTGAACAAAATTCTAGCCAACCGGATACAGCAGTATATTAAAAAGATTGTTCATCATGACAAAGTGGGGTTTATCCCAGGCATGCAAGGTTGGTTTAATATACATAAATCAATCAATGTGATCCACCACATCAACAAAAGCAAGACCAAAAACCACATGGTCATATCAATAGATGCAGAGAAAGCCTTTGACAAAATACAACATCCCTTTATGATCAAAACACTACAAAAAATGGGAATAGAAGGGAAATTCCTCAAGATTGTGGAGTCTATATATAGCAAACCTACAGTCAACATCATACTCCATGGTGAAAAACTGGAAGCATTTGCACTCAGATCAGGTACTAGACAGGGCTGCCAACTATCACCCTTACTATTCAACAGTGTTGGAAGTTCTTGCCATAGCAATCAGGCAGGAGCAAGGAATTAAAGGGATACAGATTGGAAGAGTAGAAGTCAAACTCTCCTTATTTGCAGATGACATGCTAGTATACACAGAAAAACCTAAGGAATCCCGCAAGAAGCTTTTGGAAATCATCAGGCAATACAGTAAGGTGTCAGACTACAAAATTAACATTCAAAAGTCAGTGGCATTTCTAAGTTAGAAGAAATTGAAATCCAGAAATCAATTCCTTTTACTATAGCAACAAAAACAATAAAATATCTAGGAATAAACCTAACCAAAGAAGTGGAAAGATATTCCATGTTCATGGGTTGGAAGAATTAACATCATCAAAATGAATATACTACCCAGAGCCATATACAAATTTAATGCTATCCCCATCAGGATCCCAAACATATTTTTAGGAGAATAGAACAAATGCTACAAATGTTTATCTGGAACCAGAAAAGACTTAGAATTGCCAAAACAATCTTGAGAAAAAAGAACAGAACCAGAGACATCACACTCCCAGATCTCAAATTGTATTATAGGGCCATTGTCATCAAAACTGATTGGTACTGGAACATGAATAGACACACTGACCAGTGGAATAGAACTGAGAGCCCAGAAGTAAGCTCCCACACCTATGGACATCTAATCTTTGACAAAGGGGCCCAGACTATTAAATGGGGAAAGCAGAGTCTCTTCAACAAATGGTGTTGGAAACAATGGGTTGAAACTTGCAGATGAATGATACTGAACCACTGTATTTCACCAAATACAAAAGTAAATTCCAAGTGGATCAAGGACTTGCATGTTAGACCTGAAACTATCAGATACTTGGAGGAAAATATTGGCAGAACTCTTTTCTGCATGAATTTTAAAGAAATCTTCAATGAAACTAATCCAATTACAAAGAAGAGTAAGGCAAGTATAAACCTATGGCTCTACATCAAATTAAAAAGCTTCTGCACAGCAAAAGAAACCACTACCCAAACCAAGAGACTCCTCATAGAATGGGAGAAGATTTTTACATGCCATATATCAGACAAGAGTTTAATAACCAACATATATAAAGAGCTTGACAAAACTCAACAACAAGACAACAAATAACCCCATCCAAAAATGGGGGAATGACATGGACAGAATATTCACCACAGAAGAGATCCAAAAGGCCAAGAAACACATGAAAAAATGCTCCAAGTCTCTGATTGTCAGAGAAATGCAAATAAAAACAACAATGTGATACCACTTCACTCCTGTGAGAATGTCATACATCAGAAAAGGTAACAGCGGCAAATGCTGGAGAGGGTGTGGAGTCAAAGGAACCCTCCTACACTGCTGGTGGGAATGTCAATTGTTCCAACCTCTGCGAATAGTCTGGAGAACTCTCAGAAGACTAGAAATGGACCTACCGTATGATTTTGCAATTCCTCTCCTGGGGATATATCCTAAGGAACCCACCACATCCATCCAAAAAGATCTGTGTATACTTATGTTCTTAGCAGCACAATTTGTAATAGCCAGAACCTGGAAGCAACCCAGGTGTCCAACAACAGATGAGTGGCTGAGCAAGCCATGGTATATATACACAATGGAATACTACTCAGCTGTAAAAAATGGTGACTTCACCGTTTTCAACGGATCTTGGATGGACCTTGAAAAAATCATGTTGAGTGAAATAAGTCAGAAACAGAAGGATGAATATGGGATGATCTCACTCTCAGGCAGAAGTTGAAAAACAAGATCAGAAAAAAAAAAAAACCACAAGTAGAACCTGAAATGGAATTGGCGTATTGCACTAAAGTAAAAGTCTCTGGGGTGGGGTGAATATAGGTCCAAGAAGGATGGCAGAGGACCTAGTGGGGGTTGTATTGTTATATGGGAAACTGGGGAATGTTATGCATGTACAAACTATTGTATTTACTGTTGAATGTAAAACACTAATTCCCCAATAAAGAAATTTAAAAAAAGAAACATAATCATGTATTGGGTAGTAGTGCAGTGGGTTAAGCACACATGGCGCAAAATGCATGGACCAGTATAAGGAACCCAGTTTGAGTCCCTGGCCCCCCACCTCCAAGGGTGTCGCTTCACAGGCAGTGAAGTAGGTCTGCAAGTGTCTATCTTTCTCTCCCCCTCTCTGTCTTCCCCTTCTCTCTCCATTTCTCTCTGTCCTATCCAACAACAATGACAGCAATAACAACAATAATAATAATCACAAAAATAAACAACAAGAGCAACAAAAGGAAAAAAATAGCCTCCAAGAGCAGTAGCTTCATAGTGCAAGCACTGAGCCCCAGCAATAACCCTGGAAGAAAAAAAAAAGAAAAGAAACATATCATAGGGCCAGTTGGAGCTGTGCAAGCATCATCATGTGAGAGGATCCATGTTCAAGCCACCAGTCTCCCCCTTCAGGGGGAAGCTTCACAAGTGGTGGAGCAGTGCTATAGTGTCTCTCCTCTCTATCTTTCTCCCCCCTCTCTGTGTGTGTCTCTCACCCTATAGAAAAAGAGAGAGAGGAGAAAAGGAAAGGAAACGAAAGAAAAGGGAAAGAAAAGAAAGGTGACAGAATTCTACTTAAGGGGACTGTGTGGTGGCTCACCCAGTTGAGCACACGTGTTGCAGTGCACAAAGACCTGGGTACAATCCCCAGTTCCTACCTGCAGGGGGAAAGCTTCATGTGCCATGAAGCAGTGCTACAGGTGTTTCTGTCTCTCTCCCTCTGTCTCCCCTTTCTCTCAATTTCTTTGTCTCTATCCAATAAATAAATAATAAAATATTTAAAAGAAGAATTCTACTTTAAAAGATATTAAAACATCTGGCATAAAATGAATAGAAGCAGAAGTGACTGTGTTAAATGAAATAAACACAGTGGTGAAAGCCTACTGCAGAATGGTCTTCTCTTAGCAGAGGGTAGTGATCACTAGATCTCTCCCCCCATCCCATAAAAGATTTGATTCCAACTGGGATTAAGGTTTAGAAGAGGCACCCCTTATAAAACCAAACTGTCAGGAGTCGGGCAGTAGCGCAGCGGGTTAAGCACATGTGACGCAAAGCTCAGGGGCTGGTTAAGGATCCTGGTTTGAGCCCCCAGCTCCCCACCTGCAGGGGAGTGGCTTCACAGGCAGTGAAGCAGGTCTTCAGGTATC
Organism: Erinaceus europaeus; assembly: GCF_950295315.1. Lineage (NCBI taxonomy): Eukaryota > Metazoa > Chordata > Mammalia > Eulipotyphla > Erinaceidae > Erinaceus > Erinaceus europaeus. The sequence goes on along the minus strand of NC_080173.1, from coordinate 38,748,887 downwards.
TTTCTCTCCCCTTCTCTGTCTGCCCCTCCTCTCTCCATTTCTCTCTGTCCTATCTAACAATGATGACATCAATAACTACAACAACAATAAAAAATAAGGGCAACAAAAGGGAAAATAAATAAATATAATTTAAAAAAAAACCAAACTGTCCACAAGGCTAGACATAATGGTCCTAGAGAAAAAGAATAACCTACATCACATATATGTCCTGTGAGAGCAGAGGGCCATCTCTCTCAAGTACCTTGAGTGCATTCACCACTTAGGTGAGTATATTGAGGTCCCCAGATGAGTAACTCATGAGCCCTCCACTTCTCTGGAAACTCTGATGAGTAACATAAACCCGCAGGCTAGAACACAAATGAGACCTTTGCCCTTTCTGGTCATTGTTCTTCTCTTCCTCAGTTTGCCTTTAGTAACATCAACTCAGTAAAGATAATTAGCAAGACAGCTGAATTGTCCCCAAATCCTTTCTACATCATCCCTTCTCATCTCTTCTTCCCTCTGTATCTGAGTGAAAAAAGCCCCCTGGATTGGTGAAATCACACAAGTGCAAGGGCCCACCTAAGTTAAAAAAGAAAGGAAGGAAGAAGGAGAAAGAGAAAAGGAAAAGAAACTAGTGTTGAGACAGCTTGAGACTTAAAATTTATCCAGATTTGCTCAGTTTCTGGATTTGTTTGGTAAGACTCACAGGTAGATACAAATTTCCGGGCTAGCGTGAGGGTGTTTCTTCCCAGACAAGTGCTCTCTGGGTTGGAGAGAACTCGACTGGAGCCAACCTGGGCTGCTGCTTACTCAGCGACGCAGGAGAGAGACCAGGAACTCGTGGCCAAGCGGAACGCAATATGTCTATATTGATCAGAGACAACGCTTTTATATATTTAGAACCGGAAGTGGCAAGTCGGACAAGGAAATGGCTAGGAAAGGGGGTGGAGAAAAGGAAAGAGCAGGAAGGTAGAAAGCTTCCATAGCAACGGTTGCTAGGGTTTTAACTGGCGGCATTAATGTATCCTGCAGGCAGGGTGGAAAGAAGATAGATCAGAGGTGGGGATATTTCAGGCAAAACAATGATTATGTAAATAGGCCATAGTATCAGCAGTGGAGCAGGGGAGCTGCCCAACAACAAATAACATCTTTGAGCCTGTTTTTAACTGCTAGTGAGGAGCTATACATTTTTCTTTCTTAGAGAAAGAAAAAAAAAGCAACCTTTGTGATGTCCAGAAATGAACCTCCTTTTACATCTGAAAGGAGCGGCCAGACTACTGGCAGTGTCTGTCTGTCTGTCTCTTAATTCCTATACATGTGGATGTGTGCTCATCCAGTCACAGACAGCTGATGACATGTCAGGCCATTCAGAGTTATATTTCATTGCTTTCATTTTTGATACAGGCATCCTGAAGGCTGCAGGCACAGTTCAAAGAACATGAAAGGCTTTGATCTGTTTGCTGCTATTAAAGTGGTGGCATTTATCCTGATTGCATTATAAAGACAGAGTGCCAGTTACAAAGCACTGTCATTACTGGCCTCTCCTCTGTCATGGTCCCTTGTGCCCAGTATCTGCTTCTGTACTTACAAAACATAGTGGTTTGTAAAGACATGTCAAGTGGCACTAGGCATTGCCCCACAACCTGAGGTAACAGTAGATTTGTTTGGAAAATAAAGACTGTTTCCCAAGCCAACTTTTGACAATTCCTGTACCAGTTGGCATTATCTTAGGAGCCACCCTGGTTCAAACCTTTATTCAAACTCTCAGTTGTGTGTAAGTATACAAGACTCAGAGAAATGCAAAGGGTTTTCTGTGCAAAAACATCCAAAGATGTGATAGATCTAGCAAGGTTCTTGGAATACAAGACGAGGAGATGCTTGTCCTGTGTTCACAGCCATAGAAGTCCAACATCATCTCTGCTGACCAGTCCAAGGGAGTATGCCCAGTCTTAGTTGGGCCATCAGCTGCTTCCCAGGAATTCTGGAAGTATTACCCATAGAGAGGTGACTCTTAGATATAGAACTCTGGTACTGTTGGCACTCACCTTTTTGCCCTTTCACAAAAGAGTCACAGGGCTGCAGTGACTGTCCTTACTGAGGTTACATGCAAGGTTAGCCCCAACTGGCATCTGGTAACTGGCATTCCAAGCAGGTGTGGGGGGATTCTCAGCACCCCCAGACCTGCTAGGAGAGTCTGATGCCTAGTCCATAGGTACAAACACCATGGTTTATGTCATACACCTGCTTTCTTTTTTATTTTATTTTATTTTAAAATATTTCTTTTTTAATTTTTTATTATCTTTATTTATTTATTGGACAGAGACAGCCAGAAATCAAGATGGAAGTGGGGGATAGAGAGGAAGAGAGACAGAGAGGCATGTGCAGCACTGCTTCACCACTTGCAAAACTTTCCCTCTGCAAGCGGGGAACAGGGACTCAAACCTGGGTCCTTGTGCATTGTAACATGTTCACCACCACCCAGCCCCAGACACCTGCTTTCTTTCCAGGAAATTGAGGTCTGTGTAGATGCCAGGCAGAGGTGCCTACGTGAGCACCCCCAGAAAAGCCCTGTGCACAGAGTCTCTGGTGAGCATCCCTGGATATCAGCCCTTGCCATGAGAGAGGGAATATCATCCCTTGTCACAGGAGTGGATTCATGGGGGAGTTGTGCCTAGTGTTTTCCAAATTTGGCCTTGTATGCTTTTTCCCTCCCTCTGCTGCCCATTTTGTCTTTCTTCACTAGCGTATCTGGGGGTCACTGAGAGCTGAGCACCTGATAACAGCACTGAGTCAGGGTGAGGGTGGTCTTGGGGACCCTAACCCAGCCCCATTTTCTTCTAGGTAAGTGGAGGTGAGTTCTACAGAGGTGGAAAATAAACCATATAGGGACATGACCAGAGAGTGCCACAGAGGGGCATGACCCCATCTGGTCCCTGGGAACCAGAAGGGTCTGGAGACTGAGCAGCCTTCTTGTGCTCAGTCTGTGCTCTGGGAAACATTAATATCTTTAGGACAGATTCCCTCTTTTCTTAAATTGGGTTTCAGTTTGTTTCTATTGCTTAAAGGTTCAAGTTCATATAAAAAATTATAGTCAATTCTTTTTTGTGTGTTTTCTGAATATTTTAAAGAACTTTTTCCTTTTATTATTAGAAATAAACTTACTTGGTTCATTCCTTCTTTTTTTCAATTTACAAAGTGGATCCTAATTCATGGGGTTAAGTCAGACATTTCACTGTGAAGTAACTCTGATCCCACTACCCTATGACTCAATTTCACCCTCAAAGTACTCTTTATTAACAATTTGGTTCTCTCTTTCTCTTTTACCAAAGCATTTCTCATCTCTGGTTTATATATATGTAAAAAAAATTTTTCAGGGTGGGAAAATGGACATGTTATAACAATGGACATGGGGCATGGTGGCACAACAATATGAATGGGCTTAGTAGTACTGAAACATGCACTTAGAAATGACTAGAAAGTATTGCACCAAAATAAAGGACTTGGGGGTGGGTGGGAATGTTTTGCAGAAAATTGATAATTTTTTTACACATGTATTAAAAATTATTTACTGTAAACCATTAATTCTCCCAGTTAAAAATAAGAAATATTCCATGAAGGATGATAAATGACATAGTGGGGGTTGTATTGTTAAATGGGAAACTGGGGAATGTTATGCATGTACAAACTATTGTATTTACTGTTGAATGTAAAACATTAATTCCCCAATAAAGAAATAAATTTAAAAAAATAATAAGAAATATGTATAGTTAAATTCATATATAATAGTCATATGTATATGACTATTAAATGTTGAGAGCAAAAAAACAATTGACTAAGATGGAGTGCTTGGAGTGGGATGGCAAACGCTGTAGAGCTCACATGCTGCCATATGTGAGGACCCAGGTTCTCATTCCCACCTGCAAGAGGAAACTTCATGCATGGTGGAGCAGTGCCACAGGTGTTTCTCCCTTCCCACCCCCGTCTCTCACCCTCTATCAAAAAAAAAAGGGGGGGAGTCGGGCTGTAGCGCAGCGGGTTAAGCGCAGGTGGCGCAAAGCACAAGGACCGGCATAAGGATCCTGGTTCGAACCCCGGCTCCCCACCTGCAGGGGAGTCGCTTCACAGGCGGTGAAGCAGGTCTGCAGGTGTCTATCTTTCTCTCCTCTCTGTCTTCCCCTCCTCTCTCCATTTCTCTCTGTCCTATCCAACAACGACGACAACAACAATAATAACTACAACAATAAAACAACAAGGGCAACAAAAGGGAATAAATAAATAAAATAAAATAAATAAATAAATAAATAAATAATAAATAATAAAACAAATACTTTAAAGAAGTATAGCTAAGGGCTGGCAAAATAGTTCAAATAGTATACCGTTTTGCCATGTGCATGACCCAGGTTCAAACTGCACTGAAGGAAGTTTTGGTACTGTGGTCAATCTCTCTCTGCTTCTATTTCTACCTCTACATCTCTATCTTAAAAAAAAAACAAAAAAGTATACATAAACAGTAATGAAGAACGACTGAAAACTGTAAACTCAGCAGAACTGCATAAAGTTCCTTTGAGGCCCTCTAAATTAGCATCCTCCAGATGTTCACCTTCATGGACTTAAAGGGGTGCCGCAGTATCTCACCCCCCTCTCTCTCTCCCTACTCTCTTCTCAAAGAAGTAAAGAATGATAAACATTTAAAAAAAAAAAAAAAAAAACCTTGAGCTGGAGTGATAGCTTGATGGTAGTGTCACATAAACCAACTGAGCCATCTCCCAAGCCTCAAAACTGACACCTTTAAGTGAGAGTATTTCTAGCTTCTACTCAATAAGATCAATACGATTTTAGAAAACTATAATTTTATGTCAGAAGGACAATAATATGTTGGATAGATCTGTATCACGAACCTTTCACTTCTGTGTGTATGTTTAGTGCAGTCTCTGGGAAATGAACTCACAGCCTTGTCCAAGCTTGATACCATATAAAATGAATCTTTTTTTTATCTGTTACTTCTTAGAAAAGAGGAAAAGGAGAGACAAAATAAGAGAAGAGACACTACAGAACTGTTTTTACCATCCATGGGCTTCACCTCTAGGGCTACCCACAATCTTACCTTCTGGTTCAGAAACAATTCTGTCACCACCCACATTGGATAATTACCTGACTGTGCATGCATGTCACAGGGTTTCTGTGCTGACAGACATTATCACAAAAGCAATGTCATGTTAACACAAAACTTCCTTCACACCTAAACCAACCCAAACGAAGCCAAATGTCTTAATAATAGAGCATTAAAGAGAAACTGCTTCACATGAGAAACTAACCAAATCAATTAATAACACACAAACACAGTAATAATATATCTATTATTTACCATGACCAAGTTGAAATTTCACCTCCAGGAATGTAAGACTGTTTTCCTCACTAGAAAGATCAATTACATAATGTAATGATATGTTTGTGCCAATTATATAAATGGGCTAAAAGGGGAAAACATCTTGTGGGTTGCTCAGCAAATGTCAAAAAGAAATGTGGTAAACTCAGGGGTTGGGCAGTAGCGCAGCAGGTTAATTGCAAGTGGTGCGAAGTTCAAGGACCGGCTACAGTTGTATTGCTGTAGTTATTATTGTTGTTGTTGATGTTGTTGTTGGATAGGACGGAAAGAAATGGAGAGAGGAGGGGAAGACAGAGAGGGGGAGAGAAAGGTAAGACACCTGCAGACCTAATTCACCGTTTGTGAAGCAACCTCCCTGCAAATGGGGAGCCAGGGCTCGAACCGGGATCCTTAAGAACAACAATAAAACAAGGGCAGCAAAAGGGAATAAATAAATGTTTATTTATTCCTTTTTGTAATTTATTCCCTTTTGTAATTTATTTATTTATTCCCTTTTATAATTTATTTATTTATTCCCTTTTGTTGCCCTTGTTGTTTTATTGTTGTTACTGATGTCGTCATTATTGGATAGGACAGAGCGAAATGTAGAGAGGAGGGAAAGACAGAGAGGGGGAGAGAAAGATAGACACCTGCAGACCTGCTTCAGCGTTTGTGAAGGGCCTACCCTGCAGGTGCTGGGGGCTCAAACCTGGGTCCTTACACCGCCGGTCCTTGCGCTTTGCACCACCTCCACGTAACCCACTACACTACCACCCGACTCCCAGTAGATAAATATCTTTTTAAAAAACTCTCAGTAAACTCAAAAATAGTAGCTAGCTTGATAGAGTATTATTTTAGGAAACAAAAGTCACATTTAAGAAAATGAATGGAAAACAAGGTAAGAACAACTACCACTGGTAGCATTAAGTCAGCATTTTCTAGACTTTCTAAAATGCAGTCAAAAAATGCATTAGAGGTATAAATACTAGAGAGGAAAAATAACTGTTTGCAAGTCACCTTGAAAATTCTAGAAAATCAACAAGTACAACAGAAATGAAGACTGTCAAGATGTAATAATAACTGTAAATGTAAAATATTGATGGCAACAATAGCTAACATTTATGAAGCCATGCATGGTACAGTAATCTGTTAAGTGTCTGATGGTTACTTTTTTTTTATTTAAACTTTATTTATTTGATAGAACAGAGAGATATTGAGAAGAAGGAGATATAGAAAGCAAGAGAGACACCTGCAGCATGGTTTCACTACTCATGAAGCTTTTCCACCTGCAAGTGGGAGCCGGGGCTTGAACCTGGGTTCTTATGCATGGTAATACATGCACTTGACCAGGTGTGCCACCACCCAGCCCCAGTTACTTTGTTTTTAAGCACAGTAGAAAATGTGACAAAATTGCCCTATCAGCTTCAGAATCTGCTTGTTTCCTTTTGGTGCTTCTACCCAGAGAGAGAGAGAGAGAGATTGTTGGGGGGCAGGGTATCTCACAAATGGCAAAGCACATACTCTACCTAGTGAGCTATCTCTCTGGTTCCTCCTATGGACCCCAATGGGTTTAGAGTGCCTGTGTCCCCTCTTCTGCCTGTGGCTTACTCATCTGTGAGTAAATAAGGTGACCAGTCCGCAGATGAAATACACCAGCAGCTGGCACTGCAGCCAAGGCCAAAAGCCATTATCCTGCCATCATGGAAGGTCAGGCCTTGGCACTCATCATGGCTCTCCCTTCATCCCCTGGAACGGCATACCAGTCTGTTTAGATAATGACAGCTTCGAGTGACTCTGCTGAACACATTTTCCTGTTCTCTTATTCATAAAATTATCATGGGTGGCGGGGAGAAGGAGAAGAGGAAAAGAAGGAGGAGGAAGAGGAGAAGTGGGCTAGCCACAGGAGTATGCAATCCCAGAGGCAAACTCATGTTTTGTGGGGAGTGAGGAGCTAGGGGTATTGCTGAAGATGACTTCATATGAATTCAAGTTGGTCTTGGATAAAATTCCTAGAACAAGTTGTTTCACTCTGACATATTTTTAGCAAGCACATCCAGAACTACAAAAGTTCCATTTTCTTTTTCAAAATATCCTTGCTAAAAATATTTCATTTCCAGTGCACGAGCACTGTAAAATACAGATGAAAGTCATATTGCTCTATGAAATTCTGGAGACTCTTTTTTTAAAAAAATTATTTATAAAATGGAAACACTGACAAGACCATAGGATAAGAGGGGTATAATTCCCACCACCACAACTCCATATCCCATAACCTCCCCTGATAACTTTCCTGTTCTTTAACCCCGTGAGAATATGGACCATTATGGGTTGTAGAAGGTGGAAGGTCTGGCTTCTGTAATTGCTTCCCCGCTGAACGTGGGCATTGGCAGGTCAATCCATACTCCCAGCTGGGATGAGACTCTAAAGCAGGGCTCCAGGACACATTGGTGGGGTCTTCTGCCCAGGGAAGTCTAGTTGGCATCCTAGTAGCATCTGGAACCTGGTGGCCTCACCCAAACTTCCCAGTTTTGAAGCAACCTCCTTGCAGAGCTCAGGCCATGCGTTGTCTCTGAATCGCCATCTTAGCTCTGACCACTGGACTCTTTTATTAGCATATTGGAGAGGGAGCAGAAGCAGGAGGAAGCTCTTTGAGGGAGACCTGGCAGAAGCCATCAAAATCCCTTTCACCTGTGTGCAAGACAATACCAAAGTAAATACCTTGTATTTGTCCGATGGAGGTTTCATGTAGCTGCTTGCTGGGATACAATGAAGCAGTAGATGGTTATGAAAAGACTGTTCCTGTTTAGTGAATATTTACCCTCTGACAGTGCTTTATGTGTTATTTGTGTTTTTATTCCTGACTACAGTTCTCTGGGCTGTGTATTTAGTGTTAGTTTCAAGGGAGTGGACACTGTGGTACAAAGAGGTTGAGTGACCTCTCACAGTCATACAGTTATGAGTGACAGAGCCTCTGGCTTCAAAACCAAGTCTCCATGTTGGCACTATAACTATTTTACTATAACATGCTACAGAAGGGCTGGACAGTGATACACTCAGTTGAACACATGCATTATAATGTTCAAGGACTTGGATTTGAGCCCCTGGGTCTCCACCTTCAGGGGAGAAGCTTCACAAGCAGTGAAGCAGAGCTGCAGGTGTTTCTGTCTCTCTCCCGCTCTATCCTCCTCCCCCTCTCAATGGCTAGCTCTGTCTCTACCCAATACATATATATATATGCTATGAAAGAACCAAGCTCTGTAGATTATAGTAAGAGGAAAAAAATAGAATGAATAGTGCTTTTGCATAAAAAGGGGAAACCCACACACATGCTTACATATCCGGAGCAGTGTTGTCCTGTTGAACTTTCTAGTATGAAAGTTCTGGATCTATGTGGTTCACTATAGCAGCCAGTGGCCACATCTGACTCTGGAACCCTTAAAAGGTGGCCAATGAGGGGCTGGGCAGTAGCACAGCAGGTGAAATGCACATGGTGTAAAGTGCAAGGACTGGCATAAGGATCCCAGTTTAAGCCCCCAGCTCCCCACCTGCAGGGGGGTTGCTTCACGGGCAGGTCTGCAGGTATCTCTCTTTCTCTCCCCCTCTCTGTCTTCCACTCCTCTCTCAGTTTCTCTCTGTCCTATCCAACAACAGTGACAGCAATAACAATAATGATAACAACAGTGATCAACAACAAGGGCAAAAAAAAAAAAAGAGAGAAAATAGCTTCCAGGAGCAGTGGATTCACAGTGCAGGCACCAAGCCCCAGCAGTAACCCTGGAGGCAAAAAAAAAAAAGTGACCAATGTTCCTGAGAAACTGATTTTTTTGTCAGTTTAACTAGTTTAAATAGCCACATCTATATAGAGCTATGTAGAGTGGAATATATATGAAAAGATTACCCCTCCCCCTCCAAAAAAAAAAACTAGTAAGAGCTTGTTTATTCTTTGGTACAATTTCTGCAGGAGTGTTAGAGGGGAGAGGTTCCATGGCTAATCATTTTCAAGTGACTGACAGAATCCAGCTACTTGTTTGAGAGAGGAGGGGACTCAAAGCCAGGAAAGTTGAGTCACCTGCCTGAAGTCTAGGCCACCTTAGAGACAGAGCAAAGGCCTGGGGCTGGTCACAGGGCTGGTTTTTTTCCTCTTGAGTGTGACAAACACTTGGGTTTGTCAAGGTTTCTTGCAATCCAATGAACAGCTCATAAAAAGAACCCAAGAAGCAGACTCCAGTCTCTGTTCCCAGAACTGCATTGGGGGGGGAGGGGTTGCTGCTTTAACCACTGGCCAGTTCTCTGCGTCCCAGCCTCATCATGCCGTCCCTGCAACCCTGAAGTTGGCTTGGTGGTAACACTGGGGACAGTTTGGGGATGTTTGTCTGTCCTTGGCATCTTCCACATAGATTTGAGAGCTGTGGATTTGGCACTGCCCTCAGACTAGAGAGCAATGTTTTAGAGAGTTTCTTTAGCTCCTTAACAAAGTCTATGAAGATAAATTCTCAGTGAGCTCACCTGAGGACCTAGCTTCAAGACCCCTGGCCACCACATGGGAACACCTTCGTGGAGGAAACTTCTTGAGCAATGGAACTATGCTGTGGTATCTCTCCTCTATGTCTCATCCTCTTCTTTTAATATTTTAAATTACTTTATTGGGTGGGGTGTTAATGGTTTATAGTACAGTTGTCAACACATGGATAGAATTTCTATTTTCTTCATGATACATGTCTACAAAGCACTCTCATCCCCAATTTAGGTCCTTTTCCACATCATGCACCAGCACCCCAAAGCCCCCCAGGACCCTCCCTTCCTCTCCTTCCTCACAGCCCTTTTCTTTGGTGCAATATACCAAACCCCATCCAAGTTTTACTTACTTTTTTTTCCCTTTCTGTCCTTGTTTTTTATGTCCCACCTATAAATGAGATTATGTGATATTCATCTTTCTCTTTTTAGTTTACCTTGCTTAGCATGATTCCTTCAGGTCCTTCCAAGATAAGGTGAAGGAGACTGCTTCATCATCTTTAACAGCTGAGTAGTATTCCATTGCATATATATACCACAGCTTTCTTAGCCACTCATATATTGTTGTACATTTGGATTGCTTCCATGTTTTGGCTATTACAAATTGTGCTGTTATAAACATAAGTATACAGAGATCTCTTTGGATGGGTATGTTTGCTTCCTTTGATATGTGTGCTTAACTGAGTGCACCACCACCCGACCCCAGTTTACTTCCTTTGGATATATCTCCAGGAGAGGAATTGCCAGGCCATAGGGTAGGTCTGTTTTCTAGCATTCTGAGAATTCTCTAGACTTCTCTGAACAGGGTTGAACCAATTTGCAGTCCCACCAGCAGTCTCTCACTCGATATATAAAGAAGGAAAAAAAAAAAAAAACACTGGAAGAGGTAGTATTGTACAGGCCCAGAGCCCAGCAATAACACTGACGGAAAAAAAAAAAAAATCAGATAATCTCTTAGGAGATGGGTGGAGCAGATGACTGGACCTGGAAATGTGGTTGGATTATTCTCTGATAAGTGAAAGAGCAGAACTATAAAAAGCCTGCTTTATAAAAAGCAAAGCAGAAGAGTGAAATTAATGATGGGGTCACCACCTCAATGGAGGAGAGGAAGGAGATTCCAAGGAATAGGTCTCCAGCGATCTAAAGTGTGACAGGTTTGGAGTTAGCACAGGGGAAGGGCAGAAGACTGTGCCCCGGGCAGTGTCCCTCAAGGCCAGCTGAGGAGAGAGAGTGTCCAGATCATCAACAGTGGCATGTATGGTGCCGGGGCCTTGTGTGAGGAGAACCAAAGGGCTAGATTCCCAGGATCAGAGAGCACTCTGGGGTGACAGCTCTAAAGACAAGAGGGCTGCTCTGCCCTAGAGCCCCGCCCCGGGCAGATGCTGTACTGGAGACAGAAGCCAACGGATAATGCCATCAGAAGAGTGGTTGGGGCGCGCGCTCTCTTCCTTCCTTCCTCCCTCCCTCACTTCCTCCTTTCATAGCCCCCACCCATGGTGTTTCTTCCCTGTGCTTCTCTACTTGTGGCAGAAGTGGCCCTTGGTCTAATTGTACTGTCTGAGTCCACACCCATGGTATCCCCCACATGGAAGATGTGTGCTTTACCCACTGAACCATCCCCTGGGCTCCCTGACACTCAATTTTATGCATCAGATTTCTCAGTTCCCCTACCCACACTCAGCTCCCCACCCCCAATGCTCTAGATATGGTTCCATTTTCCCAGGATATCAAAAACTGACTCTGACCTCACAGCTGTAACAGTGGAGACCTATCAAGTCCCAGTGGGCCCTGGATGGGGACTTGTGGACCACCCCATGCCTGAGACTGACAGTTCCTGCACCTTCTGTCACTCGCCCATTTGTTTCCCAGAAGCTTGGCTTCTTTCTTTTGGATCCTGTTCAAATGGTTGCATTAAGTACAGAGCCCCCATCCAAGGGGACAGGAGCTGGGGTGGGGGAGGGTCATCCCCAGAGAAGATGAGGAAGTGTGGGAGCTGGGGTCAGGCCAATACAGATTCCAGATGTGTCCTTGAACAGGCAGGCCCCTTCTCAGTGCACGCTTGCTCAGCACCTGATATCCTAGAATATTCACCCTCTCCTTGGGTGGGGGTGTGGGGGAGGCAGATCAGCTGAGAGGCTAAGCAGGGACTCAGCCACTAGAGCACACACCTTGCCATGTGGGACTCAAGTTCACACTCCTTTTTTTTTTTTATTTTTTTTTTTATTTATTACCAGGAATCTGAGGATTTAAAAAGGAGGATCTTGAAGTTCCTCTTTCTTTCTTTTTTTATTTACTTTAATTTTTTAAATTATCTTTATTTATTGGATAGAGTCAGCCAGAAATCTAGAGGGTAGGGGGATATATAGAGAAAGAGAGACACCTAACGCACAGCTTCACCACTCTCAAAGCTTTCCCCCTGCAGGTGGGAACCAGGAGCTCAAACCCAAGTCCTTGTGGTTGGTAATATGTGCGCTAAACCAAGTGCGCCACCACCCAGCCCCTTGGAGTCCATCTTTCCTTTCATATATCAGCATGACTCTGTAGGGGAGTGTAATGTCCCGGTGAGTATATGTGCGCTCATGTGGTGGCCCTCCTCACAGCACCACACATGATGCTGATAGTGTTTTACTGTGCTTGCTGATTTCTTTTTTTTTTTTTTTAAGAAAGGATTAATTAACAAAACCATAGGGTAGGAGGGGTACAACTCCACACAATTCCCACCGCCCAATCTCCATATCCCACCCCCTCCCCCGATAGCTTTCCCATTCTCTATCCCTCTGGGAGCATGGACCCAGGGTCATTGTGGGTTGCAGAAGGTAGAAGGTCTGGCTTCTGTAATTGCTTCCCCGCTGAACATGGGCGTTGACTGGTCGGTCCATACTCCCAGTCTGCTTCTCTCTTTCCCTAGTAGGGTGGGTCTCTGGGGAAGCTGAGCTCCAGGACATATTGGTGGGGTCTTCAATCCAGGGAAGTCTGGCCAGCATCCTGATGACACCTGGAACCTGATGACTGAAAAGAGAGTTAACATACAAAGTCAAGTTCACACTCCTGATCCTCAACTACAAAGTGGAAGCTTTGTGAGTGTTGGAGCAGTGCTATAGATAGTGTGTCTCTCTGTGTATCTCTCTCCCTCTCTATTTCTGTCTTTGAGAGCAATAAATTCATTGTGCAAACACAAAAGCCCAATAAGGACGTAACCCTCATGGCAATAAAAAAAATATATATAGAGAGAGGGAGTGGCCTGGGAGGTGGTGCAGTGGATAAAGCATTAGACTCTCAAGCATGAGGTCCTAAATTTGATCCTAGGCAGCACATGTACCAGAATGATGTCTGGTTCTTTCTCTCTCTCCTATCTTTCTAATAAATAAATGAGAGAGAGAGAGAGCGAGCTGGCTGGGAATGATGGAACCATGCAGGTGTGAAACCCCAGTATAGAACAGGTGCACAAAAGAGAGAGGAGGGGAGGGGAGGGGAGGGAAACAATGTGAAAGTCTACAGAAATAGAAATAACTCACTAGGTAGGACTCATGCATGGGCCTAGGGCTGAATCCCAGTACCACATGGGAAGTGGTATACCCCCCCCCCCCGCAATCTCTGAACAAAATCAGAGATGTGAAAATTGCAGGTGTGCAAGGTCTCAGCTCTGTAAGACACAAAAGACAAGCAAAGCTCAAAGTGTAAAGTAAGTTTGAGAAGGGAAAAAGGCAGAGGGAGGGGAGGAGAATAAACAAAGAAGATGTCACAGGGCGGGGGGGGGGAAGACATTGTTGGGAATCAGGTGACTCTAACTCTTGTTATAACTAGGTTTGGCTTCAACTTTCTCAGCTGTAAAATGGGTTCAGCATGACTTCCTGTGCTAATTCTGGGAAGTGAATGAGATAATGCAGTGTCAGACCCTTAGAGTCTGGGAGGTGGCTTTGCAGGAGAGTGTGCACCTTACATGTACGAGGCTCTGGGTTCAGTATCTGCCTCCACCTGGAAGCAACAAATACAAAACAAGCTGAATAGTATAAATGGTGGAGCAGTGCTCTGGTGTTTATCTCTCAAATAATAAGGTTGCCCAGGGGGGCTGACCTGCTTCACATGTATAAGATCCTGACTTTGATTCTCCCCACCTTGCATTTAAAAGTCAGTATTTAGTAACCTAGGAGCTGGTATAGTGGATAAAGCATTGGATTCTCAGGTATGGGGTCCTGAGTTCAATCCCCACATTACATATGCCTGAGTGATGCTATGATTCTCTCTCCCACTCTCCCTATCTTTCATCAATAATAAATGAATCTTTTTTTAAAAGTCATTATCTTTTCCACCACTACTATTTATTTAAGGGACTCATACTTAAGGGCTTTTTGTTTGTTTTGTCCAGGTCTTTGAGCCTTTGGCTTTCTGTTTAAAATGTGGTTGGTCCTTCTGTTGGAGACATGATTATAAAGGTCAACATCACTCTATCCTGCCCATAAGGATGCTGCCCAGTGTGGGGCCCTGCTCTCCCCCTACTTAGGCAACCTAGATACCCCCCCCCCACCTAATCTGCAACCATAAACAAGTAAAGCCTGGCTTCCTGACTTCCCCACCTCCAGGTCCCAGTGAGTGTGAGAGATGAGTCTGGAGATGTTGTCCCAGGCATGACCAGGGGAGGAAGGTAGGAAGGAAGGGGCTTCTATCTGGGCAGATCTGACTCCCCTCAGGCCTGCTCTCATCCCTGCCTCCCCTCCCAAGCTCCCATGTTCACAACACAACATCTGGTTTGAATACTGGAGACTTTTGAGTGAACTGGCTGGGTCATGTCCTGCTCTGTTTCTTGACTCTGCTCTTACTATATATATATTTTTTACATGCAAACTTCCAGAAATATATAATCAGTTATTTTCTAAATCAACATTTTGGCTTTGTCAAAAAAAAAAAAATCTCTTCATCAGAGACTTTTTTCAGGGGGGGTGCAGATGGCCAGCTTACCCAGAGTCCCAGCTACTGCATATTCACCCTGAAAATGGGGTTGGGGAACTCCTTTCAGCCAGAGCATTCTCAGAATTTTAACAACCCTGACGCTGAGTAACTGGGAGTTGGGTTGTGCTTGAGTCATGGAAACCAGGACCAAGGGGCATCATTATGGCTCTGTGTTGCTTTGAGCCAAAGATTCTACATTTGGGGCACTGAGGATGGGGGTGGGTAGTCATTGCAAAGAGATTCAAGAGTACAGAGCCTTTCTGAAGATATGGGGGAGTTTTGGGCTTCAGCAGTGTCATCCTAGACTCTGACTCCAAGTGGGCTAGATGGAAAGGACCTCTGGGGCAGACTTGGGTCCCTGGCTTGCCCATCACTCAAGAGAGACACATATGCTATGTCCATCACCAAGGCCTCCAGCCTTGGTCTTTTAATTTTACTAAGGGCTAGGCTATTTCAGATTACCACTAGGAAAACCTAGATAAAAGACTGAGCAGGAGTAGGGCAGTGGTGCACCAGGTTAAGTGCACGAAGTATGAAGCATAAGGGCCCACACAAGGGTCCAGTTCAAGCCTTCAGCTCCCCACCTGCAGAGCTTCACTTACAAGTGGTGAGGCAAGTCTGCAGGTGTTTCTCTTTCTCTCTCCCTCTCTGCCTCCCCCTCCTCTCTCAATTCCTCTCTGTCCTACCCAATAAAATGGAAAAAAAATGGTCATCAGGAGCAGTGGATTCATGGTGTTGGCACCGAGCCCCAGCAATAACCCTGGAGGTGAAAAAAAAAAAAAAAAAAAGACAGAACTAGATACAGAAAGCAAATCACACAGCCTGGGATGTGGTGCAGTGGGTAATGCATTGAACTCTCTGGTCCTGAGTTCAGTCCCCACCATCATATCTCCCAAAGTGACACTGTGCTTCTCTTTCATTAGTTAACAAATCTTTTTAAAGTGTGGAGCTATACATTGCAATCTTATAATCTTGCAACCTACTATTAATCACAAATTGAGAAATGAAGACAAAAATCATTTTACAAAAAGAAAATCAGGGCTGGGCCATAGCATACTTAGTTAAGTATACTTGTGATGATATGTAAGCCCCCAGTCCCCACCTGCAGGAGGGAAGCTTCACAAGCAGTGCAGCAGTGCTGTAGGTTACTCTCTCATCCTCTGTCCCTCCTCCTTCCCTCTGGATTTCTCCCTATCTCTAGTCAATAAATTTTTTTTTAATAAACAAGAAAGCCAATCAAGTGTCTTACTTTGAGATTAGATGGTTCCGAATCTCTAGTTTACCTGGACTGGTCACATATGCTCTTATCATTTTGATCAAAGAAGCCTTTTAAAAATGTATTTTATTTATTTATTTTAATGAGAGAGATATGGGGGAGTGGGGTGAGAACACACCAGAGCACTGCTCAACTCTGGTTTATGGTGGTGCTGAGGATTGAACCTGGGAGCTCAGAGCCTCAGGCATGAGAGTCTCTTTGCAGAACCATTATGCTGTCTCACCAGCCAAGCATTTTCTTCAAGCCATTCTGTCAATAGATTGAGGACATCCTTGACTGTTACCAGTGCCCAGAGTTACTGTACTCTCCTTGTGCTGGGGGTACTCTCTCAACTTACCTTTTTGTAAGCCCAGAAAAGAATACCCCTTTTCATTGCAGCCTCGGCCATCAGCTGTGATCTTTGCTTTCTAATTGAGCTGCCTTTCTGCCCACAGAACATTGACATCACCAATTTCAGCAGCAGCTGGAGTGATGGGCTGGCTTTCTGTGCGCTACTCCACACCTACCTGCCTGCCCACATCCCCTACCAGGAGCTGAACAGCCAGGAGAAGGTAAGTCTCCCGCTCAGCTTCTAGAAGCTGAAGGGAGGATGCCTGAGTCTTCGGGTGCAGACTGGGTAGGACACGTGCTTTGCCATCCATGTAGTCCAAGTTTGAGTCCCAGCACCATAGGAGAACACCATAGATGGCACTGGGGAAACTGCATGTCTGGTGGGATGTGTTTCGGAGTGAATGTCTTTTCCCTCTGATCTGTCTCTCCCTCTCTGGGGACATGCCACTCAGTGTTGAGCACAGACTTCTTTTTATTTATTTATTTATTCCCTTTTGTTGCCCTTGTTATTGATGTCATTGTTGCTGGATAAGACAGAGAGAAATGGAGAGAGGAGGGGAAGACAGAGAGGGGGAGAGAAAAACACCTGCAGACCTGCTTCACCACTTGTGAAGCGACTCCCCTGCAGGTGGGGAGCCGGGGACTCGAACCGGGATCCTTACGCCGGTCCTTGCGCTTTGCACCGCGTGTGCTTAACCCTCTGCGCTACCGCCCGACTCCCGAGCACAGACTTCTCATGTAAGAGTCCCTGCTTTCTATCCCCAGCACTAAATTAGTAAAAAGCTCTGTCTAAATTAATCAATGATAGTATTAAAATATATAATGATCATATACTGGCAGAGACAATAACAGGACAGAGTGATCTCTTTTATTTTGTCTCCCTCACCCCCCTTTTTTTTATTGTTGTTTTTTTTACCAGCTCTGGCTTATGATGGTACTAAAAATGAACCTGAAAGCTTTGAGGCCTCCAGCACGAGTCTTTTTTTTTTTTTTTTTTGCATAACTATCATGCCATCTCCTTACCCTGTGATTTCTTTCTTTCTTTTTTTTTTTTTTGGACAGTGTCTAAGGGTCCTCCATATATATTTATCTGCCATGATCATTATTTAATTCTATCATTGGTTAATTGAGACAGAGATTATTATTGATTTAGTGCTGGGGATAGAATACAGGGACTTTACATGAGTATATATATGGGGGGAAGAGGGAGGGAGGGAGGGAATGGAACACACTTCGGAGATATTCTGGATTCAATTTCAGGCCTCCTGGATGCAGAATGTTGCAATAAAAATGAGTTACACATTTGTTTGTTTGTTGGTTTCCCAGTGCAGATAAGGTTACATTTAGGGTTGATGGTGAAAATATTATGTAAACATCTATCATGAGGAGATGGGAAATTGTACTCATGTATCAGCAACTGTACTATAAACCATTAACCCCCAAAAAATGATAAAAGAAAAGAAAAAAGTTACATTTAGGGAGATATCTCACTCTATTGAGCACAAGTTTTTGCCATGTATAAGCCCCTTCCCCACCCAGCACCTGGAGGTACCATGCAAAGGTAAGATTCCACAAGCGGTGGAGCAGTGCTACAATATCTATCCTCCTCTCTCTGTCTCTTTCTCCCCCATTCTCACCCTTTATCTGAACAAAAAGAAAAAGAAAAAGCATCTGCTGGAAGTGATGGAATTGCATAGTCAAGATGCCCCAGCAAAGCCCTGACAACAAAAAAGGAAAAAGTTATCCTGACACAGTCTCTTAAATGTGTCATGGCATTATGTCTAAAAAGACAATGTATGTACCTGAACTTAAAAATACATTATTGCTAAAAAATGCTAACCATCATCTGAGCTTCCAGCAAGGTGTCATCTTGTTGGAGAGTCTTTTGGGAGGCTCTTGTCTTGGTGTTGATGGGTACTGGCTGATCAAGGTGGTGACTGCTGTAGGTTGGAGTGGCTGTGACAACTTCTTAGAATAAGACAAGCACAGGGGCCGATGGTGGCACACCTGTTACTAAGCACAAAGACCCAGTTCAAGTCCCCAGTCCCCACCTCCAGGGGAGAAGCTTCAGAAGCAGTAAAGCAGTGCTACAGGCCTCTTCCCCCCCCCCAGTCTCCCCCTATTTCCTGCTTTCCTCTCAGTTTCTCTCTGACCTATCAAATAAATTAACTTAAAAAGGCACATACAGGGAGCCAGGCGGTGGTGCAGTATAACCCACATGGTGCGAAGCACAAGGACCAGTGTAAGGATCCCAATTCCAGCCCCTGGCTCCCCACCTGCAGAGGAGTCACTTCATAGGCGATGAAGCAGGTCTGCAGGTGTCTATCTTTCTCTCCTCTTTCTGTCTTCCCCTCCTCTCTCCATTTCTCTCTGTCCTATCCAACGATAGCAATAACAATAATAACAACAACAATAAACAACAAAAGCAACAAAAGGAAAAAAATAAAATTAAAAAAAGGCACATACATCAGTTCATTAAAAAAAAAAAAAAAAGACAACCATGAAGTTCACCACTAATTGACTTTCTTTCACAAAAGATTTCTGTATCCTCAGTCTCCATTCAGTTGCTAGAGCAGATCACAAATTTGAGCTCAGAAGTTTGTGGGTTTTTTTTAAACAGAAGTTTGCTTACTTAGCAGAAGTTCTTAATAAAACTATAGCACAGCTTAACACTTGTACACATACCATGTGAAGTGAAAACTTCTTAAAGTGTATTGATTCTGAGTCACAGATGAGTCAGTTGGAAAATAATCAGCCAAGGGGCTGGGTGGTGGTGCACCTGGTTGAGCACACATATTACAATGCACAAGGACCCAGGTTCAAGCCCCTGGTCCCCACCTACAGGGAGAAAGCTTCACAAGTGGTAAAGCAGGGCTGCAGATGTCCCTCTGTCTTCCCATTACCTCTTGACTTCTGGCTGTCTCTGTCTAGTAAATAAAGATGAAAGAAAAAAGGAAGGAAGGGAGGGAGGAAGGAGAGAAAGAAAGAAAGAAAGAGAGAAAGGAAGGAAAGGAAGGAAAGGAAGGAAAGGAAGGAAAGGAAGGAAAGGAAGGAAAGGAAGGAAGGAAGGAAGGAAGGAAGGAAGGAAGGAAGGAAGGAAGGAAGGGGGAAAGAAACTGCAGGGGGAAAACTTCACAAGTGGTGAAGCACTACTGACAGTGTCTTTCTCTCCTTCACTATCTCCCCCTTCCTTCTCTGTTTCTCTCTGTCTCTATCCAATAAATAAATACAATATGAAAAGGAAAGCAAAGCAAAATGCTTATTGCTTTCACCTATGGAAAACACATCTGCTTGCTGACTTCTTTCTCCTGAGCCCATATGGGCGCTCACTCCTGCTTCCCACGAGTAGCCTTTTCCCCACCTGGCTGTGAGTCTTTGAAAGAGATTGGAATAACAGTCCTTGGTCACCGATGTCCCTCTGCTGTCAAAATGACAGCATCTGTCTTTGTGTGACACCCAGGTGATGTCACTGGCAATTTCAGAGCTCTTGAAGACAGTTTTTTCTGCTTGGACTCTCTCTTCTCCATTCCATATCTGTTAAGAGAACATCAGCAATTTCAGTAGACTTAGTCCATGTTCTGTATAAGACCCTTGTCCTTTGGGCTGGGAAGACAACATAATGGTTCTGCAAAACACTTTCATGCTTGAGGCTCTGAGATCCCAGGTTTAATCCCCAGTACCACCAGAAGCTAGAGTTGAGTAGTACTCTGGTCTGTCTGCCTGTCTATCTCACTAAAAAATAATAATTAAATACATTTTTTAAAAAGGCCCTTGTCCCTTGACATTACTACTAATCAGAGAATACAAATCAAAAATTACAACACTCCTTGTAGCCTGTCATAGTTGACAGAACTTTTGAAAGTCATAAAGTCCTTTGGAGGTAAAGATATGAGAAAATGGGCACAGCTGTGCTGTTGCTGTCATTAAAAATTGGGGTGATCTTTTAGAAGGCAACTAGGTACTACCCATCCAAAATCATGAAAAGATTTACTTCTTGATTTCTGGAATAATAGTAACTGAGACATTGGCTTGCAAAACCCCTTCTTCCCTGAAATCAGTGTCCTGAAGCCAGCAACTCTGTTTAAGGTACATACATAGACACATATATACAGTCTCCAATGAGAGAAGTGTTCATCTGCATGAATATATATATATTAATGTTTATTTACTAAATCCTAGTATATCACTCAGAACATCACTCTAGGATAGAACCAGGATCTCATGCTCTAAGTCTAACACTCAAGTCACAGCACCACTTCCCAGGCTGCCCCCAAATATATATTTATATTTCTTTTAATATTTTGCTTTATCTTAGAGAGAGAGAAAGAAAGATACAAAGAGACACCAGGCACTGCTCAGCTCTGGCTTCTAGTGATGCTGAGGGTTGAAACTAGGACTTTGAAGTCTCAGGCATGAAAGTCATTTTGCATAACCATTATGCTGTCTCCCCAACTCCAAATAATATTTCTTATATATCACAATGTTGCAGTGACCAAAACAACTTTAAAAAACAAAAACAAAGGCCTCATAAGCACTAAGCTAGGAGGTTGCTACCTTGTTTTGGGCTAGACTAAAGGAGGCCAGGACCAGTGGCCGCTCCCAGCCCCACAGAGAGTGCTGATGTTATGGGAACAAGTGCAAGGCTTGCAGCCCATCCCCCATGATCCCCCTTGCTTTGGAGGAAGAAAGCTGATGGCTTGGGCAGGATGACCACAGATGAGTTTTCCTAGACCTTTAACCACTGACTAGAAGAAAACATGTAGGGCCTTGTCTCAGTGTTTTCCCCTCCTAAAACAGACTTTGCATTAGTGTAAGGAGAGGCCTTTAACTTTCACCTCCAATTTAGGTCTATTTCTACCATCATGCACCAAGACCCCAGTGTACCACCCCCCCCTTTCCCTACCTCTCCTTCTCCAGAGTCCTTTGTTTTGGTTCAATACACCAAACTTACTCCAAGTTTTTTTTAAGTCCCACCTATGATCATCTGGTATTTTGTCCTTTTCTTTTTTGACTTATCTTACTTAACATGATTTTTTCATTTGTTTATGAGCACAGGAGAGAAGTAGAGATAAAGGGCCAAGGGGTGGTGTACCTGGTTAAGTGTTACAGTGAGCAAGGACCTGGGATTGAGCCCCCAGTCCCTTACCTGTAGGGGGAAAACTTTGCAAGTGGTGAAGCAGTGTTGCAGGTGTCTCCCTGTTTGTGTCCCTCTCTGTCACCCCCTTCCCTCTCAATTTCTGGCTGTACCTATCCAGTAAATAAATAAATATAATACAAAATTTTTAATACTTTAAAAAAAGAAAGAGAGCTAAAGATAGAGAGAAAAAACTCTCTCTCCCTCCCTCCTGTCTCTCCCTCCTCCTTCCCTCCCTCTCAGAAGAAAAATCAGAAACAAAAAAATGGCCACGAACAACAGTGGAGTGTGCCATCATTGTGCTCTGGAGATAATCCTGGTGACAAGAAAAAAAAAAATCAAAAGTAGGGTAGTGGTAGCACAGCAGGTTAAGCGCACATGGCGTAAATTGCAAGGACCAGCGTAAGGACCCTGGTTCAAGCCTCTGGCTCCCCACCTGCAGGAGGGTTGATTCACAAGTAGTGAAGCAGGTCTGCAAGGTGTCTTTCTTTCCCCCTCTCTGTCTTCCCCTCCTCTCTCCATTTCTCTCTGTCCTATCCAACAACAACAGCAGCAATTACAACAATGGCAAGAAAATGGAAAAAATGGCCTCCAGGAACAGTGGATTCTATAGTGCAGGCACTGAGCCCCAACGATAACCCTGGAGGCATAAAAAAAAAAAAGTAATGTAAGCACATCACTGCAATGTAGAAGTGATCATCAGGAGGACTAAGGAGATAAATGAAAAGTGCTTCTCTCAAGAACCAGGACTGGTAAAAAGAGCTGTATTTTCATTTGACTGTATTTGTTTATTTGTATATGTTATTTTCATTGTTTGTAATATGCATCATGATTAAACAGTTATAAACTGTTAACCTTTTTCTTCTTTAAACCAAGACTGCTATTTGCATATTTGACTTAAAAGTTTTAAGTGTTTAAAATAGCAATTACATAAATGTGTCACTAAGTCTTCTTTTCTAGCAAAGCTATACTTTTTAATTGGTAATTCCAGTCTCTGTCTTTTTTAACCTAGAAAAGGAATCTCTCGCTGGCATTTGAAGCAGCTCAAAGTGTCGGCATCAAACCCAGCCTGGTGAGTACTCTTTTGTACCCATACATACTTGCTTTGATTATGTCAAAAAAAAAAAAAAAAAACTTCATGCCGTCTACTAAGCGATTTCCTATAGAACATGGAAGTTCATTTACTGAAAGTTTGATACCCTAATATAAAACTCAGTAGATGGGGAACAGATAGGTCTCTTTTCTTTTCTTTTCTTTTCTTTTCTCTTCTTTTCTCTCCTTCCTTCCCCCTTCTCTTTCTTTCTCTCCATTTCTTTTTTTTTTTTTTAACCAGAGCCCTGCTCAGCTCTGACTTAATGGTAGGAGATTAAGACTGTGACCTTATTGCTGCAGGCATGAAAGTTGATTTGTATAACCAGTATGTTATCTCTCCAACCCAGGATTCATTTTTAATGATGATACCATTGTTGATAAATTATGGTTCTGGAAGCATAGTAAACCAAATGACCCTTGAGGCCCTCTTATTCAAGTCACCTAGAAGTCAAAAGGAAATGGAATGTTTTGAATGTCAGTATATAGCTGAGCTCTGGATAATGAATGGAAAATACCAGATGCCAGAAATTAAGGGAGAAGTGAAAACCAGACTGTGGCAAACCCAGGAGCAGGTCTGGGTGGTAGTCGATGTTCATTCTTATGAGATACCATGGGGGCTGGGCGGTGGCACAGCGGGTTAAGCTCACATGGCACGAAGTGCAAAGTCCCACCTAAGGATCCCAGTTGGATCCTGGTTGAAATAAGGATCCTGGTTGGAGCCTCTGGCTCCCCACCTGCAGGGGAGTCACCTCACGAGTGGTGAAGCAGGTCTGCAGGTGTCTGCCTTTCCTTTTTTTTAAAAAATATTTATTTATTCCCTTCTGTTGCCCTTGTTTTTTATTGTTGTAGTTATTACTGTTGTTGTTGATGCTGTCGTTGTTGGATAGGACAGAGAGAAATGGAGAGAGGAGGGGAAGACAGAGAGGAGGAGAGAAAGATAGACACCTGCAGACCTGCTTCACCGCCTGTGAAGCGACTCCCCTGCAGGTAGGGAGCCAGGGGCTCCAACCAGGATCCTTATTTCAGTCCTTGCGCTTTGCGCCACCTGCTCTTAGCCTGCTGCGCTACCACCCAACTCCCATCTTTCTTTCCTCCCCTCTGTCTTCCCCATCTCTCTCGATTTCTCTCTGTCCTATCCAACAACAGCAATAATAATAATAAAGATAGGGGGTCGGGTGGTGGCGCAGTGGGTTAAGCGCATGTGGCGCAAAGCGCAAGGACTGGCTCAAGGATCCCGGTTTGAGCCCCCGGCTCCCCACCTGCAGGGGAGTCGCTTCACAGGCGGTGAAGCAGGTCTGCAGGTGTCTATCTTTCTCTCCCCCTCTCTGTCTTCCCCTCCTCTCTCCATTTCTTTCTGTCCTATCCAACAATGAACAACATCAACAATGGCAATAATAATAACCACAACGAGGCTACAACAACAAGGGCAACAAAAGGGGGAAAAATGGCCTCCAGGAGCGGTGAATTCATGGTGCAGGCACCGAGCCCAACAATAACCCTGGAGGAAAAAATAATAATAATAATAATAATAATAAAGATAAACAACAAGGGCAACAAAAGGGAAAAAATAGCTTCCAGGAGCAGTGGGTTCATAGTGCAGGCACCGAGTCCCAGTGATAACCCTGGAGGCAAAAAAAAAAAAAAAAAAAAAACACATATTTGATGGCCCTGAGTTCCCGTAAACATCAGTACTGCTAAGACCCCTGCACAAAACCAGGGCTCACTCAGTGCTGCTCTCTGTGGTCAAAGGAAAATTTAACAGATTCACTGCTGCCAATTTAATTATCCTCTTTATATTTTATATATGATAATAGAGACAGAAAAGCAGGGAGAGATATGAAAACAGAGACAGAGAGATACCTACAGCACTGCTCCACTGCTTGTGAAGCTTCCCTTCCTGCAGGTGAGATACGGGGACTTGAACCCAGGTCCTTCCACATGATAAACTGTGCACTCCACTGGGTACACCACCACCTGGCTACATATGCCTTACCTTTTTTTTTCCTTTAAATATGTTTTCCCTTTTGTCACCCTTGTTGTTTTATCATCGTTGTGGTTATTATTATTGCTGTTATTGATGTCTTTGTTGTTGGATAGGACAGAGAGAAATGCAGAGAGGAGGAGGAGAGAAAGATAGACACCTACAGCCTGCTTCACTGCTTGTGAATCGACCGCCCTGCAGGTGGGGAGGTGGGGGCTTGAACTGGGATCCTTAAGTTGGTCCTCTCTTCCCCGCCTCTCTCCATTTCTCTCTGTCCTATCTAACAACCACATAAATAACAACAGTAATAACTACAACAACAATAAAAAACAAGGGCAGTAAAAGGGAAAATAAATAAATAAACATGAAAATTTTTTAAAAAGAAAGAAAAGCGAGAGAAATGGGGGCAGAGAAAGAGAGCCACATATAACTTGCTCCACTGCTTTGACACTCTCCCCGATCCCTTGCAGGGCTTGAACCTGGATCCTTGCACATGGTAACATATGCACTCAACCACATGGACCACCTCCTGGCCCCAGCACACATGCTCTTTAAAAAAAATTTTTCATTCATTTATTGGCTAGAGGCAGAGAGAGAGAGAAAGAAGTTGGAAGCATAGGAGGAGATAGAGAAGCAGAGAGACAGACACCTGAAGCCCTGCTTCAGGACTCATGAAACTTTCCCCCTGCAGTTGGGGACCAGGGGCTTGAACCTGGGTCCTTGTGCACTGATATGTGAGTGCTTAACCATGTGAGCCACCACCTGGCCTCCACATATGATCTTGGCCAAAGCCACACTCTTAATAATTGCTTAATAAATCATGAAATCAAAGGCTTTAAACTTTGCTTTGCTTTTCAAATTCTTTTTATTTATTTATTTTCCCTTTTGTTGCCATTGTTGTTTTTTATTGTTGTTGTAGTTACTATTGTTGTTGTTATTGAAGTCGTTGTTGTTGGATAGGACAGAGAGAAATGTAGAGAGAAGGGGAAGACAGAGAGGGGGAGAGAAAGATAGACACCTGCAGACCTGCTTCACCGTTTGTGAAGGGCCCCCCTGCAGGTGGGGAGCCAGGGGCTAGAACCAGGATCCTTACGTTGGTCCTTGCACTTTGCGCCATGTGCACTTAACCCACGACACTACCGCCCAACACCCCCCATTTTTTTATTATTTACTTTATTTTTAATAAGAAAGAGAAAGAGAGGAGAGAGATCAGAGCACTGCTCAGCTCTGGCTTATGGTGGTGCTGCGTATTGAACCTGAGACCTCAGAGCCTCAGGAGAGTATTTTGGGGGGTCGGGCAGTGGTGTAGCGGGTTAAGCGCATGTGGCGCAAAGCTCAAGGACCGCCGTAAGGATCCCGGTTCGAGCCCCCGCCTCCCCACCTGCAGGGGAGTCGCTTCACAGGTGGTAAAGCAGGTCTGCAGGTGTCTATCTTTCTCTCCCCCTCTCTGTCTTCCCCTCCTCTCTCCATTTCTCTCTGTCCTATCCAACAATGAACAATATCAACAATGGCAATAATAATAACCACAACGAGGCTACAACAACAAGGGCAACAAAAGGGGGAAAAAATGGCCTCCAGGAGTGGTGGATTCATGGTGCAGGCACCAAGCCCAGCAATAACCCTGGAGGGAAAAGGGAAAAAGGAAAAAAAAAAAAAAAAAAAAAAAAGGAGAGTATTTTGCATAATCATTATACTGTTTCCCCAGTCCTTTACAGATTCTTTTTTAATGTGATGCCAAGGCTAAACCCACAGCCTCACACATGCACTCATACTGTGGAGTCACCTCAACAGAGTTTTCATTTATTTGTTTTTATGAATAAGAAGGAAAGACCAAAGTATTGTTCCATAGAATTATACTTTTTTTTTTCTTTTTTGCTCTCATGTGGTGTCTGGGATTGAACCCAGGACCTCACATTTGCAAGACAGGCACTCAGTTACTGACCCCAGAATTGTTCTGACTGACCTAATTCTTTTGCTTTTATAAATTATTTTTATGCCATTCTGGGGAATGAATTCAGGACCTCACTTTTGTGTGGGCCATCATCAAATGACCTCCCAGGACCAATTCTTTTCATTCTTCAATTTAGAGTGAGAGGGAAAGACAGATGATAGGGAGAAGACATTCATTCTGTCCATGGAGACTCCCCAATGCCATCTGTGGTGTTCCCCTGTGGTACTGGGGCTCAAAACTGGACCACAGACATGACAAAGCACATGTCCTGCCCAATGAGCTATCTCTCTGGTCCCATAGGGTTGGTTGTTTGGTTGGTTGGCTGGTTGGTTGTTTGGTTGGTTGGCTTTTTTACCGAGCACTGCTCAGCTCAGATTTGTGGTGATGCTGGAGATTGAACTTACTTTGGTGTTTCAGGCATGAAAGTCATTTTGCATAACCTTTATGCTACCTCCCCAGCTGCCCCACCCAGGGTTTTTCTTATTTTAGTCTAATAACACAGTTCCATTAGTTGACTAATGTATATTCATAATTAATTATGGAACATGAATATTCCAGCCTTATGAGTATCACTTG
This sequence comes from Erinaceus europaeus, assembly GCF_950295315.1. Classification (NCBI taxonomy): domain Eukaryota; kingdom Metazoa; phylum Chordata; class Mammalia; order Eulipotyphla; family Erinaceidae; genus Erinaceus; species Erinaceus europaeus. The sequence continues at coordinate 38,721,741 of NC_080173.1, read as the reverse complement.
ATCAAGAATCATTTGCTAGTATTTATTGAACAGTATCTTATCTTTGCTTGTGTGAAAAATTGGTCTCTAGTATCCTTCTAAGATCTTTGTCTGATTTTGCATCAGAATGTCTTTGATGCATACCTCATAGTAAGAAGTACTCCCTCTTCCATCCATTTCTAGTTCCTGAAAGAGATTGTGTGGATTTTATGGTCTTTCTTCCTCTTTTTTCCCCCCATAACTGTCTTGTTGTTTAAAAGATTTATTTATTGCTTTTTTTTCTTTATTGGGGGGATTAATAGTTTACAGTCAATAGTAAAATACAGTAATTTGTACATTTCTCAGTTTTCTGTATTACAATTCAACCTCCTCTAGGTCCTCCTCTGCCATCATGTTCTGAACCCTCCCAGAGCCTTTTACTTTGGTGTAATACTTACTTATTTATTTCATCCAGGGTTATTGCTGGGGCTCAGTGCCAGCACTACAGATCCATGGCTCCTGGTGGCCATTTTTTCTGTTTTATTGGATAGGACAGAGAGAAACTGAGAGGCAAGGGGTAGATAGGGAGGGAGGAGAGGGAAAGACAAAGACCTGTAGACCTGCTTCGCTACTTGTGAAGTCTCCCCCTTGCACATGGGAAGCAGTAGGGCTCGAACCCAGATCCTTGCTCAGGTCCTTGTGCTTCATACTATGTGCACTTAACCAGGTCTACCACCACTGGGCTTCCCAAGATTTATTTATTCGTATTCATGAGAGAGAGAGACTGACCAAGGCCAGAGCACCTCTGGGACTTCGTGCATGCAAGTCTGGCATTACCACTCCACAACCCCCCCAGGCCTTTGTTATCATTTCCTCCTCAGGAACTATTGAGTGTTTCTTACATCCTTAAGAAGCATGTGATAGAATTATCAGTGAAACTATCTGGTCCTGGTGTTTCCCTCTTTGGAAGGTTTTATCTTCTACTGTAAATGCTGATTATTCTGCCTCTTCCTGAATAGTGCCAGCTTAGTTCTTCAAGCATACTCAAAAGTGATATTGAAGGCTGGTGAAATCGCTCGCTTGGATAGTGTGCTGCTTCGATGTGTTCAAGACCCAGGTACAAGCCTGGCTTCCACCATGTCGAAAGGAGCTGTGGTTCTATTATCTCTTTCTCTCTGCTTCTACTTATCAAAACAGAACAAACAACAAAGATTATGTTGACACTCTGCCAAATTATTTTTAAGTCACTTATCACTAGATTCATACATAAGATAGTCTAAGTGAAACAGTAGTTGTGACCAGACTCCCCACACTCGGAGACAGAAGGTTTGCCATCTCCCCTCTTTTCTCCTCTGTGTTAACAGCCCTCCTGCTATGAGAATGGTAGCTTCCCCCTCTCCCCATCCCTGTGTGTCTCCAGCGCTTTAGGTAAATGGGGACTCTGTCCTTGGACTCTGAAAAGTTTATCAGTTTGTTTTAAGCATGTATGTATAGAATGTTCCACTCCTTCTTCCCCACCCCCTCTTTCCCCGTGACCACGGATAACTCTAGGGATTTCCCAGCAGACCCAGGGATCAAGATCAGTAAACTCCTTATGTCCTTGAGACAGAGGTCACATGACCTCAAGGACAGCTGTGCTGTGCTAGCCTTGCTTTGGCAGCATGTCCTTCTTTCCACCTGCCTGTCTGCTTTGCATTCCCACTGTCCCCGCATAGCCACAAAATAACCCAAATCTAGCCCCCAAGCCAGCTGTCATATCTGTTCCATGGTAGAGGCTTCAAGAGCACATGGCTGGTACTCACACTTTCTGCTCTCAACTTCTGATGGTAAACCAGGGATGGGGGCCACACACCCCAGAATGAAATAGTAACAATGTTGGGGAGACAAAACGGTGAGGTTGCAGACTGCCTTGCCATCAGCCCAGGCTTGGGAATTCACCCCCAGGCTCTGATTCAGCAGACAGATGGATGCACACTCCCTGCCTGCCATGTCTGTTGGGACAGAGGCCACACGGCATACACCAGGAGGTCATGCCCATTGTGGGATAGTGCACATCATTCAAGTGACAGCCAGTGACATGGCACAGAGTATGGGAACTTGCCTGTGGGCATCAGTAAGTGACAAAGCACACAACAGTGTGGCCCCACACTGGTGTGACACGGAGAAGTTGGAATTATCTCATGATTAGGGGTGAATGGGTGAATTGCTCTTCAAAACACTTAATATTGCCATGTAGGTGAAAAAAGAAAGGGGAGCAACCCAGATAAGGTATTACTGTCAGGCATGAGGTCCTGAGTTTGATCACTGTCAATGCATTTGCCAGTGTGATGCATTTAATCTCCTCTCTCCCTCTCTCAAATAAAATAAAGAAAGAAATCATTGAAGAAAAAGAACTGAAATGGAGGGCTAGGAAAATTGCTCACTTGGATAGTACACTGATCTGCCATGTGTGAGACCCCAGGTACAGAGCCTGGCCCCCCCCCTGCACTGAAGGACACTTCTATGCTGTGGTCTCTCATTCTCTCTGCTCCTCTATCTCTACAAAAAAAAAAAAAAAGGAAAAGAAGAGGGCATGAAGTCATTTGAAAGGGATGGTATCTCGTGAATGAATAAATAAACAAGAGTTTTGCTTTGGAGCCAGGTGGTGATGCACCTGATTGAGTGCATGTGTTACAGTGCACAGGGACCAAGCCCCCAGTCCCCACCTGCAGGGGGGGAAGCTTTGCAAGTGGTGCAGCAGGGCTGCAGGTGTCTCTCTTTCTCCCTCCCTCTCTGTCTTCCCCCTTCCCTCTTGATTTCTGGCTGTCTCTATCCAACAAATAAAGATTAAAAAAAAAAGATTTTTGCTTTTATTTACTTGTTTTCTTCTTAATGTGGTACAGTACCTCCTGAAGCATCGTATCACTGCGCTGCCTCCCTGGTCCAGCTTTTTTCCCCAATATACTAGAAGAGAGAGACAACAGAGCACCACTGCACTATGCAGGGAGTTCTCCGTGATGCTCCCATCGGCGCCAAGGATTGAACTTCCCACCCCCTGTTTTGAATTTAATTTAATTTTTGTTTTATTTACTTATTTTTACTATCAGGATGATTGCTGCGGCTCAATGCCTGCATGGCTGTACTGCCCCCAGCAGTCTTTTCTCCTGATTATTATCATCCTCTTATTTATTTATTTATTTATTTATTTATTTATTTTACAGAGGGTGAGAGAGAAGGGGGGAGAGAGGGAGAAGGAAACAGAGAGAAAGAGACATCTGCAGCACTACTCCACCATTTGTGAAGCTTTTCCCCTTCAGGTGGGGACCAGGGCCTGAACTGTCCAAGCCTAGTGTGTGACGCCCCTGTGACTTCTCTTGTCCTGCAGGAGCTCAGCGAGATGCTGTACACAGACCGGCCTGACTGGCAGAGTGTGATGCAGTATGTTGCCCAGATTTACAAGTACTTTGAGACATAAAGCCCAGAGCAGCCCCCACGAGTGTCCTGGACGTGCTGGCCACTCTATGCAGGCCCTGCCCAGCCCTACCCTGTTCTCTGAAGGGAAGGCTCCATCTAGGGACCACCCTGTGCACAGCAGGGGAACAAAGCAGAGCACTCCAGCCACCTACCTCCGAGCTACCCCATCTGGAGTATAGTGTAGGTTGGGAGTCTCTGCTCTCAAGGGATCTCTCCCTCCTCCCAGACGGAGAAATCCACACCAGGCTCAGCTCCCCCTGGAGGCTCCAGTCTGCAACCTCTCACCGGAGCTGCACTGAGAATGTCACCAGTGACATTCCCAATCACCATTGCCAAGAACGCCCTTGCCTCTTTCAAGAAGAAGAAGAAGAAGAAGACACAAGAAGAGACCACTTAGCATCTGCCCCCCAGTCCTCCAGGAAAAGTGCTTGCTTTCTTGTTCCCTGTTTTCACACCTCCATCTGGGGGCCACAGTCTTGAAAACTCACCATCACTGATCTGATTCATTGGTCGGAAGGTAAAATGTGAGGATATATACAGGAGCCCCCTAATCCCTGTCCTTTTGCATGGGGTCCCTGCAGGGTGCCTAGCACCCCATACTCAGCAGCTGCTCACTGGCTGGACAGAAGTATCTGGCAACTGTCCTCTGTTGATTCATGCCCGCACATATGCAAAACTTATATGGGGTGTGTGTGTGTGTGTGTGTGTGTGTGTGTGTGTGTGTGTGTATGTGTGTGTGTCAGACTGAAGCTGTATGCTGCTCTTGAACTCCTGGGCAGACAACAAATCCAGCATTTCACACTGGGCTTCATGTTCAGTCTGGTTTGGTTTTCAGGCTTTGCATATGCACATGACAAAAGGAAGTCCTTGAGGTAGGCAGAGATGACCCCCCCATACAGTGGGTCCCCAAGGTGTGGCCGTGCCCAGGGCAGTGTGGTGGAGGCATCCACCCAGCACTGCTTCCATGTTCTCAGCATTGACAATACTACCAGCAAATAAGGGTGGGATTCCTGCAGGGAGATGGTGAGCTGGTATGGCCAGAGCCCTGTGTGTGTCCAGCTGATGCAGCATCTTCATACCAGCAGGAGCTCGCCCATCTCAGAGCCCAGGCAATGAGACTCACCCTGTCCTGGCACATACATCACTATATTCCCGGTGTGGCTCTCCATCCCACTCTCCTGAGAAACTTGGACAAACACCCACTCCTGGCACCCTATCCAGTGTCACAGAGAGCAGGGAGCCCTTCCCAGGTTGACTAGCTACCTACCTGCCTTCTGTTCAGATCAGAAGCTATAGGCACAGCCTGAACATATCTAACTGCTTCCTGATGCACTTACCCAGATGGAAGCTCTTACTTGGGATTGAGGTAATAGCTCCGTCTACCCTGGCTGTGGGGAAAAGTCACTCCCAGCAGTGGGGCTAAGCACTTGGTTGTGATGTTTAATCCAGAGTTACTGCAGGGGGTAGCTGAAGTGGGTGTTGGGCATTGAGGCAGCCCTGGCCCTGCCCCGCCCCTCCCTGCAGCCTGGAGCCTGTGTCCCCCTTTGGGTTAAAAAGAAGGAAAGCAAAGTCATGTGACAGAAAGGCCACATGCAGTTTATTTTTAAAACACAAGGAAGCAGAGTGGTACCCGTTCTTTGCCAATGAGTGGGCACAGGGAGATGGGCTGGGACCTGCACTCAGAAACACCCCTGGTGCAGCAGGTGGTATGGTGGGGAGTTCTGCTCACCCTCCTAACTGAAGGCCACCTGGAGCAGGGTCTGTCCTTCCAGCTCCACAGGACATGGGGGTGAGGGCAGGTGGTTCATCAGAGCTCAGAGCACAATAAAAGTAGGAGAGGGAGAAAACTTCGGGGGAGGGGGTGGGAAGTAGCATTCACAAATGGTGTCACTTCCAGTTTTCTGTCCTGAGGCTTTTAGAGGTGACAGGAACTGTGCTATTCCCACTTCCTGAAGCCACTACTTCGTGATTTAAAATTATCAGACTGTTCTAAAGGTCTGGCCCATGGTCCTTATATAAAAAGACAGCTACAAGAGGTGGAAGAGTGGAGGGGTGGCTTCCAGAAGAGAACTTTAAGATTCACTGCTGGGCAGATTTTTTTTCCCTTGGTCTTGAACTTCAGTTGACCAATGACAGTGCCATGAACCCTGCCCCCACTAAGTCAGCATTCTGGAGAACCACACCACAGTGTCACACTTCCCCCACCCTGTCCCCTCTCATTTTAAAAACCATGTTCTTATATCTGTCCTTGTTTTTTCCATTCCTGACTCCATTATTGTCTCAGAGTTTTGTTTGAGACCACCCAGAGTAGGTGCCAAGGGTGTGCTCCTCCCCATCCTGACCCCCCTCCCACTGTCCCCTGGGGAGGAGGGCAGGTGTTTGCTGGTGTGTATAGAGTCCTATACAAACCATTTGCCAAACCCAGCCATAGTTCTTTCCTCTTCTGAGCCAGAGCACCATTTTTGAGCTGAAGTAACAGTGACCCACGGCAACAGAGACACCCCAGCAGCCTTCTTCCAAAACCTTTCTAATCTCTCCTTTGATCCAGTTCACTAGATGCTTCATGCCTCTGACCCCGATTCACATTGGGCTAAACCTTTAAACATTCTGAGTAGCTAGCAACTATGAACTACATTAGTTGAATGCACTTGATAGTCTGCTGGGGCCTCACTTCTGCCAAGAGCACCCCAGATTGTGCCAAGCATTGTCACACTGTGACAAGCCAGCATAGATATTTAACTATTAACATGAAAAGCATGTGATATATGACTGTGTAATGTTTCTAATAAATATATTTTGTTTCTGTCCAACTGTGAATTGTCCAGTGATGTTCATCATGGATATTTTCTCAAAAGTGTCCATTTGCATATATATATTATTTATTTGATAGGATAAAGAGAAATTGAGAGGGGAAGGGGACATAGAGAGGGGGAGAGACAAAGAACACCTGCAGCCCTTCTTCACCACTTGTGAAACTTCCCTCTCTGCAGGCAGGGACCAGGGACTTGAACCTGGACCCTATCACATTGTATCATATATGCTCAATTGTGTGCACTTCCACCTGACCCCTTCCATCTGTTTTCTTTTTAAAAAAAAAATTAAGATTTATTTATTTAGAAAGAACCAGAGTATCACTCTGGCACATGCGGTATTGGGGTAGGATTGGGGAGAGTGGGGATCAAACTCAAGAGCTCATGCTTGAGAATCCAGTGCTTTATCCACTGAGCCACCCCCACCCTTTCAGTTCAGCACCTCCATATCCCTTTCTTGTCAGGCCATGGTCTTGCTGGTGTGGCCAGAAGTTACTTAGGAAGGGCCAGGTTATAACAAGCTCCTCCTGTGCATGTCCTTCCCACCATGGCTGCCAGTCTCTTGTAAAAGTCGCTGTCCAGGGTCCAGCCTGGATACTGCAGGGCTCTGCAGATGTGGGTCCCCACATGCCACATGGTGGTCTGAACCAGGGGAAGTTAGTGCAGGAGCAAGGAAGCAGCATGCCTCCATGGGGAAGACCATGCCAGTGCATCAGATCACACAAGACACGTCACACTTCACAAGGAAACTACCATTCACTGCCAGGGAGCAGGGAAGAGAGAAAATGGGGGGGGGGGGTAGAATGCCAGGTTTAGCATCTGTAGCTGTCTCCACCCACTATGCATGCACACACATGTGCACGCACACACACACATACACACAGGAACCTGTGGGGGTGGGGGGAGTTTCCTAACCCTCGTCAACTGCCCTCGTCTATATTTGGCCAGTGTTGGGGGCCCATTCATGGGGGGGTCCTTCTCTGTGGATCTGGAAGCTTCTATGAAACAAGCACACACAATACCCATCAACATTCTTGTCCTGTGTGTGCAATCAAGTGTGAAGCCAAAGGCTCTTTCTTGTCACTGGTTGGAGGCTGTCTGCTGCCACAGAGGATGCGTCTCTAGGCCATGGCACACCATGTCAGCTCAACCCCTCCTCCAAATGCTTCATGTGTTTCTGCTGCTCCTGAGTGTCACTCTTCACTTTGAAATCCCAAAATCAAAGTCCAGGTTTGATTTTCCCTGATGCCTCAACCTGGTGTGTAACTGCTGCTCCATAAATGGCCTTTGATGGACTGATGGAAACATGCAGCTGCCAGGCATTCTCACTCCAGCTTGAAACCCTTCATCAATCTCTGGGGGCCAGAAGACTCTGAACCCCACTCAGCTTAAGTGTTCTCACTGTGAACAGGCGTGTCCAGCTTGATGGCAAAAGTCCCAGAACTGCAAATGGAAAGGCCCCTGGGGAGAAACTTGAAATTCTATGGCCGCAAAGCTCTTGCCTTGTTCCCTCCCTCAAAGGACCCATGCTGATGCTTTGACCAGGAATATAAAGCAACACACTTCCTAGGAGAGCCTCAGCCACCCAGACTCTAACTTAACTCACCTACCCTAATAAAGACTGAGATGTTTCTAGATTATGTGTGTGTGGGGGGGGCATGTGTTTGACCTGAACATCTCACAGGCTTGGCCAGAGTACCCATCCCTCCTCCCCATTGCCCATCTGGGATACTATTTATATAGCTCTAGAAACCCTATCATTCACTCTCATATCAGGAGAAATTAAGCAAAAACAGAAGCTGGGACATGGAAAAAGTTGAGCACAGTTTTTCTCTGTGGCTGCCCATGACTCAGACAGCTGGCCTGCCCTTCGCAGAATCTTCTAGAAGGCACAGCCCTAATCAGCAAGCTAATACATGATTTGATGCTCAAAGCCCAGGTCTCTTGGAGCCCAAAGTAATGTCACATACCTCTCTCTAGGTTGTCGGGGTAAAGGAACCCTCCTGCACTACTGGTAGGAATGTAAATTGGTCCAACCCCTGTGGAGAACAGTGTAGAAAAACCCTTACAAGGCTAGAAGTGGACCTTCCTTACGATGCAGTAATTCTTCTAGGGATATATCCTAAGGAGTCAAGCACACCCATCCAAAAAGATCTTTGCACACCTATGTTCACAGCAGCACAGTTTGTAATAGCCAAAATCTGGAAGCAACCCAGGTGTCCAACAACAGATGAGTGGCTAAGAAAGTGTGATATATATACACAATGGAATACTACTCAGCTATTAAAAATTATGAATTCACCTTCACTACTTCATCTTGGGTGAAATTTGAAGAAATCATGTTAAGTCAGATAAGCCAAAAAGAGAAGGATGAATATGGGATGATCTCACTCATAGAAGTTGAGAAATGGGGGTTGGGTGGTAGCACTACAGGTTAAATGCACATGGCACAAAGTACAAGGACAATCATAAGGATCCTAGTTCGAGCCCCCAGCTCCCCACCTGTAGGGGGGTGGCTTCACAAGTGGTGAAGCAGGTCTGCAGGTGTCTATCTCTCCCCCTCTCTGTCTTCCCCTCCTCTCTCCATTTCTCTCTGTCCTATCCAACAACAATGACATCAATAACAACAACAATAACCACAAACGATAAAACAACAAGGGCAACAAAAGGAAAAAAAATAGCCTCCAGGAGCAGAGGATTCGTGGTGCAGGCACCAAGCCCCAGCAATAATCCTGGAGGCAATAAGAAAAAAAAATTGAAAAATAAGAACAGTATTGTACTAAAGTAAAGGACCCTGGTTGGGAGGGGGCACAGTGGTTAAGGAGGACCTAGGCGGGAGATTAGAGTGTTTTGCAAAAAACTGAGAAGTTTTACACATGTATAAATAACTGTAATTACTGTTGACTATAAGCCATTAATTCCCCCAATTAAAAATGTAGAAAAATGGGACTCAGGCGGTAGCGCAGCGGGTTAAGCACAGGTGGCACAAAGTGCAAGGACCAGAGTAAGGATCCTGGTTTGAGCCCCCAGCTCCCCACCTGCAGGGAAATCGTTTCACAAGCGGTGAAGCAGGTTTGCAGGTGTCTATCTTTCTCTCCCCCCTCTGTCTTCCCCTTCTCTCTCCATTTCTCTCTGTCCTATCCAACAGCGATGACATCAATAACAACAGCAATAACAAAAGGGAATAAATATTTAAATTTTTTTTTAAAAAAATGTGAAAAATGTCCTCTCGATAGTGATTTTTCCTAGCCTGCTTTTGCTGTCCTGCTTTATCAGTCTCATGTGACAGGTGTCATGGATGGCCATAACTTTAGTGGCTCCAAACCACACAAATGTTTTTTGTCTTGCAGGGCCAGAGAAAAAAATCTAACTGGGCAAAGCTGCCCTAGTTTGAGCCCCAGCACCCTGTGGAGTGCCATGGCACTAGGGGCACCTCTGGTGCTGTAGTATCTCTTCCTCCTTCTGTCTCTCTATCATGGTCTCTCTATTGAATGAAAAAGCAACCAAGGAGCAGAGAAATAATGTATGCATTAGCCCCTTAGTTTATTTTACCAGATCTCTGGCTTACCTGGGACTTGAGAGCTTCATGCATGAGAGTCTCCTTACATAACCATTGTGCTGTCTACCCCTGCCCCATGCCTCTAGGTTTGTTTTTTTTAATATTTATTTGTTTTCCCTTTTGTTGCCCTTGTTGTTTTATTGTTGTAGTTATTGTTGTTAATGATGTCATTGTAGTTGGATAGGACAGAGAGAAATGGAGAGAGGAGGGGAAGACAGAGAGGGGGAGAGAAAGATAGACACCTGTAGACCTGCTTCACCACTTGTGAAGCAACTCCCCTGCAGGTGGGGAGCCGGGGTTCGAACTGGGATCCTTATGCCGGTCCTTGCACTTTGCGCCACGTGCGCTTAACCTGCTGCGCTACCATCCGACTCCTGACCCTAGTTTTTTTTTTTTTTTAATTCCCTTTTGTTGCCCTTGTGGTTTTATTGTTGTAGTTATTATTGTTGTCGTTGTTGGACAGGACAGAGAGAAACGGAGAGAGGAGGGGAAGACAGAGAGGGGGAGAGAAAGATAGACACCTGCAGACCTGCTTCACCGCCTGTGAAGCGACTCCCCTGCAGGTGGGGAGCCGGGGCTCAAACCGGGATCCTTATGCCAGTCCTTGCGCTTTGCGCCACCTGCGCTTAACCCGCTGCGCTACAGCCCGACTCCCCCCTAGTTTGTTTTTTTTTTAAATTCCTAGAAGAACCTCACAGAGTCACACTGTAGAGCAAGTTACCATGCACGACAACCTGGATTTCAGTCCCCAGCACCACATAGAACCCCTATGCACACACAGCACAGGGCAAACTCTATGAACAAGGGAGGTCTGCGGGGCTGCTGTCTCTGTCTCTTTCCCTCTCTGTCTCTGAAGTTGGGAGGAAAAGGAAAAGTCTTCAAGGAGCAATGAAATCTTGCAGGCAAGAGGCCCTAGTTAGCAGAAGAAGAATGAATCAAAATAAGAATGGCTGGGAAATAGCATAATGGCAATGCAAAGAGATTTTGGACTTTGCGGTACTTGAGGTACCTAAGATTGCAGGTTGAATCCCCATCACCAACATAAGCCATAACTGGGCTATGCTATGATAAAATAACAACCACAACCACCACTACCACCACAAATAAATCAGACACTGACTTAAAGAGTTCTGCAGGTCAGAAGTCCAAAAGCCCCTCAAGTCGGATGTCAGCAGACTGAGTTCTCTTGAGGCTCTTGGGGAAGCCTCTTTTTGCTTGTCTTCACATTTTCCAGGGTGTCCCTGTTCCTTGGCTCAGGAAACCCTGCTCCTCTCCAAAGCTAACAGCACTTCCCCTCTCTTCTGCAGCTGCAAGCCCATGCTCACTGGTTCTAGGATGGGAAATCAGACTGGACCCTTCCCTTCAGTTCCAGACTGATATTCTGGGTTCCATGGCACAGTCTTCATGCCCTATAAGTCTCATGTTTACATGTGCCAGGGAAGAAAGTTGCACCTTGGGCAGGGGAGACAGCATAATAGCTATGCAACAAGCCTTTCATACCTGAGCCATCAAGTGTTCAAGGTTCAATCCCTTGCACCACCACAAACCAGAGCTGAGTAGTGTTCTGGTCCTCTTTTTGGGCCATTATTCAACTAATTTGGGTCAACCTTTTCATTCATTTTGTTGCCACCAGGGCATTACTACTCCAGGATGACTTTTTTAGATGGAAGAATGGAGACAAGAGCAGGGGAGATAGTATCATAGTTATGCATAAAGGCTTTCGTGTCGAAGGCATCAAAGGTCCCAGGGTCAACCTCCTGCACCATGAAAAGCCAGGGCTCAGCAGTGCTTTAGTGAACAAGAAAAGGAAAAGGAAAAAGGAAAGAGAAATGAAGGAAGAAAGAAGAGAAAAGAAAAGAAAAGAAAAGAAAAGAAAAGAAAAGAAAAGAAAAGAAAGGGAAAGAAAGGAAGGAAGGGGGAGAGAGAGAGAGAGAGAGTCAGTCCAGGCAGTGGTACACCTGGTTGGTTAAGTGCGCACATTACAGTGATTTCAGTGCACAAGGACCCAGGTTCAAGCCACTGGTCCCCACCTGCAGGGGAAAAGCTTCACAAGTGGTGAAGTAGGGCTACAGGTGTCTCTCTGTCTCTCCCTATCTCCTCCTCCCTTCTCAATTTCTCTCTGTCTCTAATAAATAAATAATTTAAAGGAAAGAGAGAGAAGAAAGAGGGAGAAAGGGAAAGAAAGGAAAGGAGGAAATGAAAAAGGGAGGGAGGGGAAGGTTAGGTAAAGTAAAACAGAAGGCTGGGGAGATAGCATAATGGTTCTGTAAAACAACTTTCATGCCTGAGGTACCAAATGCCCCAGGTTTAATCCCCAGCACCACCAGAAGCCAGAGCTAAGCAGTCCTCCAATAAGAGAGAGATAGAGAAGATGAAGGAAGAGGAAGAAGAGGATAAGAAGGTGGGGAATGGGGCCCTAATTGGGGAGTCCTGAGATTCCCAAACAGACATGATGGGCCTAGACCTCGAACAAATCCCTCTCTCCATTGTTACCAGTCATTTCTATCAGGAACAATACAATAGACCCCTTTGTGGGCCCCCATAGGACCTTGCCCTCAACTTGGATCAACAATGGTAGAGAATGTTCCATCCTCCAAAGGGATGATGGACAACATACTCTGTGCTAGACCCGAGGAAGATGGGTCCTGATATTGGGGCAGCTTGGAACGTTCCTACTTATGACCACAGAATGTGAGCTCAGATCTACAGGGATGCAGAGGCCACATAGGCTTCTAAGCTGCATATGGGCCCTAGACCACATCAAATCAATGGGGTTTACAATCAACAATATTCATACACCTTTCCCATATTTGGGAGCTACCCTCTTCCCTGATCCAGCTTTCTGGTCCTTCTTCCAGTCATGACATCATCTCCCCAGACAATAATTAGGATCCACTTGTATATCAGATTTCAGGCTCAGGCAAAAAAAAAAAAAAAGCCTAATATATCCACAGGCCTTTTGGAATATAACTAAAATTTGCCTACTAGCTATCTAAAAAACGGAGACCACCCCCCCCCAACTTTTCATCTGCACTATTCCAGCCTTTAGGTCCACGATTGGTCAACAATTTATTTGGTTTTGTATGTTAACTCTCTTTTTAACCACCAGGTTCCAGATGTTAGCATGATGCCAACCAGACTTCCCTGGACAGACAACCCCACCAATGTGTCCTGGAGCTCCACTTCCCCAGACCCCTTCCCCACTAGGGAAAGAGAGAGGCACACTGGGAGTATGGATCGACCTGTCAATGCCCATGCTCATCAGGGAAGCAATTACAGAAGCCAGACCTTCCACCTTCTGCATCCCACAGTGACCCTGGGTCCATGCTCCCAGAGGGTTAAAGAACAGGAAAGCTATCAGGGGAGGGGATGGGATACAGAGTTCTGGTGGTGAGAATTGTGTGCAGTTGTACCCCTCTTATCCTATGGTTTTGTCAATGTTTCCATTCTATAAATAAAAAATAAAAAAAGAACAATGAACACCCCCCCAAAAAAAGAAGGGGAAAAGAAGAGGAGAGATAGCACAGCACCAGGCTAAGCAGTGCACTATCCAAGTGAGCTATCTTGCTGACCCTCAGTCATCTTTGTCTTCTCATTAATCTTTCTGTATTTCCTACATACAGTCACCAGGCTAAAGTCTCAGTGGCTTGCCATTGGTATGCCACCCCACCCCACCCTGCCCATCTTGGCACTAGTTCCCTAGATAGTTCCAGGCCTTTAGTTGGCTGCTTTTGGAACAGGTGAGAAATTAGCTCATTCATCAAGACCTCAGATGCATTTTTTACTGTTTCCTCCAGGACTATTTCTGAGCTCAGTACCTGCTCTGTTCCCAGCAGCCATTTTCCCCTCTTTATTTTCTTTATTTTTGATAGAGATTGAGAAACTGAAATAAATAGGAAGAGAAAAGGAAAAAATATCTACAGCATTGCCCCACTGCTTGTGAAGCTTCCTCCCTGCTCGAACCCAGCTCCTTGTACATGGTAATGTGCTTACTCAACCGGGTGCACCATTGTCAAGTTCAAATGCATCTCAGTCCAAAGGGAGTATGCACAGAAGTCTCCTCTTCTGGAGACAAACTGAATAGGATCAAGAGCAGGCAGGGCAGAGCCTTTACTGGAACTTCTTTCTATTCCACCCACTGGTGAAATGATGCCACATGATCCCACCCATAGCCACTGGCAAAAGGGAACGGGTGTCCTGGGGTGAAGGAAAGACAAGGTGCCACCCTCCCCAATAAAGGGCATCACACACATGAACAAAAGTGGAAACCTCTGGGGCAAAGAAATAGCCCACTAAGTAGATTATGAGGCCCTGGGTTCAATTCCTGGTATCACCTAGGAGTGATGGACGGCATCAGAGAAGCTCCACAGAGCACCACGGATGGTAAAACAATGCTGTGGTGTCATCTCTCTTCTTTCTGTCTTTCCTTCTCTCTGTCTCACCATTTATCTAAAAAAAAAGTCTACTGGGAGCAGAGAAATCACACGTGTGAAGGTCCACTACCAAAAATTAATCGGTTAATTAACCAATTAGTTAAAATATGGTATAATGGGGAGTCGGGCGGTAACACAGCAGGTTAAGTGCACGTGGCACAAAGCACAAGGACCGGAGTAAGGATCCCAGTCCAAGCCCTGGCTCCCCACCTGTAGGGGAGTCGCTTCACAGGCAGTGAAGCAGGTCTGCAGGTGTCTGTCTTTCTCTCCCCCTCTCTGTCTTCCCCTCCTCTCTCCATTTCTCTCTGTCCTATCCAACAGTGAACGACATCAACAACAACAATGATAACCACAACAAGGCTGCAACAACAAGGGCAACAAAAGGGGGAAAAAATATAGATGTATAATGACCCTTGAGGTAGTCCAGTAAATATAGCACTAGACTTGCATGTGTGAGGTTGTGCGTCCAATCTCTAGCGTATGTGAATATGCCAAAGTGATGCTCTGGAGAAAAAAAAATACACATACTCACATACACACATACATATATATCTCCTGGGGTTGGGAACTAGTTTCCCCAGTAAAGTGTACACTTTACCATTTGCAAGGACCACGGTTCAAGCCATAGACCCTCACATTGGGGCACCTGAAGACGGGGAGCTTCAAAGCAGTAGAGCGGAGCTGTGATGTCTCTCTCTCTCACCCTTTTCAGCAAAAATAAAATAATCTTCCAGGAGTGGTGGAATCATGCATGCATAAAGCCTCAGCAAAGTTCTAGTAGAAAAATTAAAACTTCAACATTATTTATTTTGGTGTGGTCAGCTTCTATTACACTATCGCTGATGTGTCATGAAGGGAATGCAAATTTATTTGTTTGTTTATTTCCTTATTTATTTTTGCCACCAGGATTACTGCTGGGGCTCAGTGCCTGCACCGCACAGTACCTCCCTACCACTTGTGATGGTTCCTCTTTGCAGATGCTCCTATGTGGTGGCCTGGGGCTCTAACCCAGGTCATCGCACAAGATGACATGTGTACTATACAGGGTGCGTCACCTGCTGCCCCCTGAGTTCTAACCATTTTTTTTCTTTTTATTTCTTTCTTTATTTACTGGGGGATTAATGTTTTATAGTTAACTGTAAACACAATAGTTTGTACATGCTCAATATTTCCACATAACAGTACAACCCCCACTAGGTCCTCTGTCATCCTTTTCCAGGACTTGTACTCTCCCCATCCACCCACCCCAGAGTCTTTTACTTTGGGGCAATACACCAACTCCAGTTCAGGTTCTACTTGAGTTTTCTCTTCTGATCTTGTTTTTCAATTTCTGCCTGTAAGTGAGATCATCCCATATTCATCCTTCTTTTTCTGACTTATTTCACTTAACATGATTCCTTCAAGCTCCATCCAAGATGGGCTGAAAACAGTGAAATCACCATTTTTAATAGTTGACCACACTTATTTTGGGTAGAGACAGAAATTAAGAGGGAAGTGGGAAATAGGGAGAGAGAAGGATGGAGAAATAGTATAATAGAGACACATGAAAAAATGCTCCAATTCTCTGATTGTTAGAGAAATGCAAATTAAGACAACAATGAGATACCACTTCACTCCTGTGAGAATGTCATACATCAGAAAAGGTAGCAGCAGCAAATGCTGGAGAGGGTGTGGGGTCAAAGGAACCCTCCTACACTGCTGGTCATGTCAATTGGTCCAACCTCTGTGGAGAACAGTCTGGAGAACTCTCAGAAGGCTAGAAGTAGACCTACCCTATGACCCTGCAAGTTCTCTCCTGGGGATATATCCTAAGGAACCCAACACACCCATCCAAAAAGATTTGTGTATACCTATGTTCATAGCAGCACAATTTGTAATAGCCAAAACCTAGAAGCAACCCAGGTGTCCAATAACAGATGAGTGGCTGAGCAAGTTGTGGTATATATACACAATGGAATACTACTCAACTATTAAAAATGGTGATTTCACTGTTTTCAGCCCATCTCTAGGAATGGACACTACTTAATGCTCAAAGGATCAGTCAATCAAGAGGACTTAACAATTATTAACATCTATGTACCCAATGAGAAGCCATCTAAATACATCAAATGTCTACTGAAAGAGCTACAGCAATATATTAACAGCAACACAGTCATAGTAGGGGACTTCAACACCCCACTCTCTCAACTTGAAAGATCATCCAGGCAGAAAATCAACAAAGACATAAGGGAGCTAAATGAAGAGATAGATAAACTAGAACTATTGGACATTTTCAGAGTCATTTATCCCAAGAAACTGGAATACACATTTTACTCAAATCCACATGGGTCATTCTCAAGCACAGACCATATGTTAGGCCACAAAGACAGCATCAGCAAACTCAAGAGCATTGAAATCATCCCAAGCATCTTCTCAGGCCACAGTGGAATGAAACTAACACTTAACAATCAACAAAAGATTAGTAATAGTCCCAAAATGTGGAAGCTCAACAGTGCACTTCTTAACAACTTCTAGGTCAAAGAAGAAATAAAGGAAGAAATCAAAATGTTTTGAGAGTTCAATGAAAATGAAGACACAAGCTATCCAAATATTAGGGACATAGCTAAGGCAGTGCTGAGAGGGAAGTTCATAGCCATACAAGCACACATTAGGAAACAAGAAAAAGCACAAATAAACAGCCTGATTGCACATCTTAAAGACCTAGAAGAAGAAGAACAAAGGAACCCTACAGCAACCAGAAGGATAGATATCACTAAAGTTAGGGCAGAAGTCATTGAAAATAAGAAAACCATACAAAAGATCAATGAAAGTAAATGTTAGTTCTTCGAAAGAGTGAACAAAATCAGCTAACCTACAGCCAGACTCACAAAACAAAAAAAGGAGAAGACCCAAATAAATCAGATACTAAATGAAAGAGGAGATATCACAGCAGACACCGCAGAAATTCAACATATCATGCGAGGCTTCTATGAACAACTATATGCCACCAAGCCAGAGAACCTGGAAGAAATGGATGATTTTCTAGATACCTACCAACTTCCAAAACTAAATCAAGAGGAAGTGGATAACATGAACAGGCCCATCACAGCTAATGAAATTGAAACAATTATCAAAAATCTTCCCAAAAATAAAAGTCCTGGACCAGATGGTTTTACAAATGAATTCTACAAAACCTTCAAAGAAGAACTAATACCTCTACTTTAAAAAGTCTTCCAGAAGATTGAAGACACTGGAGTATTCCCTGCCAGCTTCTATGAAGCCAATATCACTCTGATACCAAAAGCAGACAGGGACACAACCAAAAAAGAAAACTACAGACCAATATCTCTGATGAACATAGATGCGAAAATTCTGAACAAAATTCTAGCCAACCGGATACAGCAGTATATTAAAAAGATTGTTCATCAAGACAACGTGGGGTTTATCCCAGTTATGCAAGGTTGGTTTAATATATGTAAATGAATCAATGTGATCCACCACATCAACAAAAACAAGACCAAAAACCACATGGTCATATCAATAGATGCAGAGAAAGCCTTTGACAAAATCCAACATCCCCTGGAAATCGGGCGGTAGCACAGCAGGTGAAGCACACGTGGCGCAAAGTGCAAGGACCGGCATAAGGATCCTGGTTCGAGCCCCCGGCTCCCCACCTGCAGGGGAGTCGCTTCACAGGCAGGTCTGTAGGGGTCTGTCTTTCTCTCCCCCTCTCTGTCTTCCCCTCCTGTCTCCATTTCTCTCTGTCCTATCCAACAATGATGACATCAGTAATAACTACAACAATAACAACAAAATGGAATAAATAAATAAATTTAAAAATCCAACATCCCTTTATGATCAAAACACTACAAAAAATGGGAATAGATGGAAAATTCCTGAAGATAGTGGAGTCTATATATAGCAAACCTACAGCCAACATCATACTCAATGGTGAAAAACTGGAAGCTTTTGCACTCAGATCAGGTACTAGACAGGGCTGCCCACTATCACCATTACTATTCAACATAGTGTTGGAAGTTCTTGCCATAGCAATCAGGCAGGAGCAAGGAATTAAAGGCATAGAGATTGGAAGAGAAGAAATCAAACTCTCCTTATTTGCAGATGACATGCTAGTATACACAGAAAAACCTAAGGATTCCAGCAAGAAGCTTTTGGAAATCATCAGGAAATACAGTAAGGTGTCAGGCTACAAAATTAACATTCAAGAATCAGTGGCATTCCTCTATGCAAACACTAAGTTAGAAGAAATTGAAATCCAGAAATCAATTCCTTTTACTATAGCAACAAAAACAATAAAATATCTAGGAGTAAATCTAACCAAAGAAGTGAAAGACTTGTATACTGAAAATTATGAGTCACTACTCAAGGAAATTGAAAAAGACACGAAGAAGTGGAAAGATATTCCATGTTCATGGGTTGGAAGAATTAACATCATCAAAATGAATATACTACCCAGAGCCATCTACAAATTTCCCCATCAAGATCCCAAGCACATTTTTTAGGAGAAGAGAACAAATGCTACAAATGTTTATCTGGAACCAGAAAAGACCTAGAATTGCCAAAACAATCTTGAGAAAAAAGAACAGAACTGGAGGCATCACACTCCCAGATCTCAAACTGTATTATAGGGCCATTGACATCAAAACTGCTTGGTACTGGAACATAAATAGACATACTGACCAGTGGAATAGAATTGAGAACCCAGAAGTGATCCCCCACACCTATGGACATCTAATCTTTGACAAAGGTGCCCAGACTATTAAATGGGGAAAGCAGAGTCTCTTCAACAAATGGTGTTGGAAACAATGGGTTGAAACATGCAGAAGAATGAAACTGAACCACTGTATTTCACCAAATACAAAAGTAAATTCCAAGTGGATCAAGGACTTGGATGTTAGACCACAAACTATCAGATACTTAGAGGAAAATATTGGCAAAGCTATTTTCTGCATAAATTTTAAAGACATCTTCAATGAAACGAATCCAATTACAAAGAAGACTAAGGCAAGTACAAATCTATGGGACTACATCAAATTAAAAAGCTTCTGCACAGCAAGAGAAACCACTACCCAAACCAAGAGACCCCTCACAGAATGGGAGAAGATCTTTACATGCCATACCTCAGACAAGAGTTTAATAACCGGGAGTTGGGCTGTAGCGCAGCGGGTTAAGCGCAGGTGGCGCAAAGCACAAGGACTGGCATAAGGATACTGGTTCGAATCCCGGCTCCCCACCTGCAGGGGAGTCGCTTCACAGGCAGTGAAGCAGGTCTGCAGGTGTCTATCTTTCTCTCCCCTTTTCTGTCTTCCCCTCCTCTCTCCATTTCTCTCTGTCCTATCAAACAACGACGACAACAACAATAATAACTACAACAATAAAACAAGTGCAATAAGAGGGAATAAATAAGTAAAATAAAGTAAAATAAAAAAAGTTTAATAACCAACATATATAAAGAGCTTGCCAAAATCAACAACAAGACAATAACCCCATCCAAAAATGGGGGAAGACGTGGACAGAATATTCACCACAGGAGAGATCCAAAAGGTCAAGAAACACAAGAAAAAATGCTCCAAGTCTCTGTCAGAGAAATGCAAATAAAGACAACAATGAGATACCACTTCACTCCTGTGAGAATGTCATACATCAGAAAAGGTAACAGCAGCAAAGGTAACCAGCGAGAGAGTGTGGGGTCAAAGGAACCCTCCAACACTGCTGGTGGGAATGTCAATTGGTCCAGCCTCTGTGTAGAACAGTCTGGAGAACTCTCAGAAAGCTAGAAATGGACCTACCCTATGATCCTGCAAGTTCTCTCCTGGGGATATATCCTAAGGAACCCACCACATCCATCCAAAAAGATCTGTGTACACATATGTTCATAGCAGCACAGTTTGTAATAGCCAAAACCTACAAGCAGCCCAGATGTCCCACAACAATTGAGTGGCTGAGCAAGCTGTGGTATATATGCACAATGGAATACTACTCAGCTGTAAAAAATGGTGACTTCACCATTTTCAGCCGATCTTGGATGGACCTTGAAAAATTCATGTTAAGTGAAATAAGTCAGAAACAGAAGGATGAATATGGGATGATCTCACTCTCAGGCAGAAGTTGAAAAACAAGATCAGAAAAAAAAAAAAAACTCAAGTAGAACATGAACTGGAATTGGCGTATTGCACCAAATAAAAGATTCTGGGGTGGGTGGGTAGGGAGAATACAGATCCAAGAAGGATGACAGAGGACCTAGTTGGGGTTGTATCGTTATGTGGGATACTGGGGAATGTTATGCATGTACAAACTATTATATTTACGGTTGAATGTAAAACATTAATTCCCCAATAAAAAAATAAAAATAAATAAACCGAGACACCACAAATGGAATGAATGGATGGAGATCCTTAGTCACAATGAACAACTTCCATGTGACAACAGACACTGTAAAAAATAAAGTAAAAAGATTGAAAAGAGACATGTGGGGGCCTGGAAGGTGACACAACAGGGAGAGCAGAGAATTTGAGTGCATGAGACTCTGGTTCAGTCTCCAGGACCACATGGGATCACCAGGGATAACACCAAGTGTATAAAGGGATAGAACTTCAGGGGTGGTGGAACAATGCTTTTGTCTGTCTCTCAAAAATATATACTACACATAAGGACCTGGTCTCCACCTACAGGAGGGGAGATTTTACAAGTGGTGGACCAATAGTGCAGGTATCTCTTTCTGTCTCTGTTTTCCTCTCACCCTCTCTGTCTCTGTCTCACCCTCCATCTAGAAAAATAAGGCTGTTA
Source organism: Erinaceus europaeus (assembly GCF_950295315.1). Classification (NCBI taxonomy): domain Eukaryota; kingdom Metazoa; phylum Chordata; class Mammalia; order Eulipotyphla; family Erinaceidae; genus Erinaceus; species Erinaceus europaeus. Next base: position 38,700,742 of record NC_080173.1, on the reverse strand, counting down.
CAATGGCTCCTTTGGGTAGTTCCTGCTTTGCTGTGTTGAGACTGAGACTGAGTCACTGCCCATCACAGTGAAGGAAACTTCAGTGCTGTGGTCTGTCTGTGCCTGCCTTCTCTTTTAAAAAAGAAAGAAAGCAATTTAAAAAGATGGCCACCAGGAGCAGTAGAGTGACACAGGCCCAGAATCCCCAGCGATAGCCTTGCTGGAAAAAATAAAACAAAAACTAGGTCTGGTGGGTGGCTCAGAATATCACCCAGGTTGGTCAGGAGGTAGCACAGCGGGTTAAGCACACATGGCACGAAGTGCAAGGACCAGCGCAAGGATCCGGGTTCTAGCCCCTGACTACCATCCTGGCATGAGACCCTCCTCCACATCACACTGGGAGAAAAAGCAGACAACCAATATTTTCCAAGCGTAGCATGGAAATTTTTTATGTAGTGAAACTCATTACATAATAATTGACCTATGAAGAGCTCCTAAAATAGATAAGACAAACAATCCAGTCAAAATACAGATTTCACAGGAAATTCTTAGGAAGAAAAAGCAAAATATTGGTAAAATAAGGATAAACTTGGGAGTTGGGCAGTAGCGCAGCGGCTTACGTCCCCGTGGCGCCAAGCGCAAGGACCGCGTAAGGATCCCAGTTCAAGCCCCCAGCTCCCCACCTGCAGGGGAGTCGCCTCACAGGCAATGAAGCAAGTCTACAGCTATCTTTCTCTCACCCTCTCTTTCTTCCCCTCCTCTCTCCATTTCTCTCTGTCCTACCCAACAATAATGACAACAATAATAACCACCACAACAATAAAAACAAGGGCAACAAAAGGGAAAATAAACAAAATTTTTAAAAAGGTTTAAAAAAAAAAGGATAAACTTGACCTCACTAGCAAGTAAATAGATGTAGAATACAGTTGGAAGAAATTCTGGGAAAATATTGATATATTGGTTTTGGCAAAATCATGCAACAGTTATGTTCATATACTTTTGGTGAAAGATAAGTGAATAATATCTCCTGGAAGAGGGATTTGGTAATCTTAATATGTTCATATTAATATATATAACCATATAAAACAAAATGTTGGGGCCGTGTGGTGGCGCACCTGGTTTCGTGCACATATTACAATGTACAAGGACCTAGGTTCAAGCCTCCAGCCCCCACCTGCAGGGGTGGTGCACCTGGTTGAGTGCCCATGTTACAATGTACAAGGTTCAAGCCCCCAGCCCCCACCTGCAGGGGGAAAGCTTTGCAAATGGTGAAGCAGTGCTGCAGGTATCTCTCTGTCTCCCTTTCTATTTTCCCCCTTCCTTCTTGATTTCTGGCTGTCTCTATCAAATAAATAAAGATTAAAAAATTAAAAATGTTATCTGGCACATGAAACAAAAAATATCAAATATTTAAATCTTTTGATACAGAGTTCCAATTTCCAGAAACTTATACCACTGAAGGACTCATGTATGTTCAGAAAGAGCTATGTGACAGCAAAACTACCTACAATAAATAAGGAATTTTTGTGAGCAGAAAAGTGGTTAGAAAAAAAAAGAAATCGGGGAGTTGGTCTATAGCGCAGCAGGTTAAGCATATGTGGCACAAAGCACAGGACTGACGTCAGGATCCTGGTTCAAGGCCCAGACTCCCCACCTGCAGGGGAGTCATTTCACAAGCAGTGAAGCAGGTCTGCAGGTGTCTATCTTTCTCTCTCCCTCTCTGTCTTCCCCTCCTCTCTCCATTTCTCTCTGTCCAATCCAACATCATCATCAACAACAAAAATAAAGCAACAAGGGCAACAAAAGGTTTTATATATATCAGGCCAGGCAGTGGTGCACCTGGCTAAGCACACACATTACAGTGCACAAGAACACAGGTTTGAGCCCCCAGTCCCCACCTGCAGGGGGAAAGCTTCACGAGTGATGAAGCAGGGCTGCAGGTGTATCTCTCTCTGTCTCTCTCTCTCTCTCTCTCTTATCATGCCCCTCTCAATTTCTCTGTCTCTATACAATAATAAATAAATAATTTTTAAAAAAGAAAATATAAATATAGGAGAAAAAAATCATGGTGTGTGTCCAATACAAAGACAAACTAGAGGGAGTCGGGTGGTAGTGCATCAAGTTAAGCGCATGTGGCACAAAGCGCAAGGACCATCGTAAGGATCCCGTTGGAGCCCCCGGCTCCCCACCTGCAGGGGAGTCGCTTCACAGGCGGTGAAGCAGGTCTGCAGGTGTCTATCTTTCTCTCACCTTCTCTGTCTTCCCCTCTTCTCTCCATTTCTTTCTGTCCTATCTAACAATGACGACAACAATAACTACAACAACAATAAAAAGTTAACAAGGGCAACAAAAGGGAAAATAAATAAATAAACAAAAAAAAACGAAAACAAAGACAAGCTAGAGATGTTTAAAACAAAACAAAAACGGGTTGGGCAGCAGGTTAAGCGTATGCAGCAATAAGCACAAGGACTGACGTAAGGATCTCAGTTCAAGCCCCCAGCTCCCCACCTGCAGGGGGGTTGCTTCACAAGTGGTGAAGCAGGTCTGCAGGTGTCTATCTTTCTCCTCCTCCCTCTGTCTTCCCCTCCTCTCTCCATTTCTTTCTGTCCTATACAACAACGATGGCAGTAATAGCAACAATAATAGTAACAAAAACAGTGATAAACAATAAGGGCAACAAAAAGGGAAAAATAGCCTCCAGGAGCAGTGGATTCATAGTGTAGGCACCGAGCCCCAGCAATAACCCTGGAGGCAAAAAAAAGAAAAAAAAGAAAAACCAGTTCCTTGAGGCTGTGTAGTGGTTTCCCCAATAGAGTGTACATGTCATAATGCTTGAGGGCCTGGGTTCAAGCACCTAATCCCCACCTGAAGGGGAGAAACTTCATAAAATGGTGTGGGTCTAATGTGTGTTTGAGCATGGATGGTTGACCCCCCGAAAGCTCATCTATCAGACTCCCCTTGGCATGCTAGCCTTGTGGTTGAGTGAGATGTGGCCAGAGTACATGGGGAATTCCAACCTTCCTATCAGCCTCACTGCATTTCCCCACTCCTCCTCCCTCTGGTAGGCTTCACCTTCCTTATATTTCTATTTTCCCATTCCTGCATCACCATCGATACCTTCTCATTGCCTTGCTCTCTTTTCCCTTATAAGGAAATATTGGTCTCATTGGCCAGCTTGGCCACTTACTCTGCACAGCTACCCTTTTATAAACTGGTAACTGCATCAATAAAACGTCCCATTCTCCGGTACCCTATGGAGGTTCGTGTATCATCCGCTGCCACAGTACACTGGAAGACCCCTTAGCGAACTTGTTCCTGCCTCTGCTAGCCTGAGTTCCACCCTGCCCATGTATCTCCTGGTGGTCAATAGGCCAGACATAGAGGTGGGAGCCGTGCTGGCTTGTTCCCCCAGAAGAACCCCGACAGTGGAGCAGTGTTGCAGATGTTACTCCACTCCCATCTCTCTGTTATCTCTCCAGCTCTAAAAAAGAAAGAGAAAAAGGATGAAAGAAAGAAAGAGAAAAGAAAGGAAAAGTGAAGAGAAGAAAAAAAAGAACAAAAATCACCTGCAGGAATGGTGGAATCATGTAGGCATGGAGCCCCAGCCATAACCGTAGTTGATACAGTAAGTCTGCATAAAAAAAAAAAAAAATGCTCCATTTTTCTAACTTCAGGTCACATACTATCTTTCCCCACATTATGTCATCACTGGACTGGCACCTCTGAGTCCTTAATAGAAGGCATCATATTTGTATAAGTGCAGGAAAAATAAAGAATACTGCTTAAATCTGTGAACCATGAGAAAGGGTGAAGAAGACTCGGGAGAGCACTTTTACTGTCATAAACATTTCTAGGAGTTCAAATGTATACTATTAGCACACTGCATTTCTGAAAGAAATTGTAAATAATAAAGATAATAATAATAGAACCCTATCTAACATACTCATACTGGTTGTGGCCAGCAATTTCATATTTCATCCTGAAGCCCTAGTCAGTTGTCCTTTTTTCATCCTGAGCAACCTTCATTCTTAAGGGGGTGGTCATTATTTTTTCATCTTTCCCAGAACCCAAACTATCACCCAGGTGTGAGGAACAGTAGAGCTGAGGCTGGGTGGAGGCTAGTGTGGGTGCAGACAGCAGATGCTAACATCTTCCTGGGCAGCCAGTGGAGGCTGGAGATTGAGGCAACTTTAGAAGACACTGGACTCTCCACTCCCATTTCAGAGTTAATAAGATGAAAAGAGTGAAAGGCCCCTGTTGCCCAGGAAGAGCTAGTCCTGCCTTGGAGACCAGGTCATAGGATCACTGCCATCATTCTCTTCTGAGAGATTCCATTGAGTGGACTGGACAAGAACGGAGGTTTCCTAAATATCTGTGTCTCTTAGTCACGTTGCAAGCTTTCCTACAAGTCTCAGGAAGGAAGTGACTCACAGCTTAGAGACATTTAGATTTATGAGCAGACAGTTCAGAAACAAGTGTTGTTGATTGGGAATGATCTGATCAAGAGTGCAGACGTTTTTCATCACCTTCCCCCACTCCTTTAAGGTATCGGTAATCAACTTGGGTTTGTCATTTCCCTGCACCTTCAATTTAATAGGCACCATCTTTTCACAGAGCAACCATGTCCAAAACAGGAGGGAAAGTGAACAGTCCAAACCTTACAGTGGGAATCATCTTCCTTATACCCCTATTCACCAGAATTGTTCACATGCCCACCCTTTAGACCAATCACTCTTGAGAAGGAGAGGAATAATTCAGTACAGAGTATTCCCATCATCCTCCAGGGTATGCTTGTGACTGTAGTGCTAGGGTGCTTTTGCAAGCAGGAAGGGGCATTACTGTTAGGAAAGGTACCCTGCACTCCTGACTGAGCAGGCTGAGCACTTGGCCTGAGGTAATGCTCCACAGTTCTCCCAGGAGCAGTGCAGTGACAGCTGTTAATGCAGAATGAATGATTCCACTATGTGATAAAGAGCTGATTAATGGAGTCTGAAATTCCCTTGTGACTCCTACAGTCCTTAGATGAGGCCTTGTGCAAACCACACTGGTAAGAAAGGCCGTTTTCCACCTGAGGCATCTGACATCAGCTGCAGAGACAAGTGCTTTTTGTCAAACAGATGATCCACAGAAATTCTCCAGAGCCAGGGCCACTTGGGTGTACAGCAGAAGCATTTGGTAGGTGGAAAACAGAAGCTTCCTGAAAAAGAGTCCACAGGTAGGAGAGAGTAAAGGTTGCAGGCCTGGGATCCAGGTGGCAATGCTCAGGAGACAGGCTGGGAGTATGGATCGACCTTCCAACGCCCATGTACAGAGGGGAAGCAATTACGGAAGCCGGACGGACCTTCAACCTTCTGCATCCCACAATGATCTTGGGTCCATGCTCCCAGAGGGTTAAGGAATAGGAAAGCTATCAGGGGAGGGGATGGGAATACAGAGGTCTGGTGGTGGGAATTGTGCTTATCCTATTGTTTTGTCAGTGTTTCCTTTTTATAAATAAAAAAATTTTAAAAGGAGGGGAATGGCTGCTTGCAATGATACAGTTTGCTTTTGTAACCACCAAGTTTCAGTAACAACCCAGGTGGTAAATAAATAAATATAATATAAACGACAGAAGACATGTTTAATGTGAAAGCTATCAATGTTGATATAGATATACACAGATATTTATTTATATATAATGTGAACAAAATGTGAAATATTGTAGACAAATCAAAAAAAAAAAAAAGGCAAACTGGGCTGGAGGTGTGCGCTGGGCTTAAACCTGGGAGAATGACCAGAATTCTGCAGTCTTGGGGCCACACAGACAGGACAGAGAAGAGGGAAAGCGGATACCCAGATTCAATTTTTTTTTTTTTGCCTCAAGGGTTATCGCTGGGATTTGGTGCCTGCATTTCAAATCCACTGCTCCTGGAAGCTACATACCAAATATTCAATGAAAAAGACCTTTATCCTGGGGGTGGGGGGGTAAATAGAATAATAGTTATGCAAAAAGACTTTCATGCCTGAGGCTCCAAAGTCCCAGGTTCAGTCCCCTGCCCCTGCCTGCCCCCCCCCCCATAAGCCAGAGCTGAGCTGGGCTCTAGTAAAAACAAACAAAAAAAACTTTATCCAAGAATACTCTTTCCAACTTGGTTACCAGTTTAGTTTGTCAGACAAGCAATAGTTAAAGGAATTCACCAACACCAACCAGTCCTGCAAGAAATATGAAAGGGAGTTATGTAAAAGGAAAATATTAGGGGGCTGGGCAGTAGCGCAGTGGGTTAAGCGCATATGGCACGAAGTGCAAGGACCAGTGCAAGGATCCGGGTTCTAGCCCCTGACTCCCCAACTGCAGGGGAGTCGCTTCACAGGTGGTGAAGCAGGTCTGCAGGTGTCTATCTTTCTCTCCCCCTCTCTGTCTTCCCCTCCTCTCTCCATTTCTCTCTGTCCTATCCAACAACAATGACAGCAATAACAACAGCAATAATCACAACAACAATAATCAACAAGAGCAACAAAAGGGAAAAAGCCTCCAGGAACAGTGGATTTGTAGTGCAGGCACCGAGCCCCAGCAATAGCCCTGGAGGAAAAAAAGATGAAGACAAGCCTTGAGCACTGAACTGCAAAACTGAGGTGTTCAAGGGGGATTAGGGAGGGAGTAGTTTGGAGGGTGTAGGGAGTTCAAGGGTGATGGGATTTCAGTGCATTGGTGGAGGGTGTGACAACCAAAATAGCCACTCGTTTTGAAGAGTTGAGGAATTATACTTCTAAAACACCTGTAGTTGTAAACCAAGGTTACTTACCTCAAATACAAATGAGGAGGGTGAGGGGAGAGGGAGGAGAAAAGGCAGGGGAGGCGCTGACTTGGGACACGGCCTTAGGGCTGATGCTTCTACCAATCCGGATGTGGGGACAAATCCAGAAGGGAAAATGTCAGCATACTATATCAGGTGTGGGTAAGGGTTGGAGAGTCTGGTGTTAAAACCAGAAATTGGTCAGACCTGGCTCAAAGGAGGCAGACTTAGGAGTTAAGGGTGAAAACGTATGTGAAATCTGGAGTCACCCTCAGCTGTTCCCAGATGATCATGAAGGGTAAAGGTGGTCCAAGGAACAGGGAGGGCGTTTCAGGAGAGTGCAGGCAGTGGGAAGGCAGAGCTGGAACCACCTGGGCAGTGAGGGGGAAGGGTGCAAGCCAAGTGCTGGATGGGAGGTGGGGAAGCAGCACCCCTGAATGCCCCTTGTGGCAGGAAGGGGCAGAGCTCAGGTCCAGACACCCGCTGCACCTTCAGGCTCCTCTTCAAGACTTGGAGGGCACCCTCACCCCAGTACTGCCCATGCCACTGGACTACAGGCCTTTCCTAGCAAATTGCATCCAGTGGCCTGTTGTTGAGACACTCCACCCCTAAGCCTTAGGGTGGAGTGTCTGTCTAGGGGGTATGACTCTACCCGAAGCAGGGTTTTAAAAGGAGAGCCTCTACTGAACTGCGGATGGGAATGTAAACTGGTGCAGTCATTATAAACAACAACTTGGAGAATCCTTAAACAAATACAAATGGAAATAACTTATGACCCAGCAATCCCACGCCTAGGCATTTATCCCAAAGATAAAATAACACTGATTCAAAGGGATATATGCACCCCCATGTTCATAGCAGCTTCATTCACAATAGCAAAAACTTGAAAACAACGAAAATGCCCTTTGACAGATGACTGGATAAAAAAGTTATGAGACATATACTCAGCAATAAAGAAAAAAGATGATACTGTGTCCTTTGGGATAAAGTGGGTGGAACTGGAGATAATTATGCTTAAGTGAAGCAAGTTAGAAGTAAAGGACAACTACAGAATGGTTTCACTCATATGCAGAATATAGGGAATTTTGAATATACGAATCTGAAAAAATGTCAGCCTATATCTAAACTGTGGGTGAACTATAGTGGTTATCTGTGAGGGTGGGGGTGGGGACACAGACCTTTGTTGATGGGGATGGTGAGAAAAACAAAAAGGAGATGCAGTAATATTATCCACAATATTCTTCAGTATTGTGTTTTAGTAGTGATTTTTTAAAAAGATTTTATTTATTTATTTATTCCCTTTTGTTGCCCTAGTTGTTTTATTGTTGTCGTTGTTGGATAGGACAGAGAGAAATGGAGGGAGGAGGGGAAGACAGAGTGGGGAGAGAAAGACAGACACCTGCAGACCTCCTTCACCGCCTGTGAAGAGACTCCCCTGCAGGTGGGGAGCTGGGGGCTCCAACCGGGATCTTTACTCTGGTCCTTGCTCTTTGCGCCACGTGCGCTTAACCCGCTGCGCTACCGCCCGACTCCCTAGTAGTGATTTTTGAGACATAAAAATGGTAAGTAAAAGATACACTTGAAAAAATAATTTCAATAACTTTAAAAACTATAATATCAAGATTAGGATTCATGTACTGCCAGTTACAATGTAAATTAATATTATATTGGAAAATGATCTAGTCATACTGTTAAAATGTACTATTAAGTTTCCCGGGAGGTGAAGCAGTGGATAAAGCATCGGACTCTCAAGCATGAGGTCCTGAATTCAATCCCCGGCAGCACATGTGATGTCTGGCTCTTTCTCTCTCCTGCTATGTTTCTCATTAATAAATAAATAAATAAAATCTTTTTAAAAATTTAAAAAGTACTATTAAAATGTGTTTCATTGAAGTAAAGTATATTTTCCATTTATTCAAATATTAATTAAAATGAATGCGACATTTTCTATATATGAAGAGATAGTTCTCTGTACTGAAGATATATAATAATGGCCATGTTAAAATAAGGACCTGTAAGAAAAAAAATAAAGTAAAATAAAAGGGGAAGCCTCCAGGATGGTCCGTCGGGCGGGCGCCCGGGCTATCTCCCGCGGGCTGCTCAGGCCGCCTCCGCTCGGGGGCCTTGGGAGCCGGGCCCGGGGACCAGGCGGGTGGACGCGCTGGCCAATGAGCGCCGCCTCCTGCCCCGCGGCCCCGCCCCGGAGCCCTGGCCCGAGCTCGCCGAGCGGGCGGCGCAGACCGCTGCTGACTCGGGTCGGGGCGCTGCGGCGAGCGCGGCGGGGCCCTAGCGGCTGCCCCGCGCCCCTCCGGGTGGGCGAGTCGCCCCGGCCATGCCGCTGGCGCCTCTGGACGCGCTGTACGTGGCGCTGGAGCTGGCGCTGGCCGCGCTGTCGGTGGCGGGCAACGTGCTGGTGTGCGCGGCGGTAGGCTCGTCGAGCGCGCTGCAGACGCCCACCAACTACTTCCTGGTGTCTTTGGCCGCGGCCGACGTGGCCGTGGGGCTGTTCGCCATCCCCTTCGCCGTGGCCATCAGTCTGGGCCTGTGCACCGACTTCTACAGCTGCCTGTTCCTCGCCTGCTTCGTGCTGGTGCTCACTCAGAGCTCCATCTTCAGCCTTCTGGCCGTGGCCGTCGACAGGTACCTGGCCATCCGCGTGCCGCTCAGGTGAGACCCGCGCCGCCCCCGCACACCACGCCTCGCCCCAGTCTGCAGGAGCCGGCGGCCCCCCAATCTGCACCCTCCGAGAGGCAAACCCCAGGGCTCCGTTGCTCTAGAGACGGTGCAGTGGGCTGAGCACCGGCCTCGCAAGTCAGCAAACCCCGGCGGTCCTGGGAGAGGCTTCTTGGAACTTCTGGGGAAAGCCAGCATCCCACTTGGCGGGTGATAACCCCCCGTCTGCATCCCCAAACCTCAAAACACACCGGCCTCAGTCTCCCACTGTCCACCCCGTGCCCGGTCGGAGGAGGTTGGGGATCCAGAGCGTCTGGAGGCCCCGGGAGGGTCAGCGGCAACGTGGACGCTGGAACCTGGTAGCTGCTGGCCTGTGCAGCATGAGGGCCGGGCCTCCCTGGGAGAAGGGGCCATTCAACTTTGGGGAACGTGTTTCCCTTTGTCCCTGTGTGCTCCCCAGCGGCTTGTGTCACTGCTGAGCCCTCTTCCCAAGTGGGGAAGTACGCACCTGTTTGTGGGGTGGGGCCCCTTGGAGTGCATGCCTTTGCCAAGCTCTAGCCCAGCCCGCAGGGAAGTGGCAACAAAATTCCATCCAATTCTGGACAACTCACAGGTCTGTGTGCTTCAGCAAGGGAGCCCCAGTAGGTGACAGATTCAAAGCTGAGAGCAGGAGCTTGGAGCTTATTTAAAGTAAAGAATACCCAGCGGTGTTTCTTGGCCCCTTTGGTATTTGTGACTTTGGTATTTATGACTTGTATGAGCATGAGCTTTCCCAGGGGCTGAAGCTGAGGCAGGAGGGAGTGACTTCACTCACAGACTGTCACTTGGCCCTTGCTGTCATTCCAGGGCTAGCATTCATGCTGGCATATCTGGAGTGAGCGGCAGAGTCAGGACTGGAACTTGGAGTTGACAAGGTTGTGTGTGGCCCAAGGTGTGGGGAGCAGGTGTGCTGTCATTTCCCGGGGTGCATCCTGCCGTTGCCACCGCTGATTGTTAGGGGCATGTGCTTGGTGGATTCTGGTGGTGAGGAAGCTTCCAGGAATCTGTTACAGACAGCCTGGAGCCTGGCCCCTCGGAGTGTGTCCTAGGCCCCAGAAGGGGCTCTGTGGCTGTGAGATGGGTCTGCGTGCCTGGATCTCTCTGAGGCTGCTGCCCTTGGCATCTGACCAGGATCAGGATGGTAACATATGCAGCAGAGTCAGGGTTTCTGAAGCTCAGGGCTTCATCTGTCTCCATTTCTCTGGGGCCTCTTCGTGTCTCAGTGTCCTCCTGGTCACTTGATGGCCTTTCTGTTGGCTTCCAGCAGAGAGACTAGTCCCACACTCCCAGCCTGAGTTGGTCCCTGGGACTGTCTCCTGGCTGAGATCCAGAGAGACCCTGCTCCCCTGGCGTTACTGGAAGAGTCGATGCCCTAGTGTTGTTAAAATTCGTAGGCTCTTGCCGGGCGGGTTGGCTTCACGGGCGGGTAACAGAGACGCGGAGACAACGGCTGGGCAGGGAAGCTGTATTTCTTTATTCAGGAACAACGATTCATAAACTAAGACAAACTAATCACCAAACAGAACTCTGCTGTCTCTTTGCGGCGGCACCAGCACTCCCTCTTACCCTCCAACTCTGGAACTCTGGAACTCTCGTACTGGGGAACCCTCTGAAACTCTGCAACTCTCTCACTCTGGAACTCTGGCGGGTTTCCTAGGGGCGGGGCCAAGCGGGCCGCGAAATTAACAGGACTGATGCAATTCTCTTGGCGGGGGAGAACTACCCAATGTAAAGCATACAACACCCTAGAGCAGAAAGTATCATCAGAAGTTGATTTCTGTTACTTCTTGCTCTGGTCCATCCTGGGCGGGTCCTGAAAAAAAAAAAAAACTGGGTGTGAGTACATGAAGGGGGAAGAAAAGTGAATCACAGATTCCTGACTTCTTCTTTGACCTTGCTGATGGCAGGGGAACAGAAAGGCCCCCCCCACCTGCTTTCTGATTGGCTCCTGTTAGCTCAAGCTCCATCAGGAGGGTGTGCAAGAGGCTGCCAATGTCCTTTCCCCTGGAAAGTGTCCCGCCCCCCCCAGCCTCCCTAGGGGGCTGGCATCTTCACTTCCTGTTCTGCAGAGAGACTTTTACTGGGAGAGACTGTGAGGTTTTCAGCCTGGGTACCTTTACGATGGATTCTGCTTCTGTGAGAACTCACCTGAAGTCAGGGATTCTTAAAGATTTTTTTTATCCACTACACACTGTAGAGGGAAGGAGAGGGAGAAGTGGAGCATCACTCAGGCATATGTGATGTTGTGGATTGAACTCAGGGCCTCCGGGCTTGAAAGTTTGGTGCACTGCCTCCTGAGCTGCAAAGCCCTGAGCTGAAACCCCCCCCCTTACCCCCCCCCCCCCCCCCGCCACACTGTTTTATAGTGGTACTGGGGATTGAATCTGGGATTTTGGAGGCTCAGGCATGAGAGTCTCTTTGTATAAACAGTGTGCTATTTACCTCCGCTCAACCCTTCTTCATTTATTTTATTTTTTTGCCACCAGGGTTATCACTGGGGTTTGGTGCCAGCACTGTGAATCTACTGCTCCTAGTGGCCTTTTTTTTTTCTTCCCTATTTTATTTGATAGGACACAGAGAGACTGAGGGCAAGGGAGATAACATAATTATGCAAAGAGATTCTCATACCTGAGGCTCCAAAGTCTGAAGTTCAATCCTCCACACCACCAAAAGCCAGAGCTGAGCAGTACTCTGGTAAAATAAATAAATACATAAATTAATTAATTAATATTTAAAAGAGAGAGAGGTAGAAAGAGAAAGAAATTGAGGAGAGGAGGGGAGAGAGAGAAAGAAAGAGAGGGGGGGAAGATATATACCTGAAAACCTGCTTCATCACTCTAGAAGCTTCCCCCCTACAGGTGGGGAGTGGGGGGTTGAACCTGGGTCCTTGCACTTGGCATTGTGCACACTCAGGTGCACCACCACCCAGTCCCCTATTTTTTTTTTTAGATAGAAGATGAGAGACACAGAAGGAGACTATGGCAACACTACACCACACCACTTGTGAAATTTGCCCTCCTTACATGAGCTCTTGTAAGGTGGTGGCTGGGGGGCTCAAAGCCGGGTCCTCATGCATGGTAATATGTGCAAGTCACCAGTTCCCCTACCCCTGCTGCCCTCTTCACTGTACTAGCGCAGGCTGGGGTTTCTCATGGGATCCTGGAACAGCAGGTGGAAGTAAAGGAGGGCAGCTTCTTGCTGGGAAGAGGGAAAGGTCATCCCTCTAAAGGCAAGCAGTAGTGAGGGTGGGAGCCTCCTACCTGGGCTGGTGTTTACCCCCAGCCTGCTGCATGCGAAAAATAAGGTTAGGAAGACACATGTTTGTGCCCAGGGTGTGTAGTGCCAGGCTTGTGCCCCACTGTCTGTGTTGGCCCTCAACTCTTAAGTTTGGAGGCTGCAGACCCCGCTGTCCCCTTGCCCTGGCATTGACTCAGGTGTGGAGGGCTGCCATGCTGGGAGGACAGGGAGCCCCAGGTGATGCCAGGTACAAAGGATGCTAACAGGGTGGAAAAGGAGTACCAGGTGCTGACCTTGAGCCCTGGGAGGAATGCTTCCTAGCTGAGCAAAGCCTGCACCTACTGGGCCAACTTAGGTGGCTTCTGTTTCAGGCTCTGGCGGAGCCCAGTACTGGGTGCCACCAGGAATGGCCATGATGGAGGACCAGCTGCTGGAGGTGGTGGGGGTGGGCATGTGCCCCAGCAGCCCCCCCCTTCTCACTTCAAGCTCAGGCACTTTTCCTCCTGCATCTAGGAGGCTCCCCTGTGTGCTCCACCCCCAGCTGAGTTCAGGCAGACTGGGCCTCCCATCCCCTGCTCCTGGACTCAGTTTCCCTGGCTGTGTTGAGGACTTGAGTCTGTACAGGCCATAGAGGTGCTTCCAGAGGATGTTTCCCAGGCTGAGTTGCTGGTTAGGTGGACTGGGGAGGGGAGGTATATGTCTGACCTACCAGGAACCCTCTTGCCACAAGGAGTCTTTCCCTCAAGGTCTTGCTGTGCTAGATCTGTGAGGGGGTGTTGAAGACTGTGTGCCCTGATGCAATACTACAAACTCAGAGGATATCTGATGACTTCTTTCCTCATCCCTTAACTCTCTTCTCGCTCCCCTGCCCCCACCCCCACATATACACAGAATAAGCTAAGAGTATGAGGAGTGTATGACTCAGTGTGAGGTTGATTTAGAATATGCTTCATTTAGGGATGACCTTTGAAAAAGGAGGGAAAGAGCCATTTGCAGTGTTTGTAAAACCTCCATTCCATAGCTTTGAACTCTAAGCCTCTTCTCTGAGGTTTCCACTAAACACCTTTTAACAGACTGAGCTGGAGTTGGTGAGGGGATTTGGAGTGTCTTTCCAAAGCTTTTATTTTATTTTAAAAAAATATTTATTCCCTTTTGTTGCCCTTGTTTTATTGTTGAAGTAATTATTGTTGTTGTTATTGATGTTGTTGTTGTTGGATAGGACAGAGAGAAATGGAGAGAGGAGGGGAAGACAGAGAGGGGGAGAGAAAGATAGACACCTGCAGACCTGCTTCACCACCTGTGAAGCGACTCCCCTGCGGATGGGGAGCTGGAGGCTCGAACCGGTATCCTTATGCTGGTCCTTGTGCTTTGCACCGCCGGCGCTTAACCCACTGTGCTACCGCCTGACTCCCATTTCCAAAGCTTTTTTAAATTTTTTAATTTTTATTTTATTTATTTATTCCCTTTTGTTGCACTTGTTGTTTTATTGTTGTAGTTATTATTGTTGTTGTCATTGTTGGATAGGACAGAGAGAAATGGAGAGAGGAGGGGAAGACAGAGAGGAGGAGAGAAAGATAGACACCTGCAGACCTGCTTCACCGCCTGTGAAGGGACTCCCCTGCAGGTGGGGAGCCGGGGTTCGAACCGGGATCCTTATGCCGGTCCTTGTGCTTTGCGCCACCTGCGCTTAACCCGCTGTGCTACAGCCCGACTCCCTCCAAAGCTTTTATTTATTTTTTCTACTTCTAGGGTTATCACTGGGGCTTGGTGCCTGCACTATGAATCCACTGCTCCTGGAGGCCACTTTTTCCATTTAGTTGCCCTTGTTGTTATTGTTATTGCTGCTGTTATTGGATAAGATAGAGAGAAATTGAGAGAGGAGGGAAGACGGTGGAGAGAAAGAGAGACACCTGCAGGCCTGCTTCACCGCCTGTGAAGTGACCCCCTCCAGTCCTTGTGCGTTGCATCATGTGAGCTATTGCCTGGCCCCCTTTTTTCTTTCTTTCTTTCTTCTTTTTATTAAGCACATTCTTTTTTTTTAATATTTATTTCCTTTTCTTGCCCTTGTTTTTTTATTGTTATAGTTTTTATTGATGTCATCGTTGTTGGATAGGACAGAGAGAAGTGTAGAGAGGAGGGGAAGACAGAGAGGGGGAGAGAAAGATAGACACCTGCAGACCTGCTTCACCGCTTGTGAAGCGACTCCCCTGCAGGTGGGGAGCTGGGAGCCCGAACTGGGATCCTTAGGCTGGTCCACTGCATTACCGCCTGACTCCCTTTTCTTTCTTTTTTAATCAGGGCACAGCTCAGCTCTGGCTTATGGTGATGCAGGGGATTGAACCTGGAACCTTAGAGTGTCTTTTTGCATAGCCATCATACTATCTCCCTAGCCCCTAAAAACATTTTTTTTCTTAAAGAAGCAAAGCATTAAAAAATTGAATTTTTTAAAAATTTATGAACGTGAGAGAGAAGCATCTCTGGCATATGTAATGCCTATGTTTGAACATGGGACCTCACGCATTAAAATCCACCACCCTTCCCTGCCATCTCCTGGGCCACTGACTTTAAGAGATTTATTTGCTGAAGGAGATTAGGATGAAGTGAGTGTGGGGGTGGTGGTGGTGGCGAGGAGAACCAGAGCCTCAGACTGGCATATAAGGTGCTGGGAATGAAATTTGGGACTTCATACTTATAAATCCTACACTCTAACTAAGTCACCTTCCCACCTTCCAAAGCTTTGTTTAGTTTATTGAGCTACAACCCCACACTGTGAACTTCACCTAAAGTGGTTTTACAAGATTACAGCTCTGGGTCTGTGTGTGTGTTTGTGTGTGTGTGTGTGTCTGTCCCTCCCAACCCCATCCCAGCTCTCCAGTTGTGGGGTTTGCTCTTCTTCCTATTCTCTCTCTTCTTTTTCTCCTCCAGGTCAATCCCATTGTAGTGGGCTGAATGGTACCTCCCCAAAAAAACGATGGTGTCTGGGAGTTGGGCGGTAGCGCAACAGGTTAAGCGCAAGGACCGGCGTAAGGATCCCGGTTCGAGCCCCCAGCTCCCCACCTACAGGGGAGTCACTTCACAAGCAGTGAAGCAGGCCTGCAGGTGTCTGTCTTTCTCTCCCCCTCTCTGTCTTCCCCTCCTCTCTCTGTCCTATCCAACAACAACGACATTAGTAACTACAACAATGAAACAACAAGGGCAAGAAAAGGAAATAAATACATATTTTTAAAAAAAGATGATGTCCATATATGTTCAGGATCTAATACCCAGAACCTGTGAGCATGAACACCACCTTATATGGCAACAGGATGAGTGTAACCTTCTGTGGCTCTTAGAGAAGGGGCTTATCTTGGATAATTTTTTTAAAAAATTTTATTTATTCCCTTTTGTTGCCCTTGTTGTTTTATTATTATAGTTATTATTATTGTCATTGTTGTTGGATAGGACAGAGAGAAATGGAGAGAGGAGGGGAAGACGGGGAGAGAAAGATAGACACCTACAGACCTGCTTCACCACCTGTGAAGCGACTCCCTTGCAGTTGGGGAGCCGGGGGCTCTAACCAGGATTCTTAAGCCAGTCCTTGCGCTTTGCACCACGTGTGCTTAACCCGCTACTGCCCAACTCCCTTCTTGGATAATCTTGTCGCCACTGAGTGTCGAAGGGAAAGGAGATGGAGGTGGAGGCTGGAATGGTGCCACCAGCCAGGGAGTGCTAGGAGGAGCTAGCCACTAGGAGCTGGGGGAAGCATTAACATTTCTCCTGAGCCCCAGTAAGACTTGTTGCCCTGCCTTCACCTGGCTGCAGCCCTCTGACCTACAGTGCTGAGAGAGCAAGTGTTTCTAGCCACTGAGTTGTGGGGTCTCTGCTAATGGCAGCCCCAGGAAACCCTCCACCATCATATGAATCTGCTGCTAAACTGGAGCAGAGGGTGGAGGGATGCAGGTCTCCCAACTGCCCCCAGATGAATGGCCCCCAGATGGCAGGAAGAGCCCCCAGTGACCAGTCATCATCTGTCCTAGAGGTGGTTAGCCTGCCCGGGAGCACGAAAAGGAGGAAGTGTCTGGCTTGTTTCTCAGTACCACCACAGAATTTAGGAAGCTGATGACTTTCCGTCATATCTTAAATGGGAAAGTGTGTGTGTGTGCATGTGTGAATTGCATGTGTATGAGATCCTGGTACCGCAAAGGAGGAGAAGAGAAGGAAAAGAAAAAGAAATGAGGGCCAGAAGTGAACGTTCTCCTGTGACAGATAACCTGTGCTCCTTTCCCTGCCTGTGTGGCCCTGGCAGGACCCTGTCTCTGTCTCTCACCTACCTGTCTCCTTGTGATGACACTGTGGGTATCTTAGAAGGAACAGATGTGAGGTCTGGACATCAAAATTTTTTTCTTTTTTTAAAAAATATTTATTCATTTATTATTCCCTTTTGTTGCCCATTATTTTTTTATTGTCGTAGTTATTATTATTGTTATTATTGATGTCATCGTCATTGTTGGATAGGACAGAGAGAAATGGAGAGAGGAGGGGAAGACAGAGAGGGGAGAGAAAGACAGACACCTGCAGGCCTGCTTCACCGCTTGTGAAGTGACACCCTGCAGGTGGGGAGCTGAGGGCTTGAACCGGGATTCTTACACTGGTCCTTGCACTTTGTGCCACTGTGCTACCACCCGACTCCCCAGAATTTTTTTTTTCCTCCTCCAGGGTTATTGCTGGGCTCGGTGCCTGCACCATGAATCCACCGCTCCTGGAGGCCATTTTTTCCCCCTTTTGTTGCCCTTGTTGTAGCTTCGTTGTGGTTATTATTATTATTGCCCTTGTTGACGCAATTCGTTGTTGGATAGGACAGAGAGAAATGGAGAGAGGAGGGGAAGACAGAGAGGGGGAGAGAAAGATAGACACCTGCAGACCTGCTTCACCGCCTGTGAAGCGACTCCCCTGCAGGTGGGGAGCCGGGGTTGGAACCGGGATCCTTACGTCAGTCCCTGCGCTTTGCTCCACATGCGCTTAACCCACTGCGCCACCGCCCGACCCCCCTCTTTTTTTTTTTTTAACCATAGCACTGCTCTGCTTTGGTGGTACTGGGGTTTGAACCTGGGACCTCAGAGTCTCAGGCAGGAAAGTATAGTCCTCAGCCCTGGATGGCAGAATTTTATTTTATTTTTGCCACCAGGGTTATCACTGGGGCTCATCCACTGCTCCTGTGGCCATTTTTTCAAAAAAATTTTTTAAAGATAGAACAGAGAGAAATTGAGAGGGGAAGGGAAGATAGAGAGGGAGAGAGAAAGAAAGACACCTGGAGACCTGCTTCACTGCTTGTGAAGCAACAAACCTCCCTGCAAATGGGGAACAGGGGCTTGAACTGGAATCTTTGAAGGGGTCTCATACTATAGGAGCTTAACTCAGTATGCTACTGCCTAGCCCCCATGGCAGAATCTTTAGTAGTGTAAACAGCAGTCACTCTGTTGACCCTTTTCTGCATGCTGAGTACTGTCAGAGCCTGATTTCATGTGCTCTTCTCACCTTATGGAGCAGATGCCATAACTGTCTCCACCTCACAGGTGAGGAAGTCAGCCTAGAGAGTGATGATTAGCCTGGGGTAACACAGAAACTGGGAGCCTCTCACCAACATGTGAACAAAGGAAAGGCCCCAAGCTCCACAGCCATCCCAACTCCTCCCCTCACAGGCCCCCTTCCTCACCCCCCAACTAAGTGAATCATTCTAATGGTGGGTGAATAAGGATATCAGCACATTGGGTCTTTTATATATTTGTTGACGACCTGAGAAGTGGCACAGTGGGTAAGACATTGAATTCTTGAGTTTGGGGTACTGAGCTCAGTTCCTGGCCATGTGTATACCAGAGTGATGCTCTGGTTCTCTCTTCCCAACCCAGTTCCTCATTAATAAATACATCTTTAAAAAATACATATTGCTCAGTACAAAGACAACTCTAGCTGAGTGAAGAAGAGCGTGAGGGAAGAGCAATTGCTTGGCCAGTGCTGATGAAATGTACGAAACGCACCGAGAGCTGCAGAGCACCCTCCTGCCCGCCCCTCCTCAGACCACAGGCCTCCCAGAGCTTCAGCTGCTGTTGACCTTTGGAAACTGGCCTGAAGTTGGTTTCTTCACCCCTGAGGTCTCTGAGAGACTGGGACACCACTGTTGGCAGCAGAACTTCATGACAAGTAGCAGAAAGTTCTTTGGAAAATTTCTTTGAAAGCAGTGCAGTCTGGGAGATGACATAGTGGATAAACTGTTAGGTTCTCAACCTTGAGGTCCTGAGTTGGATCCCTGGCAATGCATGTGCTGGAGTGATGCTCTGGTACACACACTCTCTTTCTTTCTCATATGTATTTGTGTGTGTATATATGTTTGTTTTGCCACCGGGGCTCAGTGTCAGCATTACAAATCCATCACATCTGGTGGCCTTTTTTTTTTTTTTTTTTGATATTACAGAGAGAAATTGAGAGGGGTATGGGGATAGAGAGGGAGAGAGAAAGAGAGACACCTGCAGACCTGTTTCATCGATCATGAAGCTTCCCCAGTGCAGTAGGGAAGCAGGAGCTCAAACCCGGGTCCTTGCATGGATCCTTGTGCATAATACTATGTGTGCTTAACTGGGTGCACCACTTAACCCCCATTTGTTTTTTATTTATTTATTTAAAAAAAATTTTAAAATTTGTTATTGGATAGAGACAGAGAGAAATTGAGAGAGAAAGGTGAGATAGAGAGGAAGAGAGACAGACGCCTGCAGACCTGCTTCACCACCTGTGAAGCGACTCCCCTGCAGGTGGGGAGCCGGGGGCTCAAACCGGGATGCTAACCGGTCTTTGCGCTTTGCACCACGTGTGCTTAACCTGCTGCGCTACTGCCCGACTCCCTGTTTATTTTTAAGAAAGTTGAGATCAGAGGTCTTGGGCACCCTCATTGCCTTCTGGCCCTATCTAGACTGAGGGAGAGGCAAGAGCTTCTTCTAGGGGGCTGATGCACAAGTTATGTGTATGTGGGAGAACTGGGTGGAAAGAGCAATTTGAGCTCAGGTGGAGCCTGTGAGCAGGTGTGTCTGTGTGGGGGTGCACACAGCCTTGGGTGGGGGGCTGAGCACGCCAACTAAGTGGGCCTGGAGGTTTGCGGAGAGTTCAGGTGAGCCCCTGAGGGTGGGTTAGAGTTAGAAATGTCAGCACTGTAAAGCCCAGGCTGGGAGGGAAGGAGGAACAGCTTTCTTCCCTCCTGCCTCTGTGGTGGCCACCTCTGGGTGCAGCCTGTCTCCAAACAGAATCTTTTTAAAATTTATTTTATTTTATTGATAGGAAAGAGACCCTGATTGAGAGAGAGGAGAAAGAGGGAGAGGGAGGGATCTGCAGCACTTGCTTGGCCACTTGTGAAGGCTCCCCTCTACAGGTGGGGACCAGGGACTTGAACCCAGGCCCCTGTACATGATAATGTATACTGTCAACTGGATGCACCATGCCTGGCTCCCTAAACAGAATCTTGAGGCCAACCACACAGCTCAGCACACACACCTGCCCCCCTCTCCTTCCAGCTGCCTGTCCCTTGTTTTCTATGTGGATCCCCTTCTGCCTCTTTCTCCTCCCTCAGCTGCAGGCTGAATGAGGGGAGACACTGCCCCCCCCCAGAGGTTTTGCTTTCAGAAAGGTGGCTCAGGTGATGTGAAGGAACTGTAGAAAAGGTTAAAACTGGGGGGAAGGAAAGGTAAAGGATAGTGAGTCACCATCCTTCCTCTGTGGTTTCCTGAGCAGCTGAACACAGGCTGCCACTGTTTGCTGTTGTCCTTCCACTCAGATGTCACAGCGAAGGGGGACTTCCACGCTGCCAGGCTGTGCACCATTCACTGCTCATTCTGCAGCTGTAACAAAGCTTCCTGGATGCCATGGGGAGTTGCTGGAAGTCAGAGACTGATAAACAGTATCCATAATATTTTACTTGTATGATTCTCTTTTTAAATATTTTCCCCCTTCCTTTATTGATAAGATAGAAATCGGGGGGAGGGGCAAAAAGGGCAATAGACACCTGCAGGCCCCTGTAGTGTCTTTTTGCTTGTTTGTTTTTAACTAGAACACGGGTTCTTACTCATTCTAGAACACAGTAGTGTGATTCGATAGGAAATGCACTCCTGCCTCTGAGCCTTGTTTTTGCAATACCAGGTCTGTACATGCATGATTCCACCACTCCCAGACTTTTCTATTCTTTTTATTTCAGGGAGAAAGGGAGAGACCATAGCACTGCTCCACCATGCATGGTGCTGCCCCTGGTGTTGTGCTCTTATGTGGTGTCAGGGCTCAAACTCAGGGTCTTTAATGCACATGCTCTGCCAGGTGGACAATTTCCAAATTCCATTTAGGTGCTACTCTCAGCTCAAACTAAAGCCGGACTGTAGTTTGGTTTGGATCATGAATTTCCCACCTGGCAATTAAAGGAAAGCTAGAGGAGGACTTTCCCTTCCTTCCTGTGACCCAGCTTTACTACCCTTGCTGGTGTCCCAGTGTGCCTCTTAGCAGTCATCCTGCCATTTCTTATATCTCCATGATTGTGTGCACACTCACAGATAACTTTTCCATTGTGTGGAGATAAACTCCCTATATTCCTTACATGCCCCAAATGTTTTTTTTATTTGTTTATTGGATAGAGATAGCCAGAAGTTAAGAGGAAGGGGGAGACAAAGAGGGAGAGACAGAGAGACACCTGCAGCACTACTTCACCACTTGCAAAGCTTTCCCCTTGCAGGTAGGGACCAGGGGCTGGAACCTGGGTCCTTGAGCATTGCAACATGTGCTCTCAACCAGGTGCACCACCACCTGGTCCCCTATGCCCCAAATGTTTATATTTCTTTTTTCTTTTTAAGATAGAGGCAGAAAAGAGAGAGAGTGAAAGAGATCACGGCACTGACCCTTCCTTCAATGTGGTGGAGGCTGGACTCGAACCTGGGCTGCACACATGGCAAAGCAGTGCACTATCCAAGTGAGCGAGCTATTTTGCCAACTCTCTTCTGTGTCTGCAGGAGGGTCAGCCATACCTGCACTCTTTTTCCACTGACATTTTTTAAAGATACTTGTTTTCTTTATTGGGGGGATTAATGGGTTACAGTTGACAGTAAAATACAGTCGTTTGTACATGCATAACATTTCCCAGTTTTCCACATAACAGTCCAACCCCCACTAGGTCCTCCGCTGCCATCATGTTCTAGGACCTGAACCCTCAGAGTCTTACACTGGTGCAATGCACCTTCTCCAGTCCAAGCTCTGCTTAGTGTTTTCCCTTCTAATCTTGTTTTTTCAACTTCTGCCAATGAGTGAGATCATCCCATAGGGAAGGTCCCACTTCTAGCCTTCTGAGAGTTCTCCAGACTGCTCTCCACAGAGGTTGGACCAATTGACATTCCCACCAGCAATGCAGGAGGGTTCCTTTGTCCCCATAACCTCTCCAGCATTTGTTGCTACCTTTTCTGATATATGACATTTTCATAGGTGTGAAGTGTTATCTCATTGTTGTCTTTATTTGCATTTCTCTGACAAGCAATGACTCGAAGCATTTTTTCATATATTTGTTGGCCTTTTGGATCTCTTCTTTGAATACTTAGAGGAAAATGTTGGCAGAACTCTTTTCCATCTAAAATTTAAAGGCATCTTCAGTGATACAAATCCAATTGCAAGGAAGACTAAAACAAAACAAACCAATGGAACTACATCAAATTAAAAAGTTTATGCACAGCAAAAGAAATTAAAAAGTTTATGCACAGCAAAAGAAACCACCACCCAAACAAAGAGACCCCCTTACAGAACGGGAGATCTTTACATGCCATACATCAGACAAGAGGGCTAATAACTAAGCTATATAAAGAGCTCACCAACTCAGCAGCAACAAATGAACCCATTCAAAAATGGGGAGAGGATATGAACAGAATAGTTCCCACTGAGATTTTTAATACTCATTAATTTATTTTTAAGATTAACAGATTTTAGAAGTAAAAGAAGTAAAGATAAATATTGGTTAAGTCTTATTTTTTTCTGCTTTGTCATATCTAACTGAGGTGTTTGATGAGGACAGGTTCACACCTCTTTAAGTATGCTGCTACCACCCCATACCCAACTCCACAGCACCCTTAAGGCTCAGCTACAGGACCACGCCCACCCTTTCCTACCAAGGCCCTATGAAATTTGAAGAGACTTTAGAAAACATTTTTTGAATTAATTTAAAAAAAAATTTCTTTATTGGGGAGTTAATGTTGAATTAATATTCAACGGTAAATACAATAGTTTGTACATGCATAACATTCCCCAGTTTCCCATATAACGATACAACCCCCACTAGGTCCTCTGTCATCCTTCTTGGACCTGTATTCACCCCACCCACCCACCCCCACCCCAGAGTCTTTTACTTTGGTGCGATATGCAAATTCCATTTCAGGTTGTACTTGTGTTTTTGTTTCTGATCTTGTTTTTCAATTTCTGCCTGTAAGTGAGATCATCCCATATTCATCCTTCTGTTTCTGACTTATTTCACTTAACATGAATTTTTCAAGGTCCATCCAAGATCCGTTGAAAACGGTGAAGTCACCATTTTTTATAGCTGAGTAGTATTCCATTGTGTATATATACCACAACTTGCTCAGCCACTCATCTGTTGTTGGACACCTGGGTTGCTTCCAGGTTCTGGCTATTACAAATTGTGCTGCTAAGAACATATGTGTACACAGATCTTTTTCGATGGATGTGTTGGGTTCCTTAGGATATATCCCCAGGAGAGGAATTGCAGCATCATAGGGTAGGTCCATTTCTAGCCTTCTGAGAGTTCTCCAGACTGTTCTCCACAGAGGTTAGACCAGTTGACATTCCCACCAGCAGTGTAGGAGGGTTCCTTTAATCCCACACCCTCTATAGCATTTGCTGCTATTACCTTTTCTCCTATTCTCACAGGAGTGAAGTGGTATCTCATTGTTGTCTTTATTTGCATTTCTCTGACAGTCAGAGACTTGGAGCATTTTTTCATGTGTTTCTTGGCCTTTTGGATCTCTTCTGTGGTGAATATTCTGTCCATGTCCTCCCCCCATTTTTGGATGGGGTTATTTGTTGTCTTGTTGAGTTTGGCAAGCTCTTTATATATGTTGGTTATTAAACTCTTGTCTGATGTATGGCATGTAAAGATCTTCTCCCATTCTGTGAGGGGTCTCTTGGTTTGGGTAGTGGTTTCTCTTGCTGTGCAGAAGCTTTTTAATTTGATGTAGTCCCATAGGTTTGTACTTGCCTTAGTCTTCTTTGTAATTGGATTCGTTTCATTGAAGATGTCTTTAAAATTTATGTGGAAGAGTTCTACCAATATTTTCCTCTAAGTATCTGATAGTTTGTGGTCTAACATCCAAGTCCTTGATCCACTTGGGAATTGATATTATATGGTCCAAATCCCCTTATAATGCAGACTGCATGCAAGTTCCCCCACTGTCTGAAAACAGAGCAGTCCTGCTTGGTGTGATGTGACACTGTTTTTGTTTGTTTATTTGTTTGTATTTATTTTGGGGAAGAACATTCAGACATTCTCTGGATGAATGAATGGTATTGCTGGAATGCCCAACTTTCTGACAGCAGGAAGCCCATTTTATTTTTACTTAATCTTGCTCTCTCTTTTTTTTTCAACTCTGAGTACTGCTCAGTTCTGGTTTTTGGTAGTGCTGCAGATTGGGCCTAAGACCTTGGAGCATGAAAGTCTTTTTGCATAACCATTATGCTATCTCCCAGCCCTGGGAAGCTAATTAAAATTCTTTGGCTCTGGGAGTTGGGTGTTAGCGCAGAGGGTTAAGCGAACGTGGTACAAAGCACAAGGACCGGTGTCGGATTCTGGTTCATGCCTCTGGCTCCCCACCTGCAGGGAAGTCGTTTCACAGGCGGTGAAGCAGGTCTGCAGGTGTCTTATCTTTCTCTCCCCCTCCTCTATTTCTCTGTCCTATCCAACGACAACAACAATAAAACAACAAGAGCAACAAAAGGGAATAAATAATTAAAAAAAATTCTTTGGCTCCATCTACCATCACTTACTTGCTCTCTCCAGCTGGAGGAGGATGACAGTGACTGGAGGGTGAGATGGCCCACAAGGCTGGTCTCCAGGCTGTCCTCATCTTTATTTCTGTCTCTTTGGAACTCCACTCTGGAACCTACGCCTGCTGGAGCGCAGCCTCTTCCTGGCCAGCCCTGCTTCCACATCATGGCTCTATGCCTCTGGCTTCTAGAAACTCATCACCATCTCATGCTTGCTAATACAGTTCTCTACTTCTGTTTTTATAGTGGTTATGAATTTATTTCCTTTGTGTGTTTCCACTATATTAAAGTATGACCTTGGATTTGGGGGGGGGCAAATTGTTAATCTGGAATATGATAATATTCCAGAATACGTTAATCTGGAATATGACAATATTCCAATATGGAATCTGGAATATGTATTGTATTTATTATATTATGTTCTATTATTATTATTATTTTGCTACCAGAATTATTGCTGAGGTTTGCTGTCAGCACTATGAATCCACCATTTTTAGTGACCATTCTTCCCTACTTAAAATTTTTTTTTAATATTTATTTATTTTCCCTTTTGTTGCCCTTTTTTATCGTTGTTGTAGTTATTATTGTTGTTATTGATGTCGTTGTTATATAGGACAGAGAGAAATGGAGAGAGGAGGGGAAGACAGAGAGGGGAAAAGATAGACACCTGTAGACCTGCTTCACCACCTATGAAGCGACTCCCTTGCAGGTGGGTAGCTCTGGTTCTCTCCTGACTCTAAGATAAAAAAATTATTTATTTATTTATAAAAAGGAAACTGACAAAACCGTAGGATAAGAGGGTACAGTATTCCACACAATTCCTACCAGCAGAACTCCCTCCCCCGATAGCTTTCCTATTCTTTAACCCTCTGGGATTATGGACCCAAGGTCATTGTGGGCTGCAGAAGATGGAACATCTGGCTTCTGTAATTGCTTCCCTGCTGAACATGGACGTTGACAGGTTGGTCCACACTCCCAGCCTGCCTCTCTCTTTCCCTAGTGGGGCGGGGTTCTGAGGAATCGGAGCTCCAGGACACATTGGTGGGGTTGTCTGTCCAGGGAAGTCTGGTTGGCATCATGCTATCATCTGGAACCTGGTGGCTGAAAAAAAAAAAAATGAGTTAACATTTAAAGCCAAACAAGTTGTTGACTAAAATTTAAAAAACTTAAAAGTGAATTAAAAGCTACTCTGTGCCCCATCACATTGTAAGAAGCTTCTCTTTCTATCTGAAAAAGTTGACCTGGCAATGACAGAGAGACAGAGACTGACTGGTGGACAGCAGGGAGGATGGAGGATGTAGGCGACAAGATCATGCAGGGCAGCCAGTTCTTATCCAAGTGAGAAGGAAGAGAGTATGACCAGGGAAAGATCTGAGATGTGTCAGTGCACCAAGGAGTGTTGATGTCTGGTGTCTGCCGAGGGGCCTGAGCCACATAGACCCAGACAGAAAGAAATCTGAGCCACAGCAGTGAAGGAAGCACTAGGGGCAGAGGGCTGGGTGGTGTGTGCCACCACCTGGTGTGCCAGGTTAAACACATACAGTATGAAGCGCAAGGATCATGTTTTGGGCCCCTGGCTCCCTATTTGTGGGGGGCAGGGGAGTGTTGCTTCACAAGGGCTGAAGCAGGTCTGCAGGTGTTTATTTTTCTCTCCCCTTATTTTCCCCTCCACTCTCGATTTCTGTCTGTCCTATCCACTAAACAATGGCCACCAGGAGCAGTGGATTTGTAGTGCAGGCACTGAGCCCCAGCAATAACTCTGGAGGCCAAAAATAAATAAGTAAATAAAATAAAATTTATAGGAGACATTGGGCAGAAGGAGGTGAGGCTGTCTAGTGAGTATGTGTGACCTTCTTGAGAACACCTGTAGCTGCTGCTTGTCAGTTGTAGGACTGGTGAGTGAACTGCACTGACAGCTTTTAAAAATATTCTCAGGAGTCGGGGGGGGGTAGTGCAGCGGGTTAAGCGCAGGTGGCACAAAGCGCAAGGACCAGCGTAAGGATAGTGGTTTGAGCCCCTGGCTCCCCACCTGCAGGGGGGTTGCCTCACAAGTGGTGAAGCAGGTCTGTAGGTGTCTTTCTCTCTCCCTCTCCTCTCCATTTCTCTCCTATCCAACACAACGATATCAATAAAAACAACAATAATAACTACAACAATAAAACAAGGGCAACAGAAGGGAATAAATATTTAAAAAATACTTTAAAAAAGAATATTTAAAAACTTCTTTTTAAAAGTTTTATCTTAAAATTTTTAAAGTTATCTTTATTTGTTGGGTAGAAACAGTCAGAAATTGAGAGGGGCAGAGAGAGAGGAGACAACTTCAGCGTAAAAAAAAATTTTTTTATAGGACTATTTGCTTCGGGGTAGTGCACCGGAGCACCAGGAACAGGGAGGCACTGAGTCCCAGCAATAACCCTGGAAGCAAAAATAAATAAATAAATAAATAAATGTTTTGGATAGAGGCAGATACTGAGAGGGGAGGAAGAGATAAGACACCTGCAGCACTGCTTCACCACTCATGAAGCTTCCACCCTGTAGATGGAGAGCGGGGTTTTGAACCTGGTTCTTGTGCATGGTAACATGTACTCCAACTGGGTGTGCTACCACCCTGCCATGGACAGCTTGTGTTGAGTGTGGGATGGCTGGGGGACAGGGTGTTAGAGAACAGATTCAATAGCACTTGTGGGCCTGGCTGGGGGGTAGGGGTCTTGCTAAGTGAGGCAGTCACCACCCTTCAGGGGTGCTGCTGTAGTGAGCCTGGAGACTGAGGAAGTAGGGGGGAGGGGGTTCCTGGCTCTTCTGCCCCTAATCTGTGACCTCTGATTGCTGCCATCTCCACTCTACTCCCAGACTGCAGAGCAGCTTCTGGGTACAACAGATTTCCACTTCACTGCCAGTCCTCAACCCTGCCCCCCCCTTTTTTTTTTAGCACTGCTATGCTCTGGTTTAGTGTGATGCTGGGGATTGGACCTGGGACTTGGAGCCTTAGGCTTAGGCATGAGTCTTCTTGCATAATCATTATGCTGTCTCCCAAGCCTACCCTCACTCCCTCCCTCTTTTATTCCCTTTTCATAATGTCAAGCACTCTAAAGCTTGATTAAGGGCCTGGGAAGTATCTCAGCAGCAGAGCACATGCCTGACATGCAGAGAAGCTGTAATTTCAAAGCTCACCACTTCAAAGCCAGTAAGACTTTAGAAAGACATTTTGGCACATATGATGCTGGGGATCAAACTCAGGAACTCATGCTTGAGAGTCCAACACTTTATTCACTACACCACTTTCCAGGCATTGTTGTTGTGTTTCCCAGACTACTCCCAGACTGCAGAGCAGCTTCTGGGTACAACAGATTTCCACCTCACTGCCAGTCCTTCCTTTTTCTCCCCACCCCCCCCCCCTTTTTTTTTTTTTTTACAGAGCACTGCTCTGCTCTATTGTGATGCTGGGGACTGGACCTGGGACTTGGAGCCTTAGGCATAAGCTTTGCTCATCTCTGGCTTCTGGTGGTGCTAGATATTGAGCCTGGAAGCCCAGACCCTCGCATGAGAGTCTTTTTGTAGAACCATTATGCTGTCTTCCTTGGCCTATTTTTTTTAAGCTTCTAAGTTGCAAAATGAATTTCCATTTATACAACACTCAGATTCACAAACTGCTCATATTTGACTACATTTGCTTTTTCTCCTTGTCTTTTATATACACACTCAAAATTATTCTCAAGAATTTTAATGCTGGTATAGGACAGAACAGATAGACATCTCTACCCAAATCCCCTCTCTTTCTTCCTTTCTCTCTCCCTTCCTATCTGTCTGTCTATCTATCTATCTATCTATTTATATCCAGGATTACTGCTGGGGCTCAGTGCCTGCACTACAAATCCACTGCACTTGGAGGCCATTTTTGTTGCCATTGTTGTCATTATTATTATTACTGTTGTTGGATAGGACAGAGAGAAATCGAGAGAGGAGGGGAAGACAGAGGGAGAGAAAGATAGACACCTGCAGACCTGCTTCACCACCTGTGATGAGACCCCTTGCAGGTGGAGAGCCAGGGGCTCAAACCAGAATCGTATGACAGTCCTTGCACTTAGCGCCATGTTCACTTAACCTGGTGCGGTAGCCTGGCCCCCAGCTTCCCTATTCTTTATTTCTCTAAAAGTATGGATCAAAGATCCTTATGGGATGCAGAAGATGGAAGGTCTGGCTTCTGTAATTGCTTCTCTGCTGGACATGGGCGTTGACAGGTCAATCCATACCCCCAGCCTGTTTCTATCTTTCTCTAGTGGGGTAGGGCTTTGGGGAGATGGTGTTCCAACACACATTGGTGAGGTGGTCTTCCCAGGTTGGCATCATTGTAGCATCTGCAGCTTGGTGGCTGAAAAGCATCAAAATATAAAGCGGAACAAACTGTTTAATAATCAGGAACCTAAAGGTAAGAATATAGCAGATGAGATTTGAGGTCTTCTTATTGGAAGAAGCTAGGAAGTCTATTTTAGGCATATTCCAAGAAGCTAAGAAGTCTATTTTAGGTATATTCCAAACGACCCATGACTTTACTAGTTTTTGTTTGTTTGTTTATTTATTTTCCTTTTTGTTGCCCTTGGGTTTTTTTTATTGTTGCTGTAGTTATTATTGTTGTCATCATTGTTTGATAGGACAGAGAGAAATGGAGAGAGGGGAAGACGGGGAGAGAAAGACACCTGCAGACCTGCTTCACCATCTGTGAAGCGACTCCCCTGCAGGTGGGGAGCCTGGGGCTCAAACCGGGATCGTTACCTGGTCCTTGCGCTTTGTGCCACGTGCACTTAACCAGCTGCACTACTGCCTGACTCCCAACTTCACTAGTTTTGCCTGACCCTGATAAGCTAACATGCAGGTAGGCTGAAAGTATTGTCTAGGAAGATGGTGTCAGAGTTGAGACTAGGACTAGAAAGCTGGATCAGGGCAGAGAGTAGCTCCCAAATATGGGAGCTCGCTTTCTTTTCTTTCTTTCTTGCCACTGGCAGGGCTTCACCACTCTGGCCCAGCTTTTTCAGATAAATAGAAGTCTGTCAGTGCTGGCCACTGTAAACACGTTTTTTTTTTTCCCCCAGCGACTCACTTTTCGAATGAGATGTCAAAGACTGAACCCAGTGTCTTGTGCTTGTGTATTACAGCTGAGCCATCCCTCAACCCATTTTTTTTCTCCTAAGACAGGGAAAGAGATTGGGGGAGGGGCTAGGGGTAGTGGTTGAATTTTCCCCCATTTTATTGGGTAAGACAGAGAAATTGAGAGGGTAGGGGAAGACAGAGAGGGAGAGAAACACCTGCAGACTTGCTTCACTGCCTGTGAGGTGATCCTTCCCCCTCAATCCTCCCCGCAAGTGGGGAACTGGAGGCTCAAGCTGGGATCCTTGTTCTTGTACTACGTGCTCTTAACGTGGTGCACTACTGCCTGCCTCACCACCACCCCACCCCCATGGAGTTCTTCCTGCTTTCATGTGGCTTGAGATGGAACCCAGAGCCTCATGCATTCGAGGCATGTGTCCTACCACTGAGCCACCTTTCTTGTCCTAGCACTGAGCCACGGAGGGTTCTTGCCTGACTGTTATTGCTAGTGAAACTTTCCTATATGACCCCCCCTCCACCTTATCAGTTGACATTCTCCTATAAAGAACTCCCCCTTTCCCTGTTCTTGATTATTTGTGTATGTGCTGCAGCTACATGCAGCAAGGAGTGCTTTACCACTGAGCTACCTCCTCAGCTATGTTTACTTGTTTTTAATATCAGTATTTTATAATCCCTATGTTATATCCATTCTGATGATTTCACCAATGAGAAACTTCTGTTTGAGCTTTACCATCGGTACTAGTGCTCCCTTGCTTTCTGACACAGATTTTGCAAGTTCACATTATACTTTCTAGCTTTGAATCAGCTATTTCAGTGAAGCACGGTATGCAAAATCAGGATTTGGGCAGGAGTGCTCATGATATCTGGCATATCACTTTTAAAAGGTCCCTGAAATGGAAAAAGCTAGATGAAAAAAATCTTAAACTTATTATTTTTTTATTATTTATTTTTCCATTTGTTGCCCTTGTTGTTGTAGTTGTTGATGTTGTTGGATAGGACAGAGAGAAATGGAGAGAAGAGGGAAGACAGAGAGGGGGAGAGAGAGACTGCTCATGAAGCGACCTCCCTGCAGGTGGGGAGATGGGGGCTCAAACTGGGACCCTTAAGCCCAGTCCTTGTGCTTCGCGCCACGTGCATTTAACCCGCTGTGCTACCTCCCGACTCTCTTGAACTTATTTTTGAAGGCTTATGTATTGATATGCAAGATAGAGAAAACTAGAGCATCATTCTCACACATCGGATGCTGGGAACTGAACTTACGACCTCACACCTGTTTTATTCATTGAGCCATTTCCCAGGCCCACAGAGTTAAGATTTTTTTTTTTTTTTTTAATGAACTGGAAGAGCTCCGAACTGTAGTGGAATGCCACCTAATTAAAGAGTAGGAGTGACTGAGTAAGCAAATCATCCTTTGGCAACTGTTACTGTAATAACTTGCTTTGGCAAGACTACATCAATAGAGGCTAAACTCCTTCGTGAAAGTGTGCAGAGCAAAAAATATTTACAAAGTCTCAGATCCTCCTAATTACAGAGGGGAAGCAATTGCAGTGAAGAAACCTGGAAGACAGCAGCCAAACAAGGCCTGTCCAAGCTCATATTAGAAATAGGCAGCGCATCATAGACCTTCTGATGTATAATGGAGGTCAAAGCTTCTGATAGCTACCATGCTATCTGCAGCATTTTTTTTTTTTGGACAGGACAGAGAGAAATGGAGAAAGCAGGGAAGACAGAGGGGGAGAGAAAGACAGACACCTGCAGACCTGTTTCACTGCCTATGAAGCGACTTCCCTGCAGGTGGGGAGCCAGGGGCTCGAACTGGGATCCTTATGCCGGTCCCTGCGCTTTGCACCACATGCGCTTAACCCACTGTGCCACCGCCCGACCCCCAATATGTGCTGTTAACCAGGTACACCACTGGCTGGCCCCCTCTAGTCCACTTTTTTTTTTAATTTTAACAAATTTTTTTTCTATGTTTTACATTCAACAGTAAATATAATAGTTTGTACATGCATAACATTCCCCAGTTTCCCATTTAACAATACAACCCCCACTATGTCATTTATCATCCTTCATGGATCTGTATTCTCCCCACCCACCCACCCCAGAGTCTTTTACTTTGGTATCTGCAGCATATTTTAATACGGGCCTGAAAGAGTACTTTTTGAAGGCAAGACAAGGACATCTTTCCTTCTCGCAAGTGGTTTTAGGCAGTGGCTCTTTCAGGAGCTCTTACTTCATCTGAAGGAGTTCAGAGTCTCAAGTAGGAAGTAACCTCTTGGCATTCAAATCTTCCTCTGGTGAATAAATACTGTCTTGTGTGATGCTAGGGAAATGCTCACACACCCTATGCCTTGTATAGAGTTCTCATATGGCTGCTGAATATATATTTATTGAGAGTCAGAGTCTACTCCCTTCCCTTGAAGCCAGTGTTTGCTGTTTTGAATGCAGTTAAGAACCAGATAGTCAGTCTCTGCCACTAAGGCAGTCATGATTTGAAGGGAAGATACAGAAAGTGTGGCTGTATGAAAAATGTGGGGGAACCTTGGGTGGGAGGTTCTCGAAGGCTGCTTTGCTCCTCTGCAAATTTGTAACCAGAACCAGTGTGTGACAGGAAAGAATGCTGAACTCCTGACAACATGGTTATGCTGTTGCCAGGAAAGGGGGTGAAGGAGTGGAAGAGCCAGTACTGCAGACCTCAGCGAGAGAGGAAAAACCTTGCCATGGGGGGAAGTCCATGTGGGCTCCCAACATTAAGGGCAGTAAATAAACTTACTAATACCTCCTTCTTCTGATAGCGACACCCAGCCTGTTGGTCTGGGCTGTGGGAAGCCACACTGTCCGCTACCCCAACTTAACAGGACCCCCCTTCCCTCTGCACCGTGTTAAGACCTCTCAGTCCTGCACCAGTTAAATTTTTGCCAAGGTTTCCATTAGACACTTTCGGGTGCATTTTAAAAAAATATTTATTTTCCCTTTTGTTGCCCTTGTTTTATTGTTGTTGTTACTGATGTCATTGTTGATAGGACAGAGAGAAATGGAGAGAGGAGGGGAAGAGAAAGACACCTGCAGACCTGCTTTACCACCTGTGAAGCAACTCTCCCACAGGTGGGGAGCTGGGGTCTCAAACCAGGATCTTACTCTGTGCCACGTGTGCTTAACCTGCTGCGCTACTGCCCGACCCCCAAGGGGTGCATTTTTAAATATCCACTGTTGCAAATGTGAGCCTTTATGGGATGGCCAGGCTACTTTTGCTAGTGCTCTAGTTAAAACTTCTTAAAGGGTCTATCCTAACCCCACCCTCATAGTTTTAGGGAAGTTGAGGTTTTGTGATTTTGTGTATGTGGCACAAAGCAGAAATGCTTGTATATATAATCCCTGATTTTCTTTTTTTTTTTACTGCCACTAGGGCTATCACTGAGGCTTCATGCTGGCAATATTAATCCACTGCTCCTACAGCCATTTTCCCCTATTTTATTGTATAGGACAAAGAAAAATTGAGAGTTGGAGGGGGGGAGAAGGGGGCCAGGTAGTGACATACCTGGTTAAGCACACATAATACTTAGTACAAGGACCCTGGTTCAAGCCCCTGCTCCCCACCTGCAGGGGGTCCACTTTACAAGTGGTGAAGCATGTCTGCAGGTGTCTTTCTCTGCCTCTATCTCCCAGTCTCTGTCCTAATTAAGATAAAACTGGAAAGGAAAAAAAAAGAAGAAAAAAAATGGCCGCTGGGAGCAGTAGATTTGTAGTGCCTGCACTGAGCTCTAGCAATAATACTGGTGGCAATTAAAAAGAGAGGGTTTTGTCAGTGCTTCCTTTTTATAAATAAAAACTGAGAGAGACAGACGCAGATAATGAGAAACACCTGCAAACCTGCTTCACCACTCATGAAGCTTCCTCAGTGGGGAGTGGGGGGCTTAAAACCCCAGGTCCTTGCATATGGTAATGTGTGTGTTTAGCCAGGTGCGCCACCACCTAGTCCCCTGGTTCCTGATTTTCAGCAAAAGCAATGTTCACTTCAATAGAGAGCTTACTGAAGACAGTGAATTGTAGTCTTTTCCGGGATTAGCAGTCACACAGCCTCAGGGTGAGCAGTCCGCACTTGGAGCACTGCTGCCAGCACTTTCAGTTCTATTCTGAACGTACAGTGAAGCTACTGGGAGTTGATCTCACTGTTAGTTGAGGCCAGTCTGTATTTACAGAGGGATGAAATTTAGGAGCAAGAGAGAATAAAAAGAAATAAGGCCCGTGGTCAGGGAGATGGCACAGTGGATAAAACGCTGGATTCTTAAGCATGAAGTCCTAACTTCAATCCCCAGCAGCACATGTACCAGAGTGATGTCTGGCTCTTTCTCTCTCTCTTCCTATCTTTTTCATCAATAAATAAAGTATTAAAAAAAAAGAAGAAGACCCTAGATAATAATCCACTTTTGGAGGCAATGGCAGAATTCTGTACAATTGTGTTCAGAAAGTATTTTTGTACACATTCTGTGTTAAGTCTCTGTAGCCAGTGCTACCCCCACTCATTTGCGGGGAGTGCAAGCTGAGTGCAAGCTCCATCTAGGGCCTGGCTGGGATGGCTTACTGTCCCTGCCTGTGGTAGCTGCCTTTGGCAACTAATGCAAGAGGAGGGCTGCAGAGCCAGAGGAGGGAAAGATGCTGCCCCAGAAATAGGCCAGCACATACAGTGCTGTGCTTGGCAATATCCTTTCACTACACAATTGATTCCCTCCATCTGATTGGCCTTCTATCAATCTTCTCAGCTAATGAGTCCCTTAGAAGGCGACTGGGTTCCCTTAGAAGGCATAGTTCTGCACACAGCAGTGGGGCATAACCACTCCCTAGAGCTTGGAGTTCCCAGAACACCTCTTTTGTGTGGGCTTGCAAAAGCTGGAGCTGTTCCTACTTACTTGGAATAATAAGGCTGCCTGTGTCTCCTCTGCTCACTTCACACTGCCTGCTGTTTAATTCTGCTGTGCTTGGGTCAGATGTTCTTCCTTGTCCTCACCACTGGCTCCACGCTGTCCAGGGCAGTGTAGAGACAGGGTCAGTTGTGTGAAAGGACAGGTCTCTGGATTTAAGGAATGGTTTGGGGGCACACATGAGTATGTGCTGAGAGCTGATGGTGCACAAGCTACAAAGCCTGGAGCCTGCAAACAAGGGGTGGGGCTGGGGGAGGGGCAGGCACAGCTGGCAGTGGGTGGTGTGAGGACATGGCAGAAGGGTCCTGCAGATTTTGTGAGATGCCAAGACCCCAGAAGCCATTGCATCCAGCATCCTGCTCTGTGTAGGGACATGTGCACAAGGACTGCCCCCACCCTCCTTTTCAACATGTGGGGGCTAGGGAGGACAGAGCATCACTTGAGTCAACTGGAGATTAAACTCAAGACCTCATGCATTTAAGTCTGGAGCTTCATCCACCGTGCCACCTTCTGGCCTGAAACACTTGCCTATTTCCTATAGCATCTGTGTGGACACTGTTCTGCTGCTGTGTAGCTGGAGCTCCAGGGATGAGAGTCCTGTTTTGGGAGCCCTCTCTGCTCCAACAAGTTCTGGCAACAGAATAAGGAAATTGCCTGTCCCTCTTTGCTGTCTGTATGGACTCTGTACCAAAAGGGTAGCAGTGAGCCTGCACATTCCAGGTGTGAGCTTCTGCATGTGGGTTCCTTGGTGCTGGCAGGCACCCCTGGAAAGTGTGTAAGAAAGCGAGGCAGTCCTTAAACAAATAAAAATGGAATTACCTTATGATCCAGCAATATCACTCTTAGGCATTTATCCAGTGGACACTAAAACACTTAATTTGAAGGGACATATGCACCCCTATGTTCATAACTGCACTATTCACAATAGCTAAAGAGGGGGAAGCAGCCTAAATGCCCATCAACAGATGCAGGCTCTCCACCTGTAGGGGGGGGTCACTTCACAAGAGGTGAAGTAGGTCTGCAGGTGTCTTTTACTTTCTTTCTTTTTAATTTCTTTCTTTATTGGATAGAGACAGCCAGAAATTAAGAGGAGGGGGGGGTGATAGAGAGGGAGAGAGACAGAGAGACACCTGCAGCCCTGCTTCACCACTCGTAAAGTTTTCTCCCTGCAGGTGGGGACCGGGGGCTCGAACCCAGGTCCCTGAGCATTTTAACACGTGCGCCACCACCTGGCCCCTGCAGATGTCTTTTTCTTTCCCTATATCCCCCTCTTCTTGAAATTTCTCTCTGTCCTATCCAATAAAATGGAAAAAAATGGCCTCCAGGAGCAGTGGATTCATAGTGCCAGCACTGAGCCCCAGTAATAATTCTGGAGGCAAATATATATATATTTATTCATTCATTCCATGGAATATTACTCTGTGATAAAAAAAAAAAAGATGATACTGTGTCCTCTGGGGCAAGATGGATGGAACTGGAGGAGATTATGCTTAGCAAAATAAGTAAAGAGATGAAAGATAACTACCAGATGGTTTCACTCATATATGGAATCTAGAGATCTGATTTATATGAACTTGAAAAAAAAAACCCAAACAAAATAGAAGCAAGCAAACTTAAGACTTGTGAGAACTATGGTAGCTATCTTTAAGAGGTGAGATGGTGGGGATACAGAGCTTTGGTGGGTGTAGTGTGGAACTATACATTGTAATCTTACAATCTTATAGCATATTATTAATAACAAATAAAAAATAAACTATTAGTATCCCAATAAAATAGCACACACACACAGACACACACACACACAAATTAAAGAACTTAAAAAAATGAAGCAGCTAACCCATAGTGGGCGCACAGCTGAGCAATAAATGGGGTGGACTGGCGTGGTGAGGGGCTGTCATTCCTGAGCAGAGTCAGGCACGGCTGGGTTTGTCAGCCTCTGTGAACCTCAGCTTCCACACCTGTAAACTGGAGACAATAGCTTTCACCTCAGGAGCCAGGGCTTACATGTGGTCTGTAAGCCACGTTGCTGAGTGCCTCCCAGAAGAGGCACTTAAGATAGCAGGGGTTCTGTGTCACTAGTATGTTCTATAAAGCTGGAGGGGGGAGGAGGGTGTTCTAAAGACATATGTCAGGGGCCTGGTGGAGGCACACTCAGTTAAGTGCACATAATATGAAGCGCAAGGCCCCATGGGAGGGATCTGGGTTCAAGCCCCTGCTCCTCCACCTGTGTGTGGTAGGGGGACGCTTCAGGAGCGGCAAAGCAGGTCTGCAACTGTCTTTCTCCCCACTATCTCCCCCTCCCCTTTCAACATCTATCTATCCTATCCAATTAAAAAAAAAAACTGTCAGGAGTAGAGGATTCATAGTGCTGGCACTGAGCCCCAGTGATAACCTGGAGGTGAAAAAGATGTGTATCTGATACTTAGCATTTGGTTCTGTGGCTAGAAGGCTACTATTAGACAGAAAACCCTGGGTCTCCAACTCTGTATTCAGCCTGCATCTTGTCAGCAATAAAAGCCATGCCACTCTTAGAATCAGAGGCTGTCCTGTATTTTTCTAGCACGTCCCCTGTCCCCTTAGGCAACTTGAATGAGGTAATAGCAGTTTTCAGAGAGGTTTCTGCCCATCTTCTCACTATCCAGTAGTTCCTTCCTTGCTACCCTCCATTGCTTTTCTTCCTTCTGTACAGTTGAGGAGTTGTGTCCTGGATCTCACAGACTCTTTACCCTCCTCCAATTTTGGCTTGTCCAAACTCAAATAATATTTTTATATTGTTTGTTTCATCTCTCCCATTAGTTCATAATCTCAGAGCTGTGACTATGTTTCCAGGGCTGAGCAAAACATAAAGGAATGACACAAGAGAAGAAATGGGGTATGGTGGGGCTGAAAAAGGAAAGAGGCCACTAGCTGCTTCCTCCATGGAGAGCCTTCTTTGTCTAAGGTTATTTTGTGAAAGTGGTACAGCAGATGTGAGAGTTGAGGTGCAGTGGATTCCTTTCTTTTCCCCCCATGGGAAGTCACACCTTGTCAGACCTCCGCCTGTAGGGCATGCTTTAGCACAGCCCTCAAAAACACCAAGTAGCACAGGCTCCTAAGATTTAACTTTGGTCTTTCAAGACTTTGGTATGCTTGTTTTCTCCTTTATACAATAAGAGGTTGGATTAAAAAAGATAATGAAAGTGCACCTAGTTGAGCACACACAGTATCATGTGCAAGGACCTGGGCTCAAGTTCCCACTCCCCACCTGCAGGGGGTAAGCTTCCCCTTCCCAATTTCTCTCTGTCCTACCATATTGGGGGATGGGGAGGTGGGGGGTGGCCACTTTGAGTATCGGATTAGACGTACAGGCACTGAGCCCAGTGATAAACCTGATGGCAATTAAACAAACAAAAAAAGATCCTTCTAGTCTGTATGAGTGTACTTTTGGCTACAGGTAATATGGTTTATGCAACTGCCACATTTAATTCTCTCTCAAAACAAGCATAGGGAGCCAGGATGGTTCTAGGGTTGTAGTGGATCATAAATGCTATCAAAAGATCTGGGCTCTTTCCTGTTTTGCTGCTGCACTTGTCTTGATGTTCCTGTGGCTAGACGATGGCAGCAGCAGTTGTAAGTATCAAGGCCTCCTTTAAGAGCAGCGAGGGATGGGCAAGCACTCTCCCTGTGGGTCTCTTTCCTGTTATCAATAACTAAACTCTTGGGCCAGGAAATAGTTCACATGGTAGAGTGTCAGCCTCACTGCACGAGGCCCTGTGTTTGAGTTCTGGTAACACATCGAAGTACCTTGAACAGTACTGGGGGAGCGTTAAGGATGGTGGAGCAGTGCTGTGGTATTTTATCTTCTCACCCCTCTCCAAAAATAAAAACTGAGCTGAGAAGATTGCTCATCCACTTATTACAAGGTCTTGAGTTTGGGCTGGTACAATAGCATTGTAGTTCTAACTTTCATGCCCAAGCACAGAGCTGAGCAGTGAGCATTCTGGTCAAGCTGAGCAGCATTCTGGTCTTTTACCCTAAAATAAATTAAAAACAAGGTCCTGGGTTCACTCTCTAGTGCTGTATTAAAATAATAATAATAATAGTCAATAATAATAACAGCCAAGTCTTTCTTGGAAGTCTGCTAATAGACTTGTGGTCGTTGTGCCTCACTTATCCACTCTAGACCATTACCAACAAGAGCACGAATGTAATCTTAATCATACCAAATATAATTCAACCCCCAGGCATGGCTCAAGGGTCTAAAGTACTGTAATCCTAAGTGCTTGCTTTTTTGGATAGCATTCTTCAAAACTCTGGTGAAGCCAGGAATAACACTTAGAAAAAAAAAAATTGGGAGTTGGGCAGTAGCACAGCGGGTTAAGTGCACATGGCGTGAAGCGCAAGGACCAGCTTAAGGATTCCGGTTCGAGCCCCCAGCTCCATACCTGCAGGGGAGTCGCTTCACAGGTGGTGAAGCAGGTCTGCAGGTGTCTATCTTTCTCTCCCCCTCTCTGTCTTCCCCCCTCTCCATTTCTCTCTGTTCTATCCACAATGACATCAATAACAACAGCAATAATAACTACAACCACAATAAAAAAACAAGGGCAACAAAAGGGAAAATAAATAAAAAATTTAAAAAATAAACTTCCACTAAGTACATATGAGAAAAGCCAGAGCACCACCATAGTACATGAGATCAAACCAGGAACCTCAGGCATGAAAGTCCACTGATCTACCAATTAAGCTATCTTCTCAGCTTGGAACAACATTTTTTAAGGAAAGACTTTACAGTCCTGATGGAAGTAGGAAGCAGAAAGGGCTGGAAATAGATGGCCAAAAAAAGTTCAGAGATCTGTTGTACTTAACTGGACATCTGTAGTAAGATCTTGCAATTGAGCTGCCAAAAGAAGCAGCAGAGTGAGGCTAGGGACTGCCATCAGTTATGGTAGTGTGTGCACTCAGCCAGGTGTGCCACCGCCTGTTCCTTAGTTGCTGTCAGTTGTGAAGCAAGATTTCAGTTAACCTCCTCATAGTTTAAATTCTCCCACATGCCCAAGGCACAGCATCAGCTAGTATATATCAGTAGAGACTAGCAGGGTTCTTGTCCAGAGCCACCAAGTAGTGCTGCCAGGGTCTCTGATTTCACTTTCTCAGGTTCTTTGGTTAAGTGTCACCTTATCAATGAGGCCTTTGTTGATGGACTTCTTTTAAACTACAGTCCTTGCCAGTTCTGGTCTTTCTTATTGTTTTTATTTTATTTTATTTTCCTCCAGGGTTATTGCTGGGGCTCAGTGCCTTCACTAAGAATCCATTGCTCCTGTGGCCATTTTTTTTTTTTGATAGGACAGAGAGAAATTGAGAGGGAAGAGAAAGATAGACAGAAAGACACCTGCAGACCTGCTTCACCACTTGTGAAGTGACCCTGCCCCCCACAAGTGGGGAGCCGGGGGCTCAAACTGGGATCCTTGTGCTTCCTACTATGTGTGCTTAACCTGGTGTGCCATCCCTTTTACTCTTTTTTTTGTCACACTACATATATCTCCCAACATCCTGTATAATTTACTTGCTTCTGGTTTTTATTATCTGTAATTCCTTTATAAGGGTGCCTGTGCATTTTGCCCATTAGTCTACAATAACCACCTAGAGCACTGCCTTATGTGGAAAACACTTAGACTCAAAGACAAGTGTCAGTAAAAATCACGACTTATTGATCATGGTTTGTCACTATAAAGAAGTGAGAGGGAGTCGGGCGGTAGCGCAGCGGCTTAAATCCATGTGGTGCAAAGCACAAGGACCCGTGTAACGATCCTGGTTCTGTGGGACTATGTGAAAGCTTGGTAGAGCTTAGGATGGAGGTCTGGAAAGACACGCCACTTGTTAACCTCTCTCCTTATAGAGATGAGCCAAGAGGGAAAAGTCTCCCAGACTCAGTTTCTCCTTGTTAGTCTCTCAAGTTCACAGAAAGCCTACAAGCCTCTCATACTTAGTTCCCCCTGCAAGCAGGCCAAATGGCTGCCTGCCTGAGGATTCACTCAAAGTTCACCATAGTCATTCAAAGTTCACACATCCACTATAACTTCACCTTTTGCTCATATAGGAGAACATACTCTATCATACACCCCTGCCAGTACCCGGCAGTGGGACCCCATATTCTATTTCCTTGTGCCCTTTGATATCTGTGATTTACATCAAGTTTTGTTTTTCTTCTTCTCTACCTCACCTTACTGGTTTAACCCCTATTCTTTTCTCAAATTCCTTTGGATAATTAACTTGCCTGCATCATGGAAACTAGTTGTCTTGACTTTTATGTATCTCATCAATTCTTGTCATACCAACCCCCTACCATGGGGGCAAGCTGACCTTTAAGAAACCTGTAATTTTGACATATGTGAAAAATGTTCTTTGTTTAACTCAGTATAAAAGCCTGTACCCATCTCCAAATAAACAGATGTTTGTACCAGAATATCTCCCGATCCCTCTTTCTAATTCACACAGCCACTAGAGCTGGTGAGGAAGAGTTGGAGGCTCACCCCCCCCCACCCCCGGTAGGAGCCACTCCACATGAGCCCCAGCACGGTTCAAGCCCCCGGCTCCTCACCTGCATGGAGTCGCTTCACAGGCAGTGAAGCAGGTCTGCAGGTGTCTTTCTCTCCCTATCTTCCCCTCCTCTCTCCATTTCTCTCTGTCCTATCCAACAACAATGACATCAGTAACAACAACAATAATAACTACAACAGCAATGAAAAAACAAGGGCAACAAAAAGGAAAATAAATATAAAAAATTTTTTTAAAAAAGTTAAAAAAAAAAAGAAGTGAGTTCATAAACTAAGGAAGATCAGAGCTGGAGAGAGAGCTCACCAGCTAAGGTATATAGTCAGGCCCAGGAGTGTTGAAATCACCCGGCTCCACCAAAATCAAGAAAAGCAAGTGTGGGGAGTCATATACATACATATAGGTGTGACACTATACTTCTAAAATTTTATTATACTGTCAACCAATGTTAGTATAAAAAATCATAATGCTGAGTTTATTAAAGCAAAGTTATTTACCCTTCTTTGCTTGTCTTTAGTGCTGTGGGTAAAAGCCTGAACCCTAGACGTGTGGTCCTTGAGCTTTGATTGCAGAGTACTGTGATCTGATAATGTTAACAGATCATGCTCTCTTCCACAGGTATAAGAGTTTGGTCACTGGAACCCGAGCAAGAAGAGTCATTGTTGCCCTGTGGGTCCTTGCTTTTGGCATTGGACTGACTCCATTCCTGGGGTGGAACAAAAGAAGCAATGTCAAAAACTGCACAGAGCCCTTAAATGGAACCACCAACGAAAGCTGCTGTCTTGTGACCTGTCTTTTTGAGAATGTTGTTCCCATGAGCTACATGGTATACTTCAACTTCTTTGGGTGTGTCCTGCCCCCACTTCTCATCATGCTGGTGATCTACATCAAGATCTTCATGGTGGCCTGCCAGCAGCTTCAGCACACTGAGCTAATGGATCATTCAAGGACAGTTCTGCAGCGGGAAATCCATGCAGCCAAGTCCCTGGCCATGATCGTTGGGATTTTTGCTCTTTGTTGGCTGCCTTTACATGCCATCAACTGTGTCACTCATTTTAAATTAGATAAGGCTGATGATAAACCCAAGTGGGCAGTGTACATGGCTATTCTCCTGTCACATGCCAACTCTGTTGTCAATCCCATTGTGTATGCCTACAGGAACCAAGACTTCCGCTATACTTTCCACAAAATCATCTCCAGGTATGTCCTCTGCCAGACAGATGTCTTTAAGAGTGGCAATGGGTAGGCAGGTGTGCAGCCTGCCCTCAGTGTTGGCCTATGACCCAGGCTCTGGCCTTTCTGAGAAGGCACAAGTTGACAAGAAACAAAGAGACAGGACATCACTGGATGATTCTTAGTGTGAAAGAAAGTATACACCATGAGCACATGAACTGCCTCTTCTTACTATATGGATGGACTGTAAAAGACTTATTTTCTGAAGAGTCTGAACCATGGCAGAAAATGATAGAATCTACTTTACTGTGAAGCATTGTGATATATTATACAAATATTTTTTTAACATAGGCAATTTAAAAAATAAAAATGTATGTCTTCAGTCAGGAAAATGGCAACTCTCATTAAGTTCTTAAGTAGGATGAATATTAGACAACAATTTTGATGACATTCTTCTCCATATACAGACAACTGCCCTAGAGGAAGAAACTAAAGAAACAAAATCTTCTGTCAGACCCTACCCTCATCTTCTGCAAATTAGTGAATTTCATTTCTCTTAAGAGTTCAAATTTGGCTAAGCTGCTAGAACACTAAAGTGTGAAAATTGGACTAAGTGCAATTATACAATTATGTTTATATTAGGTGAAATAAAACAAAAAAAAAAAGCAACATGCCTAGGGTGCTGTGTTGACTTGTCATATAGAGCTGCACCTACCTTCTCTATCCCAAAGGATGCTGAAGAAAAAATGTTTACACCTGGGAGTTGGGCGGTAGCACAGCAGGTTAAGCGCACATGATGCAAAGCAGGACTGGCATAAGGATCCCGGTTCAAGCCCCCGGCTCCCTACCTGTTGCTTCACAGGCGGTGAAGCAGGTCTGCAGGTGTCTTTCTCTCCCTCTCTGTGTTCCCTCCTCTCTCCATTTCTCTCTGTCCTATCTAACAGCAACGGCATCAATAACAACAATAATAATAAAAGACAAGGGCAACAGAAGGGAAAATAAAAATATAAAAAATATAAAAAAATAATTAAAAAAAATTAAAAATAAAAAAATGTTTATGCTCAGCTCAAGTAGTAGAAAAAGTCTTGATAAGTTGTGCCATACCTCAGTGTAATAAGGCTCAGTAAGCCGAAGAACACTGTAGTAACTGTGGTCTTTTCACTAGCACCTTATGCTTAAGGGGTTCCCCAGGCTGTAAAGTCATGTAGCTCACCAGTCTACAGCTTTAACTCCTCTGCAGTATCCCAGCAAGAACAGGGACTTTTTTTTCAGGAGATTTTTTTATTTAAAAAAAATATTTTAATTTATTATTTATAAAATAGAAACACTGACAAGACCATAGGATAAGAGGGGTACAATTCTCACTAGCAGAGCTCCGTATAATACCCCCTCCCCTGATAGCTTTCCTATTCTTTAACCCTGTGGGAGTATGGACCCATGGTCACCATGGGGTGCAGAAGGTGAAAGGTCTGGCTTCTGTAATTGCTTCCCTGCTGAACAGGGAACAGGTCCATCCATACTCTCAGCCTAAGAACAGGGAATTTCTGTACTTCAAAAATATCTACCTCCTTTGTTCTCTCGTGGCCCACTTTAATCCCATTTCTCTCCCTTTTAGTACTCCTCTTGGTATCTCACACTTGCCTTTTCTTCTTCAGACTGGAATCCCTTCACATTGTTAGCTTCCTTCTAGACACGATTCTTTAGTTCCTTCCTGCTTTTGGCTTGGT
Source organism: Erinaceus europaeus (assembly GCF_950295315.1). Taxonomy (NCBI): domain Eukaryota; kingdom Metazoa; phylum Chordata; class Mammalia; order Eulipotyphla; family Erinaceidae; genus Erinaceus; species Erinaceus europaeus. The sequence continues at coordinate 38,656,549 of NC_080173.1, read as the reverse complement.
AAAAAGCTCAAAACACATGCAGAGCAAACCAACACTTCCCTTGTTATAGATACCACTATAAAAATATAGCTTACTTGAGCTATCTAGTACTGATACCATAGATATTTGATGTTTACTAAAATCACAGTCCCTCAGTTTTTATTTCTGCTGCTTTTAGCCACATCTTTGTTCTGATCTTATACTGTAGCAGAATAGTTTCCTAGAAGACCTATCTCCTCCCTCTTTCATGACAGGTTAAATGAGTTTCTTGAAGGGACATCTATCTTGAACGAAAATGGTCAATCCCTACCTTTATACATCTTGTTTCTTCACCATCAGTAAGATATCAGTCAGTTGCTTGTCAGAGACACTTAGCTGTTGGCAGGTCTTCATAACTTGACTAAGATAAACTGCCAAGAGATGTTTGCACTAGAATATGAAACATACAAATTCATTAGAATAAGATGGGGCTGGGATATCAGCTCACTGGTAAAGCCTGGATTTGAGCCTTAGTATCATATAGGAGCACTGGGGGAAGCTCCATAGATGGTGAATCAGTGTTACTGTACCTTCCTCTTTATTTTATATGATTAAAGAGCATGAACAGATTTGCCCAGGTGTGGCAGAACTGCATGTGTGTGAAGCCCTTAGCACCACCACTGAAAAAAAGGTGACAGGCTAACCAGGACTTCTCATTACAATTACAATCAGTAGGAAAAGAGTGGGACATAGATATGATGGGCATTTACTTCACTGCATACTTATTCCTTCTAGAAGTCAAAAAGGACATCTTAATTTGCTTATATGAGAGATAGTTGAGGTCTAGCTAGTATAATGACAACTTTCATCTTAGTCCTAAATTATCTTAACCCCTTGCCTTTAGAAAACACATAAGAACAAAAGGGTAACATTCCTTAAGAGATTATGTTGCTACAGAGTCCACAGCAGGTTAAGCACAGGTGGCACAAAGCTCAAGGACCAGAAAAAAGATCCCGGTTCGAGCCCCTGGCTCCCTATCTGCAGGGGAGTCGCTTCACAAGCAGTGAAGCAGGTCAGCAGGTGTCTATCTTTCTCTCCACCTGTCTGTCTTCCCCTCCTTTCTCCATTTCTCTCTGTTCTATCCAACAACAATGACATCAATAACTACAACAATAAAACAACAAGGGCAATAAAAGGGAATAAATAAATATTAAAAAATCTTTAAAAAAAAAAAGAGATTATGTTGCTAAGTGATTCTCATAAGTTTAAATCTGACAGCTATCCCATGAGGACAGTTTTATCCCCATTTTAACCGTGTGTTTACAGTCTATGATCTACTCCCTTAACTACTGCCTTTTACTACTGGTGGTGACAAGGGAGGGTGAGATGGAAACAGAACACACATAAACCAGCCTGTGTACACCCCTGGGTGGGGTGATCGATGCTGGATCTTAGATCACAGAACGCACACATCTAGACCTTGAAGGTGCCCCTTTCATTTTACAGGTGAAATAAACTTATGCCACATCAGTTCTGAGTGCATTCTCTTTTACAGTGGAGTACCTCATGTGCCACCAAGTTCCCAGGATATTTGTAAGGCCAACCAACAGTATAAAAGGGAGGTGAAGAATGGGATGGATATTAAAATATTCTTTGGCAAGACTGCAGAAACAGTTGCCTGCTCTCAGGAGGGCAGAGCTTTTCCCTGGGGAATAGGAGTCTATGGGTATATCTTGTCCTGCTTGCTTCAGATTCCTGTTAAATTGGCACAGACACCAGTGTGTCCTCCTGATCTATGTGACAGGCAAGCATGGCTCAGTGCTAGACTGTGGTGCGAGGAATGCAAAGACACACCTCATGTCTGGAGCTGAGGATGTACAAAGTCAACATCCCACTTAGTTCATACTTACTGGGTCACCTAATCCTTCTGTGCCAATTTCTGGGATTACCTTGTCACCTCCCTAAGATTTTGGCTTAAAAAAAATGACTGCATTCTGAAAGGACAAATTTAAGGGACATACTAATTAATGTCTGGGAGAGTAGGCTACTTTTTGTTTCAATATGCTATTACCCTAGTAGTGTGTCTCCCAGAGTAAAATTAATTTTCTACAAGTTTTTTTTTTCATTTTCTACAAGTTTAAGACACACGCTGAGGAGTCTTTCTTCTTACCAGGAGGCTATCACTTTTCCGTAGCACTGAGAATGCAAATGCAGGACATGAGCAGTAATGACAAGAAGCCAAACATATGTATGTCTTACCAGAACTTCCCAGTACCTAGAAAAGACAGACAGGTCAGATCAGACTAAAAGGTCTAATGGAAAACCACTTTCTTCCTTTTTTCTTTCTTAATCTACCTGATGACACTGAGTTGCTTTGCAAACTTCATTGGGAGGAACTACAGTGGTGGCTTACACAAAAAAGGAAAATTAACTCCTGTGTAGACTTTTACCTCAGTCTTGGTGCTTTGCTTTTCAGGACTTGATACAATGAATCTGAAAGAATTGTAGGCTAGCCACACAAGCCATCTTATTTCCCTGCCTACTGATTCAGAGGGTGTACTCCATGGATTGAGTATAAAGAAAGGAAAGAGGGGTCAGGCAGCAGCACAGCGGGTTATGTGCACATGGCGCCAAGTACAGGGAATGGTGTAAAGATCCTGGTTTGAGCCCCTGGCTCCCCACCTGCAGGGGGCGTCGATTCACAAGTGGTGAAGCAGGTCTGTGGTGTCTATCTTTCTCTCCCCCTGTCTTTCCCATCTCTCTCCATTTCTGTCCTATCCAACAACAATGACATCAATAACAACAACAATAATAATCACCACAACGATAAAACAAGGACAATAAAAGGGGGAAAAAAGCCTCTAGGAGCAGTGGATGTGTAGTACAGGCACCGAGCCCCAGCAATAACCCTGGAGGCAAAAGAAAGAAAGAAAGAAAGAAAAACAACCTTTTCTTCTATACTTTATCATGTGTATATGATTACATATATTTTTTAAATGAGCAAATGTTGGTCAATACAGCCACTAGGGAAATGCAATTTAGACCAAAGTGAGATACAGTATAAAATTGTTGAGAAGCCAGGAGATAGCTTCTCCAGTACAGAATATGCAAGCTCCAAAGATGGAGCAGTACTGTGGTGAGATTTCTACTTCTTCTTCTTCTTCCTTCTTTCTTCTTCTTCTTCCTTCTTCTTCTTCTCCTCCTCCTTCTCCTTCTTCTTCTCTTTCTTCTCCTCCTCCTTTTCCTCCTCTTCCTGTTCTTATTCCTCCTCCTCCTCTTCTTCTCTTTCTTCTCCTCCTCCTCCTCCTCTTCCTCCTTCCTCCTCCCCCCCTCCCCCTCCTCCTTCTTCTTCGTCTTCCTTTTTAACCAGAGCACTACTCAGCTCTGGCTTATAGCCATTTAGGGGATTAAACCTCAGGCTTCAGAGGTTCAGGCATAAAAAGCTTTGTGAGTGTTTGACAGAAACTAATTGAGAGGGAAGAGAGATATAAAGAAGAGAAAGAGACACTTGTAACATTGCTTCACCACTCAAGAAGTGGGAACTAGGGACTTGAACCCATTTTTGTGCATGATAATGTATGTGTTCAACTGTGTGCACCACCACCTTGCCCCAGTATGAGTCTTTTTGCCTAACTATTATGCTATCTATGTATGTGTGTGTGTGTGTTTAAAGTGAACTCAAGGAACTCAGAGCTTTGCACTGTAAAGTGGCTTCCAGGCCCAATTTCAGAGGAGGGTGGATAGAAAGAAGGTAGGGGGAGTCAGGCGGTAGCGCAGCGGGTTAAGCGCAGGTGGCGCAAAGTGCAAGGACCACCGTAAGGATCCCAGTTCAAGCCCCCGGCTCCCCACCCACAGGGAAGTCGCTCCACAGGCGGTGAAGCAGGTCTGCAGGTGTCTATCTTTCTCTTCCCCTCCTCTCTTCATTTCTCTCTGTCCTATCCAACAATGACGACATCAGTAACAACAACAACTACAACAATAAAATAACAAGGGCAACAAAAAGGGAATAAATAAATATTTAAAAAATAAAAATTTAAAAAGAAAAAGAAGGTAGGATATTTTAGACCACTTTACCATCTATGGAGTTCTCATGAGAGGACTCAAACCTACAGCCTGACCTTTTTTCTTTATAGAGGCAGGCAGAGAGAAAAAGAAAGCTCAGTATCAAAGCTTCCTTCAATGTGATGGGGCAGGTTTAAACCTGGGCTGTGCACATGGCAAAGCAGTCCACTCTCTAATTGGTGGCACCTAATGTATTTATTCTTTCTTTTTAAAAAATATTATTTATTCCCTTTTGTTGCCTTTTTTATTGTTGTAATTGTTGTTATTGATTTTGTTGTGTTGGATAGGACAGAGAGAGATGGAGAGAGGAGGGGAAGACAGAGAGGGGGAGAGAAAGACAGACACCTGCAGACCTGCTTCACCGCTTGTAAAGTGATTCCCCTGCAGGTGGGGAGCCGGAGGCTTGAACTGGTATCCTTAAGCCAGTCCTTGTGCTTTGTGCCACCTGTGCTTAACCCGCTGGGCTACCACCTGCTCCCATGTTTATTCTTTTTTTAAAAAAACATTTTATTTATTTATTAATGAGGAAGATAGGAGGAGAGAGAAAGAACCAGACATCACTCTGGCACATGTGCTGCTGGGGATCGAATTCAGGACCTTATGCTTGAGAGTCCAAGGCCCTATCACTGTGCCACCTTCTGGACCACCCATGTATTTATTCTTAACCTTTGGTATTTCATAGAATGCACATACATTTCTAAAACTTGAGCCACATATGTAAAGAAGGCATGATAACAGATAAGGGGCAGATAAGGTCTTCAAAGATAATGGGTCTTTATCCGTTTTGGAGAGTTGGGGAGGAGCCTCTGTGGTGGAGCACAAGTCCTGCATGCACTGGATTTGCTTCCTGGGAAGAAAAGCATTCAGCATTGGGAATAAATACAGCAAAGAATTTTGCAAAAGGGATGACTCAGCTACTAGGAGGGAGGTCAAGGCAAGCCCAGATGTGCCTACTCATGTAGCAGGATGGAAGGAGGATATAGATAAGTAAAGGGTGGGATGAGGCCCAGTGTAAGAACAAACAGGCATGGTGGCAGTCAGGACCAAAAAGGAAACATACAGGACAGGGAAAGTTTGGTCTGGGTGTGATTAGACAAGTGGAGAAATCACTTGTTTTAAGTCTCTCTACCACCAACCGTTAAATATAGAAATTGAACGCCTCATTCCTGGAGGTTTCCAAACTGGAAGCATAAGATTAGTATCCAAGGGAAGCAGAAATATCCCCAGGGTTTTATTTACTTTACAATGAACTGTCTCTTAGGAATTTGCCTCAGGACTTTTAAATTAGCTTTCAGCTCTAAGATGGCAATCTAAATGAGGTCAGGACTTAAAAAAAAATAAAATAAAATAAAGATTTCAGCCCTCCATCTCTTTCTCACCCACAAAGAACTACAGGTTAAGTCTTGGGAGGAGGATTTAATGCTCATGCTTCTCTGTGTTGTTAAACTTCTAGTGAATCATATCTCAGTGCCATTCTAGTTTTTTGTTTGCTTTTGTTGGAGGCAGAGACAGAGAGAGTGAAAGAGTCTAAGAGACCACAGCCCTGAAGCTTCCTTGAGTGCACTGGGGGCTGAGCTGGAACCTGGGTCCTGCACATGGCAAAGCAGTGTACTATCCAAGTGAGCTATTTTGCCAGTCCATCACTGTCTTTTTTTTTTTTTTTTAAATCCACCAAGGTACTAGAATTCCTTGGGAGCTGATTAAGAATGGTTAATAATTGCATTAGATACCTACTATACCTATTAAAAAATGTAGCCCCTGGGGTCCAGGAGGTGGCACACTAAGTAGGGCACTGGACTGGGGAGCATGAGGTCCCGAGTTCAGCATCCCATGTACACAGTGATCCTCTGGTTTTCTTTCTTTCTTTTTTTTTTTTGATCCTCTGGTTTTCTATCTTGTGTTCATGAACAAATTTAGCCCAGGACCAGGTGCTGATACACCTGCTTTAGAGCACATGTTACCACACACAAGGACCCAGGTTCAAGTTCCCAGTCCCCAACCTGCAGGGAGAAAGCTTCACAAGAAGTGAAGCAGTGCTGCAAGTTTCTCTCTGCCTCTTCCTCTCTATCCTTCTCTCTCAATTTCTCTCTGTCCTATAAAAATAAATTTTAAAAAACTTTAAGAAAAAGACTATAAGGGCCGGGTGGTGGCACACCTAGTTGAGCGTACGTTACAGTGCACAAGGACCCAGGGGTTCGAGTCCCCGGTTCCCACCTTCAGGGGAAAATTTCACGAGTGGTGAAGCAGTGCTGCTGATGTCTCTCTGTCTCTCTATCCCCCCTTCCCTCTCAATTTCTGGCTGTCTCTAGCCAATAAATAAATACAGATAAAAGACTATAAACAAACAAATTTAGCCCCTAGCTGGGGAGATGTCTCAGCTGGTTGAGGTTCCTGCTTCAATCCCTATGTAACATGTACTGGAGTAGTGCTCTGGCTCCTTTTTCTCTGCCCCCCCCCCAAATAAAAAATAATTAAAAAAAAACTAGATCCAGTTACAAAGTATAGAAAATCCCATCTTGCCTATTCTCTATCTTGGACATGCTGAAATGTTTTAAAAACCTATCACCTCTACCACTCAGTAGTAGCCAAGCAATATCCCATGTCTGTACTATTTAAACCTGAAGGAAACACATTAAGGCAGACTGTCTTTGTAGCCTGGGAGATGGTATAGTGGATGAAGGGCTGAACTCTTAGGTCCCAGGTTTGACCCCCAGCACTCTATCTGCAAGGGTGGTGCTCTGGTTCCCTCACTGATGAGAGAGAGAAGCAGACCTATTCTGCTTGAGTCTTAAAACTTAACAATGAAAACAACAAGGGCAACAAAAGGGACTAAATAAATATTAAAAAACAAACAAACAATGACTAGAACTCCATTTCTTCTTCTTTAGTTACCTCCTGTATTCCTTCTTTCTAGATTTAAAATTAAGCAGGCACAAGCTTCTACCATTCTATATTGACCTGAATGGCTCACTGGTCCCCCTCTTACTGTAGAGCTCCACTCTATCAGAATACTCTCTGCACTATGCTAAATGAATGCTTGGGAAGAAATTCATTCTTAGGGATGGGGGGAAAAAAGTCTACAGAGGTTCCCTTTCAAAAGTTGGCTAAGATTAAAAGTAAATATTTACCCACTCAAGGCAAACACTGTAAAGAATTTTGAATTTGCTTTTTATCTAGCAGCGGACAATTAATGAACCCAATAATCAAGAGAAAATCTGAGTTAGAAATGTCTACAACTGGAAACTGACCTTAGGGATCATATAATTCAATTCCCTTATCCTTCAATAAAAAATGACCTCCACTGGTCAAAGGAACCCTCCTGCACAGCTTGTGGGAATGTAAATTGGTCCAACCTCTGTGGAGAACAGTCTGGAGAACTCTCAGAAAGCTAGAAACGGACCTACCCTATGATCCTGCAATCCCTCTCCTGGGGATATATCTTAAGAAACCCAACACACCCATCCAAAAAGATCTGTGTACACATATGTTCTTGGCAGCACCATTTGTAATAGCCAAAACCTGGAGGCAACCCAGGTGTCCAACAACAGATGAGTGGCCGAGCAAGTTGTGGTATATATATACAATGGAATACTACTCAGCTATAAAAAATGGTGACTTCACCGTTTTCAGCCGATCTTGGATGAACCTTGAAAACTTCATGTTAAGTGAAATAAGTCAGAAACAGATGAATTTTTCAACTCTCAGGCAGAAATTGAAAACAAGATCAGAAGAGAAAACTCAAGTAGAACATGAACTGGAATTGGCGTATTGCACCAAAGTAAAAGACTCTGGGGTGGGTGGGGGGGAGAGTACAGGTCCAAAAAGGATGGCAGAGGACCTAGTGGGTTATATGGAAAACTGAGAAATGTGATGCATGTACAAACTATTGTATTTACTGTCAAACATAACACATTAATTCCCCAATAAAGAAATTTTTAAAAGTGACCTCAACTTACAGGAATTGCTCCTAATTTTCCTACTCTAATCTGGAATATTTATCCCCAGAAGTTGCTTCCCCTCACCCCCCCCCAACCAGGATTCTTGTGGGACTCAGTGCCTACACAGTAACTCTGCTGCTCCCAGTGGCCACTTTTTTCCTTTATTTATTTTTATGATAGAGACAGTGTTAAGGAAAAAAAGTCAGTAATACAGTTCTGTGTTACAGCTTACATGTAACAAAGAACAAGACTGAGGCTCTGTGGAGGGCAGGGAGTTACGTTTATTTCTACTTACCCAGTTTCACATCAATTCCTACCAGGCCTGAACAACTTTCTACCTCAGCACTCAGCCTTTTATCTTTTTTCAAGCTGGGCACAGCACAAGCTGCTCTGTTACAGAGTCTACCATGGTGCTGACAGTGCCAAAAGGTGACAGCAGGCTTGCTACACTCTGCCAAGGTTTCTAAGCGGGATACTGGGATGTTTTCTGTTGGTTCTTTTACCTGTGGATTTTTCTTTTCAACAGAGACCAAAAAAAAAAAAAAAAGGGTGGCGGAGCAGGATAGGTAGAGAACACACACACACACACACACACACACACACACACACATGCTCTCGCTTCCCCATTCAGATGGGGACTTAGAGACTTGAACCTGGGCCCTTGAGCATGGTAATATGTGCAATTTATAGGCACATCACTGCACCCCTCCCCACAGCTCTTTTGTGTGGCCCTGACTTGGAGGAAATCTATTTCAGTTTTGGCTAGGTTCTAAGGAGAGTGACCTACCTAGATGGTCCTTGGATCAAGTTTGAGTTTATGACTAATCTTTATCTCTAAGATGCAGTAGAGCAGTTAGTTGTATTTATTGCTCCCCATGTTAACTGCCTTTCTCTGAGAGAGGATTATGCATTCCTGCTTTATTAAATACAGGATGACCGTGAGACCTGCTCTAGTCAGTGAAATGTGAGTAGTCAAAAAGAAACATGAATACATTGGCATGTACTGTCTCCTCTCTTATGAGTTGCACTATGTTTTAGATAGAGACTGCTTCACCAACTGGTATTCCAGAGTAAAAAGGTTTTGACAGAACTGTAATTGAGTCTCCATTGCTACTGCCCTCAAAATCTAGAGCAGCGGCAGGGAGGGACACAGGGGGACAGAGATCTAACCAGGAAATTCAGGAGAAGACCTATACCTCGGTGGCATAGCTGTGGGGCTGTGAAAGTCTCTTTGCATAACCACCAGACTATCTCTGCCACACCCTGCCTTATCTCTTGGTTAGGAGTCAGTGATTAAGTTAAGAAGCCTACAATTAGAAGCCCTCAGGCTCCCATAGCCTACAGAGAAGAAAAAAAAAAAAAAAAGAGGCTTTTAAATCACTGAGCTCCAACTCAGGGATTAAAATACGATTGAAAGAACTTAACTTCCACCACTGTGAACCCTTTAATCACCTTACTTAGACACAAGTCAATCCAGGAAATAGTGATCAGTAATTTGAAAAGTACTAAGAGAGGGAACTCATAACATAATATATAAAATGGGTAAACCAACAAGAAGAAATATTGGAGAAATGAACCAGGACAACAGTCCAGCTAAAAGCCTACCAAAGGGTGAAGCACAAAATAACGAGTTCAACATCCAAACATTAGCTAAGGAAATAATCACAGGAGTGAGTAAAGAGTTTGAAAGAATTATAATCAGAAATACAGGGATTTATGAGATTTGACTTCTGGAGGCGGAGCTACAAGCAGCAGATAGCTTTCTCTCTCCTCTCCTCTCCTCTCCTCTCCTCTCCTCTCCTCTCCTCTCCTCTCCTCTCCTCTCCTCTCCTCTCCTCTCCCGGATCAACTAGGAATACCAAAGGAGACCACCCAGACCAAAACAAGACAGGACTAGAATGACCACAGGAACCCAGTAAATCACCCGTGAGTACAAACACGAGTGGCTGGTGACAGAGAGGAGAGAGGGGCCTAAGGAGAGATTAAGTGACTGCTAACAGTTCAACAGTTTATCAGTGGAGATACCACCTCCAGTCTGCTCCACAACAAGGGGACAGCTAAAGGGAGGAAAGGACTCCCCAGAGACTCACCAAGTGCAACTCTGAGTCTCCATTGCTACTACCCTCAGAATCTGAAGCAGCAACAGGGAGGGACACCAGGGGACAGAGATCTAACCAGGAAACTCAGGAGAAGACCTATACCTTGGTGGCATAGCTGAGGGGCTGTGAAAGTCGCTTTGCATAACCACTGGATTATCTCTGCCACACCCTGCTTTATCTCTTGGTCAGGAGTCAGTGATTAAGCTAAGAAGCCTATTGATAGTTTAAAATCCCTCAGGCTCCCATAGCCTACAGGGAAGAAAAAAAAGGGGGCTTTTATACCACTGAGCTCCAACTCAGCGATTGAAAAAACTGTTAACTTCCACCACGGTAAACCCTTTAATTAAATTACTTAGACACAAGTCAATCCAGGCAATAGTAATCAATAATTTGAAAAGTACTGATAAAGGGAACTCATAACATAATATATAAAATGGTTAAAACAACAAGAAAAAATATTGGAGACTCGAACCAGGACAAGAGTCCAGCTAAAAGTCCTCCAGAGGGTGAAGCACAAAACAACGAGTTCAACATCCAAACATTAGCTAAGGAAATAATAACAGGAATGAGTAAAGAATTTGAAAAAATTATAATCAGAAATGCAGGAAAACAAATGAGAATATGGAAGAAAATTCTAATTATCTCATGGTTATTAGAGAGCTGAAAGCTGAAATCGCTGAGCTAAGAAGGCAACTAGCTGAACAAGCTAAAACAGTATCAGAGCAGGGCAAAAAATAGATGAACTCCAGAAAGCAGTAGAGGGCAGAGAGAATAGAATCTATGAGGCTGAAAACAGAATTAGCAAGATTGAGGATGAATTAGAGACAACTAAAAAAGAAGTAAGAGATCTCAAAAAGAGATTAAGAGATGCTGAAAACAACAACAGAGTCCTATGGGATGACTTCAAAAGAAACAATATACGCATTATTGGCTTACCAGAGGAAGAAAGAGAAGGAGAGGAAGAAAGCATTCTCCAGGCCATAATAACTGAAAATTTCTCTAGTCTAGACAACACCAAAGACATAAAGATTCAAGAAGCCCAGAGGGTCCCAAACAGAATTAACCCAGACCTAAAGACACCAAGACACATCATATTTAGAATGGAAAGGAATAAGGATAAAGAAAGGATCGTGAAGGCTGCAAGAGAAAAACAAAGAGTCACCTACAGAGGAAAACCCATAAGATTAGCAGCAGACTTCTCCATACAAACACTCCAGGCCAGAAGAGAATGGCAAGATATCTATTGAGTTCTCAATGAGAAAGGCTTTCAACCAAGAATACTATGTCCTGCTAGACTGTCATTGAGACTAGATGGAGGCATCAAAACCTTCTCAGACAAGCAACAGTTGAAGGAATAAACTATCACTAAGCCTGCCCTGAAAGAAGTTCTGAAAGGTCTTCTATAAACAGTCAGACCACCAAAAATAGGTCATATATCAGAACACTCTCAAACTCTACAAGAATGGCGTTAAAATATCTTCAATCTTTGATATCAATAAATGCCAATGGCCTGAATTCACCTATTAAAAGACACAGAGTAGGAAGATGGATCAGAAAACACAACCCAACAATATGCTGTCTACAGGAAACCCACCTAACTCAACAAGACAAACACAGACTTAAAGTGAAAGGATGGAAAACTCTCATACAAGCCAATGGCCCACAAAAAAGGGCAGGAACAGCTATTCTTATATCTGACATGATAGACTTTAAAATAGATAAGATTAAAAAAGATAGGAATGGACACTACTTAATGCTCAGAGGATCAGTCAATCAAGAGGACTTAACAATTATTAACATCTATGCACCCAATGAGAAGCCATCTAAATACATCAAACGTCTACTGAAAGAGCTACAGCAATATATTAACAGCAACACAGTCATAGTAGAGGACTTCAACACCCCACTCTCTCAACTTGACAGATCATCCAGGCAGAAAATCAATAAAGACATAAGGGAGCTAAATGAAGAGAGAGATAAACTAGAACTATTGGACATTTTCAGAGCCATTCATCCCAAGAAACTGGAATACACATTTTACTCAAATCCACATGGGTCATTCTCAAGGATAGACCATATGTTAGGCCACAAAGGCAGCATCAGCAAATTCAAGAGCACTGAAATCATCCCAAGCATCTTCTCAGACCACAGTGGAATTAAACTAACACTTAACAATCAACAAAAGATTAGTAACTGTCCCAAAATGTGGAAGCTCAACAGTACACTTCTTAATAACCTCTGGGTCAAAGAGGAAATCAAGGAAGAAATCAAAATGTTTCAAGACTTCAATGAAAATGAAGACACAAGCTATCCAAATATCTGGGACACACCTAAGGCAGTACTGAGAGGGAAGTTCATAGCTATGCAAGCACACATTAGGAAACAAGAAAAAGCACAAATAAACAGCCTGATTGCACATCTTAAAGACCTAGACGAAGAAGAACAAAGGAACCCTAAAGCAACCAGAAGGTCAGAAATCACTAAAGTTAGAGCAGAAATAAATAACTTTGAGAATAGGAAAACCATACAAAAGATCAATGAAAGTAAATGTTGGTTCTTCGAAAGAGTGAACAAAATCGACAAACCTTTAGCCAGACTCACAAAACAAAAAAGGGAGAAGACCCAAATAAATCATATACTAAATGAAAGAGGAGATATCACAACAGACACCACAGAAATTCAACATATCATGTGAAGTTTCTATGAACAACTATATGCCACCAAGCTAGAGAACCTGGAAGAAATGAATGATTTTCTAGATACCTACCAACTTCCAAAACTAAGTCAAGAGGAAGTGGATAACATGAACAGGCCCAACACAGCTAATGAAATTCAAACAGTTATCAAAAATCTTCCCAAAAATAAAAGTCCTAGACCAGATGGTTTTACAAATGAATTCTACAAAACCTTCAAAGAAGAATTAATACCTCTACTTTTAAAAGTCTTCCAGATTTAAGACACTGGAATACTCCCTACCAGCTTCAATGAAGCTAATATCACTCTGATACCAAAAGCAGAAAGGGACACAACCAAAAAAGAAAACTACAGACCAATATCTCTGATGAACATAGATGCTAAAATTCTTAACAAAATTCTAGCCAACTGGATACAGCAGTATATTAAAACAATTGTTCATCATGACAAAGTGGGATTTACTCCAAGCATGCAAGGTTGGTTTAATATACGTAAATGAATCAATGTGATCCACCACATCAACAAAAGCAAGACCAAAAACCACATGGTCATATCAACAGACGCAGAGAAAGCCTTTGACAAAATACAACATCCCTTTATGATCAAAACACTACAAAAAATGGGAATAGATGGGAAATTCCTGAAGATAGTGGAGTCTATATATAGCAAACCTATAGCCAACATCATGCTCAATGGTGAAAAACTGGAAGCATTTCCCCTCAGATTAGGTACTAGACAGGGCTGCCCACTATCACCCTTACTATTCAACAGTGTTGGAAGTTCTTGCCATAGCAATCAGGCAGGAGCAAGGAATTAAAGGGATACAGATTGGAAGAGAAGTCAAACTCTCCCTATTTGCAGATGACATAATAGCATACACAGAAAAACCTAAGGAATCCAGCAAGAAGCTTTTGGAAATCATCAGGAAATACAGTAAGGTGTCAGGCTACAAAATTGACATTCAAAAGTCAGTGGCATTCCTCTACGCAAACACTAAGCTAGAAGAAACTGAAATCCTGAAATCAATTCCTTTTACTATAGCAACAAAAACAATAAAACATCTAGAAGTAAACCTAACCAAAGAAGTAAACCTAACTAAAACCTAACCAAAGAAGTAAACCAAACCAAAGAAGTAAACCTAACCAAAAGTAACCAAAGTAAACCTAACCAAAGAAGTGAAAGACTTGTATACTGAAAATTATGAGTCACTACTCAAGGAAATTGAAAAAGATACAAAGAAGTGGAAAGATATTCCATGTTCATGGGTTGGTAGAATTAACATCATCAAAATGAATATACTACCCAGAGCCATCTACAAATTTAATGCTATCCCCATCAAGATCCCAAGCACATATTTTTAGGAGAATAGAACAAATGCTACAAATGTTTATTTGGAACCAGAAAAGACCTAGAATTTCCAAAACAATCTTGAGAAAAAAGAACAGAACCGGAGGCATCACACTCCCAGATCTCAAATTGTATTATAGGGCCATTGTCATCAAAACTGCTTGGTACTGGAACATGAATAGACACATTGACTAGTGGAATAGAACTGAGAGCCCAGAAGTGAGCCCCCACACCTATGAACATCTAATCTTTGACAAAGGGGCTCATACTATTAAATGGGGAAAGCAGAGTCTCTTCAACAAATGGTGTTGGAAACAATGGGTTGAAACATGCAGAAGAATGAAACTGAACCACTGTATTTCACCAAATACAAAAGTAAATTCCAAGTGGATCAAGGACTTGGATGTTAGACCAGAAACTATCAGATACTTAGAAGAAAATATTGGCAGAACTCTTTTCCGCATACATTTTAAAAACATCTTCAATGAAACCAATCCAATTACAAAGAAGACTAAGGCAAGTACAAACCTATGGGATTACATCAAATTAAAAAGCTTCTGTACAGCAAGAGAAACCACTACCCAAACCAAGAGACTCCTCACAGAATGCGAGAAGATCTTTACATGCCATACATCAAACAAGAGGCTAATAACCAGAATGTATAAAGAACTTGCAAATCTCAATAATAAGACAAAAAATAACCCCATCCAAAAATGGGGGAAGGACATGGACAGAATATTCACCACAGAAGAGATCCAAAAGGCCAAGAAACACATGAAAAAATGCTCCAAGTCTCTGATTGTCAGAGAAATGCAAATAAAGACAACAATGAGATACCACTTCACTCCTGTGAGAATGCCATACATCAGAAAAGGTAACAGCAGCAAATACTGGAGAGGGTGTGGGGTCAAAGGAACCCTCATACACTGCTGGTGGGAATGTAAATTGGTCCAGCCTCTGTGGAGAACAGTCTGGAGAACTCTCAAAAAGCTAGATATGGAACTACTCTATGATCCTGCAATTCCTCTCCTGGGGATATATCCTAAGGAACCCAACACATCCATCCAAAAAGATCTGTGTACACATATGTTCTTGGCAGCACAATTTGTAATAGCCAAAACCTGGAGGCAACCCAGGTGTCCAACAACAGATGAGTGGCTGAGCAAGTTGTAGTATATATACACAATGGAATACTACTCAGCTGTAAAAAATGGTGACTTCACCATTTTCAGCTGATCTTGGATGGACCTTGAAAAAATCATGTTGAGTGAAATAAGTCAGAAACCGAAGGATGAATATGGGATGATCTCACTCTCAGGCAGAAGTTGAAAAACAAGATTAGAAAAGAAAACACAAGTAGAACCTGAAATGGAATTGGCATATCGCACCAAAGTAAAAGACTCTGGGGTGGGTGGGTGGGGAGAATACAGGTCCATGAAGGATGATAAATGACATAGTGGGGGTTGTATTGTTAAATGGGAAACTGGGGAATGTTATGCATGTACAAACTATTGTATTTACTATTGAATGTAAAACATTAATTCCCCAATAAAGAAATAAATTAAAAAAAAAAAAAGAAGGATTCAGAGGACCTAGTGGGGGTTGTATTGTTATATGGGAAACTGGGGAATGTTATGCATATATAAACTATTGTACTTACTGTTGACTATAAAACATTAATTCCCCAATAAAAGAAAAAAAAATTAATTGAGAAAAAAAAAGCAACTCAGGCAGCCTGGGAGGTGATGCAGTGGATAAAGTGTTGGACTCTCAAGCAAGAAGTCCCCAATTCAAGCCCCAGTACTGAATGTGTTTATTGGATAGAGACAGCCAGAAACTGGGAGGGAAGGAGGAGATAGATAGAGAGAGGGGGAGAGAGACAGAGAGACACCTGCAGCCCTGCTTTAACACTTGTGAAGCTTGTTACCTCTCTTCCTCTCTCATTCTTTATTTTTTAAAGCAGTTCAGGTTTATACAATAATAACTTTAGAATAATTATCACAAGACCAGCATAAGGATCCCGGTTTGAGCCCCTGGCTCCCCACCTACAGGAGGTTGCTTCACAAGTGGCGAAGCAGGTCTGCAGGTGTCTATCTTTCTATCCCCGTGTTCCCTTCTTCTCTTGATTTCTCTCTGTCCTATCAAACAACAACAACAAGGGCAAAAAAATTGGGAAAAAAAATGTCCTCCAGGAGCAGTGGATTTGTAGTGCTGGCACAGAGCTCCAATGATAACCGTGGAGGCAAAACAAAACAAAACAAAACAAAACAAAACAAAACACACGGGGCCAAGTGGTGGCGCACCTGGTTAAGCGCACACATTACAGTGCACAAGGACCCAGGTTTGAGTCCCCAGTCCCCACCTGCAGGGGAGAAGCTTCACAAGTGTTAAAGCAGGGCTGCAGGTGTCTCTCTGTCTCTCTCCCTCTCTATCTATCTATCTCCTCCTTCCCTCCCAGTTTCTGGCTGTCTCTATCCAATAAAAAGAAAAAGAAAATTATTATTACTCAGGGGTCAGATGGTGGTGTACCTGGTTGAGCACACGTTACAATGCACAAGGACCCAGGCTCAAGCCCCCACAGGGGGAAGCCTCCCACGTGGTGAAGCAGGTCTCTTTCTATCTCTCTTACCCTCTTGATTTCTGGCTGTATCTATCCATTAAATAAAGGTAATTAAAAAAACTTTAAACTGCTGAATTAAACCGATTTCTTACTATATTATTATATAATGAATCATCAAGGATAATTTTAAGAGTTCATATAAGGTTTCCACAGCTTCATTTAATTTAAAGTTCAAGCTGACAGTCACAATTCTAGGAAATTAACTTCTTTAAAAAAAAAGATGTGCACATAGTATGAAGTGCAAGGACCGGCATAAGAATCCCAGTTCAAGCCCCTGGCTCCCCACCTGTAGGGGGGTTGCTTCACAAGCAGTGAAGCAGGTCTGCAGGTGTCTATCATTCTCTCCCCCTCTCTATCTTCCTCTCCTCTCAATTTCTCTCAGTCCTATCAAACAACAACAATAAAAATGGAAAAAATGGCCTCCAGGAGCAGCAGATTTGTAGTGCAATCACCAAGCCCCAACAATAACACTGAAGGCAAAAAAAAAAGATGAATAGAACAATGTAATGTAATATAGAATGTAAATGACTAAAGTTAAACAAGTTATAGTGATTCTGGAAGGAATAAAAAGTCAATAAAACATTTCCAACAAATACTTTTTTATTATTATTTTATTTGTTGATTTATTTACTATTGGATAGACAGAGAAATTGAGAGGGAGGGAGAGACAGAGGTACATCTGCAGCCCTGCTTCACCACTCATTAAGCTTTCCTCCTGCAGGTGGGGACCAGGGGCTTGAAACAGGGTCCTTGTGTGCTATAATATGTGTGCTTAACCAGGTGTGCCACTACTGCCTGGCCCCCTGAGTGTCTTTTGCATAACCACAGCAAAAGCTCCCTAGCCCCAAAGTGGTCTTTCTTTAACAGAACATTATTCAGATGTGGTCTATAGTGTTTCAGGAGATTGAACTCCGGTGCCTCAGGCATGAGAACTGTCGTACTTTTAGTGATATCCCTTTCAGCCCAAGAATGATTTTTCTAAACTGGTGTCAAGATATATTTATTACACTTGGGCCAGCAGGTGGCACAGTGAACTCTCAAGCACAAGGATGTACATTCACTCTCTACATCACATGTGCCAGAGCGGTGCTTTGATTCTACCCTCCCACCTTCTGCAGGTGTCTGTCTTTCTCTCCCCCTCTCTGTCTTCCCCTCCTCTCTCCATTTTTCTCTGTCCTATCCAACAATGATGACAACAAAAATAACTACAAAAATAAAACAAGGGCATCAAAGAGTAAATAAATAAATGAAAATATTTAAAAAATAAATTCCTATGAAGATAATAATACAAATTTTAAAACAGTCTTATTTATGGAAGAGAAGAGAAAAAGAACCAGAGCATCACTCTGGCACATGTAATGCAGGGACTGAACACTGGACCTAGTGCTTGAGAGGCTACTGGCTTATCTACTTACTGTGCCACCTCCTGGGACATGGTAAAATACATTTATATATATATATTTTATTTATTTACTGAATACAGAGAGAAATCAAGAGGGATGGGGAAGATAATGAGGAAGAAAGACAGAAAGATACACCTGCAGCACTGCTTCACCACTTATGAGGCTTTCCCCCTGCAGGTGAAGAGTGGGGGCTTGAACCATGATCCTTGTGCATTGTAACACATGCTCTCAGGTAGGTGGGCCACCAGCTAGCACCCCAATAAAATAAATCTTAAAAAATATTTGAAAATAAATATTTATTAAAAGGTAACTGTGCTGAATGCAGTCTACTTGGACCTTAGTTTGCCTCTAGAGCAGAATAAGTAGATTTATAATTTAATAGTGAGCATTATCAATACATGGATACATGAAAGCAATTCAGAGTTTGGTAAGACACTATTGAAGTCAGAGGCTCCAAGGTCCCAGGTTCAATCTCTAGCACCACTATAAGTCAGAGTTGAATAGTATTCTGGAGTGGGGAAGGAAGGAGGGAGGAAGAAGAGGAGTGGGCAGTGGTGCATTCATTAAAGTGCACTTGTTATAATGTGCAAGGATTCAGGTTCAAGCCCCCAACTCTCACCTGCTTCATGGGCAGTGAAGCACAGCTGCAGGTCTCTCTCTCTCCCTATTTCTCTCACCCCTCTCAATTTCTCTCTTTCCTATCAAGTGTGTGTGTGGGGGGGTTGGCCTTGAGCAGCAAATTCATAGTACAGGCCTACACCAAGTTCTAGCAATAATGCTGGTGGCAATAAAATAAAGATAAAACAATTCATGAATCTAACATCTGGAAAGACCTCAAAATGCATTTTGGCTTTTATATATCAATCAAACATTTATGCAAGGGAGGGAAAATGCCTCTATTATCTAACTCTGGGAAAGTGATAATTAAATACCTTTAGATGTGAGAAAAGAATCTATATCATCACTAGTTTCACACTAAGTAGGGTTTGTAGGTAGTATTTATTTTTTTATTAAATTTTTAAAAAATTATCTTTGTTTATTGGATGGAGACAGACAGAAACTGAGAGGGAAGGGGGAGATAAGAGAGGGAGAGAGACAGAGAGGCACCTACAGCTCTGCTTCACCACTTGTGAAGCTTTCCCCCTGCAGGTGGGGAACGGGGGCTTGAATCTGGGTTCTTGCCCATTGTAACGTGCACTCAACCAAGTGCGCCACCACCTGGCCCCCTATGGGTAGTATTTATTATCATCTGAATCACTAAAACATTAATGTTACTAAGTTGGGTCAGATACTTTATTTATTCCCTTTTGTTGCCCTTGTTTTTATTGTTGTAGTTATTATTATTGTTGTTACTGATGTTGTTATTGTTGGATAGGAAAGAGAGAAATGGAGAGAGGAGGAGAAGACAGAGAGGGGGAGAAAAAGATAGACAAGCTGCAGACCAGCTTCACCGCCTGTGAAGAGACTCTCCTGTAGGTGGGGAGCCGGTGGCTCGAACTGGGATCCTTATGTAGGTCCTTGCGCTTTCCACCACGTCCGCTTAACCTGCTGCGCTACTGCCTGACTCCCGGGTCAGATACTTTCTAACAGTCTAGGAAATGCTTAAAACTGGTCATTAACTCCCAGAGATTAAAAAAAAAAAAACACAAAAAAAACCTGTTTCTAAGATATTTCTATTGATATCACCCCCAAGTTTGGATTTTTACCTGGTAGATGCATCTTCCACTGGGTGATGAGATTAAGGTGATGGACTGTCGATCGACCAGGTCCAATGCCTGGATGGCTGAGGAGCCAAAGACAAACTTCAGCCTGGAAACAAAAAGGCTCCATATTAGAATAACTCTCAGAGTTATTACACACACACACACACACACACACGCACACGCACACACACATATACTACCATTCTTAACATTTAAAAAAAAAAAAAAACACTAAGTGCTGGGAAATGAGCATTGAGGCTTGAGACTCTGAGGTCCTAGTTTTGATCCCTAGCATCACTATAATTTAGAGAGGAACAAAGCTCTGGTTTAATAAAGATCATGGATGGTAGGTGGTAGCACACCTGGTTGAGCCCACATGTTACCAGGCGAAAGGGCCCAGGTTCAACCCTTCCAAAGGCTCCTCGCCCACAGAGGGGAAGTTTCATGAGCAGTGAAACAGATCTGCAGGTTTCTTTTTCTCTCCCGCTCTATTTCTCTTTTTCTCTCACTCCCCAATTTCTCTCTGTCCTATCTAGTAAAGTTGAAAGAAAAAAATTTCCTTTAGAAAATCTATACTTAGAGGTCTGGGAGGTGGTGCAGTGGACAGGTACTGGACTCTCAAGCATGAGGTCCTGAGTTAAATCCCTAGCAGCATATATACCAGAGTGATGCCTGGTTCTTTCTCTCTCTTCCTAAATTTCTCATTAATAAATAAATAAAGTCAGAGAGAGAGAGAGAGAGAGAGAGAGAAGAAAATCTATACTTACCTCAAAATAAAATGTTTACTTTTTTAAATGGGAAAAGGGGTTAGGAGTTAGCTCTCTCAACAGAGAAACACTTTACCATCTATGCAAGGGACTCTAGTTCAAGCTCCCAGTCACTCCATGCAAACATCAAGCAAAGAGGAAGCTCCTTGAGCAGAGGAGCAGTACTGCAGTCTCTCTCCTTCTCTCTCACCCTCTGTTGGAGGATGGGGCCAACTGTCCTGGAAAGTCCAGGCCATTGTTTCCAGGAGGTCCAAGCGAGTTGACCCTCAACTCTCCCTTCGGGTTGAGACATTGGCAGGTTCTCCTGACCTCCTGAACTAATGATGTATGGCTTCTCCAGAATGGGGGCTACCTTTCTGCACATGCCCCTCCTCTCCCTTTAAAACAA
This sequence comes from Erinaceus europaeus, assembly GCF_950295315.1. Lineage (NCBI taxonomy): Eukaryota > Metazoa > Chordata > Mammalia > Eulipotyphla > Erinaceidae > Erinaceus > Erinaceus europaeus. Next base: position 38,635,570 of record NC_080173.1, on the reverse strand, counting down.
AGGCCATGAATCACTTTACATTGTGTTTGGCCTAACTTGAAAGCCACCACATACATTCTTGCTCAACTACCACCCCCTTGCCCTGAGGTGCCTGTAGTTTATCCCCGGGGAACTATGCACTGTGAAGCTTACGATCAAACCCTGTATGGTAATTCTTCACTTGTGATCAAATAGTTTGTAGGTCAAAATGCAGCTCTGTGTTTGGGGTAATGATTACCTTGATCTTCTACCTGGGTAATGGGTATATGTACTTGCTTTCTCTTTCAATAAATGAGTTGCCTCACTGAGGCTTTCCCAAAGCTGACTGCTTGTCTGAGTACTTTGCCCTCAACATGCGGAGCCACCCCAGGACTCCCAGGGGGCTGCTCTGACCCTCGCCTCTGCTGTCCAGGGGGTTGGGGGACCCGGAGCAGCCAGCCCACATCACTCTATGTAGGGGAAAAAAGAAGTCCACCAGGAACAGGGGGATCATATAGACTAGAAACCCCAGTAGAGTCCTGGTGACAAAAAAATAAATGAAATAGACAAAAAAGAGAGAAAAGGAAAGAGAAAAAAGGCAATAAACCAAAAATGTAGCAATGCTTATCCTTGGGTGGTTAGATTACTGATACTTTTCTTTAAATAAGATTTTCTTTATAAATATTTATTTATTCCCTTTTTTTTTTCCTTTTTTTCCTTTTTTTTTTTTAATTTAATTTTATTTATTTATTCCTTTTGTTACCCTTGTTGTTTTGTTGTTGTAGTTATTATTGATGTCATTGTTGTTGGATAGGACAGAGAGAAATGGAGAGAGGAGGGGAAGAAAGAGAGGGGGAGAGAAAGACAGACACCTGCAGACCTGCTTCACCGCCTGTGAAGTGACTCCCCTGCAGGTGGGGAGCCGGGGGCTCGAACCAGGATCCTTCCGCTGGTCCTTGTGTTTAGCACCACCTGCGCTTAACCCGCTGCGCTACCGCCCGACTCCCTATTTATTCCCTTTTGTTGCCCTTGTTGTTTTATTGTTGTAGTTATGTTTGTTGTTGTTATTGATGTCGTTGTTGCTGGATAGGACAGAGAGAAATGGAGAGAGGAGGGGAAGATAGAGAGGGGGAGAGAAAGACACTTGCAGACCTACTTCACTGCTTGTGAAGCGACTCCCCTGCAGGTGGGGAGCTGGGGGCTTGAACTGGGACCCTTATGCCAGTCCTTGTACTTTGCGCCACCTGCGCTTAACCCGCTGCGCTACCGCCCCACTCCCCTACTGATACTTTTTTACCTTTATTTTCCACAAACATAAGTATAGATTTTCTTGGCTGGGTTCAATAAAACTGAATGGTAACATTTAAAGAGCCTATATGAGGGCCAGGCAGTGGTGCACTTGGTTAAGCGCACACATTACAGTACCTAAGGACCCAGGTTTGAGCCTCTGGTCCCCACCTGCAGGGGGAAAGCTTCATGAGAGGTGAAGCAGGTCTGCAGGTGTCTCTCTGTCTCTCTTCCTCTATATCTCCTCCACCTTTTCGATCTCTGCTATCTCTAACCAACAAATAAAAAGATAATAAAAAAATAAAGAGCCCGTATGATTTGACACAAAATGAAAAAGGAAAACTACTGAGGTTTCAAAATATTCATTTTTCCAGTAAGCATATACAATAAACTATTGAATTTATTTTCGGGGATAGGGTTCTACTAACATGGAGACTACAGACAACAACAAATAAAGAACATAAGATGTGTTTATCAATCTAAAATTACAGTTAACTTTAAAATATGATCATGATCACAAAACAGGGTCTGCTAGTTGCAGAGAAATCACGCAGGTCTGAGTATCAGAGATAACCACGGTGATAAATAAAGCCACCATTATGTAATTAAGGATACTGATAAAAGATCTTAAAGTGAATATATTCATCCAGTTTTTTTTTTCTCTCTCTCTTTTCCAGCACCAAGCCTATATTGTTTTGTTTTATTCCAGACACAGAGGGACAGAGAGAAGATATGATAGGGCTATCCCACCATCCATGGAGCTTCCTCTCCATTACTGTGGCTCTTTTAACATAGTGAGGGGGAAAGAGAAAGAAAGAGAGAGAAAGAGAGAAAGAGAGACGGGGGGAGGAGAAATGCCACAGGACCACTCCACCACTGGAAGCGTCCTCATGAAGGTGCTCCCAGCTCAAACCTGGGTCCTTGAAGATAGTAAAGTGTGTGCTCTACTAGGTGAACCATCTTATAAATGAAATTTCTAAAGCCTCTGGGGTGGGGGCGAGGGCTCAGGTCCTGGAACGTGATGGCAGAGGAGGACCTAGCTGAGGTTTTATTGTTATGTGGAAATGTTATGCATGTACAAACTACTGTATTTCACTGTTGACTATAAACCATTCATCCCCCAATAAAGAAATGATAAAAAAGAAATTTCTAGATCCAAGAATGAATATATATACACACATAATATCAGTAAGATAGCTTACATGTGGTGGGGGACAGGGTGGTAGCTCTACCAGCAGAGCACATGTTAAACTGTGCAAGGACCTGGGTTTAAGCTCCCAACCCCTACCTGCAAGGGGAAAGTTTCACTGATAGCTAACAATCTATCTGACTATACAAGGCATTTCCATATTGTTCTATATACCACTTTGGTTTAACCTTGTTTTAGAAGTGGTAGCTGTTAGACTACTAACACAGGAAAAATAAATTAGAGGGGCCGGGTAATGGCACACTTGGTTAAGTACATAGGCATTATAATGTACAAGGACCTAAGTTCAAGCCCCCATCAACCATCTGCAGGAGAGAAGCATTATAAGCAGCTATTTAATTTTATTCTCCATGTTCTAGTCAACATTTGAAATAATTCTTGCTAACATTTGCCTGTTAAATTTTCCCTGTTAATCAGCTTTATAAATGGAAAGTGAATTATTGTAAATTATATTTTTATGATTGCTATCTTTTTTCAAGATTTTTTTTTTTAGGGCCAGGAAGTTAGTGTAGTGTTGGCACACAAGACTTGCATAGGAGAGGTGCCAGCTTCAATCTCCGGGTCCTTATAGTCCCATAACTCAGCAGTACTTTGACCTCTCCTCTCACAAAAATCTTTTATTCCTTTTCTAACAACATACAGTCTTTATTTTTAAAGACCTAAAAAAAGGAGAAATGGTTAAAGTCCTTCTCTCAGTTCTATCTTTCTTCCCTCTAAGACAATAACTAATAAAAGCTAAACTTTTAAAGTGGACATATATAATCATTTATTTCTATGTAGTTTCTACCGTTTTTTGCTGCTATTAGAATGAATACATTTGAAATTTGTGTACATAGGAAAATGATATAAAATTAGTATTTAAAAAATAACTATATTCTTGTTTTTCAACCATAATAACTGTCTTTTGGGAGTCAGGCTGTAGCACAGTGGGTTAAGCGTACATGGCGCAAAGCGCAAGAAACGGCATAAGGATCCTGGTTGGAGGCTCCAGCTCCTTACCTGCAGGGGAGTTGCTTCACAGGCAGTGAAGCAGGTCTACAGGTGTCTATCTTTCTCTCCCTGTTTTCCCCTCCTCTTTCAATTTCTGTCCTACCTAACAAACACAACATCATTAACAACAACAATAATAACTACAACAACAATGAAAAAAAAGGGCAACAAAAAGGAAAAATAAATAAATATTAAAAAATCAATAATTGGGAGTCGGGCTGTAGCACAGCGGGCTAAGCGCAGGTGGCGCAAAGCACAAGGACCGGCATAAGGATCCCGGTTCGAACCCCGGCTCCCCACCTGCGGGGGAGTCGCTTCACAGGCGGTGAAGCAGGTCTGCAGGTGTCTATCTTTCTCTCCTCCTCTCTGTCTTCCCCTCCCTCTCTCCATTTCTCTCTGTCCTATCCAACAACGACAACAACAATAATAACTACAACAATAAAAAAAAAAATCAATAATTGATGTTGAAAAGACATGGCTTTTGGAAATTGCCACCAAGGATACTGCTGCCTGCATGAGGAATCCATTGCTCCTCGTAGCTCTTTCTTTTTTTCTAGAGACAGAAAAATTGAGAGGGATGGGTGAGACAGAAAAAGAGACACCTCTAGCAAGCTTCACAGCTGATAAAGCTTTACCCCCCCCCACAGGTGGGGATTGAGGGCTTGAACTTGGGTCTTTGTGCATGATAACATACACTCTACTGGTTGTGCCAAATGGTTAAAAATGCAAATACAAGAAATCCAGGAGGTGTCGCAATGGATAAAGTGTTGGACTCTCAAGCCGGAGATCATGGTATAGTGCAACAGTGCATGTGCTAGAGTCATGTACAGTTTTTTCTCTCCTCTTATCTCATTAATAGACAAATTTTGAAAATAAAATTCAAACAGAAAAATATATACTTACGATAATAAATGCTCATCAGGAACTATAAAACAGGAATGGACAGAAAGTAAATTATGTTAAAAGAGTGACACAGATATAAAAAAAATCTTAAATAAAGACTATAGACAAACATTGTCTTGTGTAAGGTGGTAAATTCAATCCATGCAGTGGTACACCAGCTTATGTGCACATAGTATGAAGTGCAAGGACCTGAGCAAGGATCCCAGTTCAAGCCCCCAGCTCCCCACCTGCAGGGGTATTGCTTCACGACCGGTGAAGCAGGTCTGTAGGTATGTCTATCTTTTTCTCCCTTCTTCCTTCCTCTCTCAATTTCTCTCTGTCCTATGTAACAACAGCAACGATAACAACAGAAAAAAAGATGGCCACCAGGAGCAGTGGATTCATAGTGTAGACAACGGAGACCCAGCGATAACCCTGGAGTCAAAAGAAAAAAAAAGTTGTGGTATATACGATGGAATACTACTCAGCTGTAAGAATTTATGAAGCCACCGCCTTTGCCCCATCTTGGATGGAATTTGAAGGAATAATAAGTGAGATAAACAAGTAAGAGGACAAATACCAGAGAAAAGAAAGAAAGAAAATAAAAGAATATTGGTGAAACTTGGACTGGGTGTGCTATATATATTGCACCTGAGCAAAGGAATCTGCGCAAAGAGAGGAGAGAAGGCGATGGAGAGGGTGCTGGGGTCCTGGTGCATGATGGTGGAAAAGGACTAAGCTGGGGGTGAAAATGTTTTGCAGACACCCGTCACAGGGAGAAACATGTCAACAACTATACTGTAAACCATTTAGCCCCCTCCCCCATGATTTTTTTAAATCTTAAAAAAAAAAAAAGTTTGGGAAGATTCCTTCAGGAAAATTATCTCAGTCATCTGAAAATCAGCTTTCACTCATGTTTGTTTTCATTGAAGGCTCACTGCACAAGCCAGTCAACTTTTCCAGCTAGAGAGTGATACAGATATCTCAGCAACAAACCTTTCACCCCAGATTCCTTTTGTGTGGTGACTGAGCTTGAATCTGTGTTGTGCCATGTGCATTATCCAGGCAAGTTATCCTGTGAGTCCTTTAACCTAAACATATTCACTAGTGATATAGAACACTGATAAGAGTTTCAGGTTCAATCAATAAATATGTTTCCCCCACCCCAAAGTGGTGAACCTCTGGCTTCTAGTGAGAACGGGGGTTGAACCTGAAGCCCTTCTGCCTCAGAGGCCATGTGTAGAGCCACTACACCAAGTCAGCACTCTGCCAAATCTTTTTTTTTTTTTTTTTGGCTTCTAGGGTTATTGCTGGAGTTCGGTGCCTTGCTTTACTAATCCACTTCTCCTGGAGGATATTTTTTCCCCTTTTGTTGCCCTTGTTATTTATTTTTATTATTATTGCTGTCATTGTTGGGATAGGACAGAGAGAAATAGAGAGGAGGGGAAGACAGAGGGGGAGAGAAAGACAGACACCTGCAGACCTGCTTCACTGCTTCTGAAGCGACCCCCCTGCAGGTGGGGAGCCGGGGGCTCGAACCGGAATCCTTATGCCAGTCCTTGTTTTGCGCCATGCCAGTCCTTGTTTTGCGCCACATGCCCTTAACCCGCTGCGCTACCGCCGAGCACCTCCAAATCCCTCCCCCCCCACACACACACACACACACGGTGAACCTCAGGCTTCTGGTGAGAACGGAGTTTGAACCTACAACTCTTCTTCTGCCTCAGAGCCCACGTGCAGAGCCACTACACCAGGTCAGCACTGTTTTGTGTTTTTTTAATAGTGGTTTAATATTGATTTACAAAATAAGTTAACAGGGGTATGATTCCACACTGTTCCCACAAGAGTTCTGTGTCCCCATTCCCTCCACTGGAAACTGCGTTCTCCCTAGGTCACAGATAGGGACTATTATTTTGTAACTATGTTTATATTTGTAGGGATAGGGTAATGCCCTTACTCGAAGCACATGATAGCTTTAAGCTCAAAGCTCCAGTTTTGCTTGATATGCTGGTAACTTTTTTCACCCTGATACCGTAGAAAGGCTGTGTGCAACAGCAATAAAGGAGGAAGCCAGCAAGGAGAAAATAGCATTCCTGCCGGCCTGTATGCTTTCCAGGTCCTAAGGGTGCTTTCCCTCCAAGTGCTAAGGGCCTCACCCCTTCCGACCATTCACCCTTGGCCCTCTGAGCCTGCCCCATGGCCCCTGAAAAAATATATGTATAAAATTTTTTTTTTGCCCAACTTTTCTATGGTTTGCCTTCTCTTCCTTTCTAAGCCATACCTACACCTATTACTACTTCTGAGTGCCCTTCCTTTTTTTCTCTCTCTCAGGGTCCTGATGGAATTGGGGTTCAGAACCTTCTGGTCATCTTCCCCTAACATTTCTCTCCCTCTGGGAGTATAGACTTTTCAACGACAACAATAATAACTACTACAACAATAAAAAAACAAGGGCAACAAAAGGGAAAATAAAAAAAAAAAAACAGTTAAGGGGTCCCGGGATGTGATTCAGTGGTAAAGCACACGTCTTTCAAGTATAAGGCTGGGGGGGGGGGGCGCATCCAAAAGCAAGCAACCAAACAAGAACAAAACAAACAAAAAAGGTTAAGATAAATCCTTTTGTGGCGCGAACACCAATAAACCAAACAAAATAGATTAAGATAAACCCTTTTGAGGAGTGTTCGTCTACAACACTCAAAGTCACTCAAGTGAATAAACAATAGATTTAAGGCTCGATTTATTGTGAAACGGCTACTTCCACAATGGTAGCGTCGTTCTCACTAGGCAATGTATTTTGATTTAGATATCGCCACTTAAGCTAGAAATGTGGCGGAAAAAAATGGCTCGCATTTTGTCAGCTCGGTCCCTGCGCGTCCTCTGCTGGCCAGAGGGGGGGGAAAGGGCCCGTCACCATGCAGACCTGTTGGTCCCGGTGCAGAAAACGGTCTTCACCTAACAGTGTCTGAAAGGATTTACAAGCTAACCTAGGAAGCTGGCGCAAAGACCAGTTCAGTAACCGAGTCGCTTACTTTTAGGTCCCCCTGGGCTCCGATCCCCTCACCCTCCTGACCCAAGACCCGCAAGAGACAGCTGAGCGGCTGCCCGGACAAAGCTAGCTCTTCCCTTCCTTCCTTCCCTTTTCGTTGGGAGCAGGGACTTTGGAGAGAACCACACGGAAGAAAGCGCTGCCCGCGTCCGGAACCCGCGCCCCGCAGACCCCTACGTCACCGCCTCGCGCCTCTCGGCCAGGCGGCTTCGAGAACTGCTGACAGTACTTTGCGCGCTCTCCCGGACCGCCTCAGCCATCTCGTTCAGAAGCTCCTCCACAACCGCTGGCAACGTGGCCGCCCACAAGGTGACAGGCATGGTCACAGTACCAGATCCCAGCCCGCTCCACCACTCCAGCAACAGTCGGTGCAGGATTCCCGCCACCAACGGGAGGCGGGACGATGAGAAGTGACGTCACTGGGCATCACCGGAGCCTGCGGGCGGCAATGATGACGCAAACTCTACGACGGGGTTTGACCAATGCGGCGGGCGCTCATCGCTGGGGGGCGGGACGTCCTGGGAGCAGCCGGGCCTGCAGTGCGCAGAGGACGCAGCGGGGCCATGTACCGGCTTCTTATCCCGAGCCTGGGCGGACGCCTCCTGCGGGCTGCGGGGCGGTGCTGCTGGGTCAGCTCGGCGCCCTGGATTCCGGGGCCCCAAGGAAGCCGCGCGTCGGAGGTGAAAGCGCAGCCCATCCGAGTCCCGCCGCCGGGCCGTGGCCCGGGGCTGCTGCCACTACTAGCAGGTGAGGAGCGCGGCCTGGGTTGGGCCGGCCGGTCGGAGACTGGAGCGCGGGCCGGGCCCGCTGACCTCAGTGCCCCTTCTTGCAGCGCTCGCCTGGTTCTCGAGACCCGCGGACACTGGAGAGGAGCAGCAGCAGGCCGAGGATGCGGCGGACGAGACGGAGGCTCAGATCATCCAGCTGCTGAAGCGTGCCAAAGTGAGGCTGTCTTGCTGGTGGCCCGCGGGCCTCCCGGGTGGGCACAGGGCTCCGCACCAGGCCCCGCTTGCGGGAGGGGATTAGAACCCGTCCGGGTTGCCCAGGCCCGCAGTCGGCACCCTGCAGTCTCGATTGCAGGTGAAGCGGGCATCCACCACAGGCTGGTTCTTTTTACCAGACAGGCTGGAAGTACGGACATTAGCAGTTTTGACCCTGTGTCAAAAGGATGGTTCCAGGTTGAACCTTTAAGAAAAAACCTTTTTCTTCACATTAAAAAAATAACAAAATTCCTTCCCTCCCCTCCTCTCCAGATTTTCTCCTTTCTTCCACTGGGCTTACTGGCTGCCTCTGTATACTGCGGTGAGCTGCCAGCCTGCCATCTCCCCTGTGAGGCCCCACCTACCTCTTGAGACTCAGCAGGCCCAGACACTGACAGCCAGCATCACATCCAATGCCAATGAATAACCTAACGCTTTGCCATTAGCTTCCACTCTGCAATGAGTTCAATAAGTCAGCGTCCCATCTATTAGATTTTCAGGTTTGCAGTGCTTTTTTGCTGCTAAGGGGCTGTAGCCTTGATAAATACTCATCAACTTTTGTTGAAGTATGAATGACACTAAAGATGTACATTATGTTTCAATGTACAGTGTCCAAAACTATCATCTTTTATTTTACCAGACCACTGCTTAGCTGTGTACCAGCTGGGGATTGACCCTAGGACCTCAGAGTCTCAGACATGAAAATCTATTCCATAACCACTATGCTATCTCCCCAATTCTAAATTCTCAATATTAAATATACTCAAGCATATTACCACCACCCTCTTTTCCTTTCTTTTTTTGACCAGAGCACTGGTGGTGCCAGGAACTGAACCTGAGATATTAGGGCCTCAGACACAAAAATCTTTTGCATAACCACTATGCTCTTTCCCTGGCTCCTACTAGTAATTTTTTATTTTTAATTCCTGATACCTCACCACTGCCTTTTAATATGATTAGTTCAGCAAGACATCATGTTGCCATCAAATACAAAATATTTCTCTTATCTTCCCCCTTTTCTCTTTCTCCTGTCATACTAGCCACACTGCCACATCCTATTTTCTGTATTATCTTTACCTGCCTTGCTGCCCACCCCCATTCACCCCCCATTCAGTAGCCATTTTTGTTTGTTTTTTAGAAATGCAAATTTATCTTTTTGTCTAAAAACTTTGGATCAGGGCTGGAGACTTACCAGGTAGGGTAAGTTCGTTGCTGTGTGTTTTGCCCCAGGATCACATGGGAGTCCCAGGGCACCAAGAAAGCTCAGTGCTTGTGATTCCCCTTCCCCCCCCATCTCTTTCTATGAATGAGAAGTCACACATGGAAAATATGCTCTTGTGCAAAGAAAAAAAAATCTGAATGATTTCCCACTGTGTTTATAAATCAAATCAAAGCATTTTCCCATAGCCTATAAGACCCTACATTAGCTACCTATTTTTCAGTAATCTGCTGGCACACAATCTTCCATTCACAGATCTTCACAAATATTTTTTTCCTTTTCTTTTCTGAAGAACTGTTCTCTTTAGCCTTTAGGGCCTTTGCTCACTCACTACCCTCTGTTGTGGGCCATTCGCATCCACAGTTTCTTACTTGGTTGTCTCTTTGTCCTCTGTCCTGCCTGAATTTAACTGCCACTTCCTGGGAACACTATTTTCATTCTGGGAGATCTCTAATTACTACTTTCCATTGATTTCTTTTTTTCCTAGTTCATACCAATATTTGTGACTAAGATTTTCTCACAATGTCACTCCAGCCTGCAGGAAGAAAGATGAGGGACAAGCAGCGTTCTTATAAAATATGTAAAAATTGCGCACATCCCTGATATCTGTTTTCGTTGACCTAAATTTTGCCGTATATAGTTGCAAGTGAGGTTTACCTCCCTGTCCCCACTGTGGATCTGATGTCTGGTGCAGATTAGGAATTCAGTAAATATTTGATAAATGAGTGAATGAATAGCTTCCTTTTGTGTATTGGGATGTACAGTCATGTCTACTTTGGTCTGGTAACATACATCTGTTTTTGTTACATTTTATTCTTATTATCTCTTGTTTTCTCTTTTCAGTTGAGCATCATGAAAGATGAGCCAGAAGAAGCTGAGCTGATTTTGCATGATGCTCTTCATCTTGCCTATCAGAGTGATAACAAGAAGGCCATCATTTATACTTATGATTTGGTAACTTTCTTAACCATTTTGAGCTACTTAATGAAGACAGATTCATGAGAAGGGTTGTTAGCTTTCCTGAGTTATATTCCTGACGTTCAGATTGTTTTAAAGCTCTTTATTTTTACCAAGTTTTCTTCTGGTTTCAATTTTTTTACCCTTGAGGTAACTTATAAGTCTCCATCATAGACCAAAAAGAAACAGGTATAATTGTTAGCATTTGTTTCTTTAATGAATTGATATAAAGTTTGTCATCAATAGTTACATGAAAATTTACTCTTACTGCCATTGCTGCCTTTTGTTCCTAGAAGATGACATACTTTTTTCTATGAACTTTCATTCATATGTATATATATATATATATATAGTAAAAGGGAAGCTATAAATGAAAGGTTTTGAAATAAGTAGGAAGTGTTCTAAAATGAAAAAAAAATTGTAATTTTGCTTTCAGATGGCCAACTTAGCATTTATACGAGGCCAGCTTGAAAATGTAAGTAATGTAAATCACTTTTTTAAAAAAAAAAATTATTTTTTGGATCAAGACTGCCAGAAATTGAAAAGGGGGTGATAGAGAAAGACAGGGAGACCCCTGCAGCACTGTGTCACCATTCACAAAGCTTTCCCCATGCAGGTAGGGACCTTAGGCTTGAACCCCATTCCTTGCACATTGTAGCATGTGTGCTCAACTAGGTGCACCACTACCCAGCCCCAGTAACTCACTTTGTAATATCTTTGAGTTTATGAAGGACTAACCTCAGCCAAAGTGTATCAGTTAAGGGTACAGGCTAAACTTCTATAATAAGATCCTCATATAATAACTCAAAAATCAAAGAAGTTCAGAGGTAGCCAAACACTTAAAATTGGGAAAGATACTTTTGCTCTGTGAAGTAGTCCAGAAGCCCGAGTTCCTTCTAAGATGTAATCTTTATTTACATAGGTGAGCTGACTCATTTCCAGTCTTCAGGAAGGAAGGAAGAGAGGAATGGGGCCAAGAATCTTTTTTATAAAATACGATTTCAAAATTCACATCTATTCTGCCAGCATCTCTTGGCTACAACACCATCATATGACTACATCTAGGTGAAAATGAGGTGAACCTATTAAAAATTGAGGAGATTCTATAGCTAGAAAGATAGAGACCATTAGAAAAGTTTTCAGCTTCTGCCATAGGGGGTTTGGATAAGTTATTTTACGAAGTTTGTTTCTACTCATCACAGAAAGTGTTTAAGAGAATATGGTGCATTGGAATTTTTAGTGAGTTTTCCCATAATAAACCTAGTTTTCTCTATATGTGGTTGTGTATGTTGTGTTTTACAAGGAATTACATCAGATTAATACTTAGAATCTAGGGTCATATAGATAATAGTGGGGCCTAAGTAAAAGAGAAATCTTTTCCTTATACTTTTAGGCGGAAAAACTTTTTAAAGCAACAATGAGTTACCTGCTTGGAGGGGGCATGCAGCAGGTAAGGAATAGCATCTAGAGGGGGACCAAGTGATGGCACACCTTGTTAAGCACATTACAGTGTGCAAGGACCTGAGTTCAAGCCCCTGGTCCCCACCTACAGGGGGAAAGCATCACAAGTAGTGAAGAAGGACTGCAAGTATGTGTGTCTTCCCTCTCTATTTTCCCCTCCCCTCTCAGTTTTTCTCTGTCTCTATCCAATAATAAATAAATATTTAAAAAAAAGAAGGAATGACATCTATAATTGTTCCCTAACTGAAGTAGGTTTTTAATTTTTTTTATATTTATTTTCCCTTTTGTGCCTTTGTTGTAGTAGTAATTGTTGTTGTTATTGATGTCATCATTGTTAGATAGGACAGAGAGAAATGGAGAGAGGAGGGGAAGAGAAAGATAGACATCTGCAGACCTGCTTCATTGCTTGTGAAGCAACTCCCCTGCAGGTGGGGAGCTGGGGGCTCAAACTGGGATCCTTACGCTGGTCCTTGTGCTTTGTGCCATGTGCACTTAACCTGCTGTGCTACCACCGCCTGACTCCCCTGAAGTAGTTTTTTTTTTTTTTTTTTTAAATTTTTTTTTTAATATTTATTTTATTTATTTATTCTCTTTTGTTGCCCTTGTTGTTTTTTATTGTTGTAGTTATTATTGTTGTTGTCGTTGTTGGATAGGACAGAGAGAAATGGAGAGAGGAGGGGAAGACAGAGAGGAGGAGAGAAAGAGAGACACCTGCAGACCTGCTTCACCGCCTGTGAAGCGACTCTCCTGCAGGTGGGGAGCCGGGGTTCGAACCAGGATCCTTATGCCGGTCCTTGTGCTTTGCGCCACCTGCGCTTAACCCTCTGTGCTACAGCCCGACTCCCTCCCCTGAAGTAGTTTTAAGAAGTCTTGCTTCTGCTGGGTGGTGGCACACTTAGTGTGTAAGGACCTGGTTCCCACCATCCGCGGAAAGTGCTGTGTCTTTGTCTTTCTCCCTGTCTTCCTTTCCTCTCTCAATTTCTCTATCCCCCTTCCCCTAAAAAAAAAATCTTGCTGAAAATTTTACTCAACTCCCAATATGTGCTTTGCCAAAATAAGTAAATAAATAAATAAACAAAAAACACAAAAATTGTTTCCCTTTACGACCTGAATTAAAAAATTGCCTTTTATAGGGTCTGGGGGTAGCGCAGTGGGTTAAGTGCACATGGCATGAAGCACAAGAACCAGCGTAAGGATCCCAGTTTGAGCCTCTGGCTCCCTACCTGCAGGGGGGTTGCTTCACAAGTGGTGAAGCTGGTCTGCAGGTGTCTTTCTCTCCCCCTCTCTGTCTTCCTCTTCTCTCTTGATTTCTCTCTGTCCGATCCAACAACAACAAGGGCAACAAAATGGGAAAAAATGGCCTCCAGGAGCAGTGGAATCATAGTGCAGGCACCAAGCCCCAGCGATAACCCTGGAGGCAAAAAATTGCCTTTTGTTTGTGATAAATCATGGTAGCTAAGGAATTTATTCTTGCCTAATTCCTTCCAAAGGTATAGAGGATGATCTGAAATATTCCATGAGAAATAATCAGTTGTCATGAATTTCCTTCATTATTTTTGCCCAACAGGAAGACAATGCAATAATTGAAATCTCTCTAAAGCTGGCCAGCATCTATGCTGCTCAGAATAGGTAAGTATGGTGAGAGTCTAGGTATACCCACAGCCAGGAAATGGTGCGAACACACATTGACCCTGGGATGTTATGTAATCTTCACTTACCTACTTATCACCTGGGTTTCCAAAACACTTGGTCCCACACTCAAAAAGTGTCCCACCTCTAGTTTTTGAAATCATCCAACTTTTCCAATTTTAGCCTCTTTTCCCTTAGATTGCTGAATGGGGCATGGAGTCCTCACACCTCTGGTTGCTCCATGACAAAATTAATCTAGTTTTCTTTTCCTACTTGAACTGGGACAGGATATTATAATTAGAACTTTAGTTTAACTCTTCCTAGAAAAGGAGAAAATAGTGTGAAGCTGTTAGGAATAATGAAGAAATCATCTTGCTGATATCATTGTCAGCAGACCAGGAAGTTAGGTATAAAGTCAAATGGTCAGGGGGTTACTATAGGAGTGTCTCTGTGGTTAGCTTAGTGGGCGGTGCTTCTTAAAGCAAGTAGAAATGACCAGGTACTTAGGTTGGGGGGGGGGAACATGTAGGCAGAGATAGAGATCTTTGAATAAGAACAGGAAATTAGAACTAATTTTAAGCCCACATCCTTACATAGAAACTGTCTGCAGCTATACAGGAAAGCTTCTGCAGCTATACAGGAAAGCTTTAGAAACAATTCAGATGTGGGCCAAAGGTTAGGAACACTAAGGAGTAGGTGCTCTTGGTGCCTCAGTCTCTATAGATGGAGTTTAGAGAAGAAACAGCATGTAAGCAAAGATCTCTGTGAATTTGAAAATGAGTTTAAAACTAGCTTTTCCTAGATATTAGGGGCCAGAGGTCCTAAGTAACAATAAATGGATGACATTAAAATAAAGGGGGGAGGGGATGTGGTGGTTCGCCTAGATGAGTGCACATGTTACCATGTGCAAGGATCTGGGTTTAAGCCCCCGGTACCCACCTGCATTGGGAAAGCTTTGTGAGTGGTAAAGCAGTGTTGCAGATGTCTCTTTGTCTCTCTCCCTGTCACCCCTACCCTCTCAATTTCTGACTGTTTATATCCAATAAATAAAGATAATAAAAAAAGAAGGCAGATTTCTACCTTTTAGAGACTTGAAAATTCCCTCTTCTAGATTTGAGAGATAACTCAGTGGTAGAATATGGGACCTGTAAGTCTGAGACCCCAGGTTCAATTCCTGGCACTGCATATACCAGAAATGAGAAGGGTTCTGATCTTATGAAAGAAAATAAACTTTAAAAAAAAATGTCTTTTTCTGGGGGAAGTCGGGTGGTAGCGCAGCAGGTTAAGTGAACGTGGCACAAAGCCCAAGGACCGACATAAGGATCCAGGTTCGAGTCCCCAGATCCCCACCTGCAGGGGAATCGCTTCACAACTGGTGAAGTAGGTCTGCAATTGTCTATCTTTCTCTCCTCCTCTCTGTATTCCCCATCTCTCTCAATTTCTCTCTGTCCTATCCAATAACAACAATAATAACTACAACAGTAAAACAACAAGGGCAACAAAAGGGAATAAATATTAAAAAAAAAATTTTTTTTAATGTCTTCTTCCCCATTTTGTACTTCCTTTTTGATAATGCTGAAACCCAGATTAGGAAACTGGGGATAAAGAGTTTGTCAAAAATACATAGCAAATTGCTAATCTTTGTTTACAGGCATGAATTTGCTCTTGCTGGGTATGAATTCTGCATTTCAACTCTAGAGGAAAAAATTGAAAGAGAAAAGGAATTAACAGAAGACATTTTGACAGGTAGGGAAACCTGACTTTCCTGGATGTTGTCTATTGTCATGAAATGTCTGACTTAGAAATTAAGTGGCTTTTTTTAAGGTCTCAGCAGAGGTTTGGAAGAAGATATTTAAATGACCACTTTCTTGAGAATGTGTTCCTGCTTTATGTGTTCAGTCTTAATTATATTTCACATAGAAAATTGAGGAGCAGAAAAGGAAGGCTTTATAATACCTCAGTTCAGCAGCTAGTAAAGATGCTAGTTGATTACTTTTGGTCTCAAGGCTACACCAAGCTGAGAAAGACAAAGAAAAGCTCCTATTTCACACATTCTTCCTCATTCTGAGGGGAATAACATAAAAAATTACGCTAGGGACAGAATAGGACAGAGAGGAAGCTCTCTGGCCCATGAACATTTGGGTATCTTCTTTTTTATTTTTATTTATTACTATTTTTTTTATTTAAGAAAGGATTAATTAACAAAACCATAGGGTAGGAGGGGTACAATTCCCACCACCCAGTCTCCATATCCCACCCCCTCCCCTAATAGCTTTCCCATTCTCTATCCCTCTGGGAGCATGGACCCAGGGTCATTGTGGATTGCAGAAGGTAGAAGGTCTGGCTTCTGTAATTGCTTTCCCTTTATTTTTTTAATATTGATTTCTTTATACCCTTTTGTTGCCCTTGTTTTATTATTGTTGTTGATGTCGCTGTTGTTGGATAGGACAGAGAAGGGGAAGACGGGGGTGGGGGGAGAGAAAGACAGACACCTGCAGACCTGCTTTACTGCCTGTAAAGCGACTCCCCTGCAGGTGGGGAGCCGGGGGCTCAAACCGGGATCCTTATGCGGGTCCTTGTGCTTTGCGTCACCTGCGCTTAACCTGCTATGCTGCTGATGGACTCCCCCTTTCTGTCTTTCTTTCTTCCTCCAGTTCTTTCCTCCCTTCCTTCCTCCCTCCCTCCCTCCCTCTTTCCTTTTCTTTCCCTTTCCCTTTCCCTTTCCTTCCTTCCTTCCTTCCTTCCCTGTATCCTTGAGCATTGTAACATATGCACTCAGCCAGGCACACTGCTACTTGGTCCTCTCATTCGGTAACTCTTACTTCACATTATTTAGCCAAGAACTAGGGAGAAGCTTTAGAGTAGTCAGCTCTCTATTCCCAAAATAATGCTTAAAGCTATGAAAAAGCTGTTTGTACTCAGTATGTCTCTTGAGCATTACCAGTTTTACTTCATCACTCTGCTGAAGCCTTTATGTTTATTTTTATTTTTTTAATTAAAGATGCATTTATTTACTTAGAACCAGAGTATTACTTGGGCACATGTAATGCCAGGGATCAAACAGAGGACCTTATGCTTGCAAGTCCAATGGTCTAGCCATCGTATCACCTCCCAGGCTGAGGTAATTCATTGCCACCAGCGTTATTGCCTGCACGATGATTCTACCATTCTCAGTGACCATTTTATCCTCTTCTCCTCTTTTCTTTCTTTTTCTTACTATCTGCATTTAACCCAGTGCACTACCACCAGGCTCCCCTTCCTTTTTCTTTTTGTTTTTTAATTTTTTATTATCTACTTATTTATTGGATAGAGACAGCCAGAAATCGAGAAGGAATGGGAAGATAGGGTGAGAGAGAGACACCTGCAGCCCTGCTTCACCACTTGTGAAGCTTTCACCATGCAGGTGGGGACCTGGAGCTTGAACCTGGGTCCTTACACATTGTAATGTGTGCGCTCACCCAGGTGCACCACCACCCAGCCTCCCCTTTCTTTTTCTTATAGAAACACTGCTCAGCCACTTAGGAAACTTCTCTCCTGCAGGTGGGGAGCAGGGGCTTGAGTTCCCGATTCTTGCATATGATAATGGGCTCACTCTATGGGTGTGCCATGACCCATCCCCTCTCTCTCTTTAGACTTATTTAATTAATAATGAGAAAGAGGAGGAGGATAGAGAACTAGAGCATCACACTGGCACATGTAATGCCAGGGATCAAACTCAAGACCTCATGCTTATGGGCCTCATGCTTTATCCATCCAGGCTGCCACAATGTTTCTGTTCTTACTGTTCTTGTACATTGTATACTCATTACCATTTCCAGTCTTTTTTTTTTTTTTTTTTTTACTTCTGTTTACCTATGTTGTTCTTCCAGGGAGACCTACCTGAACTAAATCATCTCTTCCTACCATAGGGTCCTCTAACCCTTTACTTTTTCTTCATCACAATTGCAAGTTGAGATGTATGTGTATGTTTGTTGCATACTTTGTGTTACCACTACACGTATATTTTTGTGCAAGTCTTTTTAATTACTTGGCATTCTTATCAAACAGGAATGGAAACTTCATTTGCTTTGTTTAACTGCTAAATCTTGTATTTGTAGAGCAGTGCCTGGTATTCATTGGAGGCACTGAATAATTGTTAAATGAGAATACAAAAGGCTTGGCTAACAAAGACAAGTAAATAAACAAGTGCAGGGTGAAAAGTGCTTTGAGAAAATTTACAAAATGAGTGGTGGTAAATAGCATAATAGCTATGCAAAGAGACTCTCATGCCTGAGGCTCCAGAGTCCCAGGTTTAATCCCACCACACCACCATAAGCCAGAATTGAGCAGTGCTCTGGTTTAAAAAAAAAAAAAAAAAGACAGGGATAGATAGCATAATGGTTATGCAAACAGACTCTCATGCCTGAGACTTTGTAGTCCCAGGTTCAGTTCCCTGCACCACCATAAGCCAGAGCTGAGCAGTGCTCTGGTTAAAAAAAAAAAAAAAAAAAAAAAAAAAAAATATATATATATATATATATATATATATATATATATACTATATATATACACACACACACACACACACCAAACAATGTGAAATGCCCAATAGGTCACTTTTGAACTATACACACCTTTATTATCTTTCATGTTTTTTTAAAAGATTTCCTTATTGGGGTTGGGTACTTGGATCAGCTCATACAGTACATTCTGCAATGGCCCACGTCCAGGCCCTGAGTCCCCACTGCAGTGAGGATGCTTCATAGTGCAACACTGCTGCAGACATCTCTCTCCTCGTTCCCACCATACCTCTGTTTCTACCCAAATAATAAAATAAAAAAATTAAAAATATTTCCTTATTAATGAGAATGATGGAGGGGAGAGAGAATCAGAGCATTGCTGTGGCACATGTGATGCTGGGGTCAAACTCAGGATCTGATGCTTTATCCACTGCACCACCTCCCAGACCTTATGTTGTCTTATGTGTATTTTGTTTTCTCTGTTTCACTTTCCATCAAAAATAAAGAAAAAATAAGAAAGAGGCAAATGGCCACTGGGAATCATGCTGGAGTTGTACAGGCATTGAGCCCTAGTGAAGAGGAGGGCTAGGAGGAAGAAGGAGAAGAGGGGGAAGAAGACAGAGAAGAAAGAAAAAGTTTTATATAAGATCTGCAAACTTGACAGTAAAATGTATTTTCTAAGAAGAGGGCAAACTTTCTTCCTTTCCCTCTTCCTTCCTTCCTTCCTTCCTTCCTTCCTTCCTTCCTTCCTTCCAGCTCAGCTCAGCTCAGCTCAGCTCAGCTCAGCTCAGCTCAGCTCAGCTCAGCTCAGCTCTGGTTCATGGCAGTGCAGGGGACTGACCTGGGATGTTGGAGCCTCATGATTGAGTCTCTTTACAAAACTATTATGCTATCTACTTCCAATGTGAAACTTTTGTTTTTGTCTCTGTTTCTATCACATCCTATAATAAAGGAACTTCTTTTTTTTAATTTCTTTATTAGGGAATTAATGTTTTACATTCAACAGTAAGTACAATAGTTTGTACATGCATAACATTTCCCAGTTTTCCATATATTAATACAACCCCCACTAAGTCCTCTGTCATCCTTCTTGGATCTGTATTCTCCCCACCCACCCACCCCAGAGTCTTTTATGCCAACTTCAGATCAGGTACTACTTGTGTTTTCTTTCCTGATTTTGTTCTTCAACTTCTGCCTGAGAGTGAGATCATCCCATATTCATCCTTCTGTTTCTGACTTATTTCACTTAACATGAACTTTTCAAGGTCCATCCAAGAGCAGCTGAAAATGGTGAAATCACCATTTTTTATAGCTGAGTAGTATTCCATTGTATATATATATGACAACTTGCTCAGCCACTCATCTGTTGTTGGACACCTGGGTTGCCTCCAGGTTTTGGCTATTACAAATTGTGCTGCCAAGAACATATATGTACACAGATCTTTTTGGATGGATGTGTTGGGTTCCTTAGGATATATCCCCAGGAGAGGAATTGCAGGATCATAGAGTAGTTCCATATCTAGCTTTTTGAGAGTTCTCCAGACTATTCTCCACAGAGGCTGGACCAATTTACATTCCCACCAGCAGTGTATGAGGGTTCCTTTGACCGCACACCCTCTCCAGTATTTGCTGCTGTTGCCTTTTCTGATGTATGACATTCTCACAGGAGTGAAGTGGTATCTCATTGTTGTCTTTATTTGCATTTCTCTGACAATCAGAGACTTGGAGCATTTTTTCATGTGTTTCTTGGCCTTTTGGATCTCTTCTGTGGTGAATATTCTGTCCATGTCCTCCCCCATTTTTGGATGGGGTTATTTTTTGTCTTATTATTGAGATTTGCAAGTTCTTTATACATTCTGGTTATTAGCCTCTTGTTTGATGTATGGCATGTAAAGATCTACTCCCATTCTGTGAGGGGTCTCTTGGTTTGGGTAGTGGTTTCTTTAGCTGTGCAGAAGCTTTTTAATTTGATGTAGTCCCATAGGTTTATGCTTGTCTTAGTCTTCTTTGTAATTGGATTGGTTTCATTGAAGATGTCTTTAAAATGTATGCGGAAAAGAGTTCTGCCAATATTTTCCTCTAAGTATCTGATAGTTTCTGGTCTAACATCCAAGTCCTTGATCCACTTGGAATTTACTTTTATATTTGGTGAAATATAGTGGTTCAGTTTCATTCTTCTGCATGTTTCAACCCACTGTTTCCAATACCATTTGTTGAAGAGACTCTGCTTTCCCCATTTAATAGTCTGGGCACCTTTGTCAAAGATTAGATGTCCATAGGTGTGGGGGCTTACTTCCAGGCTCTCAGTTCTATTCCACTGGTCAGTGTGTCTGTTCATGTTCCAGTACCAAGCAGTTTTGATGACAATGGCCCTATAATACATTTTGAGATAAGGGAGTGTGATGCCTCCAGTTCTGTTCTTTTTTCTCGATTGTTTTGGCAATTCTAGGTCTTTCCTGGTTCCAGATAAACATTTATAGCATTTGTTCTATTCTCCTAAAAAATGTGCTTGGGATCTTGATGGGGATAGCATTAAATTTGTAGATGGCTCTGGGTAGTATATTCATTTTGATGATGTTAATTCTTCCAACCCATGAACACAGAATATCTTTCCACTTCATTGTGTCTTTTTCAATTTCCTTGAGTAGTGACTCATAATTTTGAGTATATAAGTCTTTCACTTCTTTGGTTAGGTTTATTCCTAGATATTTTATTGTTTTTGTTGCTATAGTAAAAGGAATTGATTTCTGGATTTCAATTTCTTCTAGTTTAGTTTTTGCATAGAGGAATGCCACTGACTTTTGAATGTTAATTTTATAGCCTGACACCTTACTGTATTGCCTGATGATTTCTAAAAGCTTCTTGCTAGATTCCTTAGGTTTTTCTATGTATACTACCATGTCATCTGCAAATAGAGAGAGTTTGACTTCTTCTCTTCCAATCTCTATGCCTTTAATTCCTTGCTCCTGCCTGATTGCTATGGCAAGAACTTCTAACACTATGTTGAATAGTAATGGTGATAGTGGGCAGCCCTGTCTAGTACCTGATCTGAGTGCAAATGCTTCCAGTTTTTCCCCACTGAGTATGATGTTGGCTATAGGTTTGCTATATATAGACTCCACTATCTTGAGGAATTTCCCATCTATTCCCATTTTTTTTAGTGTGTTGATCATAAAGGGATGTTGTATTTTGTCAAAGGCTTTCTCTGCATCTATTGATATGACCATGTGGTTTTTGGTCTTGCTTTTGTTGATGTGGTGGATCACGTTGATTGATTTACGCATATTAAACCAATCTAGCATGCTTGGGGTAAACCCCACTTGGTCATGATGAACAATTCTTTGAATATACTGCTGTATCTGGTTGGATAGAATTTTGTTCAATATTTTAGCATCTATATTCATCAGAGATATTGGTCTATAGTTTTCTTTTTTGGTTGTGTCCCTGTCTGCTTTTGGTATCAGAGTGATGTTGGCTTCATAGAAGCTGGAAGGGAGTATTCCAGTGTCTTCAGTCTTCTGGAAGACTTTTAAAAGTAGAGGTAATAGTTCTTCTTTGAATGTTTTGTAGAATTCATTTGTAAAACCATCTGGTCCAGGACTTTTATTTTTGGGAAGATTTTTGATAACTGTTTCAATTTCATTAGCTGTGATGGGCTACTTCCTCTTTACTTAATGTTGGAAGTTGGTAGGTATCTAGGAAATTGTCCATTTATTCCAGGTTCTCTAGCTTGGTGGCATATAGTTGTTCATAGAAGCCTTGCATGATATGTTGAATTTCTGCGGTGTCTGTTGTGATATCTCCTCTTTCATTTAGTATCCGATTTATTTGGGTCTTCTCCCTTTTTTGTTTTGTGAGTCTGGCTGTAGGTTTGTTGATTTTGTTCATTCCTCCGAAGAACCAACATTTACTTTCGTTGATCTTTTGTGTGGTTTTCTTATTTTCAATGTTATTTATTTCTGCCCTGACTTTAGTGATTTCTGTCCTTCTGGTTGCTTTAGGGTTCCTGTGTTCTTCTTCTTCCAGGTCTTTAAGATGTGCAATCAAGATGTTTATTTGTGCTTTTTCTTGTTTCCTAATGTGTGCTTGTATGGCTATGAACTTCCCTCTCAGCACTGCCTTAGCTGTGTCCCAAATATTTGGATAGCTTGTGTCTTCATTTTCATTGAAGTCTCGAAACATTTTGATTTCTTCCTTGATTTCCTCTTTGACCCAGAAGTTGTTAAGGAGTGTACTATTGAGCTTCCACATTTTGGCATTATTACTAATCTTTTGTTGGTTGTTAAGTGTTTCCACTGTGGTCTGACAAGATGCTTAGGATGATTTCAATGCTATTGAGTTTGCTGATGCTGTCTTTGTGGCCTAACATATGGTCTATCCTTGAGAATGACCCATGTGGATTTGAGTAAAATGTGTATTCCAGTTTCTTGGGATGAATGACTCTGCAAATGTCCAATAGTTCTAGTTTATCTATCTCTTCATTTAGCTCCCTTATGTCTTTATTTTCTGCCTGGATGATCTTTCAAGTTGAGAGAGTGGGGTGTTGAAGTCCCCTACTATGACTGTGTTGCTGTTAATAAATTGCTGTAGCTCTCTCAGTAGACGTTTGATGTATTTAGATGGCTTCTCATTGGGTGCATAGATGTTAATAATTGTTAAGTCCTCTTGATTGACTGATCCTCTGAGCATTAAGTAGTGTCCATTCCTATCTTTTTAAATTTTACCTATTTTTAAAGTCTATCGTGTCTGATATGAGAATAGCTATTCCTGCCCTTTTTTGTGGGCCATTGGCCTTTATGATAGTTTTCCATCCTTTCACTTTGAGTCTGTGTTTGTCTTGTTGAGTTAGGTGGGTTTCCTGTAGACAGCATATTGTTGGGTTGTGTTTTCTGATCCATCTTCTTACTCTGTGTCTTTTAATAGGTGAATTCAGGCCATTGGCATTTATTGATATCAAAGATTGAAGATATTTTAACGCCATTCTTGTAGAGTTTGAGAGTGTTCTGATATATGGCCTACTTATGGTGGTCTGACAATTTATAGGAGACCTTTCAGAACTTCTTTCAGGGCAGGCTTGGTGATAGGTGATTCCCTCAACTGTTGCTTGTCTGAGAAGGTTTTGATACCTCCATCTAGTCTGAATGACAGTCTAGCAGGACACAGTATTCTTGGTTGAAAGCCTTTCTCATTGAGCACTTGATAGATGTCTTGCCATTCTCTTCTGGCCTGGAGTGTTTGTATGGAGAAGTCTGCTGCTAATCTTATGGGTTTTCCTCTGTAGGTGACTCTTTGTTTTTCTCTTGCAGCCTTCAGGATGCTTTATCTTTATTCCTATCCATTTTAAATATGATGTGTTGTCCAGGAGGTGGCGCAGTAGATAAGGATTTGGGCTCTCAAGCATGAGGTCCTAAATTCAATCCCCGGCAACACATGTACCGGAGTGATGCCTGGTTCTTTCTCTCTCTCCTATCATTTCTCATGAATAAATAAATAAAATATTTTTTAAAAAATTTAAAAAAATATGATTGTGTCTTGCTGTCTTTAATCTGGGTTAATTCTGTTTGGTACCCACTGGGCTTCTTGAATCTTTATGTCTTTGATGTTGTCTAGACTAGAGAAGTTTTCAGTTATTATGGCCTGGAGAATGCTTTCTTCCTCTCCCTCTCCTTCTTCCTTTGGTATGCCAATAATGCATATATTGTTTATTTTGAAGTCATCCCATAGGACTCTGTTGTTGTTTTCAGTATCTCTTAATCTCTTTTTGAGATCTCTTCTTTTTTAGTTGTCTCTAATTCATCCTAGATGTTGCTAATTTTGTCTTCAGCCTCATTGATCCTATTCTCTCTCCCCTCTACTGTTTTCTGGAGTTCATCTATTTTGTTACCCTGTTCTGATACTGTTTTAGCTTGTTCAGCTAGTTGTGTTCTTAGTTCAGCTATTTCAGCTTTCAGCTCTCTAATAACCTGAGATAATGTCTTTTCTTCCAGAGGAAATTATTTTCTAAAAGTGTTAAAGGAATTAAGTATTCTAGGGTTACAGTGTTCTTCATTAAGTATTTTGTAAATGTTCACTAACCCTTTTTAGTATATGGATTAGCACCTCTGGATTAGGTTTGTCATTGGCAATTTATGAAGACTTACCCTGATGATTATTTCATATTCCCTTTGTTTTTGTTGGAGTTCATTTTTTTAAACTGGTGAATATAAGATAGAATTTTATTGTGGCTTCAATGTTTATCTCTAGTTGCTAGTGATAGAACATCTCTTCATATATTTATTGCTTATTCAGATTTCCTGCTCTGAAAATTGTCTCTTTTATATCCTTTGCTCATATTTGAAGGATTCAAGCCCGGGTCCTTGACTTGGTGCCCTTTGCCTTTTTTTGTTCTTATAATAGTGATCCAGGTTAGATGTGGGTTTGATCAGTTTATTCACTGCAACTTCAGTGTCAGATTACCTGCAGACCTGCTTTACCATCTGTTACGTAACCCCCCTGCAGATGGGGAGCCAGGGGCTCAAACTGGTATCCTTCACGCGGTCCTTGCGCTTTGTGCCATGTGTGCTTAACCTGCTGCGCTACTGCCTGCACATCTTTGGACCCACCCATGTCTGTACACACTTATAAGATATTCCTTTATGGGCCAGGGGAAGACAGCATGATGATTATGCAAAATTATTTTCATGCCTGAGGCTCCAGAGACCCTGGTTCAATCTCCCACATCACCATAAACCAGAACTAAGCAGTGCTGTGGTTTTAAAAAAAATAATAACAAAAAGAAAAAAAAAAACAGACAAACAGATAGATGTTCCTTGAGGTTTGAAGTGAAATTTAATTCAAGTACACCTAGCACATGTAGTTAGATTTTTTTTGTTTCTTGCCAGTTCACATCTCCACTAAAATGTTTCAGTGTTCTTAATGTTTTATAAGAGTTCTTTATGTATTTGAGCAGCTTTGGTTTTGTAGGCTACCTATCTCTTTGTGGCATTGTATTTACACTTTAGCTCTTTTAATATAGATTAGATTTTAAGTTTAATTTTAAATTTAATGTCATGAATGATTTCATATTTTCTCTTTTATTGTTCTAATGTTGACTTACATGTTTTAAGTATACTGTTTCACCTCACTTCGATGTTGTCATAGCATACCCATATCCCTCATCAGTTTATTGACTGCCTCATGGAGCTAGATTTCTGTTGGAGGGAAAGCATACAGTAAACACCAGTAAGCTGCGCTATTTGCAGAGATAAAGAAAATAAAGATGGAATATGGTGAGGCAGTATACTATTTTGTAGAAGGCTCAGGAAAGACCTAATAAAAAACCTGTTACGGGGGTTGGTCAGTAGCGCAGCGGTTAAGCTCATATGGCATGAAGCACAGGGACCTGTGTAAGGATCCCAGTTTGAATTCCTGGCTCCCCACCTGCAGGGGTGTTGCTTCACAGGCAGTGAAGTAGGTCTATCTTTCTCTCCCCCTCTTTGTCTTCCCCTCCCCTCTCCATTTCTGTCTGTCCTATCCAACAATGACATCAATGACAATAATAATAATAAAGCAATGCAATAATAATAATAATAAAGTGCAAGGACCGGCATAAGGATCCGGGTTTGAGCTCCCAGCTCTTCACCTGCAGGGGAGGCCCTTCACAGGTGAAGCAGGTCTGCAGGTGTCTATCTTTCTCTCCCCCTCTCTGTCTTCCCCTCCTCTCTCCATTTCTCTCTGTCCTAACGATGATGTCAATAACAACAACAATAATAACAAGGGCAACAAAAGGGAAAAGAAATAAATAATAAAAAATGAAAAATAATAATAAGCACAACTATTTAAAAAAACAAAACAAAACAAGTGCAACAGAAAGAGGTGAAAAAAAAGCTTCCAGGAGCAGTGGATTCGTGGTGCAGGCACCAAGCCCCAGCAATAACCCTGAAGGGGGAAAAAAAAACCTGTAGAATGGGAGGGGAATAAGCTAAGTGGCAATCCTGGAGGGAAGATAATTACTGGCAGAGGGGGAAACAGGTGCAAGATGGAGTATGCAATGCACAGTATTTACTCTAAACCTTGACTTCATTTTTATAGCCTGGATTATTCCATTATCTAAAATTCTTGAGGGTGAGGCTTCCTTTTTACCGTCTACTGATTCTCCCTTATGATAAAATTACATGTTTACTAGGTCTGGATTATGAATTCATGGAGCTCCAGAATGGTTTTTGCTTCTTACTAGGCACTTGAGCCCAAGCCCAAATGGCTGGTAGAAATGTAGGCATCAAAGGGCCGAGTGGTGGTGCACCTGGTTGAGCACACTCACTACAATGTGCAAGGACCTGGGTGTAAGCCTCCGGTATCCACCTGTAGGGGAAAAGGTTCACAAGCAGTGGAGCAGGACTGCAGGTGTCTCTTTGTCTCTTTCCCTTTCTATTACCTCCTTTCCTCTTAATTTCTGGCTGTCTCTAGCCAGTAAATAAATAAAGACAGTAATTTTTTTTTTAAATAAATGTGGGCATCACACTAGCATGTGGCACAGATCTATGTCAGGTCTATCACTGCTGATGAGAGTCATTGTTCACATCTAAATCTGTAAGCTCTGGTGAGGGATTGAATCTGTGATATGGGAAACAGGCACAAAAGTCTTTTGCATAACCATTATGTTGGCTCCTTTGACCCTTAAATAATATTTCTTATATATACCCAATGTATAGAAGCAGAAGAGATTTTTAAAATATCAGTCAAGTTACTAGCATCAAAAAACTTAGTTCAGTTAGGCTTTACGCCTTCCACTTCCTGACCATAGGGAATGCAGATGGTGTTATTAGCTTAGCAGACATTCTAGGATGCTTCTGTAATTTGAGTGGGCAAATACTCTTATTCAGGCATGAAAGTCTCTTTTGTATAACCATTATGTTATCTCTCCAGCACCCTGCTTCTGTTTTTTAAATGCCTATAACCATTCAAATACTTTTAACAGATTTCCTTTGTAGTCTGCCTTTACTAATTTAATATTTGATATAGTAATTATACTAAGCTGTTATATTCTTGAAATATGCAGTGGTTCCACTGGTAATATTTGGAGTAAAAAAATTTCTGTGTTGGGGCTGGAGAGACAGAATAATGGTGCTGTAAAAGACTTTTCATGCCTGAGCCTCTGTGGGCCCAGGTTCAATCCCTAGCACCACCATAAGCCAGAGCTGAGCAGTGTCTAATATTTGTATGTCTTTCTTTCTCTCCTCGCTCTCTAATTAAAATAGAATAAATAAAATACTTTTTTTTTCAAAAATTTCTATAATGAATCTCATTTGCTTCACAGACTGATTTTGATTTTAGATCAACCATTTCTCTGATTTGAGTGGCCAGGCAGTGGCACATTTGATTAAGTGCACACATTACAGTGCACAGTGAAATACTGAAATAATTTGTGAAAATGATTTAGCAGTTATTGGATAGAGACAGAGAAATTGAGAGGGGAAGGGAGATAGAGAGATAGCACCTGGCCCCAACAGTTATCTTTATTTATTTTTTTAAATTATTTTTCTTATTTATTAGAGACAGAAATTGAGAGGGGGAGATAGAGGACAGAGAGACACCTGCAGCACTGCTTCACCACTCATGAAGTTTTCTTCCTGCAGGTGGGGACTCTGGGCTTGAACCTGGGACCTTGTGCACTGTAACGTGCACTCAACCAGGTGCGCCACCACCCAGCCCCAACAGTTATCTTTAGAGTAACAGTCTCCTAAATTAAAATATTTCATTTTTTTGACATGTAGTAATCACTTTAGTTTTAAATGTTCTCAGAGATCATGATTTTTTTCCTTATATATTTTTTAGTTTTATTGCCACCAGGGTTGGGTTATCTCTGGGGCTCATTGTGACACTTGTACTGCTCTTCCCAGCAGCCATTTTCCCCTTTTCTTTTTTCTTTTTCTTTTGCTTCCAGGGTTATCACTGGGACTCAGTGCCTGCACTACTAATCCACTGTTCCTGGAGGCCATTTTTTTTCTTTTGTTGCTCTAGTTTATCGTTGTTATTGCTGTTAATCATTGTTGTTGTTATTGCAATTAGGTAGGACAGATAGAAATCGAGAGAGGAGGGAGAGAGAAAGACAGACATACCTGCAGACCTGCTTCACCACTTGTGAAGTGACCCCTCTGCAGGTGGGGAGCTGGGGGCCCGAACCAGATCCTTACACAGGTTCTTAGGCTGTGCATCATTTGCACTTAACCCACTGTGCCACCACCCAGGCCCCACCCCCTTTTATTTCTTACAGAGAGAAATTGAGAGGGGAAGAAGAGATAAAGAGTAAGAGAGAAAAACATCTGTAGACCTGCTTCACTATCCTTGAAGTGTCTCCCCTGCACGTGCAGGGTAGGGGTTCAAACTCAGGTCTTTACACATGGTAATGTGTGCTTAACCTAGTGTGCCACTACCCGGCCCCCAGAGATCTTGAATTTTAGTATCTGTATGGTATTCTAAATCTTTCCAGTTACAAATTACATTTTATTTATGCCATAATACGGTATATTAAACTGCTCCTTGATTTTGTAACTTTTGTTCAGCTTTTTAGAGTATTTTTTCTTTACTTCCTTTTAATGGAAAAAGACAAAATCTTTAAGTAATTAACAAGTATGAGTTGTTAACCAAAATATGCCTTTTTTACATTTAGAAAGATGTTTAGAAATTGTAGGGAATCAGAGCTAGTGCACTGTCATTCATTACATTCAGTGTATTTGTCTTATTTTTATCTGGTGCTGAGGATTGAACCCTGTTGTTTTCACCGGGCTATGTTGTTTTCGCCGGGCTGGCTTCACGGGCGGGTAACAGACGACCAGGGACTCATGGTTGAGCTGTAGGCAGTATCTCTTTATTCATGCAGGACGCAGCACAATCTAAGCCGAGCTAAGCTAAACTAACAACTACAAATAACAATCTTGTCCTTATAAATATACTAGCCCAAGGGTGGGAACAGGATGCGACGCAGAGAGGGTGGAGAGAAAAGTGACTGGTGAAAATCAGTGTGAGACAAGGAGAGGGGGCAGAGCAAAAACATATCATGAACCAGTGGGGATTGAACCAATGCCCTGTAGTGGTTATGTAAATAGAATACAGTGGTTATGTAAATAGAATACAGTGTTAAGCAGGGGGTATTAAACCAATGAAACAAAAGGGGTCTCATGCATACCAACAGAACCCCAGGGTCTCCCACGTGCAGGGAATGCACTCTTACTGAGTGACTTCCCTGGGTATGTTCTGCTTTTTTATATTGGTTATATTTATCTATAATTTTTATGCTTTTTATATTTATACAACAAATTCATCTCTATTTTTTGAAAATAAACATCTGATCATCTATTTAAAACTACTCCCAATGATAATTTTACTTATTCTTTATAAGTAAGCCAAAGTAAGTAATGTTGAATTTCTACTTAAAGTTTTCCACATATTCATCTCAATATTCCAAAAGCTGTTTTCACTTACCACAATCACACAGCTTTACTTAAACTATCTCTTCAATATACTGTTGTTCATTAATATAATCTTTAAGCTTTGTTAGGCCATTTGTAAGTTTCATGAAACTTTGGAGATATGGAAGGAAATGTGCTTGAAATGAATGGTAGATTTTCTAGCATGAGTTGAGTTGAACATTTCAGTTATATGTCTAAATAACATTATATGTGTTGTTATCCGAAGGATTATTTTCCTTGGGTCCATTATATAAACATTTACTGTCAACTGAGCAGTTTGTAGTTTTGTTGTAGCCTAACTTACCACTGTATCTACATTATTTGTATCTTTCTGAAATCTTTACTTATGCAATTTGCTGTTGGATACTATTCTAGATTTGTATTGTCTGGCTATTTTTATGTGGTATTGCTTCTTCTAGTAAATTCTATAATTTGTTGAGGTATTATATCATTGCTGCATTTATTGTTCTTCAAAAAAATTTTGTTAAGAGAGAATTGTAGCATCACTCTTGGACATGCTGCACCACTGGGGATCGAACTTGGGACTGCATGCTTTTAAGTCCAGAGCTCTAGCCACTGCCTTTTTTTTTTTTTTTCAATCTTTATTTTTATTTATAGGATTAAACACAGCTAGAAATTGAGAGGGAAGGGAATGGGAGGGAGACAGAGAGACACTTGCAATGCTGCTTCACCACTCACATCACAAAGCTTTCCTCCCTCCAAGTGGGAACTAGGGGCTCAAACCTGTGTCATTTCTTGGGCCACTATCCTTCAAGTATTTTTAAATGTTCTTTAAATATGGCTTATGACTTTCCATATCAGAATTCTGAGTATTCGCCAGTTTCTTACTATGTTGCTTTTGTCATGCATGAATATCTTTTAAGTGGCCCAGTAATTTTTGTTGTTTTTGTTGTAACTCTAAAACAAATTTTCTATTAAATTAAATTAATTAATTAATTAATTAATTTTTTAACCAGAGCACTGTTCAGCTTTGGCTTATGGTGGTGCGGAGGACTGAACCTGGGACTTTGGAGCCTCAGGCATGAGAGTCTGTTTGAATAACCATTATACTATCTACCCTCCTCCCTAAAATTTTCTAAGCAACTTGTTTATCTTCACTTGTTTCTGCTAAATATTAGTTTCCAACTTATTTAAAATTTTGGGGAAAGTTTCACAATTCCAGGTATTTTTGAGTATCTCATTGAATTAAAGGTATGAATCCACCTAAATTGTCACTGCTTGATACTAAAGATTAGGAGTATTGAAATGATATGAAACATTCAGTGAGCACATGCTACCATGCACCAAGACTCTGATGCCCACCTTTAGGAGGTCCATAGGGGGGAGCTTCACAAGCAAAGGAACGAGCAGTATGTCTCCTCTTTCTCATCCTTTATTTAAAAGTAAAAATACACTCCATGGGTTTTATACTATTAGAAATCTGTTCATTTGATATCACTTTTTTTCTTAGTAACAGTAGTATATTTGTTATATTCTTTTCTTCTTCTTCTTCTTTTTTTTTTTTGCCTCCAGTTATTGCTGGGGCTCCGTGCCTGCACTACAAATCCACTGCTCCTGGAGGCTATTTTTTTTCCCTTTTGTTGCCGTTATTGTTTATTGTTGTTGCTATTATCATTATTGTTATTGCTGCCATTGTTGGATAGGACAGAGAGAGAGAGGAGGGGAAGACAGAGGGGGAGAGAAAGACACCTGTAGACCTGCTTCACCACTTGTGAAGCGACCCCTCCCCCCCTTGCAGGAGAGCAAGGGGAGCCGGGCTCAAACAAGGCTTCTTATGCTGGTCCTTGTGCTTCCTGTCATGTGCGCTTAACCTACTACACCACTGCCCAGCCCCTACTTGTTATATTCTTTTTTTAAAAAATATTTATTTTAATTTTTTTACATTTATTTATTTATTTTCCCTTTTGTTGCCCTTGTTGTTTATCGTTGTTGTTATTGCTGTCATTGTTGTTGGATAGGACAGAGAGAAATGGAGAGAGGGAGGGGAAGACAGAGAGGGGGAGAGAAAGATAGACACCTGCAGACCTGCTTCACCACCTGTGAAGCAACTCCCCTGCAGGTGGGGAGCCGGGGGCTCGAACCGGGATCCTTATGCCGATCTTTGTGCTTTGCGCCACCTGCGCTTAACCCGCTGAGCTACGCCTGACTCCCATACTTGTTATATTCTAACACTGCTTTGTTTTTTCTAGTAGAAGAGAAAGTGAATACTTACCTCCTCCTTGGTATGTGCTTAGATGCCTATGCTCGATACCTTCTGTTCTCCAAGCAGCCATCACAGGCACAGAGAATGTATGAAAAGGCTTTGCAGATTTCTGAAGAAATGCTAGGAGATAGACACCCACAGGTAAGAAAAAGAAACATGATGAATGATTATAAACCAAAAGGTTCTACAATGTATGGGTGTGAACTGGGAAAAGGTAATCAGCAAGTAGTCCTATCCTTATTTTCCTGCTACCACTCCCGTTTGGTTAAAAAAATGAGACTGCTGATAATTAGATCTGCCTAGAACATTTTAAAAAATATTTATTTATTTATTCCCTTTTGTTGCCCTTGTTGTTTTATTGTTGTAGTTATTGTTGTAGTTATTGTTGATATCATTGTTGTTGGATAGGACAGAGAGAAATGGAGAGAGGAGAGGAAGACGGGGGTTGGGGGGGAGAAAGATAGACACCCGCAGACCTGCTTCGCCGCTTGTGAAGCGACTCCCCTGTAGGTGGGGAGCCAGGGGCTCGAACTGGGATTCTTATGCTAGTCCCTGCGCTTTGTTCCATGTGTACTTAGTCCGCTGAGCTACCACCCGACTCCCTGCCTGGAACATTTTACAAGAGCAATGCTTTACGTATCAGAGTAGCCATTCAAAACAGCTTCACCTAAGGTTTTAGCAGTTACCTGTGCTATTTGGGTGCACCACAGTTCACAGCACCCTATTGTAGAATACTGCATCTTATGAGGAACAGATCCTTACCTCTTGTTGCACAAGTAAAGTGCTGGTGCAGCAAAGGAAGAAGAGACACTAAGCAAAGTTGAAGAACTAGGACACAGAATTTAAGCAAAAAACAAAATAATGGGGGGGGCAGGCGGTAGCACAGTGGGTTAAGTACACAGCTTGAAGCGCAAGGAGTGGTGTAAGGATTCTGGTTTGAGTCCCTTGCTCCTCACCTGCAGGGCATTGCTTCACAGGCAGTGAGGTAGGTCTGTGGGTGTCTGTCTTTCTCTCCCCCTCTCTGTCTCCTCCTCCTCTCTCAGTTTCTCTCTGTCCTATCCAGCAACAACAATAACAGCAACAGCAATGGGGAAAAGGCCTCCAGGAGCAGTGGATTTGTAGTGCAGGCATAGAGCCCCAGTGATGACCATGGAGGAAAAAAAATAATAGTAGTAATATATGAGTCTTAAAATCTTCTATTATTTTATTGGTTAGAGACAAAAATACAGAGTGAAAGGAGAGATAGACACACACATACACACCACACTCCCCTGCAGCACTGCTTTACCATTTGTGAAGCCTCCCCCCTGGGATCAGGGGCTTGAGACCAAAGTTTTCTTTTTTTTTTTTTTTTTTTGTATCAGGGGTGTGGGATGAACAGAAACCTCTATCATACAGGCATTTTTAAAAAAGAAACTGGCACAAACATGGAGAAACAGTTAAGCAAGTAACAAGAACCAGTGTGCTGCCAAGGGAAGGCCTGAGGGGGCCATTTTTTTTGCCTCTGTGGGCAAAACTTTATCAGCTTAAAAAAAAACATTTCTTGACTCTGGGGGGTGTACTTGCCTCGACAGGCATTTGCATGGGGCGGGGAATGGCCTAGAGTCCCAAAGGCAGCTGGCTGTAATTTACTTACTATGAAACAAAACTTGTTATTAGCATAACCATAGCGCAATCTAACGTTTCTAATAGAGAAGGAATTTGAGACTTTTACATATCAACAACATCTTTTTAACCTTTTGATACACCCATTCAAGATGGAGACACACCCTAGGTGTGCGCAGGAAAGAAAACCTCAGGCATGAGAATAATTAGCATAGCCATTGTGTAATCTACCATTTCATTTTTTTTTTTTTTAATAATTTATTTCTTTATTGGGGAATTAATGTTTTACATTCAACAGTAAATACAATAGTTTGTACATGCATAACATTCCCCAGATAACATTCCCCAGATTCCCATTTAACAATACAACCCCCACTATGTCATTCATCATCTTTCATGGACCTGTATTCTCCCCACCCACCCACCCACCCCAGAGTCTTTTACTTTGGTGTAATACTCCAATTTCATTTCAGGTTCGACTTGTGTTTTCTTTTCTAATCTTGTTTTTCAACTTCGGGCTGAGAGTGAGATCATCCCATATTCATCCTTCTGTTTCTGACTTATTTCACTCAACATGATTTTTTCAAGGTCCATCCAAGATCGGCTGAAAACAGTGAAGTCACCATTTTTTACAGCTGAGTAGTATTCCATTGTGTATATATACCACAACTTGCTCAGCCACTCATCTGTTGTTGGATACCTGGGTTGCTTCCAGGTTTTGGCTATTACAAATTGTGCTGCCAAGAACATATGTGTACACAGATCTTTTTGGATGGATGTGTTGGGTTCCTTAGGATATATCCCCAGGAGAGGAATTGCAGGGTCATAGGGTAGGTCCATTTCTAGCCTTCTGAGAGTTCTCCAGACTGTTCTCCACAGAGGCTGGACCAATTGACATTCCCACCAGCAGTGCAGGAGGGTTCCTTTGACCCCACACCCTCTCCAGCATTTGCTGCTGTTACCTTTTCTGATGTATGACATTCTCACAGGAGTGAAGTGATATCTCATTGTTGTCTTTATTTGCATTTCTCTGACAATCAGAGACTTGGAGCATTTTTTCATGTGTTTCTCAGCCTTTTGGATCTCTTCTGTCCATGTCCTCCCCCCATTTTTGGATGGGGTTATTTGTTGTCTTGTTGTTGAGTCTGGCAAGCTCTTTATATATGTTGGTTATTAAACTCTTATCTGATGTATGGCATGTAAAGATCTTCTCCCATTCTGTGATGGGTCTCTTGGTTTGGGTAGTGGTTTCTTTTGCTGTGAAGAAGCTTTTTAATTTGATGTAGTCCCATAGGTTTATACTTGCCTTAGTCTTCTTTCTGGGCTCTCAGTTCTATTCCACTGGTCAGTGTGTCTGTTCATGTTCCAGTACCAAGCAGTTTTGATGACAATGGCCCTATAATGCAGTTTGAGATCTGGGAGTGTGATGCCTCCGGTTCTGTTCTTTTTTCTCAAGATTGTTTTGGCAATTCTAGGTCTTTTCTGGTTCCAGATAAACATTTGTAGCATTTGTTCTATTCTCCTAAAAAATGTGCTTGGGATCTTGATGGGGATAGCATTAAATTTGTAGATGGCTCTGGATAATATATTCATTTTGATGATGTTAATTCTACCAACCCATGAACATGGAATATCTTTCCACTTCTTTGTGTCTTTTTCAATTTCTTTGAGTAGTGACTCATAATTTTCAGTATACAAGTCTTTCACTTCTTTGGTTAGGATTACTCCAGATATTTTATAGCTTTTGTTGCTATAGAAAAAGGAACTGATTTCTGGATTTCAATTTCTTCTAACTTAGTGTTTGCATAGAGGAATGCCACTGACTTTTGAATGTTAATTTTATAGCCTGACACATTACTGTATTGCCTGATGATTTCCAAAAGCTTCTTGCTGGATTCCTTAGGTTTTTCCAGGTATACTATCATGTCATCTGCAAATAAGGAGAGTTTGACTTCTTCTCTTCCAATCTGTATGTCTTTAATTCCTTGCTCCTGCCTGATTGCTATGGCAAGAACTTCCAACACTATGTTGAATAGTAATGGTGATAGTGGGCAGCCCTGTCTAGTACCTGATCTGAGGGGAAATGCTTCCAGTTTTTCACCATTGAGTATGATGTTGGCTGTAGGTTTGCTATATATAGACTCCACTATCTTGAGGAATTGTCCATCTATTCCCATTTTTTGTAGTGTTTTGATCATAAAGGGATGTTGTATTTTCTCTGCATCTATTTATATGACCATGTGGTTTTTGGTCTTGCTTTTGTTGATGTGGTGGATCACATTGATTGACTTACGTATATTAAACCAACCTTGCATGCCTGGGATGAACCCCACTTGGTCATGATGAACAATCTTTTTGATATACTGCTGTATCCGGTTGGCTAGAAT
Source organism: Erinaceus europaeus (assembly GCF_950295315.1). NCBI lineage: Eukaryota > Metazoa > Chordata > Mammalia > Eulipotyphla > Erinaceidae > Erinaceus > Erinaceus europaeus. Next base: position 38,599,792 of record NC_080173.1, on the reverse strand, counting down.
TTTGTTAAATATTTTTGCATCTATGTTCATCAGAGATATTGGTCTGTAGTTTTCTTTTTTGGTTGTGTCCCTGTCTGCTTTTGGTATCAGGGTGATGTTGGCTTCATAGAAGCTGGCAGGGAGTATTCCAGTGTCTTCAATCTTCTGGAAGACTTTTAAAAGTAGAGGTATTAGTTCTTCTTTGAAAGTTTTGTAGAATTCATTTGTAAAACCATCTGGTCCAGGACTTTTATTTTTGGGAAGATTTTTAATAACTATTTCAATTTCATTAGATGTGATGGGCCTGTTCATGTTATCCACTTCCTCTTGACTTAGTTTTGGAAGTTGGTAGGTATCTAGGAAATCATTCATTTCTTCCAGGTTCTCTAGCTTGGTGGCATATAGTTGTTCATAGAAGCCTTGCATGATATGTTGAATTTCTGCAATGTCTGTTGTGATATCTCCTCTTTCATTTAGTATCCGATTTATTTGGGTCTTCTCCCTTTTTTGTTTTGTGAGTCTGGCTAAAGGTTTGTCGATTTTGTTCACTCTTTCGAAGAACCAACATTTACTTTCATTGATCTTTTGTATGGTTTTCCTATTCTCAATGTTATTTATTTCTGCCCTAACTTTAGTGATTTCTGTCCTTGTGGTTGCTTTAGGATTCCTTTGTTGTTCTTCTTCTAGGTCTTTAAGAGACCAAAGTTTTCTTTTAAGAATATTAAGCATATTGAAATTACTTCTTGGGACTGGGTGGTAGCACACCTGGTTAAGCCTACACATTACAGTGTACAAGGACCCAGATTTAAGCCCTTTGCTCTCTTACCTGCAATGGGAAAGTGGTGAAGCAGGGCTGCAGTTGTTTCTTTGTCTCTCTGTCTTCCCGTCCCTCTCAATTCCTGGATGTCTCTATCCTATAAATAAATAAAGATAACCAAAAAAATGAACTTTCAACTTGAAACCACTTCTTTGTGTTTCTGTCAAATTCTTAGAGGTAGTGGATATTGCTTTGTTTGTGAATGCAACATAGGACACAAAATTTGAACTAGTCTGAATATTTTACAAGGTTAGAGTAATTGAGCAAGGCAAAACGGTTATGGTGGTCCAGGAGGTGACGCAGTTGACCTCAAGCATGAGCCGAGTTCAAACTCCAGCAGCACATGTACCAGAGTGATGTCTGGTTCTTTCTCTCTCCCTTCTTTCTCATTAACAAATATAGAAAATCTTTTTTAAAAATGTGGAAGATAGAAATTTGGTCTATAAATGATTTCCTGGAAAGAGACTGTACAAGTCACCCTAATTGAATATCATTGAGGAATAACAGCAAGGCAGACATGGAATTAAAGTCATCACATATTAGAGTAAGGGTTATTGCATCAAAGCAAAGGATTCTGGGGAAGGAAATGTGGAAGAGAACTTTGGGGTCCTGGTGCATATGAAATTATACTCATGTGTCATTGACTGCACTGTAAAGCATTAACTCCTTCAATAAAAATATTTAAAAAATAAAGGTTAAAGCATAATTTATATGGGCCTTGTTAGTACCAATAAGTGTTACATAATGGGAATCTTCCTAAAATGAGATGTTTCTTCTCTATGGACCTCAAAGTCAGTAGTAGAAATGATGTTAATAAAACAGCAAAGCTTCATAGACTGGCTTCTCAGGATTGCTGAACCTGAATGAGATCACAGTTTAACATTTTTTTCCCTTTTGTTTTTTATCATTGTGATTATTACTGTTATTGATGTCGTTGTTGGATAGGACAGAGAAATGGAGAGAGGAGGGGAAGACAGAGAGGGGGTGAGAAAGATAGACCCTGCAGACCAGCTTAACCGCTTGTGAATTGACCCCCTGCTGCAAGTAGGGAGCCAGGGGCTTGAACTGGGATCCTTTTGCCAGTCCTTGCACTTCGTGCCATGTGTGCTTAACCCACTGCACTCCCGCCAAACCCCCTAGTTTAATGTTTTTTAACTGTTATTTCTCATTTGGTACTTCTAGTTTGATAATTAGTTATATTAAGGGGCCAGGCAGTGGTGCACCTGGTTAAGTGGTCACATTATAAGTGCACAAATACCTGGGTGCAAGCCTCTGGACCCCACCTGCAGGGGGAAAGCTTCATGAGTGGTGAAGCAGGGCTGCAAGTGTTTCTCTTGTCTTTCTACCTCCCCCTGCCCTCTCAACTTCTGTTTCTGTTCAATAATAAATAAATAACAATATTTTTAAAATATTAGTTATATTAATAAATTCTCATTTTGATCCTTAATTTCTAGAATTATATAATCCTCCATAGCGAAAGTAATGCTGTTCACTGTATAGTGTGAATGATAAATGTACATGAATTGTTAATTTTGCCCCTCAGTTTGTGGAATGATGAAATCTTAATTATTGGTTGTCAGAAAAGTCATGGTCCATTTTTGTTTCTCTATGCAGAGAAACAAATTCAGAGTTCATAAAAAAGAATTAATGTCAAACCTGTATAGGTATATGTTTGAGAACAAAAACTTTGTTTTCCCTCTCATGTATATAGACAATTGTTCTACTGAGTGACCTGGCCACCACCCTGGACGCACAGGGCCTTTTTGATGAGGCCTTTGTTTATGTGCAAAAGGCATCAGATCTGGCAAGACAGATAGAACATCCTGAGCTACACATGCTGCTCCGCAACCTAGCAGCAATTCTGATGCACAGAGGTAGGGAGCTATGAATCCTGACTTGCTTTAGGGAGGGATATCACTGGATTTGTAAATCTGTAAAATGATGCTTGGGGAGCACAGGGGGGCAGTGAGGAAGCTCCTGAAGTGAGAAGGCAGAAAAGGGATGTATATTTAGTTGAAATCGATTATGCTCCATTCACATAACTTCTATAGTTCTGAAGCACTAGCTAGCCTATTACGCTTACATCAGGTTTGAGAAAACTATCAGTTTATCAGTCATACTATGCCATACTGCTAATGTTGAAATTGATGAAAATTACAGCCTCACCTGTAATTTTCAGAAGCCTGAAAAGACAAAACTCTTTAACCACACCACCAGCAGTGAAGTCCTTGGCTAATGGAGTAAGAGTTCAGGGTTCAATGGAAAGTAATTCCATAGGCTGAGCTTCTGAGCCAGCTTGTCAAATGGAGGTGACATGAAGCATCACCAGCCTGCCATTTAAGCACACAGTGAATTAGAAGTATATCATCGCTAGTGTTTTCAGAATTGCTTTGAAAAAACATCTTCTTCTCCCTTTTCTCGGGCTGTTTTAGAACGATATGCACAAGCAAAAGAGATCTACCAGGAAGCACTGAAGCAAGCAGAGCTGAAAAGAGATGAGGTTTCTATACAACACATCAGGGAAGAGTTGGCTGAGCTGTCAAGAAAAAGCACTCTGATTTAACTTTGTCAAGCCATAAATCCCTTTTTATCAGTGAATTTCCAGTAACCACTATTAGTCCAGTCTCAATGACATCCAAATCAATGGTTATATCATGTGCCCTTGATATTCAAGTTTCCATTTATTATTCTGCCTCAATATATATAAATGCAAGATGTGCAGATAGATGTTCTTACCTTAGTAGTCTTGTGGAGAATCATTTGCCTAAGGGAATGGCAATTTTTATTTATTTTTTTGCCACCAGAGCTGTTGCTGAGGCTTGGTGCCAGCACTACAAATCCACTGCTCCTGGTGGCTATTTTTCCATTTATTTTCTTCTATTTAATTTGATAGGACAGAGAAATATTGAGAGGAGTGAAGATAGAGATGGAGATATACACCTGCAGATGTGCTTCACTCTTCGTGAAGCATCTACCCTGCAGTTGGGGAACAGGGACTTGACCTCAGGTCCTGTGCATGGTAATACATTGCTTAACTGGATGTGACACCACCTGCCCCCAGGAATAGAAAATTTTTTTTAGTTAACACAAAGGAACACTATTTTTATTATTATTGATATATATTTGGAAAGGGATGTAAGTGGGACTGATTCTCTTTCCTATATACATACATATATCTTTGGTGAAGGAAACTCTGTATACACTGCCACTTTTCTTTTAAAGAAAACAAACGTTTTGACTTGTAAGAATGAGTGCCAAATGATGCTTTTCAGTTATAAAATATGGTTAGGTGCTGTCTGTGCTGGTCTAAGTGTAGTTATTGATTAAGATGGTGTGGTGCCTATGTCAGGCATCTCAATTGTGAGATACTTTCTTGTCCACTGATTTGCTGCCCTTCTTATTTTTTCAATATCTGGCAGACCAGAGTACCTGTCTCATGAATAAAGGGGATTACGGTGAGTCACTTTTTTAATTATTTCACAAAGCCAGTTTGGAATTTAACATAAAGGAGAAAAATATCCTAGTTTGCTGTCAGCACCCAATATGAAGCCTTACTGTAGGAATTATGCACTTGAGTCTGATACCATTTGATTATAAATAAAAGTGAATTGTATGTTTTTGTATTTATCTGATTACATATAGTTGATAAAAGAGAGTTACCATGTGATCTCTTGTCTGTACTGAGCACTCACCTTTTTTAACTTAATGTAAGGTACCTGAGCTTTTAAAGATGCATAGAAAGGTACAGACTGAGCTGTACCCCAAATTTTCTCACGAAACTTTCAGGGCAGGATTCTACAAGCATGGTGTTTAACACCTCCCTAGTAATTTCTTCCCCCACCCTCAACCCACCTAAAACACACACAGTGTTGGGGAATGAAATCATTGTGGGATACTGGTAAGCAATCTTCCCAAGCTGACATTTTCACTCTATGTGGAGAGGGGGAGAAACAGAGAAAGAAAGACATCTCAACACCACTCACTGTCTGTGGAGTTCCCCCAGTGTTGTCAGGACTTGAACCCAGGAACTCATGCATGCTAAGGCCAGTGCTCTAGTAGGTGAGTGGTCTCCTAATTCCACTCCCTAGTAATTTCTGGTATGCATTGTGGGTATGCATACCAGAAATCTGGTATGCATTAGAAGAACTGTTGAACTGGATCCTAGTTATGGGTTTATGACTTTGAGTTTCAGAATCCTTATCTGCTAAGTAAAGATACAAATGAAATTCTCTTAGCTTTTAGAGAAGATCATGATTTAAGGTCATATGACCTTAAATTAATAGACTGCTATTAAGATGTATACTGTGTGTTTTAACTTAACGAGGAGAAAGGCATTTTTTTTTCTAGATCCTGTGGAGGAGTTCCTTTGACTATTGGGGTATAAGTGGGACTTATGTACTTACTAAGAGGAATTCTTTCACAGTAAACTAGAGCCTATACAACTTTGTATGTATCTGTAATCTTTTCAGTTCTCATTTAAAAAAAAAGTAATTTACTCAAGGGTTAATAAAAACCCTGGGGCAGGGAAGATAGCAAAGATATTCTCATGCCTAAGGCTTCAAAGTCCCAGGTTCAATCCTCAGCACCATCACAGCCAGAACTGAGCCATGCTCTGTAGAAAAATAAATAGGGAGCCAGGTGGTTGAGCACACATTACAATGCACAAGGACCCAGTTTCGAGCCCCAAGTCCCCACCTGCAGGGGGAAGGCTTCACAAGTGGTGAAGCAGGGATGCAGATGTCTGTCGCTCTCCCTCTCAACCCATTCCCTCTCAACCCATTCCCTCTCAATTTCTGGCTCTCTCTATTCAATAAACAAAAACAATAAAAAATAATAATGCCCCTAATGTCCAAATCCTCTTGGGGTTAAACTGAATCTCTCTTTAATCATCACTAGGGCTTCACTCCTCTAGGTCAGTCAACTTTTTCACAGGTATATATGGAGAGAGAGACAGAGAGAAGGAAAGATAAAAAGCTCCCTCTGGTCTGGTCGGGGTCAGGCTTGAACCTGTATTGTACACATGACAAAGCAGCACACTATCCAGATGGCTATTTTGATGGGCTGAAAAGCAGAATTTTTTTATTTGTAGACATAAATTTCTTCCCATGTTCTAAGTTCAGCTATTGTTTACCACCTACCTACTTTATCTAATCAAGACTAACCCAGAATCTGTAGCATAAGTCATTTTAACATAGACATGATTTTTTAAAATAACCCATAAATTAATGGTATTAATGCACTGGAGTGTTGAAAGGGCTTAAGTTATAATTATTAATAACAATTATTATTGAATAGTAGTCAGCCACTCACCTGCACTGAGAATGTTTTCACCTTTGCACAACTGGTGGGGTTTCTGAAAGGTTTTTCATTCTAGGTTTAAGAATTTTTGCTCCTCTATAATTATTTAACTCGTGATCCCAATGCTGGAGAAGTTGTAGGAGTTTTCAGAGAGACAGACTCTTCTAGTTGGTTTCCTCATTCAAATTCATTTGCATTGTTGCAAAACAAGCTAGCAAAGCAGGAGGAGAACTGATACTCTTTACTAACAGGTCTAAATTCAAAATGAGTTGCTAAAAATAACATTAAAATTATTTGAGTCATAGTATGTCACTATTTTCCAGGGTATAAATATTTTAAAATTAAGTTTACTCAGCATACTAAAATTAAAGCATTATGAAACTTCCAATCATAAGCATGCACTGGAAATTGGCCTGTTTTAATACTTCTGCATACATTATTTAGGAAGACCTTGATTTAGTTGTGAGGCCCAAATATCACACATAAGGATGTAGGTTGAGAATGCTGAGATCTCAGCCTATCATGCCTCAGTTTATAGCTAAGTTAGCAACAAACCCTGTCAGTCTTGCTGAGGTGACCCTTTTCCCCCTTGCAGATGGTTTGCTCACATGATAAGCCATGTGAGAATGCTGTTCTTTCATTGTTCTAAGAAATAATATTGGAGTTCATCTCCCATTCTGAAATATCTCCTCCATGTGACAGTAAATGAAGTTCAACACACTTTGCATTGTGATGAAGATGGGAGTGAGTGGTTAACAGTTGCTCACCTTGGGACCCTCCAGTAAGAAGGTTAATTCTTGAAAACTCTTATACTCAGAATAGTTTAATTTATAGAAAGATGCCATAATCTCCCTTGCATAACTGATAGTGTAAATTGTTGGCAATCTCTAAATCACCACCAGTAACTAAAAAAAAAAGTTTTAGGGAGTCAGGTGGTAGTGCAGCGGGTTAAGCACACATGGTGCAAGGACCGGCGTAAGCATCCCAACTCAAGCCCCCAGCTCCCCACCTGCAGGGGGTTTCGCTTCACAAGCGGTGAAGCAGGTCTGCAGGTGTCTTATCTTTCTCTCCCCATATCTGTCTTCCCTCCTCTCTCCATTTCTCTCTGTCCTGTCCAACAACGATATCAATAACAACAATAATAATAACACAACAACAATAAAAAACAAGGGCAACAAAAAGGGGGAAAAGTTGTAAGCAGAAAACTGCTAAGTACAAAACATTTAGTCACTATTTTCATTCATATTAAAGTTTTTGTATGTATGTAAGTATTTATAGTAATGTGATACCAGATTTCTAGGTAGTGGGGATTTACCACTAAGCCTGCTAAGTTTACTAAGTATTCATGAATGGAACCAGTAATACAAATGAAGGCTTTAAATTCAAATAGATGTGGGTTTGTGACCGACCTGTGTTTGTCATTAAGTATATGGGTAAAGAACTGAACAAGTGTCTTTATCTGTAAAATAAGAGATTTGGCACTAAAGGCATAGCAATTTGTGTGGGGTCTGGATCATGCATATGAAATATTCATTACAAAAAAGACATTCAGTCACTAGTTAATCACAGAGCTGCTTTTTTTTTTGACACTTGAATACTTTTGTTAAGAACTTTAAGTCTATGAATAAGTCTGTAAAATGCAGATTTTTAACATCCTGAGAGATGTGCTTCTCCCCCTTTCTAGGCACCCACTCAAAACTGTTAAAATCTATGTGCTAGAAGGATGCTTCAGTGTTCTACTTATGTTGTAAGCTGCTATTAGTGAACAGTAAAACTGATCCTCTAGTACCTTAATTAGTTTACAATTAGTGAGATTCAGAGAAATGAAAACACTGAACTTGCCACTAGGAATAAAATTAAGATTAAGTGCTGTCACATAGAAAGAAAGATTTAAGTTCAGGATGCAACACAAAGCAAATCTAGAAGGCAGATTTTTCTCTTCTAACTCAGCTAACAATATACGTATCAAACTAAAGAAAAGTACTTTTTTTTTTTCTTTGAAATGAGACACCAAGAACTTTAAATCACAAATAATCTACTGTGGCTATGGACAGGGTAGTCAAATTTATTTCAAAACAAAAACCTTGATGGGCTGCATCAAATGGGGGGGGGGGGAATACCTGGGGCATAGTAAAATTACCAGTGGTGCATAACAGTGAGGTATGCTCAAATAAGCATTTAAAAGTTTAAAAACTGAACTATAATATCCCCATGCAATTTTTTTCAGTGTTACTAATATATATAAAAAAATTAAAAGTCTGCACTGGAAATTTACAGTACAGCAGGATTTTGTCTCTCCTGCCTTTCAACCCTACTATGTTAATATACAGATTTTTATGACAGGGTCTGTGTTAAAAATCTAAATATTTCCACAAGATTTTAAACATCACTGGAAAGCTGGGTTTAGAGGAAAACAAAACTGGATAAAAGTACAATGCCCATTACAGCCAACATTATGTAGCTGAGCTGTGTGAGGTTGTTTAGAAGGTGAGAGTTAGAAAGACCGATGAAAAGAGATTTAAAAGTTACCCCCCAAAGTTGATGTGCTACTTTGAACATAAGTACACCGGCTACTACAGTGAAGGGAAACACTGCAAAAAGATCATCTATTTACAGAAGAGTGATTTAAAGACATTATGGTTTTCTTTACAAAGAAATATACGAACAGAATTGTCCACTTTTTTAAAAAACTACATTCCAGCCCTGCTCTATCATTATTCACTGAATTGCCTATGTCAAAGGCTGGATCCCTCCTCCCATTTGACTCTCCAAATAAATTTTCATCATTTCTTCATCCATGGTCCAGGCTCTTGGGAAAAGTCTCTGGGCACAAATTGTAGGAGGGGCAGGTTTTCGACCTGCAAATAAAATTAAGCCACCCAAAACTTGACATTCCTTGCCCACATACTGGCCCTTCCAAGATTGCTTCTCTGAACAGTTCAGTCATCACTGTCCGACAGTGTCTCATACTGTGCTGAGAGCAGTGGGGCAGGCTCTCGCTCCCAGATCCTGTTCTGTTGGTGAGGAGCTGCTTGGTTCATAGAAGTTGGAGCACATGCAATGGGTGTTGGTGGGGTACTGCTTAACATCCGCATAGTCAGAGGGTTATATGGAAACTGAGTGGAACCTGACAAGAGAAAATTAAGTTTACATAGCATGTGGTAAAGTATACGCTCTACAGTATGAGCTATCTCCCAGACCTATGATTTTAGAAGTACTAAATAAGGTGTGATTATAAGCTTATATTTAAGTCTGGTTGTAGCAGTTAGAATCAATAGTTACTTCCTCACCTGTTGAGGATGGCCTATCTTCCCAGGCCCACCCTTGCGCTGGCCTGTGGTAATCCCCTTCTGAATGTACAGAGGAGACAGAAGAGGGTCGTTCTGTTCCTAAGTAGCCTTGCCCAGGAATAGGAGATTTAGACTTTCTGCTGTTTGACTTGCTGATCAGCTTTGGTTTGCAAACTCCTCCTAAAAGTGAAAGAAATTACTAGATATTAATATATAACTATGTTCTTAAGTTAAAAACCTGTAATGCTGAGTGAAAGAAAAGCAGAATGATAATGTAAAGAACCCAGATCCAATGTAGTTTTTTGAAAAAGCTATTTCAAAGATAGCCAGAATTTACCTGTAAGCAACCAAAAAAAACAAAAAAGAGAGTGTGTCCACATGCAATAAAAAGAGATCTTCAAATGTGGAGAGAAGCAAGCAAAGAAGTCAATACCACCCTAAGAAAATGTTAAAGAAAGACATTTTTTTTTAGGGCCTGAAAGACAGCTCACTGGGTAGGACACGTGCCTTCCTGTGTGTGTGGTCCAGACTCAAGTCCTGATACCACATGGAAGTTCCATGGCACCAAGGAAAATCCCAGTAGTATGGTACTTTTTCCCTTCCCCATGTGAGTATTATTTGAAAAAAAAAAAAAATATATATATATATATATATATATATCAGCCTGGGAACAGTGAAATCGCAGATATGCGAAGTTCAGGGCTCTGTAAAACAAACACACACCTAGAAATCCCTCCATAGCACTACAGGAACTCAGCTGAGATTTGACATGTCTTAATAATGGACTCTTCTGTTTTTCTAGCAGATGACCATGGTAGAAGTACACAGGAGTGGGGTGTCCCTGACTGGACAATAACACAGACATTTAAAAAGTCTCAAGAAGAGATCCTAACCCAGGTCACCAGAAACTTTTTCATTAACCCTTGCAGAACAATTCCACTCTGCCCTTAATACTTCTGAACACACACAAAAAGTAGGTAGAACACAACTCTAATTCACAAGCTATCTGGAAAGAGACAAATCCTTGATATTCAGGACAAAAAGACAATAGGAAGTCTAAGGGGAAAAGGTGCTTCTTATAATGAAGAAAACCTTCAAAATAGGGAGCCGGGCGGTAGCACAGTAGGTTAAGCTCAGGTGGTGCAAAGTGTAATGTCCAGCGTAAGGATTCCAGTACAAGCCCCCCGGCTCCCCACCTGCAGGGGACTTTATATAGCCATAATTATAGTAGCATAACAATTACCAGTATTATAACCTTAAAATACATAAACATGAAGTCAGTGAAAACTGAAAGCAAGAAGACAGGAGAAGGTAATACTCATCCTTTAGAGTAGGAGATGACTCCATATTGTCTAAAAAAGTCACATACACAGGTAAAAGAAAAAAGCACTCTTTATTACTTTCTATAACATATTTTGCTTGGCACAGAGGAAAAGTCACTAAAGTTGAAATACTGTGACCTCTGGGTGATTTTTTTCTTAGATGTGAGAAAAAATATCTGAGGGAAAAAAAAAGGCTAAATATAAACATTAGAGGCCTAGGATCAGGGAGTCAGGCGGTAGTGCAGAGGGTTAAGTGCAGGTGGCACAAAGTGCAAGGACCGGCATAAGGAGCCCCCAGCTCCCCACCTGCAGGGGAGTTGCTTCACAAGTGGTGAAGCAGGTCTGCAGGTGTCTTATATTTCTCTGTCTTCCCCTCTCTATTTCTTTCTGTCCTATCCAACAACAACAGCATCAATAACAACAATAACTACAACAATAAAACACCAAGGGCAACAAAAGGGAATAAATATAAAAAAAAAAAAGAAAGAAAAAGAAGCCTAGGATCATGGTTTCTTTGGTATATTGCTAAATGTAACAGGGTATATAAAGCCATTAGTCTTTTTGTCTGTGTCTAAGAGGCATGCTTAGAATGATACTTACCAAACAGCATAAAGCCTTCTAGATGCTATGGTCAGAATGGTTTTTGTGTGTTTACTCTTTTCTACAGATTATAATTCTTTTAAATTGTGTCTCTTATTTTTATAGTAAGTCACTTTTATTCATTAGAATATGAAATTATACTTGTGTTATAGTTACAATGTCTACTTACAGATGTGTAGCAAACATTGACATTCTAGGGGATAACATTAGGGATAAAATTTCTGTTCATTTTATTAGAATTTAGCCCAAGCAGGATATAAATATTAAGTAACTATAGTCCTCAGAGGTAACATACATTTTTTTTTTAATGGAAACAGAAAGGAAGAAAAAGAATGAGTGAAAGAAACCACAGCAATGAAGCTTCCTTCAATGTGGTGGGAGCTAGGTTTGAACAAGGGTAGCACAAATGGTAAAGCAACACATTAATGAGCAATGGCCCCCTCAGATGTGACTCTTAATATATAAATTATACCTTTCAGGGAGTTGGGCAGTAGCAAAGCGGGTTAAGCACAGGTGGCGCAAAGCACAAGGACCAGCGTAAGAATCCCGATTCGAGCCCCCAGCTCCCCACCTGTAGGGCAGTCACTTCACAGGTGGTGAAGCAGGTCTGCAGGTGTGTCTTTCCCCCTCTCTTGTCTTCCCCTCCTCTCTCCATTTCTCTCTGTCCTATCCAACAACAAGAACAATGATAACTACAACAATAAAAAAAAACAAGGGCAACAAAAGGGAATAAATAAATATTTAAAAAGATAATTATAATTTCATTGAATGAAATTTTATACCTTTCATTGAATTGGGGAAAGATAATTATAATTTCATTGAATGAAATTTATACCTTTCATTGAATTGGGGAAATAGGCTTTTTCTTCAAAAAGGCAAAAAAAAAAAAAAAAGAACACTGAAATGAAAGCTTTTTAAATTTTTTATTTTTTAATGACCAGAGTCATTATTGTTGGAGCTTGCTGCTAGCACAAGAATTCACTGCTCCCAGAAGCCACTTTTTCTTTCTTTCCATCTTTATTTGACAGAACAGAGAAAAATTGAGAGGCAAGTAGGAGGTGTAGAGCGAGTAAAAAAGAAAAAAGGGGGTCCGGGCGATAGCACAGCGGGTTAAGTGCTCATGGTGCAAAGCTCAAGGACTGGTGTGGGGATCCTAGTTCGAGCCCCCTGGCAGGGGGTTGCTTCACTCCCCCTTCTGCTTTCCCCTCCTCTCTCAATTTCTCTCTGTTCTATCCAACAACTACAGTAATAACAAAATAACAATAAACAACAAGGGCAACATAAATGGAAAAAATGGCCTCTAGGAGCAGTGGAGGCACTGAGCCCCAACAACAACACTGGTGGCAAAAGAGAGAGAGAGAGAGGATCTACAGACCTGTTTAAGCCTCTCTCCCCCCTTCAGGTGAGGAGTGGGGGCTCAAACTTGGGTCCTAGTACATGGTAATGTGTGAGCTTAACCAAGTGCACCACCACCCAGACCCCTGAAATGAAAACTTTACCTGAATGAGGTGATGGGTCCCCTTCCTCTCTCCTTGTCTCAGTGCTGGTCACAACTGAGGTGTTGGCACCACCAGCCACAACTCCCACAGACTGAGACATGACAACTCCATGATCCTCAACTTTGTCATCAAAGCTTCCCATGAGAGCCTTTCTGATAATGTCTTCTAGACCAAGATTACTGGCAGGATCAGCAAAAGAATGACCTCGAGAACTAATTGAGCCTGTAAGAGACAACCATGACATTTCTGCTTATTCCTGAGAGGTCAATAAAGGAAGAGAAATGAATAGGCTACATATAGTCCTTTAGGCCATTGAATACACAGAACACCTGGCTTAAAACACTTTGTAGGTACACTATGTAGAGAACATCTAAGTTGACCAAAACTTAATGAAATCTGCTTTTCATTTCCAAATGAAATCATTACCATCTTATACTAACAATTCGCTTTTCTTTCCAGCTCCTGCATTTTATTTATTTTTAATTTTTATTGCTTTTATTAACAGGATAGAGACAACCAGAAATTGAGAGGGAAAGGAGAGAGAGAGATCTGCAGCACTACTTCACTACTCACAAAGCTTCCCCTGCAGGTGGAGACTGGAGGCTGGAACCCAAGTTCTTGTACATTGTAACATTTGCGCTCAACTAGGTATACTACTACCCGGCCCCTTAGCTCCTGAGTTTTTGCTGTTCCTTAACAGTTTTTATTTTTTTCACCCGCTCAACATGTATTTATTGACTTTCAGTTCACTTTTTATTGCTACTATTTCTCCTCTCTTACTAAATCATGAACTTTTTTCATTTGTGTATACAAGTATCGGTTCTTGGTCTAAAGTAAGTACTCAATATTATCTGCCAGACTGACTTTTTTTTTTATTTTTATTTTTTCACCTTGTTGTTTATTGTTGTTGCTATTATTGTTGTTGTTGGACAGGACAGAGAGAAATCAAAGAGAGGAGGGGAAGACAGAGAGGGGGAGAGAAAGATAAGACACCTGCAGACCTTCTTCTCCACCTGTGAAGCAAACCCCCCTGCAGGTGGGGACCCGGGACTCAAACCGGGATCCTTACACCAACCCTTATGCTTCACATTACTTGTGCTTAGCCCGCTGCGCCACCACCCGGCTCCCTATTATACCCATTTCTTATTGGTAAGTCATGTGTTTTGGCTCTTACCTGAACTAGTGACTGCTGGCAGGTTAAAGATCTCAGTTCCTGGCTGGGCAGCAGCTGTATTTAAAGAAATATTCAAATTAGATGTGACAACCATGTATATCGAAACAGATAAATGTTTTTTTAAAAAAATCCTATAACAGAGCTAACCATTTAATTTTTCATGATCTTTAAAAAAAAATTTTAATTATCCACTGAGAGAGGTAAGAGCACCACTCTCTCATTTCATATGGTGGTGGGGGTTAAACCCAGGGCCTTATACCCATGAGATGTGTGCTTTATTGCTGAGCTGCCTCCCTGGGTTCTCTTTGCCCATGATCTTAATCTAACTGTTTACTGGTAAAATGAACACAGAGTGAAAGAAAAAAATTTTGTTTTTAATGAAATACAGATTTAAAAAAATGGATGAGGTAGAAAGTCAGCAGTAATATGACAAAAGGGAAAGAAACTATGCACCACTAGAGAAACACAAATAGGAGAAATTTTTTAGAATAACAATCTAGAGAAGAGCACTTAAATGTTAAGATAGATGACTTTTATATGGAGCAAGGTTTGAGGCAGTCAGGAATTAGATTCAAGGGACTTAGCCTAATGGACGATATACAAATTCCTATGTGTTTCTCTACTATATCTAAATGGATACTAGGAACTAGAAAGCTCAACTGGGAAAGCTTCGGCTTTTCCATGTATGTAGTCCAAGTCTGAGCCCCTGGTGTACTACATGGGAATAATATGACGTTGGGGGAAAGCTTTGGTTTTATGTGATCTCTCCCTCTGTCTTTTTCTGTCTCTGAAAAAGCAGTCAGAGTGGTGTAGTAGAGCATGCATGAAGCCCAGTGAAGATGACTCACCCTCCCAAAAAAGGGGGAAAAATTATTCTTTTTATTTTCCCTTTTGTTGCCCTTGGTTTTTTGTTGTTGTTGTTGTTATTGTAGTTGTTATTGATGTTGCTGTTGGATAGAACAGAGAGAAATGGAGAGAGGAAGGGAAGACAGAGACGGGGAGAGAAAGATAGACACCTGCAGACCTGCTTCACCTCCTGTGAAGTGACTCCCCTGCAGGTGGGGAGCCAGAGGCTCGAACTGGGATCCTTGCGCCGGTCCTTATACTTTGTACCACATGCGCTTAACCCACTGCGCTACTGCCCGACTGCTGAGAAATTATTCTTATATCCCCAGTATAAGACAAAGATTCTGCCTCTTTGTTCTGTTTATTCCTGCTAACTTTGCAAGTTGTAACTTGTAAAGCTTAGTGACAATAGCTGGGACAAACATGGAACATTCTACATCAGCACTGTACAAAAAAAAAAAAAGGACTATGGGCTATGGATGGATGCACAAATAGTGTTTTTGTCACCCTTTCCAACTTAATGCTAAGAAATTAAGAGAGAAAGAAGGATATCTGAAGTAAGTGAGTGGCTAAACAAACTGTGTCCAAAAGTGTGTACAGAGTTTTGAATGAGACTATACAGAAGAGTTGGTTCTGGTCTTAGGAAATGACCTTTCTGTGAAGAAGAGAATGCATGTGATATTCACAGAGAAATTTTCTTATCAAGGGAACTTTAAGCTGGCCAGAAATTAAAATCTCCGGGAAGAACTAGAATATAAGACTCCAGGTGACAGTCTTTTTTGCCCATTAATAAGCTGAACCTAAAGTAATACGGGGTTTGTAAAGTAGAACTCATTTATTTTGTAAATATTTATTAGTTGTGTGATTCATCATTAAATCATATTACTGATCAAAAATGGTCAAATGGATACAATTTCATACAGTTCAACCAATATACTTAGAATTATTTCTCCTATTTCCTAGGGAACTTTAATTTAGTGTAGTACTTTTCTTTTTTAAATTTTTTATCTTTATTTATTGGATAGGAACAGAAATCAATGGAAAGAGGGAGATACAGAGGGAAACAGACACCTGTACCATTGCTTCACCACTCACAAAGCTTTCCTGCAGGTGGAGACCAAACTTGGGTCCTTATGCATTGTAATAGATGCGCTCAACCAGGTGAGACACTGCCTGGCCCCTAGTGTGGTACTTTCTGAAGCCATTACATCAGAACCATCTGGGTGGCTTAGAGAATGTGCCAACATCCTAGATTACTGGGGTCCTGTAATTCACATATTTAACAAGAACTCCCAATGACTATGATATATATTAAAGTTTGTGACACCTGGTTTAAATCAGATGAACAAAATGTTTGAGAGAACATGGTAATCACACAAAAACAAAAACAAAAAAATTTTTTGGAAGCTGTTTAGGAAGGAGGTAGACTTGACCAGAGAAGTAGCAATTTAAGTGGTGAAGAATGAGGCAGAGGAAGGAATGCCTACCAAGAAAGTGATCAGTAGAGCCCCTGTCAAGGTAATGTGGCAAGGAAGGAAAAGGAATGAATTTCTTGTGTGGAGAGGTGTTAGATATTAATTTCTGAATTCTAAGGGAATCTAAAACTTTTGTTGCTGACATTTGAGGAGCTCTAAGTAACAGATGAAATCCCTGAAGACTGGAAAAAGAAAAATGAAATGAAAATTAAAAAGAATTTTGAAAGGATATGTTAAGGGGGCTGGGTGGTGGCACACCCCATTGAGCTCAAGGACCCTTTTTCAAGCCCCCAGTCTCCACTTGCAGGGGTAGCTTTCCTAGTGGTGATGTAGTAGGGAATGGCCAGGTAGCCATTTTACTATACAAAACATTTACCATTTAGATGACTTTTGGCCATGAGACTTTTAAGAGCTAGGGGAGTGGGTCAGTGGTAGAGGACACACTTGCATGATCTGCCTGTGTGAGACCAGGTTTCCATTTAGGGGACCCCCAAACAAGGTTTAGTAATTAAGATCTAAGATAGGTTCACAAACTGTGACACTGGGCTGATCTGTTTTCCTCTTTAATGGACAATTTTTATTAATCACAAAGCATCACTGATCCAAGCACATCCAACTAGCAGTCCATGGGTCATTTTCCAAAATTGTATTTCTTTTGACCAGGTCAGGAGACCAGTAGATCACTAAAAGTATGAGATGTGTCCTGATTCGTTAATTCATCTAGCACAGTTTCTATGTCACTACATATATTTGAGAAAAAGATGGATAAACAAAAGCTAGGATAGTCTTAGTTCAGCAGAGGCTCCATTAATGCATACATATCAACCCAAAGGTTTGGGTGCCATGGAGCTTGATTCTATTGGTTACTACTGTAAAATATTGTTGGATAGAGAAATTGAGAAGGAAGAGTGGTTTGTGTATGTGTGTGTATAGTAAAGCGGGTGTGAGGAACGGGGAGAGAGAGGGAGTCCTGTAGCACTGCTTCAACACTTGTGAAGCTTCTCCCATGATTTGATCCTAGGTTCTTGTGCATGGTCATGTGTGTGCTCAAGTGGGTGTGTCACCACCTAGCCCCTTATTCTCTTGGGTATTTACCACTGATCTGGGTAGTGATTCTGAGTATAGAACTGTTAGAAGCCACTTAGAACATCATTAAAAGCATAGATTCGAGTTGGAATGTCTTGAGCTTCAATCTCAGTTCCATCACTTACTAGTTATGTAATTAATTAAACATCACTGGATCTGTTTCTTCATCTACAAAATTATAATATACAGTGTACAGGATTATAAGTTAGATGGGTTTTATCATATTTGCAGATGAATGCTTAATGACTAAACAGATGTAAGATACCAGTAGGGCAGGAAAGTAGTTGGAAAGACTCAGGGGCACAAAGCATCTTTCCCTAAATTATACAAAAGTATAGCAAGGAAGAGGTACGGGCCTAGAGCAAGACATGAAATCTTGCATATGAAATGCACAACAATGGACAGGCTGCCAAAAAACAAAAAAACTCAATATAATCTTTGAGTGTTTTTTTATTATCAGTCCTGGCTGTCTTCTCTCTCCCTCCCTCCTTTTTTCTTTTTGATAGAGACAGGAATTGAGAAGGGAGGAGGAAGATACAGTGGGAGAGACACTTGAAGCACTGCTTCACCACTTATGAAGCTTCCCTCTTGCACATGGTAGTGTGTACACACTCTTATCAAGTGCAATTTGATCAAGTGCAAATGAATTTCACCCTTCTGGTAAAAAGAAAAAGGAAAAAAAAGTAAATGAAATAGTAGGGGTTCTTAGACCTAGGCTGTGTGACAATCAACTAATAAAAGTGAGGTTATTTTTAGAGAAAGATGTATATGATTTTATCTTACAAAGATCTAAATGAGATAATATAGAGACAGGCCAAATCCACAAAACTAAGACAGGTGGATCAAACAACTATGGAGAGCTAAAACCCAGCCCCAAGTAAGAAAAGTTTTGTAGATCTTGCATCTGTACAAAGAGAAAGAAGGTACCAAATTCCTGGTTCCTAACTAGAGAAAATTCATCTATTGGCAGACATACGGCAAAGTCCTACAGAAGTCTTCAAATTCTTGATAAAAGAGGTAATATAGCAGATATCATTAGTAATGGATATTTGGGGGTTCATGAAAGAAATCCCACTTACCCATATCAGAGTCACCTCCACCAGAGGAGTTCAACTTACGAAAAATCTCCTGCTTCTTTGATTTAACCATGGGTGATGTGTTTTCAAGCTTGGTGAAGAATGAAGGCAAGTAGCTTATACTTCCAGGTGAGCGGGAATCATTCCTGTTAGGAACACAATTACGCCTGTTATTATTATGAACTCCAAACCTGTAATGATGATAACAATTTCAGATTAGCACGGAGACTACCACTGCCCCACCATCTGCCTGCAATTATAACCCTCAGGAGCAATGTCAGATATGCAGTTAGTACATCATTTGAGGAGACAGTGAAATGCTTTAGCACTCAAACTGAAACCATAAAATTAAAACTTGACTGGGATAATCAAGGGCAGAAGTTTTTCTCTTTTGAGCCTCAGGCATGGAGAGTCTCTTTGCATAACCAGCATGTTATCTCCCCTGCCCCCCCCCCTTTGAATCTTTATTTATTAGATAGAGACAGCCAGAAATTGAATGGAAGGGTGGGGGAGAGGGAGAGAGACAGACAGACACCTGCAGTACTGCTTCACCACTTGTGACGCTTTCCCCAGCAGGTGGGGACTGGGGGGCCTGAACCCTGGTTTTTGTACATTGTAATGCAAATGCATTCAACCAGGTCCATTCCATTGGCAGTTTCCTATGCTAAACACACACACAGGGCGGGGGAGGGGGGAACAAGCTTCTCCTAAGAACTTCAAGACCACTGAAATTCTAGCTAGGACCAGAGATAAAGAGCATATGGGATTTGATCAGTCAAACATGAGGATGTTCATCAGTCAAACATGAGGATGCTTGCTATATGCCAAAAGAAGGTGAGAGAGAAATGAATCAGAATTTGGTTGCTGTCCAAAACACTCTTAAAAATCGTCAGAAAACAAATTTCACACCATTCCCTCCCCATAGGTGGAGTTCCTCATCTCACAAAAAGGTACAAATAGCTATTTGATTGCCTATGAATATGTATAATAAATAACATAGAATCTTGTAAGAAATACACTATCAGGGGGCTCGGCGGGAGCACAGCAGGTTAAGCACACATGCGAGGAACAGCATAAGGATCCTGGTTTGAGCACCCGGCTCACCACCTGCACGGGGGTTGATTCACAAGTCATGAAGCAGGTCTGCAGGTGTCTTATCTCTCTCCCCCCTCTCTATCTTCCCTTCCTCTCAATTTCTCTCTGTCCTATCCAACAACAACAACTAGGGCAATAAAATGGGGGGGAGTGGTCTCCAGGAGCAGTGGATTTGTAGTGCAGGCACTGAGCTGCAGCAATAACCCTGGAGGCCAAAAAAAGGAAGGAAAAAAGGGAGTCAAGTGGTAGCGCAGCGGGTTAAGCACACTTTGCGCAAAGTGCAAGGACCCGCATAAGGATCCCGGTCGAGCCCCCGGCACCCTACCTGCAGGAAAGTCACTTCACAAGCAGTGAAGCAGGTCTGCAGGTGTCTATCTTCCCCCCCACCCCGTCTTCCCCTTCTCTCTCCATTTCTCTCTGTCCTATCCAACAATGATGACATCAACAACTATAATAATAAAACAAGGGCAACAAAAGCGAATAAATATTAAAAAAAGGAGAAGAAAAAAGAAACTCAGTTTGGATATAGACTTTGGCTTAAAATCAGATTCTTCCTTCAGCTACCAGCATGGCTATGGAAAAATAATGCATTTACCTCTCAGGCAGGGACAGTATTATGTATATGGACTGATTCAGGGAGCAATAACTGATACAGATTAAAGTCTAAATGAAGATAAACATGGGTGGGGGGAGGGAGAGAGATATTCTTAACAATGCTTGGTCACAGTATGCTCTCTAATGTTGGTTCAATAAATGGTTGGCTACAGAGACATAAAAAGTTTAAAAATATCCAGGAGGACTGGGCAATGGCATATACCCAGTTGAGCACACAAGTTACCATGAGCTACAACTCAGTTCAAGCCCCTGGTCTCCATCTGAAGGGGGAAAGCTTCATGAATGGAAAAGTAGTGCTATAGGTGTCTCTTTCTCTAATTCCCCGTCCACTCCCTATTTCTCTCTGTCCTATCAAATAAAAGGAGAAAGAGAGAAGCATGGCCACTGGGAGTAGTAGATTCATCATGTAGGCATTGAGCTCAAGTAATAACCCTGGTGACAACTAAAAATTTTAAAAATATTTTATTTACTTATTAATTACTTAGGTAAAGAGAAACCGAGATGGAAAGGGGAGATAAAAAGGGTGAAGCAGCTTGTGAAGCCTCCCCACCTGTAGGGGGGTGGTGGTGAGGGGATGGGTGGTGGTTTGAATCTAGGTCTTTGGCATGATTAACAGGTGAGCTCGACAAAGTACACCACCATCCAACTCTCCAGAAAGAAAAAAGAGAGAAGGAAAGAAAGAAAGAAAGAAAAAGGAAGGAAGGGTATGGGATGATCTCATTCACAGGCAGAAGTTGAAAACCAAGATCAGAAGAGAAAACACTAAGCAGAACTTGGACTGGAGCTGGTGTATTGCAGCAAAGTAAAAGACTCTGGGGTGGGGAGAGTACAGGTCCTAGAAAAGGATGACAGAGGACTTAGTATTGTTATGTGGAAAACTGAGAAATGTTATGCATGTACAAACTATTCTATTTACTGTTGACTATAAAACATTAATCCCCCAGTAGAGGGGAAAAAAAGGAAGGAAGGAAGAGAAAAAGAAAGTAGAAGGGCTTAAATAATGAATAATGTTTAGTTTGTTTCCTATATTTTTAAATTAAAATTAGTACTATTCAATCACTAAGGAAACAGACTAAATGATCCTCAAAGAGTCCAGTCCCAACATAAAGGAAAAAAGAGTTAAGGGAAACTGAGATACACTGAGAACACACACATGCACATACACATGTACATAGATGCACTTTAGCTTCACCTCTGTTCTGCCGGCTCTGCTCCTCTCTGAGACAATAGCAGCATGTTGTCTTGTTTCTCATGCACAACTGGAACTTGGGGTGGGGAGATGGGCTCATAGGGCTCTGAAGAGACATGACTCCTCTCTGGGGATTTTCCAGGCCTAATATTGGAACAGAAAATATTAAACTGTGCTCCAAGGGCTCCATTATAACTTACACAAATCAGAAATGATTAACACATTACTTCATTCAATTTGCAGCTTTAAAAAGTTGTCTGAGGTCATTACTATAATAAAACAAACAAAACCTGCAAACACTGCTTCATCTGAGGAGACCCTGTATTGTGAGGACTTTAACCACCAACAGTTTTACAAACCAGGGAGCAGCTGAAGACCCACCAGGAAGTCACTCTGCATATAAGCATCAGGGTCTCCACTGTTCTCCTATTTGCTGATTACTCAGGTGAGTCTATAAAGGTTTTTACTACTCATTCTAAGTCATGACATTGCAGGTTTTTTATATTAAGATCAAGGACTTAAATGCTAAACTGATACTTAAGGAGTTTGTGATAATGGGCTAAATAGTTCTTACAATTTTTCCCCTTTGGAGACTAAATACATTAAGGATAACATGAAATAAATATAAAATTTATACCAAATAAAGCTTTGACAGACCAATTATATGTATTAAGAACCACTTGTGTTATGACCCAAGAGATGACCTGGTAGGTAGCATGTTGTACTTGTATGTGTGAAGTCTGGAGTTTGATCCATGGTACCACATAAACCAGAATGATGCTGACTCTCTCATTAATAAAGAAACAATTTTTAAAAAGAAATTTAAGGGTTGAGCAGTGGTGAACCGGTTGAGTACACATATTGCCATGCACAAGGACCTGCTCCCAACTTACAGGACACTTCATGATTGGTAAAGCACAGCTGCAGGTGTGTTTCTCTTACTCTACCTCACCCCTCCCCCCCCCATGGAGACTATTTTTGTTTCTGGGATGAACTTCTTGGAATTCTCCAAGAAGTATCTTCTCTCCCCAAGTGGTGGTGTTATCTTTGTGAGCAGTCAGCATAAAAGAATCCAGTGGCCTGATCTGTCTTTCGCTCATAGATCCATGGAGCTTTGGTCCAATCTTGTATTTACCCCCATATTCTGTGTTCTAGCACAGGGCAGATTTCTGGACAAAATTCTAACTGCCCTTCTCAACATTAACCATTATTAGACTGTTCGTTCATCACATGTCACCAAAGGCTCTTTCTTGCTCACAAGCTGGATGTCCTGTTCTTTAGGTCTATGGATCTTTCTCTTTCTTTCTAAGCCAGCAAACTGCTCGGGTCTGGCTTTTGGTGGTGCTTATGGAACTGAAGCCTCCAGAGTTATTGCTGGGGCTTGGTGCCTACACTATGAATCAATCCATTGTACCTGGAGGCCATCTTTTTTTCCCGTTGTTGTTGCTATTACTGTTATTGTTATTGCTGCTGCTGTTGTTGGACAGAATAGAGAGAAACTGAGAGGAGTGGAATTCAGAGAGGGGGAGTGAAATACAGACAGACACCTGCTTCACGGGTTATGAAGCGATCCCCCTGCAGGTGGAGAGCTGGGGCTCAAACTGGGAACCTTGCTCTTTGCACTATGTGCACTTAACCCAGTGTGGTGCCACTCGGCTCCCCAAAAGTATACATTCTTTAGAACAGTCTTTGGAAACCCACAAGACTAATGCAGTCAACTTTTGAGCATGGATTAAAAGATAATAGGTGTGGGGGCTGGGCAGTAGTACAGTGGGCTAAGTGCACATGGCGCAAAGCACAAGGACACTGTAAGGATCCTGGTTGAGTCCCCGGCTCCCCCTCTCTATCTTCCCCTCCTCTCTTGATTTCTCTCTCTCCTATCCAACAACAATAACAACCACAACAAGGGCAACAAAATGGGAAAAAACGGCCTCCAGGAGCAGTGGATACGTAGTGCAGGCACCAACCGCCAGTGATAACCCTGGAGGCAAAAAAAAAAAGATGTAGGGGTGGGATAGATAGCAGAATGGTTATGCAAAGAGACACTCATGCCTAAGGCTCCAAGTCCCAGGTTCAGTCCCCTGCACCACCATAAACCAGAGCTGAGCAGTGCTCTGGAAAAAAATTAAATAAAATATAGGGGCCTGGAGATAAGTAACCTGGTAGAGTGTACACTTTACCAATCACAGCATCCCAGGTTCTTGCCCCAGGAGCACATGGGAGCCCCATGGCACGGGGGAACTCCACAGATGGTAGAGCAGAGCTGTGGTGCCTCTCCTTTGTTCAGGAAAGAAAGGGAAGGAGGGAGGGAGGGAAAAACAGGAAGGAAGGAAGAAAGAAAGGCAGGCAGGCAAAGAGGAGGGAGGGACAAAGAGAAAAGTCCAGGAAGCTATGAAAGTATGCATGTGTGAGACCTCAAGAGTTGAAACAAAGGGACTACAGGGTGGGGGCAGATAGCATAATGGTTATGCAAAGAGACTCTCAAGCCTGAGGCTCTGAAGTTCCAGATTCAGTCTTCTGCACCACCATAAGCCAGAGCTGATCAGTGCTCTGGTAAAAAATAAATAAGGGAATTACAATAAAAGATACATAGTCCCCATGGCCAGGAAGGTAGCACAGTAGATAAAGCGCTGGACTCTTTAAACATAAGTTACTGAGTTCTATCCAAGGCATCGCAAGTGCTAGAGTGATTGACATTCAGGTTCTTTCTCTTCCAATAATAATCAATCTAAAAATATATACAATATACATCTTCCTTCTCCAAACAGTGGATAGTCATGAATATGGTGGCAAAGGAAACCCTATATACACATTCTAGGGAATGACAAGCTTTAGATGTAAGAAATGAATAGTAGATAAACTGCTTTATTACTGGGAAATTTTAACATATAGTTTGAGATAATGAGCATACCTTCCCCTGGATTTGTCCACCATATTTTCTGGAGAGACTCTTGATCCTGGTCTTTGATGGTGGACAGACTGAGACTGGGATTCTGGGCTATATCGATTTGAAGATTTTGTCCTTACAGGTACAGGTGTAGATACCAGAGCAGAAGATGAGCTTTGGAATGTAGAAGTGGGAGGCTGCTGGGGTGGTTGTGAGGAAACTTGATTTCTAGCAAAATCCTGTGTGATAATTTGCTGTGAGAGAAGTAATTGGTTAGTATTGGTATTTAAAAAAAAAAAAGCATAAAACATCTAGACATCTTGGTTGGAATTCTATGTGAAATGTGTATTCTGATAGGTTAAAAAAAGGAATTACTAAAAGTGAGAAACTCACACAGATGTGATCAGCAAGTGTGATCAGTCGGTGGGTCCTGGGCACTTGTCCCACCCCCTCTGCCTGTGCAGAGGGGGGCAGCTGCTGTGGAGACGGGGACTCCTGCTGTGATCGGTAGTGATGTAATGGGCCTTCATACTGTCTGCTGGCATCACCTAAGAGGGAAGAGAGATGTCTTACTTTAGGGCCGGTTCAGTCTTTCATTTATTTTAAATGTTAAGCATAATTCAGGGGAGCACATGAAAGAGATGTGGTTGAAAGAGATATGGTTCACAGCTCTAACCATAACACAAATATCTTTTTTTTCTATAACATTAAAATAAAAAGAAATGAGAACAAAACAATAGCTTAAATGTAACTTTTCATGCTTTAAACTGACTCAAATGTAATTATCCTGAACCAAATCTAACACGTTCTTTTAACATAATTAGAAATAAAGGAAAAGTGCAAATATGCAAACATGTAAACTGGTAGCTGATAAAGACGCACTTTCTGCTTGACTGGCCTTGACGACCTCTGGCTGGTAGGCCTGGAGCTTTTCCTGAGGGGGAGCAGGTGAGCTGGCAGGACTTATCACCTCAATAGCATCACCAGGTGCTTCATACCGGTGTGAAGATACTTCAAGAAAAGATAAGGATCTTATTTTAAAATTAATACTATAAAAAGTTTCAAAAAAAAATCTAGCATCTTCAAATGTGTTTATACATTTTCATTTTTTATTCTGAAATGTTCACTGGCTCTCAAACTAATGACAGATATAATGGTATCAGCAGCCTGAGAGGTGGCTCAGTGGACAAAGCATTGGAATCTCATACACATGTTCAACCCCTGGTAGTCTATGTGCCAGAATGAAGCTCTGGTTCTGACTTCTACTCTTTGTTCTCTCTCTCTTCCAAAAGTTAATATTAAATTTTAAAAAGAAAAAATAGTGTCAAGGTGTTTCCTTGGTATTCCTAATCTTAGTACTAATATAGAATTATCTGAAACTTTGTGGCAGAATAGAAAACAGATGTGGTTTTCTTGATAGCTGGAGAAAAAAAAAAGAAAGAAAAATCACCAAGCAACATTAGAAAAGATTAAGCAAATGGGAGATCTCTGCAATTTCAGTTCTGTGACAACCAGCTTCTCTGAGGCAATTAAAGTGCTTAATTAACATAATCCCCAAACTACAGATTAGGTGACAGTAGATACACTTTTTTTTTCAAAATATTATTACTGACAATATTTTTTGGTATGCTGTTACATTGTGAAAATAAACAGAAATGGGAAAGAATATGTGAACAGAAGTGAAATCCCACCAGAGATGGGCCTCCTCTAAGTGCCAGTTCCTGAGGAAAATGGAACGGCTATGCTCTAGAGGGTGCAGTGGTGTTTTCTCCACACTACTACGGCCTCAGCCAAGAAGGGGAGGCAGGTGAGTGTACCTGTCTCCTCAGGAACCTCTTTGCATCTACAGTCTACACCAAGGAATCATAATTGACGCCTGCAAGGCAGTCACACTAGCTGGATTAGCAAGAGTGAACAGCTGATGGTCCTGTACACAGGTATACCAAAGAGGCAAACCACTACCCATCCCTCTAGCATTCAACCTAATAGCCCTCTCTTAGCCTCAGCCATTCCATGCACATTGTAGTGGCCTGGATTCTAGTAAACTCAGAACAGAAACCTAGTAATTGGGATGGAAATTAACTCTGGAAAAATCACTATATTCAAAACAGTTCTATTTTGCAACTTTTGTGTCATCAATGCTTATAGTCTCAACACCCTAAATCTGCTCACAATATCAACCATACATTCAAGAGAATGTCAGATGCTAAGATGTGTTCACTCTGTTCTTGAAGACTGAAGGGTAAGACAAAGATGTTGTGCTTCATCTTGGGGGCAAGGGATGAATGACTCAGAAAAACTGAAACTACACTCATAGATGTAAATAGCCTACTGGCATCATACAACTAATTTACTTAGATATAAAAAAGAAACCCAGAGGCCAGACAGTGGCATGGCTGGTTCAGTGCACATGTTACAATGTGCAAAGACCAGGGTTTGAGCCCCTAGTCCCCACTTACAGGGGGAATGCTTTGTGAGTGGTAAAGCAATGCTGCAGATGTCTCTGTCTATCTCTTCTTTCCCTCTTAATTTCTGACTTTCTCTATCCAATAAATAAAGATGATTTAATTTTTTTTTTTAAGAAACCCACATTCAGAAAGGCTCACAAAAGAAACTAGACTTAGTACTTTCTGACTTTCATACTCCTAGAGCAAGATTTGCTTATGTGATGCAAGCTAAAAATTGAGAAAGAGATGTTGGGGCATTAGCCTAAATATATGTTGAGCCGCATACTAGAAAGACACTTCCTGAGAAATTAGGCCTTAGTGGCACTGAACTCAATGATACATATAACAGTTTTTAGATATCTGGAAGTGTTCATTAGCTCTGCCTTGTATTTATTCATTTTACAACTTTATATAGGGCATAGTTTTCTCATGGAAAATACATTCACAAATAGAATTAAATCAGATATATAAATAATCATAGAACAGCATAAGAGAATTTGTGCTACTAACTCACAAATCCTTTCTGATTAACATTTACTACCCAACAGATTAGGATTTATACCATATTGCCTTGATTTACCTAAAGAATAAAGTAATTCTTTACTTGGATATCTATCACATTGCGAAACTCAGATTGAGATACATACAGCTACTAGAAGAGTCTGAACTTTGAGAGCCACGTTCCCTTGCATCCTTGTCCGAGGCAATTTGCCGGGTGATGATCACGTCTATGAAGTTAGCTGCAGTAATGGTAGTCTTCCCTCGGGTCCTTAGCTCTTCCTCATATCTGGATTTTGGAGGAGGCCCTTTATCTTTCCCAGCCTCTGAATAAACTACTGAAGAATGAGGCTGGGGCTTGCCACTTGGAAAAGCTGAAGAAGTGTACAGACACTGAACAGATCTCTTCTCCACCTCCATGGTTTTCTGTTCTAGCTGCTGTTGTTCACTAACTGCTGCTGACCTGCTTCTCAAATTTTCTTCTACCCTGGCAGCTTCATGCTTACTCTCTTTTGTTTTGGAAACATCCATCTGCGGGGCGGAAGCTGCAGCATCCACAAGAGCAGCCAGGGCATCTGCAGCTGTGTTGTAACGGGAGGCTGGCAGACCTTGACTTATTGAAGGGCCCCCAGCAGGCAGTGGCCTGAAAATAAAAACCAAACCACAACTCTGTAAAAGAGAGCTTCTTCACTGAGGACATATGGTAGAGGAGGCAAAAGGACACAATTCAAAAAAAAATTTTTTTTTTTCATGAAACTTTCCCTCTGCAGGTGGGGCTTGAACCTGTGCCCTTGTATACTTTTTTTTTACAATTCAAAAAATTTAAAGGAAATTTAGCATGTAGAAAATTACTATCATATTTAAAATACTGTAGTCATAGAATTCAGGAGCCTGGTATTTGTTTTTATGTCAAAAATGGAAAGTAGAGTCTTACATGATTCGGAGCTGAGCATTTGGATCCAAAGGTGTAATTACACTGGTTCCATTGGTTCCCTGGAAAATGCTGGGTCTCTGTTGCAATATGGGCTCCTGAGTTCTTACTGAAGGGGATGGGGAGCGAACGTAACCATGACTGCCAGGTCTTCCAGGCTGTTCTGAGCCTAAGGAGCCAAAAGACAAAGAAGCTAGAGACAGAAACATACAGGGATGGTTAACCTCCTAATATTCCTAAACAGAAAAAAAGGAAATGAGAGGGGGCCAGGTGGTAGCACAGTGGGTTAAGCACACATGGCATAAAGCACAAGGACCAGCATAAGGACCTTGGTTCAAGCCCTTAGCTCTCCACATATAGGGGGGTTGCTTTACAAGCAGTGAAGCAGGTCTGCAGGTGTCTATCTTTGTCTCCCCTCTGTCTTCCCTCCTTTCTCCATTTTTCTCTGTCCTGTCCATCAACAATGACAGCAATAACAACAATGGTAACAACAATGATAAAGAACAAGGGCAGCAAAAAGGAAGAAATAGCCTCCAGAAGCAATGAATTTATATTTTAGGCACTGAGCCCCAGCAATAACCCTGCAGACAAAAAAATAAAAAAGGAA
This sequence comes from Erinaceus europaeus, assembly GCF_950295315.1. NCBI lineage: Eukaryota > Metazoa > Chordata > Mammalia > Eulipotyphla > Erinaceidae > Erinaceus > Erinaceus europaeus. The sequence continues at coordinate 38,571,061 of NC_080173.1, read as the reverse complement.
AAAGACATTAATAACTTTAATACCTCAATTTCTAGCTTCTCTACAAATATTTTACAAGCTTCTCAAAGATGAAATAAGCTAACATTAGTAAGCAGATAGAAAACATCATCTACAGAGATAGTTCAGTGCACTACAGCACAGAACTTGCATGCTTTTAAGGTCCAAATTTGAGTGCTGGTGCCACCATATGCCAGAGCTGAGCAGCACTCTGGTTGGTCTCTGTCTCTCTGTCTCTCTCTCTTTCTCTCTCAAAAATAAATAGAGTTTGGGAGGTATTGTGGTAGAAAAATCTTGGACTCAAGTGTGAGTCCTAAGTTCAATCTCCAGCATGTTTTATTTTCTCTTTTTTAAGTATATGTATTTTAAATTTTTTTATATTTATTTTCCCTTTTGTTGCCCTTGTCATTTTTTATTGTTTGTTGTGGTTATTATTGTTGTTATTGATGTTGTTGTTGTTAGATAGGACAGAGGAGGGGACAACAGAGGGGGGAGAGAAAGACACCTGCAGACCTGCTTCACCGCCTGTGAAGCGACTCCCCTGCAGGTGGGGAGCTGGGGTTCGAACCGGGATCCTTATGCCTGTCCTTGCGCTTTGTGCCACGTGCGCTTAGCCTGCTGTGCCTGACTCCCAAATACATTATATACATATATATATATTTATGAGAGAGATAGAAGGAGAGAAAGAACCAGACATCACTCTGGTACATGTGCTGCCAGGGGATTGTACTCAGGACCTCATGGTTGAGAATCCAGTGTTTTATCCACTGCGCCTCACATTATATTTTTTAATGAGAGAGGTAGAGAAAGACACACCTGGTTAAGCTCACACATTACAGTGCACAGGACCCAGGTTCAAACCCCCAGTGTCCACCTGTAGGGGGGAAGCTTCAATACAGGTGAAGCTGGTCTGTAGGTGTCTATGCTTCTCTCTATCCCCCTCCCTCTCAAGTTCTTTGTCCCTATCCAAGAATAAATAAAAATATTTAAAACTAATCATTAATTTAAAAAATAGAGAAAGGCAGAGCACTGTTTAATTCTGGCTTATGATGGTCTGGGTGACTGAACAAAACTACAGGTTTTCATCAGTGGGATCACAAGCTTTTTTGGTTATCAAGTGGGTCTTCTTCACACCTTGCTGACTTTCTGACAGACATAGGGCTGGGGGGCTGGTGATGGAGAAAGCCTTGCAACATTTAAGCTCCTCCAGTGTGCTGAGGGTGGGGCTTGAAACTGGGCTATATGCATGGCAAAGCCCACCCTTCAAAAGTATTTTAAAAATCTAGTTCCCAAGAAAGTTATGTCTCTTTTACTCTGGGTTGTGTGCATACTTAGGCACTGGGAATGCACAATTTCATCACTTTAGAGAGCAAGAGAGAGGGAAGGACACCATAAGATCAAAGCTTCACCTTGTGCCATAGTATTGGGTTATAGGAAAAGTCATAATATATTTTTGAATAGAAAACCACACCATGACTTTTCTGACAACTCAGTACTTACATATAGGGTGCTAGGGTCTCAAAGATCATCTGAGTGCACAGTAAGTCAGGTGCAAGAACAAGTGAGCTCTCTTGCCAACAGTCTCGTACTCTAATTAAACCAATTTTACAAGAAGAGCCAGGGTTTCTTACATTTGTGATTTTATCACTCCCAGGTCAATGTTTTCCTTCTTTTTATGTCACAGAGTGATATCACAGGACAGGAGCTTCCTCGTTCCAAACCTATGCCATAGCACATTCATGCGGTATTAGAATCTGGACCCAAGCACAGTCAGGCATGTGCTCTATCAGTAAAGCCAATTCCCAACCACTGATCATGCTTGCTTTTAGAAAATCAACAGGGAGTTGGGCGGTAGCGCTGTGAGTTAAGCGCAGGTGGCACAAAGCTCTCAAGGACCAGCATATAGATCCCAGTTCAAGCCCCCGGCTCCCCACCTGCAGGGGAGTCGCTTCACAGGAGGTGAAGCAGGTTTACAGGTGTCTATCTTTCTCTCCCCCTCTCTGTCTTCCCCTTCTCTCTCCGTTTCTCTCTGTCCTATCCAACAATGACGACATCAATAACAACAACAATAATAACTACAACAATAAAAACAAGGGCAACAAAAGGGAATAAATAAATATTTTAAAAAAAGAAAATCAACAGATAATAAATATTAAGGTGCTACTTTAAAATTCTTTAACACATTCCCAATGGTTAGATACTTAGGGATTTTTGTTTCGTAAAGACAATGAATTACATCTAAACTTTTTTTTTTGCCTCCAGGGTTACTGCTGGGGCTCGGTGCCTGCACCATGAATCCACTGCTCCTGGAGGCTTCCCTCCCCCCCCCCCGTTGCCGTTTAAGGTTGTTGTTATTATTATTGTTGTTAAAGATGTCATTGTTCTTGGATAGGACAGAGAAATAGAAAGAGGAGGGGAAGAGAAAGACACCTGCAGACCTGCTTCACCACCTGTGAAGCAACCCCCCCCCCCATAGGTGGGGAGCTGGGGCTTGAACCAGGATCCTTAACACTAGTCCTTGCACTTTGCACCACATGCGCTTAACCCGTTGCGCTACCGCCCGACCCCCACATCTAAACTTCTTTAGGTTCTGCAATCATTGAACTGCTCAAGGACTTCCTCGGAAATTATAGTAAGAGGCTAAATATGAAGATTACCTTTTGAGCTCCTTCTCTATTTTATGTATTTATTTATCCCCTTCTGTTGCCCTTGTTGTTTTATTGCTGTAGTTATTGTTATTGTTACTGATGTCATTGTTGTTGGATAAGACAGAAAGAAGACAGAGGGGGGAGAGAAAGAGAGACACCTGCAGACATGCTTCACCACTTGTGAAGTGATTCCCCTGCAGGTGGGGATCCAGGGGCTCAAACTGGGATTCTTAGGCCAGGTCCTTGCGCTTTGTGCCATGTGAGCTTAACTTGCAGCGCTACCTCCTGACTCCCCTCTCTATTTTGCCTTCATACTGATTTTAAAGTGGTTTTCTACTGTCATGTGAATGATACAACTTCCTTTCACTGTTCTTTTTGGTTCTGTAGCTATCTCTGACTCAGGCTTCTTTTGCCTCTACCTACAACAATCCTCCCAATAATAAAAAAAAATTGCCTAATTTTCTCTTCACATACTTTCCCCATGGAAATATTTTCCCCACTTTATTGGGGGCTAATGGTTTACAATCTAGTTGTTGATGTGGGGATCTCACTCAGGACAGTAATGGAAAACATAATGCCCTGTGGAAATTTTACTCAAGCTTAGGTTTAAATTCAAAAGTCACTATCTCCAAATAAATGTATGTAACCATAATAAATGGTTTAATTTCACTGACAGGGATGAAGTATAAAAAGACAAGTGCAACCCACTGGGAATGTCCTATAGCAATGGTAGGGGCTGCCCCACTCTCCAATGGGAGACTGGGTCATCCTACTGTGCCACTTGAGGAAGACTAGCTCTGAAATGATCACAGTCTAGAATGTTCCCAACTATGACTATGGACTGTGAGCTGTCTGACAGGGACTCACAGGTAGTGCTAGCCCCTGTGCTAAATATGAATGGATATGGCTCCTGAGTTAGATCATTGTGGTAAACAGTTAATTGCACTCATTTATCTACTTCAAGTTTCTGAGCAGTTCTCTGTTCTAATCCAGCTTCCTAGACAATATCTTCCCAGATGATATTTCTGGTCACCTCCATATTAGCTATCAAACTCAAGCAAAGATTATTAAGAGATAGGCTCCTAGGAACATTTGTAAATTAGAGTTCCTAACTTTCTTCTACCCTAAGGTCACTACATTCATCTGCTTTATTCCTGTGATTCCATCCTGACTTTCCTGGGCAGATGACCTCACCTCTCCAGAGCCCTACCCCACAAGGGGAAGATAGAAACAGGCTGGATCTACCTACCAACATTCATGTCCAGTGGAGAATTACAGAAGCCAGACTTTCCATCATGACTTTCCATACCAATGCTTCCTGGAACCTCATCTCTCCAAATCTCTATCTACCCTACTAGGGAAAGATAGAAATAGGCTGGGGGTATGGATTGACCTGTCCATGTCCAGTGGAGAGCAGTTACAGAAGTCAGAACTCTCACTTTCTGCACCCCAAAAAATTTTTTGATTCACACTCTCAGAGGGATAAAGAATAGGGAACCTTCCAATGGGAGGGATGGGACACAGAACTCTTAGTGGTGGTAACTATGGAATTACAAATCTCTTACAATTTATACGCTTACAATCAAGTGCCGAGACCAGAAGGCAGTACAATGGATAAAGTGGTGGATTCACAATTATGATGTCCCAAGTTCAATCCCTAGCATCACATGTGCCTAAGTGAGCTTCTGTTGCTACCCCTATTCTTATAAATGAATAAATAAATTAATTTTATTAAATTAAAAAGACAAGTATAGCCAGGATAAGAACAGATGCTGCTACCTAAAATAGACTTCCTAGCTTCTATCTACCCTAAAATCCCTATTCCCATCTGCTCTATTCCTACTTTATAGTTCCTGTTCATTAAACATTTTTTTCTCCTTTATATCTTACTGCATTTTGGCCACCAAGTTGCAGATGCTACTATGGATTCCATCCTGAACTCCCTGGGCAGATGACCTCACCTCTCCAGAGCCCTATCCCACAAGGGAAAGATAGAAACAGGCTGGATCTACCTACCAACACTCATGTCTGGTGCAGAATTACAGAAACCAGACTTTCCACCTTCTGCACTTCATAAAGAATTTTGGTCTAGGGTCAGGTGGTAGTGCACCTGGATAAGTGCATACATTATAGTGTGCAAGGACCCAGGTTCAAGCCCCTGCAGGTAAGCTTCATGAGTGATAAAGCAGTGCTACAGATATCTCTCTGTCTCTCTTCTTCCCCGCACAATTTCTCTCTGTCTAATAATAAATAAATAAAAATATTTTTAAAAAATTTTGGTCTATGCTCCCAGAAGGGTAAATGTTAGGGGAAGATGACCAAAGGGCTTTGAACTCCAATTCCATCAGGACCCAGAGACAGAAAAGGAGAAGAAAGAAAAGAACAGAAAGAAGGGAGGGAGGGACACTCAGAAGTAGTGGGTGTGACTTAGTAAGAGAAGAGGGAGTTGGACAGTAGCACACTGGGCTACGCGCAGGTGCCGCAAAGCACAAGGACCGGCATAAGGATCCTGGTTCGAGCCCCCAGCTCCCCACCTGCAGGGGAGTCACTTCACAGGTGGCGAAGCAGGTCTGCAGGTGTCTATCTTTCTCTCCTCCTCTCTCTTCCCCTCCTCTCTCCATTTCTCTTTGTCCTAACAATGACAAAATCAATAACAACAACAATAATAAAAAAACAAGGGCAACAAAAGGGAAAATAAATAAATATTTAAAAAAGAAAGGAAGAGAAGGCAGGATCATAGGGGGAAAATGGGCAAATGTATATCAATATAGTTAGTTATAGAAATAATAGGTAACCCATATGTGTGATCTTGGGAGAGCTAATGCAGTTTCCAGTGGAGGGAGTAGGGAGGGACACAGAACTCTGGTGGTAGGGAAGATATGGAATTATACACCTACTAATCTTATAATTTTGGTAATCAGTATTAAATCACTAATACAAAAAAAAAAATGTAAAGACATCAACTTAACTAGTAAAGTCCTGTATATTTATTTCTCCTGGCCAGAAAGGCGGCTCACTAGTTAGAGCTATGGACTTAAAAATCTGAGTTTCTAAGTTTGAGCCGCTGTATCACATATGCCAGAGTGATATTTCTTTCTCACACACTCTCTTGTTAACAAATCATGTTTTATCTTTCTTCTCACCTCACTGAACTAGTTGCTGTTAGGCCCTTTTGATGCTACCTTTGAAATATTCTTCCAGGCAATTCCTTTCTGTTCAACACATCTCAGGTTATCACTAACAAGTATAGTAGCTATTAACGTGGACTTAATATCCTCCAGACACCACCCGTGCCCACCTTTAGGAATCCAATCCATTCTTTGCTATTTTTGTGTGAATGTCCCTCTGATCACATCACGTTACCCAGAAAGGTCTATAGAGAAAGTCTGTGCTACCCACCTTGCCGAAGGTAGAGGTCTGAGGATGTTGCAGCAATCCGTTCCCGCTCCCGTTCCTTCTCCCGCTCGCGCTCCCTTTCACGTTCCCTCTCACGCTCTCTCTCAGCACTTGCAGCTGCTGCAAGGTGCGTTGAGTGTCCTGTAAAACACACAAATCTGCAGTTTAAAGTCAAAAGTCAGGTACATCACTCTGTAACCTCTTAAGTGACTGCAAAAATTTCTCAACAGCTCCAAATCTGAGCTGTAGGAAGCTTGTTTCATTAAGTCTTGGATGATGACTAGAATATAGAACACATTTTTAAGATATGTCCAGAGTAACTTTATGTCATAAGTGATATAAGGGAACTATTAGTGTCACATGAAAAACAGAACATGGAATTGGAAAAGACTTCCCAAAATACCTGCCAAGGTTATGCTGCAAACATGTGAGAGTGTTAATCCTATGATAGAAGATAGAGGTGTGTGAGTTTTTATTACCTGGAGACATAGAAGCAGAGTTGTATGGCCTTGGAGGGAAAGTAATCTGGGTACCAGGAATATAAGTGATTCTGTCCATGGGAGGAGTACTTGTTCCTCCTGGGTGAGGCACTAAAATCGCTGGAGGCATATTGGTCAGGTCAATGATTCCTGCTCAAAGACAAATCAGGTAAAGCAATGTTGAATTTATGAGTTATTCTGAAGATACATATGTATGCATGTTTGTTTTTTTTTTTAGTCATTATGGCTTCAGGATCATTTGTATAGAGAATAAAATGTTTAAATAAAAATGTTTAAGGTCACTCTACTCTGTTGTCTTATTTTACCAGAGCAAGGATCAGCTCTGACTTATGGTAGTCTTGGAGAATGAACGTGGGACCTTTAGTGCCTCAGACATCAAAGACTTTTTGCATTAACCATTAAGCTTTCTCCCTTGTCCAATCATGACTACTGTTTAAGATCTTCTTTATATCTTTCTAGAAAAGAACATGAAAGACTGAAGACCATCCAAATAACCTAAAAGTATGGACAGATTACAGAAAGATAGCAAATTGGGAATAGTATCTGTCAGTACACTGTCTTGGCTTAATTCTTTAACTGTTTACCAGGACACACCTTCTTAATACATTAATTTGTTTGCCTTCAAGGGTTAAAAGTCACAAATGGAAAGTTAGTGGCCTTTTCTTTCATTCATTCTATTTTTCATTTAACAAATACTTATTTAGTGCCTAAGAAACTTAGGTTACACTTAATACATGTAATGACTTAGAATCCAAAGACACATACCCCTTGTTGCTGGATATGGGAGACCCAGCTGCTGCTCCCGTGGGGAGAGTCCTCTAGCCACATCTGGGCGCAAGTTCACTTGCATCTGCTGTGAGGTAATATAGTCATTGAGGATTGTCTGTCTGGTGTTCTCCATTGCATAAAGCTGATACTGACTCGGGTAGCCTGGGGTTGGTGAAAGCTGTCTCTGAAACAGGTAAGCAGCAGCTGCTGATGAAGAGAATCAGAGAAGCTTTTAGTTTAATCGTTTAGTCTGGGTGGAATTCATTTACTATTCATTATCCACAGAAAAAATAAGGAAAAAATTATCTGTTGACCTAATGTGCACATGCAATTTTTATTTTGTGTGGGGGAGTGCTACAGGAATTAAGGACTTTAGATCTTGGTAAGTCAGCAGTATGAATAAAGCATAATGGAAAAGGAGAAAGAGAAACTAGACAAAACATGTTTAGTAACCTTTTTTGGGGTAGGGGACACTATGCCTATACTTCACCACTCCAAGCAGACTCTTTTTTTTTAAGAGAACGAGAGACAAAGAAATGGAGATATGGAGAATAACTATTTTGAAGCTTCCTAATGTATGTACTCCCATATGGTGGCCAGGGGCTTACATCCAGGACTTCATACACAGTAAAGTATGTGTTCTATCAGGTGAGCTATCTCCCAGTCCTCTTAATAATCTTTTACCAACAGAACAGTAGCTAAAAAAGTTCAAGTAGTTTTACTTAACATCTTTGTTATGTAATATTTGTACATGAAGTCTCTGATCACTGTGTTAAAACATAAAATTATTTTTATAATACTTATTATCAGATATATTTAATTGGAAATGTATGTGAACATATGCTCAGACAAGTAATTACTATTCTGGGGTTAATAAGCATTTAAGCATTTACTTATTGCATGTATTCACAGCAGAAATTAGCAAGCTTCCCCTGTAAAGGGCCAAATGGTAAACATTTTAGGTTTTATGGGGCATTTACTTACTAGTCAGGTCTGTTACTGAAAAGAAAAGATGACTACAGGCAAAGCATCAATGAATGGGCATAACCATGTTCTAACAGAATTAGCAGCAGAACTGAACTGCTGTTTGGCCACTTAAGGCTAGAACACGACATATGGTGGCAGGAAGAGGAAAGCATGGTAAAAATTAGGGAATGACAGCTTCATCCTCAAAGTTTTTATAATCTTGCTTAGGTTAAAAATGATAAATGAGGGGAGTCGGGCTGTAGCACAGCGGGTTAAGCGCAGGTGGTGCTAAGCTCAAGGACCGGCGTCAGGATCCCGGTTCGAGCCCCCGGCTCCCCACCTGCAGGCAGGTCCCTTCACAGGCGGTGAAGCAGGTCTGCAGGTGTCTGTCTTTCTCTCCCTCTCTGTCTTCCCCTCCTCTCTCCATTTCTCTCTGTCCTATCCAACAACGACATCAATAATAACTACAACAATAAAACAACAAGGGCAACAAAAGGGAATAAATAAATAAAATTAAATAAAAAAAAAAGATAAATGAATGACTTTATAAAATGAAAGACTGGGATAAACATTAAATGAAAGTATAAATATTCAATTTTGCCTTAGAAGTTGAGCAAATACTTTCACATGATGTGTGTGTGTGTGTGTGTATGTGTGTATGTGTGTGTAATATAGTTTTTCCAGAAAAACAAATGAAGTTTTCTGAAGATTTGCTATTATCTATAACTCATTCTGGTGAGTGTATTAGCCAGCTTCTATAGAACTCTTGCTTTAGTTCTGGGACTTGGTGTGGGTACCTCTGAAACATACATAACATTTTCAGAATAACATAATTTGATGGTATTGACATAACCTTTAAAGTAAGTATTTTCTGTAGGTAAAATGCTACTATGGTAGCATTATACAAGTATTATTTATATTATAAAGAACATTAGGAGGAGACTAGGTGATGGCACACCTGGTTAAGCAAAAATATTACAATGTGCAAGGACCCAAGTCCAAACCCCTGGTCCCCACTTGCAGGTGTCTCTCTTTCTCTCTCCCTCTTTATCTCACACTCCAATCTTGATTTCTGGCTGTCTCTATCCAATAAATAAAGATAATTTAAAAAGAATAATGAGATATTTAAAAAAAGATAAAAAAGAACAATTGGAAGTTTAATCAGAGGATGTGGGTCTTAAATCACTGGTAAATGAACGTCTACTTAAGGTATAAATTTAAATGTTCAAGACATGCCCATGCCATTTAAGGATAATTCTTCAAGGCAGCCTAGGAGGTGGCTCAATGGCTAGAGCCTTGGACTTAGAAGAGTGTGGTCACAAGTGGGACCCCTCATATTCTTTGCAAATGTCAGAGTAATAGTTCCTCAGGGGTCAGTGAGGTAACTCACTTAGGAGAGTGGTTACTTTTGCCACTCAGGGACAGATTTGAGTCCCAGGTACAGGGAGAAGCTCTGGTGCTATGTACTTTCTCTCCTTCTCATAAAGTTTCAGTGATAAGTAAATGCAATAATTTAAAATATGTTCTTCAAATTAATTTTTAATAAGATTAATCAGGTTTATCATTATCAAATAAGAGTTTTTGGCAGCCCAGGAGGTGGTGCAGTGGTTAGAGAGCTACCTTGCAAGAATGAAGTCTCGAGTTTGATCCACAACATTCCAAGTGCCAGAGTGATATTCTGGTTCTCACTTTCTCTAAGGAAAAAAAAAAAAAAGAGGAGGGCTGTGTGTGTGTGTGTGTGTGTGTGTGTGTGTGTGTGTATTACCTTTAATTCTTTAAGTGGTGGTGTTAGTACTTTGTTTTTTGATGTGGATGCTGGTGACATGGGTCTATTGTGAAAATTTACGTGTTTGTATACCAATCATATAGGCAGTTCTCCTTCTCTGCTATAAATTATCAGGACTCACTGCACTTACCAGGGTCCAGAGCTCTGTGAAATGGCATGGCTGGGTCCAAGTGTGCAGGAAGATGACTCCGATAAACCTCTCCTGCAGTGCTGCCCCTATGGTGGGGGTCAAAAGGGCTGTGGCTTACTACAGGGTCCACCCCAGGGACTGGGGACTTGGCTGGTATGCTCTCCCTTTGGGTAGGGGTCAGTGTTGATTTTCTTTCATGATTGGTAGACTTGCTAGAAGAAATTGTAACTGGAAAACAAAAAAGGGCAAATACAACAGATCATTAAGAAAAAGTAAGTGTGCTAAACATTAATTTCTCAATCACTCAAACCTAGACTACGTTCATATAATATTCTGATCTTCTCTTTCCCCTCCACAGTGAATCTTACAGAATATGAAAATGTGGACAAAAAGAAAAGCTATCCAGGAGGAGTGTGTGCCTTACCAGGCTCACTGCCATGTAACTGGAAAGAGAATGTAATAAACCAGTGTGATTATGTTGGGTTATTTTTTTTAAGTTTTTTATAGTTATTTATTTATTTATTCCCTTTTTGTTACCCTTGTTGTTTTATCGTTGTTGTCATTGATGTCATCATTGTTGGATAGGATAGAGAGAAATGCAGAGAGGAAGGGATGACAGAGAAGGAGAAAGATAGACACCTGCAGACCTGCTTCACCACTTGTGAAGCAACTCCCCTGCAGGTGGGGAGCCAGGGGCTCGAACCAGGATCCTTACGCCAGTCCTTGCACTTTGTGCCACCTGCGCTTAACTCATTGCACTACCTCCCGACTCCCACAGTATTAGTATTTAAGTGGTAGTGATAGTTGCACAACATTTAATTTTTTTTTTTTTAACCACAGCACTGCTTAGTTCTAGCTTATGCAGGGGAATGGACCTGAAACCTCAGAGCCTCAGGCATGAAAATCTCTTTGCATAACTATTATGCTATCTACCCCTTCCCATATTTTAAGTGCATTAATGCCACTGAACTGTACCCTGTAATCTTCTTTGTATTTAAAAAAACTGAGGTAATGAGAATTAAATGTTTGAATATAATAGACATTAGTGAGATAAACTAACAGATTAGGCTGAAGCAGGGAGGAGACATATTGAAGTAATGAAATTGTGTTGAAGCATGGGACAAGGATGATTGAGTCCTCAGGTACAGGGAGAAGCTCTGGTGCTATGTACTTTCTCTCCTTCTCATGAAGTTTCAGTGATAAGTAAGTGCAATAATTTAAAATATATTCTTCAAATTAAATTTTTTAATATTTATTTTATTTATTCCCTTTTGTTGCCCTTGTTGTTTTATTGTTGTAGTTATTATTGTTGTCATTGTTGTTGGATAGGACAGAGAGAAATGGAGAGAGGAGGGGAAAGACAGAGAGAGGGAGAGAAAGATAGACACCTGCAGACCTGCTTCACCACTTGTGAAGTGACTCCCCTGCAGGTGGGGAGCCAGGGCTCAAACCAGGATCCTTACGCTGGTCCTTGTGCTTTGTGACACCTGCACTTAATCTGCTATGCTACAGCCCAACTCCCCTTCAAATTAATTTTAATAAGATTAATCAGGTTTATCATTATCAAATAAGAGTTTTACTGTAAAACATTAATCCCCCAACTAAGAAATTAAAAAAAAAAAAGAAAAACAGTGTAACTTAGTAAATGATGAGTAGCAAGTCATCTGGATAATATAAAGAGAGGAAATTGAGATTTGCTGTACATGAGATTAAAAGAATTGAGGATATTACTTGGATAGTGGGCATATGGGCATAGCTCAGGTTCACACCTGTCCCCCAGAACAATCAGGAAAGTTTTGGTGCTGTGATTATCTTTCTCTCACCTGTCTTACTGTCTGAAAAAGTTGGCCTAAAGCACCAGTGATAACCAATAACCAAATAAATAAATATCACTGCAGGATATTAATGCCATACCAAAGAAAGTAAACTGTTTACAAAAGGATTTAAAGAGGAATTATTTTGGGCTTCATTTTAAATTTACTGTACATGGTAAATGACCCATAGGTGATGATCTCCAAATCTTAAAAGTCTGTGGAGTTGGAACCTCACATACACATAGAATTGTAGTGCTTCAAAGCCTGCTTTTTCATGTAGAGAGAAAGAGAGAGAGAGAGGCACTACAGTACCACAATTTACCCTGGCACTCCATATGGTGCTAGTGTTCAAAGTTGGACAGGGAACCATCTTTCCTGACTTTTCTCTTTTTAAAAAAATCATCTTTGGATGACAGAGGACTGAGTGGGGGTTGTATTGTTATATGGGAAACTGGGGAATGTTATGCATGTATTTTATTTACTGTTGAATGTCAAACATTAATTCCCCAATAAAGAAATTAAAAAAAAAAATCGTTTTTGTGGCCCAGGAGGTGGCACAGTGGACGTGGCACTGACTCAAGCATGAAATCCTGAGTTCAATCCCTGGCAACACATGTACCAGAGTACTATCTGGTTCTTTCTCTCTTCCTATCTTTCTCATGAATAAATATAATACTTTAAAGAAATCATCTTTATTGGGAGTCAGTGGTGCAGCAGGTTAAGCGTAAGTGGCGCAAAGCACAAGGACCAGCGTAAGGATCCTGGTTTGAGCCTTGGCTCCCCACCTGCAGGGGGGTCGCTTCACAAGCGGTGAAACAGGTCTGCAGGTGTCTTTCTCTCCCCCTCTCTGTCTTCCCCTCCTTTCTCCACTTCTCTCTGTCCTATCCAACAACGACGACATCAATAACAAAAAGGGCAACAAAAGGGAATAAATATTAAAGATATATATATATGTATGTGTGCTTTAAAAATTATCTTTTATTTACTGGATAGAGATAGCCAGAAACTGAGAGGGAATAGGGATGATAAAGAGGGAAAGAGACAGACAGAAACCTGTAACATTATTTCACCACTCACAAAGTTTTTCCCCTGCAGGTGGGAAATGGCTTGAACCCTGGTCCCTGTGCATTGTAACATACGCGTTCAACCAAGTGTGCCACTACTGGCCCCTTTACCCCTGCATTTTCACTTTTAGTTCTTTAAAACTACAGCTGAGGGACCAGGTTAAGTGCACATGTTAACAACGCGCAAGGACTCGGGTTTAAGCCCCCAGTCCCCACCTGCAGGGGGAAAGCTTTGTGAGTGGTGAAGCAGTGTTGCAGGTATCTCTCTGTCTCTATCCAATAAAAATAAATAAAATAAAATTTTTTGGGTAAAAAAAAAAACACTATAGTTCTTGGGCCCTGACCTCAACCATGTAAATTTGTCTTCTCTCTCTCCCTAACATGTTTTGTTTTCAGTATAAGTTTAATTAAAAAAAAAATATATATATATATATATATATCTGAAAGGAAGTAAGCACTTCCCATTTTTTCCCTTAGTCCATATTATTCCTCTTTCATTACATAAAGAATTCTTCACCCTTAGAATTCTTGTAGTGCTAGAAATCAAACACAATACCTCATGCGTGAGTCTACCAATTTATACACAGTACCACGACAGTAGCTGTAGTAGATATACTTTAAATATAGTGGGGGACCAGGTGGTAGCACACCTGGTTAAGTGTATACACTACAGTATCAAGGACCCAGGTTCAAATCACTGGTCCCCACCTGCAAAGGAAAGCTTCATAAGCAGTGAAAGTGTTACTGCATGTCTCTCTCTTTCTCTCCCTCTCTTATCTCCCCATTCACTCTCACTTTCTCGGTCTCTATCCAAAATAAATAATATATATATTTTTTTAATTAATGTATTTATTTAAACAGAGAAATGCTCAACTCTGGTTTATGGTGGTTCCAAGGACTGAACCTGGGATTACTGAGCTTCAGACATGAAAATCTGTTACATAAACATTGTGCTATCTCCCCACCACAAGTCAATAAATTATAAAGACCCCAGATTATTTCAAGGCCCACCTGGAGGGGGAAAAAAAATCAATGCTGCTTACTGTCATGATGTTAACTGTTAGCAGCATAAATCCTAACATGGTGTGAGGTTATAATATAATAGCATTATTCATATTTATTGAGTTTTTCAATTGTATTAGGCACTAGCCTAAGTACTTTGAACATATTACCTCATTTTATCTTTTTTTTAAAAAATTTTTTATTTATAAAAAGGAGACATTACGACTAAACCATAGGATAAGAGGGGTACAACGTCACACAATTCCGACCACCAGAACTCTGTATCCCATCCCCTCCTCTGGTAGCTTTCCTATTCTTTAACCCTCTGGTAGTATGGACCCAAGGTCATTGTGGGATGCAGAAGGTGGAAGGTCTGGCTTCTGTAATTGCTTCCCCACTGAGCATGGGCATTGACAGGTCGATACATACTCCCACCCAGCCTGTCTCTCTCTTTCCCTAGTGGGGAACGGCTCTGGGGAAGCAAAGCTCCAGGACACATTGGTGGAGTTGACCTCATTTTATTTTTAAAGGAACCCAGTATAGGGGCCGGGTGGTGGCTCACCTAGTTGAGCACACAAGGACACAGATTTGAGCCCCTAGTCCCCACCTGCAGGGGGAATGCTTTGCAAGTGGTGAAGCAGTGTTGCAGGTGTCTCTGTATCTCCTTCTCTATCACCGCCTCTCTCTCAATTTCTGGCTGTCTCTATCCAGTAAATAAAATATAATAATAATAATAATAACCCAGTGTAATAGAAACTTCAATAAAAGAAGCAAACATACAGGAGTGGCATACCATCAGAAGTTCTGCTCATCATGGGTGAGCCCCTGGAGATGGTGTTTTGGTAACTCACAGGAGTCCGCCGTGCACTGTTATCATCATAAATCCCAGGGCTCAACTGTGCTTTGGGAGCTTCATGAAGTGTTGACCTCAGCACGGAGGTGCCAGAGCTTACCACTGATGTGTGCCGGGAGCGAACTGGCTCACCTGTCTTCACATCCTCGTATTTCCCCCGCTCTACCACTTTTATGTTTTCTGGTACAATTTCCAATGGAGGCATCCCACGGGGTAGTTTGCTGGGCCCCGTGATTAAGGATTTGACATTGTGTTTGATGGCGGATTGACCTGAGTTGCTATCAAATTTTATTGGTGTACCCTAAAGAAAGATAAGCAAGCATTACAAGTATCCTTAGGCTTACAACTGCTAGGTCACTTTTATAAATATCCCACAAATATTTTCATATGAAGAGAAGTGGAGTGCAAAAGACTCATGATCTATCTAGTCACCTGGGAGATGGACCCCTCGATTATCGGCCTTGTGCTCTGTACCACTTCTGGAGTTTTTCGGCTTTCCTGAGTTACAATATCTTGCCGGGGAATCTCATGTATGGAACGCCCCATTTCTTTGATAGTGGTAATGCCATCATAAGGTTTTCCTTTGGTAATGGCACCTTCAAATGCCCGTATGGGAGGACTCTCCCTTTTAATTTGTTTGGGATATTTAAGGCCATCTTCAAAGTTGTCGGTTGCTGCTCTTGGTGTGCCTTCAAAAAAAACCAAATCAAATATTAACGTAATACCAATGACCACTATACTGAGGACTTAAAAGCTTTTAAAGTGGAGACAGGATAGGTAGCTAAGTGTTAAATTACATGCAGTGTATGCATGAGGCCCTGGGTTTGATCCCCTAGAATCATCTACCAAATAAAGAAAAACAAAGGTCCCCGCCTGCAAAGGAAAAGCTTCACTAGCAGTGAAACAGTGCTGCAGGTGTCTCTCTTTCTCCCTCTCTATCTCCTCCTCCTGTGTCAATTTCTCTCTGTCCTATCCAAACTAAAAAATACGAATGAATCTTAAAAAAAAAAAAGAAAAAAAATCAAAGTGGGCAGAGGAGGTGGCATAGTGGTTACACAGTTTCTCATGTCTGAGGCTCCAAACTACCAGGTACACCAAAGTACAAAGTACACTATCATAAGCCAAAGCTAAGCAGTGCTCTGAAAACAAACCCCAAAACACAATAGATGGTGACCAAGTGGCGCCTTGGTATCTAACAACATTATCACACATTTAAAAAACTAACTTTGTGCTACCTTGCAGTATTCTAAGTAAGTTTCTATTTATAACAGAAACTAAAATAAGGAATTAATCATTTATTATTTTATTGGAGTTTTAAAAAAATTAATACATTGTTCATAACTACAACAAAAATGTCTCTATATTTAAAAATTAGTCAACAATCATTTAAAAAGTAAACTCAGAGAAAAATGGCTAAAATCAAGACTTAGATATTTAGGGCAAGAAGATAGCATCAACTGTAGATCATACAAAAGACTTCCAGAATGTCTAGGGCACCAGACATTCCAAGTTCAACTCCAGGCAATACTTTTAGCCAGAGCTGAGCAGTGCTCTGGATTAAATATATATATACATAGTATTTCAAAAGAGAAAATATCTTAGAAAATGATTTCATGCACACTACAAATTAATGCCTAACAAGTCTGCCAGTGAGGAAGTAGTATATAAAACCAAAGTGAGCAAAAAAGTTTACCCTGCATTATGGAACCTGACAGCACAGTCCTTTCTTTGAGTTCAGAATGAGGGCTACCTCTGGGTAATGCTCGGCATATCAATCCTGTTAAAACAAGAAAGCAATTCAAGATTAATCAAAGTATCTGTGCAAATCAATTCACACATACTTAACACTGTCCTTAATATATATATCTTAATAAAAGCTCTATGGAAAAAGTGGCATTTTAAGTTTCTAAACTATTTTAAAAGTATATCATGGGATAAGAAGGTGGAAGTGTCTAACATTTGTAATTTTTCCTTCTTAAACATTTTCCTAGAAGGAAATGGCTGTAGAAGAAATCTAATATAGGTGGAAAAAAAGGAAAGAAGGACACATAATTTTTTTTTCTTTTAGATTTATGTACTTGAAAGAGAGAGGAAGGGACAAAGGAGAGAACATGAGGGCATTACTCTGGCACATGCAATGTCAGGAATTGAACCTAGGACCTCCTGCTCGAGAGCCCACTGTTTTATTTACTGTGCTTCCTCCTGGGCCACAAGAAAGATACTTTCAAGGCTAAATTTAAAGTCCCAATGATCCTTGATTAAGGTGAGAAGATACAGAGGGATCAGAAATAATTGCTTAGCTTTCTAAAATTCTGTGAGTAATTCCTAGGAAGTAGTGCAGAGGATAAAGCATGAGGCCACTGGCATCACATGTGCCAGAGTGATGGGTTAGTGTTCTGTTTCTTTTTCTCTCTCAACCTCTCTCTCTCTCTCTCTCTCTCTCTCACACACACACACACACATACACACACACACACACACAAATACACACTAACTTTTAAAATCTGGGAGAAACAAAAGAATAAAAATCTGTGAGAAATACATGAAATATGGACATGTCTCAGAAATAGAGGAGATATATTAAACAAGGCAGATGAATTAAAATGATTGATAAATTATATATATATATATATATTTTTTTTTTTCCTCCAGGGTTATTGCTGGGCTCGGTGCCTGCACCATGAATCCACCGTTCCTGGAGGCCATTTTTCCCCCTTTTTGTTGCCCTAGTTGTTGCAGCCTCGTTGCGGTTATTATTGCCATTGTTGACGTTGCTTTGTTGTTGGATAGGACAGAGAGAAATGGAGAGAGGAGGGGAAGACAGAGAGAGAGGGGGAGAGAAAGATAGACACCTGCAGACCTGCTTCACCACCTGTGAAGCGACTCCCCTGCAGGTGGGAAGCCGGGGGCTCGAACCGGGATCCTTACTCCAGTCCCTGTGCTTTGTGCCACCTGCGCTTAACCCACTGAGCCACCACCCGACCCCCCGATAAATAATATTTTAAGGGTGGGATAGATAACATAATGGTTATGCACAGAGACTCATGCCTGAGGTTCCAAGTCCCAGGTTAAATCCCTCCCACAATCATAAACCAGAGTTGAGCAGTGCTCTGGTAAAAAGGGAATATATATATTTTCCTTTTTGTTGCCCTTGTTGGTTTTTATTGTTGTAGTTATTATTGTTGTTGTTATTGATGTCATTATTGTTAGATAGGACAGAGAGAAATGGATAGAAAAGGGGAAGACAAAAGGGGGAGAGAAAGAGAGACACCTGAAGATCTGCGTCATCACTTGTGAAGCGACTCCCCTGCAGGTGGGGAGCCGGGGGCTCGAGCTGGGATAAGCCACATGTGCTACCACCCTACTCCATATATATATATATATATATATATAATCTTAAAAAGGCTCAAATTTTATACTGTCAATAAATTTGAATCAAGGGTTAGCAATAACACATGGGGCCAGGGGCAGTAGCACGGCAGGTTAAGCACACATGGTGCAAAGCACAAGGACCAGCACAGGGATCCTGATTCGAGCCCACAACTCCCTACCTGCTGGGGAGGGGGGGGTAATCACTTCATAAGTAGGTCTGCAAGTGTCTATCTTTCTCTACCCCCTCTCTCCATTTCTCTGTCCTATCTAGCAACAGCAGCAATGGCAATAATAACAACAGCAAGGTCAACAAAATGGGAAAAATAGCCTCCAGGAGCAGTGGATTGGTAGTGCAGGTACCGAGACCCAGCGATAACCCTGGAAGCAAAAATACAAATAAAAAAGAAATAACTATACATATTAACTCTGAGGTAAAAGGAAGTTTTTTTTTTTTTTGCTTGTTTATTTTGTCTTATAGAAAATTCAAGCTCTTAAAAAACTACACAGAATTTCTATGGCTAAGGGTTCCTCACTCTAAGTATCTCATTTAGGTTAAAATCATAGTTGAAGCAGGCTAAAATTTTGAATAGGAAGTCATTAAAATATAAAATTGGGGGCTGAGCAATAGCACACACAGTTAAGTGACATAACTCTATACATAAGGACCCAAGTTCAAGCCCCTGCCACTTACAGGGAGAATGCTTCATGGGTGGTGAAGCAGGTCTGCAAGTATCTGTTGGTCTGCTTCTAAGACCCCTTCTACTTCATTGGTTTAATCCCCCCTGCTTAACACTGGATTCTATTTACATAACCACTGTTAACTAAGCACCGCCCTGCCTCCAGGGCACTGGTTTAATCCTCACTGTTTTGCCAATTTTTCCTTCTCCCCACCCCCTACCCTACATACATCCTCTTCGGACCTGACACTTCCACCTCAGGATATATAAGGACAGGATTGTGATTAGAGATAGCTTAGATTGCGCTGTGTTCCACATGAATAAAGACTGAACTGTGTACCACTCAGCCATGAGTCCATGGTTTTCTCTCTCTCCCGCCCGGCAGTATCTATCTTTTTCTCTCCCCCTACCCTTTGTTTTTTGGGGGGGTACCAGATAGGACAGAGAGAAATTGATAGAGGGCAGGGAGATAGAGAAAGGAAAAGGATGGGAGACAGAGAGAAAGACAGACACATGTAGACCTGCTTCACTGCTCATAAAGCAGAACCCCCTGCAGGTGGAGAGTAGGGGCTTTAACCCTGGCCCTGAGCTTGGGATTATGTGTGCTTAATAAGGTGTGCCACCACCTGGCCCCCTTCTCTCTCTCTCTCTCTCCCTGTCTTCTCTCAATTTCTCTGTCACATGAAATAAAAATAGAAAGGAAAAAAAAATTGGTGGATTTGTAGTGCAGGTACCAAGCCCCAACAATAACCCTGGTGGCAAAAAAATAAAATAAAAATATAGTAATTAATAAATTATAAACCATGATCAGCATGAGGTTGGACACTTGTCTCTAACCCTCACATAATAGTGGGTATAGTCCTTTAGGCACAGAAACTCACCAGGAAAAGTTAGAACTAGGGATGTCATTGTTAAATCTATTTTGACTTTATTTGACTCATAAGAAAAACAACATTCTCATTGTGAATTTTATATTTTTAGACTCACTTAACCCAAACATAATTTACAAAGTATTATGTGATGATATTAATAGTTACAATTTAAGACCTATCATGCCTAATTTTAACTTTCCTCCACTGACATGTACCACTACATTTGCATGCAAATATGAATTAAATTTCAAGTAGAAGAGATAAAAAATTAGTCATCAAACAAAATTAAATATATTGGGGGTTGGGCAGTAGTGCAGTGGTTAAGCGTGCAATGACAGGAAGCACAAGAACTGGCATAAGGATCCCGGTTCAAGTCCAGGCTCCTCACCTGCAGAGGAGTCGCTGCACAGGTGGTGAGGCAAGTCTGCAGGTGTCTATCTTTCTCTCCCCCTCTCTCCATTTCTCTCTGTCCTATCCAACAACAATGACATCAATAACAACAACACTAACTACAACAATAAAAAACAAGAGCAACAAAAGTGGGGTAAAAAAGAAAAAAAAATTAAATATATTAATATAATATCCTGTAAATGTTTACCCTCTAGTGGTGCTGAGACAGGAGACTCCCTCATTGACAAGCCCTGCTTTATATTTCCTTCCACTGATTCATAGCTTCTTTTCAAACTGATTTCATGAGCTGTTCTTGGACTCCTTGTTCCTTCTCTGGCATTCTTGATATCTGCAGATGCAAAAGCAAGAAGTTTTAGATAGAGTCAAATGCCTAAAATATAGTAAGTTATTTAATTTCATAACCAGTTTTAGCATTAATTTTAAGTATATGTAGTTACATAAATATAACTATCATATTATTTAGCAACGATATAAAAATGAGTTTAAGCTATCAGTAGATGACATTTACAAAAACATTTTCATTCATCCAAATACACTATACTTTTTTTGTGGGCCAAGGTATCATACATGCATGATTTTACCACTCACAGACCAACTGTAATTTTTTAGAAGCAAGAGAATCAATAAATCTCTCATTAACCCCACGTTGTGCTGTAGCTAAATCCTAGGTCATGAACAGGACAAACCATGTGCTCTATCAGGTAAGATAACTTCTGATGCCGTGTGTGGATGTGTATTTGCCAAAAGGTCCTTGATGCCTACACAACAACTCTACTGCTCCCAGTGGCCTTTTTTTTTTTTTGGGGGGGGAGGAGGATTTGATCGAGGAAGAAAGGGAGATAACTATAGCACTGTACCACAACTTATGAAGTTTCTTCCCTGTAGGCAGGGATGAGGAACTTCAGCCAGGTCCCTCACACATATCTATGGAGTTCCAAACATAAGGTAGACATGTACACAGGGTTAAAAACAAAGTCTCATCCTTCATAATACTCACTCAACAGTGACAAGCACAGATAAATGACTATGTAATTACTTAAGCCAGGAAGTATCTCAACAGATGTATGTGCCTTACGATTTGTGAGGCCCTAGGTTTGCAGCCAGGTATCATCATGGATGGCACGGAAATGCCATAAATGGTGCAGCAATGCTAAAGTATCTCTCCTCTCCTTCTTCCTCTCTCAAATAAAGAATGAAAAAAATGGTCAGGGGAGGTGCCCAGCAGTGGCACTGCTCATGCATGAGATCCCAGATTTATTCCCCAGTAACAAAAAAGAAAAAAAAATTGCTATATATTGTAATTAGAACTATAAATAGAAAAATGCAAAGCATATATTGTGAAAATGCAGGAGACTTACCACAGAAGTTCAGAAAATTATGCCTTAATATTTAAACTGAGAATTGAAGGATAAATAAAAGTAAACTCAAGGGAAGAAAAAGAAACTGAGAGTACAAAGACCCCGAGGCAAGAGTATGCACTCTTTAGGGCCAGGTGGTGGTGCACCTGATTATGTGCACAGACTACAGTGCACAAGGACCCAAGTTCAAGCCCCTGGTCCCCACCTGCAGGGGGAAAGCTTCACGAGTGGTGAAGTAGGGCTGCAAGTGTCTGTCACTCTCCCTCTCAACCTCCCCTCTCAGTTTCACTCTATCTTTATCCAATAATAAGTGCAAAAAGGGGAGTCGGGCTATAGCGCAGCGGGTTAAGTGCACGTGGCACAAAGCGCTACGACTAGCGTAAGGAAGGATCCTGGTTGGAGCCCCGGCTCCCCACCTGCAGGGGCGTTGCTTCACAGGCAGTGAAGCAGGTCTGCAGGTGTCTATCTTTCTCTCCCCCTCTCTGTCTTCCCCTCCTCTCTCCATTTCTCTCTGTCCTATCCAACAACGACGACATCAGTAACAACAACAACAAAGCAACAAGGGCAACAAAAGGGAAAATAAATAAATAAATATTAAAAAAAAAATAAGTGCAAAAAGTTTGAAAATAAATAAATGCACTCTCACCAGGAACTATGTACATGGCCACTCTAGACCCTATTACAGGGAAGCAGTGGGGAAAAGAGGGGTGCAAGGGTCTACAGAAAAGAATGGAAAGAGCAATCTGAAGAGATAAGCTGGAAGCAAATTCTGGAGGGCAAAGTAAGGGGTCTATACTTAAGGCAATGAAAAATCAGGCAGAATCAATATGGTGTAACTTTGAATCCAGGTAGGACTGAATGCGAGGACACTGGTGAGAGACAGTGTTGGCAGACAGGAATACAGAGAAATGGATGTCAAAGATGACAGACATCTGGCTTGGGCAGTGTACATTAATTTCTTCCACAGAAACAAAATGTCAATCAATATATGCCAGGAGCCATTTCTCTGCTTTATAGATGATAAGCTTTGAGACAACGGAACCCCTCAAGACAAATGTTAATTCCCCCCTGGGCAGGCCATTTCCCCTTAGGTAAACCATTTATCAGTAATCAAGTGAGTCAACACAAGTGAGTCAACACACAGTTTGGTTCCTGCCATTTGTTGCAAGGAACATTCCTCTTTGAAGTTTGCTCCCCCTTCCCCTCCTCCAGCATTCCCTCTCCTTCCCCAAAGCCTTATAATGCCTGTATTCTCAATAAAATTTAGAGCTTGATCAGAAACTTGACTTGCTCTCGTTCTTCGCGTCTCTTGTCCCTATCATTTCAGGTTTCATTGGGTTCCTAGCCCCTGTTCACCGCCCTGCTGGTCGGGGCATTCTGGCGCCCGGAACATGGGGCGAAGAAGCCTTCTGGACCTAGAAACTCCGCTGATAGAGAGGGTAGGCCTACCCGAATTCACCGAGTCACCGCAGCCCGAGGGGGGTAACGCAAATACTCGCAGAGATCGCCACGGAAATACCCGCCCGTGAGACGCATCTGGAGGAGAGTGTTCACAGCGGCTGAGGTAAGCAATACCATGGGACATGAATTCAGCAAACTATTTATTCATTAAAGGACTCAAGGAGTCACTCAAGACACAAAGAAATAGGGTTAAAAAAAAAATTAAAGAAGTTTTTAGATTATATTGGAAATATTTGCCCCTGGTTCCCCCAGGAAGGCACTATAGATAAAAAGCGTTGGAGGAGAATTGGTGACTGTCTTAATGATCACTATCAGTCTTTTGGTCCTGAACGTGTACCTGTTTCTGCCTTTTGTTACTGGAATTTAATTAATGATATCTTAAAAATCTATAATAATCACCCTGATATTAAAAACCTTATTACAGAGGGTGAAAATGTCCTCCGGCAACTTTCTAGTCCACCATCCAGGACAAAGTCCCCATCCCCATTCCCTTCTGTGATTATTGATCTTGATCCCCCAGTACCCAGTCAAAATAAAAGCCTCCCAGCACCAGATGAAAGTAAAAGCCCTGTTTCCCTCCCTACAGGTCCCTCCTCACTTACTAAAGTTCCCTTTATTGACCCTCCTATTGCTAATTCACATGAGAATGAAACCCAGCGTTCTTCCCCCCCCCCCCCCCCCCGCCTCTATCCAGTTTTACAAAACCCCCCTCTCCTGAAGCACTTCCCGCAGAGAATGAGGCTTTGCTAGAAAAAGAGGCTGCCAGATACTACAATCCCGATTGGTGTCCTCCTCCCTTTAATTCCCCTCCCTATATCCGTGCTCCCACTCTCCAGCCTGACCCTCTCCTTGACAATCCCTCTGTCAGGTGGGCACTCTCAGGAGTCCTTCCAGGAATTTCCACCCTCCGCAAGGTCCTTGCTGACCGGAGAGAGCAGCTTCAATTAATGAAAGAAATAGCTGCAGTTACAGAAGAGCTTACATTTTTAGCCTCACCAAAAAACCTAAACCCAATCCCTAAAACTAAAACTAAAACTAAACCATCCAAATCAAACCCGGTTTTGGCTTTCCCTGTTACTCGGAGCCAGGCTCAAACTGGCTAGCCCTAACCCCTATGCTCTTCCTTGTCCAGACTGCCTCCCTACACCAGCGCCCCTCCGTTTTGTGCTCCGGTCCTTGACTTGGCCAATAATACTGATTAGACCACTTTCTTTAAAACTGTAAAATGTACCTTAGCCCAGAAAAAAAAAAAAAAAAAAATTCAAAAATTTTTCTCTGCGCGGAGGCTGTAAACTAAGCCTGCCTGTTCCGCCCTCGCAGCCAATCATGACACAGAGCCCCTGCGCCACAGATTGGCAAAAAATTCAGTCAATCATTCCCCTAAGGCACAAAGGCCCCTCCTTGGGGGGGGGGGGGTAGCGAATCTGTGAGTTAGGAATCCAAAAATCCAAAGCGGTTTTTCAAAGGGAAAATTTTCCTTTCACCAAGAATGTATGTTTTAAGTCTGTGCTAACCTTGTTTTCATTAATGTGTGTTAACCCCTAAGTAACTAAAGTTTTTTTTAAGTTTTAAATAAGATTTAGTTAAGCTAAATGTGGTTTTAAAGATCCAGACTCATAGAGTTGGAACACCTTTACCAGAGTAAAATATAGGACAGTTTCGTCCTTCTGATAGCTAATATCAGCATCAATTCATTAGTTAAAAAGATTTTCTGAGATATCTAGGCATGGTAAAATGCCTCTGTAGTCTCTCTCACTCTTGTGAAAATTGTAGATATTACCAGCACCTCAATATCAACTGCCACTGTTTGTTAATTTAATTCCATGCTTGAACTGACTTTCTAATAACCCAGTCAGTGTAGAGCAGTGGCCTTGCCAGGAAAAAAAGGGTTAAACGTGCTATTCCTGGCCTGATAAAAAAAAAAAATTATCCAACAGATGTGATTCAACAAAATTATTTAGTGTAAAATGGTCATCTGAAATAAATGTTAACAGTAAAAAATTATTTTAACATTTCAGCTATAAGGTTTATGTTAGCTTTTTAAGTTACCTATCTAAATCAAAGTGAAAGATCAATTAAGTTGTGTACCCACCCTTGTTCATAACTGCCCTAAGGGTGTGATAGCTTTGTGATAAACAAAGGTCCTTAACAAACAAAGTTTAACATTTTACTTAAAATTGTTTAAGTGATTTCAAAAAAAAAAAAAAAAAAAACTTTTAAAATACTTTCTCAACTAAACAGGCAAAACTGGCTTGGGTTAGTAAAAGATAACACAATAGTTATGTTAATTATTTACATGCCAGAGGCTCTTGAGCTGGTTTTCCTCTTTATATCTTTCTGCTTTTAAAAATTATCTGGTTTGTTTTAAGACAGTGCCAGAGGTTTATTCTTGATAAATTAAGGTAATACATTGTGTTTTTGGCCTGATAGAAGATTTGTTTTGGCAAATCCTGATTTAACAAAATTAATATTTTGAACATTTAAACTATGAGGTTTTATTTTAGCCTTTTAAGTTGCCATATTAGAGTTCTAAGGAACAAAATCTATTAAGAGTTTTATATCTATACTTACTCATGATAGCCTTGTGATGAGTAAAGATCTTAGTAAACTAAAGGTATAATAGTGTACTTAAACTGTCTAATCAGTTTAAAATAATGCTAAAAAATGGTAAATATTTTATCATGTCAACACATTAGGTATTGACTTTCTATAACATATTGGTATATTCTAATAAAGAGCCTTCTAAAATCATATTAAAAAAAAGTCAATTCTAACCATTAGATCATCAATTAACTTGGTACAAGTTCTCTCCCTAAGTAAATAATTATAGGTACATCTGCACATGAAGAACTGACTGCTCATATGGTAAGATTTAAAACTAAACATTTCTAATTTTTTATGTATGGGTGTGTGATGACTCCTAAAGTCACTCATATCCTAAAATTTTTCTCATTTTTTTAACAAGCCTCTTAAAATTTTAACACTTGACCTGCCATAGTGAGAGCACTTTACTGGCTCCTGCATTATTTAATTAAGATCTTGCTATTCAGACTTTTAAGATTCATCTCCATTGATGAAAGCCAATGCTCTCTGACAGATTGATGTAATTCACCTGCCCATGTTTAGTAAACAAAAAAAAAAAAAACTTTTTCTCTCAGTTGATATTTTTTCTAAATGTATGTGGGCTACAGCTCAAACAAAAAAAAACTAAAACCCTTAAGCTTAATTAATAATAATAATAAAAAAGGTAATGCACCCTCCAGTATTCAGTTAGCTAAAGTGTCAATGAAGTAACATACTAAATCTTTTTAATATTTACAAAAATTCAAATTATCCATTTATTATATCTCATTGACAAAGCCACACACTTTTCCAGTCATAGAGACATATTCTTTTTCTCCTTTTTCAACACTGGATGTCCATGTTTGTTTTCCTTTTATTATGGTGGATGACATTGCTCTTGCAAAATCCACAGAGTCCCTGTTGGCAAGTCCTTACCACAAAGGACGCCATGGCAGTACATACTCCAGCTAACCTCACCAGCTTATCCAAGTCTTCTCTTTCTGCTGACCTACCACTGCTGACTTCATCTTTGCATGCTTATTGACTGCTCACTTTTCTCAAAATATTCCTCAATGTTCAAGGAACCTCACCTTGACTTCTAATGTGTATGCACCTCCTCTGTGTTTTGGTAAACACCATCCTATATTTTCATGTCAATTCTTCTCTACCTGGTCCTTGCCTCCTAGTTTTGCTTGTTCCACAGCTGACCAGAAGAAAATTTCATCAGTTGGGGCTGACCAGAAGACCAGACGTGCTGTGTTTCTTCCCCTGGACATCACATCCACTGACTGCTTCCCTTAGACTTGCTGGTGGCACGCTAGGACACTCTATATATTCCTCCCATAAATTTTCTGACAAATTACAACAGGTTATAGACTCCACCACAAATAGTCTTGAGTCACTACAGAGCCCCTTATGAGACCCTTATTAGTCTTTTGTTAATGATTACCTTAAGGACCCTTTATTTTTAATAAGATTACTGATTTTATAAAACAGCAGATTGACTCCTTGGCATTAAAACCTTTGCAAATACATTATCACAGACTTGATTTGGCTGACAGAGGCCTGGCTGAACCTGAGGATGCCAGACCCCCTTTTCGGATGGCATAAAACTCAGAATTATGCATGGAGACATCCAACCTTGGCAGGGCAAGGACACCAGTAAGGGGTGTAAGGCAAAGCACTGCAGGGGGAGGACCCTATTGTCCGCCTCTGAGTCCCCCGTGAAGCAAGCCTGATTTGCATGGAGGTTGGTATCAGCAACAAAAATTGTTTCCCTAGAAACTGTGGCTCTGCCTCCCCTCCCCAAAAAGTCACCAAGAGCCTTATAAGATGCGGGAAGGTTGGTTTTGCACCCAACCTGTGGGAGGATTCAGGTCAATACTTCCCTCCTCTGGTTAAGCCCACCAAACCTGCTGTCAGGGTCTCTGCTCCTCACCCACATTGCCTGCCTCAATTTTAAAATTATAACAAAGGGAGGATATGCCAGGAGCCATTTCTCTGCTTTATAGATGATAAGCTTTGAGACAACGGAACCCCTCAAGACAAATGTTAATTCCCCCCTGGGCAGGCCATTTCCCCTTAGGTAAACCATTTATCAGTAATCAAGTGAGTCAACACAAGTGAGTCAACACACAGTTTGGTTCCTGCCATTTATTGCAAGGAACATTCCTCTTTGAAGTTTGCTCCCCCTTCCCCTCCTCCAGCATTCCCTCTCCTTCCCCAAAGCCTTATAATGCCTGTATTCTCAATAAAATTTAGAGCTTGATCAGAAACTTGACTTGCTCTCGTTCTTCGCGTCTCTTGTCCCTATCATTTCAGGTTTCATTGGGTTCCTAGCCCCTGTTCACCGCCCTGCTGGTCGGGGCAAATATATACTAGAAATACTAAGACAGGAAAGGAGGCAGCTGAGAGGTAGCTCAGTGGGTGGTAAAGCACGTCATGAGACTGTGAGGTCCCACTTTAAATATCAAAAACTGATGTTACAGCAGTGCTCTGGTGTCTCTCTCATTTAAAAAATATAATAATAGTAATAATAATAATAAATCTTGGAGAAAAAAGAGAAGGAAGATAAGAAAGTTATATTTTTCTTTTTTATATTTTATTTATTCCCTTTTGTTGCCCTTTCTTTTTTTTTATTGCTGTAGTTATTATTGTTGTTACTGATGCCATTTGTTGTTGGATAGGACAGAGAGAAATGGAGAGAGGAGGGGAAGACAGAGAGGGGGAGAGAAAGACAGATGCCTGCAGACATGCTTCACCGCTTGTGAAGTAACTCCTCTGCAGGGGGGGGGGGGGCGAGGCTTGAACTGGGATCCTTAATGCCAGTTGTTATGCATTGCGCCACCTGCGCTTAACCCACTGCACTACTGTTCGACTTCCAAGTTATGTATTTTTCAACAAACTCAAGGCTGACTTTTTCAGATAAATATATAGGCCAGAGTACCAAAGTTTCATTCAGTATGGTGGGGGTCAGGCTCAAACATAGTTGATGTCCATGGCAAAGAAGTCACAGGTGAGCTATATTGTCACCCCCAGATTTATTGATTTTTATTATATTACGAGGGAGAATGAAAAAGGAGAAGGAAAGAAAGACCAGAGCACTGACCAACTCTGACTGGAGGTACAGGGGATAAAACTTGCAACATCTGGAGTCTTAGACATGTACATTGGGACTCTGACAGGCTGAGGTATCTCCCTGGCCATATTTCTTTATATTTAAAAGAAAGGTGATATTTCTTTATATTTAAAAGAAAGGCAATACATCGCAAATGACTACTCTGATTTTTTAAAATGTTACAAATGAAGACAGTCCATAACTCAGCTTTTATACTAGTTATGTCATTCTTACAGTACTGGGGAATACTTATCATGTTGGAATACGAAACTATATTCACATGACAACTATTTTGGAAATCATTATTCCACACCCAATAAAGTATAAAATAGTAATACATGGAAAACATGGCTTAAAACATCTAAAGAGTGGTCCGGAGGTAGTGCAGTAGATAAAGGATTGGACTCTCAAGCACGAGGTCCTGAGTTTGATCCCCGGCAGCACATGTACCAAAGTGATGTCTGATTCTTTCTCTCTGTCTCCTCCTATCTTTCTCATAAATAAATAAAATCTTTAAAACATATATAAATAAGGGAGCCGAGCAGTAGCACAGTGGGTTAAGCGCAGGTGGTGCAAAGTGCAAGGACTGGTGAAAGGATTCAGGTTCCAGGACCAGCTCCCCAACCTGCAGGGGAATCGATTCACGAGCGGTGAAGCAGGTCTGCAGGTGTCTATCTTTCTCTCCCCCTCTCTTTCTTCCCCTCCCCTCTCCATTTCTCTCTGTCCTATCCAACAATGACGACATCAATAACTAGAACTGTGAGGTTAGAGAAAAGCCCCGAATATTGAGAACAGCCGTTAACCCGAAACCAACTGTTCCTTGTTCCATGTAAATATTTCCACCTGTACCCACCCTGTGATAACTATAAAAAGGTGGGATGAAAAATGATCAGGGTCTCAGACTCTCCCCTTGCATGGAAGGGTGTCAGTGGCCCAAGCTTAAGCTTGCTAATAAAGGCTCTTGCTATTACATGTGATTCTGGTCTTCTTTGCATGAAATCGGGACTCGAACCTCGGGGCATAACAGAACAATAAAAAAACAAGGCAACAAAAGGAAATAAATGAATAAATATAGTCACATAAAATATATATAAATATATATATGTAAAATCTAAAAAACATGTCTATACAAAGACATTAAAAATATTTATTTTTAAGAAGAAATTAAATTTAATATTCTTTCTAGGGTTTCCAGACTATATTATTTACTCCTTAATTCTTAGTTCTATAAAATAAATTCCTTAAAAACAAAACCATTTATATTAAAGTCAAAAATATATATTTTCCTAGTTCAAATCAACTGGCTACAGTTGATGGTGTTATAACTAACACTTATAAGACAATAATCATGGATCTGGACTGTTAGTCACCCTTCCTTCCTTTCTTAGGAGTCTTAGCTTCAGCAGGTATGACTTTACCATTCCAGGTCAATGTTCCATTCAGACTGGAGACTGAGGGTGAGGAGAGGGGGAGTAAGATAAATCACAGCACTAAAACTTTCCTCTATGCAACAGTACTTTCAGCTTGGGGCTGGAACCTGGACTATGTATGTGGCAAGAAACATGCCTTGCCCAGTGATTGAGCTCTCTCTTAGGCCCCAGAATCAGTGTTTTTAACTATACATTACCATATTGGCTTTAATACAACACACACACACACACTACTTACTATCATATGACAAAATGTGTCCACTTTTTCCTTCATAAATAACATGGCCTTTGGATGCAGCTTCCTCTCTGCCTTTCTCAGGACTGCTTTCTTCAATGGGCATTCTAGAAATGGATCCCTTCACCAATGCTTCAGTTGGTATACCAGCCTGGGACAAAGCAGGGGTACCCTGCCATCAAACCAAACACAAAAACCAGAAAAGTCATTACAGTTTATGAGGAAATGCAAGATATAAAGAAAATGGTACCTACCAGATTATGGCTCAGATAAATCCCTATCTAGGAAAGAAAAGCACATGAAACATTCAATTTTCATAGACATAAAAAAAAGTCCTGTGCTTCTGTACTTGAATGCTGCGATATAAAACTTCTTAAAATACTAATAGGTGTATGAACTGAATCATCATTATTTTGAAAAATTTCATTATTATTATTATTTTTACCAGAGCGTTGCTCAGCTCTGGTTTATGGTAGTGCAGGGGATTAAACATGGGACTTTGGAGCCTCAGGCATGAGGGTATCTTTGCATATAATTATCGTGCTATCTACCCCCGCCCTGAATCATCTTAACCATCTTAGAGTTAGATCTCTATAAAGGCACTTAACTTTCAGGAAAAAATGTTTGTCTTAAGACTTAAATTCATACAAGTGCTAACAAAAATTTTCAAATTTTCTAATAAAAATCAGACAACAAATTCAGTTTTAAATCTCAAGTATCACAACTTTCTCTCTATATTGTGGTAAGAAGAAAATAGAACTTTTTAAAAAAGTTCATTAGTGATTTAATATTGATTTAAAAAATTACAGGATAGGGAGGAGGTAGATAGCAAAGTGACTATGCAAAGTGACTCTCATGCCTGAGACTCCCAGGTTCAATCCCCTGCACCACCATAAACCAGAGCTGAACAGTGCTCCAGTACAAAAAAAAAAAAAAAAATACAGGATAACAGGCATACAACTCCACACTGTTCCTACCATCAGAGTTCTGAATCAAAAACAGAACTTTCAACAACTGAAACTGTCTGCTACACTGACCTCTAGTTATCCATAAAAGGAGCCAAGAAAAACTCAGCTTCCTCCATTTTGTGATATGGATTCAGTTTGGGTCATATCACATAGCACAACCGGTAGAGTACACACATTACCATGTTCAAACCATAGGTCCCCTGCAGTGCTGAAGTTTCATGACTATTGAAGTAGTGCTTTCTCTCCCTCTTTCTCCCCTTTCCCTCTCAATTTCTTTTCTTTTAACTTTTTATTGTATTTATTTATTTATTGGATAGAGACAGCCAGAAATCAAGAGGGAAGGGAGTGACACAGAGGGACCTGCAACATTGCTTCACTTACTTGCAAAGCTTTCCACCTGCAGGTGGGGACTGGGGGAATCAAACCCAGGTCATTGCACATTGTTAGCAGGGTCATCTCTCCACTAGAACAGAATCAGGAAATCTGGGGTGGGACCTTCAGTAAATCTGGTTCTGTGTCTATCACTATTACAGGTGACACTGATGTTGCTGGTCTGGGGACTACACTTTGACAGCCACTAAGCCAAGGAATAGAAACAAAACAAGGAAAAGGAACAGCAGAAAAGTTGGGACATGCATAAAGCACAAAAACAAAAGATTCTGATTTCCCATAATAGAATCCTTTTTCTTCCAGATCTACATTAATTAAAAGGCTATCATCTTAAATTCAAACTAAAGTTCACATCTGAAGAAACAAGACACTTTAGTAATTAAATTGGCAATCTAGCCTAAAATTGGAAGTACTTGATTTTTTGCAGCTTTTGTCAAAACCATCCTCCACCTGTAAAGTTTGCAGTTATATTTACATGTTGAAATTGCAGGCTGTCCTTTTCACAAGGAGAAAAAGCAAGCATATAATGCACAATGATTTTCTCATTTTTATTAAGTTTAGCACACATTTCAGACTAGGGTGATGGTGCAGGGACAGCACACAGTACTTCCATGGAAGAGGTTCCAGATTTAATTCCCAAAACTGGCAATAGTCAGGAAGCTATGTGGTACTTTGTTGAAAGGAAGGAAAGTAGGAAGGGATGATGGAAGGAAGGAGTAGAAGAAGAAAAAAAATAGAGAGAAAGAAAAGGAAAGGAAAAGAGTTGTTTTTTCTTCTACTCTGCAAGTAACTGAGCATTTCAAATAAACCACAGTATAGAATAATATAGTCAAACTGGTCATAATAATGTCTTTCTGCAGACACTTTATGGACTTCAGGTTTATTGTCACTAAGGCCCAGTTCCATAACTGGTAGCAATTTAGCCACAAAATAGTATTTAAAAAAATATTTATTTACTTTTTATTTTTCATTTTATTTATTTTTTACATCCAGAGTTATGGCTGCGGCTCGGTGCCGGCACTATGAATCCACTGCCCCTGGAGGCTATTTTTTCCCTTTTGTTTCCCTTGTTGTTTATCATTGATGTCATTATTATTGTTGTTATTGCTGTCATATTTGTTGGATAGGACAGAGAAATCGAGAAAGGAGAGGAAGACAGAGATGGGGAGAGAGATATATACCTGCAGACCTACTTTACCACTTGTGAAGCGACCCCCGTACAGATGGGGAGTTGGGGGCTTGAACCAAGATCCTTAGGCTGGTGCTTGCGTTTCGTGCCATGTGCACTTAACCTGCTGTGTTACTGCCCACCCCCACTTTTAATATTTTTTACCAGAGTCCTGCTCAACTTTGGCTTATGTTGGTGTGGGGGATTGAACCTGGAACTTCAGAGCCTCAGGCATGAGAGTCTCTTTGCATAACCATTATACTATCTACCCCACTACAAAATAGTATTTCTGGAATAATCAGTGTATATTTTTCTCAGTAGCTACTGCTCAGTATATAGGGATAATTACAACTTACCTGAGTGATTGAACCCCGCAGTGAGGGGATACTTTCCACTGAAATTTTGCTGGTTGGAGTTCCTCGAGTTATACTACCTTCTTGAATAGCTCCTGTGGTGCCTAAATAAAAACATTATCATTATCAGAACAAACTCCATACTCTGAAAAAAATATAAAAGTAATAATGATAATAATAAAATAACTCTAGTTGGGGAGAGGGCAAACTTCATGAAAAGAACAGTATTTCATTGACTTAATACTACACTTATTAATGCAGGCTGGTAAAAATGGAATTTCAAAATTTTAGATAAATTTTTTTTTACATAAACAAAATGTTAGGCAGGGTGAGAGGGGTTAATCAGAGTACACATTTGACCAAGCAGGACTCACAGGCCACCACATGGGAACACATGTACAGGGATGTACAGGGGAAGCTTCACAAATGGTGATGCAATGCTGTAGCCTCTCTCTTTGCCCCCTTTCTCTGACTTCACCAAACAAGCCAAAAAAAAAAAAAAAAAAAAAAGAAGAAGAAAGAAAAGAGAAAAAGAAGAGAAAAGAAAAAGAGTAAGTCTGTCAGGAATAACTGAATCATGCAGGTGGAAAACCCTAATGATAACTCTGGTGGGGAAAGTAGTAATGATAACCACTATTATTACTATTTAAAAGCTCTAATCTGAGCCTTTAGTAGAACATACTAGTAGACTTCATAAAAAATTTTAGGATGAAAGTTTAATCTATCTGTAAAAGAGCTTTTTATTTTTACCTCTGACCACACCCTCATGTTGGGCCCTGACCAATAGACCTTCAGGCTGTGAGTTTTGACTTCGAGGAGAAAATTCTTCCTGCTTGATGTAGGGCACAGAAACTATGAATCAAAACAAAATGACAAGATGACATCAAGTGCTGAATTCCTGACTATGCTGCTTGAAAGGCAGATACATTCTGAGCTGTTTACTCACTGACCTGATTTGGAAGGCTCCTGTTGCCGTGGCAGTCCAAGTGATATAGATCCCACCGAGGGCTTTGCTGTTTCTGGAGTGTAGGAAGCCTGATTATGAGAAGTCAAATAAGTGCCAGGTGTTCCCTAAAAATAATTTTAAAAAACTAAAATAAAATTGTCTTTCACAACCCCAACCATAAAGTTAATGTTAACATTTCTATTTATAAAAATGTACATGTTTCACATTGCAAATTAAGAATATATATTTGGTTCAAAAATTTGAGGGAACAAGATATGTCTTTTAAAATTACCACAAAATACATGGAGGTAAAATATTTGCTCGTGTATTTATTATTAATAAGAGGGAAAGGGTAGGGAAGAGAGAACCAGAGCATCATTCTAACATAATGCAGTGCCACAGATTGAACCCAGGACCTCATAAAATTGAGTATTCTACCAGTATTCTCCTGGGCCACTACAGCATTTACTGTTTGCAAATTACATTAATAAAACATTTAACAAGGGGATGGGTGGTGATGCATCTGGTTGAGTGCACGTTACAGTACGCAAAGACCCGGGTTTGAGCCCCCAGTCCCCACCTGCAGGGGGGAAGCTTTGTGAGTGGTGAAACAGTGTTGCAGGTGTCTCTCTGTCTCTGTCTCTAACACCCCCTCCCCTCTCAATTTCTGGCTATCTATATAATAAATAAATAAAGATAACTTAAAAAATAAATAAAACATTTAACAATATAATCAAAATTGTTAAACAGTATAACTACTGTTGTGAACAACATCTGTTCCTCTTAAAAATGCTATGGGGGGAGTCAGGCAATAGCACAGCGGGTTATGTGCAGGTGGTTCAAAGCACAATGACCAGTGTAAGGATCCCGGTTCAAGCCCCCGGCTCCCCACCTGCAGGGGAGTTGCTTCACAGGTGGTGAAGCAGGTCTGCAGGTGTCTTTCTCTCCCTGTCTTCCCCTCCTCTTTCCATTTCTCTCTGTCCTATATAAATAGGATGACATCAACAATAATAACTATAACAACAACAACAAAAACAAGGGCAATAAAAGGGAAAATAAATAAAAATTAAAAAATGCTATGTATTATGCACAACAGCCAAAATATGGAAGTAGCCTAAATGTCCCTCAACATATGACTGGATAAAGAAATTATAGAGCATACACATTACAATAAAACATACATATTACCATGCACAAGAACCTGGGTTCAAACCCCCAAACCCCACCTGCAGGGCTGAAGCTTCATGAGCAGTGAAGCAATGTTGCAGCTGTCTGTCTTTCTCTCTCCCTCTAACCCTGCCTTTCCCTACCAATTTCCTGGCTCTGTACAATAAATAATAAGATCAACAAGAAAACAAGTCTTTAAATAAATAGAAGCAATAAGTGAATGCTACAGCATATAAATCAAGATTAACAGAAACAATAATAAACTAAGAAACCAGCGCAAATCTTACTGTGTGAGTCTCAGCACAACATCAAGCCTTATGAACAGTACAGATTAGGGTGACTCTATGGATGGTAAAACAGTGCTGTGGTATTTGTTGTTTGTCTAACATCTCCTTCTTCCCTTCAACAAAAACAACAAAAGCCTAGAGAATTAGACTTAGGTGACCCCCTTCCCCACCACACACAGCCATGCTAGAACACAGACTTGTACAGAAGAAGACTGAGGTTCAATTGGGCTTCACAAATGCTCAATATGACCAAGAGACCAAATACTTTTTATTTTTATTGCTTCCAGGGTTATCGCTGGGACTCTGTGCCTGCACGACGAATTCACTGCTCCCAGTGGCTATTTTTTTCCTTTTGTTGCCCTTATTGTTTACCTTTTTTTAAAATTTTTATTATTTTTTAATATTTATTTATTTATTCCTTTTTGTTGCCCTTGTTGTTTTATTGTTGTAGTTATTATTGTTGTTGATGTCATCGTTGTTGGATAGGACAGAGAGAAATGGAGAGAGAAGGGGAAGACAGAGAGGGGGAGAGTAAGATAGACACCTACAGACCTGCTTCACCACCTGTGAAGTGACTCCCCTGCAGGTGGGAAGCCGGGGGCTCGAACCGGTATCGTTATGCTGGCCCTTGCACTTTGCGCCACCTGCACTTAACCCACTGCACTACCACTAGACTCCCCCTTATTGTTTATCATTGTTGCTATTATTGTTGTTGTTATTACTGTCGTTATTGGATAGGACAGAGAGAAATCGAGAGAGAAGAAAGAGATGGAGAGAGAAAGATAAGACACCTGCAGACATGCTTGACCACCTGTGAAATGACCCCCCTCCATGTGGGGAGTTAGGGGCTCGAACCAGGATCCTTACCCCATCCTTGCACTTCGTGCCATGTGCACTTAACCTGCTGTGCCACTGCCCAGCCCTCAAGAAAGTACTCTAATATACACACTTAATAGGAAATTTTTATGCATAATATATAGAACTTCTACAAGTTAATGACGAAGAGAGTCCATAAATACCGAGTCACTTGAGAGTCAGATGTACAAAGGGCAAATAAGAATATGAAAATTTCATATACATGTTATACATGTTACAAAACGCAAGGACGCACCCAGGTTTGAGCCCCAGCCCACACCTACAAGAGGAAAAGCTTTGCAAATGGTGAAGCAGTGTTACAGGTGTCTCTCTGTCGGTCCCCTTCTCTATCATCCTCATCTTTCTCCATTTCTGATTGTCTCTATCCAATAAATAAATAAAGATAATAAAGAAAATGTTCAACCTTACCTATTAATAAGTTAAGAAAACCTCAATGAAATGTTATTATACACCCAACATTATGAAAAAGAAAATTAAAAGGACTGATGACAGCGCAAAAGTTTCCACTAAGGAAAAGTATAATATATACAAATGGCAAGCAATTGTACTCTCAGAGAATTACATATGAAAACAAAAACATATGCTTACACAAAGCCTTACACAAAGAATTTTCAGGGCTGGGCAGCATTGCACTCAGTTGAGCACACACGTTACCAGGCAGAAAGAAGTAGGATCAAGCCTTATGACTAGTGAGGCAGTACTGCAAATCTCTTTTTTTCATAATTTTTTTATCTTTATTTATTTGATAGAGACAGCCAGAAATTGAGAGCAAGGGGGATAGAATGAAACAGAGAAAAAGACACCTGCAGCACTGCTTTACCACTTGTGAAGCTTTCCCCCTACAGGTGGGGACCAGGGGGCTTGAGCCTGTGTCTTTGCGCACTGTAATGTGTGCACTCAACCAGGTGTACCTGGCCCCCAAATGTCTCTCTCTTTTTTATGTTTATTTACATGGTCCCCCCTTGTCCTTGTTGTTTATCATCATTGTTGTAATTGCTATCATTGCTGGATAGGACAGAGAGAAGTGGAGAGAGGAGGGGGAGAGAAAGACAGACACCTGCAGATCCGCTTCACCACCTGTGAAGTGACCGGGTTCCTTACACTGGTCCTTGTGTTTCACACCATGTGCACTTAACCTGCTGTACCACTGCCTGGCTCCTCCAAATGTCTCTCTTTCTAACCTTTTCTCTAATTTTTTTTTTCTGTCCTATCAAATAAAAGGGGAAAAAGGAGGGTCAGAGGTAGATAGCATAATGGTGATGCAAAGAGAAAGTCCAGGTTCAATCACCCAGACTACCATTAGCAAGAGAAGAGCAGTGCTTTCATGAAAGCTGGGCAGGAGCCACTGAAAACAGTGGATTCATCATGGAATTTTTTTTGTGTGCAGGGACAGCTCTGGTTTATGCAGTATGGGCTTCTAATCTAGGATGGACTTCATGTATATAAGCCCAGAACTCTACTGCTAGCTCTCTCACTGGTATGATGGAAATGTTCCATAACTTTCCAGGGGTTTGGTCAATGGTTATTACAAGAAAACTGGCTAAAACAAACCAGACTGATCAGACCATATTGGAACACACACACACACACACACACACATACAGAGGAGAAAAATTACAGGAAAGAGAAGCTTTTACCTGTGAGATGGAGCCTCCCAGTATAAAAGATGGTTTTTCTGTAGCCACTGCGGTTTTAGATGATGGGATGAGAGGAGGAGGCGGCCTAGTGGGTCGAGTCGTTGGAAGCCGAACCCCTTCAGGGAGATTAGTTATCACTTGATGTGGAGCAGGCTGGAGGACTTTTAAAAGGAAGGAAACAATAGTTTAAAACAGTCCACTTCTCAGTTTACAATCACTTCTAAATTTTTAAATCACAAATTGAATTATAAGTGTAAGATGAAGCAGAGGGTGAACATTTCTATTTTAAATCTCTTTCACTTGAACTAAACCTGTCTGAATATTCAGATCACAAATGACTATTGTGTGGTTGAAATATTCATTCCCTGTCAGCCCAGAGTTATCAAGCTGATATTCATTTCCTTTTTATATTTATTTATTTTCCCTTGTTTTTTATTGTTGTTATAGTTATTATTGTTGTTGTTATTGATGGTGTCGTTGTTGGATAGGACGGAGAGAAATGGAGAGAGGAAGGGAAGAGAGAGAGGTGGGAGAGAAAGATAGATACCTACTTCAGCGCCTGTGAAGCGACTCCCCTGTAGGTGGGGAGCCAGGGGCACCTGCACTTAACCCACTGTGCTACCACCCAACTCCAATTGATATTAATTTTCAATAATCTCTGCTTAGCATATGCAAATGGAAATCCTGAATAGTTTTTTTTTTCTTTCTATTACTCTCATCTCACAATGGAGCTGAGAAAAAAAAAGGTGTTTCACAGCTGATATTACAATGTGAGAGCATAAGCAAGACTGACAACTGGTTAGATGCCCTCTTTGCAGCTTGAGTAAATTGAAAATAACTTATAGACACTTGGATTTCAAGAG
This sequence comes from Erinaceus europaeus, assembly GCF_950295315.1. Classification (NCBI taxonomy): domain Eukaryota; kingdom Metazoa; phylum Chordata; class Mammalia; order Eulipotyphla; family Erinaceidae; genus Erinaceus; species Erinaceus europaeus. Next base: position 38,531,986 of record NC_080173.1, on the reverse strand, counting down.
TTGGGAAGGAAATCTTGAATTTTACAAAATATATAAATTCTCGTAAAAGAATAGGTAGCCAATGTCACAGTACACACACACACACACACACACACACACCTCCCAGTGAATCTCCACTGAATCCAACTGTTGATGGGATGCAGAAAACCAAGACATTATTTTGAAATAGAAAAGCATGTCTTGGAAGAGCAGTTCATTCATGAGGCAAAACCACCCATGTCTAACATCTGTAGGTGAATGGCCAGCAGCCACTGGACAGAGGAGGAATATTTACCTGGAGGGACACTATAGCGGGCTGCACTCATATCAGGCTGTGGAGCGGCTTTACTGACTTCTCTTGGTGAGAGCCTACACGGTGAGGCTGACCTTGCTGCAGTATTGTGCATCTGTGCTTCCTGTTCTAGAGCACGTTTGACCTCAGCATAAGGCATATAGGCGACTGATTTTCCTATGGAAGTTAAAGTTATCAAAATAAGGGAAGAATCCCAAATTAAAATAGTAGTAGGACCAAGCCCACACTATCCAGGGGCAGATCCAACTAGATACTAATATCAAATTCCAAAATTCTTGGTTGGGGGGGGATCCTCCCCACAGAGGTTAAGAAATCCTATAAAGCTAAATCTTTTCTGTATGCATCATTACTGAGACTTAATAAAGTTCTGAAAATTTCAGAAAAATTACTATTTTTCCTTTAAAGGACAAAAAACTCATTTCAAGCATTTCCACATGCAGTAAGACCACAACAGGCAAGCATTCTAGAATTGAACCATTTTGTGAGTTTCAGTCTACCCTAAGACAGGAATAGCCATCTGGGGATTTCAACTTTTATAGTTAGCCTGTTAAAGACCACTGCTTAGTATTTGAGCAACAAGTGTACTTAAGAAAAGGAAGTGAAAGATCCTTTCAAAGGATATAAACCAAACTAGTCCCAACAACCTAAACATGCTTATACAAAATTATGGATTTTACTGAAATAGGGCTAGTGAGAATAGCTCTATGAAACTTATATCCTCAAAAAGCATAAAAACTCTTTAGTATCTATAAAGCATGTCACAAGATTTAAAGTCTGCTAGAACAAATTCTCATTCAATTTACTTTTTTCGCTTACCTTTTTTTTTTTTTTGCTTCAACTCATCAATTTACTCTCCCAAATAAATCTAAATTCAAAATCACTTTGGGTAATTCCTTCCAAAACAAAGTATCCCTGGAATTCTCATTAGGCTTGAACTAAAGAACAGTTTTTGTTTGTTTGTTTTGTTTTTGCCCCCAGGGTTACCATTCCCAGTAGTCATTTTCCTTCTTTCCTTCCTCCCTTCCGCCCTCCCTTCCTTCCCTTCCTCTCTTCCTGCTTTACTTTTCCTTTCATTTACTGATAGAGACAGAGAAAAATAGGGAGGGAAGGGAGTAATGGGTAAAAAGATGGAAGGGGAGGAAGATATCTACAGCATTGTTCCATGACTCATACAGACTGGGGGGTCTGAACCTAATGCTTGGGAATGTTTGAGCTCTACATGGTGTTTGAAAAAGAAACCTCTCCTAGGGTCCTCTTCCCTTATAGCAAGTAACTACTATGAGTATTACCTTAAGTAATATTGGGCAACCTTATAATTCCTTTTTTTAAAATATTTTATTATTAATAAGAGGGATAGAAGGAGAGAGACAGAGAGAGAAAACCAGCTATCACTCTGTTACATGTGCTGCTAGGGACTGAACTCAGGACCTCATGCCTGAGAGTCCAATGCTTTATCCACTGTGCCACATCCTGGACCACGGGAATCTTATAATTTCTATGCAAAGAGAAGGTCTCCAGCACTTCATTACAATTTATGTAATTGGTTTCACATGGTATAAACAGATGTTCTCTTTATAAGACAGCTTTAAAAGCCAGAAATAATCATAGTCATATTAGCTAATATTCAGAATGTACTATGTGCAGAATTATTTCACTGATCCCTCATGAAAACTGAGAGTATTAACAGTATTTCACAGGTGAGGAAACTGAGGTTCAGAAAAATCACACCAGAACAACCATGGCCATGGTATCTTTCCTTTTTAAAAATGCAGTGTGTGGACACCATTAAATAATGTCACCACAACCAAACCCTCTGGATCAACCACACCATCCAATGGAACTAATAACAGTATCAGCCTCAACCTCCAGTGAATCTAATACAACAGTTAAAACCTCCAATGTCACCAGCACAAGTACTTTTCCAACAAATGAGGAAAAACCTAATGAACAACTGAAACCAGGAGAAATATCCCTAATTGTCCTGGCCAAGATTGCAATAGCTGTGATTCTCCTTGCTGTGTTCTTCTATTTTAAAAATTCTCAAGAAAGAAAGAAAGAAAGAAAGAAAGAAAGAAAGAAAGAAAGAAAGAAAGAAAGAAAGAAAGAAAGAAAAAATTAAAACATTTTTCTGTGCCTAGGAAATGTCTTCAACACAGATCTCTGCTACCCACACAGCAGCACCATTAATTCAGCTATGGAGCTGACAGGGAAACACAGGCATCCCTGAGCAGCCCTGAAACAGAAGTGTCACTGCCCTGGGGTTGAAGACTGACCCAGAGGAGTGTCAGAAGGTCCCCCAACTCAGCTTTTCCTTAGGGCTGATCCACCAGTCTCTGCATAAGCCTTTGACAGTTCTTCCTCCCACCTGATTTTCTCCAGTCAGATAAAGGAAGCAGAAGCAGTGACTGAATAATTCAATGAATGTGTCTACTATAAAAAAAGGGGGGGGGGGTTGGGCTGTAGGGTAGCAGGTTAAGCACAGGTGGCACAAAGCGCAAAGGCACAAGGACTGGCGTAAGGATCCTGGTTGGAGCCCCTGGTGCCCCACCTACAGGGGAGTTGCTTCACAAGTGGTGAAGCAGGTCTGCAGGTGTCTATCTTTCTCTCCCCCTTTGTCTTCCCTTCCTCTCTCCATTTCTCTCTGTCCTATCCAACAACAACAACAATAAAAACAACATGGGCAACAAAAGGGGAAAAAAACAAAAAAACCCTGCTGTGGGGGGGGGGGGTCCGGGAGCATAATGATTATGCCTGATGCTCCCAAGTCCTAGGTTGAATCACCTGTACCACTTTAAGCCAACACACACACACACACACACACACACACACACACCAACACTACTGGCCTGGCAAAATAGTCACTTGATGGTGTGCTGCTTTACTATGTGCTTCACCCAGGTTCAAGTTTGGCTCCTACCATATTGGAGGAAGCTACAATGCTGTGGTCTCTCTTTCATACTTTCTCTACCTCTGTGTCTCTTATTAAATAAACAAATAAATAAATAAATAAGAAAGCAATGTATTTGCTGATATGGAACTCTAAGTCCAGTTCACTACTATCTTTCAGATATATTGTGTGTTAAATTTCAGATGCTTGCAGAGTATCCATCAAAATGATAGCACATATTTTATCAATTACTGAATGAGGGATTAAAGATTCTCTAGACGCATTAACAAAAAGTTCAAAAATTATCAATGCCCACCCCCCAAAAAAAATTTGTCAGTGTTTCTAACTTCACTCAAGAAACATTCTTTTAACATCTATTATACTTCAAACCTTAGTGAGTGATACAATTTTAGCTCTAATTTTACTAGCATAGATTTATTTTTAATATTTTTTACTTAATATATATATTTCTCCTTTTGTTGCCCTTGTTTTATTGTTGTAGTTATTATTGTTGTTGTTACTGATATTGTCGTATTTAGATAGGACAGAGAGAAATGGAGAGAGGAGGGGAAGACAGAGAAGAGGAGAGAAAGATAGACACCTGCAGACCTGCTTCACTGCTTGTGAAGCGACTCCCCTGCAGGTGGGGGAGCTGGGGGCTGCAACAGGGATCCTTACACCAGTCCTTGAGCTTCATGCCACCTGCGCTTAACCCGCTGTGCTACTGCCCAGCCCCCAAGATTTACTTTGAAAACATTCACAATTGGGGGTTGGGCTGTAGCGCAGTGAGTTAAGCACACATGGTGTGAAACCCGGTAAGGATCCCAGTTTGAGCCCCTGGCTCCCCACCTACAGAGGGGGGTCCTTCCCAAGGGGTGAAGCAGGTCTGCAGGTGTCTGTCTTTCTCTCCCCCTCTCTATCTTCCCCTCCTTTCTCCATTTCTCTCTGTCCTATCTGGTAACAAAAACATCAATAACAGCAATAATAATAGCCACAACAATGATAAAAACAAAGGTTGTAAACAAAAAAGGCAAATAAATAAATATATGTATATATATTTAAAGAAAAAAATTCACAATTTACGAGACAGCTCATGAGTAGAGTATACATGATAACATATGCAAAGATCTAGGTTCAAACCCCAGGTCACCACATGGGAGCACCTTGACAGGGGAAGCTTTATGAGCAGAGGACTAGTACTATGGAGCCTTTCCTCCTCTTTCTGTCTCTCCTTACTTTTGTCTCTTACCCTCTATCCAAAAGGAAAAAAAAAAAATGACCACTTGAAGCAGTGAAATAGTGTAGGCAATAAGCCCCATTGATAACCCTGGTGGCAAAACATACAAACAACAAAGCAACAACAAAAAATACTAACATTTTTCATATTAAAAGCTAAGTTAAAAAAAAAAAAAAAGCTAGTGTTAAGGTCGGGGGGAGAAAGCATAATGGTTATGCAAGTTTCTCATGCCAGAGTCTTTTAGGTCTCAGGTTCAATCACTAGCACCACCATATGCCAGAGCTGGTCTAGGGGTGGTGCTGGGTGGTGTATGTATGCATGTATCTCATTAAAATAAATAAAACATTTTTGGGAAAAAAAAAAAAAGCTCTAATGTGTGGTCATGCAGTAGATAAAACATTGGACTCTCAAGCATGAGGTCCTGAGTTCAATCCCTGACAGCACATGTACTACAATGATGTCTGGCACTCTCTCTCTTCTGCTACCCCTCTCATTAGTAAATAAATACAAAACTTTTTAAAATTCTTATGTTAAGAGATTCAATGTATCATGTAACAAACAGCTAATTTGTGAGACTGGAACATGGTATTAGCAGTATCAGCCGCCACAGTTGTTTTCCATCCAAGAACCCTTGAAATGCAGGCTGTAGGTGTACTGTAGAGTCTTCTGCGTCATTACAAATTAACTAAGCTGTTATCACAGAATACTTTATGACTCTTATATTCTCAAGAGTAAGTAGAATATAATCTATAAACTAAATTAAGGCAAAACGTATGCCACTTTCTTTTATTTATTTTTTAAATAGTATTTATTCCCTTTTGTTGCCCTTGTTGTTTTATTGCTGTAGTTATGATTGATGTTGTTGTTGTTGGATAGGACAGAGAGAAATGGAGAGAGGAGGGGAAGACAGAGAGGGGGAGAGAAAGATAAGATACCTGCAGACCTGCTTCACCACTTGTGAAGTGACTCCCTTCCAGGTGGGGGGCCGGGGGCTCAAACCGGGATCCTTATGCTGGTCCTTGAGCTTTGCACCACCTGCACTTAACACGTTGTGCTACCACCCGACTCCCACGTATGCCACTTTCTAACCATGACTGAATTTATGAAAATGTAGAAGCCACTTTTTTGAAAAAAAAAATTTTTTTTTTATTGAATAGGGACAGATAGAAATTGAGGGGAAGGGGAGATAGCTATATAGAGAGACAGAGACACCTGCAGCCCTGCTTTACCACTTGTGAAGCTTTCCCCCTGCAGGTGGGGACCAGGGGCTTGAACCTGGGTCCTTGTACACTGAAGTGTGTGCACATAACCAAGTGCACCACCGCCTGCCCCTTCCTTTTCTGTTTTTTAAAGACCTACTAAAAAGAGCATGCAGCAGCTGGGGAAGTGGCTCAATTGGCAGAGCATCAGATTTTCATGGCTGAGGTTCTTGGTTTAAGCCCCTGCAATCACATGTATTGGAGTGCTTTGGCTTATCTTTCTTTCACTCTCCTCTCTACTTCATGTGAAACTCTCTCTCATATGTAATAAAAAAAATATTTAAAAAAGGGTATGGACTACTTCAGCTCTATTGTAACTTGAAAGAATGGTAGCACAACAACATTACCATGTATACATACTCTAACAAACTAATTAGTATGTATTATATTATATATAAAGAAATTCTGAGCTGTTCTAAAAAAATAATAGTGAGAGAATGCTTTTTTATGGGTTACAATCCAAAAAAGGTACATAAGTACCTATGTATATTCCCATATGCATAACTAGACATATAAAAAATTTGCGCATCAGTTTGAAATCAAAAGTTCAGAAAGGGGAGTCAGGCAGTAGCACAGTGGGTTAAGCACAAGTAGCGCGAAATACAAGGTCAGGTTTAAGGATCCCGGTTTGAGCCCCTCCCAGCTCCCCATCTGCAGGGGAGTCACTTCACAGGTGGTGAAGCAGGTCTGCAGGTTTTTCTCCCCCTCTCTGTCTTCTCCTCCTCTATCTCTCTCTGTCCTATCCAACAATGACAACATCACTAACAATAACAATAATAACTACAACAATGATAAAAAAAACAACAAGGGCAACAAAAGGGAAAATAAATAAATAAATAAATATTTTAAAAATAAAAGTTCAGAAAGCTTAAGTGGCTGTTCCATAAGTACACAGCTTCTCAATGCTGGGGTGAGGGTTGGGTTTGGAGGGGTATGACTGGCATTATGCACTATACAGAGCTGTCTCCCATTCTCTCCCAGTACAAAAATTCACCCTGTTGTAGGTGATTTATTTAGAGGACAGAATACAACTCAAATTCCAAAATCTCAGGTGAATGAGAGTAAAGCATGCCGTTTTATAAAGTTTTTCAGCAAAAAGGAAGTACTTACATAAAGCAAAAAATTTATGTAAGTAATTCAATGGAAAGTGTTACTGCCATCCCTTAGTAGTTAAATAATACTAACATTCCTTACTTGATTAATTTAAAGGAACTTTATTGGCTAGGTACAAGTGTAATAAACTCGCTGACATTCCCATAAATCCTAAGCACAGGGAACACTGATTTTGACCAAAGCTTTGTTTCCTTTAGAAAAGGTCTTTGTCAATCTCGTCTGATCTTAGGAAGCCAAACAGGATCAAGCCTGGTTAGTATTTGGATGGGAGAAAAGGTCTTTGAGGCAATAGTTCTACCTACCTTCCCACTCTCTGCTTGGACTCTTAGAACTCCCACATGGACTTGTGGAACTTCTACATTCCAAATCTATCTGTTCTTGCCTTTGTCGCTGCTCCTCCAGCAAAGCTGACTCATGCATTGCCTTGATGTGCCGCTGGTAGAGAGCATAGCCGCTCACTGGCGTTCCGATTGGTATACTGCACGGCGTGCAGGAAACCTGCAGAAAGAGAATGAAATCTGAGCATGGCCACCACCAGACTAATGGTTACCATCTTTTGCAACTAATGCATATCTCCATTTTTCAATCAGTGATCAAGTATAATGCTTCAATTGCTAAACAGTTACTTTCAGAGCTGAATACAGTAAGTCACAAAAGAGGTGATAAGAGAAATAAATATAAGTTAGACGTAGAAAGAATTCTCTTTGCTTCTAACATAACTTGGACAAGTTCCTATGGACTCAGCTGTGGATCCAATCCTTCCTCCGAATGTCTTCTCATCTGGTAATCTAGCCCAATTGCTTTAAAAGATATCTAAAGCTGGGGAGATAGCACAGTGGTTATCAAAAGACTTTCATGCCTGTGAGGCTCCTAGGTTGAGTCTCCAGTACTACCTAAGTCAGAACTGAGCAGTTCTCTGGTAAGACAGACAGATAGACAGACCGACCGACCAAAATAACAGCTCTACTTGTATATTTCTAATCACATACCAAGATAGCTCATCTGGGTAGACTCTTGGTCTGCCATGAGCATGACCTATGTTCAAGACCAGGCCCTACTGCTCTGAGGTAAATCTCAGTGATGTGCTATCGTTCTCTCTATCCATCTATCTTAAAAGATCTGCCCAGAGGTGAATCCACTGCAAAGGCAAACAAACAAAAAACCACACATACACACACACACACACACACACACACACACACACACACACACACACACACACACACACGGAATGCAATCTTTAGTTATTTAAGATTTTTTTCCACAAAGTCAGATTCAGGAAGTACCTGTGCCACCTATCCATATACCCCTGTATTCCCTAAGCAAATTTAACAAAAAGAGAAAACAAGATATTTATTATTTTTTTCTTTTTTAAATTTCTTTTTTCTTTTTTAAAAAAGTTTTTTTAATTTGTTTTCCCTTTTGTTGCCCTTGTTGTTTTTCATTGTTGTTGTAGTTATTATTGTTGCTGTTACAGATGTTGTTGTACTCATGCCACGTACGCTTAAACCGCTGTGCTACTGCCTGACTCCCTCTTTTCTTTTTTTAAAAGAAACTTTATTAATATTTTAAACATTTATTTATTCTCTTTTGTTGCCCTTGTTTTTTAATTGTTGTTGTAGTTTTATTGTTGTTGTTGATGTCATCATTATTGGATAGGACAGAGAGAAATGGAGAGAGGAGGGGAAGACAGAGAGGGGGAGAGAAAGACAGACACCTGCAGACCTACTTCACTGCCTGTGAAGCGACTCCCTGCAGGTGGGGAGCCGGGGCTCAAACTGGGATCCTTACGCCGGTCCTTTTTTCTTTTACTTTTGTCTCCAGGGTTATTGCTGGGGCTCAGTACCTGCACTACGAATCCACTATTCCCAGAGGCCATTTATCCCCCTTTTGTTGCTTTATTATTGTTATTTTTATTATTGTTGTTATTACTGATGTCGTTGCTGTTGTATAGGACAGAGAGAAATCAAGAAAGAAGGGAAAAACGGGGGAGAGACAGACACCTGCAAACCTGCTTCACTGCTTGTGAAGCGACCACCCGGCAGGTGGGCAGCCGGGGGCTGGAACCGGGATCCTTAACACTGGTTCTTGCACTTCACACCATGTGTGCTTAACTTGCTGCTCTATTGCCTGACCCCTGAAAACAAGGTATTTAGATGAAGTTCTGTTCACTAAAGCATTATTCACAACAGTCAGAAGACATCCATAGGTAGGTAGATGAATGAATGAATGGATGGAAAAATATGGTATGTACTAAGAGTATGTGTGTATATACTTTTCGTACGTGCTACTGTAAAAATGCATCATGACTTTTCTGACAACCCAATATATACAGTCTTAAATACAACGGTCTTATATAAAATGCACACAGTCTTAAATAGAATAATATTCCAGGCAAGGTAGTGACACATCTAGTTAAGAACACAAATTAAAGTGCACAAAGATGGAGGTTCAAGGCCCTGGTCCCCATCTGCAGGGGAAAAGCTTCAAGAGTGGGGAGGGAGGTTTGCAGGTGAATCTCTCCTTTTCTCCCTCTCTACCACCCCCTCCCCTCTCAATTCTTCTGTCTCTATCCAATAATAAAGAAAAATTAAAAAAAGGAATAATATTCCAACATGTCCTTCTACATGGATAAACCTTGAGGACATAATGCTGAATGAAAAGTCAAAAAGAAAATCACAAATACTGTATGATTCCATTTACATGAATTATATAAAGTAGGATGGTAGGTGCCATGAGTTGGGGGAAGGTAGAAAAGAGGAGTTTAATAAGTATAGAGTTCACTTTTGCAAGATGAAAAAATTCTGAAAATCTTATTTTGCATAATGCGAGTATACATAACATTACCAAATTGTACACTTACAAAATAATTAAGATGACAAATTTTAGGTAATGTGTTTTTATCACAATTAAAAAAATATCCAATGGACATCTAATCTTTGACAAAGGGGCCCAGACTATTACATGGGGAAATGAGAGTCTCTTCAACAAATGGTGTTAGAAACAATGGGTTTAAACATGCAGAAGAATGAATCTGATCCACTGTATTTCACCAAATACAAAAGTAAATTCCAAGTGGATCAAGGACTTGGATGTTAGACCACAAACTATCAGATACTTAGAGGAAAATATTGGCAGAACTCTTTTCCACATCAATTTTAAAGGCATTTTCAATGAAACCAATCCAATTACAAAGAAGACTAAGGCAAGTACAAACCTATGGGACTACATCAAATTAAAAAGCTTCTTCACAGCAAAAGAAACCACTACCCAAACCAAGAAACCCCTCACAGAATGGGAGATCTTTACATGCCATACATCAGATAAGCGTTTAATAACCAACATATATAAAGAGCTTGCCAGACTCAACAACAAGACAACAAATAACCCCATCCAAAAACGGGGGGAGGACATGGACAGAATATTCACTATAGAAGAGATCCAAAAGGCCAAGAAACACATGAAAAAATGCTCCAAGTCTCTGATTGTCAGAGAAATGCAAATAAAGACAACAATGAGATACCATTTCACTCCTGTGAGAATGTCATACATCAGAAAAGGTAACAGCAGCAAATGCTGGAGAGGGTGTGGGGTCAAAGGAACCCTCCTACACTGCTGGTGGGAATGTCAATTAGTCCAACCTCTGTGGAGAACAGTCTGGAGAACTCTCAGAAGGCTAGAAATGGACCTACCCTATGACCCTGCAATTCCTCTCCTGGGGATATATCCTAAGGAACCCAACACATCCATCCAAAAAGATCTGTGTACACATATGTTCTTGGCAGCACAATTTGTAATAGCCAAAACCTGGAAGCAACCCAGGTATCCAACAACAGATGAGTGGCTGAGCAAGTTATGGTATACAATGGAATACTACTCAGCTATAAAAAATGGTGACTTCGCGTTTTCAGCCAATCTTGGATGGACCTTGTAAAAATCATGTTGACTGAAATAAGTCAGAAACAGAAAGATGAATATGGGATGATCTCACTCTCAGGCAGAAGTTGAAAAACAAGATCAGAAAAGAAAACACAAGTAGTACCTGATCTGGAGTTGGTGTATTGCACCAAAGTAAAAGACTCTGGGGTGGGTGGGTGGGGAGAATACAGGTCCATGAAGGATGATAAATGACATAGTGGGGGTTGTATTGTTAAATGGGAAACTGGGGAATGTTATGCATGTACAAACTATTGTATTTACTGTTGAATGTAAAACATTAATTCCCCAATAAAGAAATAAATTTAAAAAAATATCCAGGGTAATGATTAAAGGAAAGAAGAACTATGTTTCTATATGTCTCTGTAAACTTATATTTCTAACTCAGAGTGAATACTTACCATGGGTGGGATAACAGCAGCTCGATGCTGTAGCTGTGGGAGATCCAGTGGATTTGGTTTTATTGGGGATGAGACCAGTATAGATCCAGTGGGGTTTAACAATGAAGGCTTTGTGTCCATAGAAAATATTCTGCAAGAAGATAAATCAACATTTTTTAAGACTTGAAACATTCTTTTCACAATGCCTTCTAAGTTAATATGAATATATATAAAACATTAAACATCTGAATAGCAAGGAAATGGAGAGCAATAATATTAATTTTCAAAAAAATAGATTAATTTTCCAGTTAAAGAAACCTACTATTGATTTATAGATTTCATATATATGAAATATACTAAATTTAGTCACCTACATCTAGACAACAAGTCACATAAAATGTTAGATCTTAATTTTCTACTTAACATAGGTTATATACACTAATTGCTATAAGATGCTTTGGTAATACTCCGAAGCATTTTCCGAAAACATCTGAATAAGCTATCAGCATTTTTACATTCAAAATTTCACCCAAAATCTGATTTCTGATGTCTCCTGAAAAAAACAGAAAGAGTAACTCCCACAGAAACAGAGTTCCAACCCACATAGACAACAACATTCTGAACTTGTGGCAGTTGCTGCCTTCAAATGGCCAGAAGCTTCTCTACTTGCCATAGTCCATCTTCATATACTCCACCCGCTTTATTCATTTCCAATGCCAGTGCTTGAGTATAGAATACCTTATATATGAGTTGTAGAAATGATATGCTTGTGTTATACCAGTCAGGCTTTATTGCCTGCAATAATTTATGACCCTGAAAATCCTCTCCTGGGGATATATCACAGAGAACCAAACACACCTATCCAAAAAGATTTGTGTATACTTGTGTTCATAGCAGCATAATTTGTAATAGCCAAAACCTGGAAGCAACCCAAGTGTCCAACAACAGATCATTGGCTGAGAAAGTTATGATATATATACACACACACATATATATAAATTATTAAAAATGGTGAATTCACCTTCTTAACCTAGGTGGGAAGAATAGTGTGTTTTGCAAAAAACTGAGAAATTTTACACATATCAACAACTGTACTTAGTGTTGATTATAAACTATCAATCACAAAAAATATATATTTTTTATATTTATTTATTTATTTATTCCCTTTTGTTGCCCTTGTTTTTTTTTTATTTTTTATTGTTGTAGCTATTATTGTTGTTGTCGTTGTTGGATAGGACAGAGAGAAATGGAGAGAGGAGGGGAAGACAGAGAGGGGGAGAGAAAGATAGACACCTGCAGACCTGCTTCACCGCCTGTGAAGTGATTCCCCTGCAGGTGGGGAGCCGGGGCTCGAACCGGGATCTTTATGCCGGTCCTTGTGCTTTGCGCCACCTGCGCTTAACCTACTGCGCTACAGCCCAACTCCCACAAAAAATATTTTTAAAAGAATATAGATTTTACTAAAAGAAAGAATGGAAGAGAGAGAGAAAGAAAGGAAGGAAGAAAGAAAGAAGCAAAAAATGTATAATGGAAAGGAATTTAGATTCAAGGCTGGTAACAAAGATGTGAAAAACTAAAACTTGTCTTAATGTAGTACTAAGAATCCCAGGCTATCACACATGTGAGGCAATCAGTCTACCCATGAGTCACCCCCTAAAACAAACAAACAAACAAACAAACAAAAAACCTGGTTATTCTGACATTCTCAAAGGGATATACACTTTATACTAACGATCAGAAGCTACTACATTTATACAAGGAATTTCTGAACTTAAAGACTAATATAGTGGGATGCTCAACTTCAGAATGTTCCACCTTTAAGATTATTGCCATTCTAGCCTTATTTCATTTATAAGGTTAGCAAAATCAATAAGGTTAGCAAAATCAATAGTGCAAAAAACAAAGATAATTTCTATTTCAAGTGAGATATTTCAATAAAGAGTACTTAACAGGAACTACATAGCCAGCATGAATTTGTGTTTGCTCTACTTAGCCTGGGATTATTACAATACAGTCCATCTCTTTATGAAATGGGCAAAAAATTATCTAGATGAGTGAATGATCTGGAAAGACAGTAGTTAAGTAAGACCTCTATTTTCTTCCAATTTGAGTTAAAGTTCTAGCACCTACTATATATTTCTTTGGAAAAACATCACCATAATTTATTTAATTAAAAAAAAATTTATTTCCTTTTGTTGCGCTTGTTTTGTTGTTGTAATTATTACTGTTGTTATTGATATCGTTGTTGTTGGATAGGACAGAGAGAAATGGAGAGAGATGGGGAAGACAGAGGGGGAGAGAAAGATAGATACCTGCAGACGTGCTTTACCGCTTGTAAAGCGACTCCCCTGCAGGTGGGGAGCCTGGGGTTCGAACTGGAATCCTTACACCAGTCCTTGTACTTTGCGCCATGTTACCGCTCGACTCCCAATTTAATATTTAAAAAAAAATTTTTTTAATATTTATTTTATTTATTTATTCCCTTTGTTGCCCTTGTTTTATTGTTGTAGTTATTATTGTTGTCATTGTTGGATAGGACAGAGAGAAATGGAGAGAGGAGGGGAAGACAGAGAGGAGGAGAGAAAGATAGACACCTGCAGACCTGCTTCACCGCCTGTGAAGTGATTCCCCTGCAGGTGGGGAGCCGGGGCTCGAACCGGGATCCTTATGCCAGTCCTTGTGCTTTGCGCCACCTGCACTTAACCCGCTGTGCTACAGCCCGACTCCCCCAATTTAATATTTTATCCTGTGTCACTTCATTCTACAGTGCATACAATATGAAATGAATGCAGTGATAGAAGGAAACACTATGGAAGCTGAGCTTTGAACAAAACTTTGTTGTTCTAAGAGTAAATTATTTGGGGAGGGAGAGATAGCATAATGGTCATGCAAAGATATTCTCATGTCTGAGACTCTGTCTACTAAAGGAGCAAGTCTTACCTCTGCCTCTCTGGCTCTCCATCCACATCTTCATCAGCACTGCAGGTGGCACTGGAATCATTATCCGACTGCGGCTCAGCTCTTTGGGCACTGATTTGCTGAGTCAATACCAAATCTTCATCTCTAAGCTCTGTATTCTCACTGCCTCTCTCCAGGTCTCTTTCTTTGGTATCACCTTCGACTTTAGATGGGTTGTTTTCAGGCACCCTCATTTCAACATCTGTAGAGTCTGCTTTAGTTGTTGTGGGGAGATCAAGGACAGAAGTCACTTCAGCAGTGCACTCCTGGTGTTCAATGTCCATAGGCTCTGCCGGCTCAGTGCTGATGGAGTCATTGGCCTGGGTCTCCACACTTTCATTTTCAGCTGATTTTGGAACTGCTGAAGGGGGAGATGCATTGGGTATGGTTTCAGTGGAAGACTCAAGCTCAGTCACAGGTTCAGTGTTTCCTCGAGAAGTAGCATTATCAGTGCTATCTTCACTGGGCTTGACAGCTTCAACTGGTGAAGGAGAAGGAGCACTTTCTGTATCAGAACTATTGTCAGCACCTTAAAGATAATGATACAGCATAAAAATCTGATAATGAACATGTTTTAGGTGGTGAGAGAAGCCATGCTTGAAAATAGTTGTTTAGGATGAGTAATACTCCTTTGATGATCTCAATGGAGTATTACAGCTAGTGGAAAAGCTGAAACTTTTCTGTAGAGTGTGAAAAAGATAGATCAAATTGTATTGGCCTGAAAGTGTAAAAGCTTCTTTTATCTAAAATAACATGAAATTTGCAAAACAAGGAAAGGTGGAAAAAACATTCCTATAAGTGGTAACATTATGGCTTATTTCTATCAGCCTGGTTCTAAGTATTTCTTTTTACCTGGTAGAGTTGACATGCACAAAAAGAAAAGTGCTGTTCAAATAGCAAAAAAATGAGAGTAGCATCTTTAATGGTAATTTTTCTGGTAGCCACATATAAAATTGTACAATTGTAAGTATAATTGGTTTGGGTTTCTTTTTCTTTTTTACCAGAGCACTGCTCAGTTCTGGCTTATGATGGTACAGAGGATTGAACCTGGGACTTTGAAGCCTCAGGCACAAGAGTCTCTTTGCATAATCATTATGCTACTACCCTTGCCCATTGGTTAAGTAAGATTAAGTATTATATTTAATTCAGTCCAACATGTCTAAAATATAACCATTTTGACATGTAGTCTATGGAAAATTATTGATGAAATGTTTGATGTTGTTTTGGTATTATGGTATCTTCAAAATCTAATTACATATCATAATCTTAGAGCACCTCAATTTAAATTAGTCACACCTAAAGAGCTCAGGAGTAACATGTTTAGAGGCTAAAATATCAGACAGAAAAGGTCTATTCTAAACTATTAATTTTCATTTTATTTTCTTATATTGGATTTTCTCCCACTTCATTCATTTGTACCCAATTATTCATAGGTAAAGCTTTAATACTTTGGCATTTTTACCTAACTATCTCAAAGGAAACACAAATTCAATATGTCCTACATGAGCTTGTACTCAGCATTCTCACTTCAGGTTTTTTTTCCCCCAATTAAATAAGACAGAAACCTAGGAGTCCTCTTCCCGATCTTCCCTCTTTTATCCCCCACTGCCTAAGTGAGTCTCATAAATTTTCTCTCTAAATATATCGTTAGACTACCCATCTGCAGTGCTGCAAGTCTCTCTATCCCCTCTCAATTTCTCTCTCTATATCCAATAAGTTAATGATATAATTTTTTAACTTTAAAATTATTCTTTTAATCCATCCATATCTTTTCAATATTACAACTAACACTCAACTCTAAAAGGATTCCTAGGAGGAGGATCCATAGACCTATTCATTTCTTTCAGGTATCTATTTTATTTGGGGATGAGAGAAAGGTCACTGTAGCACTCTGGCTTATACAGTGCAAGAGACTGTACCACATGCTTATGAATCCAGAGCTCCACCAGTGTGGACTACCACATCCTGGACTACTCACATCTATTCTTTTTTAAACTTTCTTTTTTAAAAAAAAAATTATTTATTTATTCCCTTTTGTTGCCCTTGTTGTTTTTATTGTTGTAGTCACTGATGTCATTGTTGTTGGATAGGATAGAGAGAAATGGAGAGAGGAGGGGAAGACAAAGAAGGGGAGAGAAAGACACCTGCAGACCTGCTTCACCGCTTATGAAATGACTCCCCTGCAGGTGGGGAGCCGGGGGCTCAAACCGGAATCCTTATGGTGGTCCTTTCCGTTTGTGCCACCTGCGCTTATCCCACTGCACTACCACCCAACTCCCTCACTTCTATTCTTATTGAGATGGGAAGCCTAAAATTCAAAGGCAAACTAACAAGTCAATTATCTGAAGAACATTAGAAGATATGTTAGTGACTATGCAACAGATGATATCATTTGACACAAATGTCAATTATTTTGTTTTAATATTTTATTTATTTATTAATGAGAAACATAGGAGGAGGAAGAAAGAGCCAGACATCACTGTGGTACATGTACTGCTGGGGACTGAACTCAGGACCCCATGCTTGAGAGTCCAATGCTCCATTCTCTGTGCCACCTCCCGGACCACTTTCAATTATTTTTTCCAAGCAACAAAAAGGAGAATATTTTCAAGGTATCATGCTTCACAAAACAACAACTAACTATGAGAAATGAATGTCTTTTTCAAAAAAAAAAGAAAGAAAGAAAAGAAATCCTAGGCAGAGGGTGGATAGCATAATGGTTATGCAAAGAGACTCTCATCCCTGAGGTTCCAAAACCCCAGGTTCAATCCCCTGCACCACCATAAGCCAGAGCTGAACAGTGGTCTTATAAAAAGAAAGAAAGGACACCACTGTTTGTTAATTTTAATTGATTTCTAACTGGTAGTTAGTATCTCCTAGGTTATAAATGTGTCAGTCCTCTTTGTAAGCAGCATAAACACACCAATCCAGGGAGAGCTTGCTCTAACACTGTCTTTTTTATTTTATGTTTTTTACCAGAGAGCACAGATCAGCTCTGATTTTTGGTGATGTGTGTGGCAGGGGTGTGTTTATGCTGCTTACAAAGAGGACACCACTGTTAGTTAATTTTAATTGATTTCTAACTGATAGTTAGTATCTCCTAGGTTATATGTGTGTCAGACTTATTTGGCTGTTATGATTGACTACCCTCAGTCTTAAACAACAGAAGTTTACTTTCTCATAGATCTAGAAGTTGGAAATCCTAATTAAAAATGCTAACCTGGTTGGTTCCTAATGAAGTTAATGATGATATAAAGCTGACATTAATCAAATGCCTTTTTTTCTTTAGAGAAAATTTTAAGTATTTACTTTTTCAGGAAGTGTCATTAATTTATTTAAGTGATGGCAAGACTTGCATTTTTCCAAAGTTTCCAAAGTAGACTTTTTGCCCCCCTCACGGGGGCTTCTGGAGTCATTAATTCGTCTTACATGAAGATGTAAATAACAAAAATGGTGTACATAAAAAAACTGAAATAAGACAAAGTAAGTTCAATAACATAAGGAAATGAAAATGAACAAATAAATGTAGTACTTATAGACATGTGATGCTGGCATTAGTATCCTACGTGGGACTGCCATTTTCAGGTTCTAGCTGTGATCCCTGAATCATCTCAAGTGTTGTGTAAATGGATATTTATTGACTATATAAATAAATAGTGTTCAAATTCAAAGTCTCTTTTTAAAAAAAAATGATTTATTGTGGTCCGGGAGGTGGTGCAGTGGATAAAGCATCAGACTCTCAAGCATGAGGTCCTCTGAGATCAATCCCCCGCAGCATATGTACCAGAGGTTCTTTCTCTCTCTCCCCCTATTTTTCTCATTAATAAGTAAAATCTTTAAAAAAATGATTTATTATCTTTATTTATTTGATAGAGGCAGCCATAAATGGAGAGGATGAGGGAGACAGAGAATAGACAGACACCTGTAGCACTGCTTCAACACTTGTGAAGCTTTCCTCCTGCAGGTGGGGAATGGGGGCTCGAACCTAGGTCCTTGTGCATTGTAACATGTGCACTCAACCATGTGTGCCAGCACCTAGTCCCCAAATTCAAAGTCCCTATGCCATGAAAACAATGACAGCTATGTCCTTAGTGGAAAAGTCCTTAAATAGTCAAAAGACTAAATTAAAATTACTGTAGCAAAAGTTCTGAGATACCTTCACTGTCTTCTGGATTTTCTTCTTCATTAGAGGCTTCAATATCTTCATCTTCCTGAGCAGAAACAGTAGATGCTACACTTTCACACTGAGAAACATCTCGTTCTTCACGGGGCTTTCGTGAAGTCTGAAAGAGTAAGAAATATGTAATCATTTATGACTAAAATAACTCCAGAAAAAAAAGTGGAACTCTTCATACCAAGCAAGAATGCTGTGTGTTTGACAATTGCTCTGGCCAAACTAGAGTTACCTCTAAGTAGACATTAACTGGCCTGTTGTGGGATTTCATCAAACTAATAAAAACTGTATCAGAAGCATTTTTGGAACAACTTGCCAATACAGATACACAGATAGCCTAAATCACTGAGCTGGTCTTCTACACCAAATAAACTATATTTTTAAAAATATATATTTAATTTATTTTTTTAATTTCTTTATTGGGGAATTAATGTTTTACATTCAACAGTAAATACAATAGTTTGTACATGCATAACACCCCTCAGTTTCCCATATAACAATACAACCCCCACTAGGTCCTCTGTCATCCTTCTTGGACCTGTATTCTACGCACCCACCCACCCCAGAGTCTTTTACTTTGGTGTGATACGCCAATTCCATTTCAGGTTCTACTTGTGTTTTCTTTTCTGATCTTGTTTTTCAACTTTGGCCTGAGAGTGAGATCATCCCATATTCATCCTTCCATTTCTAACTTATTTCACTTAACACGAATTTTTCAAGGTCCATCCAAGATCAGCTGAAAACGGTGAAGTCACCATTTTTTATAGCTGAGTAGTATTCCATTGTGTATATATACCACAACTTGCTCAGTCACTCATCTGTTGTTGGACACCTGGGTTGCTTCCAGGTTTTGGCTATTGCAAATTGTGCTGCCAAGAACATATGTGTACACAGATCTTTTTGGATGGATGTGTTGGGTTCCTTAGGATATATCCCCAGGAGAGGAACTGCAGGGTCATAGGGTAGGTCTATTTCTAGCCTTCTGAGAGTTCTCCAGACTATTCTCCACAGAGGTTGGACCATTTTACATTCCCACCAGCAGTGTAGGAGGGTTCCTTTGACCCCACACCCTCTCCAGCATTTGCTGCTGCTACCTTTTCTGATGTATGACATTCTCACAGGAGTGAAATGGTATCTCATTGTTGTCTTTATTTGCATTTCTCTGACAATCAGAGACTTGGAGCATTTTTTCATGTGTTTCTTGGCCTTTTGGATCTCTTCTGTGGTGAATATTCTGTCCATGTCCTCCCCCCATTTTTGGGTGGGGTTATTTGTTGTCTTGTTGTTGAGTTTGGCAAGCTCTTTATATATGTTGGTTATTAAACTCTTGTCTGATGTATGGCATGTAAAGATCTTCTCCCATTCTGGGAGGGGTCTCTTGGTTTGGGTAGTGGTTTCTTTTGCTGTGAAGAAGCTTTTTAATTTGATGTAGTCCCATAGGTTTATACTTGCCTTAGTCTTCTTTGTAATTGGATTTGTTTCATTGAAGATATCTTTAAAATTTATGCGGAAAAGAGTTCTGCCAATATTTTCCTCTAAGTATCTGATAGTTTGTGGTCTAACATCCAAGTCCTTGATCCACTTTACTTTTGTATTTGGTGAAATACAGTGGATCAGATTCATTCTTCTGCATGTTTCAACCCATTGTTTCCAACACCATTTGTTGAAGAGACTCTGCTTTCCCCATTTGATAGTCTGGGCACCTTTGTCAAAGATTAGATGTCCATAGGTGTGGGGCTCACTTCTGGGCTCTCAATTCTATTGCACTGGTCAGTATGTCTATTCATGTTCCAGTACCAAGCAGTTTTGATGACAATGGCCCTATAATACAATTTGAGATCTGGGATTGTGATGCCTCCGGTTCTGTTATTTTTTCTCAGGATTGTTTTAGCAATTCTAGGTCTTTCTGGTTCCAAAATATTTTATTTATTAATGAGAGGGATAGGAGGAGAGAGAGAACCAGACATCACGCTGGTATATGTGCTAAGAATGAACTCAGGAACTCATGCTTGAGAGTCCAACACTATCCTTTGTGCCCCCTCCTGAACCACAATCATATATTTTTCTAAGCAAAATAACAATGTTTATTTTCTAATATAAATAGCATGTGCATTGTGGACAACAAAACTGGATTTAGAAAAACAGTTATTGCTTACAATTTTACCTATCTAGAGATTTAACATATACTGGTATGTTCCCTTTAAGTCTTTTAATACGTGATTACATGTATATATGTAAACAAAACTAGGATGGCCCTATATAGTTAAATTTACTTCCTTAAAACAAATATAGTTATGAATTAAACATTAACATTTGTTAAAACTGTGGCCTGTAAAGTGGTGCAGTGAAGTCTCAAACATGAAATCCCAAGTTCAATCACTGGCATCACAAAAGCCAGAGTGAAGTTCTGGCTCTCTCTCCCTTCCTCATCTTCCTTAAATAAATAAATGAAAATAAATAAATTTATTCTTCAAAATTAGGGGACCAGGTGTTGGTACATTGGTTGAGCACATAAAATACCATTTGCAAGGACCATGGTTTGAGCCCTTGGTTTCTACCTGCAAGGGGATGCTTCACAAGTGATAAAGCAAGTCTACAGGACTCTGTCTCTCTCTCTACCTCCCCCTCCCCTCTCAAATTCTCTATCCTATCAATAAAATAGAAAGGAAAGGAAAGGAGAATAGAGGGAAAGGGAAGGGAGGGGGAAGAGGGTGGCAGGAAAGGGAAAAATGGCATCCAGGAAGAATAGATTCATAGTGCTGGCATCATTGGTTTTGTATATGGTGTAATTCACCATGGTTGGGTGAATTATAATCACTGATAGTGATTTTTTTTTAAACTATTAATGACAAAGTTTAAAAAATAAGATTTCCCCTTCAGCAAGTATGTTCCTATATAAAATTGCTCATCCTTCTACTGGAGTCACCCATCAGTAAGAGTGTGAGTATAGTAACTATTGGCAATATTAATCATCGTATATGGCTAAAAACACTTAAGGACTTCTGTCTTTGCAGGGCCTAGCCCTGTAGTTGTCCGTGGCTTACTTACATGAGCCCATAAGTTGCAAGGCTTCAGTTATCAATGACTTCCAGGAAGATTTTTTATTTTATTATTGCATTTATTTCAATAAGAACGATACAGAGAAAGAGACCAGAGCACTGCTCAGTTCTAGGTTATGGTGGTGCTAGAGACTGAACCTTGGACTTTCAAGTCTCAGGCACAAAAGTCTTTTGCATAACCATTATGTTGTCTCTTCAGCCTCAGGAAGATTTTTAATAGGAAGAAAAATTAATTATGACTACTTCAATTAGTGAAAATTACCAATATCTTATTCCTATTCTCAGCTTAGTTAGAATATGCTATTTAAAATATAGCCTATAGTGTTGTTAATGCCAAGAAAAACATTTGTTTTTCTACCATCATCAGAGCCACACATATGGGTGAAATTTCTTTTATTGTTACTAGGGTTTTGCTGGGGCTTTGAGGCCTGCACAATTTCACCACTCCTGGAAGACATTTTTTCTTTTTTCCCACCAGATAAAGGGCAAATGATAAGAAAGAAAAGGATAGACACCATAGCACCATTACACCACTAATGAAGCTTCCCTTTGCCAGTGTGTTCCCATGTAGTGGTGTAAATGTGAATCCAGGTTCAGGTTCAGAGAACATGAGCTTGGGGCCAGGTGGGGGTGCAATTGGTTAAGCACACACATTACAGGGCACAACAAATTCAAACACCTGCAGGGGGACAACTTCATGAGTGGTGAAGCAAGCTGCACGTGTCTTGCTGTCTCTATCTTTCCCTCTCTAGATCCCTCTCCCCTCTCAATTTCTGTCTCTACCCAATAATAAATAAATATAAATGCTTTAAAAAAGGAAAAGAAAAGAAAGAAAAGCATGAGCTCTACTGGGTCAGCTATATCCTGATCCCAAAATTCTAAATATTAAAAATATCGATCCTATAAGTCCCAGTAGGAATGCAGATAAAGAATCCCAGAGAAACAATGGCTCTACTTATTATTATTTAAAGTTTTTGTAAGATTGCATATTATATCTTTAAGTATTATCTAATAGCTATGAGGCCGCTTTTTTCTTTTTTTCTTCTTTTTCTTGTTGTCATCGTTGTTGGATAGGAGAGAGAGATAGGGAGAGAGGAGGGGAAGACAGAGAGGGGGAGAGAAAGATAGACATCTATAGACCTGCTTCACCGCCTGTGAAGCGACTCCCCTGCAGATGGGGAGCTGGGGGCTTGAACTGGGATCCTTAAGCCGGCCCTTGCGCTCTGTGCCACCTGCACTTAACCCGCTGTGCTACCGCCCAACTCCCTAGGCTGTTTTTTCTTGTGCACAATCAGTTTGCTGGTCTGTATTAATCCATTCTGACTGGTAATTTCACTTATGACAGAACAATTTTGTTTTATGTATTTACTTTTTGCCACCAGGGTCATTACTAGGTCTGCACAATCCCTTTGATTGCAGTGGACTATACTTTTAGATGGAGGGTAAGAGTCAGAGAGGGAGAGAAAGACACACTGCAAAACTTCACCATAAGTGAAGTGTCATTCCCTTCCTCCCATCTTTTGTAGTTCCTCCTTTGAGGTGGCAGGGGCTCAAACAGACCCTCCTCACAAATGATAATATGTGTGCTCTACTTCATGAGTTGGAACAGACAACTTTAAACTATCACTAAGCAACACTTATGATATCACATGCAACAATCTACTACATCTCTAAGCACTTTCTACTCTAAAAGAATAGGACTGTCCTAGTGTGGTCTGGGAGATGATGCAATAGATAAAGCATTGGACTCTCAAGCATGAGGTCCCGAGTTCAGTCCCTGGCAACACATGTACCAGAGTGATGTCTGTTTTTTTTTTTTCTCTCTCTCTCTCCTCCTATATTTCTAATAAATAAATAAAATTTAAAAAGTAGAACTGTCTTAATTAACTGCTTAAATATACAGAACTCAAATATCCATACATCTTCAGTTAGCTGGAGAGGGTGGACTGCTCTCAGTATAAGGCAAAACACTATGTATTCTTAGAACACATTCTTTCAGCTCATTAATCAAAAGCTTGAGAAAAGCTACATCTCTGTAGATATCCTAGTTCCCTCTAGGAAGAAATGGGTTGAATAAGACCCACAGCTTGACCACTGCACAAAAGAGACTTAGCCTTATCCTAAAATGAGCTAGTAAGCTGTCTTCCAAATAAACTCTCCCACCATACTGGATACGATTTTTATTTCCTGCCAGGTTGTTAGCACACCTGGTTAAGTGCACGTTACCATGAGCAAGGATCCACGTTCGAGTCCCTGATCTCTAGGGCACTGGATACTTCATGAATGATAAAGCAGGTTTGCAGGTGTCTGTCTTTCTATCTCTGTCTTTAACTCATCTCCTCTCTCAATTTCTCTCTGTTCTGTCCAATAGGAAGGAAGGAAGAAAGGAAGGAAGGAAGGAAGGAAGGAAGGAAGGAAGGAAGGAAGGGAGGGAAGGAGGGAGGGAGGGAGAAAGGGAGGGAAAAAAGAGAATTTCATTTCCTAGAGCTAGAGAGATAGCTTCCTGGGCACATGCCTTGCCATGCACACTGCCCAGGTTGGAGTCCCAACACCACAGTGGTGGGGAGAGTGCTAGTGCTGTGGAGTTTCTCTGCCTGAATGAAAGATAGTTACTGGAAGTAACTACCAGATCTGCAAAATAAATAAATGTTCAACATATGAAGAATCATGATTAGTCACTGCATGTGTACAGTAAAATCTGACCCCACTCTCAGCTAACCATTACTCAACTCTAGCTTTACTGTAGAAAATGAAAAGCTGCCTGAACTGGCCGCATAGGACTGTTTAAGTCAATCGATGTAATACTTCAGATATTCTTTTTTAAAAATATTATTTTTTATTTATTAATGAAAAAGACAGGAAAGAACCAGACATCACTCTGGTACATGTGCTGCCAGGGACTGAACTCAGGACCTTGTGCTTAAGAGTCCAATGCTTCATCCACTGTGCCACCTCCCAGACTACTACTTCAGATATTCTTATTTATAAGTTCAAATCTTAGTATGCCTACCTGTTATTCTGTTACTTACCTATTCTATCATTCTCTAATTATTTTTTTTCCAATTATTTGAAAAACACAACACTATTATTAAATAGTATTATAAATTCTGAAGTGTTTTTGCTCATAGAAGCTATATATATACTACATTATATTATAAATTAAAACAGAAAAGTTTGAAAGACTTTATTTACTTAGAAATGGTACGATATTGTATTTCACATCCTGGGTGGGGGGCTATGATGGTTGATACATATTTATTTATTTATAAGAAGAAACCATCACATCCCTTATAAACAAGTGTAACAAATGAAAACACAAAAATGCATCTCTCAAAACAAGTCTTTTAAGCTTTAAGAAAAAACTGGTGGTTTTCCACTAAATTGTAAAATTTGTACTGGAAGTAAGCCGAAGGTATGTCAATTCTGATATACTCACTTTCTGTTTGTGCTGCTGCAAAAGGTTGTCAAGATTATGTCTCCTTTTATAGTTAAAATAGAAGTTTTTACATTGAGCTTCACTTTTAGTTCCCACCATTTTGGCAATGGCTGCCCAGTTACGACCATGTTCTACAAGACCTATATTTTAAAAACAAACCAAAGAGTTATTAAACATTTACCTGACAAAACAAATTAAAAAGCAAAAAATTGACTTAATCATGCATTCATAATCATTAACATAGTCTGTGACTACAGTATTCTGAATACACTAAATCCATCTCAGAATCATTCACGCCAACAGTATGTATACTGTTGTGTACTGATATTCCAGAAAACTTGAAATATTTACTGACACAAGCTCACTGACAGATGAATTTCACAAATGAATTTTAAACATGCCCATTAAAGGAAGGGACCAGTACTATCCCTATTTTGAATATCCCACAGAGCCAGAGAGATGTTGAACGCATTGACATAACTCAAAATCTTATAAACTGAGCAATAATGTCTATCAAAGACATTGAAGACAGTGGATCAAAACAAAATTAATAAGAGAATTAAAAATACACCATTATTGGTGTATTGTATCAAAGTAAAAGACTTTTTTTTTTTTTTTTTTTTAGGACAGAGAGAAATGGAAAGGAGGGGAAGAAAGAGAGGGGGAGAGAAAGACACCTGGAGACCTGCTTCACCGCCTTTGAAGTGACTCCCCCGTAGGTGGGGAGTTTGAACCGGGATCCTTACACCTGTACTTGCGCTTTGAGCCACCAGCAATTAACCCACTGCACTACTAACCAACTCCCTAAAGTAAAAGACTCTTAAGGTAGGGGGGAGGATTCATGTTCTACAACATGATGGTTTGTTATGAGGAGGACATAGAGGGGGTTAGAATGTTATGTGGAAAACTGAGAAATGTTAAACATATACAAACTACTGTATTTTACTGTCAATTGTAAACCATTGATTCCCCAATTAAGAAAAAAATTAAACAGTTTTTACTTAGATCTAGAAATCCTCCCTCACCTACCTCTTATTACACGTCCCTCAATCACTCCAAAGCTAACCTTGTCAGACAAAGGACTACTAAAGCTGAATAAAGGCTCTTGGGGCCAGGTGGTGGCGTACCTGGTTGAGTGCACATGTTACAGTGCTCAAGGACCCAGGTTTGAGCCCCTGGTCCCCACCTGCAGGGGGAAAGCTTCACAAGTGGTGAGGCAGTGCTGCAGGTGTCTCTGTCTCTCTCCCTCTCTATCACCCCCTTCCCTCTCAATTTCTGACTGTCTCTATCCAATAAATAAAGATTAAAAAAAAAAACAAAAAAACAACCAACAACTATGACTCTTTAGTCACTACCAGGCCACCTCATCACCTGGGGCCCAAGTCAGGGAATCCTGGGTTCCCCACACAGACATGATGGACCTAGACCTCTAACAAATCCCTCCGCTGTTACTGGTCATTTCCATCAGGGCCCCTACAGGACACTCAATGTGGATCAACAATGTTAGGGACTGTTTTATTCTCCGAAGGAAGTTTGGACAACATACTCTACCTACTACCAGAGGAAGATAGGTTCTGAAATTAGTATAGCCTGGTGTGTTCCTAGCCGTGACCACAGAATACGAGCTCAGACCTATAGGGATGCAGAAGTTGTACAGGCTCCTTTGTGGAATACGGGCCCCAAATCAAATCGATGGCGATTACAGTTAACAGTACATACATACTTTCCCTGTATTTGAGAGCTACTTTATTCCCTGATTCAGCTTTGTAGTCCTTTTTCCAACTATAACACCATCTCCCCATACAATAACCTGGGTCCACCAGCATATTAGCTATCAGGCTCAGGCAAAAACTATTAAAGTCATGGACCCTCTGGAGTATACCTAAAAACACACCTACTAGTTTTTTCCAAAACAGACCCCAAATCTTCATCTGCAATATTCTTGCCTTTAGATTCATGATTAGTCAAAAATTTCCTCTGCTTTATATCTTAACTTTTTTTCAGCCACCAGGTTCCAGATGCTACATTGATGCCAATAGGACTCCCCTAGGCAGATAACCACACCATATGTCCTAGAGCCCCGCCTCCCCAGATCCCTGCCCAGCAGGGAAAGAGAGAAACAGGCTGGGAGTATGGATTGACTTGCTAATGCCCATGTTCAGCAGAAAAGCAATTACAGAAGTCAGACCCTCCATCTTCTGTACCCTATAATGACCCTGGGTCCATGCTCCCAGAGGGATAAAGAATAGGGAAGCTATCAGGGGATGGGATGGGATATGGAGTTCTGGTGGTGGGAACTGTGTGGAAATGTACTCCTCTTATCCTATAGTCTTTTCAATATTTCCATTTTATAAATAAAAATTAAAAAAAAAAAGAAAAAGAAGATACACAATTAACAAAGTAAAGACATGTATCAGACTCCATTTTAAATCAGCATGTTGTGTTCAATTACAATCAAGCAAGTACCACAAAAATATTTAATGAGTTTAAAAGGAACCTGTTGCATCATATGATTTTAATTAAATAATACACATATTAAATATATATACAGGTGCATGGGGTATGGGCATTTAAATAGAAAGAGTAATGCAGACCAAAAAAGCTGTATATATTGGCTGCAGGTATGCCCAACCAATATCATTCAGTAAGAATTTTACAATTTAGAGGGAAAAAAGTCAGTTTTTCAACATATATATATATATATATATATATATATATATATATATATATATATATATATATATCTTAGTATCTTAGTGGTCCCGGAAGTGGCACAGTGAATAAAGAATTGGACTCTCAAGCATGAGGTCCTGAGTTCAATTCCCAGCAGCACATGTACCAGAATGGTATTTGGTTCTCTCTTCTCCTTTCTCATGAATAAATAAATTAAATATATATATATATCTTAGTAAGACTGATATCCCAGAGTTCCAAGGTTCAATCTCCTGCATGACCACATGCCAGATCTGAGCAATCCTCTGATATTTATAATTATATCTCACTCATGAAAACAAATAACTATTTTTAGAAATATTATTTTTGGAAATAATGAAAACTAACAAATTACTTCCACATCCTTCCTGATAAATAAGAAATGAAGAAAGTAGGGCACCAAAGTAAAAACCCTGTGGTGAGGGGGAGGATGGACATGCGGCTTCCTGGGCTGGTGGGGGGATGGGGGGTGGGGG
Source organism: Erinaceus europaeus (assembly GCF_950295315.1). Taxonomy (NCBI): domain Eukaryota; kingdom Metazoa; phylum Chordata; class Mammalia; order Eulipotyphla; family Erinaceidae; genus Erinaceus; species Erinaceus europaeus. Next base: position 38,504,067 of record NC_080173.1, on the reverse strand, counting down.
GGATGGGACACAATCTTTTGGTGGTGGGAATGGTGTTTATGTACACACCTATTAAATTGTAGTCATATAAATCACTATTTAATTAATATGAGGGGGGGAAATTGATTGTATGTCTAACAAAGGGACTTTTCAAAGTTAACCCAATTACCAAATAATGTGATGTTAACAATAACTATCCATTGTCTTCTTGAACCCTAAGACAGCAGGAACCTCACATTTCCACTATAGAGCCTAAACTTCCCCCAGTCCTGGGACCCTAGTGTAGGGCCCACTTTCCCATATGCTTCTTCCCAATTTTTATCAAATAATATTGCATCCACCGATCACAACCTAATCAACACAACGACTGCCACCCCAGCATGCTTCACTTCAGACTGTGTCCAGAGACTCCAGGTGTGGAATGACAACCCTTCAGCTTCATCACTCGGTGAGACCTTTCCTTTCATAGTATTCTCTAACTCCATCCCAGGTGGTTCACTTCCTAACAAAGTCCCAAAACCTAGATATAGACCAGGTTCCAGGAGATAAAGCATATGTCCACACGTATCCATAAACAAGGGCAAATATACCTGAAAGCAGTAGTATACTAGAGTTTGCAGTGAGTATCCCCCAACACTTTATCTCCACTATTCCATCCTTTGGGTCCATGATTCTTCAACAATTTGTTTGGCTTTGTATGTTAACTCTCTTTTCAGCCCCCAGGTTCCAGATGCATCAGGATGCCAGCCAGGCTTCCCTGGACTGAAGACCCCACCAATGAGTCCTGGAGCTCCACTTCCCCAGAGACCCACCCTACTAGGGAAAGAGAGAGGCAGACTGGGAGTATGGATTGACCAGTCAATGCCCATGTTCAGCGGGAAGCAATTACAGAAGCCAGACCTTCCACCTTCTGCAATCCACAACGACCCTGGGTCCATGCTCCCAGAGGGATAGAGAATGGGAAAGCTAGTGGGGAGGGGACGGAATACAGAGATTGGGTGGCGGGAATTGTGTGGAGTTGTACCCCCCCATCCTATGATTTTGTTAATGCCTCCTTTCTTAAAAACAAAAAGAAAGAAAGAAAGAAAGAAAGAAAGAAAGAAAGAAAGAAAGAAAGAAAGAAAGAAATGAAGGGTGGGGGCCAGGAGGTAGCACAGTGGGTTAAGCACACATAGTGCGATGGGCAAAGACCATTTGTAAGGATCCCAGTTTGAGCCCCCGGCTCCCCACCTGTAGGGGGGTCACTTCACAAGCAGTGAAGCAGGTCTGCTGGTGTCTGTCTTTCTCTCCCCCTCTTTTTTTTTCTTTTTTCTTTTCCCTTTGTTGTTTATTGTCGTTATTATTGTTATTGCTGTCATTGTTGTTGGATAGGACAGAAAAAAATCGAGAAAGATGGGGAAGACAGAGAGGGGAGAGAAAGAGACCTACAGACCGGCTTCACCACCTGTGAAGCCAATCCCTGCAGGTGGGGAGCAGGGGGCTCAAACCAGTATCCTTATGGCAGTCCTTGCACATTGCGCCATGTGTGCTTAAGTGCTGTGCCACTGCCCAGCTCCCTCTTTCCCCGTCTTCCCGACCTCTCTCCTTTTCTCTCTGTCCTATCCAACAACAATGATAGCAATAACAACAACGATAAAGAACAAGGGCAACAAAAAGGGGAAAAAAATAGCTTCTAGGAGCAGTGGATTTGTAGATCAGGCACCAAACCCCAACAATAACCCTGGAGACCAAAACAAAACAACAACAAAAAAAAACAACAAGAAATAAAAGAAGGGACCAGAAGCACTTGTTGAACACACACATTACCACATACAAAGACCCAGATTCAAGTTCTTGGTCCCCAATGCAGATGTCTCCCTTTCTCTCTTTCCTCTTCCCTCTCAACTTCTTCCGGTCCAATAATATTTTTTAAAAAATGAATAAGAAATAAAGAATGGTGACTTACTGGTAGGTGTAAAAAAAAAAAAACTCAAGTGATAAACTACTGTGGATAGGTCAGAGAGAAATTGAGAGAGATGGGGAAGACAGAGAGGTGAGAGAAAGACAGACACCTACAGAGACGATTCACTGCCTGTGAAGCCAATCCCTGCAGATGGGGAACAGGAGGACTCGAACTGGGATCCTTATGCCGGTCCTTGCACTCTGCGACATGCGTGCTTAACCTGCCTCACTGCCACCTGACTCCCAAGGTGTTTTTTTGTTTGTTTTTTTACCAGAGCAGTACTGAGCCCCAGCTTACAGTGGTGTTGGAGAATGAACTGGTCACCTTGGAACCTCAAACATGAAGGTCTTTGCAAATCCATTATATTATCCCTCCAACTTGGCCTTTTATGATTCTTAAACTATAAATCATAGGATTCAAACCTTTGTATATCTGAATACAAAGTTTACACTTTCTTCCCTGAACAGTAGAACAACTTCTTAGTAGTTTAGCAAATGCAAACTGAGATAGTACTTGTCATCTACTGAATAAAACTTCTAAATAATATAAAGATATAATGTTTATATCAAAATGCCTGCAACATTAACAGCATTAAGTCACACATATTCTGGAAAAGTAAAAACAGTCTACATGCTCTGAGACATAATCATCTACCTTTTTTAGCAACTTCCATTTCTTCTTCAGTCCATCGAGAAGTTTCTACAGGTTCTGAAGAAACTGAAATAGAAAGGCAGAAAAAAAATGTTAAATCCTTCACTAACGGGTCCACATAACCCAATCATATAATCTTTAACTTAGGTGTCTGATAGAAACCATATTTAAAGTATTTGGTGGAAGTGGGAAAATGGGATCACAGAACTTTGCTGGTAGATGCTGTATAGAATGATACCCTATGATCTTACAATATTACAATCCACTATTAATCTTAAATAAATAAAGCATTTGGTGAATATATAAAGAGCTTGCCAAACTCAACAACAAGAAAACAAATAACCCCATCCAAAAATGGGGAGAGGGCATGTACAGAATATTCACCACAGAAGAGTTCCAAAAGGCCAAGAAATACATGAGAAAATGCTCCAAGTCTTTGGCTATCAGAGAAATGCAATAAAGACAACGAAGAGATAACACTTCACTCCTATGAGAATATAATACATGAGTGGCTGAGCAAGCTGTGGAATATATATATACACAATGGAATACTACTCAGCTATTAAAAATGGTGACTTCACCGTTTTCAGCCCATATTGGATGGAGCTTGAAAAAATGGTGTTAAGTGAAATAAGTCAGAAACAGAAGGATGAATATGGGATGATCTCACTCTCAGAAGTTGAAAAACAAGATTAGAAAAGAAAACACAGGTAGAACTTGAATTGGAATTGGCAGATTGCACCAAAGTAAAAGACTCTGGGATGGGGAGGAAAGCGAGGGGAGAATACAGGTCCAAAAAAGGATGACAGAGGCTAGTAGGGGTTGTATATGGAAAACTGGCAAATGTTATGCATGTACAAACTACTGTATTTACTGTCAAATGTAAAACATTAATTCCTTAATAAAGAAATTAAAAAGAAAAGCATTTGGTGAAAAAGACTATTAAAAATGATAGCATTATCTTCTCTTTCACCAAACTAGTAAAATTACTTCTCAATGTCATGATCATCTTCAATGTTTATTTTTATTTTATTTATTTATTCCCTTTTTTTAAAAAAGATTTTATTTATTTATTAATGAGATACATAGGAGGAGAGAGAAAGAGCCATATATCACTCTGGTACATGTGCTGTTGGGGATTGAACTCATGACCTCATGCTTGAGAGTCTGATGCTTTATCTACTGCGCCACCTCCCGGACCACTATTTATTCCCTTTTTGTTGTCCTTATTGTAGTTATTATTGTTGCTGTTACTGATGTCATTGTTGTTGGATAGGACAGAGAGAAATGGAGAGAGGCAGGGAAGAAAGAGAGGGGAAGAGAAAGATAGACACCTGCAGCCCTGCTTCACCGCTTGTGAAGCAACTCCCCTGCAGGTGGGGAGCTGGGGGCTCGAACCGGGATGCTTACGCCAGTCCTTGTGCTTTGCACCAACTATGCTTAATCCACAGCGCTACCACCTAAACCCCATCTTCAATGTATTTTAAGGTTCCATTCATTCATGTCAGGGCTGAGCTGTGGCACAATAGTTGAGTGCATGTTACAGTGCGTAGGATGTAGGTTCAAGGCCCTGGTCCCCACTGCACAGGAAAAACTTCATGAGTGGTGAAACAGTGTTTCAGGCACCTCTCTCTCTCTCACTGCCACCAAGGTTATCACTGGGGCTTAGTAACAGAACTATGAATCCATGGCTCCTCATAGGCATTTTTACCTTTTTTCTTTTTAATTTATTTTTATTTGACAGGACAGAGAGAAATTGAGGGGGAAGAGGAGACAGAGAGGGAGAGAGATACCTGTGCTGAGATCTGCTTTACCACTCATGAAGAGTCTTACATGTAGGTGGGGAGCAGGGGCTTGAACATGGATCCTTGTGCATGGCAATATGTTCACTTAACTGAGTGTGCCACCTCCTGACCCCTCTTTCTTATTAACCTTTTTTTTTTCTCTCCTCCAGGGTTATTGCTGGGGCTCGGAGCCTGCACCACAAATCCACTGCTCCTAGAGACTTTTTTTTTTCCCTTTTGTTGCCCTAGCTTATTTTTTATCATTGTTGTGATTATTACTATTGTTATTGCTGTTGTTGTTGTTGGATAGGACAGAGAGAAATCTGTTGTTAAAATTTTCGGAGGCTCTAGCCGGGCTGGCTTGCTTCACGGTGGTGAACAGAGACGCGGAGACAACGGCTGGGCACAGGGCAGCTGTATTTCTTTATTCAGGAACAACGATTCACAAACTAAGACAAACTAATCACCAAACAGAACTCTGCTGTCTCTTTGCGGCGGCGCAAGCACTCTCTCTTTTACTCTGGAACTCAGGAACTCTGTCTAACTCAGGAACTCAGGAACTCTGGCTAACTCTGGCACTCTCGAACTCAGGAACCCTCTCCCTTACTCTGGAACTCAGGAACTCTCCGACTCATGAACTCAGGAACCCTCCCTCAGGGTTCCTTGGGGCGGGGCCAAGCAGGCCCGCGAAATTAATTGGACTGATCCAATTCTCTTGGTTTGGGGAGGGCTAGAACAAACCAATGTAACGCATACGACAATTCCCCCTTTTCTTTTTAACTAAATGACTATAGTATCAAGGGTGTGGGGTGAACAGAAACATATATAACAAAAACCAGCATGTTGCCAAGGGAAGGCCTGAGGGGGCCATATCTGAAAAAAAAAAATTTCTTGCCTCTGGGGGGCTACTTGCCTCGACGGGCAATTGCATGGGGGCGGGGAACGGCCTAGGGTCCCACAGGCAGCTGGCTGCAACTTACTTACTATGAAACAAAACTTGTTATTAGCATATCTACTGCAGGATCCAACGTTTCTAATAGAGAAGGAATTTGAGACTTTTACATATCAACAACGTCTTTTAACCTTTTGTTACACCCATTCAAGATGGAGACACACCCTAGGTGTGGGCCGGAGAGGAAACCTCAGGCATGAGAATAATTAGCATAGCCATTGTGCGATCTACCATTTCTAATAGAGAAGGTAGTGTTTTACATATCAACAAGTCTATTTAACCTTTTGTTTAGACCAACTTAGTTGAAATATATTGATTGTTAACTAATTTTTACCTCAGACTTTAAATGTAAGTTAATTTTTAGCTTTATGAGAATTACGTTGAAAACCTTTTTCATTTATCTTTGACTAGTAAGAATTTAGCCTTAAAGCTACTGTTTACCAAACTTTAAACATACACATAAACATAGTCATTAATACACGAGGAGAGAAACCTTTGTTACGAAGACATGTCATTTTAAACACGAATTTAAATCTATATTGTCTTAGTTGTTGGGGGGGGGGTTCACCATCCGGAGGTGGCTTCCCGCGCAGCTCCACTTCTAGGAATTGCAGGTTGCGATCTCTGCACGAATCTCTGCGTACTCCAGCTTGTCTGCCTTCAGACCGGACCGGCGGCTGGAGATCTCGTGTGCCCAGTTTCGGCAGGGAGCCCGGGGGTCCGGGAGGCCCGGGATGGTTCCAGAATTCATAGAAAGAGGGCAGGCAGGCCATCTTTGTAGAAGGCGTGAGCCTAGGTGCCCAGGGGTGGCGGCCATGATAGAACGCCGCGGCCCTGCCCCATGGCCCTGCCATGTCTGCTGCCCTGTTCGCAGTGGCCGAGCAGCGTGGAGGGATCAAGCGTCCAGTGCCCTGCGCCACGCGGTGGAGAGCCGGCTCCTGTGGGCTGGCCTCAGGCTCCAGCATGTTGGCCTCGGGCTCCAGCATGTTGGCCTCAGGCTCCAGCATGTTGGCATCGGGCTCCAGCATGTTGGCATCGGGCTCTAGCGTGCTGGCATCGGGCTCTTGCATGGTGGCGTAGGCCTCCTGTGGGCTGCGGGGCTGCGGGGCTGCGGGCGCAGTGCGCGGGGTTGTCTGGGCGCAGCCGGCTGGCTGGCTGTTTGACCAGGTGGAAACAGCAGCTCCGCGCCTCGCCTCCCGCCCGCTGGCTCTTCCCGCTGGCTGTTCTGAGTTCGCCCGAGCGAGTGGAAACCACAGAGTGGTCCAGAGATAAATGTTCCAGAAACAGCAAAACAGTCTCGTGAAGAAAGAGCAGAGGCCTTTGAAGATCTCTTCACAAGCAGAAGAGAAGGCCATCGTACATAGGTAGCCAAATTGTCTTTACTTATCTGAGAGATGCGCAGGTCAGGTCCACGTGGGCGCCATTTGTTGTTAAAATTTTCGGAGGCTCCCGGGCTCCCTGCCAAAACTGGGCACACGAGATCTCCAGCCGCGGGTCCGGTCTGAAGACAGACAAGCTGGAGTACGCAGAGATTTGTGCAGAGATCGCAACCTGCAATTCCTAGAAGTGGAGCTGCGCGGGAAGCCACCTCCGGATGGTGAACCCCCCCCCAACAACTAAGACAATATAGATTTAAATTCGTGTTTAAAATGACATGTCTTCGTAACAAAGGTTTCTCTCCTAGTGTATTAATGACTATGTTTATGTGTATGTTTAAAGTTTGGTAAACAGTAGCTTTAAGGCTAAATTCTTACTAGTCAAAGATAAATGAAAAAGGTTTTCAACGTAATTCTCATAAAGATAAAAATTAACTTACATTTAAAGTCTGAGGTAAAAATTAGTTAACAATCAATATATTTCAACTAAGTTGGTCTAAACAAAAGGTTAAATAGACTTGTTGATATGTAAAACACTACCTTCTCTATTAGAAATGGTAGATCGCACAATGGCTATGCTAATTATTCTCATGCCTGAGGTTTCCTCTCCGGCCCACACCTAGGGTGTGTCTCCATCTTGAATGGGTGTAACAAAAGGTTAAAAGACGTTGTTGATATGTAAAAGTCTCAAATTCCTTCTCTATTAGAAATGTTAGATCTTGCAGTAGATATGCTAATAACAAGTTTTGTTTCATAGTAAGTAAGTTGCAGCCAGCTGCCTTTGGGACTCTAGGCCGTTCCCCGCCCCCATGCAAATGCCCGTCGAGGCAAGTAGCCCCCCAGAGGCAAGAAACGTTTTTTTTTTCAGATATGGCCCCCTCAGGCCTTCCCTTGGCAACATGCTGGTTTTGGTTATATATGTTTCTGTTCACCCCACACCCTTGATACTATAGTCATTTAGTTAAAAAGAAAAGGGGGAATTGTCGTATGCTTTACATTGGCTTGTTCTAGCCCTCCCCCTCCAAGAGAATTGGATGAGTCCTGTTAATTTCGCGGGCCTGCTTGGCCCCGCCCCAAGGGACCCTGGGAGAGGGTTCCGGAGTCCGAGAGTTCCTGAGTTCCCCAGTGACAGAGTTCCTGGGTTCCTGAGTTCCCGAGTGACAGAGTTCCTGGGTTCCTGAGTTCCCGAGTGACAGAGTTCCTGGGTTCCTGAGTTCGAGAGTTTCTGGGTTACAGAGTAAGAGAGAGTTCCAGTGTGCCAGAGTTTCAGAGGGTTCCCGAGTACGAGAGTTGGAGAGTTCCTGGGTTCCTGAGTTCCAGAGTAAAAGAAAGAGTGCTTGCGCCGCCGCAAAGAGACAGCAGAGTTCTGTTTGGTGATTAGTTTGTCTTAGTTTATGAATCGTTGTTCCTGAATAAAGAAATACAGCTTCCCTGCCCAGCCGTTGTCTCCGCGTCTCTGTTACCCGCCGTGAAGCTAGCCGGCCCGGCAAGAGCCTCAGAAATTTTAACAACAGAAATCGAGAGAAATGGGGAAGACAGAGAGTAGGCAAAAAAAAGACACCTGCAGACCTGCTTCACTGCTTGTGAAGCAACCCCCTGCAGGTGGGGAGCCGCCCGAACTGGGATTCTTAGGTTGGTCCTTGCACTTTGCACCATGTGCACTTAACCCACTGTGCTACTGCCTGACCTCCTTTTAAATCATTTTTATTGGGGGTAATAATGATTTACAAGATGGCTGTTGGGGGAGTTGGGTGGTGGTTCACCTGGTTGAGTGCACATGCTACAATGCACAAGGACCAGGTTCAAGCTCCTGGTCCCCACCTTGGGGGAAAAGCTTTTCGAGTGGTGAGGCAGGTCTATAGGTGTCTCTGTCTCTCTTCCTCTTAATTTCTGGCTGTCTTTAGCCAATAAATAAAGATAATAAAAAATTAACAAAAACATAGAAGCAAATAAGACATTTGTTAGTACATAGCTACTTTTGGGAGGGATGTGAAACTACTTTTTTTTTTTTAAAGAACACTGTTCAGTTCTGGCTTACAGTGGTACAGGGGACTGCACATAGGATCTTAGATTCTCAGGTATGAGAGTGTTTTTTGCATAATGATTATGCCATCTCCTTCACCTTCTCACTCCCTACTTCTCTCTTTGCTCTCAATTCCTGTATCTCTATCCAATAAATAAATAAATAAATACAAAAAATTAAAAGGCACGAGGGTAGATAGCATAATGGTTACACAAAGAGACTCTCATGCCTGAGGCTCCAAAGTCCCAGGTTCAATCCCATGTACCACCATAAGCCAGAGCTGATGAGTGCTCTGGTAAAAAAGAAAAAAAAAGAAAAAGAAAAAAATTTTTTAAAAAAAAGGTTCTGGGGGTCGGGTGGTGGCGCAGTGAGTTAAGCACATGTGGCGCAAAGCGCAGGGACTGGCATAAGGATCCCGGTTCGAGCCTCTGGCTCCCCACCTGCGGGGGAGTTGCTTCACAGGCGGTGAAGCAGGTCTGCAGGTGTCTATCTTTCTCTCCCCCTCTGTCTTCCCCTCCTCTCTCCATTTCTCTCTGTCCTATCCAACAACGAACAACATCAACAATGGCAATAATAATAACCACAACGCAGCTACAACAACAAGGGCAACAAAAGGGGAAAAATGGCCTCCAGGAGCAGTGGATTGCAGGCACTGAGCCCAGCAATAACCCTGGAGGAAAAAAAAGAAAAAAGGTTCTATCCATATCTACATACTTGAAACCTTTTAGCTTATTTTGTCAGGAGCTCTCTCTGTTCTACAGTGGCTCCCCACTGATTGTAGGTTCAGCCATCCTTCCCTGCAATGCAGTGAAAAAGAAAACCTCACTACTGTCCAACCACAGTTGAATCAATATGGAATACTTTCTCATTTATTGTTATTTATTATTATTATTACCAGAGCACTTCTCAGCTCTGGCTTAAGGTGGTGTGGGAGAATTAACCTGGAACTTTAGAGTATCAGGTACGAGGCTCTTTGCATAACCATTACGCTATCTCCCTTGCTGACCCTGTTTTTCCTTTACTTTCAGAAAAATTGAGAGTATTTGGACTGAAATGAGTACCTATTATATCTTCCTTCTCAATCAATCAGTAGTATAGCTACCTGTCAATTCACTCAGAGTACTAGTAGGGTCCGCAGGTTAAAAATGTTTAACCCTTCCTCTGATTTACCACTTATCTAAAGATATGTATGTATCCATTCTAATGTCCTAAATCCTCCTTGCGTGGTCCCATGTATTGCAATAATGCCCTTCAAGTTGTTCCCTTGGCCTCCAGTTCTCACTCTCTAGCCTAGTGTCTACAATCGGATAGCACTCCTTTAAAAAACCCACTTTGTGGGAGTCGAGTGGTAGTGCAGTGGGTTAAGCACATGAGGTACAAAGCGCAAGGACTGGCGTAAGTATCCTGGTTCGAGCCCCCGCCTCCCCACCTGCGGGGGAGTTGCTTCACCAGCTGTGAAGCAGGTCTGCAGGTGTCTATCTTACTCTCGACCTCTCTGTCTTCCACATCTCTCTCCATTTCTCTCTGTCCTATCTAACAACGACACATCAATAATATCTACAACAACAATAAAAAAGGGGGGGAACAAAAGGGAAAATAAATATTTTTTTAAAAACCCACTTTGTAAGCAGAGGAGGATAAAGTTCAAGTAAGGCCTATTATGATGTCATCATCCATTTGTCTAATTATTCATTCCCAGGATTTCCATTTTCTCTCATGCTTATCCGACACCCCCAACCACCCCTTTTTTCTTCCTTGGCTTCTTTGCAGGAAAATGTCCTTTAGAAAGTATTAGTTTTTCAATAAACTTACTCTTAATTCTTTAGTAAATGATCTTAACACATACAAAAATTATAATAAAAATAAAATTGGTAATACTGTAACTGATCATCATTAAAATAATCATCTTGTTCCAGGAAAACCTAGTGGGGGGTTGTATTGTTATGTGGAAATGTTATGCATGTACAAACTATTATTGTATTTCACTGTTGACTATAAGTCATTCCCCAATAAATAAATAAATAAGTAAAAATACTTTTAAGCTAGTAAAAAGATAAAATAATCATCTCACAAAATAATGAGACTAACACTGGGGAAAAGAAGTTGTGGACACATAACCTCCTGACCTAAGAATGTCCTCTTCTGAAAAAAATAACAGGAAGAAATGCTTTGTGGGACTGGGGAGATAGCTGAGCAGCGTGCATGCCTTGCATGTTAGATCCTGTGCACCAAATAAAAGCAAGGAAGACATTATAAAAAGAAAAAAAGGGAGTTGGGCTGTAGTGCAGTGGGTAAAGCACATGTGACGCAAAGTGCAAGGACCGATGGAAGGATACGGATTCGAGCCCCTGGCTCCCCACCTGCAGGGGAGGCCCTTCACAGTCAGTGAAGCAGGTCTGCAGGTGTCTGTCTTTCTCTCCCCCTCTCTGTCTTTCCCTCCTCTCTCCATTTCTCTCTGTCCTACCCAACAACAACGACATCAGTAACAACAACAATAAAACAACAAGGGCAACAAAAAGGAATAAATAAATACAAAAAATAAATAAATAAAAAGGAAAAGACAAAAAAGTCTATCCAGTGTGCTACCTCCCAGAATACAAGTAAAATATGATTAGTAGTAGAGCAGGGCTCTGGGGTTACTTTCTGTCACAACTTTTTAAAAAATGCTTTGTCAACACCCATGTTCAACAGGGAAGCAATTACAGAAGCCAAACCTTCCACCTTTGCACTGCATAATGACCTTGGGTCCATGCTCCCAGAGTGATAAAGAATAGAAAAGCTATCAGGGGATGGGATGGGATACAGATTTCTAGTGGAGGAATTGTGTGGAGTTGAACCCCTCTTATCCTATGGTTTTTGTCAGTGTTTCCTTTTCATTAAAAAAAAAAAAAAGCTTTTTGAGTGGCACCGCATGGGAGCACCATGTCCACTTGGGTGTATTAACAGTGGAGCAGTACTGTGGTGCCTCTTCTTCTCTGTACCTTTCTCTCCCTTCTCTCCCACTCATGTCTCTAAATTTAAAAGTAAAATGGGGGGGGGGGTGTCCATGAGTAGTAGTGAAATCACACATGTAAGGTACCAATGGGGGAAAGCAAAAAAAAAAAAAAAAAAAAAAAAACCTTAAAAACTAGAAAAGAGATATGTTATATACCAAGTCAAAATATCAGAAAACAAAGTGGTATGCACACTAAAGTTACAATTGAACTAAGAATAATAGCAGTTATTTTTTAGGGTAGTAATACTGGGGTTGATACTTTTTTGTGAGAACTGATTACAACGTCAAAATTATTTAGGGGGCTGAGCCGTGGTGCAGCGGGTTAAGCACACATGGCTAAGTGCAAGGACTTTGCAAGGAATGGAGCAAGGATCCCGGTTCAAGTCCCAGGCTCCCCATCTGCAAGGGGTTCGCTTCACAATTGGTGAAGCAGGTCTGCAGGTGTCTTTCTTCACTCCTCCCCAGTCTCTCAATATCTTTCTGTCTTATCCAACAATAACGATGGCAATAACAATAACGACGATAAACAAGGGTAACGAAAGGGGGGAAATTTTTTTAAGGTCAGATTTTCAATTATTTTTCAGCTGTCAATGTGTGAGGTCTTTTATACTGCCCAGGCACTGAAACAGGATCCCAAACAGCCATTGCCTGCTCCCTCCAGCACTGTGCACTCACTGGGCTCTGGTGGCGGGGGCAGAGGCGGCGGAGGCTCCTCCATGGCAGCAGCGGCCGCAGCACTGGCTGCCGCAGCTTCACTGGTCATGGACCGTGTGATCCGGCCCTTGCGGCGCCCCTGACTGTTGGCAGTTTTACGACCGCGAGGTGTGGCCTGCTCTCGTTCCTCAGTTTCTTCAGCAGTGCCTTCTGTTTTGTCCTTTTCCTTGTTATTTTCTCTGAAAAAGAATTAAAGTAACAAATAACAGTTATAATAGTAAATAATACTGAAAGCCTTGCTTACGCTCTTAGAGCTGTTAAATGTAAAAGCAAGGTGTTTACAAAGCAAAGAGTGAGAAAACAATATTCCATTAAGAATCACTACTACGGAGTCAGGCAGTAGCGCAGCGTGTTAAGCACACGTGGCACAAAGCACAAGGACCAGCGTAAGGATCGGTTGGAGCCCCCGGCTCCCCACCTGCAGGGGCGTTGGTTCACAAGTGGTGAAGCAGGTCTGCAGGTGACTATCTTTCTCTCCCCCCGTCTTCCTCTCCTCTCTCCGTTTCTCTCTGTCCTATCCAACAACGACGACAACAATAAAACAAGGGAAACAAAAAATAATAAATATTGTTTTAAAAGTTTAAAAAATAAAAAAAGAATCAATACTAACAAAATCTGGATGGTAACACAGCAAATAAAGGGTTGAACTTTTAAGCATGAGGTCCTAAATTCGATCCTCAACAGTGTGTGTACCAGTGATGTGTGGCTCTCTTTCTCCTATCTCTCTCATCAAAAATAGAATGGCTACTTACCAGAGTCGGGCGGTAGCAGCGGGTTAAGCGCAGGTAGCGCAAAGAGCAAGGATCCAGGTTCGATCCAGCTCCCCACCTGTAGGGGAGTCGCTTCACAGACCGTCAAGCAGGTCTGCATGTGTCTACCTTTCTCTTGCCCTCTCTGTCTTTCCCTCTTCTCTCCATTTCTCTGTGTCCTATCTAACAATGATTACATCAATAATAACAATAATAAAAAAAACAAGGACAACAAAAAGGAAAATAAATATAAAAAATTTATTAAAAAAAAAAAAAAGAATGGCTACTTCTGGGGTGAAAAACTCTGAAAATGTCCAGGAGGTCTAGTCTGTCTATCTTTTCATTTAATTCTCTTGTTTCTTTGTTGATTCTCTGCTTTTTTGATCTAAGTGTGAGAGTGGGGTGTTAAAGTCTCATACTATTATTCTATTAGTATTGATGTATTTTTGTAGTTCTTTTAGTAGGTGCTTGATATATTTAGATGGTCCCTCATTGGGTGCATAGATGTTAATAATTGTTAAGTCTTCTTGGCTAATTGATTCTCTAATCATTATGGAATGACCTTGCTTATCTTTTATTACTTTATTTAAAGTCTTTTGTGTCAGAGATGAGAATGGCTGTTCCTGCCTTTTTTTGTGGACAAATGACTACTTCTAACCCCGGCTCAAACCCAGCCCCCACCACCTTGAAAGAAACTGTATTTACTTATTTATTTTGCCTCCAGGTTTATCACTGGTGCTTGGTGCTGGCACTATAAATCCACTTGCTCCCGGCAGTTATCCCCCCCCCCTTTTATTGGATAGGACAGAGAGAAATTGAGAGAGGAGAGGGAGACAGAGAGGGAGAGAGAAAGAGTGATACCTACAGGCCTGTTTCACCATTTGCCAAGTGATTCCCCTGCAGGTGAGGCAAGCCAGGAGCTTGAAGCCAGATCCTTGCACGTGTCCTTGTGCTTTGTCCCAAGTGTTTGTGGTGCACTTAACCTAGTGCACCACAGCCTGGCCCCTTGAAAGAAATTTTAGTGCTTTGGATTCTTCCTCTTACTTGACTCTTTTTTCTTTAATAATAATTTTTATTTTTTAAGTTTTAAAAATATTTATTTATTTATTCCCTTTTGTTGCTGTTGTTGTTTTATTGTTGTAGTTCTTGTTGTTACTGATGTTGTTGTTAGGTAGGACAGAGAGAAATGGAGAGAGGAGGGGAAGACAGAGAGGGAGAAAGAGAGACACCCGCAGACCTGCTTCACAGATTGAGAAGCAACTCCCCTACAGGTGGGGAGCCGGGGGCTTGAACCAGGATCCTTCTGCCAGTCCTTGCGCTTTGCACCACATGTGCTTAACCCACTGTGCCACCGCCGGACTCCCTTGACTCTGTTATTATCTGAAAAAGTCAGTAAAGTGGTAAAGCTTTGAAGATTGGAGGGGGGGGACCTACTACAAAAGCTCCCACAAAAGTCACCAATGACTTAAACACCTCAAAATCAAATGACCTCCTCTAAGTTCTCATCACATTAGTCTTTCTGCTACAAGTAACACTGAACAAATCTTTTCAACTTTCCTTATTCAGGACTTTATACTTTCCTGAGCTCCCTACTACTACCCTGCCTCTCTTTCCTCTCATCCTTCAATACAGGAACTTTCCAAGGTTTTGACATCAGGTTAACTCTACCAGGATTGCCTGAAACCTTTAAGATTCATATTCCATAAGAAATTGTCTTTCCTAAGAAACTGTCTTTCCAACTACCTGGTAGAACTGCCACCTGCGTTTCCCATCAGTACAATTCAACCTAATTCAACCTAATCCCAAAGTATAGCCATTCTCATACCCTCTTCCTTGTTCCACCCTCACTTTCTATTTGATGTTAAAGGTAATATCATGGGGTCCCATGAGATAGATTATAGGTTCACATGTATTCATAAATTAGGGCAAAATATGTACCTGAAAGCAAAAATACACAATAGTCTGTAGTGAGTCAGTATAAATTTCATAATGAAATAGTGTCTACTTAGACTTAAGATACTCTCCTCACCTACTTCCTATTATAGTTCCCTCACTCACTCCAAAGCTAACCTTATCAAAGCAAGGGCTGCAAAAGCTGAATAAGGGCAAGAGACTGCATACATCAGCTGGGGCCCTAATTGGGGAGTCCTGAGATTCCCAAACAGACATGATGGGCCTAGACCTCAAATAAATCCCTCTCTCCATTGTTACAGGTCATTTCTTTTTTTTTTTTTTTTTTTTTTTTTTTCCATTTCTATATGGAACAACACAATAGACTCCTTTGTGGTCCCCCATAGGACCTTGCCCTCAACTTGGATCAACAATGGTAGAGAATGTTCCATCCTCTGAAGGGAGGCTGGACAACATATTCTATGCTACACCTGAGGAAGGTGGGTCGATATTGGGGCAGCCTAGAATGTTCCTACTCATGACCACAGAATGTGAGCTCAGATCTAGAGGGATGCAGAGGTCACATAGGCTCCTAAGCTGAATATGGGCCCCAGATCACATCAAATCGATGGGGTTCACAGTCAACAATATTTATACACCTTCCCCATATTAGGGAGCTACACTCTTCTCTGATCCAGGTTTGTGGTCCTTTTTCCAGCCATGACATCATCTCCCCAGACAATAACTTGGATCCACCGGCATATAAGATTTCAAGTTCAGGGTAAAAAAAGAAACAAACAAACAAAAAAACTAGTATAGCCACAGGCCCTTTGGAATATAACTAAAATATGCCTACTAGCTATCTACAAAATGGAGGACCCCCCCAACTCTTCATCTGCACTATTCCAGCCTTGAAGTCCATAATTGGTCAACAATTTGTTTGGCTTTGTATGTTAACTTTCTTTTCAAACACCAGGTTCCAGATGCCATGATGCATGATGCCGACCAGACTTCCCTGAACAGACAACCACACCAATGTGTCTTGGAGCTCCGCTTTCCCAGAGCCCTTCCCCAATAGGGAAAGAGAGAGACACACTGGGAGTATGGATCGACCTGTCAACGCCCACGCTCGGTGGGGAAGCAGTTACAGAAACCAGACCTTCCACCTTCTGCACCCCATAATGACCCTGGGTCCATACTCCCAGAGGGTGAATGAATAGGAAAGCTATCAGGGGAGGGAATGGGATACAGAGTTCTAGTGGTGGGAATTGTGTGGAGTTGTACCCTCTTATCCTATGGCTTAGTCAATCTTTCCTTTTTATAAATAATTTTTTAAAGTAATATTATGGGGGCTGGGCGGTGGCACAACAGGTTAAGCAGACATGGAGCATAGCCTGGAATAAGGATCCTGGTTCGAGCCCCCAGCTCCCCAACTACAGGGGGGTTGCTTGACAAGAGGTGACACAGGTAGACGTCAGTCCCCCTGGAAGGAGTGGAAGTACTCCTCTCTCGATTTCTCTGTCCTATCCAACAGCAACAAAAGCTATGACAGTAACAACAATAAGGGCAACAACAAGGGCAACAAAATGAGAAAAACGGCCTCTAGGAGCAGTGGATTCATAGTGCAAGCACCAAACCCCAGTAATAACCCTGGAGGCCAAAAGAAAAAAAAAAAGTAATATCATGCTCACAATCACATAGGTTTATAATTTGTTCTGACATCATCTTTAACTTTCCTTTAACTTTTATGTGATGTAAATATCTTTTGGGTATTCCATCTTAGTAATATTTTTCTGATTAAGTACACCATCTCTAGTCCTACTACTAGGCATATTCAGGGCTTTAGTACCCTAATCCCAGTCATTTACAATGTCCCTAAGTCTTACATTTCCAGTGTACTCATTCTATATTACTGTTGGATTGATATTCTAGCAGGAGTCCTGAGAGTGTGTCACTCTATCTATTCTATCCAATAACTATTCCCAAACACAGCATCCTAAGTAAACAACACATGTTAGCTTTCATTAAGGGTCTATATTACTGGATTTCAATCCACCTTCTGCATTTCTGCAGGCATCCTATATTCTATCTTGTTGTTTTCGCCGGGCTGGCTTCACGGGCGGGTAACAGACGACCAGGGACTCATGGCTGGGTTGTACGCAGTATCTCTTTATTCATGCTGGACGCAGCGCAATCTATACCAAGCTAAGCTAAACTAAAGTAAAGTACCGTAAAACTCACAATGCTGTCTTTATATGTACTTGCCAAGTAGGGTGGAAACAGGATGTGACATAGGGTGGAGAGGAAAGTGACTGGTGAAAATCAGAGTGTAACAAGGAGGGGGCAGAGCAAAAACATATCATGAACCAGTGGGGATTGAACCAATGCCCTGCAGTGGTTATGTAAATAGAATACAGTGGTTATGTAAATAGAATACAGTGGTTATGTAAATAGAATACAGTGTTAAGCAGGGGGTATTAAACCAATGAAACAGAAGGGGTCTCATGCATACCAACAATTCCCCCTTTCTTTTTAACTAATGGCCATAGTATTAGGAGTGTGGGGTGAACAGAAACCTGTATCATACAGGCGTTTTCAAAACAACTGGCATAAGACATGGAAAACAAAATAGGCGAGCAGCAATAACCAGTGTGATGCCAAGGGGAACGTTTCTTGTCTCAAAGGTAAGGCCTAGCAGGCGAAAGGGCATTTCTTGCCTCTGGGAGCGCTTCATGCCTCTGGGGGCATCTCTTGCCTCAAAGGGCATTTCCTGCCTCTGTGGGCATCTCTTGCCTCTTGGGGCGCTTCATGCCTCTGTGGGCATAACCTAATAAGGAGGGGGAGTTTTCTGCCTCTGGGACAGAGGCTGCAGGCGAGGGGACATGGTCTATAAAGTCTCAAGGCAATTGGCTGAAGTTAGTCTTTGAGAAACACAGCAGCGTGTACCAGTAAGTCCAATGGAGGTGTCAGTCCAAAGTAGCTGACCACAGAAGAAAATGGCAAGGGATGAAACGCTGCATGTCTGTCTCGATGGGGAATGTCAGCCACCAGAATTCCCCACAGTGCAATCTATACCAAGCTAAGCTAAACTAAAGTACCGTAAAACTCACAATGCTGTCTTTATATGTACTTGCCAAGTAGGGTGGAAACAGGATGTGACATAGAGAGGGTGGAGAGAAAAGTGATTGGTGAAAATCAGAGTGTAACAAGGAGAGGGGGCAGAGCAAAAACATATCATGAACCAGTGGGGATTGAACCAATGCCCTGCAGTGGTTATGTAAATAGAATACAGTGGTTATGTAAATAGAATACGGTGTTAAGCAGGGGGTATTAAACCAATGAAACAGAAGGGGTCTCATGCATACCAACACTATCTGATGAAAAACATCTGCCATTCTTGGAGCAGCTTATATAGTCATACTCCTCCCTCTATTTCATCTACATCAACTACTAACTCTTGCATATTTCTCCAGAGTAACCACACAGAAGTAAACCTTGACCTCTTCTCATTCTCCCAATATTCTTTACTGGTTAAGTTTCTTTGATCCAGGCTTCTCCTGCCCTGTTTTCTTAAACAGTACTTTGGACATTGCTTGATTTCCCCTACCAGATCACAAACTAGCTGAGGATAGTACATATCCATTGTGTCTTTCCTCCTCTATAAGCGCCCAAGTTAGAGATAAGTGAATGTTTCTTAACAAAGTAGAGACTTCAAGATTAGACAAATTCAGAAGAGTAAAACAATCATGGAATGAGGAACCAATGCAAAGAGAACTTCCCAGTAGGCTTCTGCACCTGCATGACACCACTGTTCCAAACAGACTCCCCTCCCCTTTTCCTTTTAATTTCAGAGAGAGCTGGGGAGACAATGTAGCACTGTTCCACTGCTCATGGAGCTAATTTTAGTGATGTGCATGGTCTCCCATGAAGTGCTGGGGGTTTGAACCCAGGTTCTTGAGCATAGTAAATTGTGTGTTCTCTCCTGGCCCCAAAACTAAATTTTATAAAGGGCATTTTCCTTAAGTACTTATCTAGAGTAGCTTATGTAACTAAACCTTTAAAAACCATGGCAAGTCATTAGGGTTCTTCAGTTGCCACAGAACTAGATTAATTTCAGTATTTCCAATGGGAATACAGAAACGAGAAATATTAAAAAGAGAGCAGAAGGTAGATAGTATAATGGTTATTCAAAAAGACTCTCATGACTGAGGCTCCAAAGTCCCAGATTCAATCCCCTGCACCACCACAAGCCAGAGCTGAATAGTGCTCTGGTAAAAAAAAAAAGAAAGAAAGAGGGGACTCGGGTGGTAGCACAGCAGGTTAAAGTGGAAGGACCAGTGTAAGGATCCCGGTTCGAGCCCCCAGCTCTCCACCTGCAGGGGAGTCGCTTCACAGGCGGTAAAGCAGGTCTGCAGGTGTCTGTCTTTCTCTCCCCCTCTGTCTTCCCCTCCTCTCTCCATTTCTCTCTGTTCTATCCAACAACGACAACATCAATAACAACAATGACTACAATAAAACAAGGGAATAAATAAATAATTTTTTTTAAATGAGAGAAGAAATATTAAAAAGAAACAAACTGCTAGCATATGCAACTGCTGGTGTGGACTCAAAGACATTATGCTATATAAAAGAAGCCAAACACATACTATATGTCATATGACTTCATTCATAAGAAATTGTAAAAAGTGAAACAAATTAACAGAAGAAAATCTACTTTGGGTTGTAATGTTATATGGAAAACTGGGAAATGTTATGCATGTACAAATTACTATATTTACTGGAGAATATAGAACATTAATCCCCCAATTAAAAAAAAAAAGAAAATTTACTTTGGGGGTAGGGTTAGGGAGAAAACACAAACTTGAAGTTGAAGTCTCAGTGATCACAGATTCAAGCCCCAACACTACCATATGCCAGAGCTGAGAAGAAAAAAAAAGGGGGTGGGGAGCAAAGGGAAGCAAAAGGAGAGGGAGAGGGAAAGGGAAAAAAAAAAAGGGATAGGTGGGGAGAAAAAAGCCACCAAGGATAGCAGAATCTGGTGTATGGATGGAGTTCCAGTGATAACCCTGGTAAAAAATATTGAAAGTACTTTTAGGAGTGGTCAAACTCATTAATATCACTATTGTGGCAATGTTTAAATGGCATATGCACTTGTAAGTGGCATATACTTATCAAAAATGTATCAACATATACACTTAATATTGGCAGCTTTTAGCCAATGTCTCAAAAAAGCTGATCCTTGAGGGGATGGGGACATGGATGGGAATCAACCAACCCAACTACTAAACTCTCAAACTATTCCCGACTAGTAATTTCACAAAGATATAAATAGTTGTTTCTGAATGGGAGAACCACAATCTAATTTAGCTTCCCCACCCCACCCCATCCCACCCCACCCCTAAAACATCTCATGAAAACACAGTAGGGAGGAGAGAGAGATAAAAATATCACTGTGGTATATGTGGCACAGAGGACTGAATTGAGAACCTCAGGCTGAAAGGGCAGAGTCACCCTCCATGCTGCACTGCTTTCTTTTCTACAGTGAACAAAAATTTTTTCTTTTTATTTCTAACATTTCTTTATTTATTCCCTTTTGTTGAACTTGTTTTATTGTTGTAGTTATTATTGTTATTAATGTCATCGTTGTTGGATAAGACAGAGAGAAATGGAGAGAGAAGGGGAAGACAGAGAGGGCGAGAGAAAGATGCCTGCAGACCTGTGAAAACAACTCCTTTGCAGGCGGGGAGCCAGGCTCCAACTGCATGGTTAAGCCCGTCCTTGCCCTTTCCGCCACGTGCGCTTAACCTGCTACGCTCGCTACAGTCCGATTCCCAAAAATTATTTTCATAAATAAGAAACCATGAATAGTAAAAACAAAGAACTCTATTTTATGTGAAAGTTAAATAAGGGCCATAGTTCAATGTGTTAGAGCACAGTACTCATATGCATACAGCTCAAGGTTTTAGGTTCAATTCCTCACACCACAATAAGCCAGAACTGAACAGTACTCTTGTCTCCACCTCACCCACTTCTGCCTTCTTCATAAATATAAATAACTATATATATACAAAATAAAAAACTAGAATATAAGGTATATAAATTAAAATTACTTTTCAACATTTTAATACTAATGTGCACAGAGGTTCAAAAACAAATAATAAGGTCACTTCCAAATAAAAAAATAAATATTATGTCTGGGGAATAAGTCTGCTAAACCAAAAGTTATATTTACTGGAATATTAAATTTCTTAATTATATCAAATAATGAGACAGTCAAATCACCTATCTTGTTGATTCTTTTTTCTATCTTCAAATAATTATAACAGGGGGTTGGGCAGTAGTGCAGGTTAAGTGCACATGGTGCAAAGTGCAAGGACTGGCGTAGGGATCCTGGTTCAAGCCCCTCCCTTCCCCACCTGTAGGAGGGTCGCTTCATAAGCAGGAAGCAGGTCTGCAGGTGTCAATCTTTCTCTCCCCTTCTCTGTCTTCCCCTCCTCTCTCTATTTCTCTCTGTCCTAGTCAACAAAGACATCAGTAACAACAACAATAATAATAACAACAACGATAAACAAAGGCAACAAAAGGGGGAAAAAATAGCCACCAGAGCAGTGGATTCATAGTGCATGCACTGAGCCCCAGCAATAACCCTGGAGGAGGGAAATAAATAAATAAATAAATATAACATTGGGGGCTAGGCAGTGGTGCACCGGTTTAACTGCATATAGTATGAAGTGCAAGGACTTGTACAAGGATCCCTGTTTGAGCCCCTGGGTCCCCACCTGTGGGGGATTGCTTCATAAACAGTGAAGCAGGTCTGCAGGTGTCTACCTTCCTCCACCCTCAACTTTTTTTGTCCAATAAAAAAATAAATAAATAAATATAAATGGCCAAGGCTAGGTGGTGGCGAACCTGCTTAAGTGCACACATTAAAGTGCACATGTACCCAGGTTCAAGCCCCTGGTCCTCACCTGCAAGGGGAAAGCTTCATGAGTGGTGAAGCAGGACTGCAGGTATCTCTCTATCTCTTTCTCCCTCTCTATCTCCCTTGCTCCTCTCAATTTTCCTCTGTCTCTACCCAATAATAAATAACTATTAAAAAATTTAAAATAGCCCCCAGGTGCAGTGGATTTGTAGTGCAGGTAATGAACCCCAACAATGACCCTGGAGGCAAAAAAAAATCCAGAGAAAAAATAAATAATTATAATATTTAATTAATTATTCAACTCTAATTTACTATTATTATTATTTACATCAGGCTTCTTGCCAGAGCTCCACATCTGCACAATTTCTCTTATTTTTTTTTCAAGACAGAAGGTACAAGACAGACATGGACAAGGACACACACACAGATATTGCAGGACCTTTCCATCACTTGTGAAGCTTCCCTACACAGGTGCTTCCCATGTGATGCCTGGAGCTTAAACCTGGGTATTCAGACATGGAAAGTGTGTCCTCTGCCAGGTGAGCTATGTCCCAAATCCCTTTAAATTATTAACTTACTTAGAGTCATCCTTCTCATCTTTTTCATCTTCATCTTTCTTTTCTTCTTCTTTTTTTTCTGTTTTTTCTACTTTATCTTCCTCTTTTTCTTCTACTTTTTCTTCTTGTGATGGCCGGGCAATTTGCTGCAGGAATAAACAATCATTTATAAATTCAAATGTTAGAAGACTTCTGGAGGTGGGGCTACGAGAAGCAGCAGATCTGTTTCTCTCCTCTCCTCTCCTCTCCTCTCCTCTCCTCTCCTCTCCTCTCCTCTCCTCTCCTCTCCTCTCCTCTCCTCTCCTCTCCTCTCCTCTCCTCTCCTCTCCTCTCCCAGATCAACTACAAATACCAAAGGAGACCACCTGGGACCAAAACAAGACAGGACTAGAATGACTTCAGGAACCCACAAAATCACTGGTAAGTGCAAACACATATGGCTGGTGGATACAGAGGAGCCTAGGGAGAGATTAAGTGGCTAATAGTCTGCCAGTTTATCAGTTAAGACAGCTGAAGGGAGGAGAGGATTCCCCTGAGACTCACCAAGTGAAACTGTGAGTCTCCATGGCTACTGCCCTTAGAATCTGGAGCAGTGGCAGGGAGGGATACCAGGGGACAGAGATCTACTAGGAAACTCAGGAGAAGACCTATACCTGGAAACTGTGAAAAGACCTATAACTCCATGGCATGGTGGTGGGGCTGTGACAGTCTCTTTGCATAACCACTGGATTATCTCTGCCACACCCTGCTTTAGCTCTTGGTCAGGAGTCAGTGATTAAGCTAAGAAGCCTACTTATAGTTTAAAAGCCCTCAGGCTCCCATAGCCAACAGGGAAGAAAAAGCACAAAAGAGGCTTTTAAGCCACTGAGCTCCAACTCAGGGATTAAAATATTATTGAAACAACTGTTAACTTCCACCATTGTGAACCCTTTAATTACCTTACTTAGACACAAGTCAATCCAGGAAATACTGATCAGTAATTTGAAAAGTACTGAGAGAGGGACCTCATAACATACTATATAAAATGGTAAAACCAACAAGAAGAAATAATGCAAAAACAAACTAGGACAAGAGTCCAGCTAAAAGCCCCCCAAAGGGTGAAGCACAAAATATTGAGGTCAACATCCAAATACTAGCTAAAGAAATAATCACAGGAGTGAGTAAAGAGTTTGAAAGAATTGTCTTCAGAAATACAGAAACAACAAATGAGACTCTGGAAGAAAACACTAATTATCTACAGGTTATTAGAGAGATGAAAGCTGAAATAGATGAGCTAAGAACACAACCAGCTGAACAAGCCAAAACAGTATCAGAACAGCATAACAAAATAGATGAATTCCAGAAAACAGTAGAGGGGAGAGAGAATAGAATCGATGAGGATGAAGACAGAGTTAGCAAGATCGAGGATGAATTAGAGGCAACTAAAAAAGAAGTAGGAGATCTAAAAAAGAGATTAAGAAATACTGAATAGCACAGCTATATACAAGATACTGGGTACTGTACAGCAAACCATAACAAAGGGACTTTTCAAAGTTAACCCAATTAACAAATAATGTGATAATAATATTAACTATTGATTGTCTTTTTGAACCCTAAGGCAGCAGGAACCTCACATCTTCACTATAGAGCCCCTACTTCCCTCAGTCCTGGCACCCTTGGATAGGGCCCACTTTCCCGTATGCATCTCCCAATCCAAACCAAATAATATTGCATCCGCCGATCACAACCTAACCAAAGCAACGATTGCCATCTCAACATGCTTCACCTCAGACTGTATCCAGAGACTTCACGTGTGGAATG
This sequence comes from Erinaceus europaeus, assembly GCF_950295315.1. Lineage (NCBI taxonomy): Eukaryota > Metazoa > Chordata > Mammalia > Eulipotyphla > Erinaceidae > Erinaceus > Erinaceus europaeus. The sequence continues at coordinate 38,479,733 of NC_080173.1, read as the reverse complement.
ACAACCCTTCAGCTTCATTACTCGGGTGAGACCTTTCCTTTAATAGTACACTCTAATTTCATCTCAGGTAGTTCACTTTCTAACAAAGTCCCATAACCTAGATATACACCAGCTTCTGTGAGACAGAGCTTATGTGCACACGTATCCATAAACTACTGCAAAATATATACCTGAAAGCAGGATTACACTAGAGTTTGCAGTGAGTACCTCCCTAACACTTCCTCTCCACTATTCCAAGCTTGGGATCCATGATTGCTCAACAAATTGTTTGGCTTCATATGTTAACTCTCTTTTCAATCACCAGGTTCCAGATGCCACCAGGATGCTGGCTAGGCTTCCCTGGATTGAAGACCCCACCAATGTGTCCTGGAGCTCAGCTTCCCCAGAGACACACCCTACTAGGGAAAGAGAGAGGCAGACTGGGGGTATGGACCGACCAGTCAACGCCCATGTTCAGCAGGGAAGCAATTACAGAAGCCAGACCTTCTACCTTCTGCAACCCTCAACGACCCTGGGTCCATGCTCCCAGAGGGATAGAGAATGGGAAAGCTACCATGGGAGGGGGTGGGTTATGGGGATTGGGTGGTGGGAATTGTGTGGAGTTGTACCCCTCCTACCTTATGCTTTTGTTCACTAATCCTTTCTTAAATAAAAAATTTAAAAATAAAAAAAAAATTAAAAAAAAAAGAAATACTGAAAACAACAACAGAGTCCTATGGGTGACTTCAAAAGAAACAATATACGCATTATTGGCTTACCAGAGGAAGAAAGAGAGGGAGAGGAAGAAAGCATTCTTCAGGCCACAATAGCTGGAAACTTCTCTAGTCTAGACAACATCAAAGACATAAAGGGTCAAGAAGCCCAGAGGGCCCCAAACAGAATTAGCCCAGACTTAAAGACACCAAGACACATCATACGTAGAATGGAAAGGAATAAAGATAAAGAAAGGATCCTGAAGGCTGCAAGAGAAAAACAAAGAGTCACCTACAGAGGAAAACCCATAAGATTAGCAGCACAAGAAAAAGCACAAAAACACTACAGGCCAGAAGAGTATGGCAAGATATATATCGAAAGGCTTTCAACCAAGAGTACTGTATCCTGCTAGACTGTCATTCAGACTAGATGGAGGCATCAAAACCTTCTCAGACAAGCAACAGTTGAAGGAATCAATTATCACCAAGCCTGCCCTGAAAGAAGTTCTGAAAGGTCTCCTATAAACTGTCAGACCACCATAAATAGGCCATATATCAGAACACTCTCAAACTCTGCTAAAATATCTTCAATCTTTGATAGCAATAAATGCCAATGGCCTGAATTCACCTATTAAAAGACACAGAGTAAGAAGATGGATCAGAAAACACAACCCAACAATATGCTGTCTACAGGAAACCCACCTAACTCAACAAGACAAACACAGACTCAAAGTGAAAGGATGGAAAACTATCATAAAGGCCAATGGCCCACAAAAAAGGGCAGGAACAGCTATTCTCATATCTGACACGATAGACTTTAAAATAGATAAAATTTGAAAAGATAGGAATGGACACTACTTAATGCTCAGAGGATCAGTCAATCAAGAGGACTTAACAATTATTAACATCTACGCACCCAATGAGAAGCCATCTAAATACATCAAAGTCTACTGAAAGAGCTATAGCAATATATTAACAGCAACACAGTCACAGTAGGGGACTTCAACACCCCACTCTGTCAACTTGACAGATCATCCAGGCAGAAAATCAATAAAGACATGAGGGAGCTAAATGAAGAGATAGATAAACTAGAACTATTGGACATTTGCAGAGTCATTCATCCCAAGAAACTGGAATACACATTTTACTCAAATCCACATGGGTCATTCGCAAGGATAGACCATATGTTAGGCCACAAAGACAGCATCAGCAAACTCAAGAGCATTGAAATCATCCCAAGCATCTTGTCAGACCACAGTGGAATGAAACTAACACTTAACAATCAACAAAAGATTAGTAATAGTCCCAAAATGTGGAAGCTCAACAGTATACTCCTTAACAACTTCTGGGTCAAGAGGAAATTAAGGAAGAAATCAAAATATTTTGAGAGTTCAATGAAAATGAAGACACAAGCTATCAAAATATTTGGGACACAACTAAGGCAGTGCTGAGAGGGAAGTTCATAGCCATACAAGCACACATTAGGAAACAAGAAAAAGCACAAATAAACAGCCTGATTGCACATCTTAAAGACAAGACCTGGAAGAAGAAGAACAAAGGAACCCTAAAGCAACCAGAAGGACAGAAATCACTAAAGTTAGGGCAGAAGTCAATAACATTGAAAATAAGAAAACCATACAAAAGATCAATGAAAGGAAATGTTGGTTCTTCGAAAGAGTGAACAAAATCAGCAAACCTACAGCCAGACTCACAAAACAAAAAAAGGAGAAGACCCAAATAAATCAGATACTAAATGAAAGAGGAGATATCACAACAGACACCGCAGAAATTCAACATATCATGTGAGGCTTCTATGAACAACTATATGCCGCCAAGGTAAAGAACCTGGAAGAAATGGACGTTTTCCTAGGTACCTACCAACTTCAAAAACTAAGTAAAGAGGAAGTAGATAACATGAGAGGGCCCATCACAGCTAATGCAATTGAAACTGTCTTCAAAAATCTTCCCAAAAATAAAAGTCCTGGACCAGATGGTTTTACAAATGAATTCTACAAAAACTTCAAAGAAGAACTAATACCTCTACTTAAAAAAGCCTTCCAGAAGATTGAAGACACTGGAATACTCCCTGCCAGCTTCTATGAAGCCAACATCACTTTGATACCAAAAGCAAACAGGAACACAACCAAAAAAGAAAACTACAGACCAATATCTCTGATGAACATATGTGAAAATATTGAACAAAATTCTAGCCAACCACATACAGCAATATATTAAAAAGATTGTTCATCATGACCAAGTGGGGTTTATCCCAGGCATGCAAGGTTGGCTTAATATACGTAAATCAATCAACGTGATCCACCACATCAACAAAAGCAAGACCAAAAACCACATGGTCATATCAATAGATGCAGAGGAAGCCTTTGACAAAATACAACATCCTTTTATGATCAAAACACTACAAAAAATGGGAATGGATGGAAAATTCCTCAAGATAGTGGAGTCTATATATAGCAAACCTATAGCCAACATCATACTCAATGGTGAAAAGATCCTTCCACTCAGATCAGGTACTAGACAGGGCTGCCCACTATCACCATTTCTATTCAACATAGTGTTGGAAGTTTGTGCCATAGCAATCAGGCAGGTGCAAAGAATTAAAGGCATACAGATTGGAAGAAAAGAAGTCAAACTCTCCCTATTTGCAGATGACATGATAGTATACATAGAAAAACCTAAGGAATCTAGCAAGAAGCTTTTGGATATCATCAGGCAATACAGTAAGGTGACAGGCTATAAAATTAACATTCAAAAGTCAGTGGCATTCCTCTATGCAAACACTAAATTAGAAGAAATTCAAATCCAGAAATCAATTCCTTTTACTATAGCAACAGAAACAATAAAATACCTAGGAATAAACCTAACCAAAGAAGTGAAAGACATGTATACTGAAAATTATGAGTTACTACTCAAGGAAATTGAAAAAGACACAAAGAAGTGGAAACATATTCCGTGTTCATGGGTTGGAAGATTTAACATCATCAAAATAAATATACTACCCAGAGCCATCTACAAATTTAATGCTATCCCCATCAAGATCCCAACCACATTTTTCAGGAGAATGGAACAAATGCTACAAATGTTTATCTGGAATCAGGAAAGACCTAGAATTGCCAAAACAATCTTGAGAAGAAAGAACAGAACTAGAGGCATCACACTCCCAGATTTCTAATTGTATTATAGGGCCATTGTCATCAAAACTGCTTGGTACTGGAACATGAATAGACATACCGACCAGTGCAATAGAATTGAGAGCCCAGAAATGAGGCCCCACACCTATGGACATCTAATCTTTGACAAAGGTGCCCAGACTATCAAATGGGGAAAGCAGAGTCTCTTCAACAAATGGTGTTGGAAAAAATGGGTTGAAACATGCAGAAGAATGAATCTGATCCACTATATTTCACCAAATACAAAAGTAAATTCCAAGTGGATCAAGGACTTGGATGTTAGACCACAAACTATCAGATACTTAGAGGAAAATATTGGCAGAACTCTTTTCTGCATAAATTTTAAAGATATCTTCAATGAAATGAATCCAATTTTAAAGAAGACTAAGACAAGCATAAACTTTTGGGACTACATCAAATTAAAATGCTTCTGCACAGTAAAAGAAACTAATACCCAAACCAAGAGAGCCCTCCCAGAATGGGAGAAGATCTTTACATGCCATATATCAGACAAGAGGCTAATAACCAGAATACATAAAGAACTCACCAAACTCAACAACAAGAAAACAAATAACCCCATCCAAAAATGGGAAGAGGACATGGACAGAATATTCATCACAGAAGAGATCCAAAAGGCCGAGAAACACATGAAAAAGTGCTCCAAGTCTCTGATTGTCAGAGAAATACAAATAAAGACTACAATGAGATACCACTTCACTCCTGTGAGAATGTCATACACCAGAAAAGGTAACAGCAATAAATGCTGGAGAGGTTGTGGGGTCAAAGGAACCCTCCTGCACTGCTGGTGGGAATGTCAATTGGTTCAACCTCTGTGGAGAACAGTCTGGAAAACTCTCAGAAGGCTAGAAATGGACCTACCCAGTGATCCTGCAACTCCTCTTCTGGGGATATATCCTAAGGAACCCAACATATCCATCCAAAAAGATCTGTGTACACATATGTTCTTAGCAGAACAATTTGCAATAGCCAAAACCTGAAGCAACCCAGGTATCCAATAACAGATCCGTGGCTGATCAAGTTATGGTATATATACACAATGGAATACTACTCAGCTATAAAAAATGGTGGCTTCACCATTTTCAGTTGATCTTGGATGGACCTTGAAAAATTCATGTTAAGTGAAATAAGTCAGAAACAGAAGGATGATTATCAGATGATCGCACTCTCAGGCAGAAGTTGAAAAACAAGATCAGAAGAGAAAACACAAGCAGAACCTGAACTGGAATTGGCATATTGCATCAAAGTAAGACTCTGGGGTTTGTGTGCATGTGTGGGCGGGGGAGAACACAGGTCCAAAAAGGATGACAGAAGATCTAGTGGGGGTTGTATTGTTATATGGAAAACTGTTAAGTGTTATGCATGTAGAAACTATTGTATTTACTGTTGAATGTAAAATAATAATTCCCCAATGAAGAAATTAAAAAAAAAAAACATTCAGCACATCTAGAAACTGAGAATTAGCTATAGTTTCTACTCTAAAGTAGTCAATGGGAAGAAGAGGGAAAGATTCCTTCTGAAATACAACTTCCTTATCTGCAGAGGATGTGGAAAGAAGAAATGAATAGCACAGGTTGATTTGTATCTATGTGTGCCAGCTCCAGAACAGAACCTCTGGTACCCCTCCTAGTAGTACTCATACCAGCCAGGCAGCAGTGAGCAGAAAGAGAGTGCTGAAGGTGCCAGGGAGGACAGTTGGCACCAACCACAGGCCTAACCTTTGAGCAAGATGCATCAGGATGCAGCAAAATGCACAAATCACTGTAATGATTGAATTGGCCATACACAGAGTAAGGAATAACCTTTGGTTTTAATAAGATATGGCTGAAGCTGCTTTTATGGTGTATCTGTAGGGAGAAGTGTCAATCCCCATAGCTTTAAAAGGAGATTACAAGGATAGAGAGAGCATAATTGTTATACAAAATGACTTTCATGCCTGAGACTCCAATGTCCCAGATTCAATCCGCAGCACCATAAACTAGAGATGAGATCATTATATGGGTGGGGGGTAAGAGTAAAATAAGTTATCTGTATATTTGTACTAGTTGACAAACAGAATTAATGTCAACAAAGTCCTCTTACATGATTTATTTTGTGTTTTGTTACTACCATGTCTAACTGTATATCTAACACTCACATTTCTTAAAGTGCTCATCTTTAGAAAATAGACAAAAAATGTTTTGAATAGCAGGCAATAATGAATGAAATGACTAAAGAATAAACAGCTATATGGTGGCACAGCTATATACAAATAATGTCAAAGGACATATATTATGGTGATGTTGTATATGATACGGCAAATCCTAACAGGGATATTTCAAAGTTAACCCAACTGCCGAATAATGTGATTATAGTAATTGTTGGGTAGTATGCCACCTCCCCCTGGCTTCTGCTTAACCATATGCCTATATAGGGATTTACTGATCCAAAGCATTGGTCTATTTACATAAATCACTTTTACATAAAGCACTCCAGGGCATTGGTGGTTCAGTGATAGGATTCTCACCTGCTCCACCCCCTCCTTGTCACACCCTGATCCCTTCTTTGTCACACCCTGATTTTCACCAGTCACTTTTCTCTCCACCCTCTCTATATCACATCCTGTTTCCACCCTACTTGGAGAGTATAAAAACAGCTGCTCTTCTGATTAAAGACACCTGGAAATTGCTTTCTGGCTCCGAGAGTTCCAGAGTGTATCTCCTGTGGAAGTTAGTGCAGCACGAGTTCCTGATCCCTCTCCCACGCAGCAGCCTAGATCGGCTCCAGTTGAGTTCTCTCCAAGCCAGAGAGCACTAGCTCGGGAAGAAGTACCCTCAGGCTATCCCGGCAAGTAATAACTATCTATTGCCTTCTTAAGCCCTAAGACAGCAGGAACCTCTCACTTCCTCTATAGAGCCTATATTTCCCTCAGTTCTGGAACCTCTAGGGTGGGGCTCATGTTCCTGAATGCTTCACTCAATTCACACCAAATGATATTGCATCCGCCGATCCAAACCTAATCAACGCAATCAATGCTTCACTTCAGACTGTGTCCAGAGACGTCAGTCATTACTCGGGTGAGACCTTTCCTTTCATAGTATTCTCTAATTCCATTCCAGGAGGTTCACTTCCTAACAAAGTCCCAAAACCTAGATATAGACCAGGTCCCATGAGATAGGGCATATGTTTATATGTATCCATATATTATGGCAAAATACATACCTGAAAGCAAAAATACACAATAGCCTATAGTGAGTCAGTATAAAGTTCATAATGAAATAGTGTCTGCTTAGTCTTAGATACCCTCCTCACTTACTTCCTATTATAGTTCCCTCACTCACTCCAAAGCTAAGCTTATCAAAGCAAGGATTGCAAAAGTATGCAAGAGACTGGCATACTTTAACTCTTTAGTCACTATCAGGCCACCCCATCAGCTGGGGTCCTAATCCGGGGGTCCTGAGATTCCCAAACAGACATGATGGGCCTAGAGACCTTGAAAAAATCCCTCTCTCCATTGTTAGCGGTCATTGCTATCAGGAACAATACAACAGACCCCTTTGTGGGTCCCCATAGGACCTTGCCCTCAACTTGGATCAACAATCATGCTATATAAAAATTTCAACACCTACAAGTACACACTAAGTAGAAGGGTACTACTTTAGCACATCTTCATATTTCCACCAATCCTCAAACATCTTTCAATACAGTAATAAAACAAACCTGGTTTCTTCCTCTCCGTTTTCCATAATTTCTTCTTACAAGGGCTTTATAGTTTTCATTTTTCTTAGTTAAATAGTAGTATAAAACACAATCAGGAACACTCTGTAAGGAAGAAGATCTTTTTGAGAAGTAAATAAAATATTTTTAATCAAGCTAACATTTTCTTTTAAAATTATTTTATTTACTTATTTATTTACATGAGAGAAAAAAAGAGCATCACTGTGGCACATGGGATGTCAGGGACTGAACTTGGGTCCTTAGGCTTCTAAGTTCAGTGTCTTACTGTATCACTTCCTAGGCCTCAAGTTAAGACTGTCAAAGATAATGTTTGGTATTCTCAATACCAGAATTTCCAACACTGAAGAGAAAACATACATGGCTAGCATTTTTTAATGCATTGCCAGAGAGTGAGTCCAAAGTCTTTTTACACTGCTGAACTGCCTGCTCTGCTCATTTTTTCACTCTACATTTTGAAAGACAGACTGAAGAGGGAAACAAACAAACAAACAAACACTCTGGAATGAGGAAGAGAAACATCAGAACATCACTCAACCATACTTGGAGCTCAACCCCTATCCACACTGCTGGACTGAAACCTAGGTCCTCACTCATGGAAGGTACAGCTCTACCACTGAGCCACCACCAGGGTCTGTATTTAACATATTAAGTCATATCTATTCTCTAAGAATACACATGTTGCATCTACATATTAATAGACAGTATCCTGACCTAAATTATATGAGATGATAGATCACTTCTTTATTAGTCAGTAACTACATTTTTTTACTGTTCACATGTAAATATCCAAAATATCTCTTTCAATAACTGGCTCTACCACAACACGGAGAAACTACACAGACGGCAAACCAGTGCTTTGGTCTCTCCCCCTCTGCCTTTCTCTGTGTATCTGGAATTTTTTTTTAAATGGGAAGGAGAAAAGTCAGTCTGGGAGCTATGAAACTGTGCATGCAGAAGGCTCCTAGTGCCCTAAAAATAAAATCCACCACTCTCAATGACCTGCCTGCTGCCTGCCTGCCTTCCTTCCCCTCCCCTTCACTTCTCTACTGCTCATGAAACTTCCCTCCTACAGGTGTAAATTGGGGAAATAAACCCTGGTCCTTATACTTAGTAACCCTCTACTTGGTGTGTATCCCTGGCTTGTCCAGCCAGGCTACAGAACTTTAGTGTTTTATCTAGAAATCTAATTAATTTATGAAAAAAATGAATTTATCATTTGACATCAGGCCACTTTTCATCAAACATGAAAATCATTCTGTTCTGTGCTTTGTATTTATCAACATATAACTGTAAATATCACTATTACTAATGACGGGTGAATCTCTTCTGTATTAAGTGCTTTGCAAAAACTGGTTTAAATAGAACCAATCAAATGTATAAACATTTTTTTTTTTGCCTCCAGGGTTATCACTGGGGCTCGGTGCCTGCACTAAGAATCCACTGCTCCTGGAGGACACCTTTTCCATTTTGTTGCCCTAGCTGTCACCCTTGTTGTTGTTATAGCTGTTGTTGTTGGATAGGACAGACAGAATCAAGAGGAGGGGAAGATGGGGGGAGGGGGAAGAAAGACACCTGTAGACCTGCTTCACCGCTTGTGAAGCAACCCCCCTACAGGAGGGGAGCCGGGGGCTTGAAATGGTTTCCCTATGCCAATCCTTGCGCTTTTCGCCATTTGTGCTTAACCCGGTTTTTTTGGAGGGCTTAGCCCTGGCCCCCAAAAAACACTTTTAACATAAACAATCTCTTACCTTCCTTTCCAAATAGGATGCAATCAATCCAAAATTTTTGGGATGCTGAATAAATCTGAATTAAAAAAAGAACACAAACATTTTAACATCTCCAGGAGAAAAAATGAGGCAACTAATGTATACAGACTAATTCCCAGTGATCGCTGAATGCCAACCTGATGAACAACTGCAGAATTACTAGGCTCTTTGAGGGGCACAGACTCCCAGCACTATCCATCAAAAAAAAAAAAAAAAAAAAAAGCAACAAGGGCAACAAAAGGGAATAAATAAAATAAATATAAAAAAAAGAAAAAAAATTAAAAAAAAATAAAAGACTGATGACCATTGGGGAAATACAGAAATCTGCACTTTTGAATGGCTCCCTCAGGTGACTTGGACACCCAAGTTTGGATACTATCCTAATCATGACTCCTTCACCCAAATCTTGCCTGTTACATGTATTACCTACCACCAAGAAACTTTAGTAAAAATCATACCGAATCTATATTATCACTTTTCACAATACTCATCCAAAAACCAAAATGTGCCCAAACTTTTGGGAAAATATTTTGGTTTACAAGTAAATATCAAATATTATTTTACCATTGTATATAAGCTTCTATTTAGAGAATAATTTAAATTTTAAATTACTTGTCCTTGAAGATCTCCTTTTCATGGTCAGTCCAAACATTCATAAACTGCCTATCTTTATAAACCTTCATAGGATCCTCCATAAGTCCATTCATATTGATGAACTTAACCCGTCTCTGTTCTGCATCAAACATCATTGGTGGGATCACAGAGAGCTGCCGCATTTGTTTCTCATTGTTCTGTGGGGGTGGAGAGGAGGAAGAAGAAATGCAATTTAATGAGTAAGCAACTGGAAGACAACTAACAGATGATTTCACTTAAAAAAATGAAATTGCAAAAACTAAGATGAACAGAACAAACAACTGAAAACATGGTGGGTATCAGAAAGAAGGGGAAGGATAAATGGAGGACTTTATTTTGTGTAACTGCACAGGAACTTTAGTAATGTGTGTTGTCAGAGTACACATACACCTAAAACCTCATAACATCATAAAACAATGCATAATCAACTTAAAATAATAAATCTACAGACTAAGAAGGCATCATAGTAGATGAGGTGTGTGGGACTCTCAAGTATGAGTTTGATCCTGGCATCACATGTGCCAGAGTGATGCTCTGGTTCTGTTTTCCTCCCTCTCTCTCATTGATAAATGAATCTAATGAAAGAAAAGAAAGGAGAAGGAGGAGGGAAGCCTGGAAGGTGGCACAGTGGTAGAAGTCTGGACTTAGAAGCCTGAGGAGAAGGAGGAGAGGAAGGGAATGGGGGGGGGGAGCAGCTAGACAGTGGCACATGTTAATATGCTTAAAGGTCCAGGTCCAAGTGCCCAGTCCCTACTCGTAAGGGGAAATGCTGAGATATATATCTCACTTTCTCTTTCCATTTTCTTCCCTCTCCATTTCTCTCTGTTAGAATAAGAAATATATAGGGGCCAGGCAGTGTCGCACTGGGGTAAACACACACAGTATGAAGCTGAAGGATCCTGGTTCGAGTCCCTGGCTCCCCCCCTGAAGGGGGTGAGCTTCACAAGCAGTGAAACAGGTCTGCAGGTGTCTTTCTCTCTCCCTATCTACCCCTCCCCTCTCAATTTCTCTCTGTCCTATAAAAAAAAAAAAAATCAAAAATGGGCCACAGGAGCTGTGGATTCGTAGTGCTGGCATGGAGCCCAGTGATAACCCTGGAGAAAGAGAGAGGGAGAGGGAAAGGGCGAGGGAAAGGGAGAGGGAGAGAAAGAAAAAAAGAAATAAGTGGAATCACCATGCAGACACCAAGCCCTAGTGATAGCTGTTGGTGTCAAAAAGAAAGAATAAAAAGGAAAATAAAATAAAATCAACTTATTTAAAATTAAATTTAAAGGCCATAGACCAATTCAAGAAAGTCATATAAGCAGTTCAATTGAAAATGTAGTATATATCATAAGATCTAAAATATATTAAATAATATACTCATATATTAAATATTTACTGAGGGTATACAATTAATTTTTCCCCAAAGTTTAACTTAGGTGGTTTGTAATTACACATTTTCATTAAAAGATTAAAAACTTTATTAAAATTACAAGTATTTTTTAATTATCTTTTTATTTATTTTGGATAGAGACAGCCAGAATTCGAGAGGGAAGGGGGTGATAGAGAGGGAGAGAAACAGAGAGACACCTGCAGCCCTGCTTCACCACTTGTGAAGCTTTCCCCCTGCAGGTAGGGGCTGGGGGCTTGAACCTGGGTCCTTGCACAAAACATGTGCACTCAAGTGGGTGCACCACCACCCAGCCCCAAAATTATAAGAATTTATCCAAACGCTAGGTTAAGGCTTTTTCCTAAAACTTTTCCTCATATTAGTAGGCAATGCCTAATATTCAAGTTCTCATGAAGTCTCTATTTTGGGGGTACTTGCAATCTATTTGAACACAAAAGTACAGTTTGGGACAAGCACATTAGCATGCAGTCACCTGAACTGATAAAAGGTATGATGCTCACAGATGTTTCCTATTGGGGTTAGTCAAAAAACAAGCCAAGAAATTTAACAGGGATTTAGTACTACTGTATGAGTATTACACTTCTTGAAATACATAGCAACATATTATGTATTTTATAATTACTTGGGTATGTGTGTGTCACCATATTCAAATAAGCAAGACCTTCAAGTTTTGAGATAAAGAGTTTTTTAAAAAGTCCTATTATGGGTGGGGGTAGATAACATAATGGCTATGCAAAGAGACTCTCATGCCTGAGGCTCCAAAGTCCCAGGTTCATTCCCACCCACCCCCCACCAGAAACCAGAGCTGATCTAGCAAAAAAATAAATAAATAAATAACTATTATAAAAACAAAAGAAACAAAAACACTAAATGACACAAATGTTCTGAAGGCTACTAGTGTCATTTGAATCTCAAAATACACGGTGTCAGGACCAACCTAAAGAGACAGTTTGAGGACTACTAAGAAGTACAGTAAGGGCAGGAATAAGTAAAATAATAGCTATGCAAAGAGACTTGAGGCTCTAGATTCCTAGGTTCAGTTGCCTACACCATAAGCCAGAGCTGAGCAATGCTCTGGTAAAAAAAAATAAAATAAAATAAGAAGAAAAAAAAGATCCAGTCAGGAAGCACAAACCTATGGGAATACATCAAATTAAAAAGCTTCTTCAGAGCAAAAGAAACCACTACCCAAACCAAGAGACCCCTCACAGAATGGGAGAAGATCATTACATGCCATACATCAGATAATAACCAACATATATAAAGAGCTTGCTTGATGAATTAAATAGTGGGGGTTGTATTGTTAAATGGGAATCTGGGGAATGTTATGCATGTAAAAAAAAAAAAAGAAGTAGAAACGCAAAGCAGAAATTGACTGAATTTGGAGTATGGCACCAAAGTAAGAAAGCAGAAGTACACTAGAGTTTGCAGTGAGTACCTCCCTAATACTTCCTCTCCACTTTTCCAAGTTTTGGGTCCAGGATTGCTCAACAATAAAAAAAAAAAAAAAAAAAAAAAAAAGAGCTTGCTATACTCAACAACAAGACAACAAATAACCCCTTCCAAAAATGGGGGGAGGACTTGGACAGAATATTCACCACAGAAGAGATCCAAAAGGCCGAGAAACATATGAAAAAATGCTCCAAGTCTCTGATTGTCAGAGAAATGCAAATAAAGACAACAATGAGTTATCACTTCACTCCTGTGAGAATGTCATACATCAGAAAAGGTAACAGCAGCAAATGCTGGAGAGGGTGTGGGGTCAAAGGAACCCTCCTACACTGCTGGTAGGAATGTCAATTGGTCCAACCTCTGTGGAGAACAGTCTGGAGAACTCTCAGAAGGCTAGAAATGGACCTACCCTATGACCCTGCAATTCCTCTCCTAAGGAACCCAATACATCCATCCAAAAAGATCTGTGTACACATATGTTCTTGGCAGCACAATTTGTAATAGCCAAAACCTGGAAGCAACCCAGGTGTCCAACAACAGATGAGTGGCTGAGCAAGTTGTGGTATATATACACAATGGAATACTACTCAGCTGTAAAAAATGGTGACTTCACCGTTTTCAGCCGATCTTGGATGGACCTTGAAAAATTCATGTTATGTGAAATAAGTCAGAAACAGAAGGATGAATATGGGATGATCTCACTCTCAGGCAGAAGTTGAAAAACAAGATCAGAAACGAAAACACAAGTAGAACCTGAAATGGAATTGGCATATCACACCAAATTAAAAGACTCTGGGGTGGGAGTGGGTGGGTGGGGAGAATACAGGTCCATGAAGAATGATAAATGACATAGTGGGGGTTGTATTGTTAAATGGGAAACTGGGGAATGTTATGCATGTACAAACTATTGTACTTACTGTTGAATGTAAAACATTAATTCCCCAATAAAGAAATAAAAAAATAAAAAAATAAATAAATAAAAAGATTCAGTCATAGCTAGCCAAAGCAATACTCAGCTCTGGCTTATGGTGGTACTGGGGATTGAATCTGAGACCTCTGGCAGCTGAAAGACTTTTTGCATATCCATTATGCTATCTCCCCAGCACAAGCATTGGTTTATTAGTATTAGATCATGTCTCTCCCAGACTCAGGCAGCTAGAGAGGACAATGAAATCCCACCAACACCTCAAGTCCACAAATGAACAAACATTTGCAAAATACATGCCCCTTTGCTATTAAGAAATGTTACAACTGGGAGTCGGGCTGTAGCGCAGCGGGTTAAGCGCAGGTGGCACAAAGCACAAGGACCGGCATAAGGATCCCAGTTCGAACCCCGGCTCCCCACCTGCAGGGGAGTCGCTTCACAGGCGGTGAAGCAGGTCTGCAGGTGTCTATCTTTCTCTCCTCCTCTCTGTCTTCCCCTCCCTCTCTCCATTTCTCTCTGTCTTATCCAACAACGACAACAACAATAATAACTACAACAATAAAACAACAAGGGCAACAAAAGGGAATAAATAAAATAAATATTAAAAAAAAGAAAAAAAATTAAAAAAAAGAAATGTTACAACTATTTATTTATTTATTATTGGATAGAGTCAGAGAGAAATTGAGAGGGGAAATAGAGAGGAAGAGAGGCACAGATACCTGCAGCCCTGATCCACCACTCATGAATCTTTCCCCCAGCAGATGGGGACATAGGGCTTGAACCCGGGTCCTTATGCACTGTAATGTGAGTGCTTAAAAAGGTATGCCATCACCTGCCCCCCCCCCAACTATCTCAATTCTCTTATCTAGAATCTCAGGAGTTTCATTTTTGTCTTTTTCAACCCCACCTCATCTAGCCTGTCTACTCTGTTTTATTACTCTCTCCTATTAGTTCACTCCTACATATCCCTACTACTGTGAGTCAGGTTCTTATTTTCATCACTACAAAAGATGCAGACAAAAGCATTTATAAAGTACTGGTAAGATCAGATGTTAAAACTGCCTTATCAACGGATGGTTGGTCGCTCTTTAGACATCTTATGTTCTCTCATTTATGTTCAAATAAACCATTAGTTCCTAGGGTATGCAGTTAAAAGGACTAAATAAAGATTTAACTTGGATTAAATCAGTGATATTTCCTTACCTCCTGCTCAGAAAGACCGTCAATAATTTCAGAGATCTCATGTTCACTTCGAGCAATGGTGGCTGAGAGACCAGCTCCCCTTTGCCCAACTCTAAATATGAAGGAGAAATCATAAATGTTCACATCAGCCTTTAATGAAGAATAAACAATTAAAATATTTGCAAAAAGATTATTTTGTGAATTCTGTATTTTTTAAAACCAACTAGGAATTAGAGAAAAGAAACCTAAAAATATACTGAGTGACTACTTTTTTAAAAAAACATTTATGTATTTATTTATTCCCTTTTGTTGCCCTTGTTGTTTTACTTTTGTAGTTTCTGTTGATGTCGTTGTTGTTGAATAGGTCAGAGAGAAATGGAGAGAGGAGGGGAAGACAGAGAGGGGGAGAGAAAGACAGACACCTGCAGACCTGCTTCACCGCTCCTGAAGTGACTCCCCTGCAGGTGGAGAGCTGGGGCTCGAACTGGGATCCTTACGCAGGGCAGGGCCTTGCACTTTGCGCCACGTGCACTTAACCCACTGCACTATGCCCAACTCCCCTGAGTGACTACTTTTAAGTACTATATTTTTATTACTTATTAATAATCAATGCTTATGGTCTGGGAGGTGGCGCAGTGATAAAGCTTTGGACTCTCAAGCATGAGGTTCCGAGTTCAATCCCTGGCAGCACATGTGCCAGAGTGATATCTGGTTCTTTTTCTCTCCTCCTATCTCTCATAAATAAATAAAGTCTCTGGAAATGTCACCAGGTTCCAGATGTCATCAGGATGCCGGCCAGGCTTCCCTGGACTGAAGACCCCACCAATGTGTCCTGGAGCTCCGCTTCCCCAGAGAACCATCCTACTAGGGAAAGAGAGAGGCAGACTGGGAGTATGGACCGACCAGTCAACGCCCATGTTCAGCGGGGAAGCAATTACAGAAGCCAGACCTTCTATCTTCTGCAATCCACAATGACCCTGGGTCCATGCTCCCAGAGGGATAGAGAATGGGAAAGCTATCAGGGGAGACGGTGGGATATGGAAATTGAGTGTTGGGAATTGTGTGGAGTTGTACCCCTCCTACCCTATGGTTTTGTTAATTTATCCTTTCTTAAATTAAAATAAATAAATAAATAAAGTCTTTAAATAATAATAATCAATACTGAGATTAAGATTTTAAGGTTACAATTCCAAATTCAAATTTTAAGCTATTTCATGGGAACTTATGGGAGACTTCCAGGAAACTGGTTGTTGGTACCATTTCCAAATAGCAGTCTTAATTCTGCCCTTCAGAAAACAGAACAGTCAACTTTAAAAAAAAAAAATCAAATATTTTTAAATGGGGGAGTGAACAACCCTCATTCCTCACAAAAAATTTTTGGGAAGAGACCACCAGGTACTCAGGACATGATGATGAAGAAAGACTTGGACAGCATGTAGACACCTACCACAGAGATAATAAACTATATTTATGTGTCAACAACAGTAGTATAAAACATTATTTTCCAAATAAATTTTGGGGGGAGAATAGCAATCAATGTAATACTATTTGATTGTGCTTGTCATGATGGTCTAATTGATATTTACATCTAGTCTTTTTAACTGTGATTTCCAAAGAAATGGGTACTCTCAACGAGTTAAGGATTATCTTGAACTATTCACTTAAACTTAGATTTAATGACAGAATTAAATGTAAAAAGTAATATTAAATGCACTAATAAGCAATGTGTGTTCATAATGCAGTTGGTTGGGTGTTTGTCTTTTGGTGTCACATGATGCTACCACTCAGGGCCAACTTTTTCATGGAGACCATAGCACCAAACCTTCCCCTGGGGCTATCACACCCCTATGTGCAACCAGGGATTAATAATGAATTGTGCACATGGCAAAGAAGCTGTCCCTCCAGTGAACAATCTCTCCCACCTTGATAATGAAGTTACATATTTAAAGATAAATATTCCCAGGGGCCGTGTGGTGGCGCACCTGGTTAGTGAATATGTTACAATGTGTAAGGACTCAGGTTCAAAGCCCCTGTTCAAGCAAGGGGAAAGCTTCATGAGTGGTGAAGCAAGGTTGCAGGTGTCTCTCTGTTCTTTTTTTTTTTCTCTCTCTCTCTCTCAATATCTGGCTGTCTCTATCCAATAAACAAAGACAATAAAAATTTAAAAGAAGATAAATTGAGTATAAAATAAATGTAACTGAAACTTAAAAAAAAAAAAGATAAAGATTCCTGAGCTGGCTGGACTCCCTGCCAGAGGGTCAGACTTGCCCACTCTCACCCAGTAACTTTTTCTTTTCTTAAAAGAAAGTTTTTATTTTTTCCAACTAGTGCATGTATAAAATGGCAGAATGGGGGTTAATATGTAGATGATGAACTGACTTTTTAATATTTTGTAAATAAACCGGGACTCCCCGTGTCCTTTGTGCTAGTGTAACCCAGGACTGGAATGTGAAGTTGGGGGCATCGAGGCAGGACAGTCCCTGTGGGCCCTGCTTGCCCAGTGCCCCTGGGCACGGAGAAGAGGCCTTGCTCTTGTGCTTCTAGGTTGCACTGGGCCTCGCTCGCCGTGCTGGGGTGATGGGCCTAGACTTGGGTTTGTTTTTTCACTGCGGGGGTTCACTCTGGACTAACTTTTTCAGATAGAAAAGGAGAAACACAAAGGCAGGTAGGCATGAAGAATAACAGGTAAGCTGTCTCGCCAATCCCTTTATAAGCTTTCTTAATGATCTTCAGGTAACAAAAAACACTATGAAAACGCAGAAGTGCCATCCAATAAGATATCCATCAAATATCAAAGAGCTTACCTTTGAAATCTTTCCTGCTGTTCTCTTTGTTTTCTAATTTCTGGAAATTGTTTCTCATAGTACTCCCTTGTTTTACTTTCTTTAGCTTTCCTCCGAGGATTGTTTTCTATTCTGTCCACTTTTTTCTCCCATGCTTCCATGAGCTGATCATAACGCTGGCAGATTTTTTGTTCCTATTAAATACCCGTAGCAAATTAATATTTAAACTAAATTCTATAATTCTGACAAACCTAATACTTTAAAGTATATACCACTTGTTAAAGATAGTTCAGAAGTACACTTGGCCTGTGATTCAAATGTAATTGAAAAGTTGTTCCAGCTCTGAAAGAAAATCTGTTTCATATAAAATATCAACATATAGAACACATTTTAGCCAGCCTTTTTACTAAAGTCAAGATTATACAAATGAATACTAAATGAGCTACTATTAGTAGCTGATCAGCTTTTATTGTTTTTCTAGTCTTCACTGTCCAAAAAAAATGAAAATTAAAAATAGAAAACACATAAATAATTCACCAAGTCACCCAAAGATAACCATAATTAACATGTTGTTATTTTTCCAATGTGTCAGAGGAAATGCTCATACTTTTTAACTGCTCTTGTATTGCTGGAGATTTTGGTTGCTGGCAGGTTGTTTTTCCTTTTTCTTTCTTTTTGTTCTGCTATTAATAAAATAACATTTCACTGGGCTAGGTAGTGCCACACCTGGTTAAGTACACACATTATAGCACACAAGGTCCTGGGTTCAAGCCCCTGGTCCCCACCTGCAGGGCATCTCTGTTTCTCTCCCTTTCTATCTCTCCTCCCCTCTAAATTTCTATCTCTATATAATAAATAAGTAAATAAAATATTTTTAAAAAGAAAAAGTAACATTTTATTAATAGCAAAAAATATTTTTGATAGCATGGAAAAGGAAAATTTTCATTATACTTTATGATAAACAGGAACTTAGTGACGACATGAAACAAGAAGTTAATACCTTTAGAGAAATAATTAGCATATAAGCCCACTTATTAAATAAAGACAAGAAGGAAAAAAACAGAAGAATCTTTCATTATGGGTCTGACGACACACAGAAGAAAAAAAAAGGTGTGGGCTCATGAAAACCTGTTATTGGTTTTTTTTTTTTAAGTGGCATAAAGGGGCCCAACAGGTAACCCCATCTATAGAGCACATGCCTTCCATGTACAAGGCACTGAATTCAGTCTCTGGAACCACATGAGAACACAAAAGACAAAAGCAGCTCAAACTTCATGAATGGTGAAGCGATGTTTTGGTCTATCTACCTCTTAAAACATAAAATAAAAATTGGGTCACCCATCTTGGATAGAGCTTGAAGAAATCATATTAAGTGAAGTAAGTCTGAAACAGAAGGATGAATATGGGATGATTTCATTTACATGCCGAAGCTGAAAAACAAGATCAGAAGAGAAAACACTAACCAGAACCTTGACTGGAGTTGGTGTAGTGCACCAAAGTAAAAGACTCTGGGGTGGGGGTAGTACAAAAATAATAAATAAATAAATAAATTAATTAATAAATTAATAAATAAATAAATGGCCAGGAAGGTGGCTCAGAGGTATTACCCATTCCTGAGACACTGGGTTTAATCCCCAACACCACATTAAAAAAAAAAAAGTCAACATTATCCTCCCAACACTATGTGTCATGTCTTTTGTATCCTCCACCTTTTCTCCATCTCTACTGCTACCTCTTCAGTCCATCATTCCTCACCTAAAATAAAGTAATAGCACTGTTTCTTCTCCTATCCATTCTAAATGTAGCCACACTAGGAGGGGAAGGGGGAGGGGATATTTCATTTCCTCAAGTTTAAATCCTTAAAAGACACCCTCAGGATTCAGTTCAAAGTCTCCTAGGTGACTTCCAGGGTTATGTTGGACCTGGACCTCGTGTTCCCAAATAGCCTCATTTCTTCTATACTGCCAGCTCAGGCTAACAAGTCTAGTCTTTGCCATACAACTTCTGCTCCAAACCTCTCTACCTATAGCTATTCCCTCTGCCTGTTTGCTATCTATCACACTGTCCCCTTTGTAATTTATATTGGCATTAGTAATGCCTCTTATAAGTCTCACAGTCATCTGCATGTCCTTACCTTACTGTGATCAAAACAATAGCTGGTCTGCCCCTAACCCAATACCTTAGCCTCCTAAGTGCTACATCTCCATCTTGCTCATCTGTGTAGAATATAGAGGAAGGAGTAAATAGCCAAGAAATCCTACTAAACAAGTCAGTGAGAATATACACTTGATAACTAAATACCCTGTGATATAAGAAAACAAATTAGAAAAGAACAAGCTCAAGATCAGTAATTTAAGATAGCATCTGAAGGGCCAGAACAAGAAATCAAAGCATTACAAATTATACATCAAGTAAAAGTTGCTGATTCTAACTTCACAATTCATTAAACTCTTAGAACATTAATCGTAAGGTGCAGGGTTCATTTTTAAAGTGAATCAATATAACATATTATAAACAAATGAATCAAGTCTGTTTTAAAATCAATATGAACATAGCAAAAATGTAAATTGGTATATCTTTGTAACTTAATATCCATAGATTATAACCATAAACTTAAGAGTGCAAGTCAAACAGTAAAATATGAAAATATTATTTGAATGTGAAAAAGCTTATTTTCAGCTGACCCAGTTTCTAATAAGAATGAATAATTTCTAACCAGCAGGATCACAACTTACCCAATGTCTCTCTCTCTCTTTTTTTTTTTTGAGGGTTAAGAGACTAAATACAGATCATCTTATTTCTCTTGCTTTTTTTGGCAGTACTGGGAGATGAACCCAGCATCTGCACACACACAATTACCAACAGGCCACTCTCAGTCAATTTTTTCATTCTTTATAAAAAAGACAGGAAAAAAGAGAGAGAGAGGTGGGGGGAGATGGGAGAGATGGAGCGGGACAGAGGGACAGAGAGAGGGAGAGGGAGAGAGGGAGAGAGGGAGAATGTAGGGTAGGGTAGAGAGACCACAGCACCACTCCACCAACCCATGGAGCTCCTAGTGGTGCCAAACATCAAACTCAGGATCTCAAGTATGAACATTACCAATAAGCCACCTCTCCAATATAGCTTACTTGTTCATAGAATGAGAGACCGAAGAGGGCGAGGTAAGGAAAGGAAAGAGAAAGAGAGAATAAACACAAAACATTTCTCCTCCAGCCACAGAGTTGTCCTTGCTGCTCCCACGTGATGGAAGGGATTGAATCCAGAGCCTCACACTTCCCAGGCAAGTGCTCTAATGCTGAGCCAACTTCCCTAGTTCTCTTTCTTTTAGCTACTCACCATTTTTTCTAGTGTGGCTAGATGAAAATGTTATTCACAGATGACCAATAAATTAATTTGATAATGATATTATATGTGAGTTTTGATGCAAAGATGTTGCTAGAATTAGATTTATATTTAAGTCATGTCTATAATTACTTTGTCAATTAGCACCTTTTCATAAAATCAAGAATCATTCTTGATACTAATGGGAAAGTGAATGCCTACACTAGTATGAATGGGAAAGTTGTATAAATTTCAGTTAACAAGGATAGGACCTCACCCTTTGTTTTCTTGCATGATTTCTTCTTTTAAAAAATAAAATGAGTTTTTTCCTCATCACCTGGTTTCTAGAAGAGAAAAATATGGTTGTATGACATTAAGAAAATGCACAATAATGCATTCACTTTCTGTATTTCAGAGACACTGGAAAACAAGCAAAGATCACTTATGAATAAATAATGTTATCAAAGTTAATTCTAATTGTTTTATACAAAGTAAGACATTTCTAATAATTAGAACTAAAATTCTTGTTCTATTGCAAAAGTTTGCAGCTAATTTTAATTACTGGAGCCAATATAAGGCAAATCTTATTTTCAAGTTGTAACTACGTAAGTACTAATTGTTCTTTATAATTTTGGTGTCAGAACCATCTTTGTATACTCTTGAAGGAAGGTAGACAAGAAGGAAAAGCTGTTTAATTTGCCTCCCCACAGCAAGTATGGTGCTAACCTCCCTTCTATGAAAATGAAGACCAACACATTTAGAGAAAGACTACTTCTGCTTTAAACAGGATATTTTCTTTAGTCATAGAAAACAACACAATTCCCTCTATGAAGTAATGAAGGCCAATGTTACCAGCCAGGAAGCCTTCTTAATGTCATACTATAACAGTTTCACTTTTTAAAATGTGAAGCATTTTGAGACTTTAAAAGTAATAACATGCAGATTGAAACATAAATATTTAGATTCCCCCACCTACTTCCAGAAAGGATTTTAAAATGTTTATTCAACTATATATATAAAACCAAGGCAAGTAGAAATAACTTTTTTTTTTTTTATCTGCCACTCAGGGCTAACAGTAATACTGACTCCATTCAAATTAACATGGAAAATTAGGAACTAGAAATATGGAAAAGTATCCAAGTTATGAAAACAGTTATTAAAAGGTACATTTGCTATTTAATACAAAGCAAATGACAGCATGAAAGAAGAGCTACTGAACAATCCATGTGGATGCATGCAGCTGAGTATATGATACCTCAAAAGGTGATGTGCTTTGGGGTAACTGTCATTTGTGTTCTACTAAAAAGCAAATGATCAGCAAAACATGTAATTTGAGATTTTTTTTTCAAGAATATGAATGAGGAAGTCAGCCATCTCAGGACAGGGTACTAATAAGCAGTGCAGTAGGGACTACAGAGAACATGAAATAAATCAGACAGATTGCTCTCCAGCTAACACTGGGTGAGAAAGACAACATGAATGTAACTGAAGTTGGGCTGTGGAGTGGGGTGATCACTAAAGGTAGGCAACTAGATCTTATCTGCTATTCCAGTTTTTAAAAACAGCAAACAACTGGGGAATGTTATGCATGTACAAACTACTGTATTTACTGTTGAATGTAAAACATTAATTCCCCAATACAGAAATAAATTAAAAAAAAAAGCAAACAGTTCTAAAAACAAGGTGTATTTTATCTGAATTTTAACTAACCTATTTCTAAAGGTTAAAAAAGACCACAGTAGCATCTCACAGAAAAAAAATTAAATTTAAATATATGAATTTTACTATAAACCATTTAATTAACAAAAGTAAAATCATTCAAATTTCAAATTTTTCATGCATACTACCATGCAAATCATATTTGCCACCAGTTCTGCAAAGCAGTCAACTATTGCACATATACTCTCAGTAAGAAATTTTTGAGAAAAAAAATAAATAGCAATGTGCTCATTAATAGTCATACTTGTAGTTAATTATTATAATATTCTGGTTATACTTACTAAAACATATAAAGAGAAATATCACGTTTCTGTTACAAAATAGCAATAATTCATCTAAAATCCTCTTAAAGTGTGATAACTTTATCTATCTAGCTTCCTCCCTTTAATCAAATCAAGAAATTAGGTTTTCCTTTCACTTGTTTTCTTATTCCAAACTCTGCATTCATAAAGGCCTGGTATTTAGGATGAGCAAGGCTAAAGCAAACTACATTCTGGAGCTGTCACCTCACCCATGTGAGGTGACTGAGCGCTTCCAAGGCACCAGGACATAAATGACAGAATGGTCTCCAAATACCGTCAATAGCAAGAGTCATGGAAGGGATTTCCCTAGAATAGGATTTTGAATAATGATAAAATGATCCGTGGCACTTCTACTTTGCAATGGCAGATGTGGCTTGGTGGGGGACGGTGTCATCACTAGTCTTAAATGAAAAAGCTTCATTATCTTACTTCATCATGCGCCTTGCAGGTACTCCACTGGAAAAAAGACAAAACAGGAGGCAAAAAATTCAAGCCTCAAGGTAAGCCATTTCAATGTTAAGTATCCACCTTTTTTTTTACTAGCAGATTATAAAACCAGCTAGTTTTATGCAATAATTTCTTTCTTTTTTTTTTTTTTGGCCTCGGAAATTCAAAGCTGTTACCCCAACCCCCAAGAAGCCAGAGGAAGATAATGTAAAGTAAAACAACTGCAAATTACACAAATTTAAAACACACTATATTATAATAATGTCTGAAGATAACATAAAAATGATCTCTTTACAGAATATGATTTTAAACTGAAAACTCTAAAGATGACTAATACTTACGTCTTGATGTTCTCATGGTACACCTTGGTATCTGATGGCTGGTTATAGAGTGGCTAGAAAATAAATTAAACATTTATATATAAAATGCTATACATATGCATGAAAAGATAATGGAGTAACCCCATCTCCGAATTATACCACTCTTGTAAATTGTAAGCCCATGGTGTCCCTTAATAAATATCTTTGTTAGCAGATTCTTAATCTATTTTTATAATGTGGCAGTGGAGACTCAATGTAGAGCTTCAAATACATTTGACACCACTGAATGACCATTGCTCATCTCTGACTTATGGTAGGGCTGAGAACTGAACTTTGGACTTCTAGTGCCTCAGATATGAAAGTTGATTAGGCAAACCACTATGCTATTTCCTCCAGCCCCCTATTATTATATTTTTTCCCTGCCTTTTATTTTATTTTTATTACCACCGTGGTTATTGCTGGGGCTCAATGCCAACACTACAAATCCACTGCTCCCAGAAACCATTTTTTTCCTTTTTTCTCCTTTTTCTTTTTTTCTTTTTTTTTTTTTAAATTTATTTATTCCCTTTTGTTGCCCTTGTTGTCTTATTGTTGTAGTTATTATTGTTGTTGTCATTGTTGGACAGGACAGAGAGAAACGGAGAGAGGAGGGGAAGAAAGGGAGAGCAAAGACAGACACCTGCAGACCTGCTTCACCGCCTGTGAAGCGACTCCCCTGCAGGTGGGGAGCCGGGGTTCGAACCGGGATCCTTATGCCGGTCCTTGTGCTTTGCGCCACCTGCGCTTAACCCGCTGCGCTACAGCCCGACTCCCTCCTTTTTCTTTCTATTACACTTGATAGGACAGAAAGAAATTGAGAGGGGAGAGAAGACAGAGATGAAGAGAGACAGAGAGACGCCTGCAAATCTGCTTCACCACTTGTGAAGCACTCTCCTGCAGATGGGGAGTGGGGGCTTGAACCCAGGTCCTTGGCACATGGTAATATATTCAGTTAAGTGGATGTGCCTGACCCCCACCTTTCTTTTTCCTTTTTTTTTTCTTCTTTTTTTTTTAGAGGAGGGGGAAAAGAAAGGATTAGGAAGAGAGAGAATAGATACCACAGCACTGCTCCAGCATCCCATGACATCAAGGTGCTTCCATGTGGTGTTGGGGTTTGAACCCAGGACCCTGCCTCACTCATTGCAAGGCATGTGATCTGCATGAATTGGCTCCCAACCCCCACAGACTTAATTTCAAAGACAAAAGAAAAATAAACATCATCATCACCCTGTGAATATGATTCAAAGGGCTATTATTGTTCTAACTTACTTATCTACCAGCTATTTCTGAGCAAAGGTAACCAATTGAAGCACCCTCTTTTTTTTTTTTTAATATTTATTTATTTATTTATTTTACCTTTTTTTTTTTTTTTGCCCTTGTTTTAATGTTGTTGTAGTTATTATTGTTGTTACTATTGATGTCATCGTCATAGGATAGAGAAGTAGAGAGAAGAGGGGAAGACAGAGAGGGGGCGAGAAAGACACCTACAACCCTGCTTCTCTGCCTGTGAAGCGATTACTCTGCAGGTGGGGAGCAGGGGCTCCAACTGGGCTCCTTACTCTCGTCCTTATGCTTTGTGCCACATGTGCTTAACCCGCTACGCTACTGCCTGACTCACTACAGTCTTCTTCTTTTATTATTTAACCAGAGCGCTTCTCAACTCTGTTTTATGGTGGTATGGAGGACTGAACCTGGGACTTTAGCGCCTCAGGCATGAGAGATTCTTTGCATAACCATTATGCTATCTATCCCTGGTAGACACCCCATGCTTTTAAACTATCACTTTTTTTTCACCAGTTACATCTCATTCAAACCAAGTAAATGGGGGGGCCGGGTGGGACACACTTGTTTGAGTGTACACATGTTATAGTGCTTGAGGACCCAAGTTAGAACCCCAGTCCTCAATTGCAGGGAAAAAGCTTTGCGAGTGGTGATGTAGTTGAATGCAAGTGTCTCTCTGTCTCTCTCTCCCTCTCTATCATCCCCTTCCCTCTCAATTTCTGGCTGGCCCTATCCAATAAATAATTAAAAAGATAGTTAAAACAATTAAGCGCAAGGACCCGCATAAGGATCCCAGTTTGAACCCGAGCTCCCCACCTGCAGGGGAGTCGCTTCACAGGTGGTGAAGAAAGTCTGCAGGTGTCTTTCTCTTCCCCTTCTCTCTCCACTTGTCTCTGACCTATCTAACAATGATGACATCAATAACAACAATAAAAAACAACAAGGGCAACAAAAGGGAAAATAAATAAAATAAATATTAAAAAAAGAAATGAAAAAGTAGTTTAGTACTTACCAATTCAACTTTTGGTCCAAGACCTTCAAATATTTTGTGAGCTTCTTCTGCTTTTTTCTAGAGATAAAGACATTACTATACAGTTAAAAATTTTATCATTCAAGTGTAAAATCTACCTATTTAAAGGCATTTACCTGAACACTAATATAAAGCTAGCCACCCTAATTTTCCAGATATTCCCTTACATTTGGTCTGGTCCTCCCAAGACAATTGAAGCTATTTTCATAGCAGCACTGAGTGCTAATTTTTAAGCTGACAGTTTTATAAGGCCATTGAAGGGTATTATAAGTAATCAAATGGCCTTTGGTAGAAAAAAAAAAAGGTTTCTAACCCATTCTGTACGGTAGACTGAAGTATATTTACTACTACGTCAACTCTCAGAAAATAACACTTAGGTGAAATAGTCTCTCTGTCTGTATACCCCTCTATTTTCCCCTCCCCTCTCAATTTTCTGTCTCTATTCAATAAATAAAATATAGTTTCAAGGGAGTCGGGTGGTAGTGCAGCAGGTTAAGAGCAGGTGGTGCAAAGTTCAAGGACTGGCGTAAGGATCCCGGTTCGAGGCCCCAGCTCCCCAC
Organism: Erinaceus europaeus; assembly: GCF_950295315.1. Lineage (NCBI taxonomy): Eukaryota > Metazoa > Chordata > Mammalia > Eulipotyphla > Erinaceidae > Erinaceus > Erinaceus europaeus. Next base: position 38,452,965 of record NC_080173.1, on the reverse strand, counting down.
CTGCAGGAGGGTTGCTTCACAGGAAGTGAAGCAGGTCTGCAGGTGTCTACTTTCTCTTCCCCTCTCTGTCTTCCCCTCCTCACTCCATTTCTCTCTGTCCTATCCAACAATGTCATAATAACAACAACAATAAAAAACAAGGGCAACAAAAGGGAAAATAAATATTTTTAAAAATATTGTTTTTAAAAGAAAATAGATATATAACATTCCAGATATAACACAAAATACTTGAGCCTCGTAATACTACAAATCAATGTTGCAATAGAAATGTATGTGGTCCAGGAGGTGGTGTAGTGAATAAGGCATTAGATTCCCAAGCATGAGGTCCTAAATTTAATCCCCGGCAGCACATGTACCAGAATGGTGTTTGGTTCTTTCTCTCTTCCCTAGCATTTTTCATGAATAAAATGAGTAAGAAATGTGTTTAAAAAAACATTAAAGGAGGGGGTCGGGGCAGTGGGTTAAGCGCATGTGGCGCAAAGCGCAGGGACCTGTGTAAGGATCCTGGTTCGAGCCCCCGGCTCGCCACCTGCAGGGGAGTTGCTTCACAGGTGGAGCAGGTCTGCAGGTGTCTATCTTTCTCTCCCCCTCTCTGTCTTCCCCTCCTCTCTCCATTTCTCTCTGTCCTATCCAACAATGAACGACATCAACAATGGCAATAATAATAACCATAACGAGGCTACAACAACAAGGGCAACAAAAGGGGGGGGGGAATGGCCTCCAGGAGCCGTGGATTCATAGTGCAGTCACTGAGCCCAGCAATAATCCTGGAGGGAAAAAAAAATATTCAAGGAAAAAAATAACTGATGAGAGATTTAGTAAGTCAAAGGCATTGACAGAGTTATTGGGTTGAGGAAGAAAGGAGCCACTGTATCTTGGATGAGAGAGATTTTATAAAGACAAACAGTCCCCAGACATAAAAAAGAAAGAAATGCCCACTATTAGAAAATAAACCTTCAGGGAGTCCGGCGGTAGCGCAGCGGCAGAGGGCTAAGCACATGTGGCGCAAAGCGCAAGGACTGGCACAAGGATCCCAGTTTGAGCCCCTGGTTCCCCACTTGCAGGGGAGTCGCTTCACAAGCGGTGAAGCAGGTCTGCAGGTGTCTGTCTCTCCCTCTCTCTGTCTTCCCCTTCTCTCTCCATTTCTCTCTGTCCTATCCAACAATGATGACATTAACAACAACAAAGGCAACAAAAGGGAATAAATTTAAAAAATATTTTTTAAAAAAGAAAATAACCCTTCAAACATTTTAAATACATATATATATATTCCCCTACCACCAGCACTAGGATTATCTCTATGGCTTGGTGCCTGCATGACAAATCTACTGCCATAAGCCTTTCCCCCCCACCCCTTCCCCTTCCCTTTTCCCCTTTGGATAGGATGAAGAAAAAAGGGGGAAGGGGAGGGGAGATACAGAGATACCTGCAGCATTGACTCACCATTCATGAAGCTTTTCCCTTGCAGCTTAAGCCTAGGTTCTTGCACATGGTAGCATATATGCACTCAGCTAGGTGCATCACTGCCCAGGCCCTCTTTAATATAATTTTTACAACAGAAAATATCATAGTGACTGATTTTTACTGTATTAAGCTAAGGTGATCTATGAATGAATTTATTTTCTAGTTATAAGTTTTCTCCTTAGAAACAAAGAAAACATAACAGAAGCAACTGGTGGCACAGCTATATACAAGATGCTGGGTATTATACAACAAATCCTAACAAAGGGACTTTGCAAAGTTAACCCAATTACCAAACAATGTGATGATAACAATAACTATCCATTGTCTTCTTGAACCCTAAGACAGCAGGAACCTCACATTTCCACTATAGAGCCTATATTTCCCCAGTCCTGGAACCTTAGGGTGGGGCCCACTTTCCTGAATGCTTCTCTCAATTCATATCAAATAATACTGCATCCGCCGATCGAAACCTAATCAACGCAACGACTGCCACCCCAGCATGCTTCACTTCAGACTGTGTCCAGAGACTTCAGGTGTGGAATGACAACCCTTCAGCTTCATCACTTGGGTGAGACCTTTCCTTTCATAGTATTCTCTAATTCCATTCCAGGCGGTCTACTCCCCAATAAAGTCCCCAAACCTAGATATAGACCAGGTCCCCTGAGATAGAGACACATATCCATAAACCAGGGAAAAATATATATCTGAAAGCAGAAGTACACAAGAGTCTGCAGAGAGTACCCGCCAACACTTCATCTACACTATTCCAGCCTTTAGGTCCATAATGGTTCAACAATTTGTTTAGCTTTGTATGTTAACTCTCTTTTCAGCACCAGGTTATGGATGCCAGCATGATGCCGACCAGACTTCCCTGGACTGACCACCCCACCAATGTGTCCTGGAGATTTGCTTCCCCAGAGACCCACCCTACTAGGGAAAGAGAGAGGCAGACTGGGAGTATGGATCAACCAGTCAACACCCATGTCCAGTGGGGAAGCAATTACAGAAGCCAGACCTTCCACCTTCTGCAACCCACAAAGACCCTGGGTCCATGCTCCCAGAGGGATAGAGAATAGGAAAGCTATCAAGGCGAGGGGAGGGGATGGGATATGGAGATCGGGTGGTGGGAATTGTGTGGAGTTGTACCCCTCCTATCCTACGGTTTTGTTAATGTCTCCTTTTTTAAAATAAAAAGAAAGAAAGAAAGAGAAAGAAAGAAAGAAAGAAAGAAAGAAAGAAAGAAAGAAAGAAAGAAAGAAAACATATTGAGATATATCTCAATATGTTGCAGTTATAGCTGAGAATGACTGATTGCTGTAACAATAAAATTTACTTTGATTAAAAAGAAAGAAAAATGTCTTCTTTACAGTCCAGTCCTTTTCCCAGAGGCCACTTCTTTTCTTGTCATTTTCTTCCACCATTGAATTGTCCACCTTATATTCATTCTCTTATTTTATACTAGCTATTTTTTTACAGAATGATAACCATTCCATATTAGTACTTATAGATCTGCTTCATTTTTAACATCCCATAAAGTAATTCAAAGTATAAACAACAGCATTAAAATTTAGTTAAGAAGTCTTCTATTCAGACAACCCCACCAATGTGTCCTGGAGCTCGGATTCCCCAGAACCCCGTCCCATTAGGGAAAGAGAGAGGCAGGCTGGGAGTATTGATTGACCTGTGAACACCCATGTTTAGCAAGGAAGCAGAAGCCAGACCTTCCACCTTCTGCATCCCACAATGACCTTGGGTCCATACTCCCAGAAGGTTAAAGAATAGGAAAGCTATCAGGGGGAGGGGATGGGATATGGAGTTCTGGTGGTGGGAATTGTGTGGAGTTGTACCCCTCTTACCCTATGGTTTTGTCAGTGTTTCCTTTTTATAAATAAATAAAAAAATTTAAAAAAGATAAAGAAAACAGCTAGATTGGCTTACTCAAAAGTCTTTAGTAGTAGATTTTTTTTTAAATAAAAACAGAATTTTAAAAAATCTTTATTTGTTGGACAGAAGCAGTCAGAAATTGAAAGGGAAGGGGGTGATCGAGAGGGAGGGAGACAGAGACACCTACAGCACTGCTTCACCACTTGTGAAGCTTTCCCCCTGCAGGTGGGCACTGGGGGCTTGAACCTGGGTCCCTGCGCACTGTAATATGTTCACTCCACCACCTGGCCCCTAGATATTTTTTTACATGCCATTTTCAAATGTAAGATAATCTAGACCAAAGTGTTAACTAATAGAATTTTCATTAACATAAAAATGAAGTAAAACAAAGTTGGACACTAAAGATGCTTAAATTAGAATTGCATGGTTGGCAAATGTGTCAGTGGTTCTTAAATCGTCCTTTTGTTCCCTACTCAGTTTCCTGGTTTTTTTGTTTTGTTTGTGGTGCTTTGCTTTTTTTTTTTTTTTTAAGGAGAGGGATATAACTGTAGTGCTATTCTGGCATATGTAATGCTAAGGATCAAACTCAAGACCTCATGCACACATGTTGAGGGTTCTGCCCACTGCAGCACTATCTGGGTCACTTACATCCAACATATTTTCATTGGAAACCAAGGTTCTCTGCTGCAAGGACTCACATCTCAATGTAGCTGTGACTAGGAAAGTCTTCAGAGCTTCTGATATACCACAAAAATGAAAATGAGCGTCAATCCATAGTCTCCCAAGTGTAAAGACAATCCCTTAAACATTCTTTTCATCTCTCTGATCACCCATAATGGTCCAATTTTTTTTCATTTTTATTTATGACTGGATAGACACAGAGAGAAATTGAGAAGGAAAGGGGAGATAGAGAGCGAGAGAGACAGAGAGACACTTGCAGCCCTGCTTCAACACTCATGAAGTTTTCCCCCGGGGGCTCAAACCTGAGTCCTCATACACTGTAATGTGTGCACTTAACCAGGTACACCACCGCCTGGTCCCCATGATCCAACATTTTAGTATATATTCTATGACTAAAATTATGTTTAACTAGGGTAGGAGGCACAAAATGGGGGTATACACTTTCCAAACTCCAAGCAACTTCAATGTTACTGAGATGAGAAATAGACATTAAAATGTTGAACACAAAAAAAAATCATCCTTTTTCTATAGTAATTCTGAAGACATATTATTTAAAAATATTTTTTAAACTTACATTTGGAAAGGTAACAGCAATTTCAACTTTAAAGCTCTAGAGTGGTACTCTGGTTCTCATTCTCCTTTCTCTTTCATTTATAAATCACTCCTCAAAAAAAAACAACCCAAGAATCTGAAGAATCTGTTTATAGACTAAATGAGTCTTAGAGTGATATTTATTTGCCACCATGATTATTGCTGGGGCTCAGAGGGGAGAGGGAGACAAATGGAGAAGAGATAGACATCCTCAGACTTGCTTCACTACTTATGAAGCATCTCCCTTCGCTGGGGAGTGGGGGCTCAACTCTGGGTCCTTGAACATGATAACGTGCACTAAAAAAAAAAAAAAAAAAAAAAAATCACCACTACCCAGCCCCTTAATGGGAAATTTAAATATGATGCAAGACAATTTTTCTCTCAAAAAGCCAACCTATTTAGCTACTTTTTTAGACTGATTTTTGCCAGGGCACTGCTCAGCTCTAGCTTATGGTGGTGTGGGGGGACTAAACGTGGGACTTTGAAGCCTCAAGAATAGTCTTTTTTTAATATTTTATTTATTTATTTTCCCTTTTGTTGCCCTTGTTTTTCTTATTGTTGTTGTTATTGATGTCACTGTTGTTAGATAGGAGAGAAATGGAGAGAGGAGGGAAAGACAGAGAGGAGGACAGAAAGATAGACACCTGCAGACCTGCTTCACCACCTATGAAGCAGCGCCCCTGCAGGTGGGGATCTGGGGGCTCGAACCGGGATCCTTACAACGGTCCTTGCACTTTGTGCCATGTGCCCTTAGGCCACTGAGCTACCACCTGACTCCCAAGAATAGTCTGTATATGCATAATCATTATGCTATTTTAATGAAAACAAACAACCAAGTCACTGCTCAGCTCTGGGATATGGCAGTAGTACTAGGGATCAAACCTGAGGTTTCAGACTCATAAGTCCTCTGTTCTAATGCTGAGTATCATTCAAGACATTTATTTATTTATTTATTTATTTATTTATTTATTTATTTATTTATTTTTGCAGTGCCAGGAAGTCAACCAAGAACCTGAACCATACATATATCATTCTGCTAGGCTGCCTCTTGGCCTAATGTTTTAAATTCTGCAATTTTTTTTTCAGTTGCCACCAGGGTTATTGCTGGAGTTTGGTGCTTGCACAACAAATCCACAACTCTTGGTTAGCACTTTTTTTTCCTACTTTTCTTTTTTCTATTTGATAGGAGAGAGAAAAACTGAGAGCAGAGTGGGAAACAGGGAGAGAGTCATCTGCAGTACTTGCTTCACCATTTGTGAGCTTAAACCCCAGTCCTTGCATACGGTAAAGTGTGTACTTAATCAGGTACAGCACTGCCCAACCCCCTAAATTCTGTATTTTTAAAGACAGAGACACATGAAAGTGTGGTTTCACCATCCACAGAGTTCAGTTGATGCTATCCTTAGTGCTCTTGTGATGTAGGGCTTGAACCTAGGCAGTCAACTCCTGGAATCGAAGTCAACTCTAACATTAACAGTCATTTTGGGATCTTTTTAGCCAACTAACTTTATAAATAAAAAAAAGCTTGTGTAAAATTAAACAAAATTATAATCCCTCTTCAGTGTCAGCAGGCATAATTCCCAATCAATATAAACTGTTGCCAAACACAGAACCAGGGGAAGATATACTCTTACTATCACCCATCTCTCCTTGTCCTTAGTGTAGCAACAAACGGTCAGACACAAAACAGGTGTTGAGGGCCTAACAAAAGGCAATGTGGTGAGGAAGGAAAAGCACTATGAAGTAAGGGGTTAGAGAGCCAGTGTACTGGACTCAATTGTATTTCCATCACTCCCTTCCAGTAACCTTTGAGGCAATGTGATGGCTGCATAGTACAAGCAAGCATATAACTAGTAATAGAGTAAACCAAAAGCACATTTTTTGAGAGATAATTTCTACAACTAGTGTGGTGATAATCATCTTAATTTTAAGTCTCTACAAAGTACAGGATGTAAATTCTAAAATAGGAAGATGAGTAAATGGTGTTTTCCAAGTACTTATAAATGTTTGTCATACTAATTAATGAAACTCAAATTAAATTTTCTACCAGTTCATGTTGAAGTTTTTAATGTGCACATCCTAACCAGGCAGCCACAGAATTCACTAACATTGGAATTCTTTATAAGGCTTATAAGGTAAGGCTAACTGAGAAATTCAACCAGTGAATTTTGTTTTTATATTTTATTTATTTATTTTCCTTTGTGTTGCCCTTGTTGGTTTTATTGTTGTAGTTATTATTGTTGTTGTTACTGATGTCGTCACTGTTAGATAGGACAGAGAGAAATGGAGAGAGATGGGGAAGACAGAGAGGGGGAGAGGAAGACAGACACCTGCAGACTTGTTTCACCGCCTGTGAAGCGATCCTCCTGCAAGTGGGAAGCCAGAGAATGGAACCGGGATCCTTGTGCAAGTCCTTGCACTTTGCGCCATGTGTGCTTAACCGCTGCGCTACCATCCAACTCCCCAACCAGTAAATATTAATGAGTTCAATTTATTTGAACAGTCAGGATGGGGAAGATAACATAATATAACCAGAGACTCTAATTCCTGAGGCTCTGAGGTGCCAGGTTCAGTTCCCCTTACTATCATAAGCCAGAGATGAGCAGTGCTCTGGTTTAAAAAAAAAAAAAAAAAAAAAGGAGGGGAAGGGATAAAAGTTATTCTGAGAAAAACTCAATGGGCCCAGGTGGTGGCACACCTGGTTAAGCACATACACCTTGGGGGGGGGGGGGAGATTCATGAAGTAGAAGTGATGAAGTAGAGCTACAGAGGTCTCTCTATCTCTTTCCCCTCTCAATTTCTCTGTCTCTCTCCAATAATAAATAAAATTTTAAAAAAAGACAAATTAAACATTTTATTTTATAAAATGCTTTTCAATTGCTATCAGCTATAATCTTCATTTAATTTATCCCTGAGTTCACAAGCTGGCCACAAAGCCCATCAACTTAATATTTTATTTTTTTAATAAGGGTGGGAGGCAGGGACAATCCCATACACAATTTCACCTCTCACTTTAACTGAGTTTCTGGTGAATATAAACAGAATAAGTTATTAATAAAATTGAGGTCTACTACTACAAATATGAAAGAAGAAAAATGTTTATAAGCCCCAAGAAAGAAAGAAAGAAAGAAAGAAAGAAAGAAAGAAAGAAAGAAAGAAAGAAAGAAACAAAGAAAGAAACAAAGAAAGGAAGAAAGATAGAAAGAAACTGCAGTCTGGGAGATGGTATGGTGGACAAAGCATTGAACTCTCAAGTATAAGGTTCTCAGTCTGATCCTTGAGACTTTCTCTCCTATCTCTCATTAGTAAATAAAAAATAAAAATCTTTAAAAGAAGAAGAAAGTCTACCTAGAAGTCAACTAAGATTCAAGCCATAGCTGATAATGCAAATTATTTTGATATTTAAAGTCATATTTCCACTAGAATGTAAACTGTGTCATTAAATGCATATTATAAAATGAAAAACTACAGAATGGTTGCTTTGTATTATAAGTTACCATACTCAGGGTGAGGGTAGGTGAGGGTAGGTAGCATAATGGTTATTCAAAAGGAATCTCATGCCTGAGGCTCCAAAGTCCTGGGTTCAATTCCCTCACACCACCATGAACCAGACCTGAGCAGTGCTCTGGTTAAAAAAATATATTAAGTATAAATAAATATTAAAAATAAAAAATAATAAGTTAACCATACTTGCCTGCCACTATTTGTAGAAGAGAGATTAAACTCGCCAAATTACACTCTAAGTGGTATTTATAGAGTATAACCTAAAATATTAAGTAACTTAGGATACAAATATTAACTTTTTTTTCCTAAATAAAAGGAAAAAGCGCCAAGCTTTAGTCAACCAAAGTTTAAGAACATTAAAAATCGTGCAGCCCCGGTTCGGGCCCCCAGCTCCCCACCTGCAGGGGAGTTGCTTCACAAGTGGTGAAGCAGGTCTGCAAGTTTCTATCTTTCTCTCTCCCTCTCTGTCTTCCCCTCCTCTCTGTCCTATCCAACAACAATGGCATCAATAATAACTATAACAATAAAACAACAAGAGCAACAAAAGGGAATAAATAAATAAACATTAATGAAAAAAATTATGCAGCCCCAAAGATGGAACAGTGGGTCACGTGCTGCACAAACATGGAGTCCTGAGTCAATCTCTGGCAATACACGTGCCAGAGTGATGTTCTAGTTCTCAAACTCTTCTCCTTGCCCTCAATAATTAATAAATAAATCTTAAAAAAAAAAGCAGCAATCATATTTTAACACAACCAACACTACTAGAGGACACACTGATAACTAGAAAAGCCAGTCAGGTAGTTGTAAAGGCTTGTGCAATCAGAATAGCATCAGCTTACCCGATTCTCATCATAAATAATTTGGACAATACTGCGGTGCTTCTGCTCCACAGGAGGAGGGGACACAGGCTTCTCTGGCTCAGGAGGTTTAGCTGCTTCTTCTTCAAGCTGTTGCTAAGAGACCCACAGAAAGGGAGAGTCAGGCATCTGCTACATGTTACTCCACCAGTAATTAATCATCAGAGATAACACTAGCTACTGAGTAATGGTTTGCTGATTCCATAGCTGAATCTAGCGTCTAGTAGACTCAAAGGCTCCACAAATCCAATCAGATGTTTGTTGAATTAATAACCAAATTACACCATGATATACACACATACATACATACATACATACATACATACATACATTAAAAGATTTGGGTAGGGAGTGGAGCTCAGGTCCTGGAATGTGATGGCAGAGGAAGACCTAGGTGAGGGATTAGAGTGTCATGTGGAAAACTGAGAAATATTATACATGTACCAACTACTGTATCTTACTGTTGATTGTAAACAATTAATCCCTTCCATAAAGAAAAATGAAACGTCTGTCACAAAATGTGACAATCTGGGAAAAATGATTATGTAATATGGATACACAAATTACTTGTGTCTGTTAAGGAAAGTACAGTAAAATGATAATTTAAGGATTAATCCTTAATTCAACATACCATGTCCTCATCCCCATCCCATCATGCTTGTCTTTCTTAGTCAAGAAGCACTAGCAAAAAAAAACATAAAATATGGACTGATGTGAATAATACAGCAGAGAGTTATCTGTTATTTTGACTGGGTTTGAGCCTTAGTGTTATCCTTTCCAAGTGGTGAGATCCTACAACACTTTCTAGATCCTGACTTAAACTCTGAGCAGTTTCTAAACCACCAATACGTAAAACAAAAGTATTAATCCCACCTGCCATATATATAAGTTTTCTTACATCTATAAAAACTCAATATATATGATCTATACTTACTTTGGAAGTAAGCAGGGACTTTGTCAGTTTAATTCACACCCCACCTCCCCCCAGATAAATGTTATAACTTGTCAGGTGAATCAAGTGGAAATTCACTAAGACTGAAAAATACATAAATAAAAATACATTAAGGGAAATTTTAAGTATATAAAAGGTCGAGAAAAATTACCAGTAGTACTATGTAAGAATGACAGTCAAGGAGTGGGGAAAGATAGCATAATGGTTATACAGACTCTTGAGGCATGAGATTTTTAAGTCTCAGGTTCAATCTATCAACCACTATAAGCCAAAGCTGAGCAGTGTTCTGGTTATATATATATATATATATATATATATATATATGAATGGCAGTCTCTTAGACATGCAAGTAAAATGAGGCTAAGAAAAAGCCATGTGTAAGGTACTAGACTTAAGCCCATCTATCTACCACTGACAGCACCAGGAAGCCTCCACAAATGGTGAAGCAACAATGAAGTATCTTTCCCCACTCTCTCTCTCTGTGCTGTTCTCTACCTCCTCCAAATAATAAAGAATTTTAAAAATTTATGGGCATATTACAAATTTAATTTAATTCAATAAATTAAAAGACAATGAGAAAGAAAGTTCTTGTCATGCACACAGCTCAGATTTGAAGCCCAGAACTCGAGAAAGTGAACCAGAGGAGGCACAGGTGCTATGATATTACTATTATCTCTTCTTTCAATGTCCCTTTGTCTCACTCTTTTTCTCTCAACCTGAATGAAAATATAAGTCAGCACATGTGCAAGGCCTCAATTCCAAAAAAATGAATAGAGAGCATTTTAAAAAAGGCAGGGAGTCGGGTGGTAGCATAAAGCGTAAAGCGCAGGTGGCGCTACGCAAGGACCGGAGTAAGGATCCTGGTTCAAGCCCCCAGCTCCGCACCTGCAGGGCAATCAGTTCACAGACAGTGAAGCAGGTCTGCAGGTGTCTACCTTTCTCTTCCCTTCTCTATCTTCCCCATCTCTCTCCATTTCTCTCTGTCCTATCCAACAATGATGACATCAATAACAACAACAGTAATAACGACAACAATAAAACAACAAGGGCAACAAAAGGGAATAAATAAAATATTTTTTAAAAAGGCAAAGGAGTACTTTTTAAAAGGAACCAAGCAGTAGGTAGAGGTGCAGCTCAGTTGTTAGAGCATACAACTTGCATGTGTAGTTCTCTGGATATTTATTTATTCATATTGAATAGACAGAGAGAAATTGAAGGGAGAGATACAGAGAGACACCCAAAGCTCTGATTCACCAGCTGTGAAGCATTCCTCCTGCAGGTTGGGACCAGAGGCTTGAACCCAAGTCCTTGTGCATGATAGTGTTGAATAAAAATTAAAAGAATAGGAAAAGGAAGAGGAGGCGGAGAAAGTGAAGGAGGAGGAGGAGGAGGAAAATTAAGAAAGAGGAAAAAAAAAGAAGAGGAAGAAAGAGAGGGAGAGGAAGAAAGCGTTCTTCAGGCCACAATAGCTGGAAACTTCTCTAGTCTAGACAACATCAAAGACATAAAGGGTCAAGAAGCCCAGAGGGCCCCAAACAGAATTAGCCCAGACTTAAAGACACCAAGACACATCATACGTAGAATGGAAAGGAATAAAGATAAAGAAAGGATCCTGAAGGCTGCAAGAGAAAAACAAAGAGTCACCTACAGAGGAAAACCCATAAGATTAGCAGCACAAGAAAAAGCACAAAAACACTACAGGCCAGAAGAGTATGGCAAGATATATATCGAGTGCTCAATGAGAAAGGCTTTCAACCAAGAGTACTGTATCCTGCTAGACTGTCATTCAGACTAGATGGAGGCATCAAAACCTTCTCAGACAAGCAACAGTTGAAGGAATCAATTATCACCAAGCCTGCCCTGAAAGAAGTTCTGAAAGGTCTCCTATAAACAACCAGACCACCACAAATAGAACATATATCAAAACACTCTCAAACTCTGCTAAAATATCTTCAATCTTTGATAGCAATAAATGCCAATGGCCTGAATTCACCTATTAAAAGACACAGAGTAAGAAGATGGATCAGAAAACACAACCCAACAATATGCTGTCTACAGGAAACCCACCTAACTCAACAAGACAAACACAGACTCAAAGTGAAAGGATGGAAAACTATCATAAAGGCCAATGGCCCACAAAAAAGGGCAGGAACAGCTATTCTCATATCTGACACGATAGACTTTAAAATAGATAAAATTTGAAAAGATAGGAATGGACACTACTTAATGCTCAGAGGATCAGTCAATCAAGAGGACTTAACAATTATTAACATCTACGCACCCAATGAGAAGCCATCTAAATACATCAAACGTCTACTGAAAGAGCTATAGCAATATATTAACAGCAACACAGTCATAGTAGGGGACTTCAACACCCCACTCTATCAACTTGACAGATCATCCAGGCAGAAAATCAATAAAGACATGAGGGAGCTAAATGAAGAGATAGATAAACTAGAACTATTGGACATTTGCAGAGTCATTCATCCCAAGAAACTGGAATACACATTCTACTCAAATCCACATGGGTCATTCGCAAGGACAGACCATATGTTAGGCCACAAAGACAGCATCAGCAAACTCAAGAGCATTGAAATCATCCCAAGCATCTTGTCAGACCACAGTGGAATGAAACTAACACTTAACAATCAACAAAAGATTAGTAATAGTCCCAAAATGTGGAAGCTCAACAGTATACTCCTTAACAACTTCTGGGTCAAGAGGAAATTAAGGAAGAAATCAAAATATTTTGAGAGTTCAATGAAAATGAAGACACAAGCTATCAAAATATTTGGGACACAACTAAGGCAGTGCTGAGAGGGAAGTTCATAGCCATACAAGCACACATTAGGAAACAAGAAAAAGCACAAATAAACAGCCTGATTGCACATCTTAAAGACAAGACCTGGAAGAAGAAGAACAAAGGAACCCTAAAGCAACCAGAAGGACAGAAATCACTAAAGTTAGGGCAGAAGTCAATAACATTGAAAATAAGAAAACCATACAAAAGATCAATGAAAGGAAATGTTGGTTCTTCGAAAGAGTGAACAAAATCAGCAAACCTACAGCCAGACTCACAAAACAAAAAAAGGAGAAGACCCAAATAAATCAGATACTAAATGAAAGAGGAGATATCACAGCAGACACCGCAGAAATTCAACATATCATGTGAGGCTTCTATGAACAACTATATGCCACCAAGGTAAAGAACCTGGAAGAAATGGACGTTTTCCTAGGTACCTACCAACTTCAAAAACTAAGTAAAGAGGAAGTAGATAACATGAGAGGGCCCATCACAGCTAATGCAATTGAAACTGTCTTCAAAAATCTTCCCAAAAATAAAAGTCCTGGACCAGATGGTTTTACAAATGAATTCTACAAAAACTTCAAAGAAGAACTAATACCTCTAATTTAAAAAGTCTTCCAGAAGATTGAAGACACTGGAATACTCCCTGCCAGCTTCTATGAAGCCAACATCACTTTGATACCAAAAGCAAACAGGGACACAACCAATTTTTCTCCTAGGGATATATCCTAAGGAACCCAACATATCCATCCAAAAAGATCTGTGTACACACATGTTCTTGGCAGCACAATCTGTAATAGCCAAAACCTGGAAGCAACCCAAGTGTCCAACAACAGATGAGAGGCTGAGCAAGTTGTGGTATATATACACAATGGAATGCTACTCAGCTATAAAAAATGGTGACTTTCCCATTTTCAGTCAATCTTGGATGGACCTTGAAAAACTCATGTTAAGTGAAATAAGTCAGAAACAGAAGGATGATTATGAGATGATCTCACTCTCAGGCAGATGTTGAGAAACAAGATCAGAAAAGAAAACACAAGTAGAACTTGAACTGGAATTGGCATATTGCACCAAAGTAAAAGACTCTGGGGTGGGTGGGTGGGGAGAATACAGATCTAAGAAGGATGACAGAGGACCTAGTGGCGGTTGTATTAATATATGGAAAACTGGGAAATTTTATGCATGTAGAAACTATTGTATTTACTGTTGTATGTAAAACATTAATTCCCCAATAAAGAAATTAAAAAAAAAAGGCACATGGCATGAAACAAAGGACCTGTGTGGGTATTACAGTTGGGAGCCCCTGGTTCCCCACCTGTAAGGGGGTTACTTCAGGGGGGTGAAGCAGGTCTGCAGGTGTCTCTATCTTTCTCTCTCCATCTCTGTCTTCCCCTCCTTTCTCGATTTCTCTGTCCTACCCACTAACAGCAATGGCAACAATAACAACAACAATAAAGGAAAAAAAATGGAAAGAATAATAAGGGTTACAACGAGGGCAACAAAATGGGGAAAATGGTCTCCAGGAGCTGTGATTTCATAATGTAGGCACCGAGCCCCAGCAATAACCCTGGAGGCAAAAAAGAAAGAAAAGGAAGAAAAAAAGAAAGAAAAGCGAAAAAAAAAAAAATTCTGTACAATGAACAACACAAAAAAGACGGGGAGGAAAACAATTAAAAGATATGAAAAGAAGGAGTTTTGTAAAAGAGAAGAGAATGAATTTGAATTTTCATGAGTCTATAATAATAACTCAAATGCATCACTATAAAGACAACAAAATGAAAAGAAAAAAGATACTGAAAGTAACCTGGGGATAAAAAAAGATTATTCACAAAATAATAAATGTTGGACTAAGGGATGATACTTTGACAATGTAGTCAAGAGACAGCGGTGCACTGAGGAAAAAATAGTCACAGACCAGATAAAAACTTCTTTCAAAAACAGGCAGAAATAAAAGTCACTTCAGTGAGAAAAGATACTGTGTCCTTAAGGAGTAATGGATTAAACCAGTGAAGCAAGGAGGGAGATGAGTGAAAGATCACTGTCAGATGACCTCACTCACATGTGAAATCTAAATAACTGAAAAACAGACTGCTGGGGGGGGGGGACATCTAAATAGTTTCTTCATGAAAACTGATGGTTTTCTAAGTGGGCAGGGGTACAGGACTCTGGTGGTGTATGGGAAGTGAACTACAACACTGTAATTTTATAAACCATTCACAAAAAGTACTTTAGAAGGAAAAAAAAGTCACTTCAATCATGAAAAGCAACAACTGAATTTATCAGCAGTTTTTCACTAGAGGGAATTTCAATGGCTACACTTCAAGCAGAAGGACATATTCCCAAATGAGAAATCTGTGTTGGAGAATAAATGATAAGCAAATAAGATGAAGAATATATGGCTAGGGGCTGGGTGGTGGCGCACCTAGTTGAGTGCACGTTGTAATGCCCTCAGTCCCTACCTGCATAGGAAAAGCTTCACAAGAGATGAAGAAGTCCTGCAGGTGTCTCTCTGTTGCTCTATCTCCCCCTTCCTCTCAATCTCTAGCTGTCTCTATCAAATAAATAAAGATACCAAGAAAGAGAGAGAGAAGGAGGAGGAGGAGGAGAAGGAGAATAAAGAGGAGAAGAAGAAGAAGGAGGAGGAGGAGGAGGAGGAGAAGGAGGAGAAGAAGGAGAAGGAGGAGAAGGAGAAGGAGAAGGAGAAGGAGAAGGAGAAGGAGAAGGAGAAGGAGAAGGAGAAGGAGAAGAAGAAGAAGAAGAAGAAGAAGAAGAAGAAGAAGAAGGAAGGGAAGGGGAAGGGGAAGGGGAAGGAGTAGGAGTAGGAGTAGGAGAAGGAGGAGAAGGAGAAGGAGAAGGAGGAGAAGGAGAAGAAGGAGAAGAAGAAGAGGAAGAGGAAGAAGAATTAGAAAGAAATCACATCTCTTTTTCTCTAAAAAAAAAAATATATATATATATATATATGGGGCCAGGTGGTGGCGCACCTGTTTGAGTGCACATGTCGCAATGCGCAAGGACCTGGGTTCAAGCCCCCAGCCCCCACCTGCAGGGAGAAAGCTTTGCAAGTGGTGAAGCAGTATTGCAGGTGTCTCTCTGTCTCTCTCCCTTTCTGTCACTCCCTTTCCTCTCAATTTCTGGCTATCTCTATCCAATAAGTAGATAAAGATAATTAAAAAAAAATAATTATATATATGAACAATGTCTGTTCTGGTGGAAGGAAAGAAGGGGAAAAAGGGAGAGAAGGAAAAGATAGCAATAGCATAAAAATTGAAAAAGAAATAATGTGGGGGCCGGGAGGTGGCGCACCTGGTTGAGCACACATGCTACAGTGCACAAGGACCCAGGTTCAAGCCCCTGATCCCCATCTTCAGGGGGAAAACTTTGCGAGTGCTGAAGCAGGTCTGCAGGTGTATCTCCTGTCTCTCTCCCCTCTCTATCTACCCCAAATCCCTCTCTATTTCTGGCTGTCTAGCCAATAAATAAATAAAAATAATTTAAAATTTTTTAAAAAAGAAATTATGTGTCCCATAATATTCAAGAAGATAGGTAAGTGACTTGTTAGTTTTAGACTTGGAATTAAATGAACTGTTAACATTTCTGGAGAAATACTAAAAAATTAAGAAGGAAATCATAAAATCTAAATTAGTCAGGTGAAAATGGAATAAGACAAAAATAAAACAAATACACCCCTAAGTTCAGCATTAAAGGGAATTGGGCAGGTTCGAGCCCCCAGCTCCCCACCTGCAAGTGGGGGGTGCCTCGCAAGCAGTAAGCAGGTCTGCAGGTGTCTATCTTTCTCTCTTCCTCTCTATCTTCCCCATCTCTCTCAATTTCTCTCTGTCCTATCCAATAATAACAGCTAATAACAACCACAACAAGGGCAACAAAACGGGAAAAATGGCCTCCAGGAGCAGTGGACTCATAGTGCAGGCACCAAGCCCAAGCAATAACCCTGGAGGCAAATAAGTAAATAAAATTTTTTTAAAAGATCAGCATTAAAAAATACAAAACAAAAAGAATCCAGAAAATGAATTAGTTAAACATAATTGAAATGGGGCATGGAGAAAGCTTTACAAGCGGTATAGCAGGGGCTGCTGGTATCTCTCTCCATCTCCCCCTCCTCTCTCAATTCCTATCTGACTTATCAAAAGAAAAAACTTGCTGGTAGCAGTGGATTCATCATGCAGGCACCAAGCCCCAGCAATAATCCTGGTAACAATAAAAAACTAAAAATAGGGAGTCGGGAAGTAGCGCAGTGGGCTAAGCGCAGGTGGTGCAAAGTGCAAGGACCAGTGTAAGGATGCTGGTTCAAGCCCCTGATTCCCCACCTGCAGGGGAGTCACTCCACAGGCGATGAAACAGGTCTGCAGGTGTCGTCTTTCCCCCTCTGTCTTCCCCTCCTCTCTCCATCTCTCTCTATCCTATCCAACAAGGACGACATCAATAACAACAGCAATAGTAACTACAACAAAAAAACAATAAGGACAACAAAAGGGAATAAATAAATATTTTTAAAAACTATAAATAAATAAATAAAATTAAAATATTGGGTTGGGGAGATATTTCAGAATTAGAGCACAGAACTTGTACGTCTGATATCCAGTGTTCAATACCTAGCAACACTATATGCCAGACTTGAGCAGTACCCAAGTCTGTCTCTCATAAAAATAAAAAAAAATATTTTGCAGTACAGTAAGTGATACAGTGGATAACACATTGGGCACTCAACCATGAGGTCTTGAGTTTGCTCTACAGCAGTGTATGTACTAGAGTGATGTTCTGGTTTTCTGTCTCTCCTTCAACCTCTTACTAATAAATAAAATAATGGGAGTCAGGCGGTAGTGTAGCAGGTTAAACGCAGGTGGCGCAAAGCACAAGGACCAGTATAATGATCCCAGTTCGAGCCCCCGGCTCCCCACCTGCAGGGAAGTCGCTTCACAGGCAGTGAAGCAGGTCTGCGGGTGTCTATCTTTCTCTCTCCCTCTCTGTCTTCCTCTCTCTCTGTCCTATCCAACAACGACGACATCAATAAAAACAACAACAATAACTACAACAATAAAACAAGAAGGGCAACAAAGGGAATAAATAAATATCTATTTATTTAATAAGTAAAATAGTTTTTACTATTTAAAAATTTTTAATGTTTATTATTTTTATTTATTGGATACAAACATCCAGAAATTGAGGGGGAGGTAGAGAGGAAGATGAGCAGAGACACCTGCAGCACTGTTTTATCATTTGTGAAACTTTTCCCCTACAGATTGTGACCAGGAGACCTGGATCCTTGAGCACTATAACATATGCATTAAACCAGGTAAACCACCACCCAGACACAATAAAATATTTGTAAAGAAAGATAAAGAATAATTTTTAAAGGGAGTTGGGCACAGGTGGCGCCAAGTGCAAGGACTGGTGGAAGGATCCCGGTTCGAGCTCCCGGCTCCCCACCTGCAGGGGAGTCACTTCACAGGTGGTGAAACAGGTGTCTGTCTTCCTCTCCCCCTCTGTCTTCCCCTCCTCTCTCCATTCTCTGTCCTATCCAACAACGACAACAACAATAATAACTACAACAACAATAAAACAATAAGGGCAACAAAAGGAAAAAAAAGTAATTTTTAAGAATAATAACTGAAATATAACCAATTATTAGAATCTGCATAGAAGAACTGAATTATTCTTTGGAAAGATTGGCTGTGAGGTGCTAGGCAATGGCGCACCTGATTAAGCACACACATTACAATGTGCATGGTTCCAGTTTTGGGGGCAAGGGGTAGCTAGCATATTGGTTATGCAAAAAAATTTTCATGCCTGAGGCTGCAAAGTCCCAGGTTCAATCCCCTGAACCACCATAAGCCACAGTTAAACAGTGATTCTGGTTAAAGAAAAAAAAAGTTCCAGGTTCAAACCCCTAGTCCCCACCTGCAGGGGGAAAGCTTCACAAATGTTAAAGCAGAACCACAGGTGTCTGTCTCTTCCCCTCTCAGTTTCTCGGTCTCTATACAATAATTAATAAAAGTAAATGTTAGCAAAAAATTAAGATAAAACAATCTCAATCTTTTATCCACTGTGCCACTTCCTAGACTAGCCACATAAATAAATCTTAATTAAAAAAAGTAGAGGAAGAAGGAGGAGGAGAAAGATGGGCTGTTAAACCAGATAAAATCAAACCCAGCAGCAGTCTGAGGGTAGCACAGTGGGTTAAGTGCAGGTGGAGCAAAGAACAAGGACCGAAATAAGGATACTGGTTCAAGCCCCCAGCTCCCCAACTGCAAGGGGGGGGTCCACAAGTGGTGAAGCAGGTCTGCAGGTGTCTATCTTTCTCTCCCTGTCTCTGTCTTCCCCTCCGCTCTCCATTTCTCTCTGTCCTATCCAACAACGATGACATCAATAACAATAACAATAAAACAAGGGCAACTAAAGGGAATTAATAAATAAATAAATATTTAGGGAGTCTGGCGATAGAGCAGCGGGTTAAGCACAGGTGGTGTTAGAAAAGAACGGTGTTAGGATCTTGGTTCGAGCCCCACCACCTCCCCACCTGCAGGAGAGTCACTTCACAAGTGGTGAAGCAGGTCAGCAGGTGTATATCTTTCTCTCTCCATTTCTCTCTGTCCTATCCAACTATAATGACATCAATAACAACAATAATAACTACAACAATAAAAAACAAGGGCAACAAAAGGGAACAAATAAATATTTAAAAAAATGTTAAAAAAAACTCAGCTACAGATCTAAACAAGTGATACATCTTAAACATAAGGGCACAGAAAGTAGAAAGGAGGAAAATGATAAAACTAGCCAGTACTAGACAAAAGAATGCTGATCTAATCACATCATTAACAGAAGATTTCAAGGGGCAGGGATACAGTTTACCAGGAAGAGCCTGCACCTTGGACTGAGCACAAGGCCTTGGATCGAAGTCCTGGCACCCTGTGAGAGCATCCAGGCACAGAGATAAGCTCCATGGATGGTAGAGCAGTGCTATGGTATGTTGTTCTCATCTACCTCCCTCTGTAAAGGATGAAAAATCTGGCTTGGAATGGTGGTACTGTGCATCCATAAAGCTCCAGTGTCTCCAGTGTCTAGGAAACAAAATAATTATAAACTTGGTTTGGGGGACTTTTTTTTTTTTTTTTTGTTATTGGCACCACAGTTATTGATGGGGTCCAGAGCCAGAACTAGGAATCCACCATTCTTGGTGGCCATTTTTTCCTCTTTTTTTTTTCCCCTTCTATTTTGTTTTCATAGGATAGAGAGAAATTAAGAGGGGCCAGGAAGACAAAGAGGGAAAAAGATAGACACCTGCTTCACTGCTCCTGAAGTGTCCCCTCTACAGGTGGGGGCAGGGCTTTACACAATGTAATATGTGTGCTTAGCCAAGGTTGTCCCCTGAATCCCAACTTTTTTATTCTTTTTATTTCCGATAGAGACAGATGAGGGAGAAATAACATAACACTGGATTTTCCCCTAGTGCATGACTCAAACTCTGGTCAAGTAAATGGCAGAGCACATGCCTTATCAGATGAGCTATTCCTTCATTTTCACCAACTATAAGCTTGCACACAACTAAAATAAGACCTTTAAATACAAAGGATCTAAACTGAGGCTGAGGATGTAGCACAATGGCAGGAGTGCTTTGCATACGTAAGCACTGGTATATACACATACACTTAAGAACTTTTAGAAAAATGGACAAATCTGGAGGCCAGGTAGTGGTGTAAGTGCATGTATTACCATGAACAAGGACCCAGGTTCAAATTTAAATTCACAATGGCATGGTACAGTTGCAGATAAAACTAAGGCTTGGCGAGGGTAGATAGCATAATGGCTATGCAAACAAACTCTCATGCCTGAGGCTCCAAAGTCCCAGGTTCAAGCCCCCACACCATCATAAGCCATGGCTGAACAGTGTTCTAGTTAAAAATAAAATAATTAAAAATAACTGAGGCTTCACACAGATAACATGTAAAAGCAAAAAATAACACTCATTTTTCTGTAAGAATGACCAGAGTCTTTATGAGCACAGATATTATACCAGGCCAGAATTCAAAATTAAAAAGTTTCAAATGGCTCGGAGTTAGAGACCACATTCTCTGGCCACAATGAAATTAGAAATCAAATAACCAAAAATACTAAAAAAATAAAATCATAGGGGTTGAGTGGTGCCTCACCCAGTTGAGTGCTGATGTATAAGGCCCTAGGTTCCAGCCCCCAGTTCACACCTGCAAGGAGCTTCACAAGTAGTGAAGCAGGTGTGCAGGTGTCTCTCTTTTCTTCTCTCTCTCTCTCTCTCTCTTTTTTTTTTTTTTTTTTTTGGTCTCTAGGGTTATCCCTGGGGCTTCGTGTCAACATTACAAATCCACTGCTCCTAGCGGCCGATTTTTCCATTGTGTTGGATAAGACAGAGAGAAGTTGAGAGGGGAGGGAGGGAGAGAGATAAGACACCTACAGACCTGCTTCACCACTTGTGAAGCAATCCCCCCTTGCATGTGGGAAGCTGGGGGGCTTGAAATCAGATCCTTGAGCATGTCCTTGCACTTTGTACTATGTGCACTTAACTGGATGCACCATCACCCAGCCCCCATGTCTCTCTTTCTCTCTCCCTGTCTTCCCCTTCCCTCTTGATTTCTGTCTCTATTCAATAAATAAATGAAATATTAAAGAAAAAAAAGAAACCATAGTATTTGTAATACTAACAAGTATTACAAATTGACATGTCTTGAATGAAGTTAAAACAGTGCACA
This sequence comes from Erinaceus europaeus, assembly GCF_950295315.1. Classification (NCBI taxonomy): domain Eukaryota; kingdom Metazoa; phylum Chordata; class Mammalia; order Eulipotyphla; family Erinaceidae; genus Erinaceus; species Erinaceus europaeus. The sequence continues at coordinate 38,431,479 of NC_080173.1, read as the reverse complement.
GAAAGACAGAAAAGGGTAAGTTAGAGAATTAATGTGGTAAGAAGTTACATAAGTATGCCTCAGCAGGTAGGCACAAGCCTTACCATGCATCAGGCCCTTGGGTGTGATCCCTGACACAACATGGGGGCACCACAAGCAGAACCAAGTAAAATCCATGTGTGGTGAAGTGGTGCTTTGGTCTCTCAAAAAAGTATAGAAGAAAAAATAGCAAGGCTGGGGGAAGCTCCATGGATGCTTCCATAGGAAGCTCTCTCTGTATATATGTGATGTGTGTGCACATGTACGTGAAAGTCTGTGCGTGCGTGCACCCCGTGTGTTTTAAGTTGGCTCAGAATCTATTGAGTCACAAATCTGTGAGGTCCCAGCACTGCAAGAAATAAAAAGCTATGCCACAGAGGTGGCTTAGTGATACTGCTCATGTACAAGATCTTAACTACAACAATAAAACAAGGGCAACAAAAGGGAATAAATAAATAAATAATTTTTTTTAATTTTAAAAAAGATCTTAGGCTCACTCTCCAGCACATTAAAGCAAAAACAAAGAAGTTAATTAAAATAAAGAGGATACAGAAACTTGTAGAAAAGACACAACTGAAGTCCAAAGAGGGAAAAATAATCACCAGAAGAAATAAAACTTAATATTACTTTTAATGTGGCTCAGTAACTTAAGAAAACATCATAAAAATAAAACTCACTAAGCCCAGCTGATTTTACGAAGTTCTCTTGCTCATGACACAAATAACTGAGGGGGAAGAGAAACAAACAAACAAAAAAGGCACACATAATTATAACCCTACTCAAACAACTTCAGAAGTTAGAATTGTTATGTCATTAACATGATCTGTAACTAGCCAGAGAAAAACAGTACAAGAAAAGAAAGTCACAGGCTAATTGCTCTCACATTAAAAAAAAAAAAAAAAAAAAAAAGTCCTCAAATTAATATTGGTAAAAGTAAATTCAGTGACATAAAGAACAGCTTATAAAGAACATCATGACTAAGTGAGGTTAAATACACATGTGATATAATTAATTAATGTACTCCATAATATTAGTATATTAAAAGAGACAAACTGTATAACTGGCCAACTTATGCAGAAAAAAAATTTCATAAAATTCAGCATCTTCATGATTAAAACTCTTAGCAGAGAATACAATTTCCCAATCAGATGAAATCTATAAAAACTAACATGATTATCATCAGTAGTAAAAAGTAATATTTTAAAAGCAGAAAAGAGCTTGAATAATCACTTTTAAATGTATTTTTTTTAAAGAGTTATTTATGGGCCCAGTTAAGCACAGATATTAGAATGTGCAAGGACCCAGTTCAAGCCCCTGGTCCCCACTTGCAGGGGACAAGCTTCATGAGTGGTGAAGCTCTGTCTCTTTCCGTCTATATATCTTCCCCACCCTCTCAATTTCTGTCTCTATTCAATAATAAAAATAAAATAAAATGTTTAAGTTATTTATCTGGGGGGAGGAAACTAGAGCATCACTCTAGCATGTGACAGCAGGGATCAAACTCAGGACTCCATGCTTGCAAGTCAAACATTTTATCTACTATTCCACTCCCCAGGCAGCAAGAATGGCTACTTGTGAACCAGCAAAATAATTCCCCTGCATAGTTTGTTTGATTTGGCACACATACATCCCAAGTTTGAGTCAGTATTCCACTGTATTGGAAAAAGCTGTGGCACAGTGAAGTCTCTCTCTCTCTCCCTCTCTCCCCCCTCCCTCCCTCTTCCTCTCCCCCTCTCTCTCCCTTTTTCTCTCTTGTGTCTTTCTCACTACTGCTCTCTATCTGAACAAGTTAGCCTGGGTCAGTGAAGCCCTGGTGAAGACCAAAAATAAATAAGTAAATAAAAATAAAAAATTGTAAGAACCATCACTTTTAACATTATATCACATCTTCTCTTGCATCAGAGAATAAACTAGGTTAGGACTTACACATACCGCCAATGGAAATATAAAACAGTACTGTCATTTTAGCAAATTTTTATTACCTTGCAAAGATATTTCAGATCAGGAAAAGTCATCCCTCAGCACAAGCCCTAGAAAATCTCTTTACGGGGAGTCGGGCTGTAGCGCAGCGGGTTAAGCGCAGGTGGCGCAAAGCACAAGGACCGGCATAAGGATCCCGGTTCGAACCCCAGCTCCCCACCTGCAGGGGAGTCGCTTCACAAGCGGTGAAGCAGGTCTGCAGGTGTCTATCTTTCTCTCCTCCTCTCTGTCTTCCCCTCCTCTCTCCATTTCTCTCTGTCCTATCCAACAACGACGACAACAACAATAATAACTACAGCAATAAAACAAGGGCAACAAAAGGGAATAAATAAATAAAATAAAAAAACATTAAAAAAAAAAAAGAAAATCTCTTTACATACAGACCATAAACACAGCACCACTGTATGGAATAACAACAAACCAAGAGTTTATCAAGTGATATCCAAAAAAGAATGGATAGGGGGCCAGGCCATGGCTCACCAGTGAGGACCCATTCAATGATAGCAGTTCGAGCCTTGGCTCCCCACCTGCAAGGAGGTCATTTCACAAGTGGTGAAGCTGTTCTGCAGGTGTCTATCTTTCTCTCCTCCCCTCTGTCCAATCTTCCCCTCCTGTCTCAATTTCTCTGTCCTATCCAAAAAAAAAAAAAGAAAAAAATGGCCACAGAAGCAGTGGATTCATAATGCAGGCACTGAGCCCCAGCAATAACCATGGAAGTAATGGAGGGAAAAAAAAAGAAAGACAAGACTGGATCAACAAGTATGTTGCGCTATCTTCAATTAAACTACCAAAGGAGAAAATAAGGCAAGTCACAGAATATATAAGGTATGGGAAACATATATTTTAGGCTTACTTGTTTCTTTTTCAGTTTAAGGATCTGCTGTTCTACTTTAGCAATTTCTCGATCTACACGATCCATACTCTGTATTAACTCTTCTTTTGAAAGTTTTGAAGGTGAAGCATTTTGATCATCTCCACATGGCTGCCCAGAGATTGGAGAGGATGGAGCTTCATGTTTGCCTACAAATGCTGGATCCTGTAGAGAGAGAGAGAGAAAAAAAAAAAGACAATTAATTCATCACTAATAGTCAATGTTAACGATGAGTCTCTTATCTGAAAAGGTTACTTTTGAAAATAGCAGAGTATGCAGAGAGGGGCTGAGGAGACAGCACAGTGATTATGCAAAAGACTTCCCTGAGGCTCCGAGGTCCCGAATTCAATCCCTAGCACCATTATAAACCAGAGCTGAGCAGTGCTCTGGTCTTTCTCCCTGTGTCTTCCTGTATGTATGTATATATGTATGTATGTATCTCTCTCTTTCTTATTAAAATAAGCAAGTAGGTGGCGCTACAACGTGGGACCGGACCTGCGCAACTCCCAGATAAGTGAAGACTTTGCCTACCTATGCACTATGGTCTTCTCTTCTACTTATGAAGAGGTTTGCCAAAGCCTCTACTGTTTCATTATGAGACAGTTACTCTGTCTCTGGAACATTTTACTCTGGGCCACACTTCGGTTCCCTGACCGGGAACTTTGGTTTCTTATGACCGGGATCATAGAGCTTGGGAGATGCACGGAGATTTCTCCTTGGACTTTCTGGATTCCCTCTCCCATGTTTCCTGAGGAAAAGGACTACATTTTGCTCCGGGCCACAGTTTGGTTCTTTATGACCGTGATCGTAGACCTTGGGATATGCATGGGGATTTCCCCTGGGACTTTCTGGACTTCTTTTCGAATGTTTCCCATGGAGAAGGACTACTCTAGTTTGAGGAGCATTCTCCAGTACCCTGGCAGTTCCCAAGTATGGAGACACGTGGTTAGTTCTACTCTCCTGATTGGATTCTTTCTTCGATGGGAAGACACTTTTAAAAATGGGTGCCTGAAGCAATCCAGCAGGAACAGTCAGAAGCACCCTAAATGGAATTTCGAGGAGCTTTTTGGACTAGGACGCCCTCCGGGGACTCTTAATCCTACATGGTGAGATCTTGATAATCTGGTTCAAGTTGCGTTTCATAAGAGAATGATTTGAATGACTGAATTTTTGTTTGACATTGACTTAAAAAAAAATGCTGGACACAGTCATGATTTCTAGAGACATCCAGAAACAATCCAAAAAATTGTTTTTTCCCTCCTTTGATTTCTCTTTTATGTCTTGACATGAATCTGAAACGTTTAATCCTGAAAACTGTATGAGTTATGGGTGGGGCAGATAGTGCAATGATTATGTTAATTATTCTCATGCCTGAGGCTTTTAACCGTGGTTCTTCTGTTTACCTTTCCACATTTTATTGAGTTTAAACTGTTTAAACAACCTTAAAATCATACTACTAGAAAGGACTTCCAATTATAATGGAGTTATCAATTATAGTAAACTTCTAATCTGCTACAAGTTTTTTTTTGACAAGTAAGTGAATTTCAGCTGTCAAGTCTTCACATGAAAAAGCATCTACTCAAATGGAATTCCCGGAAATCCATTTGGACCCCTGTTCTCTGACATCGCCCACAAGATGGAATGACTACAACACACCCCAGGAAACCAATGAGGTGACCTGGCACGACCTGAAGAAACAGATTCACAGACTCCAAAGATCACTCTCTACAGAAAAGCAGAATTCTGGTGGCCGACATTCCCCATCGAGACAGACGTGCAGCATTTCATCCTCTGGCATTTTCTTCTGTGGTCAGCTACTTTGGACTGACACCTCCATCAGACTTACTGGTACACGCTGCTGTGTTTCTCAAAGACTAACTTCAGCCAATTGCCTTGAGACTTTATAGACCATGTCCCCTCGCCTGCAGGCTCTGTCCCAGAGGCAGAAAACTCCCCCTCCTTATTAGGTTATGCCCACAGAGACATGAAGCGCCCCAAGAGGCAAGAGATGCCCACAGAGGCAGGAAATACCTTGCCCTTTGAGGCAAGAAAAGCTCCCCTTGGCATCACACTGGTTATTGCTGCTCGCCTATTTTGTTTTCCATGTTTTATGCCAGTTCTTTTGAAAATGCCTGTACGATATAGGTTTCTGTTCACCCCACAATCCTGATACTATGGCAAATAGTTAAAAAGAAAGGGGGAGATGTTGGATAGTATGCCAGCTCCCCCTGGCTTCTGCTTAACCATATGCCTATATAGGGATAGATTTAATCCCATTCAAAGCTTTGGTCTATTTACATAAATCACTTTTACATTTACATAAAGCACTCCAGGGCATTGGTGGTTCAGTGATAGGATTCTCGCCTGCTCTGCCCCCTCCTTGTCACACTCTGATTTTCACCAGTCACTTTTCTCTCCACCCTCTCTATGTCACATCCTGTTTCCACCCTACTTGGCAAGTATATATAAAGACAGCATTGTGAGTTTTACAGTACTTGAGTTTAGCTTAGCTTGGTATAGATTGTGCTGCGTCCTGCATGAATAAAGAGATACTGCCTACAGCTCAACCATGAGTCCCTGGTCTTCTGATACCCGCCCATGAAGCCAGCCCCATGAAAACAACATAACCCATTGAAAACAACAAGTAGGAGCCACATGGCAGTGCACCTGGTTGACTACACATTATGATGTGTAAGATCCCAGGTTCAAGCCCTGGTCCCCACCTGCGAGGGAAAGTTTTGCAAGTGGTGAAGTAGTACTGTAGGTGTCTCTGTCTCCATAACTCTCTATCACCCCATTCCCTCTCGATTTCAGGCTTTCTTTATTAAATAAATGTATGTAATTTAAAAACAACTTAAAATATTATATAAAAAGTAAAATAAAGGGAGGAAGGTGGTAGCGCAGCAGGTTAAGTGCAGGTGGCGCAAAGCACAAAGACTGGCCTAAGGATGCTGGTTTGAGCCCTGGCTCCCCAGCTGCAGGGGGGGTTGCTTCACAAGCGATGAAACAGGTCTGCAGGGGTCTTTCTCTCTCCTTCTTTGTCTTCCCCTACTCTCTCCATTTCTTTCTGTCCTATCCAACAACGACGACAACAATAATAACTATAACAATGAAAAACAACAAGGGCAACAAAAGGGAATAAATAAAAAAATTAATATTTTTAAAAAGTTTAAAAAAATTTTTTAAAAGTAAAGTAAAATAAGCAAATAAAGCATTTGTAAAAAGCAGAGTGTATATGTTCTTTTCCTCTATGGTAACAGTTGTTCTACACACAATCTCTACTGAATTTAAAGTATATATATTTTTAGAATTATTTACTTATTAATGAAAGGAAAAGAGGAGATAATAGAAGCAGAGAAAGAACCAGAGCATCCTCTTAAACATGCAATACTGAGGATGAACGTATCAACTCAAGTTTGGTAACAGTAATATTTTATTCACTGAGTCAACTCCCAAGCCACTATGTTGATGTGTCTATTTTAATAGCCCTGACATATCAATCACTATCTTGAAGATCCTAAAAGGTATACAGAGGGAGTTGGGCAGTAGCGTGGCGGGATAAGTACAGGTGGCACAAAGCACAAGGACCGGTGTAAGGATCCCGGTTTGAGCCCCTGGCTCCCCACCTGCAGGGGAGTTGCTTCACAAGTGGTGAAGCAGGTCTGCAGGTGTCTATCTTTATCTTCCCCTCTGTCTTTCCTCCTCTCTCCATTTCTCTCTGTCCTATCCAACAACAACGGCATCAATAACAACAATAACTACAATTTAATAACTACAACAAGGACAAAAAAAGGGAATTTTAAAAAAAGCTATACAGAAAGGGACTTCTGGGGAAGTACTAGTCTTGACAAAGAAATATATCAATTTAACAGTCCTTATAATAATTCATTAAAAGATCTGGACTTGTAATCTAGGAAGCAGTGTAAACTCTCAGGTAAATAACGGCTATGATATAGCCAAAACTAACTATCAAGGCTTCAGGTGTCCTGGAAAATAGCTAGAGCAGCAAGTTCAGAGACTTGCATGCCTAAGGATCCCAGCTTGATCTCCAGTGCCACATGTGTGGACCTGGTGCTACGGCTTCTCTCTTAAGTTTCTGCAGTAGAAAAGGAAGGTATATATACAGGTCTACGGGCAAATGGCAGTTGCTAAAGTCATTTTTTTTTTTTTGTAAATTAGTTTTTCAAGAGTTTTCAAATTTGCCAAGATCAAATACCCAAGTACAGATATCAAAGAAATGACCCAGGAACCTTTTTTCTTTTTGCTACTACCTCCAGCTCTACTTTCGTAAAGGGCACTTGTCAAGTCAAATCATGTCATTCCACTTCAAATCAGCAGAGTTGTAGAATGAAAAATCCCTCTACAAAAAATCTGCTACCCCATCAACATGCATGCACATTCTGCTGTCTGAAGTGAAGATGCAAGCAATAATGTAAAGCAGATGAATTTGAAACTACCAGTTTTCCTTAGAGTATATGAAACCTGAAATAAGCTTGGTCCTAAAGTTTTAAATAGGGGCTGGATGGTGGTGCACCTGGTTGAGCACACATGTTACAATGCATAAGGACCCACGTTCGAACTCCCAGTCCCCACCTAAAGGAAAAAAGCTTTGCGAGTAGTGAAGCAGGGTTGCAGGTGTCTGTCTCTCTCCCTCTATCACCCCTTCCCTCTTGATTTCTGGCTGTCTCTAGACAATAAATAAAGACAAAAAAATTTTTTTTCTAGTTCATTTACACAGTCATTTACACACCAAAGACTGAATGGGATTTAAAGGAAATATATGTTTTTTTATTTCCTTTATTGGAGAATTAATGTTTTATAGTTGACAGTAATTTTTTTTTTTAAACTGTGAACACGTTATTTATTTTTTTTAAAAGTACCAAGTGGAAAATTTTTTTAAACAGTAAACATGTGGTATCACAAGGACTCCCAGATGTATAACTGTCAGTAAGAAAAATTAACCCTATTTTTTTTCTTGGTCAATGCCAAGGCATCATTACTCTGGACTGACTGTTTCAGGCTGATATAGACACAGAGACAGAAAAACAGAAACAGAGAAGGAAAGATAACATAGCTTTAGAGCGTCACCCAGTGTGGGGGAGGGGGTGTCAGACTTCAACTATGCTCATGTACATGACAAAGTAGACCTCCTCCCAGGAAAACTATCTCATTGGCCCTAGTGCAGAGCAAGCTGAAAATATCCAACAAGACCCTGGTCTATGATTAATTTATATTAAGGAAGTAATAATGTACATACACACAAAAAAATCGGTATAAAGAACATGTCATAGCACTGTACTAAATAAACAGGTAGCCCAAATGCATGACAAATTACCATATTTCTACAAAGAATATTAAGTACTAAAAATACAGCTATAGACTTATTTACACAAAAAGCTCATAAAATATTTAAGCAAAAATAATTTTTATTGTTGTAGTTATTGTTGTTATTATTGATGTTGTCATTGTTAGATAGGATAGAGAGAAATGGAGAGAGGAGGGGAAGACAGAGAGGGAGAGAGAAAGATAGACACCTGCAGACCTGATTCAACACCTGTGAAGCAACTCCCCTGCAGGTGGGGAGCCAGGGGCTAGAACCAGGATCCTTACGCCAGTCCTTGCGATTCGTGCCACTTGCTCTACAGCCCAACTCCTTGCAAAAATAAATTTAAGGGCCTGGACAGTGATGTTCCAGATAGAGTACATGTTACAATGTGCTGGGGGGAGGGGTGATCAGGGGTTGACTTCATGTATAAAGCAGTACTGCAGGTGTCTCTATCTCTCTCGTCTCTCTCCCTTCCCTCTCAATTTCTCCCTCTATCCAAAATAAATGAATTTCATAATACATAAACAAATTAAAAATAAATTTAAACAGAATGTACAAAGCTAATACATTAAAATATACACAGAAATTACAACAAAAAGTTATCAATGATTTTTAACTGGTAAGATTGTAGATAGCTTATCTAGTTCTTCTATAACAATATACCTTGACTTGACAATATTTTAAAAATTAATGAATGTTGATTCTTTTTTCCCATTTTTTTATCTGTGATTAATCATGAGCTACTATATTTTTATGATTACCATGCATAGTTCCACACCACACAACCACCAAAGTTCTATATCCCCACCCTCCTATCTCCCTGTTGACTCTTTTAATTCTAAATTGTGATTTACCACTGAGAGGAGAAACACGACTAGAGAGAAGAAGTCAAAGATTTTATGCCAACTACCTAGAGCATTCAATTTTTCTTTGTAAATTTATTCTATTTTGGTCCAGGAGGTGGTGCAGTGGATAAACCACTGGACTCTGAAGCATGAGGTCCTGAGTTCAATCCCTGGCAGCACATGTCTCAAAGTGATGTCTGGTTCTTTCTCCTCCTTTCTCATTAATAAATAAAAATAAAAATAAATGAATGAATTTATTATATTTATTTCATGAGACAGAAACAGTGAGGAGAGAGGCCAGAGCAACTCTATGGCACATGTGATGCCAGGGATCAATCTTGGGAAGTAATGCTTGCAAGTCCATATATCTCCCACTACGCTACCTTTTGTACATCTATTTTCTTGACTATAAAATGGGAACAGCTACTGGCTCTATGGCTGACCTGGTCAAAGCACCTGTGTAGTAATAAATGGGACTAGGTTGTGCTTTGAACCAACACGTCACTTTTCCCCCTTATGTCTGCATGATTCCACTACACCTAGCAGATTTTTTTTTTTTTTTTTTGCCTCCAGGGTTATTGCTTGGGCTCGGTGCCTGTACTACTAATCCATTGCTCCTGGAGGCCATTTTTCCCCCCTTTGTTGCACTTGTTGCTGTTGGATAAGACAGAGAGAAATCAAGAGAGGTGGGGAGATACAGAGAAGAGAAAGACAGACACCTGCAGACCTGTTTCACCACCCGTGAAGTGACCCCCCCCCCCGCCCCCGGCAGGTGGGGAGCCAGGGGCTTGAACTGGGATCTTTACGCCAGTCCTGGCACTTCGCACCATGGGTGCTTAGCCCGCTGTCCTACCGCCCAACCCCCTCCTAGCAGATTTTTATTTTAAATAGAGACAGGAGAGTCAGAGAGAGACAGAGAGAAAAAGAGAGGTATTATCGCACTGTTCCACTGTTCATGCACTAGAGTTGCCTCCATTCCCTAGCACTTGCATGTGGTGCCTAGACTTCAACCTGAACTGCATGCATGGGAAAGCAGGCACCCTACCTGGAAGCTATCTTTCTGGACCACGTGATAAAATTTACCAAGTGATAAAATTTCTTTTCTCTGCATTTTGCATGTTTCCTACAGTAATTATATAAATGATCTGGAAACTGTAAAAAGCTTGAAGAAATCATGTTAAGTGGGGCAGGTAGTGGCGCACCTGGTTGAGCTCACACATTGCAGTGGCAAGGACCTGGGTTCAAGTCCCTGGTCCCCACCTGCAGGGGGAAAGCTTTGCAAGTGGTGAAGTAGTGTTGCAGGTGTCTCTCTGCCTCTCTTTTTCTATCACCTCATTCTCTCTTGATTTCTGGCTGTTTCTATCAAACAAAATAAATATAATAAAAAATTAAAAAATAGAATAAAATAAATAAGAAATCATGTTAAGTGAAATAAGTCAGAAACAGAAGGATAAATATGGGATGATCTCACTCTCAGGCAGAAGTTGGAAAACAAAATCAGAAGAGAAAACACAAGCAGAACTTGGACTGGAGTTGGTGTACTGCACCAAAGTAAAAGACTCTGGGGGGGGGGGGGGAGTACAGGTCCAAAAAGGATGGCAGAAGACCTAGTGGGGGTTGTATTGTTATGTAGAAAAATAAGAAATGTGATACATGTATAAACTATTGTATTTATTATCAAATATAAAATATTAATCACCCAATAAAGAAATTAAAAAAAACAGTAAAATCTTTTTTAAAGAAGGTCTTACAATGTAGTAAGTTAACCAATGACAGCTAGATATAAAGGACCTGTTTCAAATTCAACTTAAAATTAATAAATTGATAGTCATACATCTAAGCACATTCAATAACCCACCAAGCCAGTACAAAATGCTTAGGGATTATTTGATAGCAATTTTATTTTCTCCAGAACACTGCTCAGCTGTGGCTTATGTTGGTGCTGAGGATTGAGCCTGGAACCTTTAGTGACTCAGCACTGAAGGCTCTTTACATAACCATTATGTTATATTCCTAGACCATTTGATAGCAACTTTTCATTACAACAGTCCTCAGATCATTCCACTTACCAAAACATAAAAAGTATTGACTTAAATGTCTAGAGCACTGAGTGTGTGTTTTATAAGTTCATATAACTAAGGTTAGAAGTTAGGCACTTACCAGGTAGGATGCACACATTGGCAAGTGTGAGGACCTGAGTTTAAGACACAGTTCCCACCTGCAGAGGGCAAACTTCTCATGCAGTGGAGTAGTGCTGCAGGTGTCTCTCCTCTCTGTCTCACTCCCTGTCTCTCCATCCGCTATCAAAATTTAAATGGCTGCCAGAAATAGTAGAGTCATACAGGCAACTAGCCCTAGCCATCACAGTGATGGGGAAAAACAAAAGTATTTGCTTAACCATAGTACTAATCTTTGCAGACTAGCATAATTAAACTTTCATATATATATTTGTTTGTTGCCCTTGTTTTTTATTTTATTATTGTTGTTACTGATGTCGTCATTGTTGGATAGGACAGAGAGAATGGAGAGAGGAGGGGAAGATAAGAAAGCAAGAGAGGGGAAGAGAAAGATAGAAAGACCTGCAGATCTGCTTCACCACCTGTGAAGCAACTCCCCTGCAGGTGGGGAGCCGGTCGCTCCAACTGGGATCCTTATGCTGGTCCTTGCTCTTTGCACCACATGCGCTTAGCCCGCTGCGCTACCACCCAACTTCCTGAACTTTCTTTTAAGTACTGTCCCTGAATATGACGAAACACTACAGACCAACCCCACAGAGTTAGAGAATAAATATTTACCTTCTTAGCATCTACAGAAGACCTCAACCCTTCTGGCAGTGTGTGCACTAGTGGTAAGACTGCAGCACTGACACGCTGAAAGTGGGAATCAGAAACCTGCTCCAAACGTGGTCTCTTGGATTCCAGGGAATCATGATCCACTGAGGATGGGCCTGGGTGAAACTGTTCATATCCAGTTCTTCTTTCTTGAGGCCTAAAGCATACAAAGGAAATAAACACTTGAGATTTTTTTCAAGTGAGATACAACTCCCTGCTAACATCCCTGGTTGGACTTCAAAATAAAGGGAAAGGCTATGCTTACCTTCAAAATGAGCCCCTACTTCCTCTTCCACTAACTCAGAAGAATATACCCCTCACTATATAAAGTACAGTTAAACTTTTGACTTAAGCAGTAAAAGTTTCTTTGAGGTAGGCAAGGATATAGTGGTAAAAGCATCTGGATTCAAGCCCTCGGCTTCCCATCTGCAGTGGGGGTCTCCTTGCAAGCAGTGAAGCAGGTCTGTAGGTGTCTATCTTTCTCACCACCTGTCTTCCCCTCCTCTTTCGATTTCTCTCTGTCCTATCCAACAACAAATCTTAAAAAAAAAAAAATCCCGGTTCTCCATCTGCAGGGGGGTCACTTCATGAGCAGTGAAGCAAGTCTGCAGGTGTCTATATTCCCCCTCTGCCTTCCGCTCAACTCTCGATTTCTCTCTGTCCTATCCACAATAGCAAAGGCAACAAAAAAGGCCTCCAGGAGCAGTGGATTCGTAGTGCAGGCACCAAGCCCCAGCGATAACCTTGGAGGCAAAAAAACAACTATTTTTGTACATTTGCTAGATAGTGGGGAGAAAGTAGTTTGAAATTCTCTCCACAAACTTCACTAATAAATCTGATTTTATAGTAATTTAAAATATGGCATAATAGGGTGGGGAAAACAGCAGAATACAAAAAACCTCCAAGACCCCCTGAGACCCCATTTTCAGTCACAGAGCTGAGTAGTGCTTTGTTTAAAAATAAATTTTAAAAAATTTTTAAATAAACATTTAAAAGAGAAAAATAACTCCAAACATTTTATAATCTTAAAATGTAAGCAATAAATATATGGGAGTCCGGTGGTAGCGCAGCAGGTTAAGCGCACGTGGCGTGAAGGCCAGGGACTAGCATAAGGATCCCGGTTCGAGTCCCCCGCTCCCCACCTACAGGGAAGTCTCACAGGTGTTGACGCAGGTCTGCAGGTGTCAATCTTTCTCTCCCCCTCTGTCTTCCCCTCCTCTCTCCATTTTCTGTCCTATCCAATGACGACATCAGTAACAACAATAATAACTACAACAATAAAACAACAAGGACAACAAAAGGGAATAAATAAATAAATAAATAAATAGAATTTCTTTTAAAAAACAATAACTAGGGAGTCGGGCGGTAGAGCCAGCAGGTTAAGCACACGTGGTGCGAAGGGTAAGGACCGGCATAAGGATCCCGGTTCAATCCCCGTGCTCCCATCTTACAGAGAAGTCGCTTCACAGGAGGTGAAGCAGGTCTGCATGTGTCTATCTTTCTCTCCCCCTCTCTTGTCTTCCCCTCCTCTCTCCATTTCTCTGTCCTATCCAACAACAACAACATCAATAACAACAATAATAAAAAAATAAGGTCAACAAAATGGAAAATAAATATTAAAAAACTTTATATAAAACATAAATATATTTTATGATAGGAAATGGAGTTATTTGCAAAATTGATAAAACAAAGGCAAAAGGACAATATAGTTATATTCTGAGAACTAAATACTACAGTACATTAAGAGTGGTATAAAAGACAGCAGAAATGCTAGGGAGCAGGGTGGTAGCACAGTGGGTTAGGCGCATATGGTGCTAAGTGAAAGGACCAGCGTAAGGATTCAGGGCTTCACAAGCAGTGAAGCAGGTCTGCAGGTGTCTATCTTTGTCTCCCCATCTCTCTTGACTTCTCTGTCCTATCTATCAACAATGGCAGCAATAACAACAATAATAACAACAATAAACAACAATGGCAACAAAAGGGAAAAATTGCCTCCAGGAGCAGTGGATTCCTGAACCCTATCGATAACCTGGAGGCAAAAAAAAAAAAGACAGCAGAAATGCTATAGACTGAGCTGGGAAAATAACATAATGGTTATATACAATATTTTCATGCCTGAGACTAGTTCTAGATTCAAACCCCAGCACCACCATAAACCATAGCTGAGCTGTACTCTCCTCTCTCTCTCCCCCCCTCACTATCTTTCTCTCTGCATATTTCTCATTAAAAATTAATGGAAGGAAGGAGGAGAGGGAGGGAGGAAATAAGAAAGAGAAATGTTAAGGATACTGAAGGAAATAACTGACTAACACATACAGGACCAACACCACTTCATCAAATATTTACTTTCCTTAGAGGACAATGCTATTATTATTCTCATTTCTATAGACTACAAAACTAAGGTGTAAAGAGTCTCAACCAGTAATTCTGCAGTTTTTGCTACAAATGAGAATAACCTGGGAAACTCTAGACATGAACAAATACCTGGGATAATCCCAGAGACTGATTTAATTACTCTGATGAAACTTGAACAACAAAATTTAAAATGTGCTCGGTGTTCTAATATGCCGACTAAAGAGAGAACAACTGTTCTAATAAATGAAATTCCATAAGTTCAACCTACACTTGATTGATTTTTCTTTTTAAAAAATTTATTATTATTATCTTTATTTATTTACTGGGTAGTAGTAGCCAGAAATTGAGAGGGATGGAGGTGACAGAGAGTGTGAGAGACAGAGAGACACCTGCAGCCCTACTTCACCACTTGTGAAGCTTTCCTCCTGCAGGTGGGGACTGGGGGCTTGAACCTGGGTCCTTGTGCATTGTAACATGTGCACTCAACCAAGTGAACCACCAACTAGCTGGCCCTGATTTTTTTTATTCTGTATAAACATCATTATCTATTCTATACCATTAGTATCTATCCTACAACTGAGGTTTTGTTTTGTTTTGGTTTTGATATGCGATCAAAGTCATATAGCTGGTGGGCAGGGCATTCAAACCTAGCACAACCTGACTTTCTGTTATATAACATTAACTACCAACTTTAGGAACAAATACTATGGGTTTGTTATAGCATAATGGTTATGCAAAATGACTCATGCCTGAAGCTTCAAAGTCCCAGATTCAATCCACAGTACCACCATAAGCCAGAGCTGAACATTTCTCCAGCAAAAAAAAAAAAGAGAGAGAGAGAGAGAAAGAGAGAGAGTAGAGGAGTTTGGTCTCCAACAGATTGGATTCAAGTTGTAGTTCAACCACAGATATGTTAAGTGAGATAAGTCAGAAACAAAAAGGATGAACATGGGATGATCTCACTTATAGGCAGAAGTTGAAAAACAAGATCAAAAGGGAAAACTCTAAGCAGAACATGGACTGGAGCTGGTGTATTACACCAAAGTAAAAGACTCTGGGGTTGAGGGGGCGGGGTTCAGGTCCTGGAACAGAGGCAGAGGAGAACCTAGTGGGGGTTAGGCTGTTATGTGGAAATGTTATACATGTACAAACTATTGTAGTTTACTGTTGACTGTAAACCATCAATCCCCCAATAAAGAATTTTTTTTAAAAAATGGTCTTAGGATGGGTGTGGGAGGAGTTGGAGTGGATGCATGTATCTCACATGAAAATAAGTAAATCATTTTTAAAATGTGAACTATAGAACTAGGGAGATTTGCAATTGCAGCACATGAGACTCACAAGACTGAGGTCCCAGGTTCAATCGTGGGCACCAAGATATGCTGGAGTTTAGCAGTGCTCTGGTCTTTCCTGCTCACTCACTCTTTCTTTTTCTGTTTTGTTAGATCATTAAAATATATGAATCATTAAGAAATGCAAACTATAAATGAACAGTCACAGTTGAAGATCACAAAATTAGTGAAATCAGAAAATAATGATGTGCAGATGAAGTATACACACTTCTTGAGTATAGCCCTAACTTGAAATATGAAAGCAGTCCATCACCTGTCAGGGGCTGGGTGAAATTCTGAAAGCAAAGAAGGTCGCCTGCGAAGCTGCTGCTGTTGCTGTTGCTGCTGCAAAAGCTGTGATGCCTGACTGACTTCCAAATGAGAAGATCGATAGTCAGGGACTGCAAACTCCTAACAAGAAAAAAATACAAGTTAATTATTAATCAAAAAGTGAAAAGCATCAGGAAAACTTACCAAGGCTAAAAGCACAAAGGCAGTTATGGATTATGAAGTGAGAAAAAAACGAATAATGAAAATTGCAATTTTTCAGGGTGGCAGGAGGTTAAGCACTCACATTATAGTGTGAAAGGACCCATGTTCAAGTCCCGTTAGTATCTACCCTGCAGTCTCCACTTGCAGGGGGAAAGCTTCAAGAGTACTGAAGTAGGTTTGTAAGTGTCTCTCTATATCTCTCCCTTTATTTACAGAGAGAAACTGAGAGGGGTGAGGGAGATAGGGGAGGAAAGAGACACTGTAGTGTGTACGCTTAACCAGATGCACCACTGCCTGGCCCTTCTCTCTCCCTATCTCCTTTCTCAATTTCTCTCTCTATTCAGCAATAATTTTTTTTTAATTTTGTAATCCTTCAATGATGGAATTCTTCCCCATAAACCTAAGACAATCAAAATTTTCATTTTTTTATTAAAGATTTTACTTATTTATTAATGAGAAACATAGGAGGAGAGAGAAAGAGCCAGACATCACTCCGGGTGTGCTGCCAGGGACTGAACTCAGGACCTCATGCTTGAGAGTCCAATGCTCCATCCACTGCATCAACTCCTGGACCACAACATTTTCATTTTTTTCAAAAGAATTCAAAATGAAATTTTATGTTGGAGCTATACTTGATGCATCCTTCTATTAAGTGAAATTCTGTGCCCACCTATATGTGATACATTTTTTTTTTATAAAAAGATCATTACCATCTCTACAACACTGGTATCTAGCCTACATCTAAGTTTTTTCTTTAGTTTCTTCACCACATAACACAACTTTCATTAACAATCTGAACAGATTAGCTATTACTGAAACTGGCCGTTTCTAAACTTAAATTGAGGCAAATCCTTAATGCTATAACACTGCTGTGAGAAAAATTCTATTTGGGGGTGGGGTAGATAGCATAATAGTTATGCAAAGAGACTCATGCTTGAGGGTCCAAAGTCCCAGGTTAATACTCCGTACAACCATAAGCCAGAGCTGAGCAGTGCTCTGGGGAAAAAAAGAGAGAAAGAAAGAAATTAGATTTAATAGACACAGAATATCTAATTTTTAAATTAGTTGCCTCTAAATGATACAAATATTCCCTTAAAATACCACTTTCTTGTGAAGGGAACAATAATCATATTATTTTTTAAGTTGAGTCATCAATTAGAAGGCTATTTAAATCATGGACTAAAATGGTACTTTCATTTTCCCCCTCTTGTCCACATCCATCCTCATCCACACACACGTCTGGGGACTACTACTGTATCCATAGGCATGCTTTTGTTATCTTACTTATTTTTATGTGTTTTATTTATTTTTTTTAATATTTATTTATTTATTTTTCCTTTTGTTGCCCCTGTTGTTTTTTATTGTTGTTGCAGTTATTACTGCTGTTGTTGATGTTGTCATTGTTGGGTAGGACAGAGAGAAATGGAGAGATGGGGAAGACAGAGAGAGGGAGAGAAAGCAGACCTGCTTTACTGCTTGTGAAGCAACTCCCCTGCAGGTAGGGAGCCAGAGGCTTGAACCAAGATCCTTATGT
Organism: Erinaceus europaeus; assembly: GCF_950295315.1. Taxonomy (NCBI): domain Eukaryota; kingdom Metazoa; phylum Chordata; class Mammalia; order Eulipotyphla; family Erinaceidae; genus Erinaceus; species Erinaceus europaeus. Next base: position 38,413,896 of record NC_080173.1, on the reverse strand, counting down.
CGGTCCTTGTGTGTTTTTTTTTTTTTTTTTGGTTTTTTGTTTTTAAACCAAATCACTGCCCAGTTCATGGCAGTGGAGAAACTAGGGACTTCAGAGACTCAGGCATGAAAGTCTTTTGTATAACCATTATGCTATCTCTCCCACCCTTGTCTTTTTAGATCCTGTATAAAAGAGACACAGACCAAACTGTATTTTTCTTTCTCTGGCTCATGTCACTTAGTATGACTTACTTCACTGAGCAAAATATCCTCAGAGTTCATCAATGCTGTCACAAATGGTGAAGTTTTGTTTTTTTATGACTGAATGATATCCCTGTGCATATCACAGTTTGCTTATTCACTGATCCATGAACACTTAGGCTGTTCCCATATCCTGACAAGTAATAATGCTGCAATCCACATGGAGACGCATGTATCCTTTTGAGTCAGTGTTTTATTTTCTTTGGATAAATAATCAGAAGTGGAATTGCTGGATTATATAACAGTCCTATTTTTAACTATTTTTCCAGGAACTTCCATACTGTTTTCCATATCTGCACCAACTTACATTCCTGTTAACCGTGTAAAAGGGTTCCCTTTTATCCACATTTTTGTTAACAATGATTAATTTCTAACAGGTGTCAGCTGAAAGTTCACTATGGTTTTAATTTGCATTTCCCTAATGATGTTAAACATCTTTTCATGTACCTGATGCTTGTCTGTATGTCTTTGGAAAAATCTCTAATCAGACTCTTTCCTTTTCTTAATGAATATGTATGTTTTATTTGTTTATTTATTTATTTATTTATTTATGATAAAGACAGAAATAAGTTGAGGGGATGAGGAAGAGGGACCTGCAGCACTGTTTCACTGCTTGTGAAGCTTCCCCCCTGGAGGTGGAGGCTGGAGAGCTTAAACATAGGGCTTTGCACAGTGTAATGTATGCTCTCTACCAGTGCACTACCATCTGGCCCCTCTCTACCCTTTTTTTAAATTGGACTATTTGATTTTCCACTACTGATTTTTTTTTTTTTGCCTCCAGGGTTATTACTGAGGCTTGGTGCCAGCACTACGAATTCACTACTCCCGGAGGCCATTTTCCCCATTTTACTGGATAGGACAAAGAGAAATTGAGAGAGGAGGGGAAGGTAGAAAGGGGTAGAGAAAGACAAGCACCTGCAGACCTACTTCTCCGCTTACAAAGTGACACACACACACACACACACACACACACACACACCCCACAGGTGGAGAACCGGGGACTAGAACCGGAATCCTTGCACAGGTCTTTATGCATGGTACTATGTGGGCTTAACCTGGTGCACTACTGCCCGGCCCCCTACACTACTGAATTTTTTACTACTGACTTGCACTTTGGATATTAAACCCTTACTAGATATATATATAATTCATTCTTCTGAAAACATTACAATAATCCCTATTGTATTGGGTTGTCAGAAAAGTCATTTTTCTTTGCAAAAATGCATCATTACTTTTCTGACAACCAAATATATTTTTCATATATTATTGCGAATTCATGTGTTCATTATGAAATACCAAAAGTATGCCTATATTAAACTCAAAATGGGTAAGCTCAAAGGGTCACAGGTGTGATTTAACTAAATTCATGTATATTCAGAAATGATGAAACAGAAGCTAAGGAATCAACCTTCAGCTTAAAAGTAACAAACAGGCAGCCTGGAAGCTGGTACAGCAAATAAAATGTTGAACTTTCAAGCATAAGGTCCTGAGTTTGAGTGATGCTCTGGTTCCCTCTCATTCCTAAATATACATAATAACAAACAGAACACTGTAAGTAGTGGAGTGGTTCTCTGCTCACTCTGTCTTCCACAGGCAATGTTTTAAAAAATAATAAACATTTTCCATCATTCTTGCTGTGTGTTTTTATAGTTGTACTCCTACTTTTCTTTTTTTTTTAAGTTTATTAAAACTTTTTTCCTTTTGTTGTCCTTGTTTTAGTTATTGTTGTTACTGTTGTTGTTACTGCTGTCATTGTTGTTGGACAGGACAGAGAGAAATTGAGAGAGATGGGGAAGACAGAGAAAGAGAGACAAAGACACCTGCAGACCTGCTTCACCGCCTGTGAAAGAAGCGAACCCCCTGCAGGTGAGGAGCCGGGTGCTTGAACCGGGATCCTGATGCCGGTCCTTGCACTTCGTGTCATGTGCACTTAACCCGCTGCACCACCGCCCAGCTGCCATACTCCTACTTTTCTTTGGTTGGCTTCTTTGATGAAAGCTTCTTTTCAAAAGAAATTCCTTAATTTTACCATTCACAAACAGACAGGACACAGTTAACAAGAGACCCAGCAACCCCACTCTTGGGTACATATACAAGGTAAAGTAAGGGCTGGGGAGACAGCATAATGGTAATGCAAAAAGTCTTTCATATCTGAGGCACCAGAGGTCCCACGTTCAATCCCCAGCACCAACATAAGCCAGAGCTGAGCAGTGCTCTGGTAAAAAAAAAAAATAATAATAATAATAATAAAATTTAGGTACTCATATAGAAAATTAATAAACAAATTGTCAAAGCAGAATTATTGACAACAACCAAAGTATAGAAACACTCCAAATGGTCACCTACTCATGAATGGATAAAAAGAACTGTATGGCAGGGCAGGGGGGGACAGCACAATAATTATTCAAAAAGACTTTTATGTCTGAGGTTCTGGTGTCTCTGGCTTAATCCGTAACACCAGAACTGTGTTAATGATCTGGAGAGACAAAAAGAAACCTGTATTGTATGTGTGGTGTGGTGTGGTGTGGTGTGGTGTGGTGTGGTGTGGTACGGTATTCAGTTAAAAAAAATGGTGGGGGTAGATAGCATAATGGTTATGCAAATAAGACTCTCATGCTTGAGGTTCCAAAGTCCCAGGTTCAATCCCCCACACCACCATGAACCTGAGCTGAACAGTGCTCTGGCTTAAAAAAAAAAAAAAAAAAAAAATGAATAAAGTACTAATACTACTACAACACAGGCAACCCTAGAAAATGATGACCAACTCATATATTATATGATCCCACTTATAAGACATGTTTGGGGCAGTGATAGCATAATGGTTATACAAAGACAGTCTCATGCCTGAGGCTTCAAAGTCCCAGGTTCAATCCTTGGCACCACAATAAACCACAGCTGAGCAGTGCTCTGGTTAAAAAAAATAAAAACAAGCAAATAAATAAAAAGAGCAAGGAGCCTATCAAGAAAAACAAAATATATCAGTGATTGCTAAAGAAGAGAGAAATTGAGATTCACTGCTATTAGGTAAGGGATTTGTTTTGGGCAAGAGAAAGATTCTGGATTTAAGATGACAGTGATAGTTTCACAACACAGTGAACAGCCAGATATTACATACTTTAAAATGGTAAAATCCACTGAAATAAAACAAAAGTAAAATAGCCACAAGTGAAAGACAGATGAAAGCTAAAGAGAACTGAGGAATTCTCTCAATATTAACCAAGTAAAGTATCGAAGAAAAGTTAAAAGTGGAAAAATAAACAAGCTCCAACCTCCATATCCACAAGTTCGAGGCAATATTCTAAGAAATAATAAAACAGCATTTCTCAAAACAAAGAAAGGATATAGTATTCATCCCACCCACAGGGAGGAGGTTCACAAGCAATGGAGCACTACAGGTATCTTTCTACCCCCTCCATCTCCCAACCTCTGCCCTTTCATTTTCTCTCTGTTTTATCAAATAAAAACAAGGGAAAAAAAATCACAGTTTTAAAAGGCCAAGAAAAGAGCAACCCAAAAGTGGTGCACAGGACAAGGCATTGCATTTGTAAGCATGATGTCCCAAGTCTAATGACCAATGTGCCAGAGTGATGCTGTGGTTCTCTCCCTCTCCCTTCTGTTCTCCCTTTCATGTTAATAAATAACACACAAGAAATTTTTAGAACCAGAAAAATAGCACATTTGGCTAGTATATCTATTTTGCCATGCGTGCAACCCAGGCTCGGGCCCAACCTCTACCACATTTGAAGAAGCTCCAGTACTGTATCTTCCCTCCGCCACCAACTTGTTACACCCAACCCGTGTGCGTGCGTGTCTCTCTCTCTCTCTCTGGCTGTCTGAAGTCAGCCCAGAGTAATGAAGCCCCAGGAACTGTAGACAAAAATATGTATGTACATAAATAAATATACTACAGTATAGTGAAGATCACAGAAAGGGCAATAATAGTGAATAAGAGAAAACACATAACAAATAACACATTCCAAATTTAGAGGAAATTAATTTTGAATCTACAAATTCAGTAACCATCATTCAAGTTTGTTTGTTTTTTCTCCTCCAGGGTTACTGGTGGAGCTCGGTGCCTGCACCATGAATCCACTGCTCCTGGAGGCTATTTTTCCCCCTTTATTGCCCTTGTTTTATTGTTGTAGTTATTATTATTGTTATTATTGATGTCACTGTTGTTGATACAAGAGAAATCAAAAGAGGAGGGGACCCCCTTCAGGTGGGGAGCCAGGAGCTCCAACCTGGGTCACTACGCCCATCCTTGCATTTTGTGCCATGTGCACTTAACCCACTGCACTACCGCCCAACCCCCCCCCCCATCATTCAAGTTTTAGGATTACAAACGTTCCAGAATTCATGAACTCAAAAAATTCAATAATTACAGACTAAGTCTGCAAGAATTGCTAACGACTGTACCCTGCTAGGCAAATTAAGACAAAATAGTAAAGTTAGACAACAATGTGCATCACTCTCAAGCTACAAGTAGACTGGACCAGCCAGAATGACATTCCCTCAGTGCCAGTTCAAAACAAAAAGACAAACTCAAGGAATCATTCTCAGATACTGGACAATAGGCATCACAGGAGTTGATCTCTGGAAGAAATAAAACAAATGAAGAGATTCTTTACCCTCCCACACCTTCTGCCTGGAGGCAATTAAAAGACAAAAAAAAAAAAAACCACAGTCAGGAGGTAGGCAGTAACATAGCAGGATTAAGCACATGTGGCAAAGTGCAATGGCCCTCGTAAGGATCCTGGTTCAAGCCCTGGCTCCCCAACTGCTAGGAAGTCCCTTCACAGGCAGTGAAGCAGGTCTCAGGTGTCTTTGTCTCCTCCTCTCTGTCTTCCCCTTCTCTCTCCATTTCTCTCTGTCCTATCCAACAACAATGGCATCAATAACAATAATAATGACAACAATAAAACAACAAGGGCAACAAAAGGAAATAAATATTTAAAAAATATATTTAAAAAAAAAAAAATCACAGTCCAGGGAAAGAAGCCAAAGAAGGCTACTATCACTGTATTTACTGAAAAAGCAACCATAAATAGCCAGATGGATAGTACTTCTAGAGAAAAACTCCAAAGAGGAGAAAGACAGTAATTTTCTGAAATCAGAATAGAGATTCCCTTGAGTCTGGCTTAATTTTAATCTATAAGTTCACAGACCAAAGAGTATATCCCCAGTCATTAAAGGCTGGACTGAAAACAACTTCTGGTCATGGAACATGTAGGAGGAACTGTAAAAAGAAACAATTCAGTGGTCCAGAAGGTGGTGCAGTGGATAAAGCACTGGATTCTCAACCATCAGGTCCCAAGTTAAATTCCTGGCAGCACATGTATGAGAATGATGTCTGGTTCTTTCTCTATCTGCCTATCTTTCTCATGAATAAATAAATTCTTTAAAAAATAAAAAAATAAAAAGAAGCAATTTAAAGAGGGCACATACAGTCAGAACTCATTCAGATTTCCTTCAGCCAGAACCATCACTGAAAACACAAGATATTCAGAATATACTCAAGTAAAGCAAAGTTTAGATATAGTAGAAGATAAATTAGGAGGCCAGGCAGTGGTGCACCTGGTTAAGCGCACCCACTACAGTGTGCAAAGACCCGGGTTGAAGCCCCTGGTCCCCACCTACAGGGAGAAAGGTTCATCAGTGGTGAATCAGGGCTGCAGGTGTCTCTATCCCTTTCTAGCTCTCCCTGCCTTCAATTTTTCTGTCTCTATCCAATAACAAATAAATTTTTTTAAAATTTTAAAAGATAAATTTGAACCAGAATATAGACAATGAGGGGGTCAGGCTGTAGCACAGTGAGTTAAGAGCACATGGTGTGAAACAAGAACTGGTGTAAGGATCCTGGTTGGAGCCCCGGGCTCCCCACCTGCAGGGGAGTCACAAACGGTGAAGCAGGTCTACAGGTGTCTATCTTTCTCTCCCAGTCTCTGTTTTCCCCTCCTTTCTCCATTTCTCTCTGTCCTATCCGGTAACAACAACATCAATAACAACAATAATAATCACCACAACAATGATAAAAACAAGGGCAAAAAAAAAAGAAATATTTTAAAATATATTATTTATTTATTGCATAGAGACAAAGAGAAACTGAGAGGGGAAAGGTGAGGTGAGACAGAGAGAACACCTGTAGAACTGCTTCACCACTCATAAAGCTTCACCACTCATAAAGCTTCCCCACTCTCCCACCCCTGCAGGTGGGGATGTTGGCTTGAACCTTGGTCCTTGCACACGGTAACATGTATGCTCTACTAGCTACGCCACCACCCAGAGCCTACTCTAAGAGATTTTAAATAACCCTCAAAAGTTACTTAATTGCCTACCAGAAGAAATCCAGCTCTCTCTAAAGGGGGGGGGGGGGGAATCAGGGTAGGGGAAGACACCATAATGGTTATGCAAAGAACTTTCATACCTGAGGCACCAAAGGTCCCAGGTTCACTTCCCCCATACTGCCATAAACCAGAGCTGACCTGTGCTTTGATAAAAATATATACACCATATAGGGGCTGGGTAGTGGCACAGCTGGTTGAATGCACATATTATAGTGCGCAAGAACCTGGGTTCGAGCCCCCACCTGCAGGGGGGAAAGCTTTGTGAGTGGTGAAGCTGTGCTACAGGTCTCTCTGTCTCCCTCTCTACCTCCCTCTACCCCTCTTGACTTCTGGCTGTCTCTAATAAATAAAGATGATAAAAATATTTAATATACATATATATCTTAAAAATCAGCACTAAATTTGTAAAAGTTCACCATGTTAATATGTCAACCAAAAATTTAAAAAACTCAATGTCTTCAATGTCTGCAATGAATGCACTTGGATAGTGTACAGTGATGTCTTTCCCCTGCCCATTTTTCTTAAAAAAAAAATATATATATATATATATACACATATATAAACTACTTTTTTTCTCCTTTATTCTTCTTTATGATTATTTTTTTCTTTATTTGTCAATAAGAGCCAAGAGAGGAAGAGAGAACTACAGCATCCCTCTGACATGCAAAACCAGGTATCCGACTCAAACTCTCATGCTCTGGAGTCCAACTTTATCACTGTGCCACCACCCTAACTAATAACTTTCTTTCCTTCTGAAAAAAATCAAGCTGATGCAGTAAAGCTCCATGACAAAAACAACTCTACAAAAACACAGTGGAGAAAAATTGTTAAAGACCAAAATAAATGGCAAGATATAACAGATTCATGCAGCACAAGACTTAAAATTATCAATTCTCTCCCAAATTAATCTCTAGATTCAAGAGAATCCCAATTAAAATCCCAGCAAGTTTTTTTGTAGAAGTTGACAAAGTGATTAAAAAATATATACAAAAAGCTATCTAGAATATTAGAAAGCTGTGGATGGGTGTAGATAGTATAATGGTTATGCAAAGAGACTCTAAGGCTCCAAAGACCCAGGTTCAATCCCCACCATAATCCCCATCAATCTGGCACCACCATAAGCCAGAGCTGATCAGTGCTCTGGTAAAAAAAGAAAGCTGTGTGCTAGTTTGCTTGTTTCCTTTTTACTAAATATGAAATGTTTGGACCAGATGGTATCACTTCTATATAGCAAAGCAGGTCTGCAGGCCTCTCTCTCTCTCCCTTTTTTTATTTACTTTTTTTTTTTTTTTTTTTTACAGAATTTAGGACAGTCATTTTAATTCTAGACTTATGGGGGGGGGAGCACCACTGTATTCTTGTGTATGAATACCAGTTCTGTAATTTTTTTTTAATTCCTTTTTTTTTTAATTGGGGAATTAATGTTTCACATTCAACAGTAAGACAATAGTTTGTACATGCATAACATTCCCCAGTTTCCCATATAACAATACAACCCCCACTAGGCCCTCTGAATCCTTCTTGGACCTGTATTCTCCCCACCCGCCCACCCCAGAGTCTTCAGGTGGGGAGCCGGGGAATCAAACCAGGACCCTTGAGCAGGTCTTTGCATCTTGTACTATGTGTGCTTAACCTGGTGTGCCACGACCTGGCCCTCCTAGGATATACTTTAAGATGGTTTAGTTGAGAGACAAATTTGTCCAATGTAAATCTGCTTGTTTCACAGTGATGTTTAAAATTACGAATTTTAGTGTGTTCATAATGTAAATATTTAGATGCAGATATTACAAATGTAAATGAAGCAAGTATTTTGCTCCTTGGGGAAAAAAAAAGAAAGCTGTAATAACTGAGGCAGCCTAAAGTAGTTCATTAAAGTCTTAAACACTGTTTACATAGAAAACCACATGTATATAAAGTAATAACAGAGAAAATTCAACAATGAAATGTCATGGCAAGAAATAAACTCATATATATATATATATATATATATATATATATATATATATATATATGACATTACATGGAAAACATTGGAGAAAATATTAATGACAAGTTTTTTGGCAAAATATAATACAGGATTTTTTGGCAAAAGTTTTAAAATGTGATGCAGGAGGCAGGAAGTATAAATTACAGAAACTTGTAAATTAGACTCAACAAAAACTAAAAAGGAATCCACAGCACCATCCAGTAATGCTCAAGTACTCAAGTAAGAAACATAGGAGGAGGGAGTCGGTGGCGCAGCGGGTCAAGCGCAGGTGGCCAAAGCACAAGGACCAGCGTAAGGATCCCAGTTTAAGCCCCCAGCTCCCCACCTGCAGGGGAGTCGCTTCACAAACGGTGAAGCAGGTCTGCAGGTGTCTGTCTTTCTCTCTCCCCCCCATCTTCTCTTCCTCTCTCCATTTCTCTCTGTTCTATCCAACAACAACATCAATAACCACAACAATGTTAAACAACATGGGCAACAAAAAAGGGTAAATATTTTTTTTTTAAATCTTTAAAAAAAAAAAAAAAGAAGAAAGAAAGAAACATAGGAGGAAGAGAAAGAGCCAGACATCAGTCTGGTACATGTGCTGCCAGAGACTGAACTCAGGACCTCATGCTTGAGAGTCCAATGATTTATCTACTGTGCCACTTCTCCGACCACATAAATCTGTGTTCTTTCTCTCTGAATGATCATTTCATGCCATCTCTTTTTTTCTTCAAACCTCTTGTGCAGGGGCCGGGTAGTGGCGCACCTGGTTGAGCGCACATATCACAATGCACAAGGACCCGGGTTCGAGCCCCCAGTCCCCACCTGTACGGGGAAAGCTTTGCAAGTGTTGAAGCAGTGCTACAGGTGTCTCTCTGTCTCTCTCCCTATCACCCCTTTCCACTTGATTTCTAGCTGTCTCTATCCAGTAAATAAAGATTAAAAAAAAATTTTTAAAAAAACCTCTTATGAAATTGATCTGCCCTGAATTGATCATTTCTTTATTATTATGGTAAACCAGTCATACAAACTCTTACTGTCTTGTCAACAAATCTTGCAGGAAGGCAGAAGCCTGACCCTGGTCATTACTCACGAGGCCAGGGCAACAGAGAAGCTGTAACACACTAGCCTGGCAGGCCTGAGGTTCCAGGTTCAATTGTCAGCACCACTGTTTGCCAAAGTTCTGCCCTCCCCCCATGAAAATGAATTCATTACATTTGTTTAAAAGAAAGAGGCCAACTTATTTGACCACATGGATACTCAACCAGAACCTGGAGCACAGGTTTTTAGAAAGAGACTCTAAATAATGGTTACTTTTCTATTAATGACTCCTACAGTCAATTACATTTGGTTTCACTAATGAATTAATTAAATAGGAAAAAGGCAAAGAGAAACACAAAATATGCAGTTTACACATTCCTTACCTGCTGGTGACGGGTGCTGGGAAAAGTATACTGAACGGAGTGGGCAGGATAACGACTTTGTTCTGTGCTGAATGCTCCTTGGTTGGGGGGGTAACCTGAACTTGACATTATCAGTAAAGAAGTCCTCACCAGGATGTGAGATCAAGTCCAACAAACAATCATGTTTCTAAGAAACCACCTAAACAGGATGGGAAAAAATAGAATCGGTAAGAACTAAAGCGCCAGGTGTACTTCTAATAAATTATAACTACAGCAGCATAAATTAAACCACAATTACCAGTAAAAGCTTTTTCTTATGTAACTTATTTAATAGGAGTTACTAAGAGTGAGAAAAGCATTAATGGGTCTTTTCCTTTACACTGAAGGGAAAAAAAAAGGTTCTGTATTTTATCATAAATAGCACCAGTAGTTATATAAAGTAAAAACAAGTATACCCAGGAGTCGAGCAGTAACACAGTGAGTTAAGCACACGTGGTGCAAAGCACAACTAGAATAATGATCCTGGTTGGAGCTCCCAGCTCCCCAAATCTGCAGGGGAGTCCCTTCACAGGCAGTAAAGCAGGTTTGCAGGCGTCTATCTTTCTCCCCCCTCTCTGCATTTCTCTCTGTCCTATCCAACAATGATGACATCAATAACAACAACAATAACTACAAGAACAATGAAAAACCACAAGGGCAACAAAAGGGAAAATTAAAAAAAAAAAGTATACCCACATTAAGTCACAGAGCTTTCAGGAAAGACCTGATGGGTCTAACTAAATTAAAAGAGTAGCATTTAGGTACTCTGCCACCCATACCCCTTAGCAGAGTGACTCCTCCCTTGAACTGGCAAAGAGGTTGTGTGTGTGTGGTGTGTGTGTGTGTGTCTGTGTGTTAGGGTGAAAGAATTTTTAATTTCAAATGCCTGCCTTCTAACCATCTGACAAACAAATACATATTACAAAAACAAAGATCCATGATGGCAAATTTGAAGGTTGTGAGGGGGAAAAAAAAACACAAACTGTTAAAGGCATCAAAAGGGCTGAGAGAGAGAGTTGACTGGGAAGGGTACATGCTTTGCTATATACAGAGTCTAGGTTTGAGCCCCAGCACCACATGGGAGGAACTATGACAGCAGAAATAGCTCTGGTGTCTCTCTCTCTCTCTCTCACTCTCTGTGTGTTTGTGTTTCCCTCTGCCTGTGGACATCCTCTCTCTCCACTTATATATGTTCTATTCTGAATGAAAATATGGCACAGCAGTGAAATGGCATATGTGTGAGGCCATGGCTATGCATAAAAATAACTAAGATCATTCAACATATCATGCGAGGCTTCTATGAACAACTATATGCCACCAAGTTAGAGAACCTGGAAGAAATGAATGATTTCCTAGATACCTACCAACTTCCAAAACTAAGTAAAGAGGAAGTGGATAACATGAACAGGCCCATCACAGCTAATGAAATTGAAACAGTTATCAAAAATCTTCCCAAAAATAAAAGTCCTGGACCAGATGGTTTTACAAATGAATTCTACAAAACTTTCAAAGAAGAACTAATACGTCTACTTTTAAAAGTCTTCCAGAAGATTGAAGACACTGGAATACTCCCTGCCAGCTTCTATGAAGCCAACATCACCCTGATACCAAAAGCAGACAGGGACACAACCAAAAAAGAAAACTACAGACCAATATCTCTGATGAACATAGATGCGAAAATATTGAACAAAATTCTAGCCAACCGGATACAGCAGTATATCAAAAAGATTGTTCATCATGACCAAGTGGGGTTTATCCCAGGCATGCAAGGTTGGTTTAATATACGTAAATCAATCAATGTGATCCACCACATCAACAAAAGCAAGACCAAAAACCACATGGTCATATCAATAGATGCAGAGAAAGCCTTTGACAAAATACAACATCCCTTTATGATCAAAACACTACAAAAAATAGGAATAGATGGAAAATTCCTGAAGATAGTGGAGCCTATATATAGCAAACCTACAGCCAACATCATACTCAATGGTGAAAAACTGGAAGCATTTCCCCTCAGATCAGGTACTAGACAGGGCTGCCCACTATCACCATTACTATTCAACATAGTGTTGGAAGTTCTTGCCATAGCAATCAGGCAGGAGCAAGGAATTAAAGGAATACAGATTGGAAGAGAAGAAGTCAAACTCTCCTTATTTGCAGATGACATGATAGTATACATGGAAAAACCTAACGAATCTAGCAAGAAGCTTTTGGAAATCATCAGGCAATACAGTAATGTATCAGGCTATAAAATTAACATTCAAAAGTCAGTGGCATTCCTCTATGCAAACACTAAGTTAGAAGAAATTGAAATCCAGAAGTCAGTTCCTTTTTCTATAGCAACAAAAACAATAAAATATCTAGGAATAAACCTAACCAAAGAAGTGAAAGACTTGTATACTGAAAATTATGAGTCACTACTCAAATAAATTGAAAAAGACACAAAGAAGTGGAAAGATATTCCATGCTCATGGGTTGGAAGAATTAACATCATCAAAATGAATATATTACCCAGAGCCATCTACCAATTTAATGCTATCCCCATCAAGATCCCAAGCACATTTTTTAGGAGAATAGAACAAATGCTACAAATGTTTATCTGGAACCAGAAAAGACCTAGAATTGCCAAAACAATCTTGAGAAGAAAGAACAGAACCGGAGGCATCACACTGCCAGATCTCAAACTATATTATAGGGCCATTGTCATCAAAACTGCTTGGTACTGGAACATGAACAGACACACTGACCAGTGGAATAGAATTGAGAGCCCAGAAATGAGGCCCCACACCTATGGACATCTAATCTTTGACAAAGGGGCCCAGACTATTCAATGGGGAAAGCAGAGTCTCTTCAACAAATGGTGTTGGAAACAATGGGTTGAAACATGCAGAAGAATGAAGCTAAATCACTGTATTTCACCAAATACAAAAGTAAATTCCAAGTGGATCAAGGACTTGGATGTTAGACCAGAAACTATCAGATACTTAGAGGAAAATATTGGAAGAACTTTTTTCCGCATAAATTTTAAAGACATTTTCAATGAAACGAATCCAATTACAAGGAAGACTAAGGCAAGTATAAACCTATGGGACTACATCAAATTAAAAAGCTTCTTCACAGCAAAAGAAACAACTACCCAAACCAAGAGACCCCTCACAGAATGGGAGAAGATCTTTACATGCCATACATCAGACAAGAGTTTAATAACCAACATATATAAAGAGCTTGCCAGACTCAACAACAAGACAACAAATAACCCCATCCAAAAATGGGGGGAGGACTTGGACAGAATATTCACCACAGAAGAGATCCACAATGCTGAGAAACACATGAAAAAATGCTCCAAGTCTCTGATTGTCAGAGAAATGCAAATCAAGACAACAATGAGATATCACTTCACTCCTGTGAGAATGTCATACATCAGAAAAGGTAACAGCAGCAAATGCTGGAGAGGGTGTGGGGTCAAAGGAACCCTCCTGCACTGCTGGTGGGAATGTCAATTGGTCCAACCTCTGTGGAGAACAGTCTGGAGAACTCTCAGAAGGCTAGAAATGGACCTACCCTATGACCCTGCAATTCCCCTCCTGGGGATATATCCTAAGGAACCCAACACATCCATCCAAAAAGATCTGTGTACACATATGTTCTTGGCAGCACAATTTGTAATAGCCAAAACCTGGAAGCAACCCAGGTGTCCAACAACAGATGAGTGGCTGAGCAAGTTGTGGTATATATACACAATGGAATACTACTCAGCTGTAAAAAATGGTGACTTCACCGTTTTCAGCCGATCTTGGATGGACCTTGAAAAAATCATGTTGCGTGAAATAAGTCAGAAACAGAAGGATGAATATGGGATGATCTCACTCTCAGGCAGAAGTTGAAAAACAAGATTAGAAAAGAAAACACAAGTAGAACCTGAAATGGAATTGGCGTATTGCACCAAAGTAAAAGACTCTGGGGTGGGTGGGTGGGTGGGGAGAATACAGGTCCATGTAAGATGATGAATGACATAGTGGGGGTTGTATTGTTAAATGGGAATCTGGGGAATGTTATGCATGTACAAACTATTGTATTTACTGTTGAATGTAAATCATTAATTCCCCAATAAGGAAATAAAAAAATAAAATAAAATAAAAATAAAAATAATAAAAAAATTATATATATTGATTTAACATAGTTCAAATACTTCAGCTACTTTTCCACCAAACCTGAGCATAGGCCCTACTTCACTTTTCTCTGCCTTCTCTTTGTTATGACCAAGGCTTAAAGGGGTCTGCTGCACTGAACTTTCACTTTATCACTTTTTCCTGTGACAGATTTGGCATCCTCTAGGGTACTTCTGAGCAGAAAGTCCTGGACTGCCTCATTTTTTCAAGGCATGTTTAAAGACAAACAGGACAGCATGCAGCTGGCATACTGAGTGAGGAGAAAGGAAGATAGAAAAGCAGGAAATAGTTTCTTTTTTTAAAAAAAAATACTTTATTTATTCCCTTTTGTTACCCTTGTTGCTTTAGTGTTATAGTTATTATTGTTGTTGTTATTGATGTCATTGTTGTTGGATAGGACAGAGAGAAATGGAGAGAGGAGGGAAAGACAAGAGAGGAGGAAAGATAGACAGACACCTGCGGACCTGCTTCACCGCCTCTGAAGCAACTCCCCTTCAGGTGGGGAGCCAGGGGCTCGAACCAGGATCCTTACGCCAGTCCTTGCACTTTACTAATGCCTGACTCCCAGGAAACAGTTTGTTTATAAACTAATTCTGCCCTCTAATGATGGCCTAAGAAGGAATTGAGAATGGGAAAGCATTTATGAAAGAGCAGAGTAAACCTCACGGATCTGTGAAAATCAGAATGAGAAAGCTGTTATATGCCACCACATACTTTTTTTTAGAAAAAATAATTTTAATTTTACTTATTATTGGATAGAGACTCAGAGAAATCGAGAGGAGAGGGGGCAACAGAGAGGGAAAGAGATAGAAAGACACTTATAGCCCTGCTTCATCACTAGTGAAGATTTCCCCCTGCAGATGGGGACCAAGGGCTTAAACCCAGCCCTTGCACACTGCAGTGTGTACACTTAACCAGGTGCACCACCACCTGCCCTCGCCACCACATACTTGTTAACAACTCACCCACATCTAGAAACATTTTTTTGGCAAGACTGGTTGGTAATATTAAAAATGTGAAAAAATTAGGGGGCGAGGTGGTGGCAGACCTGGTAGAGCATACATTTGCAAGAACCACAGTGGGGGGGGGTTAGTAACATTGAAGCAGTGCTGGAAGTCTACATCTCTCTCTCTCTCCCCTTCCCTCTCAATTTCTCTCTGTCCTATCAAATAAAAAAAAGTAAAAGAAATGGCCACTGAAGTGGTGGATTCCTCGTGTAGGCATTCAGCTCCAGCAATAACTCTGATGGTAGAAAAAAAATGCAAATTGTATATTAGAAAAGAAAATATCGACATCTGATAGCTGCATAACACAAAGAATCGCTAGTTCCCAAATGACCAAAGCATAATGTTGCAAAATTGTATATAAAAGAATGTTTACGGGACAAGACAACTGTTTCCTTTACATGAATGTAAAAAGTTCATTGATATTTCAGATTCTACATAGCAACTTACCTCTAAAAAATTATCACTTGAATAAGTGGGATGTGTTATCAAAGAAACTACATAATTAAAAAAAAAAGACATAGCATAATTATCTTTGAATTAAAAAAAAAAAGACTACTGAGACCACACCGTGGTGCACTGGGCTTAGCATATATGTTACAGAGCACAAAGACCCTGGCTTAAGCCTCCAGTCCCCAGCTGCATGATGAAAAGCTTCACAAGTAGTGAAGCAGCTATCTCTCTTTCTATCTCTCTTTCTCCCCACCCCCACTCTACCTCCTTGTCCTCTCAATCTGTCAGGAAGGAAGGAAGGAAGGAAGGGAGGGAGGGAGGAAGGAAGGAAAGAAGGAAGAGAGGAAAGAAGGAAGGGAGGAAGGATGGGAGGAAGGGAGGAAGGATGGGAGGAGGGAGGGAAAAATAGGCTGCCAGAAGAGGTAAAATCATCATGCAGGCATTGAGTCCTAGCGACAACCCTGGTAGCAATAAAAGTAAAATATAGCAAAGATTATTAAAATGCCTCTTCGTTTTACATATCTGTGTGAGCTTAACTGCTCTTCACAAATTCAACTTCAATAAAAACATCATCTTGCTAGACTGTATAGAAAAACAGCTATAAGGGGGGTCGGGCTGCAGTGCAGCAGGTTAAGTGCACGTGGCGCAAGTGCAACTGCATAAGAATCCTGGTTGGGGCAGGGGTAGATAGCATAATGGTTATGCAAAGAGACTCTCCTGCCTGAGGCTCTGAAATCTCAGGTTCAATCCCCACCACCACCAAAAGCCAGAGCTGAGCAGTGCTCTGTGTGTATTTCTCTCTCTGCATCTCTCTCAAAAATAAACAAAATAAAATAAAATACTTAAAAAAAAGAAAGAAAGAAAGAAAGAAGGAAAGGAAGGAAGGAAGGAAGGAAGGAAGGAAGGAAGGAAGGAAGGAAGAAAGAAAGAAAGAAAGAAAGAAAGAAAGAAAGAAAGAAAGAAAGAAAGAAAGAAAGAAAGAAGGAAAGAATCCTGGTTCGGGAGTGGGGCGGTAGTTAAGCGCACTTGACACAAAGCGCAAGGACCAGCGTAAAGATCCCGGTTCAAGCCCCCGGCTCCCCACCTGCAGGGAACTCACTTTGAAAGTAGTGAAGCAGGTCTGCAGGTGTCTTTCTTTTTCCTTCTCTGTCTTCCCCATCTCTCTCCATTTCTCTGTCCTATCCAACAATGACAACATCAATAATAACAATAATAACTACAACAATAGAAACAACAAAGGCAACAAAAAGGGAATAAATATTTTTTTTAAAAATCCTGGTTCGATCCCTGGCTCCCCACAAGTGGTGAAGCAGGTTTGCAGGTGTCTTTCTCTCCCCCTCTGTCTTCCTATCCTCTCTCGATTTCCCTCTGTCCTATCCATCAACAATGACAGCAGTAACAACAATAAACAACAAGGGCAACAAAAGGGAAAAAACAGCCTCCAGGAAAAGGGAAAAAATAGCCTCCAGGAGCAGTGGATTCCTAGTGCAGGCACGGAGCCCCAGCAATAACCCTGGAGGGAAGAAAAAAAAAAAAAAACCTTGTACAAAAGCAGCTCTAGGAGTCATGTATCTTACCATATGGGGAGGACTAGGTTCAAGCCCCAGCAATGCATGCAGGTGCCATGACAGCCAGAGGAGGCTCCATAAACTGTTGGGTGATTCTATGATATCTCTCCCTCTCCCTCTCTATTTGAAATAAAAAGGGGAGGAGGATGGGGGGGAGAAGTTAACAGCATATGCATGAAGTACCAGTGTGCAAAAGAAAAAATACGTATATACATGCATATTACTAATGTGTTTGGTTTATATAAGTCAATAAATTTCTTTAGAATTTCCTCATTTGGGAGCCAGGAAGATGGCTCAGGGGTACAGTACATGCCTTGCATGTGGGGCTCAGAGTTTAATCTTCAACACTGCAGGAAAAGGGGGGGGGGCACAGTAGGACCAGAGAGATAAAAGAGTGCTAGTATACCAGACTTCTATGTCTGAGACCCCAGAGGTCCCAGGTTCAATCCCTAATACTACCATATGCCAAAGCTGAACAGTGCTCTGGTTTCTCCAGCTCTTTCTCTCATGAAAATAAATCAAGAGAAAGAAAGAAAGAGAAAAAGAAATAAAGGGAAAAAGAAAGAGAAAGGAAGAAAAGAAGAAAGGAAAGCAGGCAGAAAGGAAGAAAGGAAAGAAATGCAAGTAAAACATCACAAAATCATCAGAGAGTCAGGCGGTAGCGCAGTGGGTTAAGTGCATGTGGCGCAAAGCGCAAGGACCAGCGTAAGGATCCTGGTTCAAGCCCCCGGCTCCCCACCTGCAGGGGAGTCGCTTCACAGATGGTGAAGCAGGTCTCCAGGTGTCTTTCTCTCCCCGTCTTCCCCTCCTCTCTCCATTTCTCTCTGTCCTATCCAACAACAATGACATCAATAACAACAACAACAATAACTACAACAATAAAACAAGGGCAAAAAAAGGGAATAAATAAATATTTTTTAAAAATCATCAGAGGGTAGATAGCGTAATGATTATGCAAACAGACTCTCTTGCCTGAGACCCCAAAGTCCCAGGTTCAAGCCCCCCACACCACCATAAGCCAGAGTTGAACAGTGCTCTCGTAAAAATAGATAAATAAATAAACAGATAAATACAGAATTTGATAAAACTTGTGAAAAAAAATCACAAAATCAAGTGGAACTATGGTGTCTCTCATAATATGTAAATGGTAAATATCAGTATAAATTATCTAGATAAGCAAAAGTTCTTTGGAGTACTAAATAATTATTTTTAATATTTATTTGTTTATAACACAAAACTGGAGTACAATCCTGGCACACATGCTTCTGGGGATTCAACTGAGGACCTAATGTTTGCAAGTCCAGTGTTTCATTTACAATAACTTTTAATGTAGGGGTCGGGTGGTAGCACACCTGGTTAAGCACACATGTTACAGTGTGCAAAGGATCTGGGCTCAAGCCTCCAATCCCCACCTGCAGGGGGAAGGCTTTGAGAGTGGTAAAGCAGGGCTACAGGTATCTCTGTCTCTTTATCTCCTCCTCCTCTCAATTTCTGGCTGTCTCTATGCAATAAATCAAGATTAAAAAACACTTACTGTAAACAATGAAGACCAAAAAGTGTAATTAATAACCACCGGCCTAGAGTTAGATCCTTTCAGACTAACTAGCATGTGTGTCCTAGAGAGACCATGTCCATGCACTAGTGTGCACACATATACTTTGCTTTCTAGAGAATCTGCCTCTTAATGCATTGACATCATGTTTATATCAAGTACACTGAAAACTACCTGAGATGAACTAATCAGATTCTTCTCTCCAAATCTGGAAATGAGTGACAGGAAATGAACTCAAAGTGGGCAGAGCAGGTGTCAAGCATGTGACAAGTCATAGGGAAAGAGAGAACAAATGCCAAGCTTGAGACAAACAAGAGGTGACTTTTAAGACCCTGCAGTAGTCACCAAGACATACCTGAGCTACCTTGGCTCCTGACCATGGCCCAGGGCCAGTCCTATAAGAAGCTGCTGTATTTCACTTGTCCTTGAGAACTTACTAAGCTTCCTATATAGGCTTACACTTAGTAGTCCTTCTTTCCTTTGTATATGGAGAGTAGATTTTTAATTCATAGGCCCATAAAAACTCATGGTAAACCCCAAAACAACCATACAAATCTTGGAAATGACCCAAATGCCATGTCTATCAAATAATAAACAATAAAGTATTGATGCATATCACAACTTAGATGAACTCTGAAAACATTATGCTAAGTGAAGCCAGTCCTAAAAATTCACATATTGTGTGATTCTTTTCATATGAAAGTCCAGAAGAGGCAATGATATCTTTTTGCTGGAATACAGCACTAGAGAATTACTGCTACCAATAAGGCATTGGTTTCTTTCCTAAATCCTCCCATTAAAGTTCACATTATAATAATCATCATTTGCTTTTATTCCCTTTTATTTGTCCCCTAAATTGTGACTAAGTCAAGAAAACTAAGGGCATTAATATTCTCAAAGTGATTTCCAGTCTGAGGTCCTTAAAAAGACCAGTTACTATTTACAGCATTTTCAGTGTGCCCAACTGAAATACATATACTAACCAGAGATCAAAAATGATATCCTAAGTATAACTCTAAAAATGCAAAGATGATTGATGTCTCTTGGACTTCTAAAACCCTTTTTTTCCATATATTAAAAACAAAGTACAGGGGGTCGGGCGGTGGCACAGTGGGTTAAGTGCATGTGGCGCAAAGCGCAGGGACCGGCGTAAGGATCCTGGTTCGAGCCCCCGGGAGCTTCCCACCTGCAGGGGAGTCGCTTCACAGGCGGTGAAGCAGGTCTGCAGGTGTCTATCTTTCTCTCCCCTTCTCTGTCTTCCCCTCCTCTCTCCATTTCTCTCTGTCCTATCTAACAACGAATTGTGTCAACAAGGGCAATGATAATAACCACAACGAAGCTACAACAAGGGCAACAAAAAGGGGGAAAAAATGGCCTCCAGGAGCAGCGGATTCATGGTGCAGGCACCTAGCCCAGCAATAACCCTGGAGGAGGAAAAAAAAAAAAAGTACAAAAAGAAATTAAAAAAAAGAAAAGTATGAATGGGGGTAGACAGCATGATAATTCTGCAAAGAGACTCTCATGCCTGAGGCTTCCAAAGTGTGCTAGGTTCAATAGCCCGGATCACCATAAGCCAGAGCTGAGCAGTGCTCTGGTTATTTAAAAAAAAAAAGTACAACAGAGGCCAGGCGGCGGCACACCTGGTTAAGTGTACACATCACAGTGTGCAAAAACTTATGTTAAAGCCCCTTGCCCCCACCTGTAGGAGGAAGCTTCAAGAGTGGTAAAGCAGGGCTGCCAGTGTCTATCTCTTTCCCTATCTCTCCCTCCTCTTCTCAATTCCTCTGTCTCTATCCAATAAAAAAAAAGGAAGAAAAATAAAGTACAATAGCAAAAATTTAAGATCCTATACAATATGTATGATTTCTTCTAAATGATAAATTTTAATATATTTAATTATGGCATTAGATATATTATTATATGCATATAAATATAACATATAAACATGCATAAATATTTCCTAGTGAGAAATTTACTTAAAGTTAAAAGTCTATACAAATGAAGAAAACTATATCTACCATTACTATTTAATAATTCGTTTGACCTGTCTTCACAGGATTTGAAAACCAAAGGCAGAAATACTACATGTTCAACAGAGTAGCACTCCACTATGTACCAACACTGTTGTGAGTTCTCACATAGAATGATGACCAAGATATATCATTCTATGAGAAGAAATGTAGACAATCATGAAAACAACACTTTGCTCTAAGTAAGGCATCAAGATGGGAAAGAGGAGAAATTTCTGATGGAGCAAACACAGAAAGTCAGCCTCAGCTGGGATGACTCAGATGTCCTGATTTCCTTAAACAGACCTAATTTACACCTACTGTCCCAATGCGGTTATTAATTATGCTCCATTTCATTCTCAAATATGGTCCCGATTTGGGTAATAAATTTTATTCTAAAATGACTTTTGATCCAATACACAAAAGATAAGGAGGCAAAAAGATTCTGGATGGGGTCTAATGGCAGTGCACATGGCTGAATGCACATATTACTATGAGGAAGGAACAGAGTTCAAGTGGGGGGGGGCTTCATAAGTAGTAAAACAGAGTTGCAGGTGTCTCTCCAGGGTTATTACAGGCGCTTAGTATCTGCACTATGAATCCACTGCTCCTGGAGGCCTTTTTTTTTTTTTTTGATAGGACAGAGAGAAATTGAAAGGTGAGTGGGGCAAGAGAGAGAAGGAGAGATAGACACCTGCAGACCTGCTTCACTGCTTGCACAATGACCTCCCTGCAGGTGGTGAGCTTGGCCCCCTCTTTCTCCCTCTACCTCTCCTAGCCCTCTCAGTTTCTCCCAGTCCTGACAAATTTAATAAATAAACATATACCTATATGTGTATGTATATTTCAAATATATATGTATATATATTTGAAAAAAATTCAGCATTCTAGACAAGACACATATTCCAGGGAGTAGAACAGAAGCTCTAGGCAAAGGAATAAAGGAAAAAGCAATAGGTAATGTCTAAGAATGGGCCAGGAGTTGCTAAGTGGGACTTTGCTGTGATATGTGTATAAACTGAGAAAACAGCATAATGGTTATGCAAAAATGATGAGGCACTAAAGGTCCCAGCACCAGAGCTGAGCAATGCAATGGTAAGAAAAAATGTGCTCTCTGAATATCAATCCCCTTTCTACCTTTATGTTGTAATTACTTTCTTCCAGAATCCATAACATGTTTCATCATTCTATATCCCTTCTCCTAATTTTAAAAAATATTTATTCCCTTTTGTTGCCCTTGTTGTTTTATTGTTGTAGTTATTATTGTTGTTGTTACTGATGTCGTTGTTGTTGGATAGGACAGAGAGAAATGGAGAGAGGAGGGGAAAAGAACACAGAGAGGGGAGAGAAAGATAGACACTTGCAGACCTGCTTCATCACCCGTGAAGCAACTCCCTAGAAGGTGGTGTGGCGGGGCTCGAACTGGGATCCTTCCGTCGGTTCTTGCACTTTGTGCCACGTTAAGCCGCTGGGCTACCCCCTGACTCTCTCTCCTAATTTTTTAAAATTTATTTTAAATTTATTTATTTATTTATTTATTTTGCCTCCAGGGTTATTGCTGGGGCTCAGTGCCAGCACTACAAATTCTCTGTTCCTGGTGGCCGTCACCCGCCCCCCATTTTATTGGACAGGACATAGAAATTGAGAAGGGGAGGGGGCAACAGAGAGGGAGAAAGATTGCCTGCAGACCTACTTCATCGCTTGCGAAGTGACTCCCCTCTCCCCTGCAGGTGGGGAGCCGGAGGCTTGAACCAGGTAATATTTGCAGGGTCCTTGCACTTCGTGCTATGTATGCTTAACCTGGTGCACTACCACCCAGCCCCCTCCTAAATTTCTTAAATATTTTTTATATTTCTTATATTCTTACATTTATCTCATTAATCACCTAACATTTTTGTAAATATTAATGGGGGTAGACTAATGGTAAAACACATGCTTTGCATTTATTTATCTATATCAATTACAGAAAGAATCAGAGCATCACTCAGGCCTATGCAATGCCAGGAATTGAACTTTCGGTCTCATGTTGAAAGTTCAATGCTTTATCCACTGAGCTACCTCCTAGGCCCTGAGTGATGCTGTGTATTCGATCTCCTGAACCAAAAAAAAAAAAAAAGTGTTAAGACAGGGGTCTATCTGCATATATTCTGTTCATTGATAATCAGCCAACAAAACCTTTATTAAACACAGACTGTCTATACTGCTTTGAAGTGCCATTCTTATTACAACCTAGGGATTTCACTACATAGAAAACCTCACATAAGGTCTGGGTGGTGGTGCACCTAATTGAGCATACACATTACCATGTGCAAGGACCCAGGTCCCTCACCTGCAGCAGGGAGCTTCACAAGTGGTGAACCAAATTGCTCTCTGCCTCTCTATACCCCCTCCCCTCTCAATTTCTATCTGACCTATCAAATAAAGAATTAAAAAAAATTAAAAAGAAAAAAGTGGTTGAGGAGCTAGCATAATGGTTATACAAACAGACTCACATGCCTGAGGCACTGAGGTCCCAGGTTCAGTCCCCTGCACCATCATAAACCAGAGCTGAGCAGTGCTGAAGGGTAAGGGGGAGAAATATCAAACAAAAAGGAAAAAATTGGTTGCCAGGAGCAGTGTATTAGTCTGCAGGCACCAAGCCCCAGTGATAATCCTGGTGGCAAAAAAAAAAAAAAAAAAAAAAAGAAGAAGAAGAAGAAAGAGAAACCTAACATATTTAAGATTAAAAAAAAAAAATAGGAAGGGGTAGGGGTAATGCATAATGGTCCTAGTGCATGATGGTGAGAAAGAACTTAAATGGAGGCTGAGAATGTTTTGTAGACACATATCACAAGGAGATAAGAAATTGTACCCATGTAGGGAGTCGGTGGTAGTGCAGCGGGTTAAGCGCACGTGGTGCAAAGCCAAGGAGCGGCCTAGGGATGCCGGTTAGAGCGCCCGGCTCCCCACCTGCAGAGGAGTCGCTTCACAGGTGATGAGCAGGTCTGCAGATGTCTGTCTTTCTCTCCCCCTCTGTGACTTCCCCTCCTCTCTCTATTTCTCTCTGTTCTATCCAGCAATGACGACATCAATAACAATAATAACTACAACAATAAAAAAACAAGGCCAACAAAAGGGAACAAATAAATAAATATTTTTTTAAAAAAGATAAATTGTACCCATGTAGGGAGTCGGGCGGAAGTGCAGCGGGTTAAGCGCACTTGGCGCAAAGCCCAAGGACCTGCATAAGGATCCCAATCCCAGCCCCACCTGCAGGGGAGTCGCTTCACAAGCAGTGAAGAGGTGTCTTTCTCTCCTCTCGCCATTTCTCTCTGTCCTATCCAACAACGATATCAATAACAACGAAAATAATAACTACAACAACAATAAAAACAAGAACAAGAGAAAATATTTTTAAAAAATTAAAAAAGAAAAAAAAAGAAATTGTACCCATGTGTCAACAATTGTACTGCAGTTCATTAAATCCTTCAATAAAGTGTGTGTGGGGGGGTTTACAAAAGCAGAAATGCTGTTGGCAAAATTGAAGATGACAAACTCTATTTAGTAGAATGGATATATTCATATGATAAAGTACTTACTCTAGAGCAGTTACAATGAGTAACTTTAGAGCTACTTTTTCAAAACATAAACCTCAAAATGGTAGAGCTAAGTAAAACAAGTTACAGAATGATACTGACATGTTAGAAATCCAGAAAGCAATACTATGTTATTTATCCATACACAAAATAAATACATAAGCTATGTAAGATAAACATCTACTCTAGGAAAACAGATACATCTAAGGGAAGAGGTTAAGCAATCTCTCTTTTTCTTGCTCAATAAATAATTTTTCCTCATGGTCCAGGAGGTGGCACAATAGATAAAAGGACTCTCAAGCATGAGGTCCCAAGTTCAATCCCCAGCAGCACACATACCAGAGTGATGTCTGGTTATCATCCTCTCTCTCTGTCTCTCCTTTCTCATTAATAAATCAATAAAGAATAATTTAAAAATAATATTTTTCCTCTTACATAAATGGCAGCATACTTGACACATACTAATCTGTTATCTTGCTTTTAAGCTTTAATAATGTATCTTAAAAATCTTTGTCATGAGAAAAAGATCTTTATCTTTCTCATAAAGAGCTCCATCATTCTTTCCTAGAATATTTCATTACATGGGGCAGAGTAGTGGTGCACTTGGTTAAGTGGGCATATTACCATATACAAGGACCTGGGTTCAAGCCCTGGTCCCATTCTATAGGGGGGAAGCTTCACAAATGGTGAATCAATGCTGAAGCTGTCTCTCTGTGTCTTTCTCTCTCTACCTCCCCCGCCTTCTCAATTTCTCTCTATCAAATAAAATAAAGTTAAAAAAAAAAAAGGAATAGTTCACTACATAGCAACCAAGAATACAACTCAGCAGCAAATTTCTGACATGTATGAGACCTCAGATTCCATCCCAGTATCATATATGAAGAAGTGGTGCCCAGGTGTCTTTCTCATAAGATAAAAATCTTATTTTTTTTAAAGAGACATTTCCCTAGAATGTGTAATAGAAATATCTTGTAGTTTCCCAAAGTAATTCTCATCTGTATCCTTAAGAAATGCTTACTGGCCTATCTTGAGCTCTCCTCCCAACTCAGATACCCACCCCCCAAGTAAACAAAGATATAACTGGAAAGGAGAAGTGAAAGGAAGACCTTGCCTCAGAGTCAGTCAAATGTTTTCCAATAGTGGTATACATGATGAGAAATCTATGTTGTACAGTATTGCAGTGTTTTGTTTTTTAATAACAAATTCAATTCTTGCATCCACTATAACTCAAATATAAATTGAATGATTTAGCTTTCCATTTTGACAGCAATCCTATGATGTGATTTGTAATGGGATTTTAATCAAAGTTCAGTATCTCAAAAGTAGATTTATTTACAGGAGCTATCAGCATGACACAAGAGGCAATACAATATCTGAAAATCAGAGCTTACTGGCTCACAAATTTTATAGGTCAAACCAGTGCTTTTCCCTGGTCACAGAAACTGTTGCCTGGACACCAGTACTACCCTCCTTCCTCAAAACTTATCCATACAGCAACTAGTGCTCAGATGTTATTTAACTTTCCCCAGGCACCTTACATAGAAACCATATGCATAACACATACAAAGGAGAAGTATTCTGATTCAGTGAGGACAAAGAATCCAGAATGCACCTTTGACTTCACCCTCACTCCAGTCTTGGCTCACCATGATATCTCCCTATAAAACACTGAAAACAAACTAAAATAAAATCCCAAAGAAAAGGACGGAGGGAACAGGACACTTTAAGTGGGAGTTTCAAACTTTAAATTAATTGTTAACACCAAGTCATTAACTCTGGGTTACATGCTTGATATAGAAGTGTAAAAGTCAATGAACTGTTTAGGAAATCCAGTCAGTTTTAAGCGTAGCTCTCTTCTATCATAAGCATACACAATAAATAACATTTTAGGATGAGGAGAAAAATCTAATACTAGATATCACTGTTGTGAGCAGAGTACATTTTATCTGAATTTTATTCATAAGTCCAAAATTATATTTTGTAAACAGGAGAAAAAATACAGCAAAATGAAATTAGTCTATTTAATTTCCTTCATGAATCTTTCCATATTAATATAACAAAGACACACACACACACAAAAATTACTAAACAAAAAAATTTCTTCCTTGCTACAAAACTTCAAATAAAACTATTAAAAAAAAATCCAGGTGGTAGAGATAGCATAATGGTTATGCAAGGAGACTCTCATGTCAGAGGTTCTAAAGTCCCAGGTTCAATCCCCTATACCACAAGACAGAGCTAAGTAGTGCTCTGGTAAAAAAAAAAAAAAAATCCAGCCCCTTCTTACCAGGAACTCCCAGCTTTTGGCCTACAATCTTTGCACAACCATAATATAGTTGGCCTTCAAGGTGGCCTAAACTATCTTGGAAACAAACAAACAAACCTAAAAGCACACTTTACTGTGGTGGTGCTGTAGAAAGTTCTGCAGATGAGTAAGAATGAATCCACCAAGGGTCACAAATGAGATGAAACCTACCTACACTTAACCAAAGCAGGAGGGAGAAGAAAAAAAAAAAAGGCCCTACGAAACACATGATTCACTTTTAAATGATCAAATAGAAATTTTTGGTTCAAAACTGTAGGTTAAGGGTGAAGTAGATAACATAATGGTTATGCAAAGAGACTTTCATGCATGAGGCTCTAGAGTCCCAGGTTCAATCCCCCATACCACCATAAGCCAGAGCTGAGCAGTACTTTGGTAAACAATAATAATGTAAAAAAACAACAAGACTGAAGGGGGGGGGAACAACCACAAGACTGTAGCCTAAAGGAAGCATCTCTATGAGACTGCAGATACTGAAATATTAGTTATGGGGGCGGGGCAGTAGCGCAACGGGTTAAGCACATAGTATTTAAGAGTAAGGACCAACTCAAGGATCTGGTTCAAGCCCCAGGCTCCCTACCTGCAGGGAGTTTGCCTTACAAGTGGTGAAGTGTTGGATAGTATGCCAGCTCCCCCTGGCTTCTGCTTAACCATATGCCTATATAGGGATATATTTAATCCCATTCAAAGCTTTGGTCTATTTACATAAATCACTTTTACATTTACATAAAGCACCACACTCCCTCCAGAGCATTGGTGGTTTAGTGGTAGAATTCTCACCTGCTCCACCCCCTCTCCTTGTCACACCCTGATCCTCTCCTTGTCACACCCTGATCTTCCACCAATCACTTTTCGCTCCACCCTCTCTATATCACATCCTGTTTCCACCCTACTTGGAGAGTATAAAAACAGCTGCTCTTCTGATTAAAGACACTTGGAAATTGCTTACTGGCTCTGAGAGTTCTAGAGTGTATCTCCTACGAAGTTAGTGCGGCACGAGTTCCTGATCCCTCTCCCACGCAGCAGCCTAGATCGGCTCCAGTTCAGTTCTCTCCAACCCAGAGAGTGCTAGCTCGGGAAGAAGCACCCTCAGGCTATCCCGGCAGTGAAGCAGGTCCGCAAGTGTCTCTCTCCCTGTCTTTTATATTTATTTATTATTTATTAATTAATTTAATTTTATTTTTGCCTCCAGGGTTATCCCTGGGGCTCAGTGCCTGCACTAGGAATCACTGCTCCTGGCCGCCATTTTTTCCATTGTTGTTATTGTTGGATAGGACAGAAATTGAGAGGAGTAGAGAAGGGGACAGAAAGAAACACCTGCAGGGGGTCGGGCAGTAGCGCAGCAATCTTTGCAAGGACTGGCGTAAGGATCACAGTTGGAGCCCCCGCTCCCCACCTGCAGGGGGGTCGCTGACAAGCGGTGAAGCAGGTCTGCAGGCATCTTTCTCTCCCCCTCTCTGTCTTCCTGTCATCTCTCGTTTTTCTCTCTGCCCTATCCAACAATGGCAACAATAACAATAAAGACAACAAGGGTAACAAGGGCAACAAAATGGGAAAAATAGCCTCCAGGAGCAATGGATTTGTAGTTCAGGCACTGACCCAAGCAATAACTCTGGAGGGAAAGAGAGAAAAAGGGAGGGAGGGGAGGGGGAGAGGGAGAGAGAAAGAAAGAAAGAAAGAAAGAAAGAAAGAAAGAAAGAAAGAAAGAAAGAAACACAACTGCAAACTTGTTTCACTGCTTGCCAAACGACACCCCCACACCCCGCTTCAGGCGGCGACTTGGGGGAGGGAGGGGTTCGCGAACCCGAATCTTTGAGCTGGTCCTTGAGCTTCCTACTACATGACTTTAACTTGGTGCCTACCGCCTGGCCACCTCTCCTTCCCTCCCCTCCCCTCTCAATTTCTCTCTGTCCTATCCAATTGAAAAAAAAAATTAAATGGCCTCGAGAAGGAGTGGATTCATAGTGCTGGCACTGAGCTCCATCGATAACCCTGGAGGCTAATAATAATAATAAATGTTTAATAACATTCTGAAATATTAATTAAAAGGCTGAGACAAAAGCCCAGCTCTACTCTAAAAAATATGTTCGGAAAGAAAGGCGAGACTAAGAAGAATCAGCCCACATGCATGCCAACCATCGTCCACACTAGTGGTAATTTTAAGGAAGCCAAATTTCTCTACCTCACAGTCCAACCAACCTCCAGAAGGGGAGAAAACTAAAAATGCACATAGGTGAATCCTATTCTCAGAAGCTAAGAGTAATGCTGGACTGCCCACTGGGTAGGGTGCATGCCTTGTCATGTGTGCAGCCCAGGTTCATGCCCCAGCTCCAAATGAGAGTACCACAGCACCAGGGGAAAGCACTGCTATTGTGTTCTCACTCTAGGCATGTCTAGTTAAATGGAAAAGTCAGCCTGGGGAAAGTGAGATCTTGTATACATGAGGTCCTAGCTATGCCAAAAAAACAAACAAAAGAGAGTAATGTGAAGCTGGGATAAAGTTTATTTTGTAAAATCAGTTAAAACATTGGGGGGAGGGGGTGGCTGGAGACAGCTCACTTAGAAAAAGCAAAGTCCCTGGATGGAGTATCACATGAGAGCACCAAGACACCAGGGCAAGCCCCATAAATGGTGGGACAGTGTTATGGTGGGTCTCTCTCTCTCAATCTCTCTCTCTCTCTCTCTCCCTCCCTCTCTCTCTCTCTCTCCCTCCCTCTCTCTCTCTCTCTCTCTCCCTCCCTCTCTCTCTCTCTCTCTCTCCTCTCTCTCTCTCTCTCCCTCTCCCTCCCTCTCTCTCTCTGCCTAGGAGCAATAGGATCATGCATGCATGTAGTATTTATTGATACTGTAAAGAGAGGGAGGAGTAGGGGGAGCTACACTGGGGGTGTCATCAACAAGGTTGTTAATATGTCTGTTCATCTGTTTATGAGAAAGACCAAAGTACTACTCTGTCATCTGCTGTGTCATTGATCAAATCCAGGGCTTCATACATGCAATGCATGTGCCCTACCACTGAGCCACCACTAACATTTTTTTAAAAAATGCATTCATTTATTTACTTATTTGTTATTGCAGGAGCTTGGTGCCTGCATGGCTCCACTTCTCCTGGTTAAACATTTTATCTGAATTTTATTCATAAGTCCAAAGTTATATTTTGTAAACAGAAAATAAAATACAACAAAATGAAATTAGTCTATTTAATTTCTTTCATGAATCTTTCCATATTAATATAACAAAGACACACACACACACAATTACTCAACAAAAAATTTCTTCCTTGCTACAAAACTTCAAATAAAACTATTAAAAAAAAAAATCCAGGTGGTGGAGATAGCATAATGGTTATGCAAAGAGACTCTCATGCGAGAGGTTCTAAAGTCCCAGGTTCAATCCCCTACACCCCCATAAGCCAGAACTTTTTTTTTTCCTTTTCCTTTTAATAGAGAGTGAGAGACAGGGAGCTATAGAGCCAGAGAGGAGACACACCTGCAGCCTATTACACTGCTCATGAAGCTTCCCTTCACAGATGGAGACTGAGAGCTTGAACCAGGATCCACACACAACCTGGTATTCTCCCAGGTGCACCACTGGCCAGTACTTCTCTAAGGTATTTTATTTGTAGTCTCTTTTGACATTGTAAAATCTTACTTAGGAAACAGATAAAGGGGGGCAGAGGAGGTAGAATAATGGTTATCCAAACAGACTCTCATACTAGGTTCAATCCCCCATACTACCATAAGCCAGAGATGAGCACTGCACTGGTAAGTAAATAAATAAATAAACAAACTAGAGAAAGAACACCAGATGAAGGGGAGGGAGCTAAACAGTAAAATCCCAAGTATTTGTAGCCCAGAGGGTGGTACAGCAGGTTAAGCTTTGGACTCTAAAGCATGAGGCTCCCCAAATTCCATCCTTACATCAAAATGTGTCAGTGATGCTTTGGGTTCTCTTTCCTCTCTGATTTATATAATTAATTAATTAATTCTCCCTCCTCCCCAGCACTACTCAGCTCTGGCTTACTGAGTGAGGGGGACTGAACCCAGAACTTTAGAGCCTCAGGCACAATAGTCTCTTTGCATAACCATTATGCTATCTCCCTTTCCCCAATCTTTTTCTTTTCTAATCCTAAATACTAGCTATGAATGAGGTAGCAAGGCCTCACCTTCCTGACCTAGAGGTCTACTTCCTTTCCTTTGCTTTGTTCACAAGGCCCCAGCAATATGAACTTCTTTCCCCTCAGTTCACCCAGACACCAAGGCCTTCCTAGTCTCAGACTCTGCCCTTTACTCTTCTCTTGACTCATGAATGTAGCTGGTTCCTTTACAGTCTCTGTTCACCTCCCCAGAGGGCCTTTCCTAATCAACTAGTCTGAGACAGGCTCCACCACTCACCCGCAATCACAGCATTCTTTTTCCCTCCTTCACAAAGTTATCATCATCTGAAATGGATTAGTATGTTTTACTTAATTATACCTTGTCTTCAGAGTATAATTATACCTTGAATTAGAATATAAACCCCTTGTTTCATTCCCTACTATATTTGGAGAAAATAAATAAGAAATGTGCATCATTTATCTGAAGAAACTGAAAATCTACTGCAGAACATACATAACTACTTGAACAAAAGGATAAGTACATAAAGGTATCCGTGTTCCTGAAATTAAAAAATAAATTCAGTATGCCCACTAAAAATCTAAGCAGTTTTTCTTTGAATTTCAAAGAATGATTTGAAAGTCCATTCAAAAGAACACATAGTGGCAAGAGAGTTGGTTCAGTAGTTAGCAGGCATGACTTGCATGCATGAGACACTGACTTCAATTTGGGCAAGACAAAGCAAACTAGTGGGGTGTGTGTGTGTGTGTGTGTGTGTGTGTGTGTGTGTGTGTGTGTGTGTGTGTGTGTGTGTGTGTGTTTTCCCACATGAAATAAATTTTTAGAAGACCAAAAAGGGAACCTGTGAGTTAGTTCACCTAATACAGTGCACAGCTTACCATGCTCAAGGTTCTGGGTCCTACCACTTGGGAATATCACAGATGAGATGGTAACAGGGATCTCCTATGGTGAAGCACAGTGCTGTCGTCTCTCTCCCTTGCTCTCTAAAAAATGAAAAAGGTTAAGGACTGCCCCACTCTCCAAAGGGAGGCTGGGTCAACATACTCTGCCACTCATGGAAGACTGGTCCTGAAATGAGTGGTTCCCAGCTGTGACCATTGACTGTGAACTCAAACGAACAGGGATGGAGAGGTTACACAGGCTCCTATGCTTAAATATGAATAGACATGGGCCCTAGGTGAGATCAATAGGGTTTACAGTTAACAATGTTTATATACATTCCCCATATTTGGGAGCTACTCTCTGCCCAGATTAAGCTTTCTAGTCCTGTTCTCAACTCTGACACCATCTTCCTAGACAATACTTTCAGGTCACCTGCATGGCATGTTAGCTGTCAGGCTCAGGCAAAATTTGATAAAGTAAGTCATGGGCCCCTTGGAATATACCTAAATTAGACTTCCTAGCTCTTCTTACACAAAGACCCTTAGTTCCAGTTTCAGCTATTCTATTCTTACTTTTAGGCTCCTGATTATTAAACAGTTTGTTCTTTATATCTTACTGCTTTTCAGTCATCAAGTTGCAGATGCTACCATAATGCCAACCTGACTTCCCTGGGCAGATGACTTCATCAATATGTCCTGGAACCTCACCTCCCCAGAGTCTATCAGGGGAGATGGAAACAGGCTAGGGGAGGGGGAGGTATGTATAGACATGCATGTTCAGTAGAGAAGCAATTACAGAAGCCAGACCTTCTGCGCCCCATAAAGAATTTTGGTCCATATTCTCAGAGGAATAAATAATAGGGACCTTCTAATGGAAAGGATGGGATGTGAAACTCTGGTGGTGGGAATTGTATGGAATTGTAACCCCCCCTTATCCTATAATCTTGTCAATAATTATTAAATCACTAAAAACAAACAAACAAACAAAAAAACAACAAGGTGGTCCTAGAGGCCACTCAAGCCTCAGTATCAAGTATGCAGAAGCATCTAGGTTCAGTCCCCAGCACCATTTTTAAAATAATAGACAACTACAAGAGTAAGGAAAACAGTTCAACCAGTAGAGCATAAACTATGTATCAGCTCTTGGGTTCAAGGCCAGTCACCACGTGGGAGCACCATGGACAGCAATCGGAGAACTCCACTAACAGTAGAGCAGTGCTACACTCTCCTCTCAATACCCAGCCCCACCATAAAGCAGAGCTTAAAAGTGGTCTGGTTGGGAAGAGGAGATAGCATAATGGCTATGCAAAAAGACTATGGCTATGCCTGCCTGAGACTTCAATAAGTGATCTGGTATAAATAAGGCAAACAAAATAGCTCGCTTGGATACTGCTTTGCCATGTACACATCCCAGGTTCATGCTCAGCTCCCATCCCATTGGACGAAGTCTCAAAGCTGTGGTTTGCCATGAAAGAAAGAAAGAAAAAGAGAGAGAGAGAGAAAGGAAGAAAGGAAGGAAGGAAGGAAAGAAGGAAGGAAGGAAGGAAGGAAGGAAGGAAGGAAGGAAGGAAGGGTGAATCAAGGGTGAAACTTAAGGCTAGCTGTGAACTATTGCAGCAGAGCCAAGTACTTCAAAGGAGGGAGGTGGGAAGTGACTGAGAGAGCTTTGGGAACCCAGTGTATGATGATGCAGGAGTAACTTCTTCCATCCCTCTCCCTTATTCCTCCTTCATTGTGTTACTCCTTCCACCACCACCACCACCCCCCAGTTAATAGAATACATATCTGGTATATTTATACTTTGTTTTAGACTATTTTCCAAGAAAGTACAAGTTTTAGTTTCACTCCAAATACATACATTATTAAAATTCAAAGCTGAATTAAAAGAAATTGATCAAGAGTGATGCAAAGTAAGCATTTCTGAACAGTTCAAAGACAATGATAATTGCTAATTAAAACAAACATTTCAAAATTATATAAATCTACATGATTATCATCAAGGAAATTAAACTGTCAAGAACAAATTACTTTGAGTGTATAAGATAGAAAATTTTTCAGTTAGATGAAAGTGTGGGGGAAGAGGCAATGAGCAGTAACCACAAAAGCAACACTCATACAAAAATCTAAGTCACATTTCCTTGGATAAGTATAAGCTCTAAATATTCTGATTTGAGATCATTTCATCCATGCATAACAGGGGAAAAAAGGTCTACATTTTATACCTCAAGTGAACACTGAGAAAAAAAAAAAAAAAGCAAATTGGTAATCCAGATTCTCATTTGTTCCTAACAATTTTTTAATAAAAATGTTTCCTTTTATTTATTGTACAAGAGTATTCACATAAGAGAAGGCAGAGCACCACTCTGGCACATCAAGGATTGAACCACGAGCTTCAGACATGCATGTCCCATACTCTGCCAATTTAAGTTATTTTCCTGGCTTTAACTAATTTAAAGATTCATTTTTTACATAAAAAAATTCAAAAGGGGACTCGGGTGGTAGTGCAGTGGGTTAAGCGCCCATGGCATCAAGAGCAAGGACCGACAAAAGAATTCCGGTTTGAGCCCCCTAGAAAGTACAAGTTTTAGTTTCACTCCAAATACATACATTATTAATAAATAAATAAATAAATAAATAAATGTTTTAAAAAAAGAAAAGGAAAACTTTCAAGGGAGGGGATTGGATACAGAGTTCTCTGATGGTGGGAATTGTGTGCAACTGTACCACTCTTATCCTATGGTCTTGTCAGTGTTTCCATTTTATAAATATAAATAAATAAATATCCCCCCAATAAAGTAATTTGGAAGATAAAAAGAGAGAGAAAGGAAGAAAGAATCCATAGGATAGGGCATGACACAACGGATGAAGCACTGGACTCTCAAGTATGAGCTCCCGAGTTCAGTCCCTAGCATCATGTGTGCTAGAATGATGCTCTCATGTCTCTCTCACATAATAAATAAATAAATCTTTAAACATAAATAAATATGAGTCAGGCCATGGTGCACCTAGTAGAGCAATGTGCTGTGTTCATGACCCCAGCCCCCACCTGCAGGGGGAAGCTTCACAAGTAGTGAAGTAATGCTACAGGTGTCTCTCTTTCTTATCTCTTTCTCCATCTTCCCCTCCTTTCTCAATTTTTCTCTGTCCTATCAAAATAGAGCTAATAAGTATCTTAAGTTCAATACCTAAGCTAAGTTAGTGATCACTCATTCCCCACCTACCCTACTTTTTGTTTTATATAGCATTCATTCATCACAGTGAATCATTGAGGACTAGATATAATTATGAACACTATAGTAAAGGCATAAGACTTGACTCTGTTACCATCTAATTACAACTTAGGGAGATCGCTTCATTTTCTGTGGCCCTCAGTTTACTCACGAGCTCAAGTAAGACTAGATAATCTTTGACACTATGCTCTAAAATCCTGTAAATTATTAGCATTTTAATTAATTTATATTTGTCTGTGAAGCTAGTTGTTAAGTATAAAAGTAACAGCAGCACATATGGATGAATCAAACTGAAGTACTGACTCCACAGTGACATGACACAGTTTTGCATGGTCACACTTTGAAGAGTGCAAAGAGGACAAAAAAGAAAAGAAAAATCTACTGTTGAACGTAAAACATTAATTCCCCAATAAATAAATTTAAAAAAGAAAAGAAAAGAAAAATAAAGACCATATTACTACTACTAAAGTGTCTGGAGATTCTCTTTTTAAATTTATTATTTATTTATTTATTTATTTATTTTTTAGCCTCCAGGGTTATTGCTGGAGCTCAGTGCCTGCACTACAAATCCACTGCTCCTGGAGGCCATTTTTTCCCTTTTGTTGCTTATCGTTGTTGTTATTATTGTTGTAGTTGTTGCTGGATAGGACAGAGAGAAATTGAAAGAGGAGGGGAAGACAGAGAGGGGGAGAGAAAGATAGACACCTGCAAACCTGCTTCACAGCCCGTGAAGCGACCCCTCTACAGGTGGGAAACTAGGGGCTTGAACTGGGATCCTTATGATTTATGCCATGTGTGCTTAAACCGCTGCTGCTACCGCCTGGCCCCCTATTCTTTAATTTTTTATTGTTTGACAAAATCAGAAAAAAGGGCACCTTTCCCCACCATCCAGCCACACATCATTGATTGTGAAGCTTTTCCCCTTGCAGGTGGGGAACAGGGGCTTGAACACCAGTCCTTGTAAATAGTAATCTGTGCATTCTATGGGGTGTGCCACTGCCAGGCCCCAAGTATCTGAAGATAATCTAAGTAAAAATATGACCATACAAGCTTCTGGAATAAGAAAAATAGTAGAAAAGTAACAGTGTTCAAGGAAAACCACTACCACCACCACAAGAATACCAAAATAAAAACAGATATTCTACATACAGCTATTGCCACAGAACTTTTCAATAATCCCAGAGTCCTGATCAAAAAAAAAAGCCCTAACCACTGGGCTGGGGGCTGAACTGCTAAGGCTAGATGAACCCACTGGGGGTATGAACAGAGCCCATGGGCTCAGAGTGGCTTCCTTAGTGCCCCCCCCATTTTTTTCATTCTATAACTTAGGGAGTATAAGGAAACAGAGAAAGAAGAAAAAGGAAGAGACACTCCACTAACAACTGAGTTCCTCTAGGTACTTTTATGTGGTGCCAGGAGTCAAGCCCAGGTCCTTACAGTAAGATAGGTGCTCTATCCACTAAACTATCACCCAACCCAGAAACAAAATGCTTTCTTAAATCCATCTCTGGAAATGTACTGCTTACATTCACATTATTAAGTAGGACAAGCTACCAGGCAGTCAAGAGATCAAATTATTTTTATATGTAAATGATTTATTACAGCATTTAATAAGGTGCTCTGACCATAAAGGTACTTCATAGCAGTTGAACAAGTGCATTGACTAAAGTACATAAATCTATAAACAAGTCATACATAATAAGTTCTGCTCAACTTTTACTACTTTGTACTGCATTCTACTAAAATTCAACATCTGAAGTAAAAGAACAGATGGAAGTAAATAAATATGCAAGATTTTTATAATTCCCAGACATCACCAAGAGACTGAAACCACAATTAAAACAGATCACAAAATACAGACACCAAAACCTGAATAGCATGTGGCCTACAAAAATTCATAGCCTGTTCAAAGGCCTTGGCTTCCCACTAAAGATAGCAACAGCAAGAAAATCTCACCACTTCACAAGAAAAAAAAAAATTAAAAAAAAAAAAACATGATGGGGACAGGTAGTGGTGCACCTTGTTAAGCTCATACACTACAGTGTGCAAGGACCCAGGTTCAAGTCCCTGGTCCCTATCTGCAGGGGGACAGCTTCACGAGTAGTGAAGTAGAGCTGCAGGTATCTCTTCTCCTTGTATACCTCCTCCCCCTTCAATTTCTCTGTCTCCATCTAAGGATAATTAAATTAAATTAAACAAAAAAAAAAAACTTGACTAATACAAATTTACCTAGCCTGGTAGAATTAACTTTTTTCTTCTTTTTTTTTAATATTTATTTTATTTATTTATTCCCTTTTGTTGCCCTTGTTGTTTTATTGTTGTAGTTATTATTGTTGTTGTCGTTGGATAGGACAGAGAGAAATGGAGAGAGGGAGGGGAAGACAGAGAGGGGGAGAGAAAGATAGACACCTGCAGACCTGCTTCACCGCCTGTGAAGTGACTCCCCTGCAGGTGGGGAGCCGGGGTTCGAACCGGGATCCTTATGCCGGTCCTTGTGCTTTGCGCCACCTGCACTTAGCCCGCTGCACTACAGCCCGACTCCCTAGAATTAACTTTAAAAAATTTTTTTTTAATTTTTTTTTTAATTTTTTTTATATTTATTTTATTTATTCCCTTTTGTTGCCCTTGTTTTATTGTTGTAGTTATTATTGTTGTTGTTGCTGTTGGATAGGACAGAGAGAAATGGAGAGAGGAGGGGAAGACAAGGAGGAGGAGAGAAAGATAGACACCTGCAGACCTGCTTCACCACTTGTAAAGTGACCCCTCTGCAGGTGGGGAGCCCGGGGCTCAAACCCATCCTTGTGCTTCATGCCATGTGTGCTTAACCCTCTGTGCTACTGCCCAGCCCCTATTTTTTTTTTAATTGGAGATTTTATTGGGTTTAATCATTAGTAAAACTTAAGTACTTGGCCTGCACATGTAATTTTTTATAAAGTAAAACGTGCTTGAAATTAACTTAGTATTTTTTATTTTAGCTGAGTACAAGTTTGCCTTGCAGCCAAAGAGGTGGTACAGTGGATACTGTGCTAGACTCTCAGGCATGCAGTCCCAAGTTCCATCCTTGGCATTGCATGTGCCAGAGTGATGCTCTGGTTCTTGCCTTCTCTCATGCTGGTAAGTAAATAAACATTAAAAAATTTTTTAGGGAGTCGGGCTGTAGCGCAGCGGGTTAAGCGCAGGTGTCTTATCTTTCTCTCCCCCATCTCCATTCCTTTCTCCATTTCTCTCTGTCCTATCCAACAACATCAATGGCAACAATAACAACAAGGGCAACAAAATGGGAAAAAAACGGCCTCCAGGAGCAGTGGATTCGGAGTGCTGGCACCGAGCCCTAGCAATAACCCTGGAGGAAAAGAAAAAAAAAAAATATATATATATATATATTATATGTATATATATTCTCCTTTAAAGGTCATGAAGAGAATCACAGCTCTATACATATGCCACAGCAGTTAACAGGCTTATTCTGTTACACTGTAAAGAATAATCTAATCAGAATATCAGAATAATTCTAATCAGAATGCTATGTGTATTCCTTTAATAAACATTTGCAGTGCCAATATCCTACATAAAAAAATAAAATCCAACATGGTCCCTCAAACAAAAAAGCAGAGAAGGGCCTATCCCACCTTCAAGAGGAGATAAAACGGGTACACAAATACCTAAACACAAGGTAGAAAAGTGTAAATGCCACTAGAGATATCGAGATAAAGCATTTCAGGAGTACAGAGGGAGCTCTTACAGCTGCACAGCAGTATACCATTTCAGTCTAAGAGCAATTCCATAACACTTATTAACTGTCTATGGTTCACAATATTAAAATCTGAGAGAGGTAATGTTTCCCTGCTTTCCCAGATGAAGAAACTGAAGCACAGAAAGGTCGTTCATATTTCATAATGCCACTTAGTTAAAGAAGAAATAGTGTTATATTGTCTCTGGGAGAGTGGTTCAACATATGGCAAGCCTTTTGTAAAAGGAAACAGTATCTTAGTATTGCAAGTAACCACATCCTTGTGTGTATATTTGCATGCTATTTATCTATGTAAACACACAAATGTATCCATACGTGTATCCATATATATGTTGACCTTGACTTCCAGGAACAAGTGTGCCTAAAGCAACTATGTACTATGACAACTTCCACTGGATTATACTAGAATGGAAAAATGAGGCCGTGTTTCACTAACAATTATGGTTATTCTGTAGTTTTAATCCACGTCTAAGCAACGTTCTAAAATTGGTCTAGTCCAAGGTTCGGTCAAGCTGGCTCATCCAGTAAATATATTAAAGAACACAAGATGATTAAAGTATTAAAAGAATGACAGCTCTTCAGTGATCTAAGAGACAAACACAGATGACCCAAGTTCAGTGGTCAAGATACCTTGAACGAATGAATAAACATTGGTGGCCATTCTAAAACCCTGGGCCTGTTGCTCTTCACATACTGCCATGCCATGTTCCGCCTCCCATCATTCCTCACCAGGACGCACACAAGGAATGCAAATGTCAGTATGATCAGGAGCTTTAGGGAGGCAAATCGAACACAGGTGAAGACTAATCCCCAGGCTCAGAACCAGGCACACGGCAATGCTTTTGAGGTTTAACTGGTGGAAGCAGCACCGTGGCGGGCAGCATTCGAGAAAAGAAAACTAGAGTTCCTGATCACTTTTTGCAGTCGCTGTTGTTCATAAACCCCACTTGTTCCCGTTCCACGCCTTTAATGCACGACTATTCCCAGCGTAGTTAACGACAAGAACTTAGCCTCCTCTTCACTGAAACTGATTTCTCAATTAGTTTCTCAAATCCCTCTCCCCAGAGGGAAATGCATTCGCCAACTCCGCACATCAAAACACCGACAGATAAACGGCTGGTCTAAGGGTCCTGAACGCTGCCCTGGTCGTCCGCTCCCCGCCCTTCGCCATGACACCCCCCCCAAGTGTCTGGGTGAGAGAGGTGAACAAGTTCGCGCTGCACGCACTCGCCCGTGGCTGTCAGCCTCCCCGAGCCCCACATTCCGCAGACCGCCAGCAGCTCCGCCCCGGAGTGAGCCGGCCCGACACCTGCGCGGGGCCCCAGTCGCCTCCCGGGACACCTCCGAGTCGGTCCGGCGCGGCCGCAGCCCATTCTTCCCCCGAACTCCATGAGCCTCCGGCACTCAACCAGCCCCACTACCCCGGCGCGGCCCCAGCGCGGCGAAGGAGAAGAAGGGGCCGGGCGCGTCCCGACTGCCCGGCCCGCGACGCCCCACGGCCAGCCGCGAAGCCGTCCCCCGCAGCCAGACCGCGGAGCCCAAGGGAGCCCCCAGGGACAGCGGGGGCCCGGAGGCCGGGGCTGCGGGCGTCCGGGCCTACTCACCGGGAGCTGGCGGAGCACGGGAGCCGGCTCGCCCCCCTGCCTGAGGAGCGGGACGCGGCGCCCGCTCGCCCGCGCGCGGCTCTCCCCCAGGACCCGGCTGGGCGCGGTAAACCGGGCTCTCACTCGAGCCGCAGCCGCCGCCGCCGCTCCTGCTGCTTCGCCACCTTGGCCGCCATCTTGACTCAACCCCTCTCCCTCCTCCCTCCGGGCCGGCGGCCGCGGCTGAGGCGGCTCCGCGCCGGCTCCTCCTCCTTCCGGAAAGCTGGGAGACCGGCTTCCCTAGCCGGCCGGGCTCAGCTCCTGCTTCGGGCGCTTGTCCCACCGGCTCGTCCGCTCAGCTCACCGGCGCAGACGAGCCAGACCCAGCGCGTGGCCATCGAGCCCTCGGGCCGAGCGCCCGCACCCGGGGCCCTTCTCCCAGCGACGGGGCGGGGAGGCGGCGGACTCCCCTTCCCTGACCAGGCTGGGACAGCGGAGCGGGGCGTCGGTGCCCGCGTGTGGGAGCCTGAGGGTTCACGCCGACCTACCCCAGAGTCCCCAAGGCCGCAACCGCCTCTCACACCGAGGCTTCCCCGCGGAGCCGCCCAGCGAGGCCGAGGCGT
Organism: Erinaceus europaeus; assembly: GCF_950295315.1. NCBI lineage: Eukaryota > Metazoa > Chordata > Mammalia > Eulipotyphla > Erinaceidae > Erinaceus > Erinaceus europaeus. The sequence goes on along the minus strand of NC_080173.1, from coordinate 38,373,069 downwards.
CCGCGCCTGCCCCTCACGCCGACACAGCCGCCCGCTAGTCCCCGGCGGCCGCGAGGTGCAGGCCAGGCCGCGGCCCTGCTGCGGGGAGCACTACCCGCCCCTCCCAGCCGCACGAGCCGCTCCTTTCCAGAAGCCGCCACTCTCCACGCCCCACGGTTAGAAGGGGAAGCAGCGTCCGAGTGGCATACGAGTCGGGGCGGGCTAGCCGGGTCGCTACGAGGAAGCCTAAAGCTGAAGGAGTGAATGATGACATGGCGAAGGGAGAAGCGCTCGCACTGCGCCCTGTGAGGGTTAACTGGAAAACGCTGCCCTTCACGCCATGATATTGTGAGTTAGGATCAGGGCAGAGGACTAAACGGCGCCGGGGTCGCATATACTCTGAAAGCCGACAAGTACAAGACTTGTTAAGATGCTGCCTGAAAGTGGGGAGAAGTCAGTGTGAAAACCACAACAGACTGCTAAAACGGAACGCAGTTTCCGCGAGGGTGGATTTCCTACCGGAGTCGCAGGGCAGGAGCATCCGTCCCTGCTGCGCAGGCGCGCTGTCACTGCAGGGCATGGGGATCGTGGGCGTGCTGTGTGTGGCAATGGCTGTCTTCCTGGCCTGGGGTTTCCTCCGGCTTTGGGACTCCTCCGCACAAACGAGGAGTCTAGAGCTGGCGGGGCTTCTGGGAGGCGGACGCCAGGCCCTCCTGGTCACCGCGCACCCAGACGATGAAGCTATGTTCTTTGCTCCTACTGTGCTAGGCTTGACCCGCCTGGGACACCAAGTATCTCTGCTCTGCTTTTCCACAGGTAAGTGGCTGTGGGTGGGACACCAGAAGCCGCTGCTTTGCTGGGGAACTAGGTGCTGACCTGCTTCAGTCCTCCCACCCTTCTGCTCCTTCTCTTCCTTCTCCTTCCTTGCCCCCCCCGCCTGGTGACAGCAGCGGGTAGCTGTTGGGGCTCGGGGCACAAGGCAGGCAGGATGAGGAGCACAAGCGAACAGCTCGTATTGGGCTTCGTTCTATACCTCCAAGCTCATGAGTAACTACTCTTGGAGCCACCTTATTTGCAGAATAAGCTTGCTCTATAGTACACCCAGCAAAACCTGGGCTGTAGCTAGCCTGCAAAGGGTCTTCCTGTTTCTTAAAAAACAATAATAAATAATATAGAAGATGGGTGCTTATGTCAAGTTCATTAGATTAGAAAGTTATAGGAAGAGCTCAGCTCCTCTCAGATTTCAGTGAAAGGATCTCCTTTACAACACAGAAATGATCCAGTGAGAAAACAAATTGGCCGTGAGACTGGATTATGGTGATAATTGCACAATTATGTGAATGAATTGAACTGTACATATATAAAGGGTGGATTTTATGATATGTAATATGGCACCTCAGTAAAGCTGTTCTTAAAGATGCCCATGACTTCTTTTCCCTAATTTGGCTGTATATCATTGTAATTTATTTTGATTTTTGTTTTCTCTATAAAAATTTTTACAGAAGTCATAGTTTACACAATTACACACTTATTTCGCATTAACATGATACACTGTTAGCAAAGGTTTATGGAAAGTGCACGTGCACAAAACACTTGTGAGAATGACCAGAATTCAGAACACGAGGGAGAATATAGAGCAGCACAAGCTCTCATTTATTGATGACAGGGATACCACATGGCACATCCACTACTGAAAGGCAATTTGTCTAGAATTTTTTTCCACAAAAGTAGACACACTGGTGGTCCAGGAGGTGGTGCAGTGGTAAAGCTTTGGACTCTCAAGCATGAGGTCCCGAGTTCAGTCCCCTGCAGCACATGTGCCAGAGTGATGTCTGGTTCTTTCTTTCTCCTCCTTTCTTATATATAAATAAAATCTTAAAAAAAAAAAAAGTAGACACATTGTTAACACACTGTTTATAGTTCTTACCCAAAGAAGTTAAAAGCTACTTTATTCTTAATTGCCAAAACCTGAAAGCAACTAAGATGTCTTTCTGTAGATAAACTGTGGTACATCTGGACAATGGGAGTATTATCCAGTATGAAAAAGAAATGAGCGGGGGGGGGGGGGGGGGGAGGGTAGCACAGCAGGTTAAGCGCATATGGCTCCAAGCACAAGGACCTGCTTAAGGATCCGGGTTTGAGACCCCAGCTCCCCACCTGCAGGGGAGTCGCTTTGCAAGCAGCAAAGCAGGTCTGCAGGTGTCTTATCTTTCTTTCCTCCTCTCTGTCTTCCCCTCCTCTCTCTATTTCTCCGGGTCCTATCCAACAATAAGAAACACATACACACAAGAAACACAACAAGGGGCAGTCGGGCGGTAGCGCAGCGGGCGCGAAGCGCAAGGACCAACGTTAAGAATCCCGGTTCGAGCCCCGGCTCCCCACCTGCAGGGGGAGTCGCTTCACAGGTGGTGAAGCAGGTCTGCAGTTATCTATCTTAATCTCTCCCCTTCTCTGTCTTCCCCTCCTCTCTCCATTTCTCTCTGTCCTATCCAACAACGACGACATTAATTACAATAACAATAAAAAACAACAAAGGCAACAAAATGGGAAAAATAGCTTCCAGGAGCAGTGACTTCGTAGTTCTGGTACAGAGCCCCAGTGACAACCCTGGAGGCAAAAAAAAATAGTAATGTTACTTGGGGAGGTGGGAAGGTAGCATAATCATGTAAAAAAAAAAAATTCATGCATGAGGCAGCAAAAGTCCCAGGTTCAACCCCTAGGATCCTAATCCAGAACTGAACAGTGTGCTCTGGTAAAAAGAAAGGAAGAAGCTATTAAATCATTAAAGTACTTGCAGGAAACTAAAATGCATTTTACTAACTGAAAGTAGTCAATCAAAAAGGTTATATATGATAATTCCAAGTAAATGACATTATAGAAATGGCAAAACTGTGGTCCGGGAGGTGGCACAGTGATAAAGCTTTGGACTTTCAAGCATGAGATCCCGAGTTCGATCCCTGGCAGCACATGTGCCAGAGTGATGTCTGGTTCTTTCTCTCTCCCTCTATCTTTCTCATAAATAAATAAAATATTTTTTAAAAAAATGCCAAAACTATGGAGATGTAAAAATATTAATGCTCCCCTCCTATCCTACAGACTTGTTCATAATTAAATCAATTTTTTTAAAAATTAGTGCTTGGCCGGGGGTTGATAGCATAATGGTTATAGAGAGACTCATGCCTGAGGCTCCAATGACCCAGGTTCGATTCCCTGCACCACTATAAGCCAGAGCTGAGCAGTGCTCTTGTAAAGAAAAAAAAAGGGTGGGGTAGATAGCATAGTGGTTATGCAAAGAGACTGTCATGCCTGAGGCTTTGAAGTCCCAGGTTCAATCCCCTGCACCACCATAAACCAGAGCTGAGAAGTGCTTTGGTGTTTCTCTTTCTCTCTCAAAAAGAAAAAAAAAAAAAAATCAGTGCTTGCCATGAAATGGGATTAGGAGGAATGAACAGACAAAGCGCAAAAGCTTATTAATCAGCAAAAACACCCTGCAATACAATCATGGACACATCATTTTTACAAACCCATGGAATGTACAACATCAAAAGCAAAGCCCAATGTAAACTGAACTATGAGTGGCTATGGAGTTTGTGTAAGACCATCATTTGGGACAAATGTGCTGCTCTGGTGGGGACAGTTGATAATGAGCAAGGTTGTACCTTTCCCCAATTTTGCTGTGACTTGTATATAGGCATATACATACACACAACTCCTGAAGATTTGTGCTGCTCAGGGCAAAGTTAGATAGTGTAATGGTTATGCAAAGAAACTTGTCTGAGGCTCAAAAGTCCTAGGTTTGATTTTTTTTTTTTCTCCAAGGTTATTGCTGGGGCTCTGTACAGGCACTACAAATCCACTGCCCCAAGCAGCCATTTTTCCTTTTTTTATTTCCTTTTTTTTTTTTTTCCTTTTATTCAACAGGACAGAGAAGTTGAGAGGTAGGGGAGATAGAGAAGGAAAGAGAAAAAGAAACACCTTCCTGGCCTGCAGGTGGGGAGCAGGGGCTTAAACCCTTGTGGGAGTCCTTGCATATGGTATTATTTGCACTTAACTGGGTGTGCCACCCCCCTGCTCCCCAAAGTCCCAGGTCCAATCCTCCATACCACCATAAACCAGAGCTGAGCAGTGCTCTAGTAAAAAAAAAAAAAATGTGTTGGTCACAGAAACATCAGAGAATAAATCTCAGTATTATTTTTTTTCTTCTTCAACATTTTATCATAACTACAAACTGTGGTGGGTTTAAATCATTTAGGGGACAAGATGAACTAGGCAGGGGAGATAGCATAATGATTACACAAACAGACTCATGCCTGACGCTCCAAGGTCCCAGGTCTAATCCTCACCACCATCATAAACCAAAACTGCTCTGGTAATTTTTTTTTTTGCCTCCAGGGTTATCGCCTGCACTAGGAAACCACTGCTCCTAGTAGCCATCTTTTTTCATTGTTGTTGTTGCTGCTGCTGCTGCTGCTGGATAAAAGAAAGAGAAATTGAGAAAGGGGGAGAGAAAGACACCTGCAGTGGTGCTTCACTACTTGTGAAGCAAACCCCCCACACACACACACACACCCTGCACATGAGCCTGGAGACTTGAACCAGGATCTTTACATGGGTCCTTGGTGCTTCACACTGTGTGCACTTAACCCAGTGCGCTACCGCCTGGCCCCCAATTTTTTTCTTTATTGGGAGATTAATGGTTTACAGTTGACAGTAAGATACAGTAGTTGGTACATGTGTAACATTTCTCAGTTTTCTACATAACACTAACCTACCTAGGTCCTCCTCCGCCATCATGTTTCAGGACCTGACTGCTTCCTTCCCCCCGTCCCCGTTCCCCCTCCTTTACTTCGGTGCAAGACACCTGCTCTGGTTAATTAATTAATGACTATGAAAATGCAAAAGATTTTCTTGCCTGAAGCATTGAAGGCAGGTTCCAGGTTTAATCCTACTACCATCAAAAAAGGAAGGAAGGGACTAAGAATAAGTGAATAGTTAGAGCTCACTCTTGAGACATCTACCACTGTATATTTGTTATCCTCAGGAAATTACTACAATCAAGGAGAGAATCGTAAGAAAGAACTTTTGCAGAGCTGTGATGTTTTGGGGATTCCACCCTCCAGAGTAATGGTTATTGACAACAGGTAATTTATTTTTTAACAGTGTAGAAATTCATCAGTACTAAGTGTGCAACACTATACTCAAGACACAAAAAAACTAATGTGGGTGGATAAGAACATCTTTGAGAAGTCTACTTAAAATAGTTTCACATTTGTTTTTACTTATTTTAATATTTATGTGTTTATTCCCTTTTGTTGCCCTGGTTGTTTTATTGTTGTGGTTATTGTTGTTGTTATTGATGTCATTGTTGGATAACGACAGAGAAATGGTGAGAGGAGGGAAAGACAAAGAGGGGAAGAGAAAGACACCTGCAGACCTGCTTCACCACTTGTGAAGCGACTCCCCTGCAGGTGGGGATCCTTAAGCCAGCCCTTGCACTTTGCGCCACATGCGCTTAACCCGCTGGGCTACCACCTGACTCCCACATTTGTTTTTACATGACAGTAATAAAAATACATTTTAAAGGAAGATTTTAATTTTTTATATTTATTTATTTTCCCTTTTGTTACCCTTGTTTTTTATTTTTTTAAATATTTATTTATTTATTCCCTTTTGTTGTCTTTGTTGTTTTGTTGTTGTAGTTATTATTGATGTCGTCGTTGTTGGATAGGACAGAGAGAAATGGAGAGAGGAGGGGAAGACAGAGAGGGGGAGAGAAAGATAGACACCTGCAGACCTGCTTCACCGCCAGTGAAGCGACTCCCCTGCAGGTGGGGAGCCGGGGGCTCAAACCGGGATCCTTACGGGGTCCTTGAGCTTTGCGCCACTTGCGCTTAACCTGCTGCGCTACCACCCGACTCCCACCCTTGTTGTTTTTTATTGTTGTTGTAGTTGTTGTTGATGTCGTTGTTGGATAGGACAGAGAAATGGAGAGAGGAGGGGAAGACAGAGAAGGGAGAGAAAGACACCTGCAGACCTGTTTCACTACCTGTGAAGCGACTCCCCTGCAGGTGGGGAGCCAGGGGTTCGAACTGGGATCCTTACGCCGGTCCTCGCGCTTCGCATGTCACCACATGCGCTTAACCCGATGTTCTAACACCCGATTCCCATAAAAATAAACGTTTTACTGCTATTCATATTTTATGTGTTAACATAACTACTTGCAGTCTTTTAAAATTTTATTATGCAGGGTGGAGACAGCTTAATGGTTATGCAAAAGATGTTCATGCCTGAGGCTCTACAGTCCCAGGTTCAATCCCTTCCCCCACCAGTACCACCACCACCGCCACAAGCCAGAAATGACCAATATTCTGATGTGTGTGTGTTATAAAATTCCAAAGACACACAGAGTACAGTGAACTGAATCATGAATCCCAGTATGCCTATTACCAAACTCCAACAGTAATCAATGGTACTAAACTTGTCCCTATGAAATCATTGTGTGGAATATCTTGTTTTATTTTTAATTATGATAAAGACAGAATTGGCAAGAGTAGGGAAGAGAGAAAGAGTCTGCAGCCTGCTCTACTGCTTGTGACGCATCCCCTTGCAAAAAGGGACTGGAGACTCAAACCTGGGTCTTCATGCATGGTAAATTGTGTGCTCTAGCAGTTGTACCACCACCAGGACCCTGTGTGGAATAGTTTTAAAAAAAGACCAGAGACCAGGCTTTTTAAAATATTTATTTTATTTATTCCCTTTTGTTGCCCTTGTTGTTTTATTGTTGTAGTTATTATTGTTGTCATCATTGTTGGATAGGACAGAGAGAAATGGAGAGAGGAGGGGGAAGACAGAGAGGAGGAGAGAAAGATAGACACCTGCAGACCTGCTTCACCGCTTGTGAAACCACTTCCCTGCAGGTGGGGAGCCAGGGCTCAAACTGGGATCTTTACGCCGGTCCTTGTGCTTTGTGCCACCTGCGCTTAACCCGCTGGGCTACAGCCCAACTCCCGATCAAGCTATTATTTCACCCCTCCATACCTAAGTCTGCATCTGTTAATGATATGGACATTGTTTCACATGACCACATACGTTTATCACACCTAACAAAATAAATAAAAGGGGGTCTGGGTGGTGGCATACCTGGTTAAGTGCATACATTACAGTATGCAAAGACCTAGGTTCTAGCCTCTGGTCCCCACCTGCAGGGGGAAAAGCTTCACAAGTGTGAAGCAGGGCTGCAGGTTTCTATCTCCCCCTCTCCTCTCAGTTTCTCTGTCTCTATCCAATAATAAATAAATTAAATTAAAAATAAATAAAATAAATGCAAATACTCCTTGGTATCCTCGGATACCCAGTCCATTTTAAAATTTCTTTTTTTGATGTCTGTATGTATTGATTGATTACTGGATAAAAACAGAAATTGAGAGAGGAGAAGGAGGAGATAGAGAAGGAAAGAAGCAGAGAGGAACCTGTAGTCTCACCCCCTGCAGGTGGGGACCAGGGGCTTGAAACTGGGTCCTTGTGCACAGTAATGTGCACGCTTAAACAGGTGCGCTACCTACTACCCGGCCCCTCCATGTTAAAATTTCAAGAAGTTCAAATATACATTTTTTGCATCTGGTTTGTCCAAATCCAATTCTAAACAAGTTCCACACATTATAGTTGTCTGGCTTTATTTTTCCTTCCCTTCCACACCTTATTACTGATGCTGAAAAAACTGGGTTGCTTATCATATGGATTGTTAACCATTCTGAATTTGTTTGTTTGCCTTTTCCATGGGGTTGCCTGAATTGTTTTTCCATCCTTGGTTGGTTGGTTGATTGGTTAGATTTTTAAAAATTTTTATTATTTATTCCCTTTTGTTGCACTTGTTTTATTATTGTAGTTATTATTGTTGTCATTGTAGAGAGAAATGGAGAGAGGAGAGGAATACAGAGAGGGAGAAAGAAAAACACCTGCAGACCTGCTTCACCGCTTGTGAAGCGACTGCCCTGCAGATGGGGAGCCAGGGACTGGAACCAGGATCCTTACACTAGTCCTTGCGCTTTGCACCACTTGCACTTAACCCACTGCCACTTGCACTTAACCCACTGCGCTACTGCCCGACTCCCAATTGGTTGGATTTTTATCAAAGGACCGGTCTGCTCTGGTGTATTGTGGTGGTGGGTGTTAGGGGGTGGGGATTGAATCTGGGACTCTGGAACCTCAGATAAGTTTTTGTTTGTTTTTGCCTCCAAGTTTATTGCTAAGGCTCAGTGCCAGCACTACAAATCCACTGCTCCTGGAGGTCATTTTTTCCATCTTATTGAATAGGACTAGGACAGAGAGAAATCGAGAGAGGAGGGGTAGACAGAGTAGGGGAGAGAAAGATAGACTCCTGCAGACCTGCTTCACCGCTTGTGAAGCAATCCCAGGTGCTATGCTAATAGGCACCTGCCTTCCTATTTCTTCCGCTATCTCTCTGGTCTCACATTTAAGCTAGACTTCAGACAAAATGCATTATATGCATCTGCACCTTTGCCTGTGCAGATCTTTCTCTCTAGATGCTTTTTACATCCCAACACCCTTACTCTATCCCTCTAACAGATTCTGACTCAACCTTCCAACCTCAGCTCAAAGACTACTTTATTATTTTTTTTTTTTCAAAGACTACTTTAGACTTTGGCACTATTCCAGATTTGAGGCACTTTTGTTGGATCCTGTCTCATTATTCCTTTTTTTTTTTTAGGTAGAAGGTGAGAGACAGAGATACAGAAAGCAGAGAGACAGAAAGATAAGGTAAGGAGTGTGGCAGTGCACTTCTTTGAGCACATATATAAGGACCTGGGTTCAAACCCTCCCATTCCCACTTCACAAGTAGTTAAGCAGTGTTGCAAGTTCTCTCTCCCTCTCAGCCAATTCCTTGTTGATATCTGTCTCTGTTAAATAAATAAATATTGAAACAAAGAAAGACACCCCAACACTGTTCTACCACTTATGAAGTTCCCCTCCCTCCATGCAGATACTCCCATGTAATGAGTAGGGGCTTGAACCCAGGTCCTTACACATAGCAAAATTTGTATTCTACCTGGTAAGCTCTTAGCTTCTCCACATTTTTTTTCTTCTTTTTTTACTCTAGGCCATAAGCCTGTTTCATTCTTTTTAAATTTTTATTTATTTATTTATTCCCTTTTGTTGCCCTTGCTGTTTTATTGTTGTAGTTATTATTGTTGTCGTTGTTGGATAGCACAGAGAGAAATGGAGAGAGGAGGGGACGACAAGAGACGGGGAGAGAAAGATAGACACCTGCAGACCTGCTTCACCGCTTGTGAAATGACTCCCATGCAGGTAGGGAGCTGGGGGCTCGAACCAGGATCTTTACACTGGTCCTTGTGCTTTGCACCACATGCGCTTAACCCGCTGTGCTACAGCCAGAGTCCCAGCCTGTTTCATTCTTATATCTCCAACCTCTGTTGTTAAAATTCGGCGGCTCTAGCCAGGCGGGCTAGCTTCACGGGCGGGTAACAGAGACGCGGAGACAACGGCTGGGCAGGGAAGCTGTATTTCTTTATTCAGGAACAACGATTCATAAACTAAACCAAACTAATCACCAAACAGAACTCTGCTGTCTCTTTGCGGCGGCGCAAGCACTCTCTCTCACTCTGTCCCTCTCCAACTCCAGAACTCTGGAACTCTTCAACTCTCCAACTGTGGAACTCTCTCTTACTCTGTAACTCAGGAACTCAGGAACCCTCTCTAACTCTCCAACTCTGAAACTCTGGCACTCAGGAACCCTGGAACTCTGGCGGGGTTCCTAGGGGCGGGGCCAAGCAGGCCCGCGAAAACTAACTGGACTGATCCAATTCTCTTGGCGGGGGAGATCTAGAACAACCCAATGTAAAGCATACAACAATTCCCCCTTTTCTTTTTAACTAAATGACTATAGTATCAAGGGTGTGGGGTGAACAGAAACATATATCATACAGGCATTTTTAAAAAAGAAACTGGCACAAACATGGAGAAACATGTAAGCAAGTAACAAGAACAAGCGTGTTGCCAAGGGAAGGCCTGAGGGGGCCATATCTGCCTCTGTGGGCTAAACTTTATCAGCTTAAAAAAAAACATTTTTTGCCTCTGGGGGGCTACTTGTCTCGACGGGCATTTGCATGGGGGCAGGGAACGGCCTAGGGTCCCAAAGGCAGCTGGCTGCAATTTACTTACTATGAAACAAAACTTGTTATTAGCATATTTTTAATAGAGAAGGAATTTGAGACTTTTACATAGCAACAACATCTTTTTAACCTTTTGTTACACCCATTCAAGATGGAGTCAGGAAAGAAAACCTCAGGCATGAGAATAATTAGCATAGCCATTGTGCGATCTACCATTTCTAATAGAGAAGGTAATGGAGAGTTTTATATATCAACAAGTCTATTTAACCTTTTGTTTAGACCAACTTAGTTAAAATATATTGATTGTTAACTAATTTTTACCTAGACTCTAAATGTAAGTTAATTTTATCTTTATGAGAATTACGTTGAAAACCTTTTTCATTTAACTTTGTCTAGTAAGAATTTAGCCTTAAAGTTACTGTTTATCAAACTTTAAACATATACATAAACATGGTCATTAATACACAAGGAGAAAAACCTTTGTTACGAAGACATGTCATTTTAAACACGAATTTAAATCTGTACTGTCTTAGTTGTTGGGGGGGGGGTTCACCATCTGGAGGTGGCTTCTCACGCAGCTTCACTTCTAGAAATTGCAGGTTGCGATCTCTGCACAAATCTCTGCGTACTCCAGCTTGTCTGCCTTCAGACTGGACCGGCAGCTGGAGATCTCGTGTGTCCAGTTTCAGCAGGGAGCCCGGGGATCCGGGAGGTCTGGGATCGTTCCAGAATTCATAGCAAGAGGGCAGGCGGGCCAGTTTTGTAGAAGGCGTGGGCCTAGGTGCCCAGGGGTGGCGGCCATGATAGGCTGCCGCGGCCCTGCCCCATGGCCCTGCCATGTCTGCTGCCCTGCTCGCAGTGGCCGAGCAGCATGGAAGGATCACGCGTCTAGTGCCCTGCGCCACGCGGTGGAGAGCCGGCTCCTGTGGGCTGGCCTGCGTGCTGGCATCGGGCTCCTGCGTGGTGGAATCAGGCTCCAGCGTGTTGGCATCGGGCTCCAGCGTGCTGGCATCGGGCTCTTGTGTGTTGGCGTCAGCCTCCTGCATGCTGGTGTCGGGCTCTTGGGGCTCTTGTGTGCTGGCGTCGGCCTCCTGCGGGCTGCGGGGCTGCGGGCGCGGTGCACGGGGTTGTCTGGGCGCAGCCGGCTGGCTGGCTGTTTAACCAGGTGGAAACAGCAGCTCTGCGCCTCGCCTTCCGCCCGCTGGCTATTCCTGCTGGCTGTTCTGAGTTCACCCGAGTGAGTGGAAACCACAAAGTGGTCCAGAGATAATGTTCCAGAAACAGCAAAACAGTCTCGTGAAGAAAGAGCAGAGCCCTTTGGAGATCTCTTCACAAGCAGAAGAGAAGGCCATAGTGCATAAGTAGCCAAATTGTCTTTACTTATCTGAGAGATGCACAGGCCAGCCCCACGTTGGGCGCCATTTGTTGTTAAAATTTGGCGGCTCTAGCCGGGCAGGCTAGCTTCACGGGTGGGTAACAGAGACGCGGAGACAACGGCTGGGCAGGGAAGCTGTATTTCTTTAAACCTCTGTCATACTCTTTACTACATTATAGTTACCCCATACATTTTTGTTGAGTAAATGAATAGCCCCACTTATACTGAGTTTCTTTCCTGTGAATAGGCTTGTCTGGAAGAACTTTAAGTACACTTATGCATCCCAAGCCCCTTATCTCACTTTTGTTTCCTTAAACCAACTGATTAGACTGAAGTAAGGTTGTTTTTCCTTCCCTTAGACAGTCTGGATCCTTGACTTGCATATTATTGTTAACCCTCTGTAAAGTTCTAAATGAGTACTTTGGCTTGGAAGGGTTTTCCTACACATCTTTTCTTTTGCCAATCTATACAGACTCCATGCTCCTATGGTTTCAGCACCATAAAATAAATAAATATTTCATTTCATCAATTTGGCATTAAAAAGCTCAAGACTTTTCCACACCAGTTTTAACTAAACAAGGTAATATTCCATGGTATCTACAAGGAAACATAAATGAGCCCAGCCTGCTAGCAGTTTCTAGAGTCTTTGTGTTTTCCAACAACTGCATGCAAATCAAGCAGTAAAAGGGAAGCCTCACAGAGGCAGAGTCTGAGACAGCTGGAGTCATTCTGGAAATGAACCCCTCTGTCCTTTCCTCACAAACTCCAAAAAAAGACTACATTGGCTGCCTGCATGCATCTGACTACGCAGCCCCTCATTGTGGAAGATGAAAAGAAAGTCCTTTGTGGTCCTTTTCAGCAGAGACACAAAGAAGTGACTAGGCCGAGGCTCCAGGGCACGGTTCCAGTCCCAGTTGGCAAGAACAAGGCAGGGGCCCCCCAGGCTCCCCAAAAGCATAAAGGACAGAGTTTCCTATGACAGCAGTCAGGAAAGGAGACTGACATGGGTTGAGCTGATCTGGCATGATTATGTGGAAACTGAAAACTGCTTCGATGTTACTTCAAAGGCAGACTGTTCTGGGAGCTAAGGAGAAACTGGACCTTAAGTAGCATGACAGGGCTAGTAGTGCAAAAGAAATAAAACGGGATGGGGAGGGGGTGGCCTATACTGCAATAATAGAATTCAAGGTGTCTGTATTGTGCTATTCATTGCAGCATCCCCCTGGGGGGGGGGGGCTTTGTGCCTGCAAGATTCTACTGCTCCCAGTGAACTCTTCCCTTCATGGGAGGTGGGGGGAGGAGGTGAAAAATAGAGAGGGAGAGCTAAAAAGAGAAGAAAAGACAACAGTGCACTACTTCAATGCTTGTGAAGCTTCTCTATTTGCATGCTGCTCCCAGGTTGTAGGGGCTCAAACCTGGATCCTTATGCCTGGTAAAGGGTATGCTCTGTGAGGTGAGCTATTTCCCATTTCCATATTTATAGTAGTAATAAATTGGTAGCAATCTTGATGTAGTAGTAGGTTATATAGTTGTGTGTGGTCCAGAATATTAAACCACATATTCTCTATGCAAACCCAGGGAGATGATCATAATATAATGCTGAATTTTGAAAAGCACTGCCTTCTTTACATTTTTTTTTTTTTTACCAGAGCAATGCAGAGCAGCCCTGTCTAATGGTGGTGTGGAGGATTGAACCTGGGACTTCAGAGACTCAGGCATGAGAGTCTCTTTACATAACCATTATGCTATCTACCCCTCCCATTCTCTACATTTTTCTATATTTCCCATGCTTTTTAAAATAAATTATTGGGAGTCAGGCGCTAGCGCAGCGGGTTAAACACATGTGGCACAAAGCGCAAGGACCAGCATAAGGATCCCAGTTTGAGCCCCCGGCTTCCCACCTGTAGGAGAGTCGCTTCAAGCACAGGCAATGAAGCAGGTCTACAGGTGTCTATCTTTCTCTCCCCCTCTCTGTCTTCCCCTCCTCTCTCCATTTCTCTGTCCTATCTAATAACAAAATCAGTAACAACAATAATAACTACAACAACAGTTAAAAAGGGCAACAAAAGGTAAAATAAAATAAATTTTTAAAAATAACTTATTACTATTACTGTTATTTTATTAATGGGGAGAGAACCAGAGCATCACTCTGGCACATAAGGTGCTAAGGATTGAATTTAGGACCTCATGCTTGAGAGTCTCATGTTTCATCTACTACGTCAGCTCCCTTGCCACAACACCTGCTACTGTCTTATGGAGGAACATTGCCCTGGGAGAGGGGACAATAAGGTAGACAGGAATAGCACCTATTGGGAGGGACTTTCATGGATGTCAGCTGTTCCTCCATGCACATTTGGAGGAGACATACTCCCTATGGGATCTGTAACTGCAAAAAGCAGGGGAGGAGGGACCCCTAGCCACTTCCAGCCCAATACATGAAGGTAGATGGTAGAGAAGTGGTGGCCATACCTGCACAGAGGCACGCTGTTCCAGGCTGGGACCACAAGGAATTTCAAAGTCCCAGGAGACAGGTGACAGTGTAGAGTTGTCCAGGAGCCAAGTGGGGAGGTCACTAGATGCACAGGAAGGCAAAGAGCAGGTTCACTTCAATCTTCAAGAGCATGAAGTTGGGTTCAAACCCAGTGCAGGGCCAGACACAACTAATATTTTGTGGCTCAATAAACAGGATAATTGGGGCTGAATAGTGGCACACCTGGTTGAGCACACATATTACAGACAATGCACAAGGACCTGGGTTCAAGCTCTCAGTCTCCACCCGTGGAGGGAAACTACAAAAAGTGGTTAAATAGTGTTGCAGGTGTCTCTCTGTCTCTCTCCCTCTCCACTGCCCCACTTCCTGTAGGTTTCTGGATGTCTCTATCCAATAAATAAATAAAAATAATTTTTAAAAATTAAAAAAAAAATTGTAAAAAAAAAGAGAGAGAGAGAGGGAGAGAGAAAGGAAGAAAGTTAAGGAAGAAAGAAGAAAAGAAATAAAAAGTCTTTGGGGGGCAGTGGCACACCTGGTTAAGGGCACATAGTACTATGCACAAGAACCCGGGTTCAAGCCCCTGCTCCCCACCAGCAGGGGGGAGGAATGCTTCATGAGCAATGAGGCAGGTCTGCAGGTGTCTATCTCTCTCCCTCTATTTATTTATTTATTGATTCCCTTTTGTTGCCTTTGTTTTATTGTTGTAGTTATTGTTGTTGTTGCTGCTGGATAGGACAGAGAAATGGAGAGAGGAGGGGAAGGCAGAGGGGGGAGAGAAAGACAGACACCTGTAGACATGCTTCACCACCTGTGAAGCATCTCCCCTGCAGGTGGGGAGCCAGAGGCTTGAACCGGGATCCTTATGCTGGTCCTTGCACTTTGTGCCACCTGTGCTTAACCTGCTGCGCTACCGCCCGACTTCCCTCTCTCTTTTTAAAGATTTTATTTATTTTAAATTATATTTATTTATTTATTTATTAGATAGAGACAGCCAGAAATCAAGAGGGGAGAGGTGACTAGGAAGGGAGAGACGCAGAGAGACACCTACAGCCTTGCTTCACCACTCGTGAAGCTTTCCCTCTGCAGGTGGGGACCAGGGGCTTGAAATCATGTCCTTGTGCACTGTAATGTGTGCACTTAACCAGGTGCACCACCACCTAGCCCTGATTTTATTTATTTACTTAGTAATGAGATAAATAGGAGGAGAGAGAGGAACAGACATCATTCTGGTATATTGCTGCTGAGGATCACACTCAGGACCTCATGCCTGAGAGTGTCCAATGCTTTATCTACTGCCCCACCTCCTGGACTACTCTCCCTCTCTTCCTCCCCCTTCCCTATCAATTTCTCTCAGTCCTATGGAATAAAATGTGAAGAAAAAAAAAAAGGAAAAAAATGACTGCTGGTAGTGGTGGATTCGTAGTGCCAGCACTGAACCCAGTGAAAACCCTAGAGGCAAAAAAAAGAAAGGAAAAAAATAATAATAAAGGTATAGATGCCCTAAGTAGGGTTACCAGATAAAGTCCTGGTTAAATTTAAACTTAGGTTAACAGTAATTAACTGGGGCTGGGAGTTGGCTCATTCACTAAATGGTCACACCCTGTACATGAGGGCCTGGGTTTGAGCCCTGGCACCATGTGGCAGCACCATGGACAGTATCAGGAGGAAACTCCTTGGATGATGGAATGTTGTTGTGGTGTCTCTCTTCTCTGTGTGTCTCTCCCTCCCTTCTCTTTCTATCTTAAATAAATTGACTAGGGAGGTTGCCCAGTGATGTCACACATTGAATGGGCTTGATATTTTTTCCCTGGTGCTGTATTAAATAAATATATAGGGGCCAGATGGTGGCACATTGGCACATCTGGCTGAGTACAGACATTACTGTGCCCAGGGATCTGGGTTCAAGCCCCCAGTCCTCACCTGCAGTGGAGAAGCTTCATGAACAGTGGAGCAGTGTTGCAGATGTCTCTTTTTTTTCTTTTCCCTAGAGCACTGATCAGCTCTAGTTCATGGTGGTATGGGGGGTGAGAGGGTTAGGGATTGAACCTGGGACTTCAGAGCCTAGGGCTTGAGAGTATTTACGTAACCTCCTTTCACCCTGCCCACCAGTGAGCTGACAGAAACACTGGCACAGGAGCATCAGAACCATACAGCTAGAGCTTCTGTGCAAGGGCAGTATCTCAGACTTTCCCATCTGGTGAGAGGTTTGTTATCTCACCCCCTTAGTGATGGCTTCTGTCAATGACCATGGCATTGTCCACAGGGCATGGACCAAAGGCCGAAATCATGAGATTGGCCCCTGGCCCTGGTAGATGTATATATATTTGCTATATACATTTAATTTCTAATAATTTCATTTTTTTCCTTTTATTTTATGTACTTTAATATTTGAATGCAATTCATTAACTTAAGATTATAATCAAAGCTTATAATCATCAATAGCATTACAGTAAATGGTGCATTTGAAAACATTCAGAGCTTATAATATAGCTTATATGAATAGGAGGTATTACTAATAGAAGATAATTGTAAATAACATTTCCCTCTTAGGAATAATTTCTTTTTTTTTAATATTTATTTATTTTTCCTTTTGTTGCCCTTGTTTTTTATTGTTGTTGTAGTTATTATTACTGTTATTGATGTTGTCATTGTTAGATAGGAGAGAGAAATGGAGAGAGGAGGGGAAGACAGACGGGAGAGAGAAAGATAGACACCTGCAGACCTGCTTCACTGCCTGTGAATTGACACCCCTGCAGGTAGGAAGCCGGGGATCCTTACACCGGTCCTTGTGCTTTGCGCCACGTGTGCTTAACCCACTGAGCTACCACCGACTCCCTTCTTTTTCTTTTTTCTTTTTTTTTTTAAATAATTTATTTCTTTATTGGGGAATTAATGTTTTACATTCAACAGTAAATACAATAGTTTGTACATGCATAACATTCCCCAGATTCCCATTTAACAATACAACCCCCACTATGTCATTCATCATCTTTCATGGACCTGTATTCTCCCCATCCACCCACCCACCCCAGAGTCTTTTACTTTGGTGTAATACTCCAATTCCATTTCAGGTTCAACTTGTGTTTTCTTTTCTAATCTTGTTTTTCAACTTCGGTCTGAGAGTGAGATCATCCCATATTCATCCTTCAGTTTCTGACTTATTTCACTCAACATGATTTTTTCAAGGTCCATCCAAGATCGGCTGAAAACGGTGAAGTCACCATTTTTTACAGCTGAGTAGTATTCCATTGTGTATATATACCACAACTTGCTCAGCCACTCATCTGTTGTTGGACACCTGGGTTGCTTCCAGGTTTTGGCTATTACAAATTGTGCTGCCAAGAACATATGTGTACACAGATCTTTTTGGATAGGTGTGTTGGGTTCCTTAGGATATATCCCCAGGAGGGGAATTGCAGGGTCATAGGGTAGGTCCATTTCTAGCCTTCTGAGAGTTCTCCAGACTGTTCTCCACAGAGGTTGGACCAATTTGCATTCCCACCAGCAGTGCAGGAGGGTTCCTTTGACCCCACACCCTCTCCAGCATTTGCTGCTGTTACCTTTTCTGATGTATGACATTCTCACAGGAGTGAAGTGATATCTCATTGTTGTCTTGATTTGCATTTCTCTGACAATCAGAGACTTGGAGCATTTTTTCATGTGTTTCTCAGCCTTTTGGATCTCTTCTGTGGTGAATATTTTGTCTAAGTCCTCCCCCCATTTTTGGATGGGGTTATTTGTTGTCTTGTTGTTGAGTCTGGCAAGCTCTTTATATATGTTGGTTATTAAACTCTTGTCTGATGTATGGCATGTAAAGATCTTCTCCCATTTCTGTGAGGGGTCTCTTGGTTTGGGTAGTGGCTTCTTTTGTTGTGCAGAAGCTTTTTAATTTGATGTAGTCCCATAGGTTTATACTTGCCTTAGTCTTCCTTGTAATTGGATTCGTTTCATTGAAAATGTCTTTAAAATTTATGCGGAAAAGAGTTCTGCCAATATTTTCCTCTAAGTATCTGATAGTTTCTGGTCTAACATCCAAGTCCTTGATCCACTTGGAATTTACTTTTGTATTTGGTGAAATACAGTGATTCATTTTCATTCTTCTGCATGTTTCAACCCGTTGTTTCCAACACCATTTGTTGAAGAGACTCTGCTTTCCCCATTTAATAGTTGAAGCCCCTTTGTCAAAGATTAGATGTCCATAGGTGTGGGGCCTCATTTCTGGGCTCTCAATTCTATTCCACTGGTCAGTGTGTCTGTTCATGTTCCAGTACCAAGCAGTTTTGATGACAATGGCCCTATAATATAGTTTGAGATCTGGGAGTGTGATGCCTCCGGTTCTGTTCTTTCTTCTCAAGATTGTTTTGGCAATTCTAGGTCTTTTCTGGTTCCAGATAAACATTTGTAGCGTTTGTTCTATTCTCCTAAAAAATGTGCTTGGGATCTTGATGGGGATAGCATTAAATTTGTAGATGGCTCTGGGTAGTATATTCATTTTGATGATGTTAATTCTTCCAACCCATGAACATGGAATATCTTTCCACTTCTTTGTGTCTTTTTCAATTTCTTTGAGTAGTGACTCATAATTTTCAGTATATAAGTCTTTCACTTCTTTGGTTAGGTTTACTCCTAGATATTTTATTGTTTTTGTTGCTATAGAAAAAGGAACTGATTTCTGGATTTCAATTTCTTCTAACTTAGTGTTTGCATAGAGGAATACCACTGACTTTTGAATGTTAATTTTTTTTAAAGATTTTATTTATTTATTAATGAGAAAGATAGGGGAGAGAGAGAGAGAGAGAAAGAACCAGATATCACTCTGGTACATGTGCTGCCAGGGATTGAACTCAGGACTTCATGCTTGAGAGTCTAGTGCCATAGCCACTGTGCCACCTCTTGGACCACTGAATGTTAATTTTATAGCCTGACACATTACTGTATTGCCTGATGATTTCCAAAAGCTTCTTGCTGGATTCCTTAGGTTTTTCCAGGTATACTATCATGTCATCTGCAAATAAGGAGAGTTTGACTTCTTCTCTTCCAATCTGTATGCCTTTAATTCCTTGCTCCTGCCTGATTGCTATGGCAACAACTTCCAACACTATGTTGAATAGTAATGGTGATAGTGGGCAGCCGTGTCTAGTACCTGACCTGAGGGGAAATGCTTCCAGTTTTTCACCATTGAGTATGATGTTGGCTGTAGGTTTGCTATATATAGACTCCACTATCTTCAGGAATTTTCCATCTGTTCCTATTTTTTGTAGTGTTTTGATCATAAAGGGATGTTGTATTTTGTCAAAGGCTTTCTCTGCATCTATTGATATGACCATGTGGTTTCTGGTCTTGCTTTTGTTGATGTGGTGGATCACATTGATTGATTTACGTATATTAAACCAACCTTGCATGCATGCCTGGGATAAACCCCACTTGGTCATGATGAACAATCTTTTTGATATACTGCTATATCCGGTTGGCTAGAATTTTGTTCAATATTTTCGCATCTATGTTCATCAGAGATATTGGTCTGTAGTTTTCTTTTTTGGTTGTGTCCCTGTCTGCTTTTGGTATCAGGGTGATGTTGGCTTCATAGAAGCTGGCAGGGAGTATTCCAGTGTCTTCAATCTTCTGGAAGACTTTTAAAAGTAGAGGTATTAGTTCTTCTTTGAAAGTTTTGTAGAATTCATTTGTAAAACCATCTGGTCCAGGACTTTTATTTTTGGGAAGATTTTTGATAACTGTTTCAATTTCATTAGCTGTGATGGGCCTGTTCATGTTATCCACTTCCTCTTTACTTAGTTTTGGAAGTTGGTAGGTATCTAGGAAATCATTCATTTCTTCCAGGTTCTCTAACTTGGTGGCATATAGTTGTTCATAGAAGCCTCGCATGATATGTTGAATTTCTGCAGTGTCTGTTGTGATATCTCCTCTTTCATTTACTATCTGATTTCTTTGGGTCTTCTCCCTTTTTTGTTTTGTGAGTCTGGCTAAAGGTTTGTTGATTTTGTTTACTCTATCGAAGAACCAACATTTACTTTCATTGATCTTTTGTATGGTTTTCCTATTCTCAGTGTTATTTATTTCTGCCCTAACTTTAGTGATTTCTGTCCTTCTGGTTGCTTTAGCATTCCTTTGTTGTTCTTCTTCTAGGTCTTTAAGATGTGCAATCAGGCTGTTTATTTGTGCCTTTTCTTGTTTCCTAATGTGTGCTTGTATAGCTATGAACTTCCCTCTTAGGACTGCTTTAGCTGTGTCCCAAATATTTTGATAGCTTGTGTCTTCATTTTCTTTTTTTTTTTTAGCGAGGAGAGAAGGGTAGACAAGGACTAACCTTATGGCCGGTCGCCGCAGTCTAACTGCTCGTGTCTTCATTTTCATTGAACTCTCGAAACATTTTGATTTCTTCCTTGATTTCCTCTTTGACCCAGAAGTTGTTAAGAAGTGTACTGTTGAGCTTCCACATTTTGGGACTGTTACTAATCTTTTGTTGATTATTAAGTGTTAGTTTAATTCCACTGTGGTCTGAGAAGATGCTTGGGATGATTTCAGTGCTCTTGAATTGGCTGATGCTGTCTTTGTGGCCTAATATATGGTCTATCCTTGAGAATGATCCATGTGGATTTGAGTAAAAGTTTCTTGGGATGAATGACTCTGAAAATGTCCAATAGTTCTAGTTTATCTATCTCTTCATTTAGCTCCCTTATGTCTTTACTGATTTTCTTCCTGGATGATCTGTCAAGTTGAGATAGTGGGGTGTTGAAGTCCCCTACTATGATTGTTATATTGCTGTAGCTCTTTCAGTAGAAGTTTGATGTATTTAGATGGCTTCTTATTGGGTGTATAGATATTAATCATTGTTAAGTCCTCTTGATTGACTGATCCTGTGAGCATTAAGTAGTGTCCATTCCTATCTTTTTTAATCTTATCTATTTTAAAGTCTATCATGTCAGATATGAGAATAGCTGTTCCTGCCCTTTTTTGTGGGCCATTGGCCTGTATGATAGTTTTCCATCCTTTCACTTTAAGTCTGTGTTTGTCTTTTTGAGTTAGGTGGGTTTCCTGTAGACAGCATATTGTTGGGTTGTGTTTTCTGATCCATCTTCCTACTCTGTGTCTTTTAATAGGTGAATTCAGGCCATTGACATTTATTGATATCAAAGATTGATGATATTTTAACGCCATTCTTGTAGAGTTTTAGAGTGTTTTGATATATGTTCTATTTGTGGTGGTCTGGTTGTTTATAGGAGACCTTTCAGAACTTCTTTCAGGGCAGGCTTGCTGATGGTTGCTTCCTTCAGCTGTTGCTTGTCTGAGAAGGTTTTGATGCTTCCATCTAGTCTGAATGACAGTCTAGCAGGATATAGTATTCTTGGCTGAAAGCCTTTCTCATTGAGCACTCGATAGATATCTTGCCATTCTCTTCTGGCCTGTAGTGCTTGTATGGAGAAGTCTGCTGCTAATCTTATGGGTTTTCCTTTGTAGGTGACTCTTTGTTTTTCTCTTGCAGCCTTGAGGATCCTTTCTTTATCCTTATTCCTTTCCATTCTAAGTATGACATGTAGTACTGGGGATTGAGCCCCCAGGGCCTTAGGCATGCAAGGCATGTACTCCTCTGAGCCACTTCACCAGCAACTATACAGAGACTTCTACTCAACAGCTATAGTGTTAGTGATTACTGTTAATACAGTTGGCTTACAGCAGTCCACTTCAATCCCATTCATTGCTCAGACTTAGTCTTATATGTATCAGGTGCACCTCCTGGCCTGTCAGCATTGCCTCATTACTCTAGTCACAGCTCTGGAGTTCTCCCTGATGCTGACTTGCTCTTGACCAGCCAGCCATTGGACACACCCTGAACTCTGCACTGTCCTCCTCTTGGCTTTTAGAGCTCCCCAGAGGGATGGGAGACATCCTGCCTGTGCTTCATTGTGGACTTGGATGGCCACCAGGACATTGCTCATGAACGCTGTGTAAACACTCAGGCCCTGAATGCAGCATGCTCAGTCACCAGCATCCAGTCCAGTCCTCATGTGCTGGCAGTGTTTGGTAAATGTTTATGTACTGCCCAGGGCAAGTCAGATGGACAAGCTCCAGCTGCTCCTCCTCAGTCCTTTTGGCTGGCAGTAGCACAAGGGCAACAAAGGAGAAAAGAAAGAAGGAAAGAGAGAAAGAAAGAAGTTAAAAAATTAAAAAGAAAAAGGAAAAACCCATTTTATGGATAGGACTTGGGGCTATAAACTTCATATCTATCTTTCTCTCCCCCTCTTTGTCTTCCCCTCCTCTCTCCATTTCTCTCTGTCCTATCCAACAACGATGACAACAAGAAAAAAAAAAACAATAATAACTACAACAAGGACAACAAAAGGGAAAATAAATAAATAAACATAAAAATATATAAAAAAATAAGTAAGTAAATAATAAAAACGGACTTGTTTCTATTTACCACTTTTTTCCAGTTTTTGTTTTCAGTGGTTTCCTTTCTCCTCTTATGCATGCCTTTCTCTTTGTTCTCTTGTCTTCTCTGTCCAACTAGACATTGGTAACCCAGGGACAGACCCAGAAGTTGCCTGGCCCTACCTTGGTCTGGTCACATCTCTAGCCTTCTGCCTCTGTACTTTCATGATTTATTATTATTATTATTATATTTATATTTACCAGTGCACTGCTCAGCTCTGCCTTATGGTAATGCAGGGGATTGAACCTGGGACCTCAGAGCCTCAGGCATGAAAGTCTTTTTGCAGGGATCGGGCGGTAGTGCAGCAGGTTAAGTGCACAATGCACAAAGACTGGCGTAAGGATCCCAGTTCGGGCCCACCTGCAGGGGGATCACTTCACAAGTAGTGAATCAGGTCTGCATGTGTCTATCTTTCTCTCCCCCTCTCTGTCTTCTCCTCCTCTTTCCATTTCTCTCTGTCCTATCCAACAATGATGACATCAATGACAACAACAAGAGCTACAAGGGCAACAAAAAAATGGGAGAAAAAATGGCTTCCAGGAGCAGTGGATTCATAGTTCAGGCACTGAGCCCCAGCAATAACCCTGGAAGCAAAAAAAAAAAAAAAAAAAAAAAGTCTTGCAGAACCGTTATGGTGTCTCCTCAGCACAGCTTGATGCTTTTTACTATATTTTAGGCTAGGCTGAGACCTCTGAGAAGAATGCATTTGGGGGATTAGACAATGGTGCACTGGGTTAAGTGCACACAGGACCCGTGCAAGGATCCTGGTTTGAGCCCCCAGCTCCCCTCCTGCAGGGAGGACACTTCACAAGTGGTGAAGCAGGTCTGTAAGTGCCTGTCTTTCTCTCGCCCTCTCTACCTACCCCATCTTTCTCAATTTCTCTCTGTCCTATCCAATAAAATGAAAAAAGTGACTGCCAGAAGCCTTGGATTGATAGTGCCAGCACCAAGCCCCATCGATAATCCTGGAGGCAAAAAAAGGTGGTAGTGTTAGTAGTGTGAGGGCCCCTAAGACTGACAACACAGCCCAAGATAATCCTCCCTGCCCCAGACTTGCCTCAGTGTTAGCTCTGAACTCAAATGACCTTTGCCCGTGTTGGATGATAGAGGAAGTAAGTTTAGAAATATGCCAGAGGTGGGTGGGGGAAGGACTGGCTGAACCTTCCCGCAGCTCAGCCCAGCATTGAAGCCACAGACCAAATAAGGGTGTATGAGCTGCCTCTGTCTGTATTAAAGTTCAGAGTGCAGTGTGCACAAGTGGGACTCGGTTTTTCTGAGAGATAAATTATTACTCAATGCTGGTGGAGTTCCAGCAGCTCAGAGTCTGATTTACTGCTTGAACCTGCAGGTCCTGGGCCCTAGGGAAGGCAGGTGGGAGGAAGGGAAGGGCAAGTTGAAGGGGAGGGTGGAAAAGGAAAAAAGCTAAGAGAGTCTGAGGTTCCCACCATGGATACTTGGGGTAAGAGGGTAGTGTAGGCAGCACTTGGATGTGAGGACCAAGACTGTCTCAAAGAGTGTGGTGAGAACTTTGAAGGTTTGCAGAGAAATGCCTAGTAAGAGGAGGAGCAGCTGGAGCTTGTCCATCTGACTTGCCCTGGGCAGTACATAAACATTTACCAAACACTGGGCTGGATGCTGGTGACTGAGCATGCTGTATGTAGGGTTGGACCCATTGGCAACCCTGAAGTGGACAGTGGCTGGGAGGGGGCTCCTCCTGCTGCCAGAGCCTGGGAACTGACAGGACCAGCAGCATTTGCACAGATCATTTAGTCTCACAACACTCCCCACACATTTGTAAAGAATGCAGGCCTTCTTGAGTCATTCGAATGTGTAGAAAAGGTCAGCACTTCAGGCTGTTTGGCCAGTAGGAAAACAAACATTATTTTTATGGACTTCCACAGGCTGAAAGGCTGCACTTGTTTACTGAACATCAAGGTCTAAGGCAGGACGAATCTCTGGGCAATCTTTAGGAGGATTAGCACTATGCTAGCTGAATACATTTCAGAGAAGGCTTGCCATTACTGTAGCAAAAAGGTGGCAAGAGTGAGCTTCTTCTGGCCAAGGAGGGGTAGCTCAGTGACAAAGCTCATGCTGTTCTCACCTTCAGTCCCCAACACACACACACACACACACACACACACACACACACACACACACACACACACACACACACACACACTGCTTCTGCGGTGTTTGACAGCGTCCAAAGTACTATTGGGTTGTCAGAAAAGGCAAGACCCATTTTTGCATAGAAAAAAAAAACAAAAAATTAAATTTAAAAAAAGTCATTACTTTTCAGACAGCCCAATAATTTTCTTTTTTTTTTTAATTGGGGAATTAATGGTTTACATTCAACAGTAAGTACAATAGTTTGTACATGCATAACATTCCCCAGTTTCCCATATAACAATACAACCCCCACTAGGTCCTCTGAATCCTTCTTGGACCTGTATTCTCCCCACCAACCCACCCCAGAGTCTTTTACTTTGGTGTGATATGCCAATTCCATTTCAGTTTCTACTTGTGTTTTCTTTTCTGATCTTGTTTTTCAACTTTGGCCTGAGAGTGAGATCTGTTGGTATGCTTCTGGATTCTGCTTGTGAAGCCTTCTGTTTTTTATCATCACATTGGGTTCACTTGTGTTGCTTGCTATGTGTTCTGTTTGCACGTCCACTGTTGGCTGGGCAACCCCTGCCTCCGGGATATTGGTTTGATTCCCCCCCTCCCCCCCCCCACCTCTGGGACATTTGGTTTAGTCATCGCTGGTTCGCACTTCTTCCTTCTCCCCACCCCCTATCGTATCCTTTGTTCCTGTCTCTTCCGACGGAGGAGAGAGATGGAGAACAGAATTGGGTTGTGATTAGAAGAGATTAGTTTTTTGAACTACATTCCCGCTCGTGAATAAAGATTGAACTGCGTTCTCAGCTCAACCATGAGTCTCTGGTCGTCTCTGTCTCCCGCCTGTGAAGCCAGCCCAGCAAAAACGACAGAGATCATCCCATATTCATCCTTCTGTTTCTGACTTATTTTACTCAACATGAATTTTTCAAGGTCCATCCAAGATCGGCTGAAAACGGTGAAGTCACCATTTTTTACAGCTGAGTAGTATTCTATTGTGTATATATACCACAACTTGCTCAGCCACTCATCTGTTGTTGGACACCTGGGTTGCTTCCAGGTTTTGGCTATTACAAATTGTGCTGCCAAGAACATATGTGTACACAGATCTTTTTGGATAGGTGTGTTGGGTTCCTTAGGATATATCCCCAGGAGAGGAATTGCAGGATCATAGGGTAGGTCCATGTCTAGTCTTCTGAGAGTTCTCCAGACTGTTCTCCACAGAGGTTGGACCAATTTGCATTCCCACCAGCAGTGCAGGAGGGTTCCTTTGACCCCACACCCTCTCCAGCATTTGCTGCTGTTACCTTTTCTGATGTATGACATTCTCACAGGAGTGAGGTGGTATCTTGTTATTGTCTTGATTTGCATTTCTCTGACAATCAGAGACTTGGAGCATTTTTTCATGTGTTTCTTGGCCTTTTGGATCTCTTCTGTGGTGAATATTCTGTCCATGTCCTCCCCCCATTTTTGGATGGGGTTATTTGTTGTCTTGTTGTTGAGTCTGGCAAGCTCTTTATATATGTTGGTTATTAAACTCTTGTCTGATGTAAGGCATGTAAAGATCTTCTCCCATTCTGTGAGGGGTCTCTTGGTTTGGGTAGTGGTTTCTTTTGCTGTGCAGAAGTTTTTTAATTTGATGTAGTCCCATAGGTTTATACTTGCCTTAGTCTTCCTTGTAATTGGATTCGTTTCATTGAAGATGTCTTTAAAATTGATGCAGAAAAGAGTTCTGCCAATATTTTCCTCTAAGTATTTGATAGTTTGTGGTCTAGCATCCAAGTCCTTGATCCACTTGGAATTTACTTTTGTATTTGGTGAAATACAGTGGTTCAGTTTGATTCTTCTGCATGTTTCAACCCGTTGTTTCCAACACCATTTGTTGAAGAGACTCTGCTTTCCCCATTTAATAGTTGAAGCCCCTTTGTCAAAGATTAGATGTCCATAGGTGTGGGGGCTCACAGTAATTTCCTTTTTTTAAAGACTTTTTAAAAGTCAATTATTATTTGATAGAGACAGAGATAAATTGGGAGGTAGAGATGGAGAGAGACAGAGAGACACCTGCAGCCCTGCTTCACTACTTGTGAAGCTTTCCTCCTGCAGGTGGGGACCAGGGGATTGAACCCAGGTCCTTGCGCTCTGTTGTGTGTGCACTTAACTAGGTGCACCACTTCCTGGCCCCTAGTAATTTCCTTTTTAGAGGTCTTTGGAGCCAGATAGTAGCTTTGTGTACATTAAGTTTTTTTTCTTTTATATTTATTTATTTATTCCCTTTTGTTGCCCTTGTTGTAGTTATTATTATTGTTATTCATGTTATCATTGTTGGATAGGACAGAGAGAAATGGAGAGAGGAGGGGAAGACAGAGAGGGGAAGAGAAAGAGAGATACCTGCAGGCCTGCTTCACTGACTGTGAGGGACTCCCCTGCAGGTGAGGAGCCGGGGCCTCGAACCGGGATCCTTACGCAGGCCCTTGGGCTTTGTGCCACATGCACTTAACCCGCTGTGCTACCACCCGACCCCCTCTTTTTTCTTTTTTAACCAGAGTACTGTTCAGCTCTAATTTATGTTGGTGCAGGAGATTGAAGCTGGGACTTTGGAGTCTCAGGTATGAGTCTCTTTGCATATCCATTATGCTACCTAACCCCACTCAAAACATTTTTTCTTTAAGATAGGAGATTCCACAATACTGAAGCTTTCTTCAATATGATGGAGGCTGGACACAAACATATATCACACATAATTTTTTAAAATATTGATCAGGCTGGAGAGACAGAATAATGATTATGCAGAAGACTTTTATGCCTAAGGCTCTGAAGTCCCAGGTTCATTCCCCAGCACCACTATAAGCCAGAACTGAGCACTATTCTGGTAAAATAATAATAATAATTAAAAAGTAAATAAATAAGTTAATTTAATGTAAAAATGTTTTTTATCTATTTTTTATATTTATTTTCCCTTTTGTTGCCCTTGTTTTTTATTGTTGTTGTAGTTATTGTTGTTATTGATGTTGCCATTGTTAGATAGGACAGAGAGATGGAGAGAGGAGGGGAAGACAGAGAGAGGGAGAGAAAGATAGACACCTGCAGACCTGCTTCACCGCCTGTGAAGCAACACCCCTGCAGGTGGGGAGCCGGGGCTTGAACTGGGATCCTTATACCAGTCCTTGCACTTTATGCCGCATGCACTTAGCCCACTGAGCTATCTCCCAACTCCTGGTTGTTTTTTTTTTTTTTTTTTTTTATCAGAGCACTACTCAGATCTGGTTTATATTAGTACAGGGATTGATTCTGGACTTTGGAACCTCAGCTATCACAGTCTTGCATAACCATTATGCTATCTACCCCTAACTAAAATTATTTATTTGTTAAGGAGAGAAACAGAGAAAGCAAGAGCATCACTCTGGCACATGGGATACTGAGAGTTGAAGTTGGAACCTCATGCTATCCACTGAACCATCATCTCTCAAGTCCCAGTCTTAACTCTGCTGCTAGGCCAGGCTGTGGAATATTGCCACCTCTACAGGTCCTTATACCTTTTTTTTTTTTTTTGCCTCCAGGGTTATCGCTGGGGCTCGGTGCCTACAACTACAAATCCACTGCTCCTGGAGGCCATTTTTCCCATTTTGTTGCCCTTGTTGTTGTCATTATTATTGTTGTCATTGCTATTGTTGTTGCTGGATAGGACAAAGAAATCGATAGAAGAGGGGAGAAGGGGAGACAAAAAGGGGGGAGAGAAAGACACCTACAGACCTGCTTCACCACCTGTGAAGCAACCCTCCTGCAGATGGGGAGCTGGGGGCTCAGATCCTCATGCCAGTCCTTGCACTTTGCGCCATGTGCGCTTAACTCGCTGTGCTACCACCTAACTCCCTTTTATTTCTTAATAATATAGACAGGGAGACAAAGAAGCAGAGAGAGTGAGAGAAAGAGACCACAGCACCAAAACTTCCTTCAGTGTGGTCAGGGCCAGGCTCAAAACTGAGTCAAGCACATGGTAAATAAGCACACTATCCAAGTGAGCCATTTTGCTGGTCACTCCTTGTACCTTTTTTTTTTTTGCTTCTGCCGAAGGGTTGCTCTGCTATTGCTATGTCTCAGTGGCTCAAGCTTGCTCAACCCCAAAGTACTAGGGTATTTGTATCCTAGGGAGATAAACAATCCCCTCTTTCTTCTCCAGGACAAGTGGGAAAACATCCTACCAGTGCTTTTCATAAGGTTTTTCAAACAGTTCTATGAAATCATGCTACCTAGGTACATTAGTGGGGCCAAGGCCACCACATCCCTGCTTCACTGCTCCCCTCCTACTGCCCTCCTCTACACTCCACCTCCCAGGGGTGCCACTTCCCAATAGCATATAGCCACTAGACCTTTGATCAAAACTCTACTTTATGGGGAAATAGGCTAAGATATCTGGAAACTGAAATATATTCGTAAGTTTTCTCATGGATGTATTTTGTCTGCAAAATTAAATTCCTTTGCAGCTGGGGGGAAATAATGCAACTGGTAGAGCATATGACTTGAATGCCTAGGTGTCTGGTTCGATGCCTAGCACTGCATGTCCCTTGAGTGGTGCCCTGGCTTCTCTCTCCCTATCTCATATGAAATAAATATACTATGCCTTTGAATTTCTTTTTTCTTTTTTGCCTCCAGGGTTATTGCTGGTGCTTGGTGCCTGCACTACAAATCCACTGCTCCTAGAGGCTGTTTTTTTTTTTTTTTCTCCCTTTTATTGCCCTGGTTGTTTTATCATTGTTGTGGTTATTATTGTTGTTATTGATGCTGTTGCTATTGGATAGGGCAGAGAGAAATCAAGAGAGGAGGGGAAGACAGAGAGGGGGAGAGCAGACCTGCAGACCTTTTTCACCGCTTGTGAACTGACCCCCCTGCAGGTGGTAGCCTTTGAATTTCTTTAGTTCTTTAGATGCAGGGCCAGGTGGTAGCATACCCAGTTGAGTGCACATATTACCATGCACAAAGACCTGGGTTCAAGTCTCCACACCCCCTGCAGGAGTAAGCTTCATGAACAGTGAAGCAATACTGCTGGTGTCAGTCTATCTCACCCTCTTTTTTTTTTTTTTTTTTTTACCAGAGCATTGCTCAACTCCAGCTTATGGTGGTACAGGGAATTGAACCTCAGGCATGAGAGGAGTGTATCTTTGCATAACCATTATACTATCTACCACCGCCCCTCTAGCCCTCTCTATCATCCTTCCTTCTCTGTTTATCTTTGTCACTTTTAAAATGAATTTTTTTCCTTAGATGCATTTCTATTCTTTTATAAATTACCATTCTTTTAGACTGAAAAGTCAGAAGCACAGTGAAGGTTTTATAATTAGATTGTGTTTTTTTTTTCTCACCCTGTTTCACATTAACATTCCTTACCTTGGGCGTATCTGTGGTTTTGGTATTTTTTTTTTTTTTTACTTTTACTTTGAACATGTCCCCAAACTCTGTGTTATCTTTAGCATTTTTCATAAACCACAATTCAGGAAGTTAGAAAATTGCTCCCTGGTGGCAGAACAACAGAACCGTGGACCTCTTTGCACTGTAATTGCAATGACAGTGATAGCTCTGCCTGAGCTGACTTTGACCTTTTGAAAGTCTCTAATCATTTCCTTAGAGTAAATCTCTAGAAGGGTGCAATAATTGCATGTGACCAAATTGGCTTCTCATTGAGATGTAGCAATTTAAACTCTTCTTGAGGGTCCACACACAACTTCTCTCTGGTACCCTTCTCCATACACAGGGCCTGCCTTCACTTTGCTCTCTTTATTCTTTCTAAGAATCAGAACATAGTTTGGCAGGTTGCCTTTCTTCCTTTGTAAATTGCTTGTTTTTGTCTAACAGTCTTTGGTAGACCTTTTTCAATGATTTAAATATACTCCTTGGGTAGTAATCATGCAAAAGATACCGTATGCTTGAGGCTCCTAGGGTCAGTCCTCAAAACTACCATAAACCAGAGATGAGCAGTGCTTTGATTAGGAATGAAGGTAGGAAGGAAGGAAGGAGAAAAAGAAAGAGAAAGAAGAGAAAAAGGAAAGAAGAGGAAATAAAAGAATAAATATATTCAGTGAACAGCTAGGGAATAGTTCAACTGGTAAAACATTGGACTTTCATGCCTGTAGTTCCTGATTCAATCCCTGGCACTGCATGTACCAGAATGCTTTTACTGATGCTTTTACTCCATCTCCCTCCCCTTTCCCCCTCCCCTCCCTCTCCTTCCCCTCTCCCCCTCCCTCTAGTGCAATTCTTTCTCAGGGCCCAGGCGGTAGCTCACCAGTTAAGCACACACAGCAAAGCGCAAGGATCCCGGTTACCCACTTGCAGAGGGGTCGCTTCACAAGCAGTGAAGCAGGTCTGCAGTTGTTTTTCTCTTCTCCTCTCTCTGTCCTATCCAACAACAGCAGCAGCAATAACAATAACAATGGGGAAAAGACGGCAGGAGTCTGGCGATAGCGCAGCAGGTTAAGCGCACGTGGCGAAAAGTGCAAGGACCCGGGTAAGGATCCTGGTTTGAGCCCCTGGCTCCTCACTTGCAGGGGAGGCGCTTCACAAGCAGTGAAGCAGGTCTGCAGGTGTCTGTCTTTCTCTCCCCCTCTCTGTCTTCCCCTCCTCTCTCCATTTCTCTCTGTCCTATCCAACAACGACATCAATAACAACACTAATAACTACAACAATAAAAAAGAAAAGAAAAGAAGAGAAAAGAAAAGAAAAGAAAAGAAAAAAGATGGTCTCCAGGAGCAGTGGATTCATAATGCAGGCACTGAGCTCCAGCGATAACCCTGGAGGCAAAAAAAAAAAATCTTTCTCATATATAATAAAATAAATCTTTAAAATGACATAAATAAATATGCTTTTTACAAACCACATGCCTTACAGACATGGCATTGTGGATTCAGTTTCTAGTACTGCATAGTATGATAGAATGGTGCTACCTCTTTAAAAAAAAAATCTTTTTATCTTTCTTATTGGATAGAGACAGCCAGAAATTGAGACAAAGGGGGAGATAGAGAAGGGAGACAGAAACAGAGAGACACCTGCGGCACTGCTTCATCACTTGCAAAGCTTTTCCCCCTACAGGTGGGGACTGGAGGCTCGAACCCAGGTCCTTGCACATTGTAACATGTGCACCTAACTAGGTGAGCCACCATCCCGTCCCTTAAAAAAAAAAAAAAAAAAATTATGGGAGTCCAGAGGTAGCGTAGCGGGTTAAGCGCAGGTGACACAAAGCACAACAAGGACTGGCATAAGGATCTCGGTTCCAGCCCCCCAACCTCACCTGCCAGGGAGTCGCTTCACAAGCAGTGAAGCAGGTCTGCAGGTGTCTATCTTTCTCTCCCCCTCTCTGTCTTCCCCTCCTCTCTCTATCCTACCCAACAACAACGACAACAATAACAACAACAATAAAACAACAAGGGCAACAAAAGGGAATTAAAAATATATTTTTAAAAATTTTATAAAGATTTATTTATTTATTTATTTGAAAAAAACGAGGGGTGGTCCAGGATGTGGTACAGTGGATAAAGCGTTTACTCTCAAGCATGAGGTCCTGAGTTCAATCCCTTATAGTACATGTACCAGAGTGATGTCTGGTTATTTCTCGCCCTTCTTATCTTTCTCATTAGTAAATAATTATTAAAAAAAAAAAAAAGGGAGCCAGGCGGTGTCGCAGAGGGCTGAGCACACATGGCGTGATGCGCAAAGGCTGGCTTAATGATCCCAGTTCAAGCCCCTAGCTCCCCACCTGTAAGGGGTTCGCTTCACAGGCAATGAAGAGCCGGTCTACAGGTGTCTATCTTTCTCTCCCCCTCTCTGTTTTCCCCTTCTCTCTCCATTTCTCTCTGTCCTGTCCAATAACAATAGCAGCAATAACAACAATAATAACAACAACAAATGACGACCATAACAAGGACAACAAAAGGGGGGAAATAAGATAAAAAAAAAAAAAGAATGATAGAAGAGGAGAGAGAAAGAACAAGACATCACTGGTGCATGTGCTGCCAGGAATCAAACTCTGGGCCTCATGCTTGAGAGTCTAATGCTTTAACCACTGCACCACCTCCTGGACTGTTAAAATTTTTTTAATAATAATTATGTAATTAAGCAGCCTACACTTGGATTTTGGTGGTTTTGTTTGTTTATTTGTTTTTTTACCAAAGCACACTGCTCAGCTCTGACATATGGTGGTGCAGGTGATTGAACCTGGGACTTCAAAGCCTCAGGCATGAGAGTCTGTTTACATAACCATTACCTACCCCTGGCCCCTGCACTTACATCTTGAACAACCTTATAAGCTTCACTTTTTTCATATTCCATATTATTTATTAATATAATTATATATGCATCAATTGGTAAGCTTTTATGTGTATATCTTTTTTAATGTTTATTTATTTATTTTCCCTTTTTGTTGCCCTTGTTTTTCATTGCTGTTGTAGTTATTATTGTTGTTATTGATGTCATCATTGTTGGATAGGACAGAGAGGAATGGAGAGAGGCGGGGAAGACAGAGAGGGGGGAGAGAAAGACATCAGCAGACCGGCTTCACCGCCTGCGAAGCTACTCCTTGGAAGGTGGGGAACTGGGATCCTTATGCAGGTCCTTTTTGGGAGCTTTTCGCCACATGCGCTTAACCCGCTGAGCTACCACCCAACTCCCTTATGTGTATATCTAATGGATCATCAGATGGACTCCAGCAGAGTTAGTTTTGTTCATCAAAGATGCTTATAGAAACTGGCAAAGTGGACTGAGGAGATAGCATAACGGTTATGCAAGAAAGTGGCAAAGTGGGGGTCCGGCGGTAGCACAGCAGGTTAAGCGCACCAGGTTAAGCGCACATGGTGTTAGGATCCCGGTTCAAGCCCGGGCTCCCCACCTGTGGGTCTGCAGTTGTCTATCTTTATCTCCCCCTCCCTGTCTCCCCTCCTCTCTCGATTTCTCTCTGTCCTATCTTACAACAACATCAATGGCAATAATAACAATAACGACAGCAAAAAGGGCAACAAAATGGGAGAAAATGGCCTCCAGGAGCAGTGGATTCATTGTGCAGGCACCAAGCCCCAGCAATAACCCTGGAGGCAAAAAAGGAAAAGAAAAGAAAGTTTTAGCTGGACTTCTGGGATGAGCAAGTTAAGACTTTCTCTTTAAGGCCCACAGCATTACTGGGGTCAGTCCATTTGCTGTTCCCATACTTTCTTTATTGGTAAGTGGAGTTCCACCTGGGCTTTTTTTACATCAACTTTTTTTTTTGCCTCCAGAGCTCAGTTCCTGCACCATGAATCTGCTGCTCCTGTAGGCTTTTTTAAAAAAAAAAAAAAATTTATTTATTTATACATGAGAATGATAGGGGGAGAGAGAAAGAACCAGATATCACTCTGGTACATGTGCTGCCGGGCATTGAACTCAGGACCTCATGCTTGAGAGTCCAATGCTTTATCCACTGCGCCATCTCCCCGACCACCCTGTAGGCTTTTTTTTCCCTTTCGTTGCCCTTGTTGTTTTATCATTGTTGTGGTTATTATTGTTGCTATTGATGTCATCGTTTGCCGGGCTAGCATTGCGGGTGGGAGAAAGGATCCAGGGACTTGTTGCGGTGTGATAATACAATTCTTTATTGATGCGGTTGATGGGGAGCCCCAGAGTCAACATGAGCACAGTGGGTTAGGCCACGTGGCGCCAAACCACAATGGCCACCTCCAGCTGTGCATGCCAGCCCTTCTCCAAGAGAAGAGAGTGGGGAAGGGAGAGAAACCAAAAACAGCAGTGGCTTTATAGGGTAAAACCGGAAGTGGCAAGTCAGAACGGAGATGGCTAGGAAAGTTGGTGGAGAAGGGCAAAAGAATGCTAGGAAGGTAGAAGCTTCCTTAGCAACTGTTGCGAGGGTTTTAACTGGCGGGAATAAGCAATACCCTGAGGGGATAATGTGGTCATTTCTAAGACAAAGCAGAAGATTAGTATGTAAATAATAATACTTGCATGGAAATATGGTGGTTTGTGGGCCCTGCCAATGTTCAACCACATCTGCACAATTTCCCATCAGTTGTTGTTGGATAGGACAGAAAGAAATGGAGAGAGGAGGGGAAGGCAGAGATGGGGAGAGAAAGACACCTGCAGGCCTGCTTCACTACCTGTGAAGCGAACCCCCTGCAGGTGAGGAGTTGGGGGCTCAAACTAGGATCCTTATGCTGGTCCTTGTGCTTTGCTTCAACTGTGCGGGTTAACGCTGTGCTACTGCCTAACCCCCACATCAGCTTTTCTAAGTAGTTTTCCTAGATCCATTTGGGTTTTACCAGAGTAATCAAGACATTTGTAACTCCAGTTGATATGACTTTGGAATTTGGTTTCAGGGTAATATGTTGTAGGTCAGAGATAGTAACTAGTGGGCTTAGTGCTTTCAGTGATGATCCAAGCTTCTTCCTTTCATCAAGACTTTGCACCTTCTTTAATTTCAGTTAATAGATCTGTGTTATCTGCATGGGTACATTTTTTTTTTTTTTTTGCTTCCACTGCTCCTTAAGGCCATCTTTTTTCCATTGTTGCTGGATAGGACAGAGAGAAATGGAGAGAGGAGGGGAAGACAGAGAGGGGGAGAGAAAGATAGACACCTGCAGACCTGCTTCACTGCTTACGAAGTGACATCCTACCCCCCCCCCCGCAGGTGGAAAATGGGTACATCTTTTTTTAATGGCTTACCCTGGCATGCTTTGGTGAAGCCCCCACTTTTATTTTATTTTATTTTTAATTAATTTATCTTTTGGATAGACACAGAAACTGAGAGGGAAGAGAGGGAGAAAGATACCTGCAACACTGTCTCAATGCTCATGAAACAATTCCCCAGCATGTAGCTTGTTTATTTTATTTATTTTTTCACCAGGATTATCATTGGAGCTTAGTGCCTGCACAATGAACCTATTGCTCCTAGTGGCCATTTTTTCTTTTTTACTTTTCTTTCCTTTTACTCTTCTTTTTTTTTTCTTTCCTCTTATTAATTATGATAGAAACAAATAGAGATGGGGGTGGGTTGAGGGGAGAGACATATTTTACCACTTGTGAAATTTCCCCACCCCCACCCCTGTGCCCACCAGTAGTGACCAGGGGACCTTGGAGCCTCAGGCATGAAAGTCTCTTTACATAACCATTAATTCCCACCCTTAAGAGAGCATTTTCTTCAAAATATTTGTATTTATTTATTATTGGATAGAGACAGAAATTGACAGAGGAGGTGGAGATAGAGTCAGAGAGAGACAGAGAGACATCTGCAGCCCTGCTTCACCACTTGTGAAACTTTCCCCCTGCAGATGGGGACTAGGGGCTTGAACCTAGGTCCTTGCATACTGTAATGTGAGTGCTTAACCAGGTGTGCCACCACCTGGCCCCTTAAGAGAACATTCTATGTGGTCCGGGAGGTGGTGCAGTGATAAAGCTTTGGACTCTCAAGCATGAGGTCCTGAGTTCAATCTCTGGCAGCACATGTGCCAGAGTGATGTCTGGTTTTTTCTCTCTCCTCCTATCTTCCTCATTAATAAATAAATAAAAGAGAGAGAGGAGAGAGAGAACATTCCTTATTATTATTATTATTTTTTAACAGAGCACTGCTCAGCTCTGGTTTATGGTAGTGCGGGGGATTGAACCTGGAACTTCAGAGCCTCAGGCATGAGAGTCTGTTTGCATAACCATTATGCTATGTACCACCACCCTCTTAAGAGAGCATTTTACACATGTTCTCTTATTCTCTGTCTCTTCTCCTTTCTCTTTCCCTATATTTATTTGATAGAAACAAGAAAAATCAAGAGGAGAGTGGGGAGATAGGAAAAGAAGCAGACACCTTTCACCATTTGCAAAGCTTTCCCACTGCAGGTAAGGACTGGGGACTTGAATCTGTGTCCTTTAACATGGTAACATGTCCGATCAACCAGGTGTGCCACCACCCAGCACCCTACACATGTTTACTTTACTTAACCTCCAGGACTATGGCTGCTTGAGTTCTAGGCATCCTGTACAAACTGCAACCAGCAATGAGGGACAGACAGTTCAATGAAAAATGGGACAAAGGTTGTTGTTCACCAACTGTGTCTTAAGAATCCAAAGGCTGACTCACAACACATCTGTTTACATTCTGTTCACATGTTTATCATTAACAGAGTAGACTTTGCAGAGGTCATTACTTGAACTCAAACCTTGAGTTGATAGATTTAAACTTTAGGCAAAGGACAGCTTGTTTATGAAGAACCATTTTCCCTACATTTATGTTTGAGCTTTTTTTTTTTTAAAGATTTTATTTATTTATTTATTTATTTATTTTTACCAGAGCACTGCTCAGCTCTGGCTTATGGTGGTTCAGGGGATTGAACCTGGGACTTTGAAGCCTCAGGCATGAGAGTCTCTTTGCATAACCATTATACTGTTTCCCCAATCCTATATACCACAGAATAATTTACTTAAATAAACAGTAACAGTAAATAACTGAGCCTCTACCATGTACAAGACACTCTAAGAGGTTTAAAAAGGAATAGCTGTTTGATCTCATTGTCTTTATTTGCATTTCTCTGACAATCATCAGTGGCTTTCAGCACTTTCCCAGGTGTCTGTTGGCCCTCTAGCTCTCTTCCTTGGTGAGGTTTATGTCCATGTCCTTGCCCATTTTTTAATGGTGCTGTTTGTTTTTCTTGTTGCTAAGTCTATTGAGATTTTTATGTATTTTGGTTATTAGTCCTTTACCTAGACTTTTTCCATTCTATAGGGTGTTTTCCTGTCTGTTTTAAAAAACAGAGGAAATCTTCTGTAAGAACTTTAGAAGAGGGAGCTGGGTGGTAGTGCAGTGGGTTAAGCGCAGCATAAGGACCAGCATAAGGATCCTGGTTGGAGACCCCGGCTCCCCACCTGCAGGGGGGTCGTTTCCCAAGTGGTGAAGCATGTCTGCAGGTGTCTATCTTTCTCTCCTCCTCTCTGTCTCCCCCTCCTCTCTCCATTTTTGTCTGTCCTATCCAACAACAGCTATGATAACAATGACAATAACAACTACAAGGGCAACAAAATGGAAAAAATGGTCTCCAGGAGCAGCAAATTCATAGTGCAGGCACTGAGCCTAGAGATAAACCTGGAGGCAAAAATAAATAAATAAATAATTTTAAAAAATAACTTTAGAAGATAGTTCCTTCATGAAACAGATTAGGGACCACTAAAAAATAAAGTGTAAATTGAGGAGGGGAGCAAGATATCCCAATAGGACTCAAGATCCCAGATTCAATCTTTTTATTAAACTTTTTAAAAATATTTATTCCCTTTTGTTGCCCTTGTTGTTTTATTGTTGTAGTTATTATAATTATTGTTATTGATGTTGTCATTGTTGGATAGGACAGAAAGAAATGGAGAGAGGAGGGAAAGACAGAGAGGGAGAGAGAAAGACAAACACCTATAGACCTGCTTCACCGCTTGTGAAGCGACACCCTAGCAAGTAGGGAGCCTGGGGTTCGAACTGGGATCCTTACACTGGTCCTTCCTTGCACTTTGTGCCACCTGCGCTTAACCCGCTGCGCTACCGCCCTCTATTAAACATTTTTTAAAAGATTATTTATTTATTTATTAATGAGAAAGATAGGAAGAGAGAGAAAGAACCAGACATCACTCTGGCACATGTGCTGCTGTGGATCAAACTCAGGACCTCATGCTTAAGAGTCCAAAGCTTTATCACTGTGTCACCTCCCAGATCACAACATTTTTTTAAAACTATTTAATTTATTTATTCCCTTTTGTTGCCCTTGTTTTTTATTGTTGTTGTAGTTATTGTTGTTGTTATTGATGTCATCGTTGTTGGATAAGACAGAGAGAAATGGAGAGAGGAGGGGAACACAGAGTGGGAGAGAGAAAGATAGACACCTGCAGACCTGCTTCACTGTCTGTGAATCCATGCCCCTGCAGGTGGGGAGCCAGGGACTTGAACCCGGATCCTTATGCCGGTCCTTACGCTTTGCGCCACGTGTGCTTAACCCGCTGTGCTACCGCCCAACTCCCTTTATTAAACATTTTTAAACTTTATTTTACTTGATAGAAATTAAGAGGGAGGAGACTGGAGAGAAAGAGAGAGAGATCTGCCACACTCCTTCACTACTCCTGAAGCTTTCCCCCTTGCTGGTGAGGGTTGAGGACTTGAACCTAGATCCTAATGCATGATAATGCATGCACTTAACCAGGTGCACCACCACCCAGCCCTACCAGATTCATTCTAGATACCACCATAAGCCAGAGCTAAGCAGTACACTGGTAAAAAGAGAGGGAGAAAGGAAGCAAGGAAGGAAGGACAAAAGAAAAAAGAAAGAAAGGAAGGAAGGAAGGAAGAAAGGAAGGAAGGATGGGAGGGAGAAAGAAAGGGAGGAAGAGGAGAGAAGGAAGAGAGAAATAGTCTATATAGATAATGAGATACCATTCAACTATAAGAGAAGATGAGATCTTGCATGTGCTAATAACATGGATGGAACTGGAGGGGGTCAGCTAAGCAAAGTTAATCAAAAGGAGAAAGATAAACACTGGAAGATCTCACTCATTTGTTGGATATAAGGAGACAAAGTTAATCAAAAGCAAATCCTACTCTTATGCTGAATTGGAGCTCCCAAAGTGGGAAAGAAAGGAGAGAAAAGGGGTGAGGTAGTGGAGGGGGCCCAATGGGTTGAGGCGGGCAGGGGATTTACATACGTTGAAGAGAGAAGAAAGGTGAAATTGTGCCCCAAAACATAGTTACCTCCAAGGTTATTGCTGGGGCTCAGTGCCTGCACTATGAATCTACTACTCCTAGAGGCTGTTTTTTCCTTTTTTTTTTTGCCCTTATTGTTTATCGTTGTTGTTATTATTGTTGTTGTTATTGCTGTAGTTGTTGGTGGATAGGACAGAGAAATCGAGAGAGGAGGGGAAGACAGAGAGGGAGAGAGACACCTGCAGACCTGCTTCACCTCTTGTTAAGCGACCCCCCTGCAGGTAGGGAGCTGGGGGCTCGAACTGTGATCCTTACTGGTCCTTGCACTTTGCGTCAAGTGCACTTAACCCACTGCACTACCTCCTGGCCCCGTTACTGTAATTTTACTACTTGGATAGTGCACTGCTTTGCCATATATGAGACCCTAATTCAAGCTCTGCCCCCACCACATTGGAGGAAGTTTCTGTGCTGTAGAGATCTCTATAGAAAGAAAATATAAAATGATGTTTTCCTTTTTTCTTTTCTCTTTTTTAAAATTGCCACCATGGCTATTACTGGGTTTCAGTGCCTAAAAACAAATTCACCACTGCAGATGGCCATTTTTCCATTTATTTGATAGGGCAGATAGAAATTGGGAGGGAGATAGGGAGAAAGAAAGAGAGACACCTGTAAACCTACTTCACCACTTATGAAGCCTCCCCCCACAGGTGGGGTATGGGGGCTCAACTCTGGTCCTCAAGCACGGTAATACATGTGCTCAACTGAGTGCATCCCTGGTTTAGTCTGGTATGGAGGATTGAGCCTGGGACTTTAGATATCATTATGCTATCTCCCCCACCCCACCCCCCACAGTTCCTGTTGTGATGGTGACACATACCTACCTGTTAGAGTTTAGGAAGCGGTTTGCATCTGATTCCACATAGTGTTCAGATTGTTCTTCTTCCTCCCAGGCACTTCCCTGATGATCCCAGTGTGCAGTGGGACACCACACGTGTGGCCAGCACCCTTCTCCAACACATAGGAGTGAATGGCACCGACCTGGTAAGAGGACACTCTCCTAGACTGTGAAACTCAGAGTCTTGGTCACATCTGTCCCCCTGCCCACCTCCCACTTCTAGCCCTTCCCAAAGGCTGTTCTGGGTGGAGGCACAAGTGCTATCCATTAAGCCAGCAGAGGAACCAGCACACCCTTCGTGAGACTGAGAAACTTAGCAGTATTGAAATAGGGAGTGCTCTAACTTCCCCCAGGTCCTACCTATGTCCTGACACCCAAGAGCATTAGTCCCTAGGGGCCTGTGCACTTGTACAGACTTTTACCATTGACCGGGATTCTCACACTTAGACTATTTATTTATTGTTTATTTGCTTATTTATTTATTATAGAGACAGAGAATGCAGAGAGAGTAACAGAGATCACAGCACTGAAGCTTCCTTCAATGCAGTGGGGGCTGGACTGAAACCTGGTTGGAACACATGGCAAAGCAGTACACTATCCAAGGGAGCTATCTCCTTGGCTCTAGAGTACTAGTGTATCTTCCCCCTACACACCAGGGCCTGCACTGGGTTTTGTGCCTGCATGATTCCATCACTCATGGAGGGATATTTGTTGCTGTTGTTTTCAGGTAGAAGGTAGAAGACAGAAAGAGAGAAAAAGAGAAGGAGGAGGAGGAGTGATAACACAGCACTGCTTCAGTACTGATGAAGTTTCTCCCATTAGGTTTCTACCATGTGAAAGCTTTCCCAACAAGGTGCTCAACAAGGTGCTCCTATGTGGTAGCTGGGGCTCTACCCCAGGTTCTCTCTCATTGAGAAAGTGTGTTCTCTATGGCATGAGCCCTCTCCTGGCCCCAGATTATCATTTTCACTTTATAGATGAATAGTGTCTAAATTCTCATTTTACATTGAGGAAAATGAGGTTTCCAGAGGCAAAGAACCTAGCCCAAGGTATGCAAGGAATAGAGCTAGGGTGTTTTGATTTTTGTTGTTTGTTTTTGGTATCTGGCAAGATCTATTCAGTCATTAACAAGAGAGAAGAGATAAACTTATATCCACTAAGGAAGAATACTGTGGTCACAGAGCGATAGTGCAGATTTCACATTTACTTGCAGAGATGGATGAGTTTGGGAGTAAGCCTCTCAGCTTTCAATAATGTCTTTTGCAGGGTGTGGGAGATAGCATAATAGTTATGCAAAAGATTCTCATGCCTGTGGCTCTGGGGTCCCAGGTTCAATTCCTAGCACCACTATAAGCTAGAGCTGAGCAGTGCTCTGGTAAAATGGTAAAAAAAAAAAAAAAAAAAAAAAACACCTGTGGGGTGGGGGGAGCTTCATAATGTGATAATGTGTTGAAGCTGCAGAGGTTTCTTTTTCTCTCTCCTACTCTGTCTCCCCTCCCTCTCTCAATTTCTCTCTGTCTTATCAAATTAAAAATAAATAAATAAGAGGCTTCTGGAGGCAAGGCTATGGAGCACGAGAAGCTGTGTTTCTCTGCTCTCCTCTCCCGTGTCAACTAGGAATACCAAAGAAGACCACCTGGGACCGAAATAAGAAAGGACTAGAATGACTTCAGGAACCCACCAA
Organism: Erinaceus europaeus; assembly: GCF_950295315.1. NCBI lineage: Eukaryota > Metazoa > Chordata > Mammalia > Eulipotyphla > Erinaceidae > Erinaceus > Erinaceus europaeus. The sequence continues at coordinate 38,331,244 of NC_080173.1, read as the reverse complement.
ATCACTGGTAAGTGCAAACACGTGTGGCTCATGGACAGAGTGAAGCCTAGGGAGATATTAAGTGGCTGGTAATGGTCCAGCAGTTTACCAGTTGAGACACCACATCCAATCTGTTTCACCAACAAGGGGACCGCTGAAGGAAAGAGAGGACTCCCTTGAGACTCACCAAATGCAACTGTGAGTCTCAATTGCTACTGCCCTCAGAATCTGTAGCAGCGGTATGGTGGCCCTGTGCTGACACCAGGGGAAAGAAAACTAACCAGGAAAATCAGGAGAAGATCTATAACTCCATGGCCTAGCATTGGGGCTGTGAAAATCTCTTTGAATAACCACTGGATTATCTCTGCCACACCCTGCTTTATCTCTTGGTCAGCAGTCAGTGATTAAGCTAAGAAGCCTACTCATAGTTTAAAAGCCCTCAGGCTCCCATAGCCTACAGGGAAGAAAAAGAAAAAAGAGGCTTTTAAGCCACTGAGCTCCAAATCAGGGATTAAAATACTATTGAAACAACTGTCAATTTCCACAACTGTGAACTCTTTAAGTACCTTACTTAGACACAAGTGAATCCAGGCAATAGTGATTACTAATTTGAAAAGTGCTGAAAGAGGGACTTCATAATATACTATATAAAATGGTTAAACCAACAAGAAGAAATATTGGAGAAATGAACCAGGACAAGAATCCAGCTAAAATCCCCCCCCAAAGGTTGAAGCACAAAATAATGAGGTCAATATCCAAACACTAGTTAAGGAAATAATCACAGGAGTGAGTAAAGAATTTGAAAGAATTGTCATCAGAAATGCAGAAACAACAAATGAGACTCTGGAAGAAAACACTAATTATCTCAGGGTTATTAGAGAGCTGAAAGCTGAAATAGCTGAGCTAAGAACACAACTAGCTGAACAAGCTAAAACAGTATCAGAACAGGGAAACAAAATAGATGAACTCCAAAAAACAGTAGTGGGGAGAGAGAATAGAATAAATGAGGCTGAAGACAGAATTAGCAAGATTGAAACAACTGAAAAAGAAGTAAGAGATCTCAAAAAGAGATTAAGAGATACTGAAAACAAAAACAGAGACCTATGGGGTGAATTCAAAGGAAATAATATACACATTATGGGCTTACCAGAGGAAGAAAGTGAGGGAGAAGAAGAAAGCATTCTTCAGGACATAACAGCTGAGAAATTCTCTAGTCTAGACAACATCAAAGACATAAAGGTTCAAGAATCCTAGAGGGTCACAAACAGAATTAACCTAGACTTAAGGGCACCAAGACACATCATATTTAAAACGGAAAGGAATAAGGATAAAGAAAGGATCCTGAAGGCTGCAAGAGAAAAACAAAGAGTCACCTATAGAGGGAAACCCATAATATTAGCAGCAAACTTCTCCACACAAACACTATAGGCCAGAAGAGAATGGCAAGATATCTATCGAGTGCTCAATGAGAAAGGCTTTCAACCAAGACTACTGTATCCTGCTAGACTGTCATTCAGACTAGATTGAGACATAAAAACCTTCTCAAACAAGCAAGTGTTGAAAGAATCAACTGTCACCAAGCCTGCCCTGAAAGAAGTTCTGAAAGCTCTCCTATAAACAGACCACCATAAATAGGCCATATATCAGAACACTCTAAAACTCTACAAGAATGGCATTAAAATATCTTCAATCTCTGATATCAATAAATGTCAATGGCCTGAATTCACCTATTGAAAGACACAGAGTAGGAAGATGGATCAGAAAACACAACCCAACAATATGCTGTCTATAGGAAACCCACCTAACTCAACAAGACAAACACAGACTCAGAGTGAAAGGATGGAAAACTGTCATATAAGCCAATGGCCCACAAAAAAGGGCAGGAACAGCTATTCTCATATCTGACACGATAGACTTTAAAATAGATAAAATTTAAAAAGATAGGGATGGACACTACTTAATGCTCAGTGGATCAATCAAGAGGACTTAACAATTATTAACATCTATGCACCCAATGAGAAGCCATCTAAATACATCAAACTTCTACTGAAAGAGCTACAGCAATATATTAACAGCAACGTAGTCAGAGTAGGGGACTTCAACACCCCACTCTATCAACTTGACAGATCATCCAGGCAGAAAGTCAATAAAGACATGAGGGAGCTAAATGAGGAGATAGATTAACTAGAACTATTGGACATTTGCAGAGTCATTCATCCCAAGAAACTGGAATACACATTTTACTCAAGTCCACATGGGTCATTCTCACGGATAGACCATATGTTAGGCTACAAAGACAGCATGAGCAAATTCAAGAGCATTGAAATCATCCCAAGCATCTTGTCAGACCACAGTAGAATGAAACTAACACTTAACAATCAACAAAAGATTAGTAATAGTCCCAAAATGTAGAAGCTCAATAGTGCACTTCTTAACAACCTCTGGGTCAAAGAAGAAATCAAGGAAGAAATCAAAATGTTTTGAGACTTCAATGAAAATGACGACACAAGTTATCAAAATATTTGGGACACAGCTAAGGTAGTATTTAGAGGGAAGTTCATAGCTATACAAGCTCACATTAGGAAACAAGAAAAAGCACAAATAAACAGCCTGATTGCACATCTTAAAGACCTTGAAGAAGAACAACAAAGGAACCCTAAAGCAACCAGAAGGACAGAAATCACTAAAGTTAGGGCAGAAATAAATAACATTGAGAATAAGAAAACCATACAAAAGATCAACGAATGTAAATGTTGGTTCTTCGAAAGAGTAAACAAAATTGACAAACCTTTAGCCAGAATCACAAAACAAAAAAGAGAGAAGACCCAAATAAATCAAATAGTAAATGAAAGAGGAGATATCACAACAGACACCGCAGAAATTCAACATATCATGCAAGGCTTCTATGAACAACTATATGCCACCAAGCTAGAGAACCTGGAAGAAATGGATGATTTCCTAGATACCTACTAACTTCCAAAACTAAGTAAAGAGGAAGTGAATAACATGAACAGGCCCATCACAACTAATAAAATTGAAACAGTTATCAAAAATCTCCCCAAAAATAAAAGTCCTGGACCAGATGGTTTTACAAATGAATTCTACAAAACCTTCAAAGAAGAACTAATACTTCTACTTTTAAAAGTCTTCCAGAAGACTGAAGACACTGGAATACTCCCTTCCAGTTTCTACGAAGCCAAAAGCAGACAGGGACACAACCAAAAAAGAAAACTACAGACCAATATCTCTGATGAACATAGATGCTAAAATACTGAACAAAATTCTAGCCAACCGGATACAGCAGCGTATTAAAAAGATTGTTCATCATGACCAAGTGGGGTTTATCCCAGGCATGCAAGGTTGGTTTAATGTACGTAAATCAATCAACGTGATCCACCACATCAACAAAAGCAAGACCAAAACCACATGGTCATATCAGAAGAGAAAACACAAGTAGAACCTGAAATGGAATTGGCGTATTGCACCAAAGTAAAAGACTCAGGGGTGGGTGGGGTGTTGGGGGTGGGAAGAATACACGTCCAAGAATGATGGCAGAGGACCTAGTGGGGGTTGTATTGTTATATGGAAAACTGATAAATGTTATGCATATACAAACTATTGTATTTAATGTCGAATATAAAACATTAATCCCCCAATAAAGAAAAAAATAATAAACCTGGAAACCAAAATAAATAAATAAATATAAAATTTAAAAATTGGGAGTTGGGTGGTAGTGAAGCGGGTTAAGCACAAGTGGCACAAAGCACAAGCACCGGGGTAAGGATCCTGGTTTTAGCCCCCATTTCCCTACCTGCAGGGGAGTCGCTTCACAGGCAGTGAAGCAGGTCTGCAGGTGTCTGTCTTTCTCTCCCCCTCTGTCTTCTCCTCCTCTCTCCATTTCTCTCTGTCCTATCCAACAACGACGACAACAATAATAACTACTGCAATAAAACAACAAGGACAACAAAAGGAAATAAATATTAAAAAAAACCGTTGTACATGAAGTGGCACAGGAACTGTACAGGAAGAGGCATTGGACTTTCAAGCATGAGGTCTTGAGTTCGATTCCTGGCAGCACATGTACCAGAGTGATGTCTGGTTCTTTCTCTCTTTTTCCTCCTATCTTTCTTATAAATAAATGAAATCTTTAAAAGAAATTAAAAAATAGGGTGGGAGAAACAGCGTAATGGTTATGCAAACCAGCTCTCATGCCTGAGGCTCCTAAATCCCAGGTTCAATCCCCCATACCACCAGAAACCAGAACCTAGCAGTACTCTGGTGTTTCTCTCTGTGTGTCTCTCTCTGCATCTCTCTCAAAAATAAAATTAATAAAAAATATATGTATATTAAAAAAATAATCCACACTTAAATAAAAATAAAAAAATTAACAAGAAGAAAAGTATTTTGCATAGCCACTATGCTATCTCCCACTCCACTCTGTCATCATTTTTCAATGACAGAAATGCAACTGAAATTTAGTGCACACAGGCATTACTGCATCACTGGGGCTTTGCCACTCCAGTCCAACCTTTTTTTTTTTTTTTTTGCCTCCAGGGTTATCGCTTGGGGTCAGTCCCTGCACTATGAATCTACTCCTAGAGGCCATTTTTTTTTCATTTTGTTGCCCTTGTTATTGTTGTTGCTGTTATTGTTATTATTTTTATTGTGGGATAGGACAGAGAGAAATCGAGAGAGGAGAGGGAATATAGGGGGGAAAGATAGATACCTGCAGACCTGCTTGGCTGTGTGTGTGTGTGTGTGTTTTGCTTCACTGCTTTTGAAGTGGACCCCTCCACCCCCACATGTGGGGAGCTGGGAGCTCGAACTGGAATCCTTACACATGTCCTTGCACTTTGCACCATGTGCAATTAACCTGCTGTGCTACTACTGCCTGGCCCACCAGGCCGAATTTTTCATATAGAAAGACAGAGACAGTGATAAAAAGAAAGATACCACAGCACCAAAACTTCCTTCAATGCTGTGAGAACCAGCCTCAAATCTGGGCTGTGCTCATAACAGAGCCAGTGTACTACTCCAAGTGGGCTCTCTTGTTGGCCCTTAATCTGGCTCACTAATTGATAGAAAGGCAGAGGGAGGTGGGCCCCTGACCTTGCCAGGACCCTCCTCTCACCTGTATTTTTGCTTCTTTCATTATCCTGGCTGGAGAAAACAGTCTGTGGTAGTTTTTCCTTCCTAGACAGGGTAAGAATAAAAGCCAGAGGTTTTGTTCCATGGATTTAGGGGTCAGAAATCTAACTCACAGTCAGAACCTGTGAAGGTTCAGCTCTGATTTATGATGGTGCTGGGAATTAAATCTAGGACTTCAATATCTTATGAATGAAAATGTTTTTGGCTAGCCATTATACTATTTCCTCTGGTCTTTTTTCCTTTCCTTTCCTTTTTTTTTTTTTTTCCTTTTTACCAGAGCACTGCCCAGCTCTGTTTTTTTTTTTTTTTATATTTATTTTATTTATTCCCTTTTGTTGCCCTTGTTGTTTTATTGTTGTAGTTATTATTGTTGTTGTCATTGTTGGATAGGACAGAGAGAAATGGAGAGAGGAGGGGAAGACAGAGAGGAGGAGAGAAAGACAGACACCTGCAGACCTGCTTCACCGCCTGTGAAGCGACTCCCCTGCAGGTGGGGAGCCCGGGTTCGAACCGGGATCCTTATGCCGGTCCTTGTGCTTTGCACCACCTGTGCTTAACCCGCTGCACTACAGCCCGACTCCCCCAGCTCTGGTTTATGGTGGTGTGGGGGAATTGAACCTGGGACCTGGAAGCCTCAGGCATGAGACTTTGTTTGCATAACCGTTATTCTTTCTCCCTTGCTTTTTGTTTTCAGTGTTCCATTGTGGAGAGTGTCAAGCATATAAAAAAGCTGAGAGTGGTTTGATGAACTATCAAGTCTGTATTATAGCCTTAAGAATTATTAACTCACAATCAATATTATTCCCATCTAAATACCGTTACTTCCCTACATCCTGTGTTATTTTGAAGTATATTGCTGAGTTCATTTTTAAAAAAATATTTATTTATTCCCTTTTGTTGTCCTTGTTGTTTTACTGTTGTAGTTATTATTGTTGTTGCTATTGATGTCATTGTTGTTGGATAGGACAGAGAGAAATGGAGAGAGGAGGGGAAGACAGAGAGGGGGAGAGAAAGATAGACCCTTGCAGACCTGCTTCACCACATGTGAAGTGACTCCCCAGCAGATGGGGAGCTGGGGTCTGGAACCAGGATCCTTATGCCAGTCTTGCGCTTTGTGCCATCTGCGCTTAACCTACTGTCCTACCGCCTGACTCCCTTGCTGACTTCATTTTTAAAACTTTTGGTTTTTGACATAAATTTAATACCATTATCACACCTAAAATTAATAATTCATTAATGTCAGTTGTTTCATATTTCAAATGTCATAAATGTATTATAGGCGTTTTAAATTAGTTGATTATTATTATTACTAATTTGCTTCCAGAATTATCGCTGGGGCTCAGGGTGGGCACAAATCCATTGCTTCTGGAGGCCATTTTTTCCATTTTTTATTAGGTAGGACAGAGAGAAATTGAGAGAGGAGAGGGAGATAAAAAGGGAGAGAAAGACATCTATCTGTAGATCTCCTTCATTGTGAAGCTGACTCCCTACAGGTGGAGAGCAGGGACTTGAACCAGATCCTTCCTTGTGCTTAGTACTATGTGCACAGGGGGGCTTGAACCGGGATCCATACGCCGGTCCTTGTGCTTTGCACCACCTATGCTTAACCTGCTGCGCTACCGCCCGACTCCCTTTTTCCTTTCTTTCTTTCTTATTTTTTTTATTTATTTAAAAAAGGAGACATTAAGAAAACCATAGGATAAGAGAGGTACAACTCTACACAATTCCCAACACCACAGCTCCATATCCCATCCCCTCCCCTGATAGCTTTACTATTCTTTTTTAAAAAAATTATATTTATTTATTCCCTTTTGTTGCCCTTGTTGTTTTATTGTTGTAGTTATTATTGTTGTAGTTGTTATTGATATCGTTGTTGGATAGAACAGAGAGAAATTGAGAGAGGAGGGGAAGACAGAGAGGGCGAGAGAAAGATAGACACCTGAAGACCTGCTTCACCCCTTGCAAAGCCACCCCCCCCACCCCCGCAGATGGGGATCCTGGGGACTCTAACCTGGAACTTATGCGGGTCCTTGTGCTTTGTGCCATGTGCGCTTAACCCACTGCACTACCGCCTGACTCCCAGCTTTACTATTCTTTATCCCTCTGGGAGTATGGGCCCAAGGTCATTGTGGGATGCAGAAGGTCTGGCTTCTGTAATTGCTTCCCCGCTGAACATGGGCATTGACTGGCCGATCCATACTCCCAGCCTGCCTCTCTCTTGACCTAGTAGGGTGGGACTCTGGGGAAGCGGAGCTCCACGACACATTGGTGGGGTTGTCTGTCCAGGGAAGTCTGGTTGGCATCATGGTAGCATCTTGAAACCTGGTGGCTAAAAAGAGAGTTAACATACAAAGCCAAACAAATTGTTGAACAATCATGGACCTAAAGGCTGGAATAGTGCAGATGAAGTGTTGGGGGGGGGGAGTTCTCCGTTTTGTAGATAGCTAGTAGGCATATTTTAGTTATATTTCAAAGGGCCTGTAGCTATACTTTTTTTTTTTTCTCTGAGCCTGAAATCTGATATGCAGGTAGATCCAAGTTATTGTCTGGGGAGGTGATGTCATGGCTGGAAAAGGGACAGAAAGCTGGATCAGGGAAGAGAGTAGTTCCCAAATATGGGAAAGGTGTATAAGTATTGTTGACAGTAAACCCCATCGATTTTATCTGATATGGGGCCCATATTCAGCTTAGGAGCCTATGTGACCTCTGCATCCCTCTAGATCTGAGCTCATGATCTGTGGTCATGAGTAAGAACATTCCAAGCTGCCCCAATATCCACCCATCTTCCTCAGGTGTAGCATAAAGTATGTCGTCCATCCTCCCTTCAAAGGATGGAACATTCTCTACTGTTGTTGATCCAAGTTGAGGGCAAGGTCCTACGGGGGGCCCACAAAGGGGTCTTTTTTGTTGTTCCTGATAGAGATTACCTGTGACAATGGAGAGAGGGATTTATTTGAGGTCTAGGCCCATCATGTCTGTTTGGGAATCTCAGGACTCCCCGATTAGGGCCCCAACTGATGGGGTGGCCTGATAGTGACTAAAGAGTCATCATTAATGTATGCCAGTCTTCTTGCCCTTATTCAGCTTTTGCAGTCCTTGCTTTGATAAGGTTAGCTTTGGAGTGAGTGAGGGAACTGTAATAGGAAGTAGGTGAGGAGGGTATCTAATTAGATACTATTTCATTAGGAACTTTATACTGACTCACTGCAGACTATTGTCTACTTTTGCTTTCAGGTATATATTTTGCCCTAGTTTATGGATATGTGTGAGCATATACTCTATCTCACGGGACCTGGTCTATATCTAGGTTTGGGGACTTTGCTAGGAAGTGAACCTCCTGGAATGGAATTAGAGAATACTATGAAAGGAAAGGTCTTACCCGAGTAATGAAGCTGAAGGGTTGTCATTCCACACCTGAAGTCTCTGGACACAGTCTGAAGTGAAGCATGCTGAGGTGGTACTCGCTGCATTCATTAGGTTGGGATCGGCAGATGCAATATTATTTGCTATGAATTGAGAGAACCATGCAGGAAAGTGGGCCCCACCCTAAGGTTCCAGGACTGGGGGAAATATAGGCTCTATAATGGAAATGTGAGGTTCCTGCTGTCTTAGGGTTCAAGAAGACAATAGATAGTTACTGCTATAATCATATTATTTGGTAATTGGGTTAACTTTGAAAATCCCTTTGTTAGGATTTGCTGTATAATACCCAACATCACCATAATTTATGTCCTTTGACATTATTTGTATATAGCTGTGCCACTGGTTGCTTCTGTTCTCCCTGGTCTAGGCTTTTGAGAGAGTCAACATATCAAAGTCTCAGCTTATGTATTAAAAAGACTCAGTCAGTGGTTTAAAAAGTTTGAGACATACAATCAGTTTTCCCCCTCCCATATTAATAGTGATTTATATGACTACAAATTAATAGGAGTGTACATAAACACCATTCCCACCACCAAAAGACTGTGTCCCATCCCACCCACCCCACCCCACCCCCGCTGCCCCAGGAAGCCAAATATCCATTCTCCCCCTCACCCCAGGGTTTTTACTTTGGTGCCCTACTTTCTTTCTTCCTTCCGTCTTTTTTTTTTTCTTCTTTTTTTTTTTTCTTTCTCTCTTTTTATTTTTAATTTTTAACCAGAGCACTGCTCAGCTATGGGGGTGCCCGGACTAAACTTGGGACCTTTAGTGCCTCAGGCATGAAAGACTTTTTACATAAATATTATGTTATCTCCCAGCCCTGCACTTGTTTCCTTCTTTTTAAATTTTTTGTACTAACTTTATTTATTGATTGGATAGAGACAGCCAGAAATCCAAGAGGGAAGGAGGTGACAGAGAGGGAGAGAGACAGAGAGACACCTGCAACACTGCTTCACCACTCACAGAGCTTTCCCCTTGCAGATGGGGACTGGAGGTTCAAACCCTGGTCCTTGTGCATTGTAAGGTGTGCTTAACCAGGTGTGCCACCATCTGACCCTGCATTATCTTTCTTTCTTTTCTTTCTTTCTTTCTAACTTTCTTCCTTCCTTCCTTCCTTTTTTTCCTTTAAATATTTATTTATTTATTCCCTTTTGTTGCCCTTGTTTTATTGTTGTAGTTATTGTTGTTGTTGCTGTTACTGTCATTGTTGTTGGATAGGACAGAGAGAAATGGAGAGAGATGGGGAAGACAGAGAGAGGGAAAGAAAGATAAGACACCTGCAGACCTGCTTCACTACTTGTGAAGCGACTCCCCAGCAGGTGGGGACCCAGGGGCTCCAACCAAGATCCTTACGCCGGTCCTTGTGCTTTATGCCACCTGCACTTAACCCGCTGCACTACCGCCCAACTCCCCTCTTAAAAAGATATTTATTTATTTTCCCTTTTGTTACCCTTGCTGTTTTTTATTGTTATTGTAGTTATTATTGTTGTTGTTATTGATGTTGTCGTTAGATAAGACAGAGAGAAATGGAGAGAGGAGGGGAAGACAGAGAGGGGGAGAGAAAGATAGACACCTGCAGACCTGCTTCACCGCCTGTGAATGGGTGAAGTGATTCCCCTGCAGGTGGGGATCCTTATACTGGTCCTTGCTCTTTGCGCCACCTGCACTACCACCCAACTCCCTGCATTTTCTTTCATTTAATTTTTATTATCTTTATTGGATAGAGTTAGCCAGAAATGGAGAAAGAAGGGGGAGATAGAGAGGAAGAGAGACAGAGACACCTGCAGCCCTGCTTCACCACTTGTGAAATTTTTCCCCTGCACGTGGGGACCAGGGGTTAGAACACTGCTCTTGTGCACTGTAATGTATACACTTAACCAGGTGTGCCACTGCCTAGCCCCATTGCATTTTCTTTTAATTGATATCTGTTACCCTTTCCCCATCGTTAAGCCCCCACTGCCCAGACTGTGCCTCCCCCAACCCCCAGAGTACAGCTCAGGTCTGGCTTATGGTGGCATGGGGGATTGAACCTGGGACCTCAGAGCCTTAGGCATGAGAGTCTGTTTGCATCACCATTATTCTACTTCCTTTACTCTTTTCTTTTTAAATTTTGAATAGAAATATAGAGAAATTCAGAGGGAAGGGAGAGATAGGGAGACAGAAGGAGCAGCACTGTTTCACTACTGGTAAAGCTTCTCCCCTGTAGGAGGGACCAAGGCTTGAACTCCTGGGTCTTTGTACACTGTAATAAGTGTGCTTTACTTGGTGTGCACACTGCGGAGCTGTTGTTAAAATTCGGTGGCTCCAGCTGGCCGGGCTAGCTTCACGGGCAGGTAACAGAGACGACCAGAGACATACGGCTAGGCAGGGAAGCTGTATTTCTTTATTCAGGACCAACGATTCATAAACTAAACCAAACTAATCACCAAACAGAACTCTGTTGCCTCTTTCCCCCGCGATGGCGCCAAGCAGTCTCGAACTCTCCAACTCTGGAACTCTGGAATTCTCTCGGGGGTTCCTTGGGGCGGGGCCAAGTGGGCCCGCGAAACTAGCAGGACTGATCCAATTTTCTTGGTGGAGGAGAGCTAGAACAACCCAATGTAAAGCATACAACACGGGGCCCCAGACTGTACTTAGTAAATGGTAGGTACTATTATTGTAGCAGAATTTTCCTTATGTGAATCCAACCTGTCTCCAGTTCAAAACTAATAGGCCATTTGTGGCTCCTTCCCTAGCCTGTTGTAATCCTGGCTCTGGGCCTATATCCCTGCAGCTTAGTCACCTCTATCCTTAGGAACTTTTGCCTCTTTCCATCATCCTGAAACAATCACTGCTTTCCTTTTTTCTGAGTTTTGTTTTCTTACTTTTTTTCTTGTAATCACACAAGCAATCCTTTATTATTGTTGTTGTACATACTATTTGGGGGATGTGCAGAGATGAAATTTCAAAACCTTGACCAATTTTGTAGTTACCCAGAAGATACTTTTCAACCTGTGGAAATAGAAACAAGCTGTCTATGAATAAATACACTTCTTCTGGGAAATTAATCCCAGGTCAGAGTGGAGCGTACCCCTCAAAGCTTCCATGCCCTTTGTATAGTGTGAGGGAGAAAGAAAGAAAGAAACCAGGCACCATCTGTGTGAACAAAATTCACACAGCGGCCAGCCAGGGAAACAAAATATGTTAATAAATGGCCAGGCAGACAGAAAACAAAGATATTCTGAGCCTGGCTTTTGTTATGACTGAATTCCACTCCGCTCCACTACTCAGGGACAAGAGCATACAGAAAATCCTAGGGAAGCGGTCTCCACAGACTCAGCCTAATCAGTGATTACACACCACTGACCCACTCAGAAGTCAGTTTGGAATGGGAGGGGTCTGCAGGCTCCTTTCCTTCCCAAAGCAAAGGACAGATCTCTAAAAATGAAGAAATAGGGGAGTCGGGTGGCAGCACAGCGGATTAAGTGCAGGTGGCGTGGAGCGCAAGGACCGGAGTAAGGACCCCGGTTTGAGCCCCCAGCTCCCCACCAGCAGGGAAGTCGCTTCACAAACAGTGAAGCAGGTCTGCAAGTGTCTTTCTCTCCCCCATCTGCCTTCCCCTCCTCCATTTCTCTCTGTCCTATCCAACAACAATAACATCTATAATGACAACAATAATAACTACAACAATAAAACAACAAGGGAAACAAAAGGGAAAATAAATAAATAAATATAAAACATTTTTTTTAAAAGATGAAGAAATAGAGGAAGGGAGGGGTAATCTGGCTTTGACATCTGTCATCCTATTGATTGCCAGGGTTGATTTGGCTGATCTGACTGGCTAGGCAGGTGTCCCCTTCCTCCTTCACTGCTCTATGTGTGCCCCTCCTGAAGTTGCGTACTTGGTCAAAGAGGATGGCTTTCCCTAGAGATGGACTGGTGTAGGAGTACAGGATACAGAAGTAGCTGCACTCCCCTGCTAGAATCTTCAACAAGCTTTCAAGATGAAGCAATAAGATGACCCAGGAGGTGGCGTAGTGGATCTAGCATTTGGACTCTCAAGCATGAGTTGGATTCCTAGCATCACTGTGCCAGACAGACTATGACCCACATAGTCAACGACTGTCACCTCTCCAGATTCAAAGGAGGTCTCGAAACTTTACATCAGGCTCAACCTGACGCTGTTGACTGGCTACGGAAGAAGGGCAAACGCTAGAAGAAGAAGACTGTGCCAGAGTAATGTTCTGTTCCTTCCTCCTCCCCTTTCTCTCTCTCACTGATACCAAGAAGAAGAGGTAGAGGGGAAGGGGGAAAGAAGTTGGAACAATAAAGGAAGTATTAAGACAGACCTCAGTGAACTCCATGTTTCTCCACAGGTGGTGACTTTCGATGCAGGAGGAGTGAGTGGACACAGCAACCACATGGCTCTGTATTCGGCTGTGAGGTAGGAACTCCCAGGGCCATGGAGATATGTGTTTACTCAGGTCTCTGAAGCACTTTCCACACACCCCCTGGGGCTTGCTGTCCACTTATTACAGAGCCAGCACTATAACTCTTACTATTACTATTATTATTTGTTAGGACAGAGAGAAATTGAAAGGGGTGGGGGGGATAGAGGAGAAAGAGAGACACCTGCAGCACCACATTGCTATTTGTGACGATTCCTCCTTCTAGATGGAGACTGGGGGCTTGAACCTAGATCCTTGTGCACAGTAATGTGTACACTCAACTGGGTGCACCATTCCCCAGCCCCTTCTCTCAACTCTTATGACCAGTGTTTCTTCTCCTAAAATTTTTTGTTGTTGTTTTTATCTACACTGATAGAATAAATGAGATAACCAATTTTATTTCTCCTTTATTTTAGCCACAAGAAGCTTTAGGGTCAAATTTGTAAGCCTTTGTAGCACATATACAAGTATTTTCATGCATTTATTTATTTTTTAGATAGAGACAGAGGGTGGAAGAGCGAGAGATTATAACACTGAAGCTTCCTTCAATGTGTTGTGGGGGCCATGCTTGAACCTGGCTACCTCTTTCTCTCTCTCTCTCCATATGTATGGCAAAGCAGTGCATCTTTCAATTAAGCCATTATGCCAGTCTCATAGTCAAGACTTTTTTTTTTTTTTTGTCTCCAGGGTTATCGCTGAGGCTTGGTGCCTGCACTATGAATCCACTGCTCCTGGAAGCCATTTTTTCCCATTTTTGTTGCCCTTGCTGTTATTATTATTATTATTTTTTGTTGTTGTATAGGACAGAGAGAAATTTAGAGAGGACAGGAAGACAGAGAGGGAGAGAGAAAGATAGACACCTGCAGACCTCCTTCATTACTTCTGAAGTGACCTCCCTGCAGGTGGGGAGCTGGGGGCTGGAACTAAGAACCTTACACTCTTATGCTGGTCCTTGCACTTTGTGCCATGGGCACTTAACCTGCTGTACAACTGCCCAGCCTCCCATATTCAAGACTTTTATTTATTTTTTTAAAAGAATTTTTTAAAGCATTTATTTATTTATTCCTTTTTTTTTGCCCTTGTTGTTTTATTGTTGTTTTTATTGATGTCGTCATTGTTGGATAGGACAGAGAGAGATGGAGAGAGGAGGGGAAGACAGAGAGGGGGAGAGAAAGATAGACACCTGCAGACCTGCATCACCACCTGTGAAGTGACTCCCCTGCAGGTGGGGAGCCAGGGGCTCGAACCTGGATCCTCATGCCAGTCCTTGTGCTTCACGCCACCTGCGCTTAACCAACTGTGCCTACTGCCCGACTCCCTATTCAAGACTTTTAAAGGCTGAACTCTTTTCTCTTTTTTCTTTTTCTTTTTCTTTCCTTTCCTTTCTTTTCATATATATATATATATATATATATATATATATATTTTTTTTTTTTTTTTTTTTTACTAGAGCAATGCTCAGTTCTGGCTTCTGGTGGTGCAGGAGATTGAAATTGGGACTTTGAAGCCTCAGGCATGAGTCTCTTTGCATAACCATTGTGCTATCTTTCTCACCCATTTTAAGTTAATTTATTCATATTTTAGATAGAAACAGAGAAACTGAGATGGAAGGTGGAGATAGAGAGAGACACCTGCAGCACTGCTTCACAACTTATGAAGCTCTCCTTCAGGTGGGGATGGAGGCTTTAACACAGAGTCCTTGCACATAATAACGAATGCTCTCTATAAAATGTGTCACCACCCGGCCCCTTAAGAGCTGAATTCTGTGACTTAGAGTGTGCCTTCTCCTGGCTTTATTTGTTCAAATGGGTTTATTTCTCTCAAACGATAAGAGTGTAAGAGTTGCATGCCTGAGGCTGTCTGTCCCTTCCCCAGGACTGCATATGCCAAAATGATGCTCTGACTTATCTCTCTCTCCCTTCCTCTCACCTCTCCTCCCTCTTGTTTTCTTGCATGCAGTTTTACTCTTTCTCATACGGAAAAAATAAAATAAATCTTTAAAAATATATAGTGTCGGGGGCTGGGCGGTAACACAGCGGGTTGAGTGCACATGACTCAAAGCGCAAGGACCAGCGTAAGGATCCTGGTTCGAGTCTCCAGCTACCCACCTGCAGGGGGTCACTTCGCAAGCGGTGAAGCAGGTCTGCAGGTGTCTATCTTTCTCTTCCCCTCTTTGTCTTCGTCTCCTCTCTCCATTTCTCTCTGTCCCATCCAACACCACCTATGACAACAATAACAACTACAACAAGTGCAACAACAAGGGCAATAAAATGGGGAAAATGGCTTCCAGGAGCAGTGGATTTGTAGTGCAGGCACTGAGCCCCAGTGATAACCCTGGAGGCAAAAAAATTAATGAATGTGTTACTTGGGAAGCCCTAGCGATAACCCTGGAGGCAATAAATATATATATAGTGGCAGCCTAGAAAGTAAGTGGATAAGACATTGAACTCTCAAGCACAAGGTCCTGAGTTTGATCCCTGGCATCACATGTGCCAATGTAATGCTCTGATTCTTTCTCTCTCCTATGTATATATGAATGCATTTTTTTTTTTACAAAGGAACAGAATCTCAAAACATTTATAGTGACTTTTGCAAAAAAAAAAAAAAAAAATAGAGGGGACCAAGTACTCCTGGTTGAGCACACACATCATCGCGTGCAAGGACCTGGGTTTAAGCCCCTTCTCCCTACCTGCAGAGGGAGTTTCATGAGTGGTGAAGCAGGATTGTAATAATTTCTCTTTGTCTCTACCTCTTCCTGTCCTATCAAATAAAATATTTTTTAAAAACGGAAAACATGGCCTCTGGGAGCAGTGGATTCTTAGTGCTAGCACTGAGCCCCAGGAACAACCCTGGTAGCAATAAAAACAAACAAACCGGGGCTGGGCAGTAGCACACTGGGTTAAGCCACATGTCGCAAGGTGCAAGGACTGGTGTAAGGGTCCTGGTTCGAGCCTGCGGCTCCCCACCTGCAGAGGGGTCACTTCACAAGTGGTGAAGCACTCTCTGTCTTCCCCTCTTCTCTCGATTTCTCTCTGTGCTATCCAACAACAACAGCAATGGGAACAATAATAATAATGAAAATGATAAACAAAGGCAACAAAAAGGAAAAAATAGGCTCCAGGAGTAGTGGATTCGTAGTGCAGGCACCCAGCAATAACCTTGGAGGCATAAACAAAAACAAAAACAAAACAAAAAACTACCCAGAAACCTGTGTG
Organism: Erinaceus europaeus; assembly: GCF_950295315.1. Lineage (NCBI taxonomy): Eukaryota > Metazoa > Chordata > Mammalia > Eulipotyphla > Erinaceidae > Erinaceus > Erinaceus europaeus. Next base: position 38,315,055 of record NC_080173.1, on the reverse strand, counting down.
CGTGTGGTCCAGGAAGTGGTGCAGTGGATAGATAAAGCATTGAACTCTCAAGCATGAGGTCCTGAGTTCAGTCACCAGTAGCACATATACCAGAGTGATGTCTGGTTCTTTCTCTCGCCTCCTCTCTTTCTCATTAATAAACAAATAAAATTTAAGAAAGACAGGGAGGGGCGGGGGAGAGAAACGAAGCCTGTGTGGAGGGAGCAGAGGGTATGACAGGCCCTTACTCTGAAGGCCTGTTAGTGAACTGCATAGAAAGGAAGTCTTAACTTTCTGCTGCCCACCCTTCTCTTCCCCAGGAACCTGCACTCAGAAGCGAAGCTGCCTAAAGGTAAGGCATGGCCCTTTTGTAAACTGGTCACCTGGCTCCATTATCCATTCTATGAGGCCAGCAGGTCCTACACCAACAACACTTATCTTACAGATGAGAAACTGGGGCTGAGAGAGGTGAAGGGACTTTTCCTGGGCTGTGGGAAGACAGCGCATCTAGTAGGGCACCAGACTTTCATTCCTGAGGCCCTAGAGGTCCCATTTTCAGTCCCCAATACCACAAGGTAGAGCTGAGTTGTGTTGTAACTTAACTTAAAAAGGGGTTAGGGGGAGTTGGGTGGTAGCGCAGAAGGTTAAGCGCATGTGGCGCAAAGCACAAGGACCGGCATAAGGATCCCGGTTCGAACCCCGGCTCCCCACCTGCAGGGGAGTTGCTTCACAAGCGGTGAAGCAGGTGTGCAGGTGTCTATCTTTCTCTCTCCCTCTCTGTCTTCTCCTCCTCTCTCCATTTCTCTCTGTCCTATCCAACTACAATGACACCAATAACAACAATAATAACTACAACAATAAAACAACAAGGGCAACAAAAAGGAAAATAAATAATTATTTTTTTTTAATTTAAAAAAAGAAAAAAGGGGTTAGGGCTTCAGTGCTTAAGGATTCACAGCGGGGAGCTGAGAACAGGTTTAAACAATAGAATATTTTATTAGGGTGAAACGGGTAAAAGGCAAAACAAGCAATTATCATAAGGGATTAAGAGTATGCTAGGTCCGTAAAGTCAGAGTATAGTTATAAAAAGTTTAGTCCCCCCCAACAAAAAAGTTTAGTCCCATAAGATAAACAATTATCAGCTAAGGTACAGGTTGCTTATGGCTGCAGAGGGGTCTTAAAAGTTTACCAGCTAGCAGAGTCACATGTGTTCAGTTCCCAGGAGAAGTAGCCATGGTGGATACCTGGAGCATATTCGCCAAGATGTTTCTGACCAGGAGAAGCAGCAGCCAAAGAGAGTGACCTGCTCGGGTGCTTTTATACATTCCCTTCTCTGTATGTTCAGCCTCAGGCTGATGTCATTTGTATGCTAATAGTCCCAGACTCCTGCTGGAGTCACAACAGAGCTAAACTTTGGTTTTACCCTGTTCTCTCTCTCTTTCCCTCTCTTTCTCTCTTACTAAAAATAAATAGTGGTCCAGGAGGTGGTGAGTGGATAAAGCGTTGGACCTTCAAGTATGAGGTCCTGAGCTTGATTCCTGGCATCAAACATACCAGAGTGACACTCTAGTTCTCTCTCTCTCTCTTAAAAAAATAAATCCTTGGGGGCTGGGCAGTAGCACAGCGGGTTAAGCTCACGTGGTGCAAAGTGCAAGGACCGGCATAAGGATCTCAGTTCAAGCCCCTAGCACCCCACTTGCAGGTGGGTCACCTTGCAAGCAGTGAAGCAAGTCTGCAGGTGTCTTTCTCTCCTCCTATCTGTCTCCCCCTCCTCTCTCGATTTCTCTCTGCCCTATACAACAGCAATAATAATAATAACAAGGGCAACAAAAACAGAAAAATGGGGAAAAAAAACTTTGCTCTTCCTTTTTCTTTAAAGAGGACTAAATTTACATATAATAGAAAAAAAACGGAAAAGCCTCTAGGAGCAGTGGATTTGTAGTGCAGGCACCAAGCCCCAGTGATAATGCTGGAGACAAATAAATAAATAAATCTTTAAAAAAATACATAGGGGGACAGAACTTTGGTGGTGGGGTATATGGTAAAGAACTATACCCCTCTGGTCTCACATAATCTTATAAACCACTATTAAGTCACTGATAAAAATGTTTTATAAATAAGGGTAGCAAAAGGGGTTGGGCGGTAGTGCAGCGGGTTAAACGCACATGGTATAAAGCACGAGGACTGGTAGAAGTATCCCTGTTCGAGCCCCTGGCTCCCCTCCTGCAGGGGAGTCGCTTCATAGGTGGTGAAGCAGGTGTGCAGGTGTCTATCTTTCTCTCTCCCTCTCTGTCTTCCCCTGCTCTCTCCATTTCTCTCTGTCCTATCTAACAACGATGACATTAATAACAATAACAATAATAATTACAACAACAATAAAACAAGGGCAACTGTTGGTATGCATGAGACCCCTTCTGTTTCATTTGGTTTAAATCCCCCCTGCTTAACACTATTCTATTTACATAACCACTTCATTCTATTTACATAACCACTGTTAACAAGTACCACCCTCCCTCCAGGGCATTTGTGGTTCAGTGATAAGATTCTCGCCTGCTCCACCCCCTCCTTGTCACACTCTGATTTTCGCCAGTCACTTTTCTCTCCACCCTCTCTATGTCACATCCTGTTTCCACTCTACTTGGCAAGTATATATAAAGACAGCATTGTGAGATTTACAGTACTTGAGTTTAGCTTAGCTCCTCTTAGATTGTGCTGCGTCCTGCATGAATAAAGAGATACTGCCTACAGTTCAACCATGAGTCCCTGGTCGTCTGTTACCCGTCAGTGAAGCTCAGCCCGACAGGCAACAAAAGGGAAATAAATAAATATATTTAAAAAATAAGGGAAGCAAAATACCTCACCTAGATAGTGTGCATACTTTGCCATGTGCATAACCCAGGTTTGAGCCTGGCTTCTACTGCACCGGAGGAAACTTTGGTGCTGTGGTCTTTACCCACCCCTCTTCTGATTCCTATCTCTTTCTTTATCTTTTTTGCTTTTTTTTCCTCTAGGGTTTATCACTGGGACTCAGTGCCTGCATTATGAATCCACTGCTCCTGGAGGCCATTTTTTCCCTTTCGTTGCCCATTGTTGTTATTATTATTGTTGTTGTTATTGCTGTTGGATAGAACAGAGAGAAATCAAGAGAGGAGGAGAGGACAGAGAGGAGCAGAGAAAGATAGACATCTGAAGACCTGCTTCACCACTTGTGAAGCGACCCCCCAGCAGGTGGGGAGCCAGGGGCTTAAACTGGGCTCCTTACTCCAGTCCTTGTGCTTCCCATTTTATTGGATAGGACAGAGAGAAATTGAGAGAGGAGGGGGAAATAGAGAGAGAGAAAGAAAGACACCTACACACCTGCTTCACCACTTGTGAAGCTTCCCCCTCCCGCTTCCCCCTGACAGATGAGGAGCCAGGAGCTGGAACCAGGATCCTTGTATGGATCTTTGCGCTTAGTACTATGTGTGCTTAACTGGGTGCACCACCTCCTGGCCCCCCAATAAATCTTTTTTTTTTTTGTCTCCAGGGTTCTTGCTGGGGCTCAATGCCTGCACTACAAATCCACCACTACGAATCCACTGCTCCTGGAGGCCATTTTTCCCATTTTGTTGCCTTTGTTGTTGTTGCCATTGCTGTTGTTGTTGTTGGATAGGACAGAGAGAAATTGAGAGAGGAGGGGAAGACAGAGAGGGAGAGACAAAGATAGACACCTGCAGACCTACTTTACCACCTGTAAAGCAACTCCCCCACAGGTGGGGCGCTGGAGACTAGAACCGGTATCCTTACGCAGGTCCTTGCACTTGGCGCCATGTGCACTTAACCTGCTGTGCTACCACCTGTAATCTCCCCATAAATCTTTTTTCTTTTTTTAAATATCTTTTCCCCTTAATTCTTTTTTTAAATTTTTATTTATTTATTTATTTGTTATTGAGACAGAGAGAAATTGAGAGAGAAGAGGGAGATAGAGAGGAAGACAGACAGAGAGACACCTGCAGACCTGCTTCACCGCTTGTGAAGCGACTTCCCTGCAGGTGGGGAGCCGGGGGCTTGAACTGGAATCCTAATCAGTCCTTGCACTTTGAGCCACATGCGCTTTACCTGCTGCGCTACCACCCAACTCCCATAAATCTTTTTTCTAATGAATAAAAAAGGGTGGTGAGGGCTTCCTCAGGTCTCAGTTCTTTAGTGGCACAGCAGAAACTAGGGCTTTGCCTCGTGAAAACAGAAAATGCCCTCTCCCCCTCCTTTCCCATGACCTTAAGGCACTAGGCCTGCAGCCTCTAACCTTTGCTTCCCTAGGTCACATAGCATCGGAGGGCAGCCATTCAGGTGTTCCTGACGTCTCCCAGGAAAATAGTGGGCAAAGAGCAGCTTTGATGCCTGGGAATCACCTCGCAAGCCAGGGACAGCTCCCTTGCACTCCAAGGGAGTGAGAGGGTGTGAGGGTTGGGGGAGAACCTACCTGGAAGTGACAAGACTTATTCACTTCTCCCCTCCCCTCCCCTCCCCTCCCCACAACCAGGGTGCTCTGTGCTCACACTTCAGTCTGTGAACCTGCTGCGCAAGTACCTCTCCCTCCTGGACCTGCCCTTTTCTCTGCTGTGGGCCCAAGACGTCCTCTTCCTGCTCAGCAGCGAGGAAGCCACACAGGCCAAGGTGAGGGTTTCTAGGTCCTGGACAGATGACTCTGGGGCTGCCCCAAGCCCTCTGTCTCCTCAAGACTCGCTATGGAGATGCCCTAAAGATGGTCCTCCTGGTGGCTCTGCATCTCCTCCTCTTCTCCTTTTGCTCCTTCTCCTTCCTTTTACTCCTCCTCCTTCCCTTCCTCCTCCTCTTCCTCTTCTAGATTTATTTATTATGAAATAGAATAAGGGATGATAAGAAGGAGAGAGGAATAGAGCATCACTCTAGTACATGCAATGCTGACAATCCAATTCAGGATCTCACACCTGTGAGTCCAACAATTTTTTTAAAAAAATGTTATCTTTATTTATTTATTGGATAGAGACAGCCAGAAATTGAGTGGGAAGGGGGAGATAGAGAAGGAGAGAGACAGAGACACCTGCAACACTGTTCCACCACTCATGAAACTTTCCTCCTGCAGGTGGGGACCAAGGGCTTGAACCCAGGTCCTTGTGCATTGTAACATGTGCGCTTAACCAGGTGCACCACCACCGGCCCTAAGCCCAACAATTTATCTACTGCACTTCCTCCCGGGCTGTCGGCATTTGTCCTTAACCTTTAGCAGCAGTTTGCAGCTAGACCTTGGAAGTCATAGCTTTCCAACTTTTGTTTTCTGATTATGAAAATAATGCATGCATTTTCCCCTTTTCTTTCTCCTTTCTTCTTTTTTCTTTCTTGGTCCCTCTCCCTCTCAATTTCTCTCTGTCTATGAAAAGTAGAATTAAAAAAAAAGCAGAAACCATTAATATATGTCATATCTAGGTAAATCAGTTGTTATGACCTATTCTGTTTATAAGCTGAGCTACACCAAGCCTCAGTAACAAGATAATAAGCATTTCCCCCACTAAGTAGCAAAGAGCACTCACACCTCTGGATTGCATTCTTTCCTCTCCTTACAGTGCTTATGCACTCTCATCCCTCCTCCTAGCTTGCTGAGAGGAGCTTGATCACAGTGTTCTAGTCTGTTGCCTATTTATCATGCCCATGTGTGTTGTACATGTGAGGTGGTAGAGCAGAACAGCTAAGAATGTGGGCTCTAGTGCTGGCAAGATAACTCCCTTGGATAGTGCTTTGCTATGTGAGTGACCCAGGTTCAAGCCTGGCCCCTACTGCACTGGAGGAAGTTTTGTTGCTATGGTTTCTTTCCTTCTTCCTCTCTGTCTCACTCTCTTTTAACTACTACTACTGTTGTTATTGTTATTATTATTACTGGGGCTAGGCACAGTGAATCCTGTACTCCCAGTGGTCATTTTTTTCTTTTCCTTTCCTTTATGTTCTCTTCTTTTTAAATTTTTCTTTTTTTATATTTTTAAGATTTTTTTTCTTTTTTTAAATAAATTCTTTTTTATTTTTTTATTTATTTACTGGATAGAGACAGCCAGAAATTGAGAGGGAAGGGAGTGATAGAGAGGGAGAGAGAAAGAGACAACTTCAGCCCTGCTTCACCATTTGTGAAGCTTTCCCCCTGCAGGTGAGGACCGGGGCCTCAAACCTGGGTCCTTATGCATTGTAATATGTGCACTCAATCAGATGTGCCACCACCTGGCCCCTTCTTTTCTTTCTTTATTTCTCTCTCTCTCTCTCTCTCCCCTTTATTTGATGGATAGAGTGAAATTGAGAGGACCAGGGTAAGTAGAGACAGATCAGAGCACTGCTCAGCTCAGACTTATGGAATGGGAGGTCTCTGAAATGCAAGTCATATGCTCTGACACATTGAACTCTCTCCTCAGGCCAAGGGAGAGAGAGAGAGACCTGCAATACTTTCTTCACTGCTAGTGGAGCTTCCCCTCTGCAGATGGGGACCAGAGGCTTGCACCCAGATCCTTAGGCATGGTGACATATCTTGCTCTATCTGGAAAAAGTCAGTGAAGCCCCAGAGACAGCCAGAACATAAAAAATAAAATGTGGGGAGTCCAGCGGTAGTGCAGTGGTTTAAGCGCACATGGCACGAAGTGCAAGGACTGGCATAAGGTTCCTGGTTTGAGCCCCGGCTCCCCACTCGCAGGGGAGTCTCTTCACAGGCAGTGAAGCAGGTCTGCAGGTGTCTATCTTTCTCTCCCCCTTTCTGTCTTCCCCTCCTCTCTCCATTTCTCTCTGTCCTATCTAACAACGATGACATCAATAACAACAATAATAATAACTACTACAATAATAAAAAACAACAAGGGCAACAAAATGGAAAATAAAAAAATATTTAAAAATTTTAAAAATGTGAAACCTTTAAAAAATGGTCAAATATATACAAATATAGACAGATAGTTGTAGAAATAATAGCTAGCCCATATCTGCAACCTTGGGAGAACTGCTGTAGTTTATAATGGAGGAACTGGAGATCCAGAACTCCAGTGGTAAGAATGGTGCAGCGTTGTACCCCTGTTATCTTGTAATTTTGTAAATCAATATTAAATCACTAATAAAAAAAAATAGGGCAGGCATAGATAGCATAATGGTTATGCAAAGAGACCCCATGCCTGAGGCTCCGAAGTCCCAGGTTCAATCCCCTGAACCACCATAAGGCAGAGCTGAGCAGTACAATGGTAAAAAAAAAAAAAAAAAAAAAAAAGTTAAAAAAAAATAAAGGTGATGCCTGGAGACTGATGATTCTAGCTGCTGCTAGCACCACCTGCCATTATTACAGGGGAGTGAGTAGGAGATGGTAAGGCAGGTAGTGAGAGACCAGTCCAGAGAGGTCTGGAAGATGTGCAGAAGCCAAAGGAGGCTGTGGGATGGCAGGGGCTGTGTTCATGGGAGGGAGACAGAACTGAAAGTGACAGGCCTGGCTCCAGAGCACATGCTCCATAACTGTCCTGTTCCTCCCTCCAGAGAGCCATGTCCTGCCACCACAGCCAACTCCTATGGTTCCGTCGCCTCTACGTGCTCTTCTCCCGGTACATGAGGATCAACACGCTGCACATCCTCTGAGCCTTTGAAGGGTCTGGAAACTGTGCAAGAAAAAGGGCCAGGAAGCCCAGGGCCTGGTCTGGAGCTAGTTCATCCCCTGAGCCAAAGGAGACCCCTGTGTAGGGGTGGCCTGCCAGGCCCTGCTCACCCATGGGTAATATTCAATAATATTGCTGATAAAATGGAGGCCAGGTGGGGGAGACAGCACAATGGTTATGCAAAAAAATTCTCATACCTGAGGCAAGAGGTCCTAGGCTTAATCCCCTGTACCACCATTAGCCAGAGCTGAGCAGTGCTCTGCTAAAAATAATAATAACAGGGAGTCGGGCAGTAGCGCAGCAGGTTAAGTACACGTGTTGCAAAGCTCAAGGACCGGCATAAGGATCCTGGTTGGAGCCCCCGGTTCCCCACCTGCAAGGGAGTCACTTCACAAGCGGTGAAGCAGGTCTGTAGGTGTCTGTCTTTCTCTCCCCCTCTCTGTCTTCCCCTCCTGTCTCCATTTCTCTCTGTCCTATCCAACAACAATGACAGCACCACCAGCAACAATAACAATAACAACAATAAATTACAAGGGCAACAAAAAAGGGAAAAAAATTGCCTCCAGGAGCAGTGGATTCATAGTGTAGGCACTGAACCCCAGCGATAACCCTGGAGGGAAAAAAAATATATTTTGTTTATTTCACATGAGAGAGCTTTACATCAGAGAGAGAAGCCAAAGCATGACTCTAGGGATTGACCCAGTAAATCTCAGGCCTGCCAATCCTGTGCTCTATCAGTTGAGCTGTTTTCCTCAGGTGCATTGTCATATAAATATTTGTTTATTTTCATATGTATATAGAGAGATCAGAGCACTGCTCAGCTCTCGCCTATGGGGTCTCTGGCAGGCAAATCCTGTGCTCTGATACACTGAGCTGTATGACCCCAGGTGCACATCTCAAGTTCTTGTGAAAAACAGTTTACACAATAGCACAATGCATGTCATGCACCTACTACAGAGCCTGTTGTTACTTTACATAAATGGAAAAATGCTCTAAAATAAATTCATTTTTTAAATTTATTTTTTCTTTTTTTTAATTTATTCTTTTTTAAAATATTTATTTTATTTATTTATTCCCTTTTGTTGCCCTTGTTTTTTTATTGTTGTAGTTATTGTTGTTGTTGTTGTTGGATAGGACAGAGAGAAATGGAGAGAGGAGGGCGAGACAGAGAGGAGGAGAGAAAGATAGACACCTGCAGACCTGCTTCGCCACCTGTGAAGGAACTCCCCTGCAGGTGGGGAGCTGGGGTTCGAACCGGGATCCTTATGCCGGTCCTTTAGCTTTGCGCCACCTGCGCTTAACCCGCTGCGCTACAGCCCGACTCCCAAATTTATTCTTGTTTTTCCCTCCAGCATTATTTCTGGGGCTCGGTGCCCACATCATGGATCCACTGCTCATGAAGGCTATTTTTTCCTTTTTTGTTGCCCTTGTTGTTTTATCATTGTTGTGGTTATTATTATTGTTGTTACTGATGTCGTCATTGTTGGATAGGACAGAGAGAAATGGAGAGAGATGGGGAGACAGAGAGGGGTAGAGAAACATAGACACCTGCAGACTTGCTTCACTGCCTGTGAAGCGACTCCCCTGCAGGTGGGGAGCCGGGGGCTGGAACTGGGATCCTTACTCCAGTCCTTGCGCTTTGCGCCATGTGTGCTTAACCCGCTGCGCTACCACCTGACTCCCTATTTTTACTTTTTTAATTTTTTTTTCACCTGCAGACCTGTTTCACTGCTTGTGAATTGTCCCTGCTACAGGTGGGGAGCTGGAGCTTGAACCCTGGTCCTTGCACAGGTCCTTGTGCATTGTTCTGCGTGCACTTAACCAAATTGTACCATTGTTTGGCCCCGTCTAAAATAAATTCAGATGTGCAACAATGCTGTATTTTTACATTGTCTCCAACATAGGCTCACCAAATGCACGGGAACTGTCTATAATTAGTGTGACCACACTTCCTTGGTTTTATCACTGTGGCCTACAGAACACTTGCTCTGTTTAAAGTCACAGCCATAGACAGGGGCACTCAAGTGCCAACTGCTGTGCTGGGCAGCATTTCTCACGGACATTGTTATGGCACGGGTCCTGCCCTCAAAGGGCTCATAGTCAGCTCAGCTCTCTGGTTGTTTGTTTGTTTGTTTGTTTGTTTGTTTGGGGGGGAACATGATGTAGGAGAGAAATCTAGACCTTTTCTTTAGCCAATCAAGAACTCAATGCCTTAGTCCCGGGGGCCAGCCCCAGTAGGTTATTAGAGTATCCTGAAAGATGAGGGTCGGTGAGAATTAGATGAGAGACACATCAACTGCTTCAAGAGCAGGAGAGAGGCACCTCTGCCATGCTCAGGCAGAATTTTATTTTATAGTCTCATAAGACTTAGATCATTAAAACAAAAATCGCCAAGGTATTGATTATCAAAACAAAAATCACCAAGGTTTTGGTCACTAATACATAAATCACCAAGGCTTTGATTATTAAAATAAAATTCCCCAGATTCCCATTTAACAATACTGGGAATAACAATCTGGGGAATGTTATGCATGTACAAACTATTGTATTTACTGTTGAATGTAAAGCATTAATTCCCCAATAAAGAAATAAATTATTTTTAAAAAAAAAGAAGAAAAAGACAATGAACATTTTGTTAAAACTATTATTTTGGGAGTCGGGCTGTAGCGCAGCGGGTTAAGCGCAGGTGGCGCAAAGCACAAGGACCGGCATAAGGATCCCAGTTCGAACCCTGGCTCCCCACCTGCAGGGGAGTCGCTTCACAGGTGGTGAAGCAGGTCTGCAGGTGTCTATCTTTCTCTCCTCTCTGTCTTCCCCTCCTCTCTCCATTTCTCTCTGTCCTGTCCAACAACGACAACAACAATAATAACTACAACAATAAAACAACAAGGGCAACAAAAGGGAATAAATAAATAAAATAAATATATTTAAAAAACTATTATTTTTAGACAGTTGGAGGCCAGCAATAGTTCGGATATTTATCATAAATCTAGTATATTTGTATTGTAGTGTATGCTGAAAAAAAATAAAATAAAAAATTAAAAAATAAAAATCACCAGGAGTAGGGCAGTAAGTAGTGCAGTGATTAAGTGCAGGTGGTGCAAAGCGCAAGGACCAACTTAAGAATCCCGGTTCAAGCCCCTGGCTCCCCACCTGCAGGGAAGTCGCTTCACAAGCAGTGAAGCAGGTCTGCAGGCGTCTATCTTTCTCTCCCCCTCTGTCTTCCCCTCCTCTCTCCATTTCTCTCTGTCCTGTCCAACAACGACGATATTAATAACAACAAAAACAATAATAACCACAACAATGATAAAACATCAAGGGCAGCAAAAAGGAAAAATGAATTAATAAATATTTAAAAAAGGTTAAACAAACAAATGAACAAAAATCACCAAGTAAGAACAGCACAAGTAGGGAACACCTCCTGCTTTGAGGAACATTCACATTCCAGGGGCACTTTTCTCCCTAGAGATCACATCACAGTTTCTATGTCTTTTGTTAGTCCTGTATCTGTGTGCTAGGCAGATGTCCTATTGATTAAGATTAATATTTTACCTGTATATTTATGCTATCCTCTTTCCCCTATGCATCAGAAGCCATGGTTCATAGAAAATTCAAGCTTGTTATGTTTCTAGGGGCCTTAAACAAATTGAACAGTCCATTTTTCATAAAATCTGTTCCAGTGTTTGATCAAGGAGTTTTGTTTTGTTCCTTACTGAGAAGGCACCAAGGTGGTGCTGACGTGGCCAGCCTCTTCATAAAGTTAAACTCTCTAGCTGGAATCCATCTTCTGTGTATGCTCACTATGTGACCTAGGTTCTCATGTACTATTCCTGCATAAGGAAGTGGAAGCATAGTGGTGGACAGTAGATTAAAAGGCCCATTGTGGGCACCATAACTTTCCATTTATTAATTATGATATGTAAGGTGGCCCATCCACTGTGGGAACCACCAATCTTTCTCTGTATTTTGGGGGGAATACTAAAGGAAGTGGTGTAGATAAAGGGGGGAACATTTCTTCCTCTTGGAGTCTCCTGAAAAATTCTGCACTACTGATATTGCTTGTTCCATTATGACCAATCTTTTTTTAAAAATATTTTTAAAAAAAAATTATTCATATTTATTTATTCCCTTTTGTTGCCCTTGTTTTATTGTTGTAGTTATTATTGTGGTTGTTACTGATGTCGTCGTTGTTGGACAGGACAGAGAGAAATGGAGAGAGGAGGGGAAGACAGAGAGGGGGAGAGAAAAACAGACACCTGCAGACCTGCTTCACCTCCCGTGAAGCTACGCCCCTGCAGGTGGGGAGCCAGGGGCTCGAACCAGGATCCTTAGGCCAGTCCTTGTGCTTTGTGCCATATAACCCGCTGCGCTACCGCCCGACTCCCCATTATGATCAATCTTACAGAGTGCAGTGCAGGTTTTGTCATTATTTTTGTTATTGGTCAGGCTTTGAGCCTGGCCATAGGTAAATATTATTAAGACCACACAAAGCTTAATCCCAAGCCCTATACATGGCAGAAGGTAAGATCGTTTCAGTTTGGCCTGGAGAGTCCAGCTGTGCTTAACTTCCTTCGAAGCTGGCTGGTACTGTGTCAAGCAGCTCGCGTGGCAGCACCTGCGCCAACTTAGGTTTATACTATAGATAAAACTGCTGAGTACTGGTACAGCCGCTTTGGAAGACTGTATGGAAAGGTCTTAAACAGATAAAAATAGAATTACCTTATGATCCAGCAATACCACTCAAGCATTTATCCAAAGGACACTTTAATAGTAGTTAGTAGGGACATATGCAATGCTATGTTCACAGCTGTATTATTCACCATAGACAAAGAGTAGAAGCAGCCTAAAAACCTATCAACAGATGGTTGGTTAAAGAAATTATGGGAGGGGCTGGGTGGTGGTGCACCTGGTTGAACGCACATATTACAGTGCTTAAGGACCCAGGTTCAAGCCCCCGGTCCCCACTTGCAGGGGGAAAGCTTTGCAAGTGGTGAAGCAGTGCTGCAGGTGTCTCTCTGTCTTTCTCTCTATCACCCCCTTCCCTTTAGATTTATGGCTGTCTCTATCCAATAAATAAATAAAGATAATACAAAAAAGTTTAAAGAAATTATGGGATATATACTGTTTTTTTAATTATTATTAATTTTTTAAATTTTTTATTAATTTCATTTTTGAGAGAGCTGCAGAAAGAGAGAGACACAGAGAAACACCAGAGTACTGCTCAGCTCTGGCTTATGGTGGTACGGGGGGATTAAACCTGGGACTTAGGAACCTCAGGCATGAGAGTCTGCATAACCATTATGCTGTCTCCCCTGCCCTTTTTTTTTGGTGGGGGGATATACACTCTACAATCAAAAAGTAATCTGCAACTAAAGAAAAAAAGAGTTTGTGTCCTTTGGGACAAAATTGATGGAACTGGAGGTGATTATGTGTAGTAGAATAAATAAAGAAATAAAAAAAAGACAGCTACCAGATAGTTTCATTCATATGTATCATCTAGAAAACTGATAAGCGTGAACTGGCAAAAAGGAAAAAAAAATCAGAAGCAAACAATCTGTTTCTAAGACTTCATGAGAATTATGGTGGCTATCTTTGGGATGGGAGGATGGGGACACAGAACTTTGATGACGGGTATGGTATGGAACTATACTCTGTAGTCTTACAATCTTCTAACTATTAATCACAAAATAAATAAATAAAAATAGATACCATGGGAAGAAAAAAAATGCTCTGGGAAGTCCTACAATGAAACCACTTCTGGAGTCCAGCTAGTGGTCCAGGGGAGTAGTATCAGGGTGATAGGGTGGGGACACCAGGAGACAGAAGACAAGATGGCAGAGATCCACCTGCCATGAGACTAGAGGTTGTGACCACCCACCTTTCCCTGTGAAAAGCACAAGGACAGAGTCAACCCTTTTAGTTATGAAATGGCCAATCACAAACAATGGGGGAGGTGGGACTAAGAAAACCTTTTATAAACTGGAAGCCTCACGCTCAGGCACCTTTTAAAAATGTTTTGGTGGTGGGAATTGTGTGGAATTGTCCCTCTCTTATTCTATGGTCTTGTCTGTGTTTCCATTTTATAAATAAAAAATAAATATATTTTCACTTTTTTTTAAAATTTAATTTAATTTAATTTATTTATTTATTCCCTTTTGTTGCCCTTGTTGTTTTATTGTTGTAGTTATTATTGTTGTCGTCGTTGTTGGATAGGACAGAGAGAAATGGAGAGAGGAGGGGAAGACAGAGAGGAGGAGAGAAAGATAGACACCTGCAGACCTGCTTCACCGCCTGTGAAGCGACTCCCCTGCAGGTGGGGAGCCGGGGTTCGAACCGGGATCCTTATGCTGGTCCTTGTGCTTTGCGCCACCTGCGCTTAACCCGCTGCGCTACAGCCCGACTCCCATATTTTCACTTTTTCAGAGACATCCTCCCCACTAGAGGGTGAGGAGTTGGGGGAAGCAGATTACTACCTCCTAACAAACTTTCCCCTGGTCCCTCCTCTAATAAATTTTTTCCTAATATTTATTTATTTATTCCCTTTTGTTGCCCTTGTTGTTTTATTGTTGTTCTTATTGATGTCATCGTTGTTGGATAGGACAGAGAGAAATGGAGAGAGGAGGGGAAGACAGAAAGGGGGAGAGAAAGATAGACACCGATAGACCTGCTTCACCACCTATGAAGCGACTCCCCAGCAGGTGGGGAGCAGGGGGCTCAAATCAGGATCCTTACGCCCGTCCTTGTGCTTTGCGCCACCTGCGCTACCACCCGATTCCCATAAATTTTCTTTTAACCAATTAGTGATTCTCATCCTCTTGGGCATTTGATTAAAGCTTCTCTAACACAAGAAGGAACTTGGCATGCCCAAATGGGGATGGTGAGCCCCCCCAGAACCAAAGGCACAAGGCAGGAAAACTCAGTGGTGTGGTGTACTGGTTCAGAGACTGTTGACTCTGAGTAGGAGGCAAAATTGAAAATAAAATTTAAAATAAAAGTTCTAGGGGCTTGGAGATAGTTCTCCCTGTAGAGAGCACATTAATCCTGTGGCTATGAGCCCCAGGGCAGCTGCACAGGGAAACTTCCGTAGTTTCTGCTGGACAAGAGTAAGCCCGTTTCACAGGGACTGAACCATCAGGCACAGGAATCTGAACCTCAGAGCACCTTTGAGCCCCGAGATGTGCCGCCCCCTCCCTGCTACCAGCCCAGGCTCTGGGTGGCCCTCAGGCTTTGGGACCTGAACTTCTTTGTAGATTGTGGCTAAGGCCTCCCCCAAGTGCCCACCTACACCCCAGGCCTCTCATCCACTTGTAGCCAGGCCTGTGGGTGTGGCAGCTTGACAGAAGTTGAGAAATTGGCACCAAATGGGACTCATATGGAGCTTTGGCCACCTCCTGCCTCTGCCTCTGCCTCATGTGAAGGAAAGAGAAGGGGGAGTACAGGGGATCACCAAGGAAACGTCCCCCTGTACCCTCTTGTCCCTCCAGGGGGCACCAGTGAGCACTCACTCATACACAACATGTTCTTCTTTGCATTACTGTGTGTGGTCTGGTACCGGGACCCAGATCAGAGCAGCCCAGGAGTACCCAGGCCCTTTGCACCTTTCTGGCCAGGTGCTGAGCCCTACATTCAGGCTCTGCAAAATGCCCTGTTGTGACATCTAGTTCTGGAGTTAGAGGTGGCTGGTAACAACACAGGGCCTCTGGAGGAAGGGGCCCCACTGCACTTAAACTCAGTGTACACCATACATAGGCAATCCATGCAATCCCCTGGTTCTGGTAGGAGACCCCAAGATTCTGGGAAGGGGCCAGAAAGTCTCTGAGATATCAGAGCTCCAGGATACACACACACACACACACACACACACACACACACACACACACACTTCAATCAGCATTAATTGGACAAGTAGGTAAACCCTGCTGGCTGAGGAGCAAAAGCCGCCAGATCTAAAGGGCCAGGTGAGACCGTCTCTGAGGAGAAGATCAGGTAGCAGGGCCACATCTGCCAGAGTCCCACATGCTCCCCCCTGGAATACAGGAGCTGCCCCAGAGCTGGAACAAGCTGGGCGGTGGGGAGCCTGACAAACTTAGCATCTTCTTTGCCAACCAGCCTGCCCCCAGCCCCACACGCTCCACACAGCCCACCCAGCCATCATTTAGTCATCCATCTATGTATTTATTAGGCCTTCTGTGGCCAGGCCACAGGGCCACAAAATGGATGTGTGAGGCCGTGCGAGGCTCATGAGTGGAAGATGGGTCCTGGGCCTGTGGTCTGAGCTTGCGTGCTCTCAGTGAGGCTGAGCCTCTCACTTCTTCAAAGTGGACTCCAGGACCAGCACTGCTGGGTTGGCTGAGGGCTGGGGTTGCAGAAGTTTGCCCTGAGGAAACAGTGATAAATCAGTCCACAGTGCAACCCAGGAGGTTGCATTCTCAAGCATTGGACTCTCAAGCATGAGGTCCTGGTTTTGATTCCTGACATCGCATGTGCCAGAATGATGCAATAGTTTCTCCTGCCCTCACCCCACCCCTTCAATAAAGCCACCCTATGAAAGGGGGATGGCTCTGCAGTCCTCCACATGACCACAGGGCACATGCTCTTGCTCTGGGTAAGAGTGACAGGCAGGATGCATCCTCAGGCACCCTAATTTTTTTCTTTTTTAAAAATTATCTTTATTTATTTATTGGACAGAGACAGCCAGAAATCAAGAGGGAAGGGAGAAATAGAGAGCACTGCTACAGCACTGCTTCACCACTCGCAAAGCTTTCCCCCTGCAGGTGGGGCCTAGGGGCTCGAACCTGGGTTCTTGTGCATTGTAACATGTGCACTCAACCAGGTGCCTCACCACCTGGCCCTCTTTCTCTTTTTCTTCTGTCTTTACCTTCTTTCTTTCTTTCCTTTTTTTTTTTTTAGATTTTATTTATTTTAATTAGAAAGATATGAGGAGAGGAAGAACCAGACATCACGGGTACATGTGCTGCCAGGGATCAAACTAGGGACCTCTTGAGAGGCCAATGCCTTATTCACTTCGCCATCTCTCGACCACACCTTCTTCCTTTCTTTTTCTCTTAGAACCTGGGACCTTAGAGTACCCTAAACTTTATTTTATTAAAATATTTTATTTATTTATTTATTTATTTATTTATTATCGGATAGAGACAGAAATTGAGAGGGGAGGAGGAGTTAGAGAGGGAGAGGGAGAGAGAGAAAGAGAAAGACACTGGCAGACCTGCTTCACCACTCCTGAAGCTTTCCCCCTGCAGGTGGGGACCAGGGGCTTGAACCTAGGTCCTTGCACACTGTAATGTGTGTGCTTAACCAGGTGTGCCAACCACCGCCTAGCCCCTACTTTCTTTACATGTCCCCCACAGATGAGGAGTTAGGAACCTCCAGGAAAAGTTGGGTCATTGCCGGGCTAGCTTCACGGGCAGGAGAGGTGCAAAGGGCCCGGGTACTCCTGAGTGGTACGCAGGTCAGTCTTTATTCATGTGGAACTCAGCGCAATCTAAGCTGTCTCTAATCACAATCTTGTCCTTATATATCCTGAGGCGGAAGTGTCAGGTCTGAAGAGGATGTACGTAGGATAGGGGGTGGGGAGAAGGAAAAAGCGTGCAAAACAGTGAGGATTAAACCAATGTCCTGGGGGCAGGGCGGTGCTTAGTTAACAGTGGTTATGTAAATAGAATACAGTGTTAAGCAGGGGGGATTAAACCAATGAAACAGAAGGGGTCTTAGAAGCAGAATTTAGAAGCAGACCAACAGGTCATATCCCACTGCTGCCTCTCTCTCCTTGCCTACAATCAGGACTATGCAGTCTCTGAGTGAAGAGAGGGAGCCTGCTGTCATAGCCCTGGAGAAATTGCATCCAAGATTGTGTGACCTTAGGAACTTTCTCACACCAGCTCTGGCTTGTGGTGGTGCTAGGACATTGGAGCCTTAGGCATGCAAAATCTTTTTGTATCACCACTGTGCCATCACCACAGACACCTTTGCAACTTAAGCCAACGTTCCTTTTTTTATTATTATTATTTGAATTTGTTTATTAGAGAGAAATTGTGAGGAGAGGGGTAGATAGATAGGGAAAGAGACAGAGATACCTACAGCCCTGCTTTACCACCCTCTGAAGCTTTCCCCTGCAGGTGGGGACCAGGGGTTTAAACCTGGGTCCTTGTACACTGTAATGTGTGCACTTAACCAGGTGTGCCACCACCTAGCCCCTGTTCCTGTTTTCTACCTAGACCTTAATATTTAGACCCTATAGTTCTTTTTCTTTAAAAAATATTTTATTTATTAATGGGAAAGATAGAAGGAGAGAGAAAGAACCAGACATCACTCTGGCACATGTGCTGCCAGGGAGCGAACTCAGGACATCATGCTTAAGAGTCCAAAGCTTTATCACTGTGCCACCTCCCGGACCACGACCCTATAGTTCTGAAAGTGAAAAAAAAATCCAGAAATAGCAATAGAAGCAAGTTCTTTAGAAATGTGAAGAGACACAGAAGTGCCTGAGAGAACGTGACAGCCCAAGGGCCAGGAGCCTGGGATGAAAGACAGCTACCTGCTACCTAGAGGTTTACTGTTCAGTAATTTTTAATTTTTTCTTTATTATCTGTTAGATAGAAACAGAAATTGAAAGGGGAGGTGGAGATAGGAAGACACCTGCAGCACTACTTCACCAAATGTGAACTGGGGGGGTTTGAACCTAACCTAGATCTTTAAGCATTATAAGAAATGCACTCAACCAGATGCACCCTGGCCCAGCCTTGTACTATTCAGCTTTTTTTTTAATTAAATTTCTTTATTGGAGGATTTTTTACAGTCAACAGTAAATACAACAATTTGTGCATGTATAACATTTCCCAGTTTTCCACATAACAATACAACCCCCACTAGGTCCTCTGGCATCATGTTCCAGGACCTGAACCCTCTCCCCCACCCACCTCTGAGTCTTTTCTTTGGTGCAATACACCAAACTATTCAGCTTTTAAGACTCTGTTCGTGTGCTATTTTTATCATGGACAAACTGAAGAGAAAGCAAGTAAGGTGTGGACATGGAGGGACCTGAGGCTCAAGAGGTGGGATTCTCTGTCCAGAGCCTCTCAGAAAGCAGCGGAGTGGAGAGCCACACTGGGGTCCCTGAACCATGAGTGACCAGTCTAAACCATAGATTCCATCCATTGGCAGGGCAGGACCCGGTAAGAACCCATCCAGTCTACAGAAATGGGCCTCGAGGATCAGGTAGATAGCATAGTGGTTATGCAAAGAAACTCTCATGCCTGAAGCTCCAAAGTCTCAGGTTCAACTCTCCCACACCACCACAAGCCAGAGCTGAACAATACTTTGGTTAAAAAAAAAAGAGTGGTCCGGGAGGTGGCGCAGTGGCTAAGGAACTAGACTCTCAAGCATAATGTCCTGAGTTCAATCCCCGGCAGCACATGTACCAGAGTGATAAATAAAATCTTTTAAAAAAAAAAAAAAAAAAAAAAAAGAACATAGCACTCTAGTTCATTGCTTTTTTTTTTTTCCTTTATCTGGATACTTGGTATTTAGTTCTTTATTTTATTTTTATTTTATTTATTTATTCCCTTTTGTTGCCCTTGTTGTTTTATTGTTGTAGTTATTATTGATGTCGTTGTTGTCGGATAGGACAGAGAGAAATGGAGAGAGGAGGGGAAGACAGAGAGGGGGAGAGAAAGACAGACACCTGCAGACCTGCTTCACCGCCTGTGAAGGGACCTGCCTGCAGGTGGGGAGCCGGGGGCTCGAACCGGGATCCTGACGCCTGTCCTTGAGCTTAGCGCCACCTGCGCTTAACCCGCTGCGTGCGCTACAGCCCGACTCCCAGAACATAGCACTCTAATGGGTGAAAAGCAGTGAAAAAAAAAAGAGAGAGAAAGAAAAAAGAAAAGAAAGAAAGAAGCGGGCTTCTGCAACCCACAGTGACCTTGGGCCCATGCTCCCAGAGGGAAAAAGAATGTGAAAGCTATCAGGGGAGGGGATGGGATATGGAGATCTGGTGGTGGGAACTGTGTGGAGTTGTACCCCTCCTATCCTACGGTTTTGTTAATGTCTCCTTTTTTAAATTAATTTATTAATTAAAAAAAAAGATATGGGCTTCAAACCTACAGGATCACACCAGTGCTGTGGACATGGAAGCACAGCCTTTGGGGAGTGAGTTCACATCAGCACAAGGAGCAGGCAGCAGTAAAAGAAACACCTGCTTGGCTGCTCCACATCCTCTCTGATTACTGGAGGCTTTTGTTCACAAGTTCCCATCCAGCTGGGCCAGCTGATCAGGTCCTCTTGTGGAGAGGGATTGAATGTCTAGTAAAGACCCTTAACTGACATTTATTTTTTTCATTTTGAAATTTATTAGTGATTTAATATTGGTTTACAAAATTACAAGATGATAGGGGTACTATTCCACACCCTTTCCACAACTGGAGTTCTGTGTCTCCATTTCCTCCACTGGAAACTGCAGTGGTTCTCCCAAGGTCACAGATATGGGTTCATTATTATTGTTATTATTATTATTATTTTCAGTTTTTTAAAGGGTTTTTTTGTTATCTTTATTTATCTTATTGGATAGAGAAAGCCAGAAATTGAGAGAGAGGGGGGTGATAGAGAGAGACAGAGAGACACCTGCAGCCCTGCTTCACCACTTGTGAAGCTTCCCCCCTGCAGGTGGGGACCAGGGGCTCAAACCCGGGTCCTTGCATGTGTGCTGTAACATGTGCACTCAACCAGATGTGCCACCACCTGGCCCCTCATTATTATATATATATCCCATTTTCTATGGTCTTACTTTTTCTTCCTTTTTAAACAATTTCTTTTATTTTTTATTTATTTTTTTTAACCAGAGCACTAATAAGCTCTGGCTTATGGTGGTGTGGGGAATTGAACCTGGGACTTGAGAGTCTCAGGCATGAAAGTCTCTTTGCATAACTATTATGCTATACTCCCACCTTTTTTCTTCCTTTCTAAGTCACACCTACACCTACCACTGTTTCCAAATGCCTTTCTTTTTTCCCTTTTCTTTCTCTGGGTCCTGAACTAGAGTTCAGAGCCATCTGGTCATCTTCCTCTAACACTTCCCCCCTCTGGGAGTATAAACCAAAATTATTTCTGGGGTGCAGAATGTAGAAGTTCTGGCTTCTGTAATTGCTTTTTTGCTAGACATGGATGTTCGCAGGTCAACCTATACTCCCAGCCTGTTTCTATCATTCCCTAATGGGTTAGGGCTCTGGAAAACTGAGGTTCCAGCACACACTGATGAGGTCGTCTGCCCTAGGAGTTCAGGATGGAATCACAGTAGCATCAGGAACTTGGTGTCTGAAAGGCAGTAAGATAAGAGGAAAAACAATTTTTTTAATAAACAGGAACCAGAAAGTATGAATATAGTAGGTGATGACAGGGATTTTTAGGGTGGTAAGAAGTTAGAAGATCTGTTTTAGGTATGTTCCTAGGGCCCCATGACTTTTATAATTTTTGCTTGAACTTGATAGTTAAGATGGAGGTGAACTAAAAATATTATCTGGGAAGATGATGTCAGAGTTGAGAATAGAACTAGAAAGCTGGACTTGGGCAGAAAGTAGCTTCAAAACTTGAAGAAAATACATAAATACAATGAACTATTTACCAGATCGATCTGACCCAGAACCCATGTATGTTCATATATAACCTGAGTCCCTGTCTGAGCTCATAGTCCATGGTCACAGATGGGAACATTCTAGGCTGGACTCATCTCAGGGCCAGTCTTACTCAAGTGGCATAGTAGGCTGATCTAGCCTCCCTTCAGAAAGTGGGGCAGTCCCTACCATTGCTACTTTACAGTGAAAACATGGTCCTAAAGAGGCCCTCAAAAGAGCATACGATGTTCCTGATGAAAGTGACCAGTAATGGTGGAGAGAAGGGTCTATGAGAGGTATAAGCCCATAATATCTATGGAGAAATCCCAAGCTTCTCTAGGGCCCCAGGTGGCCTGATAGTGACCAAAAATGCCACCATTAACTGAACCAGTCTTTTGCTCTTTTCCTGCACTGCTCAGTTCTGGTTTACGGTGTTGTGAAGGATTGAACCTGGGACTATGGAGCCTCGGGCATGATAGTCTCTTTGCATAACCATCATGCTATCTACCCCCACCCACCTTTTCCAGCTTTTCTCGTCCCTTCTTTATCTGATGAGCTCAGACTCTCTCCAAGTTGTCACATATCCAAACTGGCATTAGGTCTATGTGGTTTAGCCTCAACCTGGGGAGGAAACACACCTAGGATTTAGCGGGGTCTAAGTTAGCTTCGAGTTTTAATGAATGTACTTGTTTACAATTCTGTTTTTTAAAAATTTTATTTTTATTTATTTCATTTTGTTGCCCTTGTTTTGTTGTTGTAATTATTTTTATTGTTGTTGATGTCATTGTTGGATAGTACAGAGAGAAATGGAGAGAGGAAGGCAGATAGAAAGAGGAAGGAGAGAAAGACAGACACCTGCAGACCTGCTTCACCGCCTGTGAAGCGACTCCCCTGCAGGTGGGGAGCCAGGGGCTCGAATAGGGATCCTTACTCCAGTCCTTGCACCACGTGCACTTAACCCACTGCGCTACTGCCCGACTCCCTTGTTTACAATTCTTTTTTTATTTCTTTATTGGGGAATTAATGTTTTACATTTGACAGTAAATACAATAGTTTGTACATGCATAACATTCCCCAGTTTTCAATATAACAGTACAACCCCCAGTGAGTCCTCTGTCATCCTTCTTGCATCTATATGTTCCCATACCTATCCACCTCAGAGTCTTTTACTTTGGTGCAATACGCCAATTCCAGTTCAGGTTCTACTTGTGTTTTCTCTTCTGATCTTGTTTTTCAACTTCTGCCTGAGAGTGAGATTATCCCATATTCATCCTTCTGTTTCTGACTTATTTCATTTAACATGAATTCTTCAAGGTCCATCCAAGATCAG
Source organism: Erinaceus europaeus (assembly GCF_950295315.1). NCBI lineage: Eukaryota > Metazoa > Chordata > Mammalia > Eulipotyphla > Erinaceidae > Erinaceus > Erinaceus europaeus. The sequence continues at coordinate 38,292,499 of NC_080173.1, read as the reverse complement.
CTGAAAACGGTGAAATCACTATTTTTTATAGCTGAGTAGTATTCCATTTTATATATATATATATATATATATATATATAATGGAATATATATAATTATATATATTATATATTATATATAATATAATTATATATAATTATATATATATTATATATATAATTAATTATATATATATAATTATATATATAATAATATATATAATATAATTATATAATATATAATTATATTATATATATTATATATTATATATATATAATATATATATATTCCATTATATATATATATAATGGAATATATATAATTCCATTATATATATATATATATAATGGAATACTACTCAGCTATAAAAAATAGTGATTTCACCGTTTTCAGCTGATCTTGGATGGACCTTGAAGAATTCATGTTCTGATATTCAAGTTGTGATATATATATCACAACTTGCTCAGCCATTCTTCTGTTGTTGGACACCTGGGTTGCCTCCAGGTTTTGGCTATTACAAATTGTGCCACCAAGAACATGTGTGTACACAGATCTTTTTGGATGGGTGTGTTGGGTTCCTTAGGATATATCCCCAAGAGAGGAATTGCAGGATCATAGGGTAGGTCCATTTCCTTTTGTTGCCCTTATTTTTTATTGTTGTTATTATTGATGTTGTCATTGTTAGATAGGACAAAGAGAAATGGAGAGAGGAGGGGAAGACAGAGAGGGGGAGAGAAAGATAGACACCTGTAGACCTGAAATGACTCAATCCTTTTAAGTTATCGCTGTTTCAGAGTCTGATTTAACCCTTTACTTAGGGAGGGAGGGCTCTGGGTGGCCAAGAGCCTGAGCGGAGGAAAGAGCAGGTTTTACAGACTCTGCCTTTTCAGGCAGGGAATAACTCTGAGATTGAGCTAAAAGAGCAATCTGTTCTTTTAATTCTTGAACAGCTGCTTCAAGACTATTTCCAGGTTTACTTTCCGTGTCTGATCCATCTCCCTCTATGGAGATCTGTGTTGGGGGGGCTGAGGGGCCCCGCCCTCCACTGAATCTACGGAGGAAGCGCTACCTCCTAGGGCAGCTTTCTTGGAAGGAGTTGCACACTGCTTTATCACAGAAATTATTGCTAAAAAACTGTATAGGTAATTCCAGTAATCCTTCTGACTGGAAGGAAGGTTTCCCATGTCTTTAATTATTCTCACAGATACAGAATGGCCCATACGCTACCATTCTCATTTTGCTGTAAGTTTAATGGGTTTTCCAGGACAATGAGATAATCATTTTCCTTCTAATAAACTGATAGCTACTTTACCTCTTTTGCCTCTACTAGTACCTAAACTTTTCTCTCGAGATCACATCCCTTCTCCTACAGTCTTCATTGATGGTGGAAAAAAGGGAGCTGCTGCCCTTATATATTATCTAGACAAGCAATATCCTGAATCTCTCTTTACTGAGATTCCTGATAATTCCCCTCAGTATAAAGAACTTTATGCTGTTTTCCTTGCATTAAAAGCTGTACCATAATCCTTCAACCTTTTTTCTGACAGTGTGTATACTATTAACTTATTTCCATGGCTTGCTCGATCTTATGTGAGAATTGATGACAACCCACTTTTCTCCTCTCTTAATTCAAATTGCCTCTATGCTCTGTTCTCGAACCCAACCACTGTATGTTCAGGACCTTCGTTCCCACAGCCCTCTTCCTGGTCCCCTGTCCGAAGGGAATGCTGCAGCCGACCGCCTTGCCTCCACAGGAATTCTCCTAACCACTGTCTCTAATTCTGCTGACTTTCATCCCCTAACCCATGTGAATCTTAAAGGACTTCGAGCTCAATTTCCTGATATTCCTCTGGCACAGTTGAAACATATTCTTGCTATGTGCTCCTCCTGTGCAGGTCTAATCAAGACATCTTTTGTTCAAACTCTTGGGGTTAACCCCCGAGGCTTAAAAGCCAATGCTCTTTGGCAATTGATGTCACTCACAAACAAAAGTATGTGTTTGTCTCAGTTGATACCTTCTCTTAAGTTTATGTTGGCTACAGCTCAGATTGGAGAAAGCTCAAAAAAGCTTGTAAGTCATATGCTCTCCTGTTTTGTTGTAATGGGCATACATCTTCAACTTAAAACTGACAATGGGAATGCTTTTACCAGCAAACAATTTAAAGATTTTTGTTCCCTCTGGAACATTACTCATACTACATATTACTCATTTCCTATAATCCACAGGGACAAGGCATTGTCAAGAGGGCCCATCAAACCCTTAAGGTGCAATTAAATAAAGAAAAAGGGAAAATGTACCCCCACAATATCCATCTGGCAAAAGCCTTAACTACATTAAATCTCTTTAATATTTACAAAAACTCGGACCAGCCTCCCATTATTCTTCAACACCATCCACCCTCCCAGCTATTAAGGTCAAATGGAAAGACCCACTAGATAAAATTTGGAAAGGGCCTGACCCCCTATTGACCATGGGGAGGGGTATCGCATTTTTTTTCCACACAATTACTCTAAACCTTTCTGGCTTCCTGCCCACCATGTCTGGCAATACCTGCATGATGGAACTGCTATCCCTGAGGAACAAGAAACACTGCAAGAGGACTGGCTGCAGGACACACCCCAGGATCCATAATACAACATGGCAGAATCTGAAAAATCTGGTTCACAGGGCTCTCCCCCCTTTTCTGAATGTCTTATGCTATGACTGGCCAGTTGTGTTTTGTAAGTCAGTTGAATGACCAAAATTTTTTGTATGACCCATTTTGCTCAGTATACTCTGAAACTTAATTGACTTTATATAAAAATGCTGGACACAGCCATGGTTTCTGGAGACGTCCAGAAACAATCCAAAAAACTTGTTTTTGCCTCTTTTCATTTTTTTTCTTTTCATTTCTTTTCATTTTTCTTGTTATGTGAAACATTTAGTCTTAAACTGTGTGAATAACGATGGTTCAACTATGACAGTACAGATTTAAATTCATGCTTGAAATGATATGTCTTCGTAACAAAAGTTTTTCTCCTCCTGTGTGTTATAAACTACATATTTTATGTGTGTGTTTCAAGTTTGGTAAACATTAACTTAATGGTTAAAAGTATAAGTTTGAAGCTACATTCTTACCAGGCAGAGTTAAATGAAGGAGTTTTCAACATGATTCTTATAAAGGTAAAATTAATTTGCTAAAGTAACTGAGTATTTAAGGTAAATGTCTAAATATTTAACATGACGATTCATCATCTCCAAAATTAAAATACAAATTCTTTATACAGGACATTTTTGGAGGCCCCCCCCAAAATGCCCTGTAAACTAATCTTGTATAAATTATCCACAACAAATCTGGCATCAATCTGACATTGTAAAAAAAAAAAACATTGTCACTAACATGCGTTAACTCTCTAAGTAACCTGAGTTTGTTTAAAGTCCAAAGTAAAAAATAGTTAAAAATCAATATATATTTTACCTAAATTTGGTCTGAAGATCCTGCTGTACAGAGACTGCTACATGAGGTCACATAAGATGACCGTTAAACAAAATTATAAAGATACTTAAACCAATGATAATCATGGAGTTATCAATTACAGTAAACTTCTAACTTCTTAAGGTTTTTTTTCTTCACAAGTAATTGACTACAGCTATGTCAAGCCTTCACATGAAGAAGCATCTGCTCATACGGAATCCCCAGAAATCCATTTGGAACCCTGTCTTCTGACATCGCCCCCCCGAAACCAATGATGTGACCTGACATGGTCTAAAGAACCTGGATCACAGACTCCAAGGACAGGACTTTCCTATTGCCTTTCACCTGTCATGTTTTGGTGGTTCCAGCTCACTCTCTACAGAGAAGCAAAGTTCCAGTGGCTGTTCTCCTCCATCGAGATAGACATGCGGCATTTCTTCCCCTGGTCATTGGCAATGGACTGACGCTTCTATCAGACTTGCTGATACACCTTTGGACACTCCCTTTACACTGCTGGACTTCTCAAGGATTGACTGTAGCAGTCCATGGACCTTGCATCCAGCTGTCTCGGGACTTTGCAACACCAGATCACCCCTCTCGCCCCTCGGCCTATCAAGCCCCCACTCCTCCACCCATCAGGCAGCCTCCCTCTCCACCTACTAGGCATCTCTACAGTCTCACACTGTCCCTTGCTACTCTTACTTATCCCTCCCTGTCTTGTGCCAGTTCTTTTTGAAGATGCCTACACGATATCATTGAGGTTTCTTCCCAAAAGGTTTCTGTTCAGCCCTACACTGCTAGTCCCCTGACTGGAATGGAGTCTTCTACAGACATTGACCCATTTATATATGGCCATTAAGCAAGCAGGAGATGTTGGGAAATTGTGAGGATGTGGTTGAGCTTGGCAGTGCTTGAGCCTGAGGGGTGTGTCAGTCCTGTTAGTCTCTCTCTCTAGCGAGAGGTTGAGCAAGGAGGGACAGTAGAACCCCAAAGGTGTGCCTCCTCCTATCAGTCTCCCTGCCTCAAAAAATGCCCTGCATTACTGATACTATGGCCATTAGATAAAAAGAAAGGGGGAGATGTTGGTTATTATGCCAGGCCCCCTGAATTGCTTAATGCTGTGGTCTATTTACATAATAATTGTTTTGTCTGAGACCCACTCTGCCTGCAAGCATTGGTTTAATCCCCACTGGTTAGATGGAAGCTTTCCTTCTCTCCATCCACTCTTCTGCGTATATCCTTTTCCGACCTACCAATTCCACCTCGGAAGATATAAATGCAGATGAATAAAGCCAGCATGGCATTGTGTTCCCACTCAGCCACAAGAGTTCCTGGTTCCTCTCCCACATTGCTGAGTAAGCAGCAGCCTAGGTTAGCTTCGGTCGAATTCTCTCCAACCCAGAGAGTACATGCCCGGGAAGAAACACCCTCAGGCTAGCCCGGCAAGTGTTCTGATATATGGCCTATTTATGGTGGTCTGACTGTTTATAGGAGACCTTTCAGAACTTCTTTCAGGGCAGGCTTAGTGATACTTGATTCCTTCAACTGTTGCTTTGAGAAGGTTTTTATGCCTCACTCTAATCTGAATGACAGTCTAGCAGGATACAGTAATCTTGGTTGAAAGCCTTTCTCATTGAGTACTCTGTAGATATCTTGCCATTCTCTTCTGGCCTGTAGTGTTTGTATGGAGAAGTCTGCTGCTAATTTTATGGGTTTTCCTCTATAAGTGACACTGTTTTTCTCTTGCAGCCTTCAGGATCCTTTCTTTATCCTTATTCCTTTCCATTCTAAATATGATGTGTCTTGGTGTCTTTAAGTCTGGGTCAATTCTGTTTGGGACCCTCTGGGCTTCTTGAATCTTTATGTCTTTGATGTTGTCTAGAGAAGTTTTCAGCTATTATGTCCTGAAGAATGCTTTCTTCTTCTCCTTCTCTTTCTTCCTCTGGTAAGCCAATAATGTGTATATTGTTTCTTTTGAAGTTATCCCATAGGTCTCTGTTGTTGTTTTCAGTATCTCTTAATCTCTTTTTGAGATCTCTTACTTCTTTTTTAGTTGTCTTGATCTTACCAATTCTATCTTCAGCCTCATTGATTCTATTCTCTCTGCCCTCTACTGTTTTCTGGAGTTCATCTATTTTGTTACCCAGTTCTGATACTGTTTTAGTTTGTTCAGCTAGCTGTGTTCTTAGCTCAGCTATTTCAGCTTTCAGCTCTCTAGTAACCTTGAGATAATTAGGGTTTTCTTCCAGAGTCTCATTTGTTGTTTCTGCATTTCTGATGACAATTCTTTCAAACTCTTTACTCACTCCTGTGATTATTTCCTTAAATAGTGTTTGGATATTGACCTCATTATTTTGTGTTTCACCCTTTGGGGGGCTTTTAGCTGGACTCTTGCCCTGGTTCATTTCTCCAATATTTCTTCTTGTTGGTTTAACCATTTTATATATTATGTTATGAGGTTCCTCTCTCAGTACTTTTCAAATTACTGATCACTATTGCCTGGATTCACTTGTGTCTATGTAAGGTAATTAAAGGATTCACAGTTGTGAAAGTTAACAGTTGTTTCAATAGTATTTTAATCCCTGATTTGGAGCTCAGTGGCTTAAAAGCCTCTTTTGTTCTTTTTCTTCCCTGTAGGCTATGGGAGCCTGAGGGCTTTTAAACTATGAGTAGGCTTCTTAGCTTAATCACTGACTCCTGACCAAGAGATAAAGCAGGGTGTGGCAGATATTCCAGTGGTTATGCAAAGAGACTTTCACAGCCTCACTGCTAGGCCACCAAGGTATAGATCTTCTCCTGAAATTCCTGGTTAGTTCTCTGTCCCCTGGTGTCAGCACAGGGCCACCCTGCTGCTGCTTCAGATTCTGAGCGCAGTAGCAATTGAGACTCACAGTTGCATTTGGTGAGTCTCAAGGGAGTCCTCTCCTCCCTTCAGCTGTCCCCTTGTTGATGAAACAGACTGGAGGTGGTATCTCAACTGGTAAACTTCCGGACTATTACCATCCACTTAATATCTCCCTAGGCTCCTCTCTGTCCACAAGCCACATGTGTTTGCACTCACCGGTGATTTGGTGGGTTCCTGAAGTTGTTCAAGTCCTGTCTTGTTTCATTCCCAGGTGGTCTCCTTTGGTATTCTTAGTTGATCAGGGAGAGAAGAGGCGAGAAACACAGCTGCTGCAGATTGTAGCCCCCCCCTTGTTTACAATTTTAATAAAGGTTGTCATAGGGACAATAATTGGCCTTTAGTTGACACATATTTTTTGCCAGTAAAAACCTTGGGGCTCGGTGCCTGCATCATTTCTTCTGGTGGCCATTTTATTCCCATAGTTGTTGCTGATAGGACACAGAAATTGAGATAAGAGGGCAAGACAGAGAGCAGGGGAAAAAGACACCAGCAGACCTGCTTCACTGCTTGTGAAGCGACCTCCTCCTGCAGGTGGGAATAGGGGGCTCAAACCCCTATTCCTTGTGTGGTTCCTTGCACTTCATGCTATGTGCTACCACCCACCCTCCTGCAATAACGTTTCTTCTAAGGATTATCAAGGGATGACAATAATGCTGATGCTGTCAGAAGAGATTAGGAGATATTTTTTTTATTGTTGTTGTAGTTATTATTGTTGGATAGGACAGAGAGAAATGGAGAGAGGAGGGGAAGACGGAGAGGGGGAGAGAAAAAGAGACACCTGCAGACCTGCTTCACTGCTTGTGAAGCGACTCCCCTGCAGGTGGGGAGCTGGGGCCTCGAACTGGGATCCTTAGGCCAGTCCTTGTGCTTCCCACCATGTTTGCTTATCCCACTCTGCTACCACCTGACCCCCTTGGAGATATTTCTTATTTTTTTAAATATTTATTTTATTTATTTATTCCCTTTAGTTGCCCTTGTTGTTTTACTGTTGTAGCTAATATTATTGTTGTTGTCGTAGTTGTTGGATAGGACAGAGAGAAATGGAGAGAGGTGGGGAAGACAGAGAGTGGGAGAGAAAGAGAGACACCTGCAGACCTGCTTCACCGCTTGTGAAGCGACTCCCCTGCAGGTGGGGAGTCAGGGCTCGAACCAGGATCCTTATGCTGGTCCTTGTGCTTTGTGCCACCTGCGCTTAACCTGCTGTGCTACAGCCCGACTCCCTCTTTTTTATTTTTATTTATTTATTTATTTTTAGAATCTATTTATTATTCAATAGAGACAGAGAGAAATTGAGAAGGGAGGGGGAGGGAGTGGGAGAGACAGAGAGACACCTGCAGCCTTGCTTCATCACTCATGAAGCTTTCCCCTGCAGGTGGGAGCCAGGGGCTTGCACCCGGGTCCTTGCTCACTGTAATGTGTGCACTTAACCAGGTGCACCACCACCTGGCCCCCTCTTTCTTACTTTCTTTTGTGTAGTTAGTTGAGTAAATAGGGTATTGGGGGGAAGTGATGTAGGGGGTGAGAGAGACACTTGCAATACTGCTTCACCACTTGCAAAGCTTTCCCCCTGCAGGTGGGGGCCAGGTCTCTCTGCGAATCTCTTTCATTAAAATAATAAATTATTTAAGAAAGAAGAGAGAGAATAGAATAGAAAAGAAAAGGGACCAGGCAGTGGCACACCTGGTTAAGCACACATATTACGGTGTGCAAGGACCTGGGTTCAAGCCCCTGGTCCCCACCTGCAGGGGGCTGGTCCCTAGGGTTGCAGGTGTCTCTGTCTCTGTCCCCCTCTATCTCCCCTTCCCTTTCAATTTCTCTGTCTCTATCCAACAATAAATAAATAAATATTTAAAAAAAGAAAGGAGAGGAAAGGAGAGGAAAAGGAAGGAAAGACTGTAGGGGGCAGTATAAACAAGGCCATACACTGCACTCCATGCAAAATGAAAAGAGGTCAAGGAGACAGGTGTCTGCTGGCACTGCTGCCCCAGGATCATTTGTAACTTAGCAGTGAGGGAAATAGCTCAGCTGAGAGGGCACTGGGCATTCATGCCCGTTCCATGCCCAGCATCACATGTTCGGAGTGATGTTCTTGCTTGTCTTTCTTTTTCTCTCTGCCTCATAGGAAACGTAGCAAAGAAAAAAAAATTTTTTTTTAAGTGGTCCAGGAGGTGATGCAGTGGGTAAAGCACTGGATTCTCAACCATGAAATCCTGAGTTCAATCCCTGGTAGCACATGTACAAGAATGATGTCTGGTTCTTTCTCTCCCACCCCCCCCCCAGTTTTCTTTTCCTTTCTCCCTTTCTTTCTTTCTTTCTCTCTCTCTTTTTCTTTCTTTCCTTCTTTTTTTAAAATTAATTAATTAATTAATTAATTTTGTTGCCCTTGTTGTCTTTCCTCCTTTTACCAGAGCACTGTTCAGCTCTGGCTTATGGTGGTGTGGGGGATTGAACCTGGGACTTTTGAACCTCAGGCATGAGAGACTCTTGGCATAACCATTATGTTATCTACCCCGCTCTCTCCCCCTATTTTTCTCATGAATAAATATTAAAAAACAAAACAAAACAGAGCACTACTCAGGTCTGGCTTATGGTGGTGCAGGGGATTGAGCCAGGGACTTGGGAGCCTGAGGCAAGACAGTTTCTAATCATTATGCTATCTACCCCTGCCTTAAATAAATACATTCTTTAAAAGAAAAAAATTAATATTAGGGACCGGGTGGTGGCGCACCTGGTTGAGCGCACATGTTACAGTGCTCAAGGACCCGGGTTTGAGCCCCCAGTCCCTACCTGCAGAGGGAAAGCTTTGCAAGTGGTGAAGATGGGCTGCAGGTGTCTCTTTTTCTCTCTCCCTATTTCCCCTACCCTCTCGATTTCTGGTTGTCTCTATCCAATAAATAAAGATAATAAAAAATTAAAGAAAAATTAATATTAAGAAAAACACAAGAGGGGCTGGGTGGTGGTGTAACTGGTAGAGCACACACACAGCCATGAGCAAAGACCCAGGTTCAAGTCTCTGGGCCCCTCCTGAAGGGAGAAACTTAACAAGTGGTGAAGCAGATCTTTAAGTGTCTCTGTTTCTCTTTATCTCTTCCTACCCTCTCAACCTCTCTCTGTCCTATCAAAAAGAGAGAGAGAGAAAGGCCAGGGAGGCTGTGCAATGGTGGAGAGCTGGACTTGCAAGAAATACACAAAATAGCCACTGCTTTCAGGAGGTAAGATGATTTGTTATCAGGAAGTCTAAAATAAGACTCCCATGCCCGGCTCCAGTCTCATAGTGTACAGGCCCACAGCTCCCCAAATCTCCACTTCTGCCCCAAAGGAATGTGCACAGTGACTGTCTCATGGCCCACACAATGGTCCTAGAACTATTGTAGTCTGGACATGTTTAGACAGAGAAGAGATAAAGGCAGCGCTGAGATTCAAACCTGGTTCTTGGGGCAAGAAGATAGCATGATGGTTATACAGAAAGTATTATTATTTTATTTTTATTTTTACCAGAGCACTGCTCAGCTCTGGCTTATTGTGGGCCTGAGGATTGAACCTGGAACCTCAGAGCCTCAGACATGAAAGACTTCTGCATAACCACTCTGCTATCTTCCTAGGCTGCAAAAAATTTTTCTTACCCAAGGTTTGAGGTCCCAGGTTCAATCCTTGGACCCTCCATAAGCCAAAATTTAGCAGTACTTTGGTGAAAGTAAATAAATACTAAAAGTAACTGCCAGAGATGTGGTATAGTTGATAAAGAGATAAGACTCTCAAGGGTTGGGAAAGTAGCACTGTAGATAAAGCCTTGGACTCTCAAAAAGATAGACTCTCAAATACCAGGTCCCAAATTTGATCCCCAGCATCATATGTTGCCAGAGTGATGCTTTGGTCTTCTCTCTCTCTCTCCTCTCATGTAAATTAATTAATTTATTTTTGATGTGGTTCTTAGGCTTTTCCTCTCTGATGATCTGGATCAGTGACTGGCTCCCCCAGGCCAACACATCATGTCCCAAACTTCAAAGGCAAGCAGGTTCTTACAGAGCCGGGGGTCATGGGCCACTGAGGCTGATGGAAGTGGGGAAGTCCTGGATCTGCAGGCTGTGTGATCAGAGGCAGGCACTCTTGATCACAGCACTGTGGAGGGAAACAGGAAGAAGGGGAGCATGATGAAGGCCCAACAGACTCCCATTCACTCTTTTGTAACCTGAGTACCCTGTGTCAACAGCCTTCCTTCTTCAAGGATTGGGGTGCCAGAGGCAGTGGTGTCTGGATTCTTACTACTGGTCCAAGAGTCCTACCCACGGGCAGGTCACACACTCCTTAGGAAAACGCCTCGGTAACAACTGAAGACCACAGCCTTCAGTTGAATAGAAAGAACTTGAAGAGTGGCTAGGGAGATGGCTTAACCGGTAGAGGTTTGATGCCTGAGGTTCCTGGTTTTATTCCCAGCATTTCATGTACCAGAGTGAAGCTCTGGATTTTTTTTTTTCTGAATTATTTTTATCCCTATGTTTTTTTTTTTTTTTTTTTTTTTGCCAGAGCCCTGCTCAGCTCTGGCTTATGGTGATGCTGGGGATTGAACTTGGGACCTCTGGTGCCTCAGGCATTAAAGGCTTTTTGCATAAACATTATGTACCTCTCCAGCTCTCCTCCTTTCCATTCATTCATTCATGAGAGAAGTGAGAGAGAGAGAGGGGACACAAAGCATCACTCTCCCATATGCAATGCCAGGGATCAAACTCAGGATCACATGTTTGAAAGTCTAACACTTAATCCACCTCCTGGGCCACCCCCCATGCATTTTTATTTCATGTGAAAGAAAGTCAAGTGTGATACACTAAATAAATCTTCATATATATCAGAAATATCTTTTTTGAAAAAAGAAAAGATTTGCAGAGGTGATCTAGGAGAGGCTAACTCTACGTAGAAACAAAGGTTGTTTTTTATTTGGGGGTTGTGGTGAGGAGGAACTGAACACATTTCTGGGTTGGCTGTGATAAGTGGGTTGAGGACTCTGGCTGAGTAAAGAGGGAGGCAGGCTATGTGGGGGCACACCCAGGTCTCAGCCTGAGCAGGGTGACTTGAGATGCTGCCAGAATCAGTGACATTCCTGGGATAGTCTTAGTCTCTTATAGGGGTCTTGTTGCTTTTCGCTTTAATAAGAGGCTGCAGGGAAATCTCAGCAACCCAAGAGGTAATGATTGGAGTTGCTGGAAACCATTTAGCAAGCATTTGGAGCAGCCCTTTTTGCTCTGGGAGCCCATTTGCTGAGCAGGAGAGAGCCATCTCATCTCCCATCAGCCCCAGCTCTCCAGAAGCTGTGCTTTTGCTTCCCTGTTGGGCATTATGCCAGCTCCCCCCCCCCTCCATGCTGTATTGCTTGATGCTGTGGTCTATTTACATAATCATTGTTTTGCCTGAGACCTGCCCTGCCTGCAGGGTATTGTTTAATACCACTGGTTAGAACCTTCACAACAGCTGCTATGGAAGCTTTCTACCTTCACGCTCTTTTCTCCACCCCCTCTCCTAGCCATTTCCTTTTCCGATTTGCCACTTCCGGTTTCTAAGGTATAAAGTTGTTGTCTCTGATCAATAAAGGCATTGCATTTCATTCCTGCTCCTCCACGAGTTCCTGGTCTCTCTCCCGTGTCGCTGAGTAAGCAGCAGTCCAGGTTGGCTCCTGTCGAGTTCTCTCCAACCCAGAGATCACGTGCCCAGAAAGAAAAACCCACGAAGCTAGCCTGCCACTTCCCTAGGCTGGGCTGCTGGGAAGATTCAGAGGCCTTGGGTCTGCTCAGCCACCCTGACCAGGGTCCTGGCCCTCGCATTCCTCCTGAGCAAGTGGGACTGAAGAGGAGCTTTCATGTCCTCATTTCCTGTGGGCCTTTGCTTTATGGGAAGGGGAAAAGAAATGTTTGCACAGAAGAAAAAAGATGCAGCTGTGAACAAGGGATAGCAGGGCCACAGCTCCTTTCTAACTCTGCAGCAGATTTCTAATTCCACTCACTGAGCAAGTGCTAGGCCAGGTATCGACACTCTGGCTCAGTGCCCTGTCCCCTAGGCACACTGTGCCACCCCTTACAAGGCAGGTGCCATTGTGATATGTTCAGATGAATGAACTGGTGATCCAGGAAGTGGCACAGTTAATAAAACCTTGGATTCTCAAGCATGAAGTCTCAAGTTTGATCCCTACCATTGCCATGTGCCAAAGTGATGCTCTGCTTCTCCTTTTCTTTGTCTTTTTCTTTCTCTTCCTTCCTTCCTTCCTGTCTTAGAGAGGCAGAGAGAGAGAGAGAGACAGAGAGAACCTACAGCACTGAAGCTTCCTTCAGTGCAGTAGGGGCTGGGTCATGCACATGGTTAAGCAAGGTACTATTCAAGTGAGCTATTTCACCATCCCTGGTTTCCCTTTCCTCTTCCTCGTAAATAAATCTTTGGAAATACACAAAAAGATGAGTAAACTGAGACCCAGGAAATTAAAAGCCTTATTAAAGTCAAACAGTACAAGTAGGACTGGGTGTGAGGTCTACCAGCAAGCCCTTCTCTAAAACCTTACCACAGCATGCTTCCTGATTCTCAGGAGAGGACACCACAGTGCCACTGGGAGGATGGGAGAGGAGTTGGAGCAGGGGGTGGGGAGGATAGAGTTAAACAGAAGAGTGAGACCTGGGAGAGCTGAGGAACGGGGGCCAGCCCAGGCAGAAGCCCAGGAGAGGGCTGGGGACCTGTATATTTGCTAGTGCTGTGACAGTGTGTCTAGTGTCTCATGTGGGCAACTGGGCCAAGGGAAGATGGCACAGTGTGTGGAGCATGAGGCCCTCAGCATTGCATGTGCCAGAGAGATGCTCTGGTTCTTTTTCCTGTCTATTAACAAATCTTAAAATAAGAATAAAAAAAAAGGAAAAAACTGTCAAATCAGAGGTGTTTTAATGCCTTCAGTCCTCTCTTTTGCTCATGTAGCCATATGCAGGCCTTTGAATCAGATCCATAGGGCTAGGGAGAGCCAAGCCTGAGATAGAGCAAGGGAAATAGAAGAGGCACAGAAGAGCAAGTGGGCCAGGAGGGAGGTAGGAACCAAGGATGTTAAGAAGCTTTGCTACAGTTGGGATCACTTTATTGTTCAGATAGACAGGAGGGGAACACCACAGCTCCAGCTCTTCCTCCATTACCAGAGCATCTCTCATGTGGCACTGAGGCTCAAACCTGGGCTGTAGTGATGGCAGTGTGCGTGCCCCATCCAGCGAACTCTCTCTCTGGTTATCAAAAATATTTTAAAAATTATTTATTATTATTTTTACCAGAGCACTGCTCAGCTCTGGTTTATGGTGATTCAGGGGATTGAACGTGGGGCCTCAGGCATAACAGTCTGTTTGCATAACCATTATGCTGTTTCCATTCCCCCCTTCTTTTTTTTTTTTCATAAAGTTTCCTTTCAAACGTACTCTAAATTCCAAATTATAGAACAGATGAAATTGATACCAATAAGAGTAGCCTTGTGTGGTCTGGGAGGTGGTGCAGTGGATAAAGCATTGGACTCTCAAGCATGAGGTCCTGAGTTCAATCCCCGGCAGCACATGAACCAGAGTGATATCTGGTTCTTTCTCTCTCTTCTCCTATATTAGTATATGTGCTGCTGAAGCGAGCACTCTTCTTCTCCTATATTTCTCATTAATGAATAATTAAAAAAAAAAAAAAAGAAAGAGTAGCCTCTGTTCATAGCTGCATTATTCACAGTAGCTGAAGAGTGGAAGCAGCCTATATGCCCATCAACAGAAGACTGGATAAAGACGTTATGGGAGGGGGCAGGCGGTTGTGCACCTGGTTAAGTGCACATATTACAGAGCACAAGGACTCAGGCTCAAGCCCCTGGTCCCCACCTGCAGGAGGAAAGATTCATGAGTGGTGAAGCAGGACTGCAGGTGTCTCTCTTCCCACTTCTCCCCCTCTGCTCTCAATTTCTCTCTGTCTCTATCTAATAATAAATAATATTAAAGGTGCCCCTGGCTGAGCACACGTTACAGTGTGCAAGGACCCGGGTTCAAGCCCCTGGTCCCCACCTGCAGGGGGAAAACTTCACAAGTGATGAAGCAGGGCTGTAGGTGTCTCTCTGTGTCTCTCCCTCTCTATCTCCCCCCTTCCCTCTTGATTTCTGGCTGTCTCTATCCAATAAATAAAGATAACGAAATAAATAAATACTAAAAAAGAAAAAATTACAACAAAAAGGAGCTATTGGGGGAGGGTAGATAGCATAATAGTTATGCAAAGAGACTCATGCCTGAGGCTCCAGATGTCCCAGGTTCAGTCTCCCACACCACAATAAGCCAGAGCTGAGTAGTGCTCTGGTATAAAAAAAAAAAGACTTCTGAGAAAAAAGAGAAAAGAAAAGGAAGATGATGATGATGAAGGAGTTGTTATGGGATATATACTCCATAGAATACTGGTCTGCAATAAAAAATAATGACATTGGGAGTCAGGCAGTAGCGCAGCGGGTTAAGCATACGTGGCGGGAAGCCCAAGGACCAGCGTAAGGGTCCTGGTTCAAGCCCCCGACCCCCCACCTACAGGGGAGTCACTTCACAGGCAGTGAAGCAGGTCTGCAGGTGTCTTTCTCTCCCCCTTTCTGTCTTCCCCTCCTCTCCATTTCTCTCTGTCCTATCCAACAATGACATCAATAACAACAATAAAACAAAAAAGGCAACGCAAGGGAAAATAAATAAATATAAAAATTTTTTAATGATGTTGTGTCCTTCAGGACAAAATGGATGGGAGGTGATTATGTTTAGCAAAATAAGATATGGTTCTAGAGAACTGATACACATAAACTTGTAATAATAAAAAAAAATGGTTTCTAAGGCCTTGTGAGAACTATGGTGGCTATCCTTGGGAGATGGAAGGGTGGGGACACAGAATTTTCTTTGGTGGTAGGTGTGGTGTGGAACTATAGCTTGTAATCTTATTATCTTACAACCTACTAAATCACACCTTCAAGAATGTTATCTCCTCACTGGAGAGATGCCACTTGGGGAGCTTACAAACCAGATTAACAGAAAGGAATCTTTAGCTCTAATTTGGGATTATGAGAATGCACCGTGCTAATCTGGTTTGTTCATTTAATTTTTGTGCTAAACCCTAGGGAACAAAAGGGAAAGCTGTTTTAGCAACATTCCCTAGTTGGCTGGGATTCTGTTGGAGAAAAACATAACCATATACACTTATTTATTATTTATTTTCCCTTTTGTTGCCCTTGTTTTTTATTGTTGTTGTAGTTATTATTGCTGTTGTTGATGTTGTCGCTGTTGGATAGGACAGAGAGAAATGGAGAGAGGAGGGGAAGACAGAGAGGGGGAGAGAAAGATAGACACCTGCAGACCTGCTTCACCGCCTGTGAAGGGACTCCCCTGCAGGTGGGGAGCTAGGGACTAGAACTGGGATCCTTAAACTGGTCCTTGCGCTTCCTGCTATGTGCACTTAACCCACTGCGCTACCGCCCGACTCCCACACTTTTTTTAAAAAATAGAAATTTATTTAATTTTTTGTATTATCTTTATTTATTGGATAGAGACAACCAGAAATTGAGAGGGATGGGGGAGATAGAGAGGGAGAGAGACACCTGCAGCCCTGCTTCACCACTTGTGAAGCTTTCCCCCTGCAGGTGGGAACTGGGGGCTTGAACCTGGGTCATTGCTCACTGTAATGTGAGTGCTTAACCAGGTATGCCACCACCCGGCCTCCATTACCATATATACTTTTTTCCTTCTTTTCTTATTTACTGTTCAGCTCTGGCTTATGGTGGTGCAGGGAACTAAATTGCAGGATCTCAAACATGAAAGTCCTTTTGTATAATCACTAAGCTGTCCCCATGCACCAAAACATTTTTAACAAGATTTTTTAAATAGATTATTTCTTTTTGTTGCCCTTGCTGCTTTACTGTAGTTATTGTTGCTGTTATTGATGTCGTCATTGTTGGATAGGACAGAGAGAAATGTAGAGAGATGGGGAAGACAGAGGGGGAAAGAAAGACAGACACCCGCAGACCTGCTTCACAGTTTGTGAAGCGACTTCCCTGCAGGTGGGGAGCCGGGGGCTAGAACCGGGATCCTTATGCCGGTCCTTGTGCTTTGCGCCACGTGTGCTTAACCCTCTGCGCTACCACCAGACTCCCCTCCCCCCCTTTTTTTTCCTCCAGGGTTATTGCTGGGGCTCAGTGCCTGCACCATGAATCCACTGCTCCTGGAGGCCACTTTTTCCCTTTTGTTGCCCTTGTTGTTGTAGCCTTGTTGTGGTTATTATTGTTGTTGTTGATGTCATTCATTGTTGGATAGGACAGAGAGGAAATGGAGAAAGGAGGGGAAGACAGAGGGGGAGAGAAAGATAGACACCAGCAGACCTGCTTCACCACCTGTGAAGTGACTCCCCAGCAGATGGGGACCCAGGGGCTGGAACCGAGATCCTTACACTGGTCCTTGCGCTTTGCGCCACGTGCGCTTAACTCGCTGCTCTACTGCCTGACCCCCACATTACTTTTTTTTCTTATGACCACAGTTACTTGATTCTCCTGGGTCTTTTCTTAATTACTGTTAGATAGGGACAGGGAGACAGAGAGTGAAAGAAACCACAGCACTGAAGCTTCCTACAGTGCACTGGGAGGCTGGGCTTGAATCTGGGCTGTGTACATGGCAACGCAGCACACTGTCCAAGTGAGTTATTTTACCAACCCCATTTTTTAAAAATTTCTTTAACCAGAGCACTATCCACCACACTTTCCAGACAGGCAACACTGTGACAGTAGAGACATGAGGTCATCATTTGGGGACACATTTATGGGAAAGAGGGAGGACATAGTGGTCTAGAGTGTTCCTTCACAAGCCAGCTGTTGGATCACAGGTCCTCCTGTAGCTTCTTGGGGGAAGGAGGGGTGACCCAGGACATAACACTCTGCTTAGCTCCTACACAGTGGGAGCTGAATGAACTGGGGCTGTGGGAGTGGCCACAGCAGC
The DNA here is from genome assembly GCF_950295315.1 of Erinaceus europaeus. NCBI lineage: Eukaryota > Metazoa > Chordata > Mammalia > Eulipotyphla > Erinaceidae > Erinaceus > Erinaceus europaeus. The sequence goes on along the minus strand of NC_080173.1, from coordinate 38,275,179 downwards.
TGTAGAATAGATTCGCTGGTCAATTCCCTTTCAGAAGCTTTGCATTCAAAGTGTTTGAAGCTGAGAGGAGACTTGGACGACTACAAGAGCTTGGCTCACCAGTGGGAGAACTGGGCCTCCATCCTGACAGCAGCATCCAGGACTTCTGCCTGCTAGCCTGACCCACACTGTTTGGACCCCAGAAGAGGTGAGAATCACCCCAGCATGGATCCAGGGATGCAGAGATGGCTGGCTGGGCACAGTTCTGGTGCCCATCTGTTCTTAAGTCCTTTGCTCATTTGGCCTTGCAGAAGCAGCAACCCAGGCCTGTCAACTCTGCAGGAACCTACAGAAATGACAGAGATGGAAACATTCCTGGCTTCAAAACTGCTGTTTAAATGACCACAGCACATAACATCATGCCCATTAGCCAGCCAGAGCTCTTGTATACATATTGTTAACAAGAAGGATGCACTTTAACTGTGCCTTTGTGCCTCCAAAAGTGGGTGTGTTTGGGCTTGAGAGGCTGGGACAGAGTTCTGGGTATGTTTACTCTGCCAAGGACCTATTTCATGGAGGGAAAAGCCTAGTACCTTTGGTACTTTTCATTTAAGCTGTAAAGCCCAAGAAGGATGGAAAAGTCAATAAGCAAAGAACCAACTGCCCTTTTAGGACAGGGCATCCATTTGGAGTAAATATAAGAAGTATTATATTAGTTCTTGGGGTTGACTGATGGTGCTTGTCAGTTAAGTCTTCCTTCTCGGGGGCCGGGCGGTAGTGCGGTGGGGTAAGTACACATGGCATGAAGCACAAAGACTAGAGTAAGGATCCCAGTTTGAGTCCCCGGCACCCCACCTGCAGGGAGGTCGCTTCACAAGTAGTGAAGCAGGTCTGCAGGTGTCTTTCTCTCCCCCACCCCTCTTCCCCTCCTATCTCTATTTCTCTGTCCTATCCAGCAGCAACAACAGCAGTAACAAGGGCAACAAAAATGGGAAAAATAGCCTCCAGGAGCAATGAATTTGTAGTGAAGGCACCGAGCCCCAGCGATAACCCTGGAGGGGGAAAAAAAAAGTCTTCCTTCTCCCAGGTTCTGACAGTCCAGGAGATGGTACAGTGGTAAAGTATGAGGTTCTGAGTTTGATCCCAGACATTACATATGCCAGAGTGATGCTCTGCTTCTTTCTCTCTCTTATGAAATAATACAATCATTAAAAAATAAAGTAAAATACCTTCCCTGCTACCCTTGAAAGTGAATTAGCAAATGAAAATTTATACCATCAAGCGTTCACTCATTCATGCACAATAAATAAAGAGTGGAACATTCTTTATATCTGATAGGCTCAGGAATCTCATTTCCAAATAAATACCTGAGTTGCAGTACTTTCCTGGAAACTTGTGAAATAGCACGTAATGGCAGCTGGGTAGTGGTACACCCAGTTGAGCACACACATTACTATGTGCAAGGATCTAGGTTTGAACCACCACTCCCCACCTGCAGGGGGGACACTTCTCAAGTGGGGAAGCAAATCTGCAGAAATCTTTCTCTCTTTCCCTATCATTCCTTCCCCTCTCAATTTCTCTCTACCCTAACAAAATAGGAGAACAAAAAGAAGAAAATAGTTGCTGGGAATGGTGGGGATTCATAGTGTTGGCTGGCAATAAAACATAATAGTAATAAATAATTAAATCAAGTGGTGGTGTCTCAGAGCAGAATTATTCTTTCTCCCTTTTCCCCTCTTAATTTCTCTGTTTCTATCCAATAGTTAAAAAAAAAAAGATTAAAAAGGGAGTTGGGCAGTAGTGCAGCGGGTTAAGCGCAGGTGGCACGAAGTGCAAGGACTGGCGTAGGATCCTGGTTTGAGCCCTGGGCTCCCCATCTGCTGGGAAGTTGCTTCACAAGCGGCAAAGTAGGTCTGCAGGTGTCTAGCTTTCTCCCCCCCTGTTTTCCCCTCCTCTCTCCATTTCTCTCTGTCCTATCCAACAATGACATCAATAACAACAACAATAATAAAAAACAAGGGCAACAACAGGGAAAATAAAGTTTTAAAAAAGATTTTAAAAAAGAAAGAAAATAATTTGTGAGCTGGGGAGACAGCATATAATGTTTCTGCAAAAGACTTTCATGCCTGGGAGACGGGCTGTAGCGCAGTGGGTTAAGCGCAGGTGGCGCAAGGCACAAGGACTGGCATAAGGATCCCGGTTCGAACCCTGGCTCCCCACCTGCAGGGGAGTCGCTTCACAGGTGGTGAAGCAGGTCTGCAGGTGTCTATCTTTCTCTCCTCCTCTCTGTCTTCCCCTCCTCTCTCCATTTCTCTCTGTCCTATCCAACAACAACAATAATAACTATAACAATAAAACAACAAGGGCAACAAAAGGGAATAAATAAATAAAATAAATATTTAAAAAAAAAAAGACTTTCATGCCTGAGGCTCTGTGGTTCCAGGTTCAATCCCCAGCACCACCATAAACCAGAGATGAGCAGTGTTCTGGTTCTGCTGACTTTAACCAAAATATTTTGGTTAAAATATTTTTTTAAAAAAATGCATTCATTGTGTACTCACGGTATTGTCATAGAATCAGCAGCACAAATACATGAACTCCCACTCAGTACAAGTTTAGAACTCTGGATTTAGGAGTTGATGAGAGGGGGAGGAGGGTATCGGGTACCCAGGAGATGACAATATTGGTGGTGGGAGTGCTGTACAGAAACCTATCATGAGGCGATAAGAAACTGTGTGCATGTGTCAACAACTGTCTATAGAAACTATTATTTCCTCAATAAAATGATTTTGGGGGAAGATGTTCTGCAAGAATGGGGGTTGCACTACTGGGATGGGACAGGGTACAGGCAGCACCTGAGCCAGGACTTGTCACTGAGTCCAAAGTGAATTTGATGCAGCAGTCACTCACCTAGGGATGCAGCAAGCCAACTCTGAAGCTGCTAGCATGTATGGCCAGAGCAGCACAAAAAGAAGAAATATTCCTGTTCTCACCACCAAAGGCTTCTATGTCTCACCCTAGCACATACCTTCGAGACTAGTTTCCATGGAGAAGCAGCCTGACTATACTTGAAGTGGAACTAAATGTGATTCCTCGAAAGATCCTCCTGGGGTAAAGTGAGATAGCCGGTATACGTGTAGGTGAGGGGAAAGCATCAGACCAGCAGCCAGAGTCTGACATTAAATGGAGGTGGCCTGGCCAGGAAGGAAGAGTCTTGAGCTGCCAGGGGCCTCAGGGCCAAGGTGCTGGTCACCCAGGAGGCAGGTTCGGGGAACAGGGTAGTGCTCAGCCCCAATGGGACTCTGCTTAGGAAGTAGGTGGTAGTTCATGCGACAGCCTCTAGGAACCTGCCCCACAGACACAGATTCCTAGGTTCTCATGTGGGTCCTAGGGTTCTGCATTTCTCTCTTCTTTATTTTTTTTTAACATTTTTTAATATTTATTTTTCCTTTTGTTGCCCTTTTTATTGTTATTGTAGTTATTACTGTTGTTGCTATTGATGTTGTCATTGTTAGATAGGACCGAGAGAGATGGAGAGAGGAGGGGAAGAGAGAAGGGGAGAGAAAGACACCTGCAGACCTGCTTCACCACCTGTGAAGTCACACCTTCACTGAAGGTGTGACTGACACCTTCAGTCACTGTGAAGTGACTCTGCTGCAGGTGGGGAGCTGGGGGCTGAAGTTGGGATCCTTAAGCCGGTCCTTGTACTCCGCACCACGTGCACCCGCTGCGCTACCACCCAACTCCCCCTTTTTTTTTTTAGAAGACAAATTTTTAAAAATATATTTTTTAAATTTACTACTTATTTTGGAGAGAGACAGAAGTTGAGAGGGTAGGGGGAAAATAGGGGGGAGGGAGGGAGAGGCTTGCAACTGCTTCATTGCAGAGTTAGGAAATAGGTGGTAGGTCACCGGACAGCCTCTAGGGTCATGAAACTTCCCCCCTGCAGGTAGAGACCAGGGTTCTCAGCGAGCAAATGTGACTGGTGGCAGCAGAGAAGGAACTTCTTCGGGCTAAATACCCATTTCTGCACACTCGAGACCAAAAGAAGGACATTTCTGAGCTAACTTGACTCTGCTTTATGATCATGTTTTTTTGGAGGGTCTCCAACTGCTCAGTAACTGCCTTTAGTGCTTTTTTAAAAAAAATATATTTATTTATTCCCTTTTGTTGCCCTTGTTGTTTTATTGTTGTTACTGATGTTGTCGTTGTTGGATAGGACAGAGAGAAATGGAAAAAGGAGGGGAAGACAGAGAGGGGGAGAGAAAGATAGACACCTGCAGACTTGCTTCACTGCTTGTAAAGCGATTCCCCTGTAGGTGGGGAGCTGGGGGGCTCAAACTGGGATCCTTACACTGGTTCTTGTGCTGGTCCTTGCGCTTCATGCCACCTGTGCTTAACCCCCTGCGCTACCGCCCGACTCTTTTTTATCAGAGCACTGTTCAGCTCTGGCTTATGGTGGTGTGGGGGTCTGAACCTGAGACTCCAGAGTCTCAGGCATGAGAATCTCTTTGCATAAATATTATGCCTCTTATCCCTGCCCATACCTTGCCTTTAATTACTTCTTACCCAGCCTAATGCAAAGCAATCACCCCTGAGACAAAATAAGTAGGTTATAAAGATAAAAAGGGATCTGGGACAGTTCAAGCCCCTGGCTCCCTACCTGCAGGGGGTTTGCTTCACAAGCAGTGAAGCAGGTCTTCAGGTGTCTGTCTCTCTCCTTCTCTATCTCCCCATCCCTCTCAATTTCTCTGTTTTATCCAAAAATATGAAAAAATGGCCACAGGAACAGTGGATTCCTAGTGCAGGTACTGAGCCCCAGTGATAACCCTGGAGGAAAAAAAAAGTAAAAAGAAAGGGAGGTGGGGGAGGGCTAGGAGCCAAGGGCCCTTACCTTGGGGTGCTGGTGGGTCTAGATCCCTATCTATAGGACAGTGACTTAAACATTTCTGCAGTTTCATCAAACCACCTTTTCATCCAGGTGAACAACCTGCTCTGTGGCTGCCAACATAGGGAGCTTGGGAACACTGGGGAGAAGTGATGCTACTGGCACCCAAGATCTAATCTCCAAAGGTCAGCACATCCAGAAGGAACTGGCATGTCAACAAAAGAAAGATGTTGGCTTTTTTGGAGCAATGCAGGCTGCTTTCACTGGCTGGGTGCTCAGTGCTGGGTGCTGAGACTTAACCTGGATTCCCACTGTAATTTGGAGGGCCAGGTCCTGCTGATCTAGTCCTGGGGCTGGAATGTGAATGCACTGACCAGTACTAAAATAATGGGTCACTGGAGAAGCCTCATTCCTACTCACCATATAGGATCTGTACTATCTTTTTTTTTTTTTTTTCATTGCTACCAGGGTTATCACTGGGGCTCAGTGTAGGCACTATGAATTCACTGACCCAGTGGCCATTACTTCCCCATTTTATTAGATAAGACAGGAATAGAGGGGAAGGGAGATAGCAAGGAAGAAAGACACCTGTAGACCTGCTTCACCACTTTAAAAAAAAATATTTATTCCCTTTTGTTGCCTTTGTTGTTTTATAGTTGTAGTTATTATTGTTGTTATTGATGTCATCATTGTTCGATAGGACAGAAAGAAATGGAGAGAGGAGGGGGAAGACAGAGAGGAGAGAAAGATCGACACCTGCAGATGTGCCTCATTGCTTGTGAAGCGACTCCCCTACAGGTGGGGAACCTGGGGCTTGAACTGAGATCCTTACGCCAGTCCTTGTGCTTTGTGCCACCTGCTCTTAATCCACTGCGCTACAGCCCGACTCCCGCTTCACCACTTCTTAAGTGTCCCTCCCTGCAGGTGGAAAGCAGGGTCTCAAAGTCAGATTCTGGCACATGGTAATGTGTGTGTTCAGCTGGGTGTGTCACCACATAGGGCTCCTGTTCTATCCCATCTTGAGGGAAATGATATGTGTATTCAACTCCAGTTCTTATCAGCACACTGTCACCTGATAAGTCAGAGCCAGCTGCAACTCAGTGATCCTTTCTGAAAACAGGGCCACTCACAATGGACTATAGTTTTCTTCAAAATTTCCTGTTTCTGGAGTCAGTGTCCACCCCCCCCACACCTGCCCCACCCCAAAGGTGTGACTCTCTGGCTAGCTCTGAGACACGGAATCTGAAAAGCTTCATGTTTGCATTTCTAGGATTTCTCATTGAGTAACAGTTTTCTTTCTCTAAAGGCCCAGGCCACAATGTTGACATGGGGAAAGTACAATTTCAGATTCTCCTCTGTTCTTGTTTGATACATAACATCAGGTTTCCTTCCTTCTTCCACAAAGCAAATTAAGTATTCCTAAAGGTAAAATGACTACAACTTTTATTTATTTATTTATTCCCTCTTGTTGCCCTTTTTTTTTATTGTTGTTGTTTAATTATTGTTGTTGTTTTTGTTGATGATGCTGTCGTTGGATAGGACAGAGAGAAATGGAGAGAGGAGGGAAAGACAGAGGGGGAGAGAAAGATAATACACCTGCAGACCCGTTTCACTGCTTCTGAAGTGACTCCCCTGCAGGTGGGGAACCGGGGGCTCAAACTGGGATCCTTACATCGGTCCTTGCGCTTTGTATCACCTGCGCTTAATCTGCAGTGCTACCACCCAACTCCCACAACTTTTTTTTTTTTTTTTCTGGAACTCTCCGACACACAACTTTTTTTTTTTTAAGCCAGATGATTATTAACTTTGTTTTTGTCATCACTAGGGCTTCACTGTTTCAGACTTACTTTTTCAGATAGACAGACAAACCCCCCAGTACCAGAGCTCCACTGTGGTGGGGACCAAGTTCAAACCTGGGTTATACACATGGCAAAGCAGGTGCACTATCTAGGTGAGCTATTTTGACAGCCTTAATATTAATTACTAGCATCTAAGATATAATTTGTTGGAACAAGTAGATTTGCAAATCAATCTCCATGAAAAGGAATAAAAATGTTTATAAAAAAGATGTCTACTGGAACAAAACAAACTGGTGGGGGGGAAAGTTTCTAGTTTATAAGGACTTCTTGATCTCTCAAGAAAAGCAGAACCCCTCCTTTGCCTTTGACATTTCTCGTGGAAGGAGTGCACCTGATCTGATGCTTTCCTTTGATGCCTCACCTGGGTGGATGGCCCCCTGAACCTCTAACTCCTCAGTAGGCTCTTCTCATAGAAGATGCTCTCCACCCACAGCTGTTCTAGGCTCCACAACTGTCGGTACACTTCTGAGGTCAGGTCGCTTTGCATCTGGATACCCCTAGCTGAGTCCTGAGAAAGTGAACCAGCTGGGTCTCTGTGAGGAAGGCAGTTCCAAGAGTCAGTACCAAGCAGAAGGCTCCCACAGTGATGTGAGCCAGCCTGGCTGGCCAGCCCCGCTCACAACAGAGGAAGACCTGTGGAGAGAAACCAGTCAGGGCCTGGCCCCTCTTCCCACCCAAGTGCTTCCTCCTCTGGGCAAGCTTGGCAAGCAGAAATTTATTTTTAATTTTTAAAATATTTATTTATTTATTCCCTTTTGTTGCTCTTGTTTTATTGTTGTAGTTATTATTGTTGTTGTTATTGATGTCGTCGTTGTTGGATAGGACAGAGAGACATGGAGAGAGGAGGGGAAGACAGAGGGGGACAGAAAGACAGACCTGCTTCACTGCCTGTGAAGGGACTCCCCTGCAGGTAGGGGGCTGGGGGCTTGAACCAGGATCCTTATGCCGGTCCTTGCACTTTGCGCCATGTGCGCTTAACCTGCTGTGCTACCACCCGACTCCCCATTTTTTAAGATAGAGACAGAATCAGAAAGAGTGAAAGAGACCACAACACTGAAGTGTCTATCAATGTGGCGGCCAGGCTCAAACTTACGTTATGCACATGGCAAAGCAGCACACTATCCAAGTGAGCTATTTTGTCGGCTCCAGAGGCCTATTATTCCACAGTCAGATAAATGGCCGGACAACTGTGTACATAGGGTCTACATTGTTCTCACTGGAAACAGAAGTCCCACCCATCATAAGATGCTTACTCACTCAGGGGGGCCTACGGGGAAGGAGACAGTGACTTGTGGAGCTCGTTAAGCCAGGCAGGAAGGGGGCCTAGGCTGAGGGGTGGTGGACAAGCTACAGAAGCATGTGGTTCAAGGCTGCAAGGGGCTTACCTCAGAAATGGCAGTCACCCCGCCACTGAAGGCAAATGCCCCAAGTAGGATGGGGGAGAGGAACAGGCCAGCCAGGGGCCTGTGAGGACTCTGGCAGTAGTAGTGGTGGATGAATCGGAGGCTCTGTGCAATTCGGATGCCCATGTTGAAGCAGTTGGCCAAGATGAAGCCCACGCTGCCACAGCAGCGGGTCAGGATGTAAGCTAACACCAGGAAAGAGGAGGAGAGCACCAGCATCATGAAATTGTACCTGTGGAAGAGGAAGGAGGGTGACAGGACCACCACAGTGTTAATTCACAGGTTGTACCCCTGAGCTCACCCCACATGCAGCTAGTTTTCTCCCCACACGCAGCTAGTTTTCACAACACTGGATGCATAATATGTGTGCATAATATGGAGATGGCACTGCCCCCTCACTGGGGATAGAAGAGTAAGTTGGCAAACAATGCAAGAAGACACAGATTTTTGTTTTGCTTTGTTTTGTTTTGTTTTTTAAGAGACATACAGGGAGAAGAGGGATAGGAGGGTAAGGGAAAGGGTGATGAAGAGGGAGATGGAGAAGGAGAGGGAGAGGGTCAGAGAACCACAGCACCAAAGTTTCCTCCAATATGGTAAAGACCAGAGTTGTGCACATGGCAAATCAGTGCACTAGCCAAGTGAGCTATTTTGCCAACTATCAACAATGAGTTTTTGAGGATAATATTGGACTCGTTTAAGTGCCTCCTCCCCCCACACACATACCAGGTTTACTGCTGGAGTTCAGTGGCTGCATGATGGATTCACCCCTCCCAGCAGCCTCCCCCTTCCCTTTTTTCATTTGATAGGAGAAATTGAGAGGCAGGTGTATGTGTCTGAGGGGGGGGGGAGAGGGAGAATACACAAGGCTCTCAGTCCATGGAGCTGAAATTCTGGTCTTACATGTCAGGGTGCCTTTAGCAAAGGCAAGAGAACACCAGTGAGTCACCTCACCCTGGTGAGATGATGTCTTCAGGAGGACCCACCTGTCAACCTCTGCTTTGCTCATGGCAGCAAATGTGAAGCACTCGGTTACTCCATTGATGGCGAGCAGGAGGACGTAGAGGCAGTAGGAACGCAGCAGCATGGGGCCTACAAGAAAAGAATCCATGAGACCCCAGAGCCCAAAATGCAGACCCACAGCCACCCACAGTTTAGCTGGGTGCTCTGCAGGTAGGGAACCAGGGGGCGTGGACCAGGATCCTTATGCAGATCCTTGTGCTTTGTACTATGTGCGATTAAACCAGTGTAGCAACACCTGGCTCCTCTCTCTATTCCCCATCTCAATTTCTCTCTGTTCTATAAAATAAAATAAATAATAATAATAAGTTTTCTGGCTTCCCTGGGCAGATGACCTCTCTAATGTGTCCTAGACTCTCACCTCTCCAGAACCCTACTCCACTAGGGAAAGATAGAAACAGGCTTGGGTACGGATTGACCTGCCAATACCCATGTCCAGCAGAGAAGCAATTACAGAAACCTGAACTCCCATTTTCTGCACCCCCAAAAGAATTTTGACCCATACATTTAAAAATATATATTTGTTTGTTCCCTTTGTTGCCCTTGTTGTCTTATTGTTGTAGTTATTATTGTTGTTGTTATTGATGTTGGCTAGGACAGAGAGACATGGAGAAAGGAGGGGAAGACAGAGAGGGGGAGAGAAAGATAGACACCTGCAGACCTGCTTCACCGCTTGTGAAGTGACTCTCCTGCAGGTGGGGAGCCAGTGATTCGAACCAGATCCTTACACCAGTCCTTGTGCTTTGCGCTGCCTGCGCTTAACGTGCTGTGCTACCGCCTGGCTCCCGACCCATACTCTTAATGGGGTAAAATGATAGGGGGAAGATGATCAGAGGGCTCTGAACTGCAACTCCATCAGGACCTGGAGAGAGAAGAGGAAAAAGGGAGCGACATTTGGATGTAGTAATAGGTGTATGTTTGACTTGGAAAGGAAGAGAAGATGGGAGGCTGGTTAGGTGCTCACATTACAGTGCGCATGGACCCAGGTTTGAGCCCCTGGTCCCCACCTTTAGGGAGGAAGCTTCACAAGCAGTGGAGCAGGGCTGCAGGTCTCTCTCTCTCTTCCTCTCTACCTGCCCCCTTCAATTTCTGTTTCTATCCAACAAATAAATATAATAAAAAGGAAGAGAAGATGGGACCTTTAAAAAATGAGCAAATATATACAAATATATACAAATATAGAAATAACATCTGCAACCTTAGGAGAAATGCTGTAGTTTACAATGGAGGGATTGGGAATTCAGAACTCTGGTGGTGGGAATGATACGGAATTGTAGCCATTATCTTGTAATTTTGTAAATCAATATTAAATCACTAGTAAAATATATATTCTCAACATAAAAAAAATTCTTTGAATAACCATTAATCTACCTCCTCAGCCCTAGGACCATTATGAATAAATGTGTAGATTTCTTGCTTAATAAGTACAAGCTTATCTGGTCAGCAAGCATATCTTCCAACTTTTTATTTTAAAAATATTAACTTATGTGTTCCGGGAGGTGGTGCAGTGGATAAAGCATTGGACTCTCAAACATGAGGTCTTGAGTTCAATCCCTGGCAGCACATGTACCAGGGTGATACCTGGTTCTTTTTCCTCCTATGTTTCACATTAATAAATAAATAAAATCTTAAAAAAAACAAAACAGTACATTGAGTAAATTACTAGAGCTTTAAAAAAAAATAGTTTATTTTACCAGGGCATTACTTAACTCTGGTTGATATTTGGCACTGAACCTGGGACCTTTGCATGAGTCTTTTTGCATAACCATTATGCTATTTTTCCAGCTCTTTCCAACTTTTAAAATCAGCATCAAGAGGTTGATTGCTGGTTTGACTTCTTAGCAATACTATGGGCTTTGCCTGTTAGGAGAATCACACTTGGGCTGGGGAGATGGTATAAAAGTTTTTTTTGCACAGGGCGGGGTAAATAGCATAATGGTTATGCAAACAGACTGTCATGCCTGAGGCTCCGAAGTCACAGGTTCAATCCTCCAGACCACCATAAGCCAGAGCTGATCAGTGCTCTGGTAAAAAAAAAAAAAAAAAAAAAAAAAGTTTTGCACACTGGACTTGCATGCCTGAGGTTCCAGAGGTCCTTGGTTCAATCCCTGGATCTATATATGACAGTATGAGCAGAACTTTGGAGTCTCTCAGTCTCTCTCTCAAAATTAAATCTTTAAAAGAGAGGGAGAGAACCTGAATTGACAAAGTCAACTGAAAAAAAGACTTTGGGAAAAGTCTTGGGCCCAGGAGAAGTAGAAAAGTTTAGCAATAGATCCCCTCCTTCAGGGGAGTCACTTCACAGGCAGTGAAGCAGGTCTGCAGGTGTCTATCTTTCTCTTCCCTTGTCTTCCCCTCCACTCTCTATTTCTAAAGACGAAGTGATGAGGTTCTACATAATAGTCAACAAAAGATAGGGAGCCTTAAAAAATGCTTTTCTCGGGGGTCAGGTGGTGGCGCAGTGGGTTAAGCACATGTGGCGCAAAGCGCAGGGACCGGCGTAAGGATCCCGGTTCGAGCCCCCAGCTCCCCACCTGCAGGGGAGTCGCTTCACAGGCGGTGAAGCAGGTCTGCAGGTGTCTATCTTTCTCTCCCCTTCTCTCTGTCCTATCCAACAACGAATTGTGTCAACAAGGGCAATAATAATAGCCACAACGAAGCTACAACAAGGGCAACAAAAGAGGGAAAAAAATGGCCTCCAGGAGCGGTGGATTCATGGTGCAGGCACGGAGCCCAGCAATAACTCTGGAGGAGGAAAAAAAAAAAAAATTCTTTTCTCAGTGGAGCTACGAGCAGCAGATTGCTTCCTCTCCCCTCCTCTCCTCTCCTCTCCTCTCCTCTCCTCTCCTCTCCTCTCCTCTCCTCTCCTCTCCTCTCCTCTCCTCTCCTCTCCTTTTCCGGATCAACTAGGAATACCAAAGGAGACCACCTGGGACCAAAACAAGACAGGACTACAATGACCACAGGAACCCAGTAAATCACCAGTGAAAACAAACACGTGTGGCTGGTGACAGAGAGGAGAGAGGAGCCTAAGGAGAGATTAAGTGATTGCTAACAGTTCAGCAGTTTATCAGTTGAGACACCACCTCCAGTCTGCTCCACCAACAAGGGGACAGATGAAGGGAGGAGAGGACTCCCCAGAGACTCACCAAGTGCAACTCTGAGTCTTCATTGCTACTACTCTCAGAATCTGGAGCAGCGACAGGGAGGGACACCAGGGGACAGAGATCTAACCAGGAAACTCAGGAGAAGACCTATACCTTAGTGGCATAGCTGAGGGGCTGTGAAAGTCTCTTTGCATAACCACTGGATTATCTCTGCCACACCCTGCTTTATCTCTTGGTCAGGAGTCAGTGATTAAGCTGAAGCCTATTGATAGTTTAAAAGCCCTCAGGCTCCCATAGCCTACAGGGAAGAAAAAAAAAAGAGGCTTTTAAACCACTGAGCTCCAACTCAGAGATTTAAATACTATTGAAACAACTGTTAACTTCCACCACTGTGAACCCTTTAAGTAACTTACTTAGACACAAGTCAATCCAGGCAATAGTGATCAATAATTTGAAAAGTACTGATAAAGGGAACTCATAACATAATATATAAAATGGTTAAAACAACAAGAAGAAATATTGGAGAATCGAACCAGGACAAGAGTCCAGCTAAAAGTCCTCCAGAGGGTGAAGCACAAAATAACGAGTTCAACATCCAAACATTAGCTAAGGAAATAATAACAGGAGTGAGTAAAGAATTTGAAAAAATTATAATCAGAAATACAGGAATAACAAATGAGAATATGGAAGAAAACACTATCTCATGGTTATTAGAGAGCTGAAAGCTGAAATCGCTGAGCTAAGAATGCAACTAGCTGAACAAGCTAGAACAATATCAGAGCAGGGCAACAAAATAGATGAACTCCAGAAAACAGTAGAGGGCAGAGAGAATAGAATCTATGAGGCTGAAGACAGAATTAGCAAGATTGAAGATGAATTAGAGACAATTAAAAAAGAAATAAGAGATCTCAAAAAAAGATTAACAGATGCTGAAAACAACATCAGAGTCCTATGGGATGACTTCAAAAGAAACAATATACACATTATTAGCTTACCAGAGGAAGAAAGAGAGGGAGAGGAAGAAAGTATTCTTCGGGCCATAATAGCTGAAAACTTCTCTAGTCTAGACAACATCAAAGGCATAAAGATTCAAGAAGCCCAGAGGGTCCTAAACAGAATTAACCCAGACTAAAAGACACCAAGATATATCATACTTAGAATGGAAAGGAATAAGGATAAAGAAAGGATCCTGAAGGCTCCAAGAGAAAAACAAAGAGTCACCTACAAAGGAAAACCCATAAGATTAGCAGTAGACTTCTCCATACAAACACTACAGGCCAGAAGAGAATGGCAAGATATCTATCGAGTGCTCAATAAGAAAGGCTTTCAGCAAAGAATACTATATCCTGCTAGACTGTCATTCAGACTAGATGGAGGCATCAAAACCTTCTCAGACAAGCAACAGTTGAAGGAATCAACTATCACCAAGCCTGCCCTGAAAGAAGTTCTGAAAGGTCTCCTATAAACAATCAGACCACCACAAATAGGACATATATCAAAACACTCTAAAACTATACAAGAATGGCATTAAAATATCTTCAATCTTTGATATCAATAATATCAATGGCCTGAATTCACCTATTAAAAGACACAGAGTAGGAAGATGGATCAGAAAACACAACCCAACAATATGCTGTCTACAGGAAACCCCCTAACTCAACAAGACAAACACAGACTTAAAGTGAAAGGATGGAAAACTATCATACAGGCCAATGGCCCACAAAAAAGGGCAAGAGCAGCTATTCTCATATCTGACATGATATACTTTAAAATAGATAAGACTGAAAAAGATAGGAATGGACACTACTTAATGCTCAGAGGATCAGTCAGTCAGAAGGACTTAACAATTATTAACATCTATGCACCCAATGAGAAGCCATCTAAATACATCAAACTTCTACTGAAAGAGCTACAGCAATATATTAACAGTAACACAATCATAGTAGGGGACTTCAACACCCCACTCTCTCAACTTGACAGATCATCCAGGCAGAAAATCAATAAAGACATAAGGGAGCTAAATGAAGAGATAGATAAACTAGAACTATTGGACATTTTCAGAGTCATTCATCCCAAGAAACTGGAATACACATTATACTCAAATCCACATGGGTCATTCTCAAGGATAGACCATATGTTAGGCCACAAAGACAGCATCAGCCAATTCAAGAGCATTAAAATCATCCCAAGCATCTTCTCAGACCACAGTGGAATTCAACTAACACTTAACAATCAACAAAAGATTAGTAACAGTCCCAAAATGTGGAAGCTCAACAGTACACTTCTTAACAACGTCTGGGTCAAAGAGGAAATCAAGGAAGAAATCAAAATGTTTCGAAAATTTAATGAAAATGAAGACACAAGCTATCAAAATATTTGGGACACAGCTAAAGCAGTCCTAAGAGGGAAGTTCATAGCTATACAAGCACACATTAGGAAACAAGAAAAAGCACAAATAAACACCCTGACTGCACATCTTAAAGACCTAGAAGAAGAACAACAAAGGAACCCTAAAGCAACCAGAAGGTCAGAAATCACTAAAGTTAGGGCAGAAATAAATAACACTGAGAATAGGAAAACCATACAAAAGATCAAAGAAAGTAAGTGTTGGTTCTTCGAAAGAGTAAACAAAATCGACAAACCTTTAGCCAGACTCACAAAACAAAAAAGGGAGAAGACCCAAATAAATCAGATAGTAAATGAAAGAGGAGATATCATAACAGACACTGCAGAAATTCAACATATCATGCAAGGCTTCTATGAACAACTATATGCCAACAAGCTAGAGAACCTGGAAGAAATGGATGACTTCCTAGATACCTACCAACTTCCAAAACTAAGTAAAGAGGAACTAGATAATATGAACAGACCCATCACAGCTAATGAAATTGAAACAGTTATCAAAAATCTCCCCCAAAATAAAAGTCCTGGACCAGATGGTTTTACAAATGAATTCTACAAAACCTTCCAAGAAGAACTAATACCTCTACTTTTAAAAATCTTCCAGAAGATTGAAGACACTGGAATACTCCCTGCCAGCTTCTATGAAGCCAACATCACCCTAATACCAAAAGCAGACAGGGACACAACCAAAAAAGAAAACTACAGACCAATATCTCTGATGAACATAGATGTGAAACTATTAAACAAAATTCTAGCCAACCGGATATGGCAGTATATCAAAAAAATTGTTCATCATGACCAAGTGGGGTTTATCCCAGGCATGCAAGGTTGGTTTAATATATGTAAATCAATCAATGTGATCCACCACATCAACAAAAGCAAGACCAAAAACCACATGGTCATATCAATAGATGCAGAAAAAGCCTTTGACAAAATACATCCCTTTATGATCAAAACACTACAAAAAATGGGAATAGATGGAAAATTCCTGAAGATAGTGGAGTCTATATATAGCAAACCTACAGCCAACATCATACTCAATGGTGAAAAACTGGAAGCATTTCCCCTCAGATCAGGTACTAGACAGGGATGCCCACTATCACCATTACTATTCAACATAGTGTTGGAAGTTCTTGCCATAGCAATCAGGCAAGAGCAAGGAATTAAAGGCATACAGATTGGAAGAGAAGAAATCAAACTCTCCTTATTTGCAGATGACATGATAGTATACATAGAAAAAACTAAAGAACCCAGCAAGAAGCTTTGGAAATCATCAGGCAATACAGTAAGGTGTCAGGCTATAAAATTAACATTCAAAAGTCAGTGGCATTCCTCTATGCAAACACTAAGTTAGAAGAAATTGAAATCCAGAAATCAATTCCTTTTACTATAGCTACAAAATCAATAAAATATCTAGGAGTAAATCTAACCAAGGAAGTGAAAGACTTGTATAGTGAAAATTATGAGTCACTACTCAAAGAAATTGAAAAAGACACAAAGAAGTGGGAAGATATTCCATGTTCATGGGTTGGAAGAATTAACATCATCAAAATGAATATATTACCCAGAGCCATCTACAAATTTAATGCTATCCCCATCAAGATCCCAAGCACATTTTTTTGGAGAATAGAAAAAATGCTACAAATGTTTATCTGGAACCAGAAAAGACCTAGAATTGCCAAAACAATCTTGAGAAAAAAGAACAGAACCAGAGGCATCACACTCCCAGATCTTAAACTATATTATAGGGCCGCTGTCATCAAAACTGCTTGGTACTGGAACATGAACAGACACACTGACCAGTGGAATAGAATTGAGAGCCCAGAAATGAGGCCCCACACCTATGGACATCTAATCTTTGACAAAGGGGCCCAGACTATTATATGGGGAAAGCAGAGTCTCTTCAACAAATGGTGTTGGAAACAATGGGTTGAAACATGCAGAAGAATGAAACTGAATCACTGTATTTCACCAAATACAAAAGTAAATTCCAAGTGGATCAAGGACTTGGATGTTAGACCACAAACTATCAAATACTTAGAGGAAAATATTGGCAGAACTCTTTTCCACATAAATTTTAAAGACATTTTCAATGACACAAATCCAATTACAAAGAAGACTAAGGCAAGTATAAACCTATGGGACTACATCAAATTAAAAAGCTTCTGCACAGCAAAAGAAACTACTACCCAAACCAAGAGACCCCTCACAGAATGGGAGAAGATCTTTACATGCCATACATCAGATAAGAGTTTAATAACCAACATATATAAAGAGCTTGCCAGACTCAACAACAAGACAACAAATAACCCCATCCAAAAATGGGGGGAGGACTTGGACAGAATATTCACCACAGAAGAGATCCACAATGCTGAGAAACACATGAAAAAATGCTCCAAGTCTCTGATTGTCAGAGAAATGCAAATCAAGACAACAATGAGATATCACTTCACTCCTGTGAGAATGTCATACATCAGAAAAGGTAACAGCAGCAAATGCTGGAGCGGTTGTGGGGTCAAAGGAACCCTCCTGCACTGCTGGTAGGAATGCAAATTGGTCCAACCTCTGTGGAGAACAGTCTGGAGAACTCTCAGAAGGCTAGAAATGGACCTACCCTATGATCCTGCAATTCCTCTCCTCGGGATATATCCTAAGGAACCCAACACATTCATCCAAAAAGATCTGTGTACACATATGTTCTTGGCAGCACTATTTGTAATAGCCAAAACCTGGAAACAACCCAGGTGCCCAACAACAGATGAGTGGCTGAGCAAGTTGTGGTATATATACACAATGGAATACTACTCAGCTGTAAAAAATGGTGACTTCTATGCCTACACTGAACTTCTCTGTTCCAGACTCTTGGAAACAGAGTTGGCAGTCAGCTGAGGTAAAGAACATACACCTCATCACAGACCCCTGCAAGCATCAACCCGGCTTTGACCTAGAACGTTATGATTGGGCCCTCCTCAATCGCTATCGAACAGGCCATGGCCGGTGCGCCATGTTCCATCGCTGGGGAGCCAGAGACGACCCGAACTGCCCCTGTGGCTACAGACAGACTATGACCCACATAGTCAACGACTGCCACCTCTCCAGATTCAAAGGAGGTCTTGAAACTTTACATCAGGCTCAACCTGACGCTGTTGACTGGCTACGGAAGAAGGGCAAACGCTAGAAGAAGAAAGCCGATCTTGGATGGACCTTGAAAAAATCATGTTGAGTGAAATAAGTCAGAAACAGAAGGATGAATATGGGATGATCTCACTTTCAGGAAGAAGTTGAAAAACAAGATCAGAAAAGAAAACACAAGTAGAACCTGAAATGGAATTGGCATATTGCACCAAAGTAAAAGACTCTGGGATGGGTGGGTGGGGAGAATACAGGTCCATGAAGGATGATAAATGACATAGTGGGGGTTGTATTGTTAAATGGGAAACTGGGGAATGTTATGCATGTACAAACTATTGTATTTACTGTTGAATGTAAAACATTAATTCCCCAATAAAGAAATAAATTAAAAAAGAATGCTTTTCTCTTTAAACCTGATTATTTTCAAGAGGCTGTCAAGGGTCAGCAAGATTGCTCACTTGGATAGTGAGCCCACGTTGCCATGAGTGAGAATGGGTTTGAGCCTGGACTCTATTGTACTGGAGGAAGTTTTGGTGCTATAGTGTGTCATTCCCTCTTCCTTTGTCTCTCTTTAAAAAAAAAAAAAAAAGGGCTTAAAGCAGGGAAGCCCAGTGATGACAAATAAAAAAAAAAAGGGGGGGGTGAGTCAGGCCGTAGCGCAGTGTGTTAAGCACATGTGGCACGAAGTACAAGGACCAGCGTAAGGATTCCTGGTTCACCCCTGGCTCCCCATCTGCAGGGGAGTCACTTCACAGGCAGTAAAGCAGGTCTGCAGGTGTCGATCTTTCTCTCCCCCTCTGTCTTCCTCTCCTCTCTCTATTTCTCTCTGTCCTATCTAACAATGACATCAGTTACAACAACAATAATAACTACAACAATAAAAAGCAACAAGGGCAACAAAAGGGAAAATAAATATAAAGAAGGGGAGGGACAATTAAGAAATTTCTAACAAAATAACATATACCCTATGTATATATAGGATAGAAACAAATGTATTGTTTGCAAAAATACTTGTACAAAAACCACCACAGCAGTTTTATTCATACTAACCCAAATGTATCATTGGTAAGAGAAAAGAGAAACAAATCATTCACTATTCATACAAAGAAATATTCAGTAACCGGGGGCTAGGCTAGCACAGTGGGTTAAGTGCACCTGGTGCAAAGCGCAAGGACTGGCATAAGGATCCCGATTCGAGCCCCCAGCTCCCCACCTGCAAGGGGGTTGCTTCACAAGCGGTGAAGCAGGTCTGCAGGTGTCCATCTCTCCCTCTCTGTCTTCCCCTCCTCTCTTGATCTCTGTCCTATCCAACAGCAATGACAACAATTCTAATAACAACGATAAACAAGGGCAACAAAGTGGGAAAATCGTCTCCAGGATCAGTGGATTCGTAGTGCAGGCACCAAGCTCCAGCAATAACCCTGGAGGCAAAAAAAAAAAGTAATCAAAGAGAAAAAACAAAACAAACAACAACAACTAAAAACTACTGGCAGCTAGGGAGGTGGACCGGTGGGTAGAGCACAAGACTTACATGTGAGAGGCCTTGGGTTTGATCTCTGGCACTACACATACTGCAGTAGGATTCTGGTCTCTTGCTCTCATAAATCTTGGCAAAACATTTAAAAAGAGAAAAACAAGCCTATTAAACCATGTGAATGAATGTGCGCTGTATGATTTCCTTTATGTGATCTCTTTCCTAAAAGCAATCTGTGGAGCTAACAAGTCAAAACAATGGCTGCCTCTGAGGTGGTGGCAGTCAGGTGATTGGAAAGCGTACTGACAGAGTGCACTGTGGGGATGGAAACATTCTATATCTTAGCTACACATAGTGATGAGTGTATTTGTCAGCGAGAGGGGTGTCAGGAGGAGACACCACAGCAACAAAGCTTCCTTCAGTGTAGTGGGGGCTGGACTCAAATCTGGATCATACACATGGCAAAGCAATGCACTCACTATTTAAGTGAGGTGTTTCTACAGTCCTAATCTCTTAAGAACACAGAATTTGAGCTCACATTTTATGGTCATGAGTAGGAATGTTCCAAGCTGCCCCAATTTCAGGACCCATCTTCCTCAGATCTACAGGGATGCAGAGGTCATATAGGCTCCTGAGCTGAATAAGGGCCCCACATCACATTAAATCAATGGGGTTTACAGTCAATAATATTTATATACCTTTCTCATATTTGGGAGCTACTCTCTTCCCTGATCCAGCTTTCTGGTCCTTTTTCCAGCAATGACATCATCTCCCCAGACAATAACTTGGATCCACCTGCATATCAGAGGTCAGACTCAGGGGAAAAAAAAAAAAAACAGTATAGCCACAGGCCCTTTGGAATATAACTAAAATATACCTACTAGCTATCTACAAAACAGAGATGCCCCCCCAACTCTTCATCTGCACTACTCCAGCCTTCAGGTTCATAATTAATCAATAATTTGTTTGTCTTTGTTTAGCTACCAGGCTCCAGATGTTAGCATGATGCCAACCAGACCTCCCTGGACAGACAACCCACCAATGTGTCCTGGAACTCTGATTCCTCAGAACCCTACCCCACTAGGGGAAGAGAGAAGTAGGCTAGGATTGACCTGTCAACGCCCATGTTCAGTGGGGAAGCAATTACAGAAGTTAGACCTTCCACCTTCTGCATTCCACAATGACCTTGCGTCCATACTCCCAGAGGGATAAAGAATAGGAAAGCTATCGGGAGAGGGGATGGGATACGGAGTTCTGGTGGTGGGCATTTACCCCTCTTTATCCTATGTTTTTGCCAGTGTTTCCTTTTTATTAAAAAAAAAAAACCCACAGAATTTTACCTTATAGAAATCAGATCACAGTAAGGAAAAAGCCTGTCTATTAAAATAAAAAGGTAAAGGGGAATGAAGCTGCAGAATTTTAGAACCTCATACTTATTTGTGGTTTCTGGAAGATTCTTGTGCCTTGGGGGCCCAAAGAGGTTCACAGCAGCAAAAACTTACTTAGCAAGAATATTAACACAGCAGCCCTGAGCACTTCCCCCCAAACCAAACAAACACATTTGTAGTCTGTTTCTCTCTCACAGTCCATTTTGCATTTCACTCTCCAAGTCATCTCAGCTAGGATAACTCAGCAGAAGCTGGGACCAGGATTTGCACTGGGGTGGTTCCAGGCCATGTCCATGGTACTCCTATCTCTCTCTACCCCCTCACTCTGGTAGAAGGGAATGGAACTCCAGTTACAACTATACCACTTAATTGGCAAGTGAAAATTAATGGCTTGTGTGGTTCTATCTGAAGATGGACAATGACATGCTTTGAGACTTGGAGAACACAAATTCTTCATGAGACAGTGATTTAAGGGAAAGACTGAGTCAACTTTGGGGAAGAGCTTTGTTGAAGAGTTTCTATCTTAGACTTCCTGATATTTGTTATTAGAAAATTCTACTGAATTTTATGTATGCCTCCATGCTTGTTAGAACATGTCTGCTTGTTGTTTTTACTAGGTACATTTCTTTGCCTAAAATACCACAGGCCTGCTTACTGAAGGATTACAGGCTGTCCTTTATTACAACTCCTGAACTCTAAGGCAGAGGTTTGGAGTAGGTCATAGGTTACAATTATAACCAGCCCACAGGCCAAGGTTAAGAGCCATATGTACTTATCTGTGAACTCTGACTACCAAACTTTTTCCTGAAAGCCTGGAGATTGTACACAGGATTACTGGAGGATAAACCCAAAATTTCCTACGGCATCAAAGAATTATACCTGACATAATGACATTTAAATAATGGCAACTGTAGTTAAGTTATAAATGCCCCTACCTGCATTCTGATGCTTTCCCCCACGTGAGAAATACATTCTGACCTTTCTGTATGTATTACTATCTGGTACATACATCTTGACTTTTATCTCATAATGAATGTTCACTTGAAAAACATTTTTGATCTTGTTCCTTTCTGATGTTATACATGATTTTGTCAATACTCTGTCAGGGTTTAAGTCGGGGTTGCTCACTTGACATTGTCCCATCTTGGGATGTCTTGTGTGTATCCCTCCAGATCTTTTCAGATCATTGATATCTGAAGTTAATCTCTCTCAACTCTGAGATGGGTCCTGGCATCTGGCTAAGGTTTTCCTGCCTATAGTCGCCTTAGAGTTTGAAATTAGAAATGCAAGGATGGAGCTTAAAACTACAGATTGATTTGAAAGATGCTATGGTTTGAATCACATTTCACCAAAATAGGCTGAAATCTTGACCTCTAGTACCTTAGAATATGATCTCATGGGGCCAGGTGGTAGCGCACGGGTTAAGTGCAAGAATGGGCAAAAGGATCCCGGTTTGAGGCCCTGGCTCCCCACCTGCAGGGGGTTCGCTTCACAAGTGGTAAAGAAGGTCTGCAGGTGTCTGTCTTTCTCTCCCCCTCCTCTCTCAATTTCTCTGTCTTACCCAACAATAACAGCAACAACAACTATGGAAAAAAGATGGACACTGGGAGCAGTGGATTTACAGTGCAGAAACCAAGCCCCAGTAATAACCCTGGAGGCAAAACAAAAAGAATATGATCTTATTTGGAGGTAGGAACTTTACAGAGGTAATCAAGCATGGCCCTGCTGACAGCTGAGTTTGAGACTACTGGCTTCTGGAACCATAAGACAATGTAGATCTTTGAAAATAAAGAAACTAGGCAAGAAATCTCAAGAAATACCTGTGAGAAATCTCAGGTAAGTTCAGCAGGTCTTTTTTTTTTCTTTTTTCTTTTTGGTTATTGCTGCCTGGGCTTCACACATCTAGGCTGACTTCCTCAGAGAAAGAGAGAGAGCACCATAGCACTGAATGTTCCTTCAGTGCTATAGGAGATGGGTTTGAACATGGGTCACACACATGGCTAAGCAGTGACTATCCAGGTGAGCTATTTTGCCAATCCACTTGTGTTTTATTTAAGGATGCAAAAGCTCGATTTAAGAAAAGTCTCGGGGGTCGGGCGGTGGTGCAGTGGGTTAAGTGCACGTGGCGCAAAGCGCAAGGACTGGCATAAGGATCCCGGTTCGAGCCCCCAGCTCCCCACCTGCAGGGGAGTTGCTTCACAGGCGGTGAAACAGGTCTGCAGGTGTCTATCTTTCTCTCCCCCCCTCTCCATTTCTCTCTGTCCTAGCCAACAACGAACAACATCAACAATGGCAATAATAATAACCACAATGAGGCTACAACAACAAGGGCGACAAAAGGGGGAAAAAATGGCCTCCAGGAGCGGTGGATTCATGGTGCAGGCACTGAGCCCAGCAATAATCCTGGAGAAAAAAGAAAAAAGTCTCTAGAGGATTTACAACCCCCCTAATTATACCTGGCACTGATCCAAATGATGCATAATGAAAGCAGAGTTCGGGCATAAAAGCCCACTAATGCGTCTAAGTACAATGGAGATGCCAGCTGACAGTGAGGATCTCTGAGGCCGGTCAGGTCATAAGAGAAGTCCACTGCACAGGTGAGGACAAAGGCCCATACACCACTTGGGCAACCAGGACATCAGTGGTGCAAGTCTGCAAAAGCCTTGAGATATGCACTGACCTTAAGACCAAAAGACTAGAGATATGCACTGACCTTACTGAGAGGCCACAAAGGACTGACAGGGAGTCAGATATAGTCAAAAGGAAACAGCTACAATGAGGAAGTAAGGACTAAAAGACCCTTCAGGGTTGGCAACACTGATGGAACCTGGGGCAGGTAGTGGCACCCCATTCATTCATTGATTAGGAAACCAGTTCACTTTCAAGTCTCTTTTCTCTCTAAAGAGGTTCTGGGAGCTTTTTTTGACTGCAGCTTGACCTGTGAGGGAAAGAACTCATTAGCTTAGGAGTCAACTGGCATAGACCTTAGTTAAGAAATCTACTGTCAGTGGGCACAACTGGCATTAGCATCTGACCTAAAAGGGATCTCCAGTCCCAGCAGTGTGTTCATACTCTTGCAGTAAGTAACTATGCCCCCAGGTGAACAGAAGAGGCAGGGTCCTGTGATCCTGTTATACTGAAGGCTGTTCCAAAGTGATCACTTCTCTTTTCTTTTTATAGATATAGACAGTGGCAGGGGGGAGGGGGAGTGACCACAGCATGCTTTCTTCAGTGCAGTGGAGGCTACAGACAGTGGAGGGGGTGGGGAGTGACCACAGCATGATTTCTTCAGTGTGGTGGAGGCTGGGCTTGAACTTGGGTCACATACATGGCAAAGCAGTGCACTATCCAAGTGAACTATATCACTGGCCTAGTTAGTGATGCCTGATGTTACTATTGTAGCCCTACAACCAGTGGTCCAATGGAGACACATTTCTCAGCATGATCCCCAGATAACAGCAGACCAGGCACAAGCGTCACAACAGGTATTTCTCCCAACTTAATGATCTTCACTCTAGTGTGGAAACTTGGCCCTTCTTTCCCTACCACCAAAATTTGGGCTGGTTATTGTGGAGACTAAATTGTATTAGCGGACTTGGAAAGTGACAAGTGGTAAGGCTCTTCACTTTTTAAAAAAATTATTTATTTATTTATTCCCTTTTTGTTGCCCTTGTTTTTATTGTAGTTATTATTGTTGTTGTTATTGATGTCGTCGTTGTTGGACAGGACAGAGAAATGGAGAGAGGAGGGGAAGACAGAGAGGGAGAGGAAGACAGACACCTACAGACTTGCTTCACCACTTGTGAAGCGACCCCCCTGCAGGTGGGGAGCCAGGGGCTGGAACTGGGATCCTTGCGCCACCTACACTTAACCCGCTGTGCTACAGCCCGACTCTCAAGGCTCTTCACTTTGAAGTGGGATCACAGAGACAAATCTTCAGGGTCCTTGGTAGCGACCGAGAGTTTAAAAGCATCGCTACTGGGGCTGGATGGTGGCACACCTTGTTAAGTGTACATGTTACCATGTACAAGGACCTGGGTTTGAGCCTCTGCTCTCTACCTACAAGGGGGACACATCACAACTGGTGAAGCAGGTCTGCAGGTGTCTATCTTTCTCCTCCCACTCTTTCTCCCCCTCTCCTCTCAATTTGTCTCTGTCCTGTCAAATCAAAGAAAAGAAAAAAGGAAAAAAATGGCCACTGGGAGCAGTGGATTATGTGTTAGCACTGAGCCCCAGCAATAACCCAGGTGGCAATAATAAATAAATAAATGCATCATTACTAAACTCCTTTGCAGCTGGTACATTTGGTTGCTCCCTGCCTTCTTCCCTCACCCGGAGGGAGCATTGGGAAGTGCTTGATGGCAACACACATCAGGTCTGAGGGAGGGTTGGATATTTATAACAACTTTTTTTAGTGATACTGGAACACTGTTCAACCTGGTGCCAAAGCCCAAGTACACCCTGATCAAGGGAGCAGCCTTGCAGTAGCCACTATCAACAGCTCCCCCTGCACTGACAACTGTGTGTGCAGACAGGAGAACAGAGGCACAGAGAGTGAGAGTGAACAAAGGGGTTGTGTGGTGGTATACCTGGTTGAGCGCACACATTACCATGCACAAAGGCTCAGGTTCAAGGCCCCAGTCCCCACCTATGGGGGGAAGCTTCATGAGCTTTTGTACTGGGCAGGGAGGCAGCATAATGGTTATGTTACAGGTGTCACTTTTTCTTTCTCTCCCTACCTCCCTTTCCTCTCTCAATTTCTCACTGTCCTATCAAATAAATAAATAAATAGATTTGAAAGGGAGGACATAGAGAAAGAGAGAGAAAGAGAGAGGATGAAAGGAAGGACTGGGTGGTGGCACACCTGGTTAAGCATACATGTTATCATGTGCAAGGACCTAGGTTCAAATTCTTGAACCCCACTGCAGGGGGAAAGCTTCATGAGAAGTGAAGCAATGTTGCAGATGTCTCTTTATCTCTCCTTCCATCTCAATTTCTCTATGTCTATAGCCAGCAATAAATAAAAATAAAATATTTTTTTAAAAAGAGAGAAAGTAAAAGACTGTAGCACCTGAGCTTCCTCTAATGCAATGGGGCAGGCTGGGTTCAAACCTGGGTCACACATGGGAAAGCAGAGTACTATTCACATGAGATATTTCACTGGTCCTTGCACAGACTTGGGTGTTTGTTTGCTTTACCAGAGCACAGCTCAGCTCTGGCTTATAGTGGTACAGGGGATTCAACCTGAGACTTTAGAGTCTCAGGCATGAGAGTCTTTCTGCAGAACCATTAAGCGTTCTCCCAAGCCCCGCAGAGACTCTATGATCCTCTCAAATTCTTCTGTTTCCTGCAGATACCCAAGCCGCTCTAGTGGAGCTATGTGCATACCTGATCCCGAGCTGAGCAGGGACCCTCCGTAGATATCCAAAGCCAGCTGAGAATAGGCAAAGCCAAAGACAGTGATGGTCAGGCCGACCAGCAGGGCCAGCTTGAGCAGGGACTCCAACACTGAAGCAGCAACAGCAACATCCTCCTGGGCCAGGGGAGAGGGAGAGAGAAGGAAGTTGACTGAATCATCAGCGAAAGAAAAGCTTCACATTAAACATCATGCTAAGTGAAATAAGCCAAAAAAAAAAAAAAGGAACAACTACTAAATGACCTCACTTATGAGAGTTAATAAAAAAGATAGGGAGGGAATCGGGTGGTAGCACAGTGGGTTAAGCACACGTGGCGCAAAGTGCAAGGACTGGCATAAGGATCCCAATTCAAGCCTCCGGCTCCCCACCTGCAGGGGAATCGCTTCACAAGCTGTGAAGCAGATATGCAGGTGTCTATCTTTCTCTCCTCCCTCTGTCTTCCCCTCATTTCTCTTTCGGTCCTATCTAACTACGACGACGACAATAACAAAAACAACAAGGGCAACAAAAGGGAAAATAAATATTAAAAAAATTAAAAAAAAAAGATAGGGAAGGAGAACACAAAGAGAAATATGGACTAGACAAGGTATGTTGCATCAAAGCAAAGGACTCTGGGAGAGGATTGGGGGAGAAAGGTAGAAGAGAGCTTTGGGGTCCTGGTGCATAATGAAATCTGTACTCACGTGTCAATGACTACAGTGTAAACCATTAAATCATCCAGTAAAAATAAAATAAAGCTTTACATCTAGCTTTGCTAATGTCTTACAGAGCATGCTTCTCTTTTTCAACTAGGGAGGGGCACTGTTCTCTGTCTATGGCCTATATAAATTCTGGGCTGTATAAATTGCTCATCTGCAAAGTGTACTGCTTGGGGGAAAGCTTCAGCAGTGGTGAAGCAGGGTTGTGGATGCCTCTCTATCTCTCTCCCTCTCTACCCCCCACTCCCCTCTCAAATTCTGTCTCTATCCAATAATAAATAAACAATAAATTTTTTTTTTAATGTACTGCTTTGCCATGTGTGTTATCCAGATTTGAGGAAGCTTCAGTGCTGAGAGTCTCTCTCTCTATCTTGCTCTTTCTATTTGATTTTTTTTTTCAAAAGTAGAGTTTTGCACAAAATAATTCCTGGATTAAAATCTCTTTTATATTGGGCAGGGAGGTAGCATAATGATTATGTAAAAAGACTGTCATAACTAAGGCTCCAAAGTCCCAGGTTCAATCCCCTGCACCACCATAAACCAGAGTTGAGCAGTGCTCTGGTTAAAAAAAGAAAATAAGACTCATGCTGAGGCTATGAAGACCCAGGTTCAATCCCCAGCATCACCTTAACCTATAGCAGTGCTCTGGTTAAAAAATAATGATAATAAAAATAAACCCCAAAAACCTACAGTACAACTCATTTGTTTTTACCAACCAAAGAATGTAGATCTTCAAGGTCAGAAAGTGGTTTAAAGGTTGGAGAAACAGCATAGTATGCAACAGACTTTCATGTCTGAGACTGAGTTTCCACGTTCAATCCCCAGCACCAACATAAACCAAAGTTCTGGTAAAATAATAATAATGACAAAATACAAGGAGGAAAGAGAAAAAAATGGGAATGGTGTCTTTTAGCTGATAAGATAGCTTACCTGTATAGTGTGCTTGCTTTGTCATGGACACAATTCAGATTTAAGCCTGGCCCCCACTGCACTGAGAGAAGATTTAGTGTGGTGGTGTCCTTCTATCTCTGTCTCTGTTCTATCTGAAACGGTTGGCCTGGAATGGTGAAGGCCCAGTGATGACCAAAAAGAAAAAATGGGGGGGGGGCAATGGGTGTCTATAACCTTAATGATAGCACCAAAGGTAGAATTTTTCACTTATTTAATATTTTTTTCACATTTTCCCTTGAATCTGAATAATTCTTGTAATCTGAATAACTTTTTTTTTCTTTTTACCAGAGCACTGTTCAGCTCTAGTTCATGGTGGTACAGGGGATTTAACCTGGGGCTTTGGAGCCTCAGCAATGAGATCTTCTTTGCATAACCATTATACTATCTACCCCCACCCAATCTGAGTAACTTTTTACAATACTGTAAATTTATCTAGAGTTTAATGTCAATCTTGTGAAAAGAAATTCTGCATGTAACAAATGCACAAAGTACACAGCAGGAAACAGTATTTGAAGGACCAATTTTAGAGTCAACAAAATGTCCCTTCTCATTTGCCAGCTTATTTATCAGCTTTACCAGTTACTTCTAGATTTAGACACCATAAGGAGAAGGAAAACCGTAAGACTTGTCTGACTTCATGAGGGATGTGTGTGCTGGGTTTAGAATGGATAGTGAAGTCTTACTGAGCTGTGTTTTCTACTTTGTCTATAAAAATTGTTTTATATATAAAAGTTTGGATTTCCAGACTGGGGAGATAGTATACTGGCAATGCAAAAAGACTTTTATACTTGTGGCATGAAATTCAATCCCCCAAAACCACCATAAGCCAGAGCTGAGAAGTGCTCTGTAAAAAATATAAATAGACAAATTAATTAATTAATTCTGACCTTGCCTGATGTTTAACACAGTGATAATTAATAGCTCTGAAAATGTGATGAGTATGTGACTTAATGCTGTAGAAATGAGTGCTCCAAGCATAGATTTCTAACTTTTGGGGAGTCGGGCGGTAGCGCAGCGGGTTAAGCGCAGGTGGTGCAAAGCACAAGGACCGGCAAAGGATCCCGGTTCGAACCCCCGGCTCCCCACATGCAGGGGAGTCGCTTCACAGGCGGTGAAGCAGGTCTGCAGGTGTCTATCTTTCTCTCCTCCTCTCTGTCTTCCCCTCCTCTCTCCATTTCTCTCTGTCCTATCCAACAACGACAACAACAATAATAACTACAACAACAAAACAACAAGGGCAACAAAAGGGAATAAATAAATAAAATAAATATTTAAAAAAATATATATATATATATATAAAAATATTTCTAACTTTTGGCTCAAGGGCACTAAATTCTGTTGGTATACCAGGCTATGTGAGATAATAAATGTCACTTTTCACTATTGTGGCTATTAAAAAACAAAACAAACAAACAAACAAACATTGGTAGAACAGAAAGAAACGAATATCAGTTTCTTTTTTTTTCATTTTTTATATTTATTTTCCCTTTTGCTGCCCCTGTTGTTTTTCATTATTGTTATAGGTGTTGTTGTTGTTACTGATATCATCGTTGTTGGATAGGACAGAGATAAATGGAGAGAGGAGGGAAAGACAGAGGGGGAGAGAAACATAGACACCTGCAAACCTGCTTCACAGCTTGTGAAGCGACTTCCCCACAGGTGGGGCACCAGGGGCTCGAACTGGGATCCTTAAGTTGGTCTTTGCACTTTGTGCCACTGTGCGCTTAATCTGCTGCACTACTGCCCGACTCCCAGAATATCGGTTTGTTAAGAAGAAGTGAAGAAAACTAGGTGACCCGGCCCTCCACTGCCCTGGGGTGGGGTCTTGCTCCGGTCTCTGTATCCTCTGGCTCCCCTCAAATTCCAGAGACTTTGAGGATGAGGGAGGCGTGCTCATTATTACATCTAAGACTAGAGCATGGGAGGCGTCTGCACTGCAGACTTTGTGGGAACCACCACACAGGTCTGAGAGGGCTGGGGAAGAGGTCACAGAGAAGGGCGAAGAGGTGAGCAGGAGGGGCAGGCCAGGGGAAAGGTAGCTGACGGTGAAAGAAGGGGGCTCAGGATCTTGCCATCATCACTGGGGATGTGAAGAAGAAAACTGAGAAAAGTACAGGAGACACTGAAGGGAAAAAGCAGGCTCCCACCCACCCCTTCTGTCTACCTTGCCGTCAAAGAGCAGATTCACCAAGATGCAAAGATAAAAGAACAAATACTACCTGTTTCTGCAGTGTGGCAGTCTTCTCACGTTCCAGCACCTTAGCAAAGAATATATAAAAACTCTCTTCTATTGGGTGGAAAATTAATCTGGCCACAAGAGAGCCAAGATTATTCACGATATCATATACACCTACAAAACAAAAGGGAAGAACCACTAGTCTGACTGGTTTTTCTATCTGGATTCTCATAACACTATTTTTATTATTTTACTTTATTTTATCTTATTTTATTTTACCAGAGCACTACTTAGCTCTAGTTTATGGTGGTGTGGGGGAATGAACCTGGGACCTTGGAGCCTCAGGCATGAGTCTCTTTGCATAACCATTATGCTTTATACCCCCACCCTGCTATTCTTTTTTTCTATTTTTCGTAAATTTATTTATTCATGAGAAAGATAGGAGGAAAGAACCAGCCATCACTCCGGTACATGTGCTGCTGGGGATCGAACTCAGGACCTCATGCTTGAGAGTCTAGTGCCTTAGCCACTGCGCCACCTCCCAGACCACCTATTTTTTTTTTTTTAAATAAAAAACCACTTGTAACAACTTTTTAAAATATTTATTTATTTTCCCTTTTGTTGCCCTTGTTGCTTTTTATTGTTGTTGTAGTTATTGTTGTTGTTATTGATGTCATTATTGTTAGATAGGACAGAGAGAGAAATGGAGAGAGGAGGGGAAGACAGAGGGCAAGAGAAAGACAGACACTTGCAGACCTGCTTCACCGCTTATGAAGTGACTACCTGACAGGTGGGGAGCTGGGGCTCAAACCAGGATCCTTACACTGGTCTTTGGGCTTCATGCCACATGCGCTTAACCCACTGCGTTACTGCCCAACTCCCACTATTTTCTCTAATTTCATTTTTAAATTAAATTTTCAGGATAAATATAGACTTCCATGTAGTTGTAAGAAATGATGAGAGGTTTCATAGACTATTTACCTAGTTTCCCTAAACAATACTACTTAAGAAAAAAAAAAGCTATTTTACTTAACGTTATGAATGAGTTTCACAGAGAAGTTAAAGCACAGTGCTGAGGATCAAACAAGTAAGACTGGACATGCAAGTCCAAAGTTCTACCAGTTAAGCTACTTCTCCAGCAGCTGAACAGTAATATCTTTATAGCACAATGTCCCAATCAGAACACTGATGACACTGATGCAGTAAAGGTACAGAATATTTATATCTCCAATACGATGGTTTCTGCTTTTATTGCTACTACTTTGGGATAATATGAACAAATAATGAGATCTATTTAGTCATACAGATATAAGGTACGTAGCCTAGGAGGTGGTGTATTGGAGAAAGCGCAGGGCTAGACTTGTAAGAGTCTATTGTCTGGTACCACATAAGCCAGGTTCATGTGCTGGTTCTGTCTCTCTCATAAATAAATAAATAAATAAATCTCTTTAAAAAATGAATGAGGTGGATCTTTTTTTTTTTCTGCCTCCAGGGTTATCTCTGGGGCTTGGTGCCTGCACTACAAATCTACTACTCCTGGCCGCCATCTTTTTCCCATTATTGTTGTTGCTGTTATTGTTGTTGGGACAATAGGACAGAGATACTGAGAGAGGAAGGGAAGGGGGGAGATAAGACACCTGCAGACCTACTTCACCACCTGTGAAGCAACCCCCCTGCAGGTGGGGAGGCAGGGACTTGAACCAAGATCCTTACTTGGGTCCTTGCACTTCACACCATGTGAGCTTAACCTGCTGCACTACCTACCAGCCCCACAAGGTGGATAATTTTAACAGTTTCTTCTCTTAGTGTCTTGAACCCCTAAAACGAATACCAGAGCTATTCAGAAAGCAGGGGAAGGGCAAGGAGTGGACAGCAACAGAGACATGAGACTGACAATTTTCAATCTTCAGTATTACTTTTATTTTTTTGCAATTTTCTTCTTAATATTTTATTTTAAATAAAATTAAAGACAGAAAAATTGAGAGGGAGATAGTAGAGGGAGAGAGAAAGAGAGACACTTGAAGCATTGCTTCACCACATGGGAAGCTTCCCCTCTGTCATGGGGGTACTGGGAGTTTGAACCGAGGTCCTTGAACATTGTAACATGTGCACTCTATCAGGTGTGCCACCATCTCTCCCCAATTTTTGCAATTTTCTATTCAGTAAAGGTAACTGTAGAGAAAAATGTTAGAAAGCATCAGTTAACAGTGCTCACCTTTAATTAAAACACTAAAATTTTCACCTTACCTTGATCCCCAAAGTTTAGCACATTCAAAAATGTCATCACATATCGCTCGCCTACAAACAGAAAAGCATAATAATTAGCATTTCAACTGCACATGATTTTCTTGCTTCATTTTTTCTTTATCATTTATCAACTTTTTCCAGTTGGCAAATACTTTTAAAGGAGATTTAGACAATCAGTTAGTTATAAACACATAATCCTAGTTCTAATTTGTATTTTAAACTCAAAATAATAATGTGGATATACTATTAAAGCATTAAGAAAAATTAATACTGGGGGCAGGGGGTAGACAGCATAATGGTTATGCAAGGAAATTCTCATGCCTGAGGCTTCTGAGTCCCAGGTTCAATCCCCTGCAACACCATAAGCCAGAACTGAGCAGTGCTCTGATAAAAAAAAAAACAGTAAGAAAAATTAATACTGGTAATAACAATATGAATAGTGCCGGGAACTTACTAACAACAAATCTTCAAACTAAACTAACTGAACACAAAGATCAAAAGCAATGAAACCAGTCTAACAAGATTTATTTTTAAAAGATAGAAACAGAGAAGGCAGAGTAAAAGGGCCCTCAGTAGGGGCTGAGCTTGAACCTGGACTGCACACATGAGTAAGCTATTTCACTGGCCCCAATAATTTTTTTTAAGTATGTTAAGAATGAAAGTGAGGGGCTGGGTGGTGGTGCATTTGGTTGAGCACACACTTTTTACCATAAGCTAGGGCCTAGGTTCAAGTCTCCAGCCCATCTGCATTGTGGAAGTTTCATAAGTGAACCAAGTCTACAGCTGTTTTTCTTTCTCTCCTCCTCCCCTCTCAATTTCTCTGTTCTATCAAGTAAAATAAATAAGTAAGAATATTAAAAAAAAATACAAGTGATTATCCCAAGTTGTAAGGAAAGTCAGATAGCCTGAGTGTAAATCCTGTGTAATGAAAGCTCCATGGTTAAGTATAGGCACTTTCTTTCTTGTGGGTAGAGAAAGTTATGGAGGTTGGCAAAGTTCTGGAACCCAAATCCACTGGGCAGAATAATGCTTTCAAAGACATCAGCCCAGAACTCCAACCACAACTTTCAGGAAATGTCTTGTTATCTATAAGTAGAAAGTATTAACTAAGGAGACAGAGTACTGGAAACTGCTAAAAGCCCTACAAGATAAAGGTGTAACTGCTGGCAACTTGCACAAAAGGGAAAGACTTAGGGACATTACAAAGAGACTACCAAAAGGGAGATATTGTCTCAAATCTCTTTATGGGTCTTGACTTCCCAGTCTCCTGATCACTGGCCATGAGACTGTGCACCATCTGTATCTCTGCATTGTTCTGAACCATTCTCACTGCTAAGAGTCCCAGACTTTGGGCTGAGGGTAGATAGCATAAGAGATATGCAAAAAGACTCTCATGCCTGAGGCTCCAAAGTCCCAGGTTCAAAACCCCCACCACCATAAACCAGAGCTGAGCAGTGCTCTGGTCCCAGCCTTTGCAAATACAGATCATAAGTCAACTCATTTTCACACATTTAAGTGATTTGCTAGGGGCTGCACAAAGTCCAAACTTCTTTATTTTGTTTACATTTAATTAATTTATTTTTTTTTTGCCTCCACGGTTATTGCTGGGGCTTGGTCCCTGCACTACAAATTCACCGCTCCTGGAGGCCACTTTTCTCATTTTGTTGCCCTTGTTGTTATTGTTGTTGCTATTGTTGTTGGATAGTACAGAGAAATTGAGAGAGGAGGGGAAGACAGAGAGGGGGAGAGAAAGACAGACACCTGCAGACCTGCTTCACTGCCTGTGAAGTGACACCCCCCCCCTGCAGGGGATCCAAGGGCTTGAACCGGGATCCTTATGCCAGTCCTTGTGCTTTGTGCCACATGTGTGCTTAACCTGCTGTGCTACCACTCACTCGCCCATTTTATTTTTTTAATGAGAGTGAGATACAAAGAGAAAGACCAGAGTACTGCTCAGCTCTGGCTTCTTAGATGTTGGGGTTTGAACCTGTGACACTGAAGCCACATGCATGAAAATCTTTTGGGTAACAATTATGCTATGTCCTCAACCTTATTTTGTATTTGATGCTCTTTAATAACTAACCCCAGCTCATGTTCTTAACATTTTTGTTTAGTGTACTGAATGCAATAATAATCAGCAGGTGATAAAAATCACAAGGTTTGGATATCAGAAAATGTTCAGAATACAGTAAGTGGAAACACTGGGATGATACATGTAAGCTTTTTCAAAGATAGTAAAAATTACAGGACGTAAAATAAAAGATGCTAACTTAGAAAAAAAAAAAAAAAAAACTAACCCCAAGCTTTCTCTGTCAACCTTGCCCCTACCTCCCATCATCATAGTGTTACCCTCTGAATATAACCTGCCAAATATTAGCAGAGGCTGGCGCCCTCTGGTCAGGGTTGGGAATCTGCCATGCTCTGGGCTGGCCTCTACTCTGGGTCTTCTCTCCACCTAAAACAGCTGTTCCTGTCTTCTGGCACACACACCTCTTTCCCATATTCTCTAAGCTTCTCAGTCATCTCCATGTCCCTGGTTAACCATCTGACTGGCACTACAGGAAATAAGAGGGCCTATGAACTGCTTCCAAACCCAGCAGCCCTCTCTTGGCCTTGCTTTGGAGCTAAGCACACCAACGCCTGCATCTCCCATTTATCTGTGTTCTCACAGTACCTGACACATGCTGTTCAGGAAATGTGGGGACAGAAGGTAATGGCACATACATTTCTGCTATCAAAATGAATGGTTTCCACTTATTTTTAGAGCTGCTATTCTAACATGAAAAGAACTGAGAGGTTTTTGTCAAGCCAGCTCCTCCATAGATATGGAGGTTGACCTCTGCCAGTCAGGCCAGTGGCTCGAGCTCAGAAAGTCTGAGAACAAGGCTAACTTGTTCAGCAACTAAACATAGGTGCAACAGCTAAAACCCAGCCATCTGACTCAGGGCTGTTGCTTGAAGTGACCATTCCTTCTCATCCCTAGCTCACTTAAACTACTCTGAAAACTTGAGGAGGAAAAAGCATTCTGCTCAAGTAAAAAAGTACATACAGCACAAGGACCAGCATTAAGGATTCCAGTTCGAGCTCCCAGCTCCCCACCTGCAGGGAAGTTACTTCACAAGCGGTGAAGCAGGTCTGTAGATGTCTTATCTTTCTCTCCCCCGTCTTCCCCTCTTCTCTCCATTTCTCTTTGTCCTATCCAACAATGACAACATCAATAACAACTATAACAACAATAACAAAAAAAAAGGGCAACAAAAGGGAAAAATAAATAAATATAAAAAAACTGAAAAAAAAAAAAGTACATACATCGGGCAACCGGGCAGTAGGTAGTACAGCAGGTTAAGTGCACATGGCACAAAGTGCAAGGACCTGCACAAGGATCCCAGTTTGAGCATCTGGCTCCCCACCTACATGGGAGTTGCTTCACAAGCAGTGAAGCAGGTCTGTAGGTGTCTATCTTTCTCTCCCCCTCTCTATCTTCCCTTCCTCTCTCCATTTCTCTGTGTCCTATCCAACAACAGTGACAGCAATAACAACAATCATAAATAACAAGAGAAACAATAAACAAGGGCAACAAAAGGGAAAAAAATAGCCAAAACAGCATCAATTCCTGAGGCTCCGAAGTACCAGGTTCAATTTCTACCACCAACAGCTGAGCAGTTCTCTGGTAAAATAATAATAGTAGTAGTGGGAGTCGGGAGGTAGTGCAGCGGGTTAAAGTGCATGTGGTGTGAAGCACAAGGACTGACCGGCGCAAGGATCCCAGCTCCCCACATGCAGGGGGTTGCTTCACAAGCAGTGAAGCAGGTCTGCAGGTGTCTATTTTTCTCTCCCCCTCTCTGTAGTCCCCTCCTCTCTCCATTTCTCTCTGTCCTGTCTTAACAACATCAATAACAACAACTACAACAATAAAAAACAAGGGCAACAAAAGGGAAAATAAAAAAATAGTAGTAGTAGTAGTGATAAAAATAAACTAGTAGTGGTCTGGGAGGTGGCGCAGTGGATAAAGCATCAAACTCTCAAGCGTGAGGTCCTGAGTTCAATCTCCCCCAGTGGCACATGTACCAGAGTGATGTCTGGCTCTTTCTCTCTCCTCCTATGTTTCTCATTAATAAATAAATAAAATATTTAAAAATAAATAAATATGGGGTGGGATATGGAGATTGGGCGGTGGGAATTGTGTGGAGTTGTACCCCTCCTACCCTATGGTTTTGTTAATTAATCCTTTCTTTAATAAAAAAAAAAAATTAAAAAAAAAATAAAAAAATAAATAAGTATGAAAAACCAATATACTAACATATAAAAATTAAATGTCCTTGATGACCCTCTGCATTGAGAGCTTTGTCACTACTAAACAGGGAGGTTTTAAGGAGTTGGACGGCCTGGATGTAGAATTACAATATTGAATACCTATATAATGTTATAAACCAGTGTTACTTCAACAAAATGTACTATTTACTTATTTATTTTTTATTACCAGAGCACTGCTCAGCTCTGGCTTATGGTGGTGGTGGGGGGGGTTGAACCTGGGACTTTGGAGCCTCAGGCATGAGAGTCTGTTTGCATAACCATTATGCTATCTACCCCCATCCTAAAATGTACTCTTTAAAAAGCTGAAAGGAATATGAAGGAATATGAACACTGAAGAAATATGCTGGGCAGCTGGCTGGAAGCTGTAAAAAGACTTACTTCAAAATCCCAGGTTCAGTTCCCTACACCACTATAAATCAGAGCTTAGCAGTGGTGTGATTAAAAAAAAAGAGAGAAAGAGGGGGCCGGGTGGTGGCACATCTGGTTGAGCACCTGTATTACAATCAGCAAGGACCCGGGTTTGAGCCCCTGGTCCCCACCTGTAGGGGGAAAGCTTTACAAGTGGTTGAAGCAGGGCTGCAGGTGTCTCTCTGTCTCTCTCCCTCTCTATCACCCCCTCCCTCTAGATTTCTGGCTGTCTCTATCCAATAAAGAATGATTATAATAAATTAAAGAGAAAGAAAGAAAGAAGAAAAAAAAGGAAAAGAAGGAAAGAAAGAAAAAAAAGCTGAAAGGAGGGAGTCGGGCAGTAGCACAACGGGTTAAACGCATGTGGTGCAAAGTGCAAGGACTGGCATAAGGATCCCGGTTCGAGCCCCCGGCTCCCCACCTTCAGGGGAGTCGCTTCACAAGCGGTGAAGCAGGTCTGCAGGTGTCTATCTTTCTCCCCCCCCCCCCATCTTCCCCTCCTCTCTCCATTTCTCTCTGTCCTATCCAACAACGATGACAACAATAATAACTACAACAATAAAACAAGGGCAACAAAACGGAATAAATAAATATTAAAAAAAAAAAGCTAAAAGGATATCCAATTATCATACAAATAAAACTCACTGTCTAAGGAAATAAAGTGATGAAAGCCTAGTTCTTTAAAAAAAAAAAAAAATTAAGGGGGCCAGATGGTGGCGCACCTGGTTGAGTGTACATGTTACAGTGCCCAAGGACCCTGGTTCAAGCACCCATCCCCACCTGCAGGGGGAAAGCTTCACAAGTGGTGAAGCAGGACTGCAGGTGTCTCTATCTCTCTCTCTCTCCCCTCTCCATTTCTGACTATCTCTATCCAATAAATAAAGATATTTTAAAAAATTAAGTACATAAAAACTGAGCATAGGACAATGTAATTGTGGGTAGCTTTCTCAATGTTCTGTAATTGGTATGATGCAGTATAGTGTAGTTCTATAGCTGACAGAACATGGCGTTTTGGAGTTAAGACTCAAAGGAAACAGTTCCTCACTGCTGTGGGCCTCTGCAGAAGTTACACAACTTCACACTACCATTTCCTCAGACATAATAAATTCAGTCTTTTTTCCACAGGGCTGTGGTGAGATTAAATTAGATAACTTAACCAAAGAATCAAACTTAGTAAATGTTGGCTTCTCTCTCCCTGCACAAAAAGCTACCATGTCTCTCTCTTTTCCTACTTCCCTCTTTTCTTTTGCCAGCAGGGTGATCACTGGGATTAAGTGCCTGCATGATTCCACTGTTCCCAGTGGCCCCTTTTCTCCTTCTTTTTCTATTTTTCCAATAGAGAATGAGACACAAAGGGGGAAAGAGAAAGGAGAGACACCTCTAGCACTGCTGCACCACTTGTGAAGCTTCCCCCCTGCAAGCTGGGAGCAGCAGCTTAAACCAAGTCCTAGTGCACGGTAGCATGTCTGCTCTACTAGGTGCATCACCACCTGGCCCCCAGCCGCCATTTCTGAGGTTCCTCTGCCCGGGGGGCTCTAGACAGCAGTGATCTCCATCCCAGCTGTCAGTGCTTCTGTGATATCCCCATCCTTATCTCATGGCCTCTTCATCATACAGAGTGGTCTTCAACTTACCTTCTGTCAAAATCTGTTTTAAGAACGACTGTTTGAAAAAACTCCAAGTCAATTTAGCTTCTTTCCAATTGACAAAAGCCTGAAAGAGAAAACAATGCAAATAAAACTCCATGTACTGCAAATCAAAGAAGATAATGAAGCTACATGAGAGGCAAAGTCATTCAGCCCCTTGATCCTAATTTGGATAACCCCCAGTAAATTTTCACTTAATGTGAGGCACACAGAATGCATCAACAAATAGGGGTAAGGAATTTACATTTCTAAATTTGAAGACAAAGTCTCACGATAGGAGAGCCTTCCTATAAGGGGTTTGCCCAAGACTATTTGCAAATAAATGTGCTGGGGTTGGAATCCTGGAATTACATGGGAGGTGCTATAGCACTAGCAAAGGCTCTTGTGCTTTGGTGCCTATTTGAATGAGAAAGTGGCGCAGGAGCAGTGAGTCACACATGTGAGACACTGGCTCTGTCAATGATAATGATAATAATAAATCCTCTTGGAATGCAAGCAATAAGCTGACCACATCTAACACACAGAGCTCAGAGTCAGTTCTGTGCTTTAAAACATGTCTGAAATATGCCAAGCTGCAGAGCAAGTTCTGCTCCATGTACCACATCTTACGACTCTATTTACCCACCCAGACCCCCTTCTAGTATGTTGAGCTTTGTTTAAATATTTCAATAGAAAGTTTGATATCCTAGGTCAGAGGCATCATGCAGAGTTGGTACTACAGAAGGAAAATAACAATTCTCATATGGATCTTCCACAACTTATAAGGGGGCAGGCCACAACACCCATTTCCTAAGGAGAAGAAGAATCAGACAGCAGCTAATGCTGAGGTTGGGCAGAAGCCAATCTGTAAAGATGGGGGAGGAGGGACATACAGCAAGAGAGCTAACCACACAATGGAGGGGTCAGGCAGCGAGCTGGATTCCACCACCTCTCTCTTGTTCCCTGTGAAAACCCCCCCCCCCCCCGCTTATGTTGAAGAGATTCTGGGATTTCAGAATATTCATTCTAGCTATCAGGTACTTAATCTCAGGGTACCTACATTTTGAAATATCTCTGACCTAACTCACAGAGATGACTTTTGAAAGATGGGATTCCAGAGGCCTCTTTGGGAGGAAAGAGGATGAACCACAAAGGTCAAGCCTGCCCCACCTCTTTGAAAGGTCAATGTTTACTACAAAAATTGACCTAAGTGTGGCCTCAGTCATATAGGCTCTGCTCTTGGCCCAAAGCCCATCTGTGTAGAACAATACTATTCAGGACAAACAGAATGCAGGCCATACAAATAATCCAAAATATTCTGACAACCACAGTGAACAGGAAAAAGAAACAGTCAAAAACCAATTGCAATGCATTTTATTTAACCCCAAATACTATCGTTTTAACATGTAATCAATGTAAAGAAAACTATAAGAGGCATGTCATATTATTTTTTCTTAGGAAGTATTTGAAATCCAGCATGGGGGCTAGGAGATAACTCACCTGGTAGAATATACATGAAGGCCTGGGTTTGAGCCCGACATGATACAGGAATGCAATGCATGGCATGTGCTATGGTGTCTCCCTTTCATCTCTTTCTCTCTAACCCCCTCTCCTTCCTTCCTTTTCTGTCTATTTTAAGAGAGAAAAAAATCTTCAAGGTGCACTAAAGCCCACACAGGCACAGGATGGGCTGGTGTGCAAAAACAAACAAAAAAAAAAAAAAAAAGGGGAGAGGGCCAGGCAGTAGTGCACCAGGTTAAGCGCACATAGTGCAAAGTGCAAGGATGGGCAAAAGAATCCAGTTCAAGGCCCCACTCCCCACCTGCATGGGGGGGAGGAGGGGGTCACTTCACAAGCGGTAAAGCAGGTCTGCAGGTGTCTTTCTCTCCTGCCCTCTGTCTTCCCTTCCTCTTTCAATTTCACTCTGTCCTATCCAGCAACAACAATAACAACAGCAACAACAATAATGGAAAAAAGAAGGCTGCCAGGAGCAGTGAACTTGTAGTGTAGGCACCAAGCCCCAGTGATAACCCTGGAGGCAAAAAAAAAAAAGAGAGAGAGAGAAAGAGAAAGAAGGGAAGGGAAGGGGAGCGGAGGGAAAAGGAAGGGGAGGTGAGGAGAGGGAAAGGAAGGGGGCAAGGGAGGGGAGGGGAGGTAAGGGAAGGGACAGAAATCTAGTATGTGGTTTGCTCTTAGTATGGATAAGTCATGTGTGCTTGGTGGCCATCATTTAGGACAGGGTAAATCTAGAGTTGCTCTTGAAAGCAAAACCCCTTGGTTTCAGAACTTTCCAGACACTGGAATGACAGCCAGAGATCCTCCCAAACTATGTTGCCATTGAGATGTCTGGGTTAGCTATAGTGCCCGAAACCACTTTCCAGATGAGGAATGGGGGCACTGGACCACCTACCACCAGGGGGCACTGTGGACCATATCGCCTGTGGATGCTGATACTGCTCTTTCTCACATTACTGTATCCCACTCCAATGCCTCCAAGCAGGTGGTACTTGAGGGAGTCCTTTCAAAGAAGATGAACAATGACAGCTGGTCCGTGGACACTGGTTTAGAAATACTATGGAACTCTAAAAAACAAAGTTCTTCAGGAGAGTGAATTCAGGACAGTGTATATGAACTGAAGCTCAGACTTGAGGAGTTCTTTCTCCTAAATGCCTTTGGTTTAAATGGACCTGTGGGTCTTAAGGCATGGCCATACTGCTAGCTGTATCTAAAATGCTCACTAAGTGCACCAAGTCAGGAAGTTTGACTAGAGGCTGGGCCCTTCTGGGACACATATACTAAGTGGCAGGAAACAGCAGCAGATTCTCTGGGCTTTCACCTTTCTCTCAAGAATACATGTGTCATGTCATGACATGGTATAGTCAGAAGGGGCCTGTTTTCAAAGCCTGAGTTAGTAGTGATGAGCTCTCTCACAGCTAAGAATTGCTCCAAAGTCCCTTGACCAGTAGGTCTTTACCCAGCCTGTGGTACAGATAGGAAAACTGAGGCATGCAGGCCAAAATGTGTTGGGCAGCTCCTCTGGGCAAGGTTTGGCACTAAACTCAGAATCTCATTGTGCTTGCACCTGAGTCACTCTCACACTTTCCCAAGTCTTTTTTATTTTATTTTTAAAAATATTTATTTATTACTTTTTGTTGCCCTTGTTGTTTTATTGTTGTAGTTATTATTGATGTCGTCGTTGCTGGATAGGAGAGAAATGGAGAGAGGAGGGGAAGACAGAGAGGAGGAGAGAAAGATAGACACCTGCAGACCTGCCTCGCCGCTTGTGAAGTGACTCCCTTCTGCAGATGAGGAGCTGGGGGCTCCAACCAGGATCCTTACGCCGGTCCTTGTGCTTTGTGCCACCATGTGCTCAACCAGCAGCACTACCGCCCGACTCCCTCCCAAGTCCTTTTTTAAAAAAAAAAATATTTATTTTATCTGATAGGACAAAAAGAAATTGAGATGGGGTAGGAGATAGAAAGGAAGAGATACCTACAGCCCTGCTTCACCACTCATTAAGCTTCCCCCTACAGGTGGGCTTGAATCTAGGTCCTTTTGCAATATTTCGTTTTAATTTTTTTAATTAATACTTATTCCCTTTTGTTGCCCTTGTTTTATTGTTGTAGTTATTATTGTGGTTGTTACTGATGTTGCCATTGTTGGACAGGACAGAGAAATGGATAGAGGAGGGGAAGACAGAGGGGGAGAGAAAGATATACACCTGCAGACCTGTGAAGCAACTTCCCCTGCAGGTGGGGAGCCGGGAGCTCCAACCAGGATCCTTACGATGGTCGCTGGTCCTTTTGCTTAATCTGCTGCACTACCACCCAACTCCCCTTTTATAATGTTAATGTGTACGCTCTGCTCTGTGCGCCACTGCCAGGCCCCCACTTTCCCTAGTTTTCTAACTCAGGATGATCTGACAAGTCACAATCTTACCACAGTGCTAGGAGTCTTTGGGGAGTGTGGCCCGGGAGGTGACATGGGTGACAGACTCTCAAGCATGATGCCCTGAGTTTAATCCCTAGCATCACATGTGCCTTAGTGGTAATAAGTAAATCTTAAAAAAAAAAGTCACTGAGAGTCCTTCAAGGAAGAATGCTTTATTATTCTCATTTGACAAGTAAGAAATCTGAAGCCCAGATGTCTCAACTCAACACAAGGTTAAATACACACTGGGCAGTCTCTTTTTATCCTTTCTTCCCCAGCCTCTCTGAATGGTCCTTTCCAAAACACCACTGAGGCATAGGGACTGCTGGCCTAGCCAGCACTCACAGACATGCTCTGTGGACAGGGGGAAGACACTGCAAGTCAGAGAATGACGTTGAGTCCTTATCCCCTCATTCTGCATGAGACCCAAGTAATATCCCAAAACTGTAATGCTGATCTAGGTTAAAGGTAAGAGCAAGTCGGTCAGGATGTAGAACACTTATCTAACAAATGAGAATGCATCTGGCTTTGTTACATAATGCCTGCTTTTCCTTGAAATGTTGTATAACAGGATTCTGTGGTTCTGAGATGTGGGTCTCAAATATGCTGCCGCTTTTGCAAATGATCACAGAAACGGGATAGGAAGAAATCTCGTCAAAGCCTTACCAAGGGCGCCACATGTAGCAGGTAGACTCATGGGGTGAAGGGAAAGTAGGCAGCCCAGAAGGAACAAATCACAAAGCACAAGAGCAGAGGCACAATGCCAAGGCCATGAGAACAGCTCTGACCCCACAGAGCCAGGAAATAAAAGCCAGAAGAACTAAGAGTTGGAGAGCTGAATAGGAAAAGATGGTGCCTT
Organism: Erinaceus europaeus; assembly: GCF_950295315.1. Taxonomy (NCBI): domain Eukaryota; kingdom Metazoa; phylum Chordata; class Mammalia; order Eulipotyphla; family Erinaceidae; genus Erinaceus; species Erinaceus europaeus. The sequence goes on along the minus strand of NC_080173.1, from coordinate 38,231,904 downwards.
CCTACCACAATGAGCATCAAGATTCCCAATGTCGTCTTCATATCAAGGAAGCCTACTGTGGTCATCACTGCTTTGTCAACACACTGAACTGTCTATGACAGAGGTGAGTCCCCAGAAGATCCCAGTGACATGGCAGGACAGAGAAAGGACCTGTGTCCTTCTTTTCTCTGACTCTTATCTTGCCAAGTAGGTACTTACTCAACCTTACAATACACATGGTAACACCATCAGTCCTACAGAGTTGTCATAAGCTCTAAATTCTTTTTAAATTTTTTACTTTGACAACAAAAAGTCACAATAAGGGGCCAGGTGGTGGCACACCTGGTTGAGCATCCCTATTACATGCGCAAGGACCCAGGTTTGTGCCCCAGTTCCCCACGTGCAGTTGCATGAGTGGTTCAGTGGTAGAATTCTTGCCTGCCAGTTCCCCACCTGCAGGGGGGAAGCTTCATGAGTGGTAAAGCACGTCTGCAGGTATCTTTTCCCCTCTCCTTTCCTGTCTTCCTCTCAATTTCTCTCTATCCTATCAAATAAAATAAGAAATTTAAAATAATAATTAATAATAGAAAAAAATGGCCACTGGGAACAGTAGACTCATAGTGCCTGTACTGAGCCCCAGTGATAATCCTGTTGGGGAGAAAAAAAAAACCTCTATAAAATATTTGCCCATTCTTTCCCTAAAAAAAAAAAAAAAAAAAAAAAACCTCTATAAAGTGATGTTGTAATTGGGGGAGACTACCAATCTGCTTGCAACTTGCTTCACTCTAAATGAGATAAAGAAAATATTTTAGGGCCAGTGAAATAGCTTTCTTGATAGTGCACTGCTCTGCCATGTGCATGGGCCAGGTTTGAACCTGGACTCCACTGCATTGAAGGAAATTTTGGTGCTGTGGTCTCTTTCACTCTGTCTTCTCTGTCGGGGGGCGGGGGGCAGATAACTCTGGTACATGCAATGCTGGGGGCTGAACTTGGAAGCTGTGTCACCTCCCATGCTGCAAGCATTATATTCTACCAAATACCTTGACCAGTAGTTCTCCACTGGGGTGACTTTGTTCCCCAGGGGACAAGTGTCAGTGTCTGGAGATGCTTTTGATTGTTAGAACTGAGGGGTTATTGCCATTGGCATGTGGTGGATAGACACTGGCAATACTCCTAAATATCCCACAGTGCACAGGGACTGCCACCAAACACCCAGAAAGCCAGACATAGGAGCCCAGGCCTAGCACACAGAGCACACATCTAGCACTCTATCAAATTCCTTCTACTATTGTAATGATGAACCATAAAGTTATAGTTCCTTTCCAAGACAGACTGTCCCTGTGATTAAAATGATAAAGAGACCAAAAGAATGCACCACTTACTCTGCCTCTGGTAACACTGGGTAAGAGATCTACCATCCTGGAGACAGGAAGCCTGTGCTGCTTGCTTGGCTCTGGGGACCCAAGTAACTTTGCAAAATAGATCACATAGCAGAGCACCAGAACTGTAGTGTAGAGAAGCTGGAAAAAGAAAATGAAATAGGTAAAATGACAGTTTTTATACAGGCATAATTAAGATAGGCCTATCAATTTGACTTCGGAGGTCAATCCAGAAATAGTGCTGTCTTAACTGCACCTTCTGCTGAGCAATGCCTCACCCTCTGGTGCACAGCACTATTTCCTGAGGTCCTGCTCTGCTGCTGCGAGCTGTGAAGAGTGCTCCCCCCCACACTGCACCCTACTGGGATAACAGAAACTCTTCTGGGCAGCCATAGCCTGGCTTCTATAACAGAAAGGACCAGTGGCGACAGACCTGCTCTCAAAAGACACTGACTTGGCCAAGGGACAGCGCCCCCATCTGGAAAGGCACCAAGGCCAGGTGTGCTGGCTGAATTCAGAGCCAGGGACTCACCATCCTCCAGAGCCATCAACCCTGGAAACCTGCAACCTTCTGATTATAGAGCAGATCTGAGCTGCTGCCTGTGGCCCCTTTGCCTCATGTATGTGCAAGGAAAGAGTTACTCCAAGAGGAGGGCAGGGGTAGAGATTGTCATGATAAAAAGGTTCACATTCCCCTCCACCCATCTGGGACAAAAGGGTGGTTCGAGCAGTGCCCTGGGGTTTTGTTTGTAGGCTCAGGAGAATTCAAAGGTCCGCCCAGTTCACAGCTCCCTACTCCTCCCTGCCCCCAGAGTAGTGTGCATGAGTTTAAGAAGAAATGACAGAGTGAGGCTGATGAGACAGTTCACTTGGGAGGGAGCTCTTAGCCATGTATACAACCAGGGTTTGAGCCGCTGATGAACATGGAAGGACTATGCCATGGGGAAAGCTTTGGTACTGAGGTCTCGGTCTCTATTTCTCTCTTTCTAGCTGAAAAAATTGGCCAGGAGCAGTGAAGTACCAGTGACAATAATAACAGTAATAACAAAGAGAAGTTGTGCAGGGTTGGTGAAATAGCTCACTTGGGTAGTGAGCTGCCTTGCCACATGTTAGTAGTCACATGTGTGACTTGGGTTTGAGCCCAGCCCTCACAATGTTGGAGGAAACTTCAGTGCTATAGTCTTTTTTTTATTATTATATTTGTTTATTTATTCCATTTTGTTGCCCTTGTTGTTTTATTGTTGTAGCTATTATTATTATTATTGTTGTTGTTGTTAGATAGGACAGAGAAAAATGGAGAGAGGAGGGGAAGACAGGGGGAGAGAAAGAGAGACAACCTGCAGACCTGCTTCACTGCTTGTGAAGTGACTCCCCTACAGGTGGGGAGCCGGGGACTTGAACCAGGATCCTTACGCCAGTCCTTGTGCTTTGTGCCATGTGCGCTTAACTTGCTGCGCTACCGCCCAACTCTTTTTTTTTTTCTAACCAGAGCACTGCTCAGCTCTGGTTTATGGTGGTGTGGGGGATTGAATCTGGGACTGCCTCAGGCATGAGAGTCTCTTTACATAACCATTATGCTATATATCCCCGCCCATCTCTTTATTTCTGTTTCTCTCTCTTGTTCTTGCTTTTTGCCTCTCTCTCTCTCTCTCTCTCTCTCCCCCCCCCCCCCCTTTCTGTGTGTCTTTATCTTAAAAGAAAAAAGTTATGGAGCAGCCAGGGAGGTAGCTCAAAGGATAGAGCTCATTCTTTGCAAGAGTGAGGCCCAAGTTGAATCCTTATCACTACTTATAAAGGAGCAATACCCTGCTCTCTCTCCCATGAGATATATATCTTAAAAAAAAAAGAAGTAACAGCGACAATGGACTTTCGGTCCCACTTTCAATTCAGAACTACACAGATTATTTTGGTATCCCAAGCACAGATCAAAGACAAAGAGGAGTTTTGGTTTAACAGATCTGAGTGCCCTGTGCTCTTCACTCCATCTGTGCCTGAGGATGGGGCCCACCTCTAGCGTCTTATTCCTTCCTGCCCTGAGCCCTTTCAGCATGGAAGTGAACCACAGTTGAGGCCAGTTTTCTCTGGGACAAGGACCCTCTACAGTCCCACTGCCTCATCTTTGGGTCTCCTCACTGGCTGGTCTGTGAAGATAATAACCGCTAAGAAGTAGGTTTCATGAGCTGGGGAGAGAGCATAATGGTTATGCAAAAAAAAAAACAAAAAAACTTTCATGCTTGAGGCTTTCTGGTTCAATTCCTGGCACCACTATAACTGAGCAGTGCTCTGGTCTCTCTTTCTATATCTTTCCCTCGGTATTTCTCTCTCACTCATAATAAAATATTTGTTAAAAGAGAGCAAGAGAGTGAGAGAGAGAGAGAGGGAGAGAGAGAGAGAGAAGTAGACTTTATGCAGACCATCCAAAGACCCATTTATCCCTCCACTTTGTTCACTGAGGAAAGGTTCATGTAACATCACTTGAACCACTTCAATAGTTTTAAAGCTTACACTTCAGAGGCTTTTAGTTCCTTCATAGTGTTATACAACCACCACCACTAGTATCTGATTCCAGAACATTTTCCATCATTCCAAAAGGAAAATGTGTCCATTAAGTGGAAACTCTCTTTTCCCTTAGACCTTGGTACCCACTACTCTGTTTCCTGTCTCTGCAGACTTGCCTAAACATCAGCAATTTTATTCATGAAATCATATAATGCATGGCCTTTTGGAAGGGAAAATAGCTGGTAGAGGACAGGCTTTCAATGCCAATGACTCCCTAACAGGACAGGAGATTCAGAGAAATCTCACTCCTGGTGGCCTCTTCTTAAGAAACATTTGTGTTATAATTCTGACTGCTATGGCTCCCGCCCAGGAAATGTCACCTGGAAGAGAGAACATAAGGTTAGCTTCCTTATCATCATCAGACCTTTGAGATCACTCCATGGTGGTGCATTCTTTGACCGTGTGAGAGATCTAAGAGTCAACAGTACCTCCTATCAGCTGGGGAGCCCCATGCAGGCACTTGGGGTTCCCCTTTGCCTGCCTCCAGCCAGCTTCCTCCTTCAATCAGCCGCATGGCTTAGGGTATCACCCTGGAATATGTATTCTTGAATCTCAACAACAAAAAAGTTAACCACCCAACTGAAAAGTAAGTATATGGGCCAGATGATAGCTTGCCGGTAGAGTACATACCTTACTAAGCACAAGCCTGGGATTCAAGTACCACTACCACAGAGGAGCACCATGGCAACAGCATCAGGAGAGCTCCACTGTTGATGAAGCAAAGTCTCTTCTTCCATCTCTCTCTCTCTCTATCTCTCTGCTTACTGCTCTCCCTATCTGAAATAAAATTTAAAAATTAATTAATTAAGCCTGGGAGCAATGGAATTGTACATGGGTGAGGTACTGGGATCACAACAGAGAGAAAATAAACAGAAATCACCTTTCTAAGACATTTTATTCTATTCATTTTAGATCTAGCTCTTCTGTGTTTCACAACAGTATGTATGGTTTTTGCTTCGACGCAGTAAAGATTTCCATAGAAATCACAAATAGGAGGAGTCAGGCGGTAGCACAGTGGGTTAAGCGCAGGTGGCGCAAAGCGCAAGGACCGGTGTAAGGATCCCGGTTCGAGCCCCCTGGCTCCCCACCTGCAGAGAAGTCGCTTCACAGGTGGTGAAGCAGGTCTGCAGGTGTCTATCTTTCTCTCTCCCTCTCTGTCTTCTCCTGCTCTCCCCATTTCTCTCTGTCCTATCCAACAATGACTGATGACATCAATAATAACTACAACAACAAAACAACAAGGGCAACAAAAGTGAATAAGTAAATAAATAAATATTTTAAAAAACTCTTAAAAAAAAAAGAAATCACAAGTAGGGAGTTGGCATAATCTTGGCTTATGCATTAAGAAAATTGGAAAGCATCCTGGAGATGACTCAGCAGGTAATATGCAATATGCTCACTTGACAAGTGGGGTTCCAGGTTTACCCCCAGAACTGCAAGGAAGCACCAAAGAACTCCATGGACAGTGAAGGGGTTCTTGTGCATTTGTTCACTTTATTTCGAAAAATACAGAATTAAAATTAGGACAAGGAGGCAGCTCAGTGGTGCTGCATAAACATGAGGGTTGTGGGTTTATTCTCTAACTGAAAACAGTAGTAGTAATAACTATAATAACAGAAAAATGATAAGTGTTTTGTACTGTAAGATGCTTTAGTGGTGGGCTGGGGAGACAACATAGTGATAATACAAGACTTTCATTGGGATTGAACTCAGGTCCTTATGCTTGAGAGTCTTGTGCTTTATCCACTGCACTAACTCCCAGACCACTATCTATCTCTCTCCCTTCGTCTCTCTTTCTCTCTCTCATAAAATAATACAGGATCCAGGAGATGTGTCATTGGTAGAGTACACACTTTTATCATGTAAGAGGACCCAAGTTTGAGCCCCTAGCCACCCCAAATGGCAGGGCTTGGGGGAGAGGGAGCACTTTATGACTGGTGGAGTAGTGTAGTGGTTTCTTTCTCTCTCTCCCTTTAATTTAAAAAATAAAGATTGGAGTTGGGCGGTAACACAATGGGTTAAGCGCATGTGGACAGGCATAAGGATCCCAGTTCGAGCCCCCGGCTCCCCACCTGCATGGGATTCCCTTCACAGGTGGTGAAGCAGGTCTGCAGGTGTCTGTCTTTCTCTCCCCCTCTCTATCTTCTCCTTCTCTCTCCATTTTTCTCTGTCCTAACAATGACAACATCAATAACAACAACAATAACAACTACAACAACAATAAAAAGACAACAAGGGCAACAAAAGGGAAAATAAAATTTTAAAAAATTTAAAAATTAAATAAAAATAAGAAAAGTGCTGGAAGTAGAGGAATTGTGCAGGTGCAGAGCCCCAGTGACAGCTCTAGTGGCAAGCAAAGGGAAAAGAAAAAAAATCAAATTTTTAAAATTGGCACTTGTGGGCTGAGAGACAGCATTAAAGTTATGCAAAAGACTTTCATGTGTGAGGCTCTGAGGTCCCAGGTTTAATCCCCAGCAGCACCATAAGCCAGAGCTGAGCAGTGCTCTGGTGTTTCTGTGTCTTTTTTGTTTGTTTGTTTTTATTTTTAATGAATACAGCTAACAGCTTTCTTTTCTTTTTTTTTTTTAACCAGAGCACTGCTCAACTCTGGCTTATGGTTGTGTGGAGGATTGAACCTGGGACTTTGGAGCCTCAAGCACAAGTCTCTTTTGCATAACCATTGTGCTATCTCTCCCACCCTCTGTGTCTTAATCTCTATATCTCTCTCATTAAAATATTTTTTTTTTAAAATTAGCACTTCCAGTGATACTTTTATTAGAGCTGGAACTATGAACAAGAAAATGATAAGATGGAAATGAAGCCAAGCTCATGTACTTGAAAATTACTTGATTCCTATTGTCTGTACTATGAGAAATTTCCATCTTAAGTTTAAAACAGGCTTGGCCAAATTTCCTCCTATTCTGCAGATGGTTGACTAAAGTCCAGGAAAAATAACCCAGATGTGATTTTTTTCCTACCCCACCCCCTTATAGGCTTATTCTTGCCTCTTCCCACTATACATCCAGTAGACAAAGATAAGCTTGATATAGACCCACAGAACATCTTCAGGACTTTTTACATTTGACAGCCAGGTCCCTAGGGACTCTAGTGGTGTCAGTGTCTAGAGCTAGAAGTTCAAGGCAGAAGGGAAGCAGAGTCAAGACCATCTTTCTATGGAGCAGGAAGGAGAAATCCCTGTTCCTCAATGCTGAGGGAGCATTGGGGACCCAGTGCACTTCAGCTGGTGGTGAGAGTTGTGCACAGATAAGAAAGTATAGATAAGAAACTACACTTGTTTACACAACTGTCTTGTAGATCATTATTATTTTCTCCCCAATAAACTAGGCAAATAAAAGTGATTAGGCAAAATAAATAAATAAAAAAAAATAAGAACAATAATAATCTTCCTAGAGCCATCAGCCTTTCCCACATGCTAGGAAACTGCAAATATAAACCACACAGTAGTGAGAACAAGAAGGAAAGCAAGACAGGGAAACAGCTTCCACACAAGTTCGGTGACATATCTCACCTGGGCCAAGCAGAAAATGTACAGTCCCCAGTGAGGGAGCCACAGTACGAGGAAGGCAGTAAGGATGCTCTTGAGGATGACTGCCAAGCTCTCAGCTATCACCTGCAAACAAGTAAAAACTTAAGAAGCACACGAGTGATGGACAGAAAACCTGGAGTCAGGGTTACCCTGATGGGGGTGGGACATGGCTAGACACAATGTGGGTGAAGTTCAATTTGGGCTGAGTGGTAGGCCTCCATGATTCTTCAGTATATTACCATGCTTTAGGATTTACACATTACAGTTAAACTTCTGTATGCATTAAATGATATGTTATAATATGATGATAGATACTTATTTTTAATTTTTTATTAGTGATTTTGACAAGATTATAAGATCACAGGGATATAGTTCTACATGACACACATCACTAAAGTTCACCAAAGCCCCAGTGATAACCCTGAAGACAAAATAAATAATTAAATTAAATTAACTTAACATGTTACTTTTTCCCAAATATTTATTTATTTATTTATTTTTAATTGCCACCAGGATTATGGCTGGAGCTCAGTGCCTGTCTTCATGGTGAATCCACTGCTCTTAGTGGCCATTTTTCCTTTTTTAAAAATTCTTCATTTTGATAGGACAGATAGAAATTGAGAGGGGAGGGGGGACACAAGGAGAGGGACCTGCATTACTTGCTTCCCTACTCCTGAAACATTCCCCCTGCAGGTGGGGAGTTCAAATTCAGGTCCTTTCACATGGTAATGAGGACTGAGGGGGAGGCTTGAGTGTGGTAACACCAAGTATGCCACCACATGGCATCTCATATGTGCATATTAAAAAAAAAACAAACAGGAGTCAGGCAGTAGCGCATCAAGTTAAGCGCACGTGGCGTGAAGCACATGGACTGCATAAGGATCCTGGTTCAAGCCCTCTGCTCCCCACCTGTAGGGGAGTCACTTCACAGGTGATGAAGCAGGTCTGCAAGTGCCTATCCTTCTCTCCCCTCTGTCTTTCCCTCTTCTCTCTATTTCTCTTTGTCCTATCTAACAATGACAACATAAATAACAACAACAACAAAAAACAAGGGCAACAAAAGGGAATATATATATATATATATATAATAGAAAAAGCCAACTAGGGAGTCGGGGGTAGCGCACCGGGTTAAGCACACATGGCGTGAAGCACAAGGACTGGCGTAAGGATCCCGGTTCAAACCCCCGGCTCCCCACTTGCAGGGGCGTCGTTTCACAGGCAGTGAAGCAGGTCTGCAGGTGTCTGTCTTTCTCTTCCCCTCTGTCTTCCCCTCCTCTCTCCATTTCTCTCTGTCCTAACAATGACGACATCAATAACAACGATAACTACAACAACAAAAACAACAAGGGCAATAAGAGGATGGGAAAAACAATCTTAGGGGGCCAGGCGGTGGCACACCCAGTTAAGTGCACATAGTTAAAAAACACAATCTTGCCCTTATGTTTCATATATCCTATTCACAGAAGGCACACTGACCTTGAGTTTGACAAACATATGGGCTTGGGCTAATACCCAGAAGGGTTCTCCCACAACTTCCACCACTGCTGAGAGACCAAACACCACCACTCCAGCTCCATAATGGGGGATGGCATTAGGGTCAGGCACTTCAAGCAAGTGTAACCAGACCCAGCCCAGGAACAAGGACCAAAACACACCCAGGGGGACCCTAGAAAAAGGAAACACATGTTTTAATGTGCTAGATATTAAAATTTATCAAGATATTAGCATTGAAAAGAAAAGAAATAGAGCTATAATAAAAATAGCTAACATGGATTCAGGCACTGGCTAATGTCAGGTGCTATGATTCAAATCCGTTATCTTGCTGAGCCCTCACAATAACTCTCTGTTATTAAGCCCATTTAAAAGATGATGAAGCCAGGACTGACAGGCCTGGGATTGGGTAATTTGGCCACAGACATAGATGTTAATGAAGGGTTGATATAGTGCTGACATAACTCCAATTCGCTGTGTGATACTGAATCAAATAGCATGACTGCCAGAAAGCATGCGCCTACTGCCAGCTCTCAGAGTTAGTGAAGAATAGTAGACAGCTGGCTCTTGTGCCCAAAATTACCAATAGCCGCATGCTAAGTAGACCTTCATAGTCAAGTCACCACAGAAACTCACATGTGATGGCAGTTAATCACCACTCCTCTAATAAAATAAGCACCTAGCAGCCCTCATGACAGTCACTTCCACAAGTAACACGGAGTTGTGCAAGAGTGGTATTGGGAAACTGCCCCAACTGCCAGCCCTCTCTCAGGGATCCCATTGCAGGAAAGCCATTAGAATTCCAGCTTATGGATGTGGTCCTCAAGGAGATTCTAAATGGCTCAGAACTTAAATCAGCATGACAGAATTGCAGAAATACAATTTGAAACCCCTCAAAGGCTTAAAAAAAATAGTAAGACTGAGCTGAGTGATTGTTAAAAGCACAGAAATTGTGCTTTTAAAATAGCTCAGCTGGCAGAGCATCATACTTTCATGCCTGAACATCAGACTTTGACCTGTGGTGCTACAAGTTCCAGAGTGATGCTGCCTTGGCCCCCCTTACCTGCTTGCCTCCCTCCTTCCTTCTCCCTCCTTTCTTCCCCTCCCCTCTCCTCTCTGCCTTATGTAAAACTCCCACATGTAATCAAAATCTTTAAAAAATCAAATTATATCAGTAGCGCTAGTAGTTTTTTTTAAAGCACAGAAATTAGGGAGCCGGATGGTAGTGCAGCAGGTTAAATGCACATGGTGCCAAGTGCAAGGGCCAGCATAAGGATTCAGGTTCAAGCTCCCCGGCTCCCCACCTGCAGGGAGGTCGCTTCACAAGTGGTGAAGCAGGTCTACAGGTGTCTTTCTCTCCTTTCTGTTTTCCCCTTCTCTCTCGATTTCTCTCTGCCCTATCCAATAACAACAACAGCAATAAGAACAACAATAATAACAACAACAAGGGCAAAAACGAGGGCAACAAAATGAGAAAATAGCCTCCAGGAGCAATGGATTCGAGATGCAGGCACCGAGCCCCAGCAATAACACTGGAGGCAAAAAAAAAAAAAAAAAAAAAGATGGTGTAGTTCAGTGGGGTCCAGGGTGCGTATTAACAAGTGGAAATAATTTCCAGTAAGGGTAGACATAGCACTAGAAACTCAGTAGTCCCCTACCCTTACCTCCTAGGATTCTCTTCCCCTCTCCTGGCCAATTTATTTATGAGAGAAAGAGAGAGGTAGAAACCAGAGCATCATGCTGGCCTATGTGATCCTAGGAACTGAACTAAGGACCTAACATTTGACAGTCCAATGTTTATATATTGCATCATCTCCCAGGTCACCCTCCTGGTCATTCTAAGAGAAAAGAAGTCAAAGAGCTCCCGCCATGCAGGAGCTCTCCCCTTCCTGTCTCACACCAAGTCCCCAGAGCCCCCCTGAAAAACTGCAGCTGGAAATAGCTATACTTTAGACAAGTGCTCCCTTCTAAATTGTAGCACTGACTACAGATTTTGTCTTTGTGATACTGTCTCCTGCCAAAGCATAACTCACGTTAACCATAGGAGGTTGAGGGTCTGGCTCCAGTCTCGCTGGGCAGCCCCACTCAGACAAGCTCTGCGGAAGGCCTCTCTGGCCAGGAAGGTAGTGGTTGAATAAAGCAGTATCAACCTGTAAAAGAAAGGCAGGGGTGACATTCATTGGTTGGGTGCATGCTCTGCATCTAGGAGGCCCTGGGTTTGATATTGGCACCAAGAGAAGGAAAGACAACAAAAGGAAAGCAGCAGTCAATATCCCCTCCACCTCCACCCCCTGCTTTATTTCAAGAGACAGACAGACACAGAGGAATCAGAGCACTGCCCTGGCACATGAAATGCAGGGAAACAAACTTGGGGGCTCATGCATATAAGTCCAGAGCTCTACCAATGAGCCACTAGTTTTTGTTTGCTTGTTTTCATAAAGAAAACTTCTAAGATTTTGCTGGAAATGGGGGGAGGAAGAAAAGGTCACAAGTCACTAGCAGTGGTGTGGGAAGGGAGTCAGTTTTTTTTTAGTTTTTTTAAGAAAATTTATTAAAATTTTTTTTTTCCTTTTGTTGCCCTTGTTGTTTATCATCATTGTTGTTGTTATTATTGCTGTTTTAGAAGTCAGTTTTAAAAGGATCCTGCCACTGAATCAAATAAGGGCTCAGTGAGTGTACCTACTGAGACTTCTGCCTCTGATAGACACTGGCTTTAAAATGGTATTTCTAGGGGGTTGAATGGTGGTACACTCAGTTAAGCATACATATCACCATGCACAATGACCTAGGTTCTAGTCCCCATTTCCTACCTGCAGGGGGGCGCTTCATGAGTAGTGAAGCAGGTTTGTAGGTGTCTGTCTCTCTCTCCTCTCCCTATTTCTCTTGCCCTATTAAGTATAATAAAAAGAATAAAAGGGGGGGGGGAGGCTGCCAGGAGCAGTGGATTTGGAGTGATGGCATTAAGCTTCAACAATAACATTGGTGGAGGGAGTCAGGAGGTAGTGCAGCGGGTTAAATGCACATGGCACAAAGCCAAGGGCCAGCATAAGGATCCCGGTTCAAGCCCCCGGGGCTCCCCACCTGCAGGGAAGTCGCTTCACAGGCGGTGAAGCAGGTCTGCAGGTATCTATCTATCTTTCTGTCTTCCCCTCCTCTCTCCATTTCTCTCTGTCCTATCCAACAATGACGACAATAATAACTACAACAATAAACAACAAGAACAACAAAAGGGAATAAATAAATATTAAAAAAAATAATGTTGGTGGCAATAAAAAAAGTACTTCTAGTTGCCTGGGGGTGGGTAGGGTGGCCATCAAGCATGAGGTCCCAAGTTCAATCCCTGACAGATTGAACGTGCTAGAGTGAAGCTCAGATTCTCTTTCTCTCTTTCCCTCACGAGTAAATATTAAAAATAAATAAATAAATAAATAAATAAAAACAAGGAGAGATAGAAATGATGGCTATGCAGAAAGACCTTCATGCTTGTGGGACTAAATTTTACAAGTTCAAACTCCAGTACCACCAGAAGCTGGAGTGTAGCAGAACACAGGAAAATATAAATAAATCTAATTGTGTGAGCCTAGAGATGGCTCAGTGAAAAAGTGTTGGACTCTTAAGCATGAGGTCCTGAGTTTAATCCCTACCATATATGCCAGAGCGATGCTCTGGTTCTGTCTCCCTCTCATAAATAAATAAATCTAAAAAAAATTAAAGAAAAAAAGTTTTGTTTTTTTTTTGAGGGCCAGAGATGTAGCTCACCAAGTAGGGTGCAAGTCTTATTATTGTACAGCCCAAGTTTGAACCTTAGAACCACAAAGGAGGTGCTCTGGCATGGGGAGAAACTCTGCTGCTATGGAGTCTTTCTCTCTGAAAGCAGCTGGAGCAGTGAAATTGAGTGTGTACGAGACCCCAGTTACAAAATAAAATAAAATGGCACTTCTAAATGCATGGTCCCTAATTCAAAACCACCCAAGGAGCCTGACAAAATACAAGTTCCTGGGTTTTCCTCAATAGTACCTAATGTAAGAATTCACAGGCAATCCTTTTGTCCATCTAAGTCTGAAAACCTTTGCCAAACTCTGAGAATAGTGCCAAGGGTATATATTTGATAACTATCATACATAAGATGTTTTCTGGAACACACTGTCTTGTTTATCAGGACACTTCTGAGAAGCTGAGATACTCTGAGCAAGCCATCACTCTGTATATTTGTGTGTCATTGTGGATACATGTGGGTGTTTTTGATCAGAAAGGACAAGAGTAAAAGAAATTGTATCTAAAAAAATCAGGCAGTTAGCTTTCCAAGAGCCTCCAATAAACTGATGACAAGAACTCATGCTTTCATCCCAGCTACTATTTCCCAATTATACAATTCACAGGAGAGAGAGAAAGTGGCTGTTACAGCCCTGTAATTATGAAGCACATCCTCACAAACTGTGGACTGCTTGCTTCCTTGCTGTCAGCAGAACAAGAACACGGGCTTACATCTGAGGCAGGGTTTGCAGTGGATTACTCCCACTCCTTTCCCGGGTACTGAGAGCTAGCAAACCAGAACAACTGGCAGAGAAATGGGCGTCTGGAGGATGCTAATGGAAAACACTCCATGGGTCTGTTAAAAGCAGCTGCACCCTCTCAGTCCCCCACCCGTCTCACTCCTTCTCAGCCTACAGCTGAAATACCATTTCTGGCTAAGACCCGTGCTTCTCAAACCTGAAGGTGACACAGAGGGACAAAGGTTGAAGAAAGCCTGGCAAGGTGTGTGAGCTGTGGCCAAAGACAGACAATACCTCCTCTTACCTGACATTCACTATGCCTAAGATTTCCTTTGACAGGAAGCGAAGAATAAAAGCATTCAAGATAAAGGTGATCAATCGAAATAGTACCTGCAGAAGAAGAAGTAAGTCAGTCACCTGATGGAAGGACACACAGCAGTTTTGTGAGGAAGACTCTTTAGCCATTCATTCATTCTACACATCTCCTGCAATGTCATTTCTTGGGGTCTCTGGGCACTCCTGTATAGTCATCAAAGAACCCTGGAAGATACCTGGAAGTCTCCTTAACTGACAAAAAGAAGAATGTCCCAACAGATCTGGTCAATTTCTTTGGGCTCAAAGCCATGCACACTGAAGACCCGGTGAAGTAGCTCATCTGGATAGTGTGCTGCTTTGTCATGTGGAAGACCCATGTTCGAGCCTGCTCTCTTTTGAGAAGTAAGCTCTGGTGCCACGGTCTCTTTCTTTCTCCAAAAAAAAAAAAAAAAAAAAGAGGAAGAAAAATGTATTACTTTAGTTGTGGTTCACACTGTCCCTCCCTCCAGCCTGTTTAGCAATAACATGCATTTAGCAAGTGAGAACCTGCAGGGTATAACCAACTCAGTAGGAATCACAGGGCTTAATTTCTTTCTTTCTGGCTTAATAATATCTGGGGATCCTCAAGTGACATTTGATCTCTTTTGTTTAAAAAAAATGCATTTTTTTTATAAGGGAGGGAGAAGGAAGTAGAGCATCACTTCGGCATGTCATGCTGGGGCTAGAACTCAGGGCCTCATGCTCATGAGTCCAACACTTTATCTTTTATCTACTGCTGGGCCACCACTCAATCTTTTTATTATTATTATTATTATTGAGAAAGACTTGAGGAGAGAGAGAAAGAACCAGACATCATTCTGGTACATGTGCTGCTGGGGATTGAACTCAGGACCTCATGCTTGAGAGTCCAATGCTTTATCCACTGCTCCACCTTCCAGAACTCCCATTCAATCTCTTGAACTTCCAATTTCCTCAGTTAGAAAGACAGAAAAGGCTGTTTATTTACTACACGTGCCTTCTAGACTGTAATAATAATATAAAATGTCGTAGAAAGAAGGGAGTCAAGATATCACCATTACAAAGGGCTAGATTCTGAGATTTTCACCTGCAAAGTTACTGAGCAAAGAATCTTTTTAGGAGACTGAGGCTAGGTTGTAAATAAATGAGTCTTCTAAAAGGAGAGATGTTGGCTGGCATGCAAGCCTCACTTCCTCTCTGCACCCTAGGGGCACCATAGATGCAACTCAAATACACTCCAGAAGTGACAAATCACTTCTATCTAAAGCATTCCAAATTATGAAATACCCATGAAAAGCTGCAACCTAGAAAATTCTATCAAAGCACTCCAACAGACCTCTTTGGTTCAAAAATCCCCCCAAGAAAAGTGTAACCAAAAGGGTAGAGTGCAGTTTAATATTGCTCCTAAAGTGTCACAGAACAGAAAGTCTCAAACTTAACCTTTATGGAGTCAAAAGTGACCCTTGAGACTCTGATGAAAACTGTCACTCTCTTTAGAAGCAACTAGATATGTAAACCAAAATTTGTACTCAATTTTAGAGGTTTGAAGACAACTGTAGAGCCCTTAATGGATGAAGCACTCAGCTGAAGAGTCCCAACCCACCATTTAGTTGTCAGGCCCATCATCCTCTATCTTTTCTAAGCCTTCATTTCCTCTTGTATCAAGTGAGGCTACCTATCTCACAGCATTGATAAAATGAATAAAATGAAAGCACTTTGACAACTGCATACAAATGAGAGGTACTAATACCTTTCATTGTCTGAGAAGCCAGAGGATAAGCTTCAGATTCTTACAAAATACAATGCAATTTCCAAAGCTACTTTGTGTGGTAGCACAAATTTTGATACGCATTCAGGACCAGCTGAAAACACTCAAGAAACCTAAAGATTCCAACTTTTTAAAAAACACATTTTCATTGACTGTTAAGTGTGTCATTATCTAAGAAACTTAATGCCATATGTTATAGCCATCTCACTTACTTAACAGGTTTGATAAACGGTTCGAGCTAGTGAGATTCTGAGTGCAGACATATAAGTGTTACTTGGAACTGGGGATTTCAGGGCTGGACAGTGGTGCAGCAGTAGAGTTCGGTGTTATAATACACAAGGATCTAGGTTTAAGCCCCTAGTTGCCACGTGTGGGGAGGGAAGCACCACAAATGGTAATATAGTGCTGAAGGTATCTTTCTCTCTCAATCATCTCCCCTCTCTTAATTTCTGTCTCTACCCAGAAATAGATAAACGATAAATAAAATATAAAAATAAATAAAATTTAAAAAAAGAAACTGGGGCTTTGGCTGTGGACCACCAAAACAAAGCAAGTATCACAATAAAGGCAGTTACATGAATTCTTTGGCTTCTCAGTACACATAAACATTCATACTATTCTGTCAGAACTTGCAAGGACATTATATCTAAGATACACTGCCTACACCTTTTTAAAAATTTTTTTTATTATTATCTTATTTATTGGATAGAGACAGCCAGAAATTGAGAGCGAATGGGGAGATAGAGAGGGAGAAAGACAGACACCTGCAGACCTGTTTCACCACTTGTGTAGCTTTCCCCATGCAAGTGGGGACTGGGGGCTTGAACCCGGGTCCTTGTGTATTGTAACATGTGTGCTCAACCAGGTGCACCACCACCCAGCCCCACACTGCCTACACCTTAACTAAAAAATACTTCAGGGGGGTAGTGGCAGGCGATAGTGCAGCAGGCTAAATGCACATGGTGCGTAGCACAAGGACTGGCGTAAGGATCCTGGTTCGAGCTCCCAGTTCCCCACCTGTGTGTGTGGGGGGGTCACTTCATAAGCAGGTCTGCAGGTGTCTTTTTATCCCCCTCTCTATTTTCCCCTCCTTTCTTGATTTCTCTCTATCCTATGCAACAATAACAATAATAACAAAAACAACAATGAACAGTAAGGGCAACAAAAAGGAAAAAAAATAGCCTCCCGGAGCAGTGGATTCCTAGTGCAGACACTGAGCCCCAGCAATAACCCTGGAGGCAAAAAAAAAAAAAAAAAACAACTTCAGTGGCTTAGCAGGTAGAACACATGTTTTGCATGCATGTCAAATTCAGATCAGATTAATGCTCTGGTCTCTGTCTTGCTCTCATAAACAAATCTTTACAAATAACACTTTATTGCTAAAAACAAACAAAAAAATATAACCATCAAGTAGTCTTACTGGTATAAAATTACAACAGTAACATCAAAGATCATTAACCATAACTCTCCAGAACAGATATGAGAATGAAAAAAAGCTTGAAAATGTAAGAATTATCAAAATGTGCTACAAAGATGGAAAGTGAGGGGGTCAGGCGGTGGCACATTTGGTTAAACGCACACATTACAGTGCGCAAGGATTCAGGTTCAAGTCCCTGGTCCCTCACCTGCAGGGGTTAAACTTCACAAGTGGTGAGGCAGGGCTGCAGGTGTCTGTCTCTCTCCCTCTTTATCTCCCTAAACCCTCTCAATTCCTCTCTGACTCTATCCAATAATAGATGAAAATCACTGCTCTGGGTCCTATGCTTTCTGTGCATCTGCCTGCTTGCCTTTCCTTTTAGTGACATTTTTCAGTGTATTCATTCTTTTATCCATTTATTCCTTATGAGAGAGAGAGAGAGTGGCTAGTGTATCATTGACTGTCATTTACAACCAGCAGAGACAGACTTGCCTGATTGGGCAGGGTTGCTACAAATCTTAAAAGTGTAATCAAATATAATAACATGAGGTATACCAGAATCTGCTCCACAAGAGGCCCTTAATAGTAATTACCATCTTTGTTTGATTCTGTAAAGGACTTTATAGTTTAGAAACAATTCTTTTGGGCCGAGATGTCATAGTGGTAATGCAGCAGACTTTCATGCCTAAGGCTCTGGGGTCCCATCCTCTGCACCATCATAAGCCAAAGTTAAACAGTGTTTCTGGTAAAATAAATAAACAATTTAGGAAAAACTCTCTAACTGCTAATTATTTGGCTCACAACCATGTAGGGGTTGAAGAAGGTAGCAGAGAGCATGCTCTGCTAGCACAAGGAAATGGCGCTTGACCATAAATGACAGTCAGTGATACACTAGCCACTCTCTCTCTCTCTCATAAGGAATAAATGGATAAAAGAATGAATACATTGAAAAACGTCACTAAAAGGAAAGGCAAGCAGGCAGATGCACAGAAAGCATAGGACCCAGAGCAGTGATTTACTCAAGGTCACATGGCAAGCGAGTGACCAAGTTGACCATATCCAGTTCATATTCTACTATGACCTGTTTTCTATTTACAAAGCCAGTGAGTGCTAAGGTATCATCAAAAGCTGACATTATGAGTAAGTTACTGAATTCAAACAGTTATTTGACTAATGTTGTGAAACTGAATACAATGTAGGAAAATTAAGGTCACTTAACTCAGTGTTAGACAATTAGCTAATACTTATTATGAACCTATCTTGTGCAAGGTATTCCTTTGCACTTTACACAATGTCTCATTTCATACCTATAGTGACCAGTAAGAATCATTACAACAATTTTTAAAAGTCAGCTCACATGAAGTGCTTTTTTTTGGAAGTTTTTTTTTTTTTGCTTCTAGGGTTACTGCACTATGAATCCACTGCTCCTAAAAGCTATTTTTTTCCCTTTTGTTGCCTTTGTTGCTAATCGTTGTTATTATTATTACTGCTGTCATTGTTGGATAGGACAGAGAGAAATGGAGAGAGGAGGGGAAGACAGAGAGGGGGAGAGAAAGACAGACACCTGTAGACCTGCATCACCGCTTGTGAAGCCACCCCCTGGCCCCCGCAGGTGGGGAGCTGGGGGCTCGAACTGGGAATCCTTACGCACTGCGCTACTGCCTGGCCCCCATGAAGTGCTTATAATGTGCCAGGCAGTTAATGGGAATTTTATTTAATCTTCTTAAAGATGTTAAGGTTGCATTATTGTTCTCATTTAAGAGCAAGAAACTAGGTTCAATCTCCAGCACCACCATAAGCCAGAGCTAAGCAATTTTCCCAAGAGCAGGTACCTAGCAAAAAACAAGGTCCAAATGTGAGAGCCCAAGTCTGCCTGGGTCTTTCTCCCAACTCCCACATAAAACCATGCCTCTCTAAGTTAGATAGTAGAAAAAGGTCTTTTGTGAGAAGACCCAAGCAGTCCAAGAGTGAGACACAGAGGCATTGAGTCAATTAGAATGACCTAGGGTTAAAACAATGTTTAGTTTTTGGAATTACTGGCATGTGCCACATCTGAGAGTCGATGAAAAATAGGACCAAGAAGGCCTAAGACCACACAGTCGGAAGGAAGATGGACTCCAAATCCACCAAATGGACACTAGGAGCCAGCTACTACGTTCAATTCAATAATCTATAATAAATGAGTCTACTATACCCTCATGGCAAACTTGTAAAGTAGGTAATTACCGCTCCCCCTACTTCTCCCCTCCCCCCCTTTTTTCCCCTGATGAGGCACTGAGGCTTAGCAGGTGAAGTCGCTTATTCTAAGCTATACAGAAAACACTGGGCAGAAAAAAAAGAGAGAGAGAGAGAGAGAGAAAGAAAGAGAGAGACAGAGAGAGAAAGAAAAATACTGGGCAGAAGAACCAAGACTCCAACCTAAGCCAAGCTGAGGCCAAGTTCTTAGCTGTCACACCCTCTCTGAACACAGTGGAAGCCAAAGTTTGAGGCAGGTGCCTGACGGTCTGGTGTGGGCCACGGAGAAAATGAACCTCTTGTCTTAAAAAAGATGAGATCCGAGACGCTGACCTAACCCTTTCCCAAGTGCCATATGGGAAGAATATATACAATGCTCAGAAAGAAGTGGTTTGTCTGCAGTTTTCCCGATCAGAGCAGCAATAGCTAGCTCCCAACACATAGCTGCCGCCACTGCCTCCAGCCCTTTGAAACCCTTTCGTGGCGGGGGGAGGGGGGTTAGGGTGGATCCTCCAGAGCCCAGGGCCGCCTCCCCGCGGATTCCGGCTGCGGGATGGGTCAGTACAGGCCGGGCAGATAGTACCTGCAGGAGCAGACCGGAGGAGGCCAGCCGCGCAGCCTGGCCCAGCACCTCCTGACTGCCCATGGCCCCAGCGCCTGGGTTCGGCCACCGAGAAACACCGCTGCCAGTTGACTTCGTCGCGCGAAGATTGCGTCACAAAAGACTCGCTCATTGATTTGCTGGATCTGGACGGCGGAGGCGGGACACCATGCGTTCTGACCCTTTAAGTAGGCTAAATTCGGTTATGTCAGTGTACCCGCGCCACTTGCTCTCATTTGGGTGGTTTGTGTGCTTTCTGTGCCCATCTTTCCTTATCCTTTATGAAGTTAAATACTGTGACCGGTAATACGAAGCCCTGTTAAAAACCGACGCTCCTTCATTGCCGCTTCCGTCCTAAAAGCCAAGAACGGAACCAGTGACTCACAGGCCTTAGGCAGAGTCTGGCCATTTGACCTTCACCACAAAATCTGGAGTACTGCTCCCTGAATGATAAGAATGACCAGGCTCTGAATCGAAGGCCAAATTAAACACAAGGGCAATTTCATGTTTGGTTTCCACCTTGTTGTGGGAGATGAGTAAGGTGAATTTTAGAGATGTGGAATGATCAAATCCACATAATTTGCACCTGGGTGGAGAGCACCCCCCCCCCCAAGTTTGCCACGTTTACCAGTAAGAATGGTGGAGAAGAGGTTGTAAAATATAAAGCACTCAGCAACCAGCTGTTCTGTGGTTTTCTGATTGCCTACTATGCAACCATGGGAAGACCAGACTCCCCAGTCTCTTAGGCAGACATAGTTTATCTTCACCGTACCTTCTCAACAACCTTTTTACACCATCATTGTCCTTTCCCAACATACTCATCCCTAACCATTCAGAGCTCTTCTCATTCCTCAGACATGGTCTGCCTCCTTGGGCTTGTTCCTCCCACACTCCTCCCACTGGCCAAAGTGCCTTAATTCATAGTGCCCCAATCCTCCTAGTCCCCACTGTCCTGACTCCTGAGTACCACAATGAGCATGTGTGCTCAACCAGGTGTGCCACCACCTGATTCCCAGAGTACCACAATGGGTACCTGTGTCATGACCCTAGAGTGGATAAAACAATGGCTCCTCAAGCATGAGGCCCTAAGTTTGATTCCCAGTATTGCATGTGCCACAGTGATGCTCTGGTTTTCTCTTATTAATAAATAAATAACATTTTTAAAATATGTAGATCCTCTCCAAATTCATATGTTGAAGCCATAATCCATAGTGTGATGACATCTGGTGGTTGAGTCTCTTGAGAGCTAGTTAGGTGATGAGAGTACTACCATCATGAATGCAATTTCTTCCCTTATAACAAGAGACCAGAGACAAGAACTAAAGAGGACATCTCTTTCTCAACCATGTGACGATCCAGCAAGAAGGCAGCTGTCTTCAAACTAGGTTGAGAGCTCTCATGAGGAAGAGAATCTTCTATGTCCTGGCCTCCAGCAGTGTAGGAAATAAAAGTCTGCATTTTAAGTTACCTAGTTTATGGCATTCTGTAACAGTAGCTCTGTGCAGATAAAGATAACACCTCTAGAGCACTAACCATTAAATGTATTTTTATTTATTATTGGATAGATACAGGAGAAATTGATAGGGAGATAGACTGAGAAACACCTGCAGCCCTGCTTCACCACTCATGAAGCTTTGTCCCTGCAGGTAGGGAGTATGGGCTTGAACCTGGGTCCTTGCACACTATAGTATGTGTGCTCAACCAGGTGTGCCACTGCCTGGCCCCAGCACTAACCCTTCACACAGTCCAATGTGCAGTGAGGAGACTAGGGCATGTGTCTCTAAGCTGCCCATGAACTCGAAAAAGGCAGGAGGAGGACCCACCTATCTTTGCCTACTGTAACAGTAGTGAAGACCATTCCTAGAATACCTATAGAGCGTAAGTCCCCATCTGTTACTGCTACCAGAAATACCCAGCCCTTGTCTTTCAACTGTGACTGAGTTCTGTCTTCTGGTTGAAACTCAGAATAGTAAGCTTGATGATCAGACAGCACTGGCCCCAAAGCCTCCCTTCTCTGTTTACTAACCAAGTGACCTCAGATTGCCCAACCATTGAATAGTGATCTGTCTGTCCATCTGCCTTCTGAGGTGTAAGGAGGAAAGAAGGCAAAAGAAGGCCATTAAAGAGCTGAATTTCTAGCAGAAGGGAAACTTTTCACAAATCCTAATAAACAAATAAAACTCACTTTACATGCTTTAAAAGAATGAAAGCAGCTAAAGTCTCAGAGGCTCTTGGAGGCTGGGATACTTACTGTTCAGAAAGGCAGAGCAAGCCAGGGTCCCACCTGGGGGAGTATGCCAGGAGAAGAGAACAAAGTGCTGGAGGGATAAGGCATTTGGCTTAGTGACTGAGCTTCCCAAGGCCTTCCTCTGGGAAGCCTGCCCAGGCACATGGACCTTGGGCTAGCAGGTGAAGTAGGTCTCCACTGCTCTTATTTTTAGCCAGGTAGTAGCACTGTCCTGCTTATCCACAGAACAGAACTAGCCAGGAGCTCTTCATGCTCACACATTCCCAGGCAGGCTAATCTGGGAATAACAGGAATACCACTTAGCTGGGGGAAAAAAAAAACCAGAATAGAAACACTACAAGCTGAGTTCAAAGGCAAAGGAAAAGCCAGCCAGAGTTCCATGGTACAGATTCCAAGTGCTCCTGTGCAAGGAGCCAGGGCCCTTTCTCTCTCATTCTGGAAGTTAGCACTTATAGAAGAAGTAGTTCCCAGAGCTGTGGCAGGCAGTGGGGCAAGTGGGGGAGAACAAACCATGATAGTCAAGGAGCACTGACCACTGACTGCATGCCAGGCACCTGAGTGCACTGCTCTCACATGTGCTAATTCCCTCACCCTCTCAGTGTCCTATGGGGCAGATGTTACATTTGAAGAAAGGGAGAAACAGAGATGGTAAGTAACTTACCATCTGGAGACTATCCAGCTAAAAACTGAGTGGTCCAAGCTGGAATTTGAATACAGGACTTTTAAAATTAGAAACAGAGAAGTTGAAAGGCAAGAGAGAGGAGAAGGGAGGGCAGGAGAGGTGAAGATACTGGCCACAGCACCAAACTTTCATTCAATGCAACAGGGCTGGATTCAAACCTGGGTCATGAACATGGCAAAACAGCACACTATCTAAGTGAGTTATTTTGCTGATTCCAGGTCCTTTTCTATTCTGAATGCTTTGAGAGTAATGTTTCTACCCTCAGCAAACTTCTGGATTATAATTCTTTTAAACAAATATTTAATTTATTTATTATCAGATAGAGACAGAGAGAAACTGAGGAAGGAGGGGGAGATAGAGAGGAAAAGAGAGGGACTGGGCTGTGGCACACCAGATTAAGTGCACATAGTACAAAGCACCAAGGATCCCAGTTTGAGCCTCTGCCTCCTCACCTACAGGGATGTCACCTCACAAGTGATGAAGCAGGTCTACAGGTGTCTATCTTTCTCCCTCTCTATTTCCTCCCTCCTCTCTCAATTTCTCTCTGTCCTATCTAATATAAAATGGAAAAAATGGCCACCAGGAGCAGTGGATTCCTAATGCTGGCACTGAGCCCCAGCGATAACCCTGGAGGCAAAAAAAGAAAGGAAGAAAGAAAGAAAAAGAAAGGGAGAAAGGAAGGAAGGAAGGAAGAAAGGAAGAAAGAAAGAAAGAAAGAAAGAAAGAAAGAAAGAAAGAAAGATAGAAAGAAAGATGTCGTGCTGTGTCGTGGAGAAGAGAGAGGAGATCCGGAGCGAAGAGGGAACACAAATCTTTATTTGTGCTGGCACCTCAGAGTGCCAGAGAGAGAAGCATGGGTGAGAGAGAAGCAGGTTGGGCCACGTGGAGGTGGCAAAAATGGCCGCCTCACACAGTAACCTTTCCTGCATCTAAACACCGAAGTGAAGAGCCAGCAAGAGAGTGAGGTGCGGAAGAAGAAGGGCTTTTATGGGAGTAGCTCTCATGAGAATGGGTAGGGGGAGGAGTAACCATAGCACTCCAGGATAGGATAATAACTCTCGTGAGAATGGGAAGGGGGAGGAGTAACCAGAGCACTGCAACTATTGCGGGGAATAGACAATGCCCTGAGGGCACAACATGGTGGAACAGGAGCTCCGAGAATGTCCCAACTCTCATGGGAACTAGCAATAGCCTGAGGGGACAACATAGCAGATGTGACTGCATCTGCACAATTTCCCAGCATCTCCCCCTTTCCTTTTATCTAATGGCCAAGGCAACAGTCTGTAAAGTCTATGAACTACTCAGGGTCAGTCTATGAAAAAACAGCAACGTGAAGGGAAGGAAGCTGCTGTAAAATTGCCTAAAGTGTCGAAAGGGTATACCAGCAAGTCCGATAGAAGTCTCAGTCCAAAGTAGGCAACTAGGGGGAGAAAATGGCAGGGGGTGAAACGCTGCATGAGGAAGGTCAGCCGCTGGGATTCTGTTTCTTTGTAGACAGTGAGCTGGAACCTCCAAAACGTGACAGGCAAAGCAGAAGTAGAAAGGGCAGACAGGCAGTAAAAAGTTCTGTCCTTGGAGTCTGTGAATCAGGTTCTTCAGATCATGTCAGGTGACATCTAGGGTTTCGAGGGGTGTGCCACTGTAGTCGTGCCATCTGGTTGGTGATGTCAGAGTGTGCAGGGGTCCAGATGATTTTTTTTTTCAGGATTCCTGTGAAAGAACACAAACAATCTGCTTCTCGTGGTTAGCAGGGCATCTGATTTGAATTTTTTTTATAGAAAAAGAGGTTTGGTGCCTTATCCAACTGAGTATTGGGGGATGTATCTTTCCTATTTATTAATTATTATTATTATATTATTTGTCATGGTAATCAGCCAGTATCTGGAAGGTCCTGGGTGATTCACGGGGAAAAAGAACTTATTTTTTAACAAAGACTCTAAGGTGTAGGGAAGCAGGAACTTATCTTTTAACAAAGACTCTATGGTCATGCCAATAGCAACCTTGAGGGCACATGTGGGTCCCCACATGTCCACCTTTCATATATATATATATATATATAAGGGTGCATGTTTTGATGTTTGGTTGACTTTATTTTGTGGCAGGGTGGACTGTGCCTGTCTTAGGTTGGGGATCAGCCTTCCGTCTCACCTGGCATTGGAACATCTGGTCATTTTTGCCAAGTAGTACCAGGTGCCCTGTCTTAGGTTGACTGGATAGCGCTAGTTTCCCCTTTACCCGTCATTGGCTAGCCAGCCCTCTACATGATGGACGTTCTGATGGAGGGGGGCAAATCCTCCGCAGCAACTCCATATTCTGCCATGTCCAGCCTATGATAGTGAGCTTGTATAGGTTGCATCTTTATGGCATCAGCCTGTTGTTGCAAAAAGGCCATGAGCTTGTTAGGAATTATAGGATCTACTGTGAGCAGAAGAAGTAAAACAAGCAAGGGTCCCACAACTGAGGGTAGCCAGGTAAGGAAGGGGGGATTTATCCATTGGTATGAAGAGGTGGGATCATATCTCAAGTCTAAGGGAAGCAGTCAGTGGATGTGATGTCCAGGGGAACAGCCATTTGTCTTTGGGGATAGTAAAGGATGTCTGTGGCCTTGTTAACCCTTTCCAGTGCCAAGGAGGCCTCGGGAGTTAACATACGTTTTGAGGAGGGCTGTTTGTTTCCTTTTAATAGGTCAAACAGTGGTTGGAGGCACCTAGTAAGCAGATAAAGATATGCTTAAGCCAATTTAAATTTCCAAGAAAACTTTGTAAAGAAGCAAGAATGAGGTTAGAAGGAAAAGTAGCACTAGGTTTTAAGGGATGAATTTGCATTAGAGAAATGTCTGAACCTAAGAAAAATATTGGAGGGATTAGCTATATCTTCTCAGGAGCTACATTAAGGCCGCTTTTCTTTAAGGCAGGAATGAGAAAATCATGTAGGGCACAGAGATCTGTATCTAATTCTCCCCATATTAAGACGTCATCCATGTAGTGAAAAACATTAAGGCCCTTATGAATATATGGAAAAAGGGCAGATTTAACAGCCTCTTGACAAATTGTAGGACTATTGACCATACCCTGGGGCAGCACCACCCATTTAAATCTATCGGCAGGGCTGGCATTATTCATAGAAGGAACAGAGAAGGCAAAACGTTTACAATCTTGTGGATGCAAGGGAATAGAGAAAAAACAATCTTGTATATCAATGGCTATGATTGGGATTCCTGTGGGAATTGCAGAAGCAAGAGGCAAACCCCTTTGGGGGAGCCCCAGACCTGCATGGTTTTATTTACCGCATGGAGATCTTGGAGGAGGCGCCATTTTCCTGAGCGCTTTTTAATCACAAAGACAGTATTCCATGGGCTTCTGGAATGACGAATGTGTCCCAAGGACAACTGCTCTCAGACGAGCTCTTTTAAAATTTCTAGATTATCCCTAGGCAAAGGCCATTGTTCCACCCAGACAGGCTCATTAGAAAGCCAGTCTAAACAGGGAGTTTTGTTACAAACAGTGGCAGTTAGTATTGGGGGTGCTGATCAGATCTAGTCTCGAAGGAGCAGGTGTTAGGCTCTGCAGAGGCATCTGTAGATATCCTAACATCAAGACATTCCAGAAGATCCCAGTCCAGTAGGTTGCTGCTAATATCAGCTACCAAAGGGCGGAAGTGTCCAGTAGTTCCTTCAGGGTCTTCCCACATGAGCGAATCTCTTGTGAGAAAGGCTTGGGTCAACCCTCCAACTCCATGTAAACAGGGTCCTGGGAGGAGTTCCCAATTTTGGGGAACCTCTGCTTGCCTTAAAATCGTCTTTTCTGCCCCCGTGTCAATCAAAAATTTAAAAGGAATATTGCCAATCCTTGCTGTCATAGTAGGGTGACCTCATTCTAAAACAGGAGTGGTCCACAAAATCTCAGGCCCTGAATTTGTACCATTCAGGGGCGTGCCATCTTTATGAAATTTGGACCAACAATCTCTCTTCCAATGAAAACCTTTCTGACATCTAGGACAAGGTGTTCGTGGCCTCTGGCTCCTTGACTGAAGGCATGGTTGCCCTGACTGGAGGCGTGGTTGCCCTAACTGGAGGTGTGGTTGCCCTGACTGGAGGCTTGGTTGCCCTGACTGGAGGCGTGGTTGCAGCTTATCTGAACATTGGTGACTGCACTGAAAGCAGGCCCTGTTTTGATTACGTGGGGTAACTGCATAAGCCTGTGTCATAATGGGTGCCTCATAAGAGCCTGATTTAAATTCCTGTGTCACTAAAATCCAATTATCTGGGTGTTGGTGTTTAAGACTAAGGCATGCCTGACGGAATTCTGGAATCATGCCATCCCAGACAATAGAACGCAGGAGGAGAGAATGAACTTCAGGATTATAAATCTTTCTCTCTAAGGTTGACCGCACTCTGGAAATGAAGTCAGCTAAGGATTCATTGGTTTTTTGGCGAAGGGAGTTAATGGGGACTGAGACCTCTCCTGTGGATGAGGTTAACCTTTCCCATGCGTGTGTTGCGCAGATGCATACCTGTTCAAAATAACTGGTTGGAAACTTGTCTTCTGCCTGCCTAATTCCAGTTTCAAACTCTCCCGCTCCAAACAATGCATCAAAATTCCATTCTAGCTGTTTGTGACTATTTTTCTGGGATTGTTTTGAGCATTCTTCACAAAAACATGCCTCCCATTGCAGGTAGAGGGGGTCTGTGAGCACAGCACGAGTTAAGTCTTTCCAATCTTGGGGGGTATTATGGTGGTGGAAAAAGTTTCGTAAAATGGACTTGGTCCATGGGGCATGAATTCTGTCCTCCTTCACTGCCTGCCTGATTTCTCTGAGTTCTTTGGAGGAGTATGGATGCCACACCTGAGGGTTTTGTCTATTGGGGGCCACATTTACCAGGAAGGTGTGGACTTGGTTTGATGATGTGGGGGAAGAAGTCATGGAAATGGAAGCTGCTGGGGTGGCGGCTATTGGAGCTGCTGGAAGAGAACTCTTGGGGCAAACTGTAGAGGAATTAGTGTGGTTAAGCGCTGAGAACATATCCTTTAACTCTTGTATCTCAGCCTCAAGGTCTATTAACCTTTTGGCAGGACGCCTTATACATATCCTGAAAATTGCAAATATAGCCAAAAGAACCCACGGTGTAGCTCCAATTAAAGTGTCTCTGAGATCGAGAGACTGCCCCATGAGAAAAGGATGTAATATCTGGGATGCCTCCTCGTAAAGAGGAAAAAATCCCATGGTGGGGGAAACACGGGTCCGCAGAGTCAGGCGGCTGCCACTTACCTGTGTCTGGGCGACTTTTCTGGACCTCAGGCCGGGCCACCCAGCGAGGCGTGAGTGTGGGGCACGTTGGGCCCCAGGTGTCGTGCTGCACTGTGGAGAAGAGAGAGGAGATCTGGAGCGAAGAGGGAACACAAATCTTTATTTGCTCTGGCACCTCAGAGTGCCAGAGAGAGAAGCAGGTTGGGCCACGTGGAGGTAGCAAAAATGGCCACCTCACACAGTAATCTTTCCTGCATCTAAACACTGAAGTGAAGAGCCAGCAAGAGAGTGAGGTGCGGAAGAAGGGCTTTTATGGGAGTAGCTCTCGGGAGAATGGGAAGGAGTAACCATAGCACTCCAGGGTAGGATAATAACTCTCGTGAGAATGGGAAGGGGGAGGAGTAACCAGAGCACTGCAACTATTGTGGGGAATAGACGATGCTCTGAGGGCACAACATGGTGGAACAGGTGCTCCGAGAATGTCCCAACTCTCACGGGAACTAGCAATAGCCTGAGGGGACAACATGGCAGATGTGACTGCATCTGCACAATTTCCCAGCAGAAAGAAAGAAAGAAAGGAAGAAAGGAAGAAAGGAAGAAAGGAAGAAAGGAAGAAAGGAAGAAAGGAAGAAAGAAAAAAGAAAGAAAGAAAGAAAGAAAGAAAGAAAGAAAGAAAGAAAAGAGACAGAGAGATACCTGAAGCCTTGCTTCACCACTCGTGAACCTTTCCAGCTGCAGGTGGGGACCAGGGGTCTTAACCCAGGTCCTTGTGCACTGTAATGTGTGTGCTTAACCAGATGTGCCACCACATAGCCCCCATTCTGTAATTCTTGAAGATTTATTTACTAATGAGAGAAATGACACATGTGACACTGGGGACTGAACCTAAGATTTCATAATGAGAGTTAAACACTTTATCTTCTGTATGACCTCTTGGGCCACTCAGAAAGTTTCTGAACCTGATGGAGACCCAGGGACCCCCCCCCCCCATATATCAAGTCTAGAGAACATATATGGTACTTAAAGGGAACTAGGCCTCCCCTAGCTGATTTTTTCTGAAGACCATACCTCTGTCAGTGGTACTGGCACAAGCAAGGCAGGACACACCCATGGCCTTGTGTGTGGACGGCTGAGTTCGGGGCTGGCAAGTATAGTATGCTGTCTGTTGCTTGTTCAGGTGGCCTACAGCCAATAATAGTTTTTACCCTTTTAAATAGTAGGGAGGGAAATCTTGAAAAAATTATTATCCTACCCTATCCTATGACACCTAAAAATCATGTGAAATTCAAATGTCAGCACCCAGAAGAAAATTTTATCAGCTCATAGCCATGCCCCCTATATATTTGAATATCATCTACAACTATTGGCTTGCTACAATGGACAATAGAGTAGTTTAGTGAAGAAAACTCAAAATATATTCTACTTAGCCTTTTACAGAATGTTTCCCAGGGGCCGGACAGTGGTGCACTGGGTTAAGTGCACATAGTATGAAGTGCAAGGACCTATGGAAGGATCCCAGTTCAAGCCCCTGGCTCCTCAACTGCAGGGGGCTATCTTCACAAGCAGTGAAGCAGGTCTGCAGGTGTCTCTCTTTCTTCTCTTTCTCTATCCATTCCCTCTTCCCTCTCAATTTCTCTTTGTCCTACCCAATAAAATGGGGGGAAAATGGCTATCAGGAGCTGTGGATTTGTAGTGCAGACACTGAGCCCCAGTGATAAACCTGGAAGCAAAAAACAAACAGAATGTTTTCTGATGCCTGATGTCTACCACTGACCTCTGTATATGAATAAAAGAATCATGGAGGACTGCAAAGGGAAGAAAGACAAATAAGAAGAGGTTTATTGGGACCAGGTGTTGGTCCATCCAGTAGAGTGCACATGTTACCATGCTCAAAGACCAGGGTTCAAATCTCTGATCTCCATCTGCTGAGCTAAAGTTTCAGGAGTGGTGGAGCAGTGCTTTAAGTGTTTCTCCTACTTTGTCTCTCTATCTCTGTCTCTCACCTTCTGTCAAAAAAAGGAGGCGCACCAGGAATGATTTGTGTAGGCAATGAGACCCAGTGATAATCCTGATGACAAAATAAAGAAAGTCTTTCCTGAGTACCCCAGAGTTTGGAAGCAAGTAGCCCCTGAAAAACACCAGATTATAATTGTTGATAGCCAAAGGGCCATTTCCTCTCGCTCTCTGGGCAAACTGGTCTCCCTGCCAAGGAAAGCTTATCCAAGCCAGCTATTTTATTTCATAGCTAGAGGGTGTGCCAGGCTTGACACAAACCCAATTAGGCTCCCAGGGCAGCAGGACAGGGAGGGAGGCAGGATGGTAGTTCTGACAAGAGGTTCCGTTGACCTGAGGTGAAGGTGGAAAAGTTCAGCACTGTCCAATACAGTAATCATGAGGTGGTGGGGCATCTGGGGTGAGGGCATTTCTCTGCCAAGACTTTCAGTTCTTTTGACTGAATGGTATCCCAGTGGTTAGAGAGGCCGGTGCTGGAGGCAGTGTCCAAATGAGGGCTTTGAGGAAGTTGTATGCCAGGAAGGGCATACAGAGGAGCCCTGGGGACCCAGGCTCAGGGGAAATAGCTACAAAGCCCTGGCTCTGCTCACCCCTTTGGACACTGATCTCTGCAGAAATTGGGGCATAACCAGTGAGGTTAGAAAGAGACCACACCTAACTGTGTTCCTATGGAAACGATTTGAATATTTGTTTTATATGGATTTTTATTCACTTTTCAAACATGCTACTACAGCATGTCCCTTAGCTGCCAAGCAAGCATTTGTAGCTTGTGCATTGGCAGATTGGGCCAAAAGCTTAGTGCTGTGACCTGTTTTATAAATAAAGTATCTTGAAATAAAAAAAGAAAGAAAGAAAGAGAGTGTACACCTGCCTGCCTTGTGCCAGTGCAGCCCCAGTTGCAGAGCCCTTCTCTGGAAAAATCACTGTTCCTTGTGAGCTTGGTGGAAGACTCTTAGAGCGAACAGCTTGGTATCAAGCAGGCTGAGGTGGAAAAGATGGGCAAGAGAAGCTCAGGGGCAGGGAAGCTTTTCTGCAGGATCTTTTGCTTTTTGGCCACTAAGGTTATTGCTGGGGCTTAGTGCCTGTACAGCTCTACCATTCCTGGTGGCCCTTTTTTTAAAAATAAAGAGTGAGAGACAGAGGGCGAGAGGGAGATAGAGAAAGGGGAGACACCTACAGCACTGCTCCACTACTTGTGAAGGTTCCCCCATGCAGGTGGGACTGGAAGCTTTATTTAAAAAAATTTTTTTATATTTATTTATTTTCCCTTTTGTTGCTCTTATTATTGTAGTTATTGTTGTTATTGATGTCATCGGTGTTGGATAGGACAGAGAGAGAAGGTGAAGACAGAGAATGGGAGAGAAAGAGAGACACCTGCAGACCTACTTCACTGTCTGTGAAGTGACTCCCCTTTAGGTGGGGAGCCGGGGGCTCAAACCGGGATCCTTATGCAGTCCTTGTGCTTTGCACCACCTGTGCTTAACCCGCTGCGCTACCGTCTGACTCCTGGGACTGTAAGCTTTAACCTGGTTCTTTGATCATGGTAATGTTTGTGCTCTACTGGGTGCATTACTGCCTGGCCCCTTCCTTCAGGGCCTCTTTTTTTTTTTTTTTTTTTTTTTTTTACCAGAGCACTACTCAGCTCTGGCTTATGGTGGGATGTCAGGAAATTGTGCAGATGTGGTTGAGCTTGGCAGGGCTCACAAAGCATCCTGCATTCCTGATAGTATGGCCTATCTACATAATCATTGTTTTGCCTGAAAGATCCCCACCCATTCCATTCCTTTGATCTACTTTCTATCCTCAAAACCCTCCCTGCCTGCAGGGTATTATTAATCCCACCAGTTAAAACTCTCGCAACAGTTGCTAAGGAAGTTTCTACCTTCCCAGCCCCCTTTTGCTTTTCTCAGCCCCTTTCCTAGCCATTTCCATTTTCAACTTGACACTTCTAGGTCTGCCCTTTAAAAGCTTTGGCTCTCTGATCAATAAAGATATTGCATTGTTTCGCCGCCATTTGTTTGGTTCCTGAGTCATCTCCCTCGCGTCTCTGAGTGAGTAGCAGCCTAGGCTGGCTCTGGCCGCATTCTTTCCAACCCAGAGAATATGCGCCCGGGAAGAGGCACCCCCACGCTAGTCCGGCATCTGGTCCCTCCTTGCTCGACCTCTCTGTAGACAGAGAGACTGACAGGATAGACACACTCCTCAGGTCAAACCCTGCCAAGCTCAACCATATCCTCACAATTCCCCAACAGTGGGACAGGGGATTGAACCTGGGACTTTGAAGCCTAAAGCATGAGAGTCTTTCTGCAGAACCATTATCCATTATATTGTCTCCCCTAACCAGGGCCTCTTTTTTTTTTTTCTGCCTCCAGTGTTATTGCTGAGGCTCAGTGCCTGCACTACAAACCCACTGCTCCTGGAGGCCATTTTTCACGTTATTGTTGCCCTTGTTGTTGTTATTGTTGCCATTGCTGTTGTTGTTCTTGTTGGATAGGACAGAGAGAAATGAAGGAGGAGGGGAAGACAGAGGGGGAGAAAAAGATAGACACCAGTAGACCTGTTTCACCACTTGTGAAGTGACTCGATGGGGAGCCAGGAGCTTGAACTGGATCCTTACTTTGGTCCTTGTGCTTCACGTGATGTGTTCTTAACCTGCTGTGCTATCACCTGGCTCCTGCAGGGCCTCTTTTTAAGCTTAACTTTTAAGGACAAATGACATAGATCAAGGCGGCTGGGCAGTAACACACACACACACACACACACACACACACACACACATCATGTTAGCCAGCCAGGAACCTGACCATTGACTGCCAAACTCAGTGCCCAAGCAGAGGAGAAGTATGTCTCCAGATAGGGTGAAAATAGATTTTCTCCAAATATGCTCATTGTGGCTAAGAAAAATAAATAGCACCAAGAGGGAAAAGAGCAGTTAGCTACCAGAGGAGGCTGAGCCTGATTGGTCTGGAAGGGCAAACTGCCCAAGGCTGAGGCCTGCACTACATAAAGATATGTACAATACCTGGAGATGGTGCAGCAGATAAAGCATTGGACTCTCAAGCATCAAGTCCTAAGATCAAGCCCCAGAATCACATGTGTTAGAGTGATAATCTGGTTCTTTTTCTTCCCTCCTCTCTCTCTCTTTGTTTTGTTTTCATTTTTCTTTTTTAAATTTAAAAAAATTTATCTTTATTTATTTATTGGATAGAGACAGCCATAAATCAAAAGGGAAGGGGGAAATAGTGAGGGAGAGTGACAGAGATATACCTGCAGCACTGCTTCACCACTTGCAAAGCTTTCCCCCTGCAGGTGGGGACCAGGGGCTCGAACTTGGGTCTTTGTGTATTGTAACATGTGTGCTCAACCATGTGTGCCATCAGCCTGCCCGCACATTCTCTCTCTTTTGTTAATAAATTTTTAAATATTTACTTACTCCCTTTTGTTGTTCTTGTTGTTTTATTGTTGTAGTTATTATTGCTATTATTGATGTCATCATTGTTGGACAGGACAGAGAGAAATAGAGAGAGGAGAGGAAGACAGAGAGGGGGAGGGAAAGATAGACACCTACAGACCTGCTTCATTGCCTGTGAAATCACTTCCCTGAAGGTGGGGAGCCAGGGGCTCAAACTGGAATCCTTCCACTGGTCCTTGCGCTTCGTGCCACTTGCTTTTAACCTGCTGTGCTACCGCTGACTCCCTGTTAATAAATATTTTTAATTTTTATTTATTTAATTTAAAAGGACAGAGAGAAATCAAGAGGGAAGTGAGTCCGTATATAACAGTATACAGATGAGTATACTTGCATATGTCCTGCAAATGTGTAGATGTGGATGTCCATTTGTGTCTGTGCCCATGTGCTATTGTATTGTATGTTGTGTGCGTGTCCACTGCCCCGTCCTGTTGCTCTTTCATGTGCATTTTACTCTGTTTTTCTAGCCACCTGTAGGGACTGTGCCATTCTTACATTTCATTTTTTCAAATAGTCAAAAAAATGGGTGGGTCTGAGGGTGACAGCATGGATAGCAGTGTGTGCACATGCTTGAGTGTATAAGCTCTTTCATGTGTGTGTGTCCCCAAAGCAGGAGTGGTGGTGGTGATGGTGCTCCTAACTCTCATTTTATGGGAGGTGATCACAGGGGAAGGGAGAATCCTTGCAGCCCAGACCCAGCCAGTCCAGGATGGGTTCAAAATCAACTTGGGTGCATTTTTCATGAGATCATCCTACTCTTCGTGGCACAGAAGTCTTTCTACTGCGTGGCAGAAAGGAACCCTAGGAAGAGGGTGCTGGATCCAGAGGGATGTTGGGGCATGTTGTCCACAAGATTTCAAGGTACTTGAGGAGGGTTTGCTGTGCAGATGTCCCCTCAGGCTAGTGCCAGTTCCCGCGAGAGTTGGGACATTCTTGGAGCACCTGTTCCGCCATGTTGTCCCCTCAGGCTAGTGCCAGTTCCTGCGAGAGTTAATACAATATTCTTGAAGTGCCCTTCACAACCTATCCTGTCCCAGCTTGTCACTTCCGGTTTTTGCCCTATAAAGCCCTTCTTCTTCCGCCCCTCTCTCTCTTGACCGCTCTCTTGCCTGCTCTCTTGCCTGATTTTCACCTCAGTGGTTAGATTCAGAAAAGGGTGCTGCGCTAGGCAGCCATTTTGGCTAGCTCCACGTGGCCCAAACCACTGCGCTCTCACCCAACTCTGAGGTGCCCGCGGGAATAAAGAATTGTGTTCCCTCTCTGCTTCGGATCTCCTCTCTCTCTCTCTCTCCTCCGCATCGCAGTACGACACCTGGCACCCAAACAGGGACTGATCCACCCAGACGCAGGTAAGTATACAGCCGCTTGACTCTCTGCAGCCTTGTGTTCCTCACCGCCATGGGAGACTTCCCATTTTCTGAAGAGGCTTCCCAAACCCTTTACTCTTTTTTAATGGGACAGGTTTTCTATCTCAGAGATGTTTTACTTGGGGCCGCAACGTGGATCTCCTTGGCTATGTTTGCAGTTTTCGGGATATATATAGGGTGCCCTGCCAAAAAGTTAAGGGACCTTGAGGCTGAGATACAAGAGTTAAGGGATATTGTCTTGGTGCTTACCCACCCTAAGCCCTCTGCATTTTGCTCTGAGGCTCTCGTTTTGGCAGACATGTGTCCGGATTCTCCTTTGGCCTCCACAGCCACTTCTTTGGCCACCCCCATTTTGGCAGACACGTGTCCGGCCTCTACCTCTATAGCTGTTTCTCCGGCTGCTGCTCCTCCAGTGGCTTCCACTTCTATGACTCCTCCCCCCCAACCCCCGCTGCCGATACACCACTACCAGACACAGAATGCCTTTGTGGGCTTCGCAAGGGATCTTTTCTTCTGGAGCAAGTCCACACATTCTGGGTAAATGTTACCCCCAATAGACAAAAATCCCAGGGGTGGTACCCACATTCTTCCACAGATCCTAACGTACTTCACCAGACAATTATGAACGATAGAATTCATGCTCCATGGACCAGGTCCATTTTACAAGGCCATCTTCAGGTCTGGGCCACACCTTGGTTTCTCTTGACCGTGATCATAGCACTTGGGAGATGCGAGGGGTCCCCTCCCGTGTCTCCTGCAGGAAGCACTGACTCTAACCTGAAAAACAGCCCTAATCTAACCAAACATGAGGCTGTTGCCCATAGGCTCCTATTTAGGCAGACACATCTTCGGCTGCCACCACAGCTTCTGCGGCCCCTCCCCCTGCCACTTTTTCCAGAGGCAGGACATCCTCTGGGACTCATAATACAAAATGGTGAAATCTAAAAAAAATTAGTTCACAGAGCCCAAAAACAAAACCTCCCTACCATTTCTCTCTTCCCCCCTCACTCTCTCTAAATATCTTAAGCCTGCTTGCTGTCTAACCCCTCTGCTTTCAGTAGTGTTTTTTAAGAGAATGATTTGAATGAAAAAAATTTTGTACGACCTATTTTGCTCTGAGTATTCTGAAACTTAATTGACTTTATTTAAAAAAATACTAGATGCAGCAATGGTTTCTAGAGACATAAAAAAAAAGTACAAAAATTGTTTTTCTCCTCTTTTGATATTTTTTTAAGTCTTAAAATAAATATAAAATGTTTTAGTCTTAAATCATGTGAGTAGAAATGGTTCAACTAGGACAGTACAGATCTAAATTTGTGTTTAAAATGATATGTTTTTGTAACAAAAGTTTTTCTCCTCCTGTGTGTTATAACTAAATGTTTATGGGTATGTTTCAAGTTTGGTAAACATTAACGGTTAAAAGTGTAACCTTGAAGCTACATTATTACCAGGCAAGGTAAAATTAATTTGCTAAAAGTAACTAACTATTTAAGGTAAAAGTTAAATATTTAATGTGACAATACGTCCCCCAAACTAAAATACAAATTCTCTATACAGGACGCTTTTGGAGGGCCCCCAAAAGTGCCCTGTAAGCTATCGTGGAAATTAATCCACAACAGATCTGACATCAATCTGACACTGTAAATATTAAAACAATTGTCATTAACATGTGTTAACTCTCTAAGCAACCTGAGTCTGTTTATAGTCCAAAGTAAAAATAGTTGAAAAATCAATATATATATTTTAACTAAAATTGGTCTGAAGATCCTGCTGTAGAGACTGCTACAGGAGGTCACATTAGATGACCTTTAAACAAAATTATAAAGATACTTAAACCAATTATAATCATTGAATTATCAATTATAATAAACTTCTAACTTGTTAAAAAAAGTTTTTTTCACAAGTAATTGACTACAACTATGTCAAAGCCTTCACATGAAGAAGCATCTGCTCATATGGTAAGGTATTAAACTATAAAAGGTTCCTCCATATACAACTCATGTGAATTAACAACATTCACATATTTTTCTACACTTAACTGGTGTATCTCATCCTGCCACTATAGGCCTGCCTTTGTCAGCCAACAATTTAAAGTTGTTTCCCTTTACAACACCACCCATGGCACAGACATCCCTTACTACCCCCAAAAACAAATCGTTGTTGAGAAGGCCCACCAAACACCTAGGATCAATTAAGTAAAGAAAGAAATAAGGGGAGATACATCCCCACAATATTCAGTTGGCTAAGGCACCAAACCTCTTTTTCTATAAAAAAAAATTTGAATCAGATGCCCTGCTAACCACAGGAAGCAGATTGTTTGTGTTTCTTTCACAGGAATCCCGAGAAAAACCATCTGGACCCCTGCACACTCTGACATTGCTCACTAGATGGCATGACTACAGTGGCATACTCCCCAAAACCCATGATATGACCTGACACGATCTGAAGAACCTGATTCAGACTCCAAGGACAGAACTTTTTTATATATATATTTATTTTATTTATTTATTTATTTATTTATTTATTTATTTATTCCCTTTTGTTACCCTTGTTGTTTTATTGTTGCAGTTATTATTATTGTTGTTGTTGTTGGATAGGACAGAGAGAAATGGAGAGAGGAGGGGAAGACAGAGAGGAGGAAAGATAGACACCTGCAGACCTGCTCACCGCCTGTGAAGTGACTCTCCTGCAGGTGGGGAGCCGGGGTTTGAACCGGGATCCTCATGCCGGTCCTTGTGCTTTGCGCCATTTGCGCTTAAACCGCTGCGCTACAGCCAGACTCCCAAGGACAGAACTTTCTTACTGCCTGTCTGCCCTTCCTGCTTCTGCTTTGCCTGTCACGTTTTGGCAGTTCCAGCTCACATTCTACAGAAAAGCAGAATTCCAGTGGCTGACCTTCCCCATGGAGATAGACATGCAGCATTTCATCCCCTGGCATTTCTCCCCCTAGTTGCCTACTTTGGACTGAGACTTCTATCGGTCTTGATGGTATACCCTTTGGACACTTTACACAATTTTACAGCAGCTTCCTTCCCTTCACGCTGCTGGTTTTTCAAAGACTGACCCAGAGTAGTTCATGGACTTTGCAGACTGTTGCCTTGAGGACTATACAACGCCAAACAGCCCCTCCACTTAGTAGGCCACGCCCTCCCACCTGCAGGTCCTGTCCTTTGAGGCAGGAAAAACCCTTCCCCCATTACTAAGCCCTGCCCCTAGAGGCTGGGGACACCCCCAGATACAGGAAACACCCCCTTGCCCAACAGCCTTCCCTTGGCATCACACTGGCTCTTACTGCTCCCCTACTTGTCCCTTCCTGTTTTGTTATATCATTCAGGTTTATGCCCAAAAGGTTTCTGCTCACCACTACATTACTATTCCTCTGTCACAGATGGAGTCTTTTACAGACATTGACCCATCTTAGTGCGATGACTAGATAGAAAGATAGGAAAAGATGTAGAAATATTGTGAGGAGATGGTGGAGCCTGGCAGAGCTTAACCTATGAGATGAGTCCCTCCAGGTAAGTCTCTCTCTACAGAGGGGCTGAGCACAGGGGGGACACATAACTCTCACAAGGTTGGCAGCCATGTAAGTCTTCCCTCCCCCACAAAAACATCCTACATCTTCCCACCTGAGCATAGCATTCCTTAAAAACATTTAAGCCTGCTCCACTCTAAATTTCCTATACTGTGGCCATTAGGTAAAAAGAAAGGGGAGATGCTGTGCAGATGTGCCCTCAGGCTAGTGCTAGTTCCTGCCAGAGTTAATACAATATTCTTGAAGTGCCCTTCCCAACCTATCCTGTCCCGGCTTGTCACTCCCAGTTTTTGCCCTATAAAGCCCTTCTTCTTCCGCCCCTCTCTCTCGCCCGCTCTCTTGCCTGTTCTCTTGCCCGGTTTTCACCTCAGAGGTTAGATTCAGAAAAGGGTGCTGCGCTAGGCAGCCATTTTGGCTAGCTCCACGTGGCCCAAACCACTGCGCTCTCACCCAACTCTGAGGTGTCTGCAGGAATAAAGAATTGTGTTCCCTCTCTGCTTCGGATCTCCCCTCTCTCTCTCTCTCTCTCTCTCTCTCTCTCTCTCTCCTCTGCGGCACAGCCGACAAGGGTTGAGGCACAGGGTCTCACAATGACTGGGAGCAGAGCAGATTGGGAACTCAATGCTTTTGCCTCTGTCAGCATGCCTGTGCCCCTGAGTGGGGACTCTGGGGCTCCATTGTCAGCCCCACCAGGCAGAGACTTACTACCCCAGGTTAGGACTTCTCAGTTTCTAAAAGGGAACATGCTTTCCATACTAAAGGGCATTACACAGATAGTGCTGTTCCTAAGAATCTACCTAGAGGGGCCAGGTGGTGCTACATCAGGTTAAGTGCACACATTACAAGCATAAGGACCCAGGCTCAAGCCCCTGGTCCCCACCTGAAGGAGGAAATCTTCACAAGTAGTAAAATAAGTGTTACAGGTTTATCTCTTTTTCTTTCCTCTGTCTCCTTCTCCCCTCTCAATTTCTATCTGTCCTATCAAATAATAGGTAACCCTGGTGGCAATGAGAAATATATATGGAGAGAGAGATGGGGGGATGGAAATTCTGTGTCCCTTCCCATATATCTTTTTATTTTTTATTTTATTTATTTATTCCCTTTTGTTGCCCTTGTTGTTTTATTATTGTAGTTATTATTGTTGTTGTCGTCGTTGTTGGATAGGACAGAGAGAAATGGAGAGAGGAGGGGAAGACAGAGAGGGGTAGAGAAAGATAGACACCTGCAGACCTGCTTCACCGCCTGTGAAGCGACTTCTCTGCAGGTGGGGAGCCGGGGTTCGAACCGGGATCCTTATGCTGGTCCTTGTGCTTAGCGCCACCTGCGCTTAACCCGCTGCGCTACAGCCCGACTCCCCCCATATATCTTGTCTTATGCTTCTCCTATATCTGGATGCTCATCTGTCTCCTTTACCAGACCCTTTATAATAAACTGACAAATAGTAAGGCTAGAGGAGATAACATAATGATTATGCAGAAAGACTTTCATACCTGAGGCCCCAAAGTCCTAGGTTTGATCCCCCCACACCACCATAAGCCAGAGCTGAACAGTGTTCTGGTAAAAAAAGATTACCTGGATTCTTTTTATATTTATGTATTTGTGTGTATGTATGTATGCATTTATGAGAGAGGAAGAGAAAGAGGAGGGAGAGGAGAAGGAGGAGAGAACCAGAGCATCATTCTAGCACATCTGAAACTGGTGATCAAACTATACTATATCCACTGCATCACCTCCTGGACCACTCATCCAGGATTCTTATATGAATAAAATGTAGTTTGCATTATTGCTTATATTTTTCCTGTGCC
The DNA here is from genome assembly GCF_950295315.1 of Erinaceus europaeus. Classification (NCBI taxonomy): domain Eukaryota; kingdom Metazoa; phylum Chordata; class Mammalia; order Eulipotyphla; family Erinaceidae; genus Erinaceus; species Erinaceus europaeus. Next base: position 38,191,736 of record NC_080173.1, on the reverse strand, counting down.
TGACAGCCTGCAGCCAGAACTTTTGATCATAGAGCATTGCAAGACACCCAGACCCAATGGTATCTTTCTACTTTTATTGTCTCATTCCTCACATTTGTCCCAGCACTGCACCTGCTTTGGTGATCTGTCTTGCCAGTTCATAGCCAAACAATGAAATTGCTGAAGTTACTGTATTCTTGCCTTTTATTTAACTACCACTGTCTTACCTTGTGATGCAACTGGGGTCTTGATCATGCATAATTTTACTATACTACTCTGTGTCACTTTTGGCATTCAGAGAAAGAAAGAGATACATCCAAGCTTCCTTCCAGTGCCACAGGACCTCCCATATAGTGCCTGGGCTTAAATCTGGGTCACAAGCACAACATTGTAGGTACCCTATCCAATGAACCCAGTCTTAGCTCTTCTGGGTTTGGCAACTAGGAATGCAGCATTGTGGAGCCCCACAGCCCATGCTTAGCTCCTTCCCCCAGGAGCACCCCTCAGTGGACCCCGTCTACAAGCCCAAGCAGAGCTATGGAAGATGTCAGCCCACAAGACTGGTCCTGGCTGGAATGACTTTGCTTTCAGTCTTAGCCTGCTGTTCTAAGCACCAGGGCACTGTGACATCCTATTGATGCCAGATGGGGACTAGTCCATCCCCTGCCTCTCAACACCCTGGACGTCAGAGTTGTGGCATAATCCCGCCCCCTTAGCGTGTTTTTGTGGCATGGTCTCTTGGTACTGGATTTCCTGAACAATACTGTGACATAAAACTAGTATTTTCATTTCATTTCATTGCCTCTAGGATTATCGCTGGGGCTCAGTGCCTACACAAATAAGTCCATCACTCTAGGCAATAATTTTTATTTTCTTTCTCTTCCTCCTTTCCTTCCTTCTCTCCTCCCCTTTTTGGATAACAACAAAGAGGAACTGAATAGGGAGATAGAGAGGGAGACAACTGCAGCACTACTCCACCATTCGTGAAGCTTTCCCACTGCAAGTAGGGACTGGGGTCTTGAATCTGGGTTTTTGTTCATGGTAGCATGTGTGATCAATCAGGCACAACACCACCTGGGCCTGAAAATCAGCAGTCTTTCTTTCTTTCTTTCTTTCTTTCTTTCTTTCTTTCTTTCTTTCTTTCTTTCTTTTTTTGTCATCAGGGTTATTACTGGGGCTGGTACTGGCACTACAAATCCTTTGTTCCTGGCGACCATATTTTCTGTATTCATTTATTTCTATTTTATTGGATAGGACAGAAAGAAATTGAGAGAGGAGGAGGAGGAGAGAGAGAGCAGGAGAGGGAAAGCCTACAGACTTGCTTTACCACTAATGGAGCACCCCCCTGCAGGTGGGGAGTGGGCATTCAAACCTGGGTCCTTACACATGGTAATATATGTGCTTAACTAGGTGCAATGCTACCTGCCCCCCCCCCCCAAACCAGCATCTTTTCTGTGAAACAAAACCAAACCACTTCTGCCTCCTGGACCACCATTAGTGCATTTATTCTGAAACGATATACCAGCACAGAGCAAGTGTTAGATACCAGTCTGGGCCCTCAGGTCCAGCCAAGGCCTCTGCCTCAAGACCAATCCTCCCAGTGCTTAGAGATGCAGGCTGTAAACCAATGACCTGGTGATAAGGTAACTCAGGACCTTGATAAGTGGTTTGAAGTCAGTAAGGCAGGGTGATTTGATCTGGAGGCCTCCTTTTGCAGGCTAGTCAGGGAGGGCCTTCATGGAGTGACATAAAAGCCAGGTGATTCCAGGTTCCAGGTGTCATCAGGATGCCGGCCAGACTTCCCTGGATTGAAGACACCACCAATGTGTCCTGGAGCTCAGCTTCCCCAGAGACCCATCCTACTAGGGAAAGAGAGAGGCAGACTGGGAGTATGGACCGACCAGTCAACGCCCATGTTCAGCGAGGAAGCAATTACAGAAGCCAGACCTTCTACCTTCTGCAACCCTCAATGACCCTGGGTCCATGCTCCCAGAGGGATAGAGAATGGGAAAGCTATCGGGGGAGGGGGTGGGATATGGAGATTGGGCGGTGGGAATTGTGTGGAGTTGTACCCCTCCTACCCTATGGTTTTGTTAATTAATCCTTTCTTAAATAAAAAAAATTAAAAATAAAAAAGCCAGGTGATGGGGACTCAGTGATAGCCCAGCAGGTTAAGTGCATATGGTGCAAAGCGCAAGGGCCTGCGTAAGGATCCTGGTTCGAGGCCCCAGCTCCTCACCTGCAGGGGTTCGTTTCGCAAGTGGTGAAACAGGTCTGCAGGTGTCTATCTTTCTCTCCTCCTCTCTGTTGTCCCTTCTCTCAATTTCTTTCTGTCCTACCCAATAACAACAGCTATGACAACAATAACAACTACAAGAAGCACAACAACAATGGCAACAAAATGGGAAAAATAGGCTCCAGGAGCAGTGAATTCGTAGTGCAGACACCGATCCCCAGAAATAACCCTGGAGGGAAAAAAAAAAGCCAGCTGAGGCCAGGGCAGGATGCCAGAGCCATGCAGCTAAGTGTCCAGCCCCAATTCTCAAGTGCCTAATAGAGCTGTCAAAAATGCCATATTCCTCTCATTCTTTCTTCTTCTTTAAGATTGTACATATTTATTAATGAAGGGCTAGGAGAGAGAGGGGGGGAGGGAGAAAACCGGTATTTTTACACTGGTCCTTGCACTTTGCACCACCTGTGCCTAATCTGCTGCGCTACTGCCTGACTCCCCAGATCTCATTTCTTTCTGACAGGAAATGGTGAGGAAAAGCTCCTCCCATCAAGACTAGAAGAATTCTCCCTCAGAGAAGACCAAGGCAGGGACAGCACTGGGTCTCTAGTCTGCTGGAGTCAAATAGTCAGTTTTGGGTTCAGGGAGGCACTCTCACTCTCCACATACCCTAAATTTCTCATCTAAACATCCAACAGTAATAGTACATACTGATGTTAAGTCACATTGACTAGTGTGGTTGGGAAGACAGGTCAACTGGTAGAGTACCAGACTTGCACACCTGAGGTTCGAGTCCCATCTCTGGCACCAAATGTACCGGAGTCACACTCTAGGTTCTCTAACTCACGTGAAACTCTCTTTAATATTAAATAAATGAATCTTTTTTGTAAAAGGTTACACTAACACAGTGGCACACCCGGTTAAGCACACATGTGCAAATACCCACTCGAGGACTTGGGTTCGAAGCCCCTCTCCCTACCTGCAGTGGGGACGCTTCCTGAGCAGTGAAGCAGTTCTACAGGTGTCTCTCCTTCTCTCTCTCTTGCTCTCCCTCTATGTCTCTCTCCATTTTTAAATTTTTATTAAATTTTTATTATCTTTATTCACCCTCTTTATCTCCCATCCCCTCTCAATTTCTCTCTGTCTTATCAGGAAAAAAAAAAAAAAGGCTGCCTGGAGCAGTGGATTCACAGTGCTGCCACCAAGCCCCAGCGATAACCTTGGAGGCAAAAAAAAAAAAGTTACACTAACTATTGTAACTCAATGAGCACTTAGTCCTTGCTGGGCAGGTATTAGGTACTTCAAATATGTGTTTGTATTTATTTGTTTATTTGTGTGTTTATTACCATAGCATACTAGGATCCTCCAGTTTATGGTGGTACAGGGGATTGGGCCTGGAATGTTTGGTGCCTCAGGAATGAAAGTTTTTTTGCATCACAATTCTTCTTCTAGTGTTTGCCCTTCTTCCGTAGCCAGTCAACAGCGTCAGGTTGAGCCTGATGTCAAGTTTCAAGACCTCCTTTGAATCTGGAGAGGTGGCAGTCGTTGACTATGTGGGTCATAGTCTGTCTGTAGCCGCAGGGGCAGTTCGGGTCGTCTCTGGCTCCCCAGCGATGGAACATAGCGGCGCACCGGCCATGGCCTGTTGGATAGCGATTGAGGAGGGCCCAATCATAACGTGCTAGGTCAAAGCCGGGTTGACGCTTGCAGGGGTCTGTGATGAGGTGTTTGTTCTTTACCTCAGCTGACTGCCAACTCTGTTTCCAAGAGTCTGGAACAGAGAAGTTCAGTGTAGGTGTAGGGGACCAGACTGGGTGACGAGACGTCAAGCGTTGGACAGGGTGGGCGAAGATATCCACTTATATTGGCAGGTCCGGTAGAGCGTAGACGTGGGAAATGAACTTAGATGATGCCGCATCCCGATGAGTATCTGGCGGGGCGATGTTGCTAAGAACTGGCAGCCATGGAACCGGGGTGGAATGGATGGTTCCAGAAATTATCCTCATGGAGGAATTTAATTTGGAATCGACCAAGTGGACATGGGGGCTACGGAACCATACTGGGGCACAGTATTCTGCAGTGGAATAGCATAATGCCAGAGATGATGATCATAGTGTGGAAGCGCTCGCGCCCCATGAGGAGCTGGCCAGTCTTGCAATGATGTTATTCCTCGCGCCCACCTTTGCTGCAGTTTTTATGAGATGTTTGTGAAATGACAGAGTGTGATCGAGAGTAACGCCAAGATAGACTGGCTGGGCTTCATGCCGGATTCTCGTATCACTAAGCTGCACATTAAGCTCATGCGAGGCCGAGGCATGGTGTAGATGGAAAACAGATGATACCGTTTTTGCGGTGCTAGGGATTAGTAGCCATTTTTTACAGTAATCAGATATCAGAGACATGTCTTTCGTGAGTGTTTCCTCGAGGATGTCGAACTTGGATGCCTGAGTTGCACAGCAGATGTCATCGGCGTAGATGAACTTCCTTGAAGAAGTTTCTGGGAGGTCATTGATGTAAATATTAAATAGCGTAGGAGCCAGAACAGAGCCCTGGGGGAGGCCACTTGAGACAAGTCTCCATCTGCTAGACTTGTCACCCAGATGCACCCAGAATCTTCTGTTTTGCAGAAGAAACGATATAGTGTTGGCCACCCATGGAGGCCGGCATCTTGAGATCTTGACTAGGAGACCACGGTGCCAGACTGTGTCATAGGCTGCTGTGAGATCAACAAAGACAGCACCCGTCTTTAAATTCTTCTGGAATCCATTTTCAATGGTTAAACCGGGAACAGCTGCTGGCTATGATAACATCACCCCAGAACTCATTCTTAACTTGGGTCCCGCGGCAAAGAAGTGGCTCACTTCATTCCTGTCCCACATCTTGGAATCTGAATCTATGCCCAAAATTTGGCGTCGTGCCAAGATAATAGCAGTTTTGAAACCAAAGAAAGACCCAACACTGGCCGCCAGCTATAGACCAATTTCTCTCCTCTCCGTGTGTTACAAACTCCTTGAGAGGCTGCTTCTGTCACGTATTTCTCCTCTTACAGAGAAATTCCTATCACCCGCCCAAGCTGGTTTCCTCCCAGGAAGATCTACCTGCGAACAAGCCCTGGCCCTCTCAACTTACATTGAAAAAATACATCACAATTATGTCATCTCTCAGGCTCATGTGTTTACATTTAATTTTCCCCAGTGTCCCTTAGGAAATAAACTTTGATGTCATCCCATATTTTATTTGATTTTTATTTTTTTTCCAGGTAGAGGGTGAGAGACAAAGAGTAGAAAGAGACAGAGAGGGAAGGAGTGATACCACAGCACCACTCTACTGCTCGTGAAGCTTCCCCTTAGCACAGTGCTTGGTGTGTGTTGGCTGGATGTTCAAAGGTGTGCACTCTACAAAGAAAGTCAATGTTTAGATTTAATTTGATTTGATTTGATAGTTTTACTTATCTGAGAGATTGGAGCACCACCACAACATACGTGATGACAGGAATTAAAGCCGGAACCCCATACACGCAAGTCTTGCCTTGTACTCCTTAGCCAACTCCTTGGTTGTTTGCCCCCTTTTTACAGATGAGGAAAGCAATGTCCTACTGAAGCAACTTGTACCAGTTCACTCCTTCTCTCTCTTTTCTCTTTCCTACTCTTTGTTTCTCACCTTCTACTTGGAAACCTGTACATATTACTTACCTGTACCAGTTCACACAGCCACTGGCCCTGGAGGCAGAGCTGGCGTTTGTGATTATAAGGTCCAGAGGGCCTGTGAAGACATCCCAGCTCCTCCTGCTGTTCTGTGTCACATCTCACAATGTGACTCCTCTTTGCTGTTCTGGTCCCCAGGGAATCCCCTGCCCTGCCCTGGGAGGTCCTAGAGTTTAGTTCTTATGACCTGTCATGTAGTACTGAATGATACCACCAATATGCAAGGGTCATGATCCGTATGTTGCCCTAATAGCCCTAATTTCATGCCTGTATCTTCAGAACACTTTTCCTTCTCTTTCTTTCTTTCTTTTTTTTTTTTTTTTTTTGCCTCCAGGGTTATCACTGGGGCTTGGTACCAGCACTATGAATCAACTGCTCCTGTGGCCATTTTTATTTATTTATTTTTAGTATTTATTTATTTATTCCCTTTTGTTGCCCTTGTCGTTGTATTGTTGCTTTTATTGATGTCATCATTGTTGGATAGGACAGAGAGAAATGGAGAGAGGAGAAGACGGGGCGGGGGGAGAGAAAGATAGACACCTGTAAGACCTGCTTCACCACTTGTGAAATGACTTCCCTGCAGGTGGGGAGCTAGGGGCTCCAAGCGGGATCCTTAAGCCGGTCCTTGCGTTTTGGGCCACCTGTGTTTAACCCACTGCACTACTGCCTGACTCCCATTTTTTAAATTTTTTAAAAAATTTTTTGGATAGGACAAAGAGAAACTGAGAGAGAAGGGGGAAGATAGAGAAGAAGAGAGACAGAGAGTCACCTGCAGACCTGCAGGGAGTTCGTTTCACAAGTGGTGAAGCAGGTGAAGCACCAAATTTCTGGGCAACAAGTCAGAACCTTTGCATATAAAGCTGTGGTCTTAGGGGCCAGGTGGTGGCATATCGGGTTAAGATCACATAGTATGAAGCTCAAGGACCTGCTCAAGGATCCTGGTTTGAGTCCCCAGATCCCCACTTGCAGGGGAGTAGCTTCACAAGCAGTGAAGCAGGTCTGCAGGTATCTGTCTTTCTGTCTCCATCTCTCTCTCTCTCTCTCTCCTTCTCTCTCTTTAAAATAACTTTTTACAAATCCTTTGTTTATTTATTGGATAGAGATAGCCAGATATTGAGAGGGAAGGGGGTAATAGAGAGGGAGAGGGGTAGAGAGACACCTGCAGCACTGCTTCACCACTTGCAAAATTTTTCCCCTGCAGGTGAGGACTGGAGCTCAAACCTGGGTCCTTGTGCATTGTAACATGTGCACTCAACTAGGTATGCCACCACCTGGCCCCTATCTCCCTCTCTATCTCCCCATCCTCTCTCAATTTCTCTCTATCCTACCCAATAAAAAAAAAAAAGGGAAAAGTGGCTTCTAGGAGCAATGGATTCATAGTGTAGGCACCAAGCCAAGAGCAACAACCCTGGAGGCAAAAAAAAAAAAAAAAAAGCAACTGTGTTCTTCACAAGAAGAACCCTTCAAGGTCAGGATTTTAGATCTCATCTTACAGTCCAGAAGGTACAGGAACCTGCTCTAGGTCAGGCAACTGCAGGGAAGAGGAGCTCACAAGAAACGGACCAAATAAGCTGACCCCAGGGCTACATAGCCTCCATATCTTCCCATATATGTTGGTGAAGAGCCCAGTCTGATACTCACTTGGTTAAACCTCAGAGTCCCTCCCACCACCAGCCATGACCTCTGCAGAGTTCAAATTCATTCCTGTGGGGTCACTTTCAGACAACTGAAGCCTCTCATATTGAAATGATGAATGATGACGCTACTTGATGCCCAGAGCTCAGGATGATGAGGAAATAAAAGCACACAACCACATCTTCACGTGGGAGCCCTAGGCAAATGCCTTAGCCCTTTAGAGTCTTAACTTTTCCATGTGTAAAATGGAGTTAAATAAAAATACCCACCTGGGAGTCGGGTGGAAGTGCAGTGGGTTAAGCGCACATGGCGCGAAGCACAAGGACTGGCTGAAGGATCCCGGTTTGAGCCCCCAGCTCCCCACCTGGAAGGGAGTCACTTCACAGGCAGTGAAGCAGGTCTGCAGGTATCTCTCTCTCCTCTTACTCTGTCTTCCCCTCCTCTCTCCATTTCTCTCTGTCCTATCCAACAACAATGACATCAATAACAACAATAATAACTACAACAACAATAAAAAAACAACAAGAGCAACAAAAAGGAAAATAAATATTTTTAAAAATACCTACCTTACAGGTTTAGAGTCAGGAAAAACTGAGGTGACATGATGGTACAGTAAGTGCTCTGTTAGTATTTGTGGGTCCAGAGATGAGACAGTGACTCACCCAGTAGAGCATATTCATTACCTCTGTTCAAGCCCCTGGTCCCCACCTGCAGGGAGAAGCTTCATGAGCTGTAGATCGGTGCTGCAAGTGGCTCTCCTTCTCTCTCTCTTTGCCTCTTATTTCAACAGAAGGAAAGAAAGAAGGAAACAAAGGAAGAAAGAAGAAAGAAGCAAGGAATGAAAGGGAAGGAACAGAAAGAAAGAAAGAAAGAAAGAAAGAAAGAAAGAAAGAAAGAAAGAAAGAAAGAAAGAAAAAGAAAAAAGATGATTTGTGTGTCCATTTGTTGGTTGGATATAGCATTGTGGTGTGTGCACCAGGCTTGAATGCTGGAGGCTCCAGGTTCAATCCCTATCATCAACAAGGCCTTGTTCAGAGTCCTTAGCTCTCTTCCTCTCTCCCCCACACCCCCAACCCCAAATATTAGTGGTGGGGTTCAGTAGACCTCTGAGCACCATAGGGATGACACAAGTCTCTCCAGAGACAGGGAAGCACCTCTAGACAGCTGCCCACCTCAGCCTGCAATGAGAAGGAAAGTGCCTGCTCAGTGGGGAAGTCGGACCACAAACTCTGGGTTGGGAAACATGGTGGGGGAAAACCTACCAGGCTTCTGGGTTCTGGGGAGGAGGCTGTTGGCATTGTGATGAGTGTAGGAGTCAGGGGTGACTTCTCACCCTGCTAGTATCTGGGATGCATATTCATTCACTCCCCATGGAGTGTCTCTGCATTTCCATCGGCTGTACAAACAGCTGCATTTTATAGCCTCTGTTTGAAATACCTGGAATGTGTTTTTTCCTGTTGAGCCCTGAAGTCCAGAGAGGTGAGAACACTTGTCCAGTTTCCCCAACCCTCTCTGCCTTTGGAAACCCACTTTCCCCACCTCACCTCTGTGCCAGCAGCCCTCTGCTTTGTGTAGGCTTGTCTGGGATTGTAAGGCCTTAGTAGCCACATCTGTAGATTCTTGCTAAAGTGTTACTTTTTTTTTTCTGGAGCTTCCAGAAGAAGCTGTAACCTTATTGCACCTGTCCAGGGGACTCTGAGGTCTTCATAGCTGGAAACACAGCTTGTTGTCTCTTTTTGTCTTCTTCTGCCTCCCTACCTATGCCATCATGAGCCAAATATAGACACATAAAAGTATTAAGAGTCAGCCTGAGAGCTGACTCTCTTATACATAGAAAGATTAGAGCAGGGAGTCGGGTGGTAGCACTGTGGGTTAAGCACAGATGGCGCAAAGCGCAAGGACTGGCTTAAGGATCCTGGTTCAAGCTCCCGGCTCGCCACCTGCAGGGGAGTCGCTTCACAAGTGGTGAAGAAGGTCTGCAGGTGTCTATCTCTCTCCTCCTCCTCTCTGTCCACCCCTCCTCTCTCCATTTATCTCTGTCCTATCTAACAACGATGACAACAATAATAACTACAACAATAAAACAAGGGCAACAAAAGGGAATAAATAAATAAATAAATACTATTTAAAAACTGAAAAAAAAAAAAGAAAGAAAGAAAGATCAGATGTAATCAGTGCCACTTTGACATGTTTCACTTCGGACTGTGTCCAGAGACACCATGCCTGGGATGTCAACCCTCCAGCTCCAATACTCCACCACCAAGTTACAGATGCTATCATAACACCAACCTGAGTTCCCTGGGCAGATGACCTCACCAATGTGCCCTAGAACCCCACCCTCCCAGAGCCCTACCCCACAAGGGAAAGATGGTAGCACGCTGGGGTTATGGATTGACTTGTCAATGCCCATGTCCAGTAAAGAAGCAATTACATAAGTTTTCTATCTTCTGCACCCCATAGAGATCTTTGGTCCATTCTCCCAGAGGGAAAAAGAATAGGGAAACTTCTAATGGAGGGGATGGGATACAGAACTCTGGTAGTGGGAATTATGTGGAATTGTACTCCTATTGCATACACACACACACACACACACACACACACACACACACACACACACACACACACACACACTAAAAGCAGAGCAATAGTGGGAATGGTTTGAGTCAAAGGGGCCCAGGACAGATATACCCGTTTCCATGCCCCATAGCAGAGGTGTACCCAAGGGTCCCTGAGTACTATTCCCCTACTACAAGTCCATAGTCTTGGACTTAAAGGACAAGAGGACAAGAACATGAGTATCCTGAGCTCTGGTCCCAATTCTAATCTTGTGTAGATGCCTGACCTTTTCTACCTTCCTTTCTTTTTATAAATATTTATTTATTTATAAGAGAGAGGAGAAGGAAAAAGAATCAGCATCATTCTGGCATATCTGCTGTGAGGGATTGAACAAAGGGCCTCATGCTTGAGAGTTCAACACCTTACCCACTGTGCTGCTTCCCAGACCATTTGATTTCCCCTTTCTCTTGTGTTAGTATACCCATCACTCAAAGTGGGGGGTAGCCAAGCTGGTCCAGAGATTGTGGGTCTTGGGGGTTGGTTATTATCCACTCCTGGACCACGATTCTTGAGAAGCTGGTCTCAGGAACCTTCTGGCCTCATCAGCAATGCCCACTGGTGCTCTGTCCCTTCTGCTGCTCCGAGCACTGACCTTGACCCCCACTGCAGGGCCTGAAGGGCATCTAGTAATCTGGGGCCATACCCTCTGCCTGGGCTAGTGCAGCCTCTCAGAAGACAAAGAGGCACCATCTAACCTGGGCTGAGGGTTACTCCAACCCCCCAGGTTCCCCACTACTGGAACACTTCCTTTTTCTAGAAAGATTACAAGGGGGATTTCTTTTCTCTTTATTTTAAACATTGATTTACAAAATTATAAGATATTAGCATTATAATTCCACACTGTTCATACCACCAGAGTTCTGTGTTCCCATCCCCTCCATTGGAAATGGCAGTAGTTCTTACAAGGTCACAGATAAATGTTGACTTTATATCTATATATGTTCTGCCCGTTTTCTCTATGGTTCAGCCTTCACTTCCTTGTTAAGTCACAACTACATATATTATTACTTCTGAGTGTCCTTCCTTTTTTCTTACAAGGGGAATTTCTAGAAAGATTCCTAAGAAGCACAGAGCCTTGGAGAACACTGGTCTCCCCCTCATCAAGGCTGAGTTCAGGCCCTTGTAAGTTATTTTTATTTATTTATTTATTTATTTATTTATTTATTTATTTATCAGGGTTTTGTGGGAGCTTCAAGCCTGCAGAATTCCACCACTCCTGACAGAATGTTATTCTTTTGGATAGAGACAGACAGAAATCAAGAGGGAAGGGAGTGGTAGAGAGGGAGAGAAACAGAGACACCTGCAGCACTGCTTCACCACTCGAAAAGCTTTCCCTCTGTAGATAAGGACCAGGGGCTTGAACCTGGGTCTTTGCACATTGTAATATGTGCGATCAACCAGGTGTGCCACCACCTGACCCCCCAGAATGTTTTTCTTTTCTTCATTTTCCCCTTCATATAAAAGGTAAGAAACAAAGAGATCGAGAAAGAGAGCAGACACCCCAGCACTGCTCCATCACTCATGAAACTTCCTCTTTGCATGGTGCTCTCACTGGTGGTCAGGGGCTCAAACTCAGGCCTTTGTATGTGTGTGAGTGAATTGTGCATTCTACTGGGTGCCATTTCCCAACCACAGGCCCTTCTAAACTTTTTTCAGGTTCTCTACTCTGAACCTGAGTAGATCAAAATGTACCTATTCCACATATAAACACTTTCAAATCACTTTGTAAGAGTTGTAGTGCGACCTAGGTGGTGGCCCAGTAGATAAAGCACTGGACTCTCAAGCATCAGGTCCAAGTTATATGTGCTGGAGTGATGCTCTAGCTCTCTCCACCCCCACTCTTTGTCAGTAATGATAATACGAATAATAATAATATAGCTGAGATGTGCTCCAGGTGCCAGGTCATCCTATTCTACTATGCACTGTGCAGACAGTTAATAAAATGAAGGTGCTGTAAGCATCCTGATTCTGAGCTCATATCCTTCATAGGCTCTCTCCACTCCTCAAAGCATTGAGCCCCACTCTATAGGGAAAGCAGACCCAGAGACACTCACAACCCTGTCTTAACCACACATCAGGAAATGCTGGGCTTCCTGGCTCTGCCTCTCCCCCAGTCTGCGTCTCACACCTTGGCCTCCTGGGTGTCCCCCCTCCTTCAGGGTAGAGCTTCAGGTTTATGGGATTCTTCCTTACCAGAAGTGCTTAGAGCAGCCGAGTGCCTGGCTGCTTAGAAGTGCTTAGAGCAGCCTAGTGCCTGCCTGGTCCCAGGCTGCTCCTCCTGGCTCAGTTAGGTATTGGGTACTGGTGCCCCAGGGCTTCCCCCAGGGGGTGAGCTGCCAGCCACTGGGTTCATTGTCAGGAGTCTGGAGGTAGGAAAGCAAACACCATAAATCATCAGGAAGCCTGTGTGAATATTTTATAGCTGGGACAGTAAATAATGCAGCTCACCGAACACACCTGACCTGGTTCATCTGCCCCATATGCAGCGCTGAAGCCTTCTGCAAGGGCCCCTCTCCAGCCTGTTGCTTTTCAGGCATACACTGAGGTCCAGTGCACAGTATTTCCAAGTGCACCATCTCCTCCAGCTTTTGCCTTGAACTCCTTCCTCCCTGAATCTGGCTGATTCATCTTTCTCCTTTAAGAGTTACATCCTCTAGGAAGCCTTTCTTGATTTCTTGGGGTCCAGTCAGGGTTTCTTCTGCCCTCACAGGACCCATGCTTCTTCTGTGCAGTCATTCCATTGTCATTTGTCTGCTCTTCTCCTGTCAACTCCAAGGCTACAATCATATCCCTGAAGTTGAACATGCAGTAGATGCTCAGCAAATTATGTTAACTGATGGGCAAGACTGACTTGTTTGGACCTTCATATTAAACAGAGGTTCTTGTTTTGTTAGAAGCAAAAGGATTGAGGTCCAAGGGGTCAGTGCTGGGCTTGACCTCCTGGCTGGCTCCAACTCTATTGCTTTCTCAATGACCCCCTGGGGAGCATTCCCAACATACAGTGCCCACAGTGCCCTCAAGCTTGTTGAGTCAGGGACCTTCTGATTTTGTCTAGGGAAGCCTCTAACTCCCCCTCCAACATCTTCTGGCACCCAGTGGGTGCTAATCCACATCTGAATGTCTGCAAAAGGTGAGGCAGCAGCCAGACTTGAGCTCTGGCTCAGGAAAAGGTGGCCACAGGAGAGGCCATAGCCCAGCAGCCTTCCAACCAAAGGCCTAGGACACTATGAGGCCAAGTCCCTAAGCAGGCCACCGCAGCCTGAGGGAACCTGAGACAGGAAGACAGATGATCCTGCCTGCTGTCTCCTCATCAGTCCTGGGTCTCTGCTGAGAAGCAGGGCAGAGAAATCAGGACACAACACAAGGACAGCCTCACACAGCAAGCCCCCAGCCTGGGTGGAGGGGGGACAAAGGAAATGTCACTCTATTTTAACTCCCTCAGCCTGTATCCCTATGGATGAGCAAGAAACGTTGTGCTCAATTAGCAGTGGTTGCCATCTTCTCCTGTTGCCCCTCCACAGCCCTCAGCACAGAAGGCGAGAAAGGCGTGGGTCTGGGCCCAGAAGTGGCACCTCCAGTAGAGCATACATGTTATAATGTGCAAGGACCCAGTTTCAAACCCCCAGTCCCCACTTGTGGGGGAGGAGAGCTTTACAAGCTGTTACGCATTGCTTCAAGTGTCTCTGTTCCTCTCTTTCTCTTTCTCTCTATCTTTCCCTTCCCTCTCAATTTCTCCCTATCTCTATCCAAAATATAAGTAAATAAAATATTAAAGAGAAAGAGAGAAGACAGGAAATCCTTGGATTCCCCCATAGATAATATGGACCTAGACCTCTAATAGGTCCCTCTCTCTATCATCACTGGTAACACCCATTAGGAACATGATTATAAGCCCTTTTGTAGGCTTCTTCAGGACCATACCCTCACTATGAACTAGTGATGGTAGGGACTGCCCCACTCTTCAAGGGGAGGCTTGGTCATCTTACTTTGCCACTTGAGAAAGACTGGTTCTGAAGTGAGTGCAGTCTAGAATGTTTCCAGCTGTGACTATAGACTGTGATCTAAGTCTGATAGGGACACAGAGATCTATAGGCTCTGGTGCTAAATATGAATAGGTATGGGCCCAGGTTAGATCGAGGTGGTAAACAGTTAATTGCACTTATATATTTTCTTCAAGTTTGCAAGCAACTCTGTGCCCTAATCTTGCTTCATAGTTCTATTCTAAACTCTGATAGTATCTTCCCAGACAATGCTTTTAGTTCACGTCCATGTTGTCTATCAAGCTCAAGCAAAGATTACTAAGTATAGACTCCTAGGAACATACCTAAAAGAGACTTGTTAGCTTCCTTCTACCCTAAGGTCCCTACTTTCCTCTGCTCTATTCCTATTTTATGGTTCCTGTATATTAAACATTTTGTCCTGCTTTCCATATTACTGTCTTTTAGCTACCAAGTTTCAGATGCTACTGTAATGCATCCTGGGCAGATGACCTCACCAGTGTTTCCTGGAAACTCACTCCTCAAGATCCTTACCCCACTAGGTAAAGATAAAATAAGCTGGGGATATGGGCCGACCTGCCAATGCCCTTGTCCAGCAGAGAAGCAATTACAGAAGCCAGAATTCCCACCTTCTGCATCCCAAAAAGAATTTGAGTCCATACTCCAGAAGGGTAAATGACAGGGGAAATAAACGAGAGGGCTCTGTACCACTATCCCACCAGGACCCAAAGCGTTTGTCATCTTGTTTTTATTCCAATGAAAGAGAAGTGAATCTGGAAAACACTAGAGGAAGCCAGGCACTGTTTCTTGTATTTGAGAAAGAAGAGGAAAAAAGGTAAGACACCTGGAAGTAGTTGTAGGTGTAGGGATGACTTAGAAAGGAAGTGAAGGCAGGACTATTGAAAAAATGGGGGAAAATATAAACACATAGATATAGATAGATAGATAGATAGATAGATAGATAGATAGATAGATAGAGGGAGAACCACTGCAGTTTCCAGTGGAGGGGGTGGGATACCAAACTCTGGTGGTGGGGACCATATGGAATTATACCTCTATTATCTTACAATTTTATAAATAAATATTAAACACTAATTAAAAATAAACAATAAAAAGAAAGGGTGTGGGTTTATTGGTGCTAACAAGGTCAGTCAGAAGTTATTTGGAGGGAGTTGGGCAGTAGTGCAGTGGGCTAAGCACAGGTCGTGCAGAGTTCAAGGACTGGCGTAAGGGTCCCGGTTCGAACCCCTGCCTCCCCATCTGCAGGGGAGTTGCTTCACAGGTGTTGAAGCAGGTCTACAGGTGTCTATCTTTTTATCCCCCTCTCTGTCTTCCCCTCCTCCTTCCATTTCTCTCTGTGCTATCCAACACAATGACATCAATAACAACAACAACAATAAATCCAACAATAAAACAACCAGGACAATAAAAGGGAATAAGTAAATAAATATTTTTTAAATTTTTTTTAAAAAGAAGTTATTTGGAGGATTGGGTGGTGGCTCACTCAGTAGAGACCACAAATTGCTCTTCTCAAGGACCCTATTCGAAGACCCCAGGCCCCATCTGTGTGTGGGGAGGGAAAAACTTCATTAGCAGAGGAGCAGTGCTGCAGATATCTCTACTTCTCTCTCTCTCTCTCTCCCCCTATCTTTCCCTGTTTTTCAGCCTCTGTCTAAAAAAAACAAACACCAAAAATGGTCGAGCCATGTAGGCACTGAACCCTGGTCAGAATCTTAGTGGCAAAAGGATGAGGAAGAGGAGGAAGAGATAGAGGCATTGCTTGAAGTTGTCATTTGTGTAGAGGAAAAATATGAACATAATGCCTCTTTTTTTTTTTTTTTGCCTCCAGGGTTATTGCTGGGGCTGGGTGTCTGCACTATGAATCCACTGCTCCTGGCAGCCATTTTTTCTATTTTGTTGTTGTTGGATAGGACAGGGAGAAATTGAGAGAGGAGAGGAAGACAGGGAGGAGGAAAGAAAGATAGACACCTGCAGACCTACTTCACTGCTTGTGAAGTGACCCCCCTGCAGGAGAGGAGCCAGGGGCTTCCTTGCATGGGTCCTTGCACTTCGCACTATGTGCACTTAACTGGGTGTGCTACTGCCCAGCACCCCACAAAGTCTCTTTACTGTAGTGTCTACAACAGCAAGAAAGGGACATGGGTGGGGGTGGGGTGGGGGGCTAGCAATGAGAGAGACATCCTGCGAGTGAGTGGTACAGTGCCTGAGAAAACTTCCTGGCAGTGTGGACTAAGACCTTAAACTCAGGGACAAAGGCAGTCAAGAACCAGTTTTCCAAGGCAAATTCCAAAGATAAATTTTGGCAGACACCCAGACTGTGGAGCCTTGTGCCACAGGAGTCAGGCCCAAGTGTCTTATGCCTGGGAGACTCAAAGGTCCCTGTCCTCTAAGCTCTAGGCTATAGAGAGGCACACAGGAGGTCTAGGTCCAGGAAGGAAGTGGTAGGGTGGAAAAAGGAAGTACGTAGGATAAGGGGGTGGAGTGGAAAAAGAGCGTGAACCAGTGGGGATTAAACCAATGGGGATTAAACCAGGGTGGGTCTCAAACAAAACGATTATGTAAATAGACCACAGTGTTAAGCAATGCAGGAGAACAGAAGCAGAATTAGACAAAGGAGAAATGATGACCAATGGGGGGGGTCCCTCCATTTTGTAGCTAGCTAGTAGGCATATTTTAGTTATATTCAAAAGAGCCTATGACTATACTAGTTTTTTTTTTCCCTGATCCTGACTTCTGATATGTAGGTGGATCCAAGTTATGGTATGGGGAGATGATGTCATGGCTGAAAAATGACCAGAAAGCTGGATCAGGGAAGAGAGTAGCTCCCAAATATGGGAGAGGTGTATAAATATTGTTGACTGTAAACCCCATCAATTTGGAGTGATCTGGGGCCTACATTTAGCTTAGGAGCCTATGTGACCTCTGCATCCGTGTCGGGCTGCGCCATGGAGGAGAGATAGAGGAGATTCAGAGCGAAGAGGGAACACAAATCTTTATTCACCCGGGCACCTCAGAGTTGGGTGAGAGCGCAGTGGTTCGTTCGTTCAGGCCACGTGGAGCTAGCAAAAATGGCCGCCTCGCGCAGCACCCTTCCCTTGCATCTAATCACCAAGGTGAAAAGCAGGAAAGAGAGAGAGAGACAGAAGTAGGAGGGCTTTATAGGGCAAAAACCGGGAGTGACGAGTTGGGACAGGATTGGTTGGGAAAGGCACTCCGAGAATATTGTATTAATTCTTCTGGGAACTGGCAATAACCTGAGGGGACAACATGGCGGTTGTGACTGCATCTACACAATTTCCCAGCACATCCCTATAGATCTGAGCTCACATTCTGTGGTCATAAGTAGGAATGGTCCAAGCTGCCCCAATTTCAGGACCCATCTTCCTCAGGTGGAACATAGAGTACGTTGTCCAGCCTCCCTTTGGAGGATGGAATATTCTCTACCACTGTTGATCCATGTTGAAGGCAAGGTCTTATGGGGGCCCACAAAGGGGTCTATTATATTGTTCCTGATAAAGATGACCAGTAACAATGGAGAGAGGGATCTATTTGAGGTCTAGGCCTGTCATGTCTGTTTGGGAATCTCAGGACTCCCCAAATAGGGCCCCAGCTGATGGGGTGGCCTGATAGTGACTAAAGAGTCATTGTTAAAGTATGCCAGTCTCTTGCCCTTATTCAGCTTTTTTTTTTTAAGATTTTATTTATTTGTAAGAAAGATAGGAGGAGAGAGAAAGAAACAGACATCACTCTGGCACATGTGATGCCAGGGATCGAACTTGGGACCTCATGCTTGAGAGTCCAAATGTTTACCACTGTGCCACCTCCCGAACCACCTTATTCAGCTTTTGTAGTCCTTAATTTGATAAGGTTAGCTTTGAAGTGAGTGAGAGAAGTATAATTGGAAGTAGGTGAGAAGGGTATCTAAGTCTAAGGAGACACTATTTCATTATGAACTTTATGGTGTCTCTCTAGGTCTTTCTACTTGCTTGCTACATATACTGACTCACTACAGACTATTGTGTACTTTTACTTTCAGGTATATATTTTGCCCTACTTTATGGATATATGTGAACATATGCCCCATCTTATGGGACCTGTTCTATATCTAGGTTTTGGGACTTTGTTAGGAAGTGAACCACCTAAAATGGAATTAGAGAGTCCTATGAAAGGGAATGTCTCACCTGAGAAATGAGGCTGAAGAGTTGACATTCCACACCTGATGTCTCTGGACACAGTCTGAAGTGAAGCATGCCAAGGTAGTACTTGTTGCATTGATTAGGTTGGGATCAGCAAATGCAGTATCATTTGGTATGAATTGAAAGAAGCATGCAGGAAAGTTTGCCCCACCCTAGAGGTTCCAGAACTGGGGGAAATAATAGGCTCTATAGAGGAAGTGGGAGGTTCCTGCTGTCTTAGGGTTTAAGAAGGCAATAGATAGTTATTGCTATAATCAAATTATTTGGCATTTGGGTTAACTTTGAAAATCCCTTTATTAGGATATGCTGTGTCATACACAACATCACCATAATTTATGTCCTTTGACATTATTAGTATATAGCTGTGTCTTATAAAGTAATGCCAGCAGTTGCTTCTGTTCTTCCTGAACAGAAGTCTAAACTTTTAAGAGAGTCAACATTTCAAATACTCAGCCTATGGTCTGTGCATTAAAAAGTTTGAGACATTCAATCAGTTTTTCCCCTCATATTAATTAAATAGTGATTTATATGACTACAAGTTAATAGGATTGTACATAAACACCATTCCCACCACCAAAAGACTGTGTCCCATCCCATTTTCCCTCCCCCCCACTCCCCAGTGAAGCCAAACATCCACCCTCACCCTCAACCCAGAGATTTTTTACTTTGGTGCCCTACTCCAATATATATATATATATATATATATATATATATATATATATATATATATATATATTTTAATTTTATTTATTTATTCCCTTTTGTTGCCCTTGTTGTTTTATTGTTGTAGTTATTGATATCATTGTTGTTGGATAGGACAGAGAGAAATGGAGAGAGGAGGGGAAGACAGAGAGGGGGAGAGAAAGACAGACACCTGCAGACCTGCTTCACAGCCCGTGAAGGGACCTCCCTGCAGGTGGGGAGCCGGGGGCTCGAACTGGGATCCTGACGCCGGTCCTTGAGCTTAGCGCCACCTGCGCTTAACCCGTTGTGCTACAGCCCGACTCCCTTTTTTTTTTTTTTAAGATAAATGAGTATTGTGGCTAGATGGTAGCTCACTTGGTAGAGCACATGTGTTTCCTGGGTTCAAGCTCCCAGTCTCTACCTGCAAGTGTCTCTCCTCTCTATCTCTCCCCTTTTCTCCCTCTCTCTCCGTATCTCTTTCTGTCTCTCACCCTCTATCAAGAAGAAAGAAAAAGCTTCAAGGAATGGTGGGACTATGCAGGTACTGAGCCCCAGTGATAACCCTGGTGGAAAAAAAAATTAAAGAATGTCAAGTGTTACAGAACAGGGGCTGAACTCGCTATTTATTCTCTTTATGATTCCAGTCCTTGACCATGTTCATGCCCTCCACATCCAGACTTCCTGCAGATTCCTAGGGTCCATCTTCCAAGACTGCTATTAACATAGGCTGGTGGAAGTTTCCAGAAATGGGAACTTAGGATGCTTTCATCCTGAAAGTCTGGTGAGATCAGGGGCTCCTTAAATCCCTGTGCCCCTGGGCCCATGATTTCTCAGCTGCCCACAGAGTCTGCCATCCCAGGCCCCTATAATTACCTTCCAGCAGGGATTTGGGTGGAGAGAGCAATTGTCAGGTTTTATTTTGATGCCCAGACAGTGCCCTTGAGCAGCACTGTGCTAGCTGGCCATTGCCAGCCATAGGCTAAGGCTGAGGATTTTGGGAAAAGGCCCTTTCAAAAGTGCAGGGCCCTGGGGTTCAGGAATCCAGGAAACCTGGTGGCAGGCCTGATGGGCAGATCCTGTTCTGGGAATCCTGGGGCAGCTCAGAACACCTGTTGGGGAACCTTCTACACTCCCCTGGACATAGCTTGAAAATGGAGTGTGGCTTGGGAAAGAGGAACTGGGCACCCACAATGGGCTTTTTCTCTTGATTTTCTTCCCTCTGTCCTTCCCACTTCCCCTTGGCCCTCTAAGGCCTGGGTCTGATGCAGGAGGCTGTTGATATAGTTCCCATCAGGGGTGTTTGAGTTGGGGGTGCCCTCAGGGTAGAACCTCAGCCTCAGCCATGTTCAAAACCTGGTCCTCCTTACTCTCCTGCATCCCCTTGCCTTCCTCATGCTCAGCAGGCCCTTTGCTAAGAGAACTCATTCACATGACATCCTGGCAAATGGCCAGGCTGCTGAGGAGAGACATGATGGTGACTCTCCACCCAAACCCACATCCTGAAGCAGTTGAGGAGTTGGACTTGAGTAGGCACAGTGTGCCCAAGTCTGCCACTTGGAATCTCAGGGCAGTAAGGGAGCCAGCCTGCAGCTCATAATGCCAAAAGCATTGTTCCTGGGTACAGGGGTGCCACCCTGAGAAAACCAGCCTTCACTAATGAGGTGGGGGTCAGGGTTACATGGAGTGTCCAGGAGCAGGGGCAATGGCTCTCATGCTTGCAGCTGGAGAAGAGCACAGGGTCAAAGGCTGACACTCTAGAGCCCCATAGAGGTTCTAGAAGAACAGGAAGGGCTCAGCAAAACCCTTCCACACCCTTACCCCTGAGCCTGCTGGTCAGAGTCTCAACTAAGTCATTGAGCAAAACTCAGAAAGGCATAGCCTAATGAAGTATCTGGGGCTCACACCCAGTGTGCCCTGGTCTTTGAGTACTTGCTAGGATCAGCCATGGGAGTGGCCATGCTCTAAGATCAAGCTGAGGTCTCTATGCCTGCAGGGCCAGAACCTTCTCCCTCCAGGCTCTGCCTACTGAAACACCACTCCCCACCACTAGCTTTCGTTTCCCAAATACAGGCCCAGAACTTTGCATGACCTCCCCATCCACTAAGGGTGAGAATGGCAGTGGAGCCCACCAGTTGGCCTATATGGCCCTGGCAAGTACATGGCTTTGTACTTGCTGCTCCTTCTGCCCAGGGTGGTTCCTCTCTGCCTCCTCCTGCTGTCCAAGGAAGGAGTCCTCCTTTGCCTTCCTGGTCTGGCCCATGTCACTGCAGGGGAGGGAGTCTGGCCTGTGTGCTCAGCTCTGCATGTAGTTAAGTGCATGTGGACTGACCAAGGGAGAAAGAGGAACAGATTCTATTGGATTTCTTTCTTTCCTTTCCTTTCCTTTCCTTTCCTTTCCTTTCCTTTCCTTTCCTTTCCTTTCCTTTCCTTTCCTTTCCTTTCCTTTCCTTCCCTTCCCTTCCCTTCCCTTCCCTTCCCTTCCCTTCCCTTCCCTTCCCTTCCCTTCCCTCCCCTCCCCTTCCCTCCCTCCCCCTCCCCACTCATCCCCTCCCCTTCCCCTCCCCTCCCTTCCCCTCCTCTCCCCTTCCCCTCTCCTCCCTTCCCCTCCCCTCCATTCCCTTCCCCTCTCTCCCCTCCCCTTCCCTCCTTTCCTTCCTTCCTTCCTTCCTTCCTTCCTTCCTTCCTTCCTTTCTTTCTTCTTTCTTTCTCTTTTGTCACCAGGGTTATTACTGGGACTTGGTGCCTACACACTCAAGTTTCCAGTAGCCCAACTAGATAGTGGATGAGAAACAGAGTGATGGAGAGAGAAGGGGCAGGGTGACACCACTGCTTCCCAGCTTTGGGTGTTGGGATAGAAGAAGCAGTACTAGGGAGTCTGGTGGTAGTGCAGCGGGTTACATGGAGGTGGCAAAAAGTGCAAGGGCTGGCGTAAGGATCCCAGTTCGAGCCCCTGGCTCCCCACCTGCAGAGGAGTCACTTCACAGGCAGTGAAGCAGGTCTGCAGGTGTCTACCTCTCTCTCTCCTCCTCTCTGTTCCCCCCTCCATTTTTCTCTGTCCTATCCAACAACAACAATATCAATAATAACTACAACAATAAAACAAGGGCAACAAAAGGGAATAAATACATAAATATTAGGGGAAAAAAGCAGTACTCTTCTTCATTCTCTTTTTTTTTCTTTTCTTTTTTGCTGCTGGAGCCTTGTGTATTCACAATCCCACACTCTAGGTTATTTTTTTCAGTAAAATAGACACAGAGAAAGGGAGAGCAAGAAAGAGGGAGGCACCACATCACTGAAGCTTCTTCCCCTATTGCCATAGTACCTCCTTTAACACAAGTTAAATAGGAGCTGAGTGGGGCTTTGCATGAAGCCAGGTTCAAGTCCCCAGTTTCTACTTACATGAGGGAAGCTTTGCAAACTTTGTTACAGTGTTTGAAGGCAGTGTTACAAAGTTTTCCCCTTCTCTCCTGTACCTCATTCAAACCAAGGTCACATGCATGGCAGTGCAGGTATCTTACCCAAAGAGCTATTTCACCAGCCGCCTTCTCATCCTCCTGATGCTGCTGCTGCTGTCTACCGTCACTCATTAGATGATACCTGCAATCATGGAAGTGAAAGAGAAAGCTGACTCTCTCACCACACTTTCCTCCTGTTACAAGGACATTGTGCTACCTGCCCAACATCACTGATAGGTCTGGGGGCCTGGCCCTGACACGTGACCTATATACCAAGTGGCTTTGGGGGGATTCATTGGATCGACCTTCTCGTGATTCATCCCGTGAGTACCCATTCATTGGGGAAACTGACGATCCTTCCTAGCCGACTAAATCCACATGGATCCAAGTCACTTTCAAAGCCAGCAACAAGCAGCTCCTGACAGCTTTCAACCTGACGCTGTTGACTGGCTACGGAAGAAGGGCAAACACTAGAAGAAGAACTGGCTTTGGGCAGTGACTGCCTGGCTCTGAGCCTTGGTTTTCTCACCTGTAAGATGAGGCTGCCCTTACTTTGCAGGCTGTCCTGAGTATTACATGGGAGGCCGCCTTATTATTATTATTATCATTATTATTATTATTACCAAAATTATCCTTGGGATTCAGTGCTGGCACTAAAAATCCACTGCTCCTGGTGGCCATTTTTTCCTTTTATTTACTTGTTTTTTTTTAATATTTATTTTATTTATTTATTCCCTTTTGTTGCCCTTGTTGTTTTATTGTTGTAGTTATTATTGTTTTTGTCATTGTTGGACAGGACAGAGAGAAATGGAGAGAGGGAGGGGAAGACAGAGAGGAGGAGAGAAAGATAGACACCTGCAGACCTGCTTCACCGCCTGTGAAGCGACTCCCCTGCAGGTGGGGAGCCGGGGTTCGAACCGGGATCCTTATGCCAGTCCTTGTGCTTTGCGCCACCTGCGCTTAGCCCACTGCACTACAGCCCGACTCCCCTTACTTGTTTTTTTTCCAGGTGCGCTACCACCTGGCCCCTGTCCATCTATTTTCTTTTTTTTTTTAAATTTATTTTATTTTATTTATTTATTTTTTTAAAGAAAGGATTAATTAACAAAACCATAGGGTAGGAGGGGTACAACTCCACACAATTCCCACCACCCAATCTCCATAACCCACCCTCTCCCCTGATAGCTTTCCCATTCTCTATCTCTCTGGGAGCATGGACCCCGGGTCATTGAGGGTTGCAGAAGGTAGAAGGTCTGGCTTCTGTAATTGCTTCCTCGCTGAACATGGGCGTTGACTGGTCGGTCCATACTCCCAGTCTGCCTCTCTCTTTCCCTAGTAGGATGGGTCTCTGGAGAAGCTGAGCTCCAGGACACATTGGTGGTGTCTTCAATCCAGGGAAGTCTGGCCGGCATCCTGATGACACCTGGAACCTGGTGACTGAAAAGAGAGTTAACATACAAAGCCAAACAAATTGTTGAGAAATCATGGACCCAAAGCTTGGAAAAGTGGAGAGGAAGTATTAGGGAGGTACTCACTGCAAACTCTGGTATACTTCTGCTTTCTTACTTTGGTGCCATACTCCAAACTCAGTCAATTTCTGCTTTGCGTTTCTACTTCTTTTTTTTTTTTTTTTACATGCATAACATTCCCCAGATTCCCATTTAGCAATACAACCCCCACTATTTCATTCATCATTTTTCATGGACCTGTATTCTCCCCACCCACCCACCCACCCACCCCAGAGTCTTTTACTTTGGTGTAATACTCCAATTCCATTTCAGGTTCGACTTGTGTTTTCTTTTCTAATCTTGTTTTTCAACTTCGGCCTGAGAGTGAGATCATCCCATATTCATCCTTCTGTTTCTGACTTATTTCACTCAACATGATTTTTTCAAGGTCCATCCAAGATCGGCTGAAAACGGTGAAGTCACCATTTTTTACAGCTGAGTAGTATTCCATTGTGTATATATACCACAACTTGCTCAGCCACTCATCTGTTGTTGGACACCTGGGTTGTTTCCAGGTTTTGGCTATTACAAATTGTGCTGCCAAGAACATATGTGTACACAGATCTTTTTGGATGGATGTGTTGGGTTCCTTAGGATATATCCCCAGGAGGGGAATTGCAGGGTCATAGGGTAGGTCCATTTCTAGCCTTCTGAGAGTTCTCCAGACTGTTCTCCACAGAGGTTAGACCAATTGACATTCCCACCAGCAGTGCAGGAGGGTTCCTTTGACCCCACAGCCTCTCCAGCATTTGCTGCTGTTACCTTTTCTGATGTGTGACATTCTCACAGGAGTGAAGTGATATCTCATTGTTGTCTTGATTTGCATTTCTCTGACAATCAGAGACTTGGAGCATTTTTTCATGTGTTTCTCGGCCTTTTGGATCTCTTCTGTGGTGAATATTCTGTCCAATTCCTGCCCCCATTTTTGGATGGGGTTATTTGTTGTCTTGTTGTTGAGTCTGGTAAGCTCTTTATATATGTTGGTTATTAAACTCTTATCTGATGTATGGCATGTAAAGATCTTCTCCCATTCGTGAGGGGTCTCTTGATTTGGGTAGTGGTTTCTTTTGCTGTGAAGAAGCTTTTTAATTTGATGTAGTCCCATAGGTTTATACTTGCCTTAGTCTTCCTTGTAATTGGATTCATTTCATTGAAAATGTCTTTAAAATTTATGCGGAAAAAAGTTCTTCCAATATTTTCCTCTAAGTATCTGATAGTTTCTGGTCTAACATCCAAGTCCTTGATCCACTTGGAATTTACTTTTGTATTTGGTGAAATACAGTGATTCAGCTTCATTCTTCTGCATGTTTCAACCCATTGTTTCCAACACCATTTGTTGAAGAGACTCTGCTTTCCCCATGTAATAGTCTGGGCCCCTTTGTCAAAGATTAGATGTCCATAGGTGTGGGGCCTCATTTCTGGGCTCTCAATTCTATTCCACTGGTCAGTGTGTCTGTTCATGTTCCAGTACCAAGCAGTTTTGATGACAATGGCCCTATAATATATTTTGAGATCTGGCAGTGTGATGCCTCCGGTTCTGTTCTTTTTTCTCAAGATTGTTTTGGCAATTCTAGGTCTTTTCTGGTTCCAGATAAAAGTTTGTAGCATTTGTTCTATTCTCCTAAAAAATGTGCTTGGGATCTTGATGGGGATAGCATTAAATTTGTAGATGGCTCTGGGTAATATATTCATTTTGATGATGTTAATTCTTCCAACCCATGAGCATGGAATATCTTTCCACTTTTTTGTGTCTTTTTCAATTTCTTTGAGTAGTGACTCATAATTTTCAGTATACAAGTCTTTCACTTCTTTGGTTAGGTTTATTCCTAGATATTTTATTGTTTTTGTTGCTATAGAAAAAGGAACTGATTTCTGAATTTCAATTTCTTCTTTTTTTTTAATTTTTTTTTAATTTTTTATTTTTTATTTAAGAAAGGATTAATTAACAAAACCATAGGGTAGGAGGGGTACAACTCCATACAATTCCCACCGCCCAATCTCCATATCCCACCCCCTCCCCCGATAGCTTTCCCATTTTCTATCCCTCTGTCAATTTCTTCTAACTTAGTGTTTGCATAGAGGAATGCCACTGACTTTTGAATGTTAATTTTATAGCCTGACACATTACTGTATTGCCTGATGATTTCCAAAAGCTTCTTGCTAGATTCCTTAGGTTTTTCCATGTATACTATCATGTCATCTGCAAATAAGGAGAGTTTGACTTCTTCTCTTCCAATCTGTATGCCTTTAATTCCTTGCTCCTGCCTGATTGCTATGGCAAGAACTTCCAACACTATGTTGAATAGTAATGGTGATAGTGGGCAGCCCTGTCTAGTACCTGATCTGAGGGGAAATGCTTCCAGTTTTTCACCATTGAGTATGATGTTGGCTGTAGGTTTGCTATATATAGGCTCCACTATCTTCAGGAATTTTCCATCTATTCCTATTTTTTGTAGTGTTTTGATCATAAAGGGATGTTGTATTTTGTCAAAGGCTTTCTCTGCATCTATTGATATGACCATGTGGTTTCTGGTCTTGCTTTTGTTGATGTGGTGGATCACATTGATTGATTTACGTATATTAAACCAACCTTGCATGCCTGGGATAAACCCCACTTGGTCATGATGAACAATCTTTTTGATATACTGCTGTATCCGGTTGGCTAGAATTTTGTTCAATATTTTCGCATCTATGTTCATCAGAGATATTGGTCTGTAGTTTTCTTTTTTGGTTGTGTCCCTGTCTGCTTTTGGTATCAGGGTGATGTTGGCTTCATAGAAGCTGGCAGGGAGTATTCCAGTGTCTTCAATCTTCTGGAAGACTTTTAAAAGTAGAGGTATTAGTTCTTCTTTGAAAGTTTTGTAGAATTCATTTGTAAAACCATCTGGTCCAGGACTTTTATTTTTGGGAAGATTTTTGATAACTGTTTCAATTTCATTAGCTGTGATGGGCCTGTTCATGTTATCCACTTCCTCTTTACTTAGTTTTGGAAGTTGGTAGGTATCTAGGAAATCATTCATTTCTTCCAGGTTCTCTAACTTGGTGGCATATAGTTGTTCATAGAAGCCTCACATGATATGTTGAATTTCTGCAGTGTCTGTTGTGATATCTCCTCTTTCATTTACTATCCGATTTATTTGGGTCTTCTCTCTTTTTTGTTTTGTGAGTCTGGCTAAAGGTTTGTCGATTTTGTTTACTCTTTCGAAGAACCAACATTTACTTTCATTGATTTTTTGTATGGTTTTCCTATTCTCAATGTTATTTATTTCTGCCCTAACTTTAGTAATTTCTGTCCTTCTGGTTGCTTTAGGGTTCCTTTGTTGTTCTTCTTCTAGGTCTTTAAGATGTGCAATCAGGCTGTTTATTTGTGCCTTTTCTTGTTTCCTAATGTGTGCTTGTATAGCTATGAACTTCCCTCTTAGGACTGCTTTAGCTGTGTCCCAAATATTTTGATAGCTTGTGTCTTCATTTTCATTGAACTCTCGAAACATTTTGATTTCTTCCTTGATTTCCTCTTTAACCCAGAAGTTGTTAAGAAGTGTACTGTTGAGCTTCCACATTTTGGTACTGTTACTAATCTTTTGTTGATTGTTAAGTGTTAGTTGAATTCCACTGTGGTCTGAGAAGATGCTTGGGATGATTTCAGTGCTCTTGAATAGGCTGATGCTGTCTTTGTGGCCTAACATATGGTCTATCCTTGAGAATGATCCATGTGGATTTGAGTAAAATGTGTATTCCAGTTTCTTGGGATGAATGACTCTGAAAATGTCCAATAGTTCTAGTTTATCTATCTCTTCATTTAGCTCCCTTATGTCTTTACTGATTTTCTTCCTGGATGATCTGTCAAGTTGAGAGAGTGGGGTGTTGAAGTCCCCTACTATGATTGTGTTACTGTTAATATATTGCTGTAGCTCTTTCAGTAGAAGTTTGATGTATTTAGATGGCTTCTCATTGGGTGCATAGATATTAATAATTGTGAAGTCCTCTTGATTGACTGATCCTCTGAGCATTAAGTAGTGTCCATTCCTATCTTTTTTAATCTTATCTATTTTAAAGTCTATCATGTCAGATATGAGAATAGCTGTTCCTGCCCTTTTTTGTGGGCCATTGGCTTGAATGATAGTTTTCCATCCTTTCACTTTAAGTCTGTGTTTGTCTTGTTGAGTTAGGTGAGTTTCCTGTAGACAACATATTGTTGGGTTGTGTTTTCTGATCCATCTTCCTACTCTGTGTCTTTTAATAGGTGAATTCAGGCCATTCACATTTATTGATATCAAAGATTGACGATATTTTAATGCCATTCTTGTAGAGTTTTAGAGTGTTTTGATATATGTTCTATTTGTGGTGGTCTGGTTGTTTATAGGAAACCTTTCAGAATTTCTTTCAAGGCAGGCTTGGTGATGGTTGCTTCCTTCAACTGTTGCTTGTCTGAGAAGGTTTTGATGCTTCCATCTAGTCTGAATGACAATCTAGCAGGATTCTTGGCTGAAAGCCTTTCTCATTGAGCACTCGATAGATATCTTGCCATTCTCTTCTGGCCTGTAGTGTTTGTATGGAGAAGTCTGCTGCTAATCTTATGGGTTTTCCTTTGTAGGTGACTCTTTGTTTTTCTCTTGCAGCCTTGAGGATCCTTTCTTTATCCTTATTCCTTTCCAATCTAAGTATGACATGTCTTGGTGTCTTTAGGTCTGGGTTAATTCTGTTTGGGACCCTCTGGGCTTCTTGAATCTTTATGTCTTTGGTGTTGTCTAGACTAGAGAAATTTTCAGCTATTATGGCCTGGAGAATGCTTTCTTCCTCCCCTTCTCTTTCTTCCTCTGGTAAGCCAATAATGCGTATATTGTTTCTTTTGAAGTCATCCCATAGGACTCTGTTGTTGTTTTCAGCATCTCTTAATCTCTTTTTGAGATCTCTTACTTCTTTTTTAGTTGTCTCTAATTCATCCTCAATCTTGTTAATTCTGTCTTCAGCCTCATTGATTCTATTCTCTCTGCCCTCTACTGCTTTCTGGAGTTCATCTATTTTGTTGCCCTGCTCTGATACTGTTTTAGCTTGTTCAGCTAGTTGCCTTCTTAGCTCAGCAATTTCAGCTTTCAGCTCTCTAATAACCATGAGATTATTAGAATTTTCTTCCATATTCTCATTTGTTGTTCCTGCAGTTCTGATTACAATTTTTTCAAATTCTTTACTCACTCCTGTTATTATTTCCTTAGCTAATGTTTGGATGTTGAACTCGTTGTTTTGTGCTTCGCCCTCTGGAGGACTTTTAGCTGGACTCTTGTCCTGGTTCGAGTCTCCATTATTTTTTCTTGTTGTTTTAACCATTTTATATAAGTTAACAGTTTTTTCAATCCCTGAGTTGGAGTTCAGTGGTGTTAAAGCCTTTTTTTTTCCCCTGTAGGCTATGGTAGCCTGAGGGCTTTTAAACTATCAATAGGCTTCTTGGCTTAATCAATGACTCCTGACCAAGAGATAAAGCAGGGTGTGGCAGAGATAATCCAGTGGTTATGCAAAGAGACTTTCACAGCCCTTCAGCTATGCCACCGAGGTATAGGTCTTCTCCTGAGTTTCTCGGTTAGATCTCTGTGCCCTGGTGTCCCTCCCTGTTGCTGCTCCAGATTCTGAGGGTAGTAGCAATGGAGACTCAGAGTTGTACTTGGTGAGTCTCTGGGGAGTTCTTTCCTCCCTTCAGCTGTCCCCTTGTTGGTGGAGCAGACTGGAGGTGGTGTCTCCACTGACAAACTGTTGAACTGTTAGCAGTCACTTAATCTCTCCTTAGGCCCCTCTCTCCTCTCTGTCACCAGCCACGCGTGTTTGTACTCACGGGTGATTTACTGGGTTTCTGTGGTCATTCTAGTCCTGTCTTGTTTCGGTCCGGGTGGTCTCCTTTGGTATTCCTAGTTGATCCAGGAGAGGAGAGGAGAGGAGAGAAAGCGATCTGCTGCTCGTAGCTCCCTTTTTTTTCTTTATTGGGGAATTAATGTTTTACATTCAACAGTAAGTACAATAGTTTGTACATGCATAACATTCCCTGTTGTAGAGATAGATGTTGTAGTGCGCAGCCGCAGAGAAGCAAGGTGCGGAAAACGAAGGGTTTTTATAGGAGTAGCTTTCGCAAGAATGGGAAGGGGGAGGAGTAACCATAGCACTCTAGGATAGGATGATAACTCTCGTGAGAATGGGAGGGGTGAGGAGTAACCAGAGCACTCCAGATATGGCGGGGATATAGACAATGTCCTGAGGGCACAACATGGCTGAACAGGCACTCCAAGAATGTCCCAACTCTCCAGGGAACTAGCAGTAGCCTGAGGGGACAACATGGCAGATGTGACTGCATTGGCACAATTTCCCAGCAATTCCCCAGATTCCCATTTAGCAATACAACCCCCACTATGTCATTTATCATCCTTCATGGACCTGTATTCTCCCCACCCACCCACCCCAGAGTCTTTTACTTGGATTCAATACGCCAATTCCATTTCAGGTTCGACTTGTGTTTTCTTTTCTGATCTTGTTTTTCAGCTTCTGCCTGAGAGTGAGATCATCCCATATTCATCCTTCTGTTTCTGACTTATTTCACTCAACATGATTTTTTCAAGGTCCATCCAAGATCGGCTGAAAACGGTGAAGTCACCATTTTTTACAGCTGAGTAGTATTCCATTGTGTATATATACCACAACTTGCTCAGCCACTCATCTGTTGTTGGACACCTGGGTTGTTTCCAGGTTTTGGCTATTACAAATTGTGCTGCCAAGAACATATGTGTACACAGATCTTTTTGGATGGATGTGTTGGGTTCCTTAGGATATATCCCCAGGAGAGGAATTGCAGGGTCATAGGGTAGGTCCATTTCTAGCCTTCTGAGAGTTCTCCAGACTGTTCTCCACAGAGGTTGGACCAATTGACATTCCCACCAGCAGTGCAGGAGGGTTCCTTTGACCCCACAGCCTCTCCAGCATTTGCTGCTGTTACCTTTTCTGATGTATGACATTCTCACAGGAGTGAAGTGATATCTCATTGTTGTCTTTTATTTACTTGTTTATTTATTTGATAGAACAGGTGAAAACTGAGAGGGGAGGGGAAGCTAGAGAGGCAAAGTGAAAGAAAAATATCTGCAAATCTGCTTCACCACTTATGAATAATCCCCTCTGCATGTGAGGAGCTGGGGCTCAAGCCTAGGTCTTTGTGCATGATAATATGTGTGCCACTGCAGACCTCTGAGAGGCTGCTTTTAACTGCTCAGCTTGCCCCTGGCAGGGGTAGGGACACTGTAAAGAAAGCAGAATTTAATGTGAGCTTGTATCTATAGGGATGCAGAGGTCACATAGGCTCCTAAGCTGAATATGGGCCCCAGATCACTCCAAATCAATGGGGTTGTTTACAGTCAACAATATTTATACACCTTTCCTATATTTGGGAGCTACTCTTTTCCCTGACCCAGCTTTCTGGTCTTTTTTCCAGCCATGACATCATTTCCCCAGACAATAACTTGGATCCACCTGCATATCAGAGGTCAGGCTCAGGGGAAAACAACAACAACAAAAAACTAGTATAGTCATAAGCTCTTTTGAATATAACTAAAATATGCCTACTAGCTAGCTACAAACGGAGACAACCCCCCCCCCCAACTCTTCATCTGCACTACTCCAGCCTTTAGGTTCATGATTAGTCAAATTGTTTAGTTCTGTATGTTAATTCTCTTTTCAGCCACCAGGTTCCAGATGCTAGCATGATGCCAACCAGACTTCCCTGGACAGACAACCCCACCGATGCGTCCTGGAGCTCTGATTCCCCAGAACCCTGCCCCACTAGGGGAAGAGAGAGCCAGGCTGGAAGTATGGATGGGCCTATCAATGCCCATGTTCAGCACGGAAGCAATTACAGAAGTCAGACCTTCCACCTTCTGCATCCCACAATGACCTCGGGTTCATACTCCCAGAGGGATAAAGAATAGGAAAGCTATCAGGAGAGGGGATGGGATACGGAGTTCTGGTGGTGGAATTGTGTGGAGTTGTACCCCTCTGTTTTATGCTTTACATTGGTTTGGTCTAGCTCTCCCCCTGCCAGGAAAATTGGTTTAGTCCTGCTAGTTTCGCGGGCCTGCTTGTCCTCGCCCCAAAGAACCCCGACAGAGTTCGAGACTTCTTGGCGCTGCCATGTGAGAAGAATGCAGGAGAGTTCTGTTTGGTATTAGTTTGGGTTAGTTTATGAATCATTGTTCGTGAATAAAGAAATACAGCTTCCTGGCCCAGCCGCGTGTCTCTGGTTGTCTCTGTTACCCGCCCGTGAAGCTAGCCCAGCTAGCATGATGCCAACCAGACTTCCCTGGACAGACAACCTCACCAATGCGTCCTGGAGCTCTGATTCCCCAGAACCCTACCCCACTAGGGAAAGAGAGAGCCAGGCTGGGAGTATGGATGGGCCTGTCAATGCCCATGTTCAGCAGGGAAGCAATTACAGAAGCCAGATCTTCAACCTTCTGCATCCCACAATGACCTCAGGTTCATACTCCCAGAGGGTTAAAGAATAGGAAAGCTATCAGGAGAGGGGATGGGATACGGAGTTCTGGTGGTGGAACTGTGTGGAGTTGTACCCCTCTTATCCTATGGCTTTGTCAGTGTTTCCTTTTTTAAAAAATATTTATTTATTCCCTTTTGTTGCCCTTGTTGTTTTATTGTTGTAATTTTTATTATTGTTGTTATTGATGTTATTGTCGTTGGATAAGACTGAGAGAAATGGAGAGAAGAGGGGAAGACAGTGAAGGGGTGAGAAAGATAGACACCTGCAGACCTGCTTCACCACTTGTGAAGTGACTCTCATGCAGGTGGGGAGCCGGGGGCTTGAACCGGGATCCTTATGCTGGTCCTTGCGCTTTGTGCCACATGCGCTTAACCCGCTGCGCCACCGCCTGACTCCCAGTGTTTCCTTTTTTTTTGAAGTTTTCTTTTTTTAAAAAATATTTATTTATTTATTCGCTTTTGTTGAGTGTTTCCTTTTCATAAATAAATTAAAATAAAATAAAAAAGAAAAGAAGGTAAGTGGCGTTTTATATGCAGCAATTAAATCCCATCACAGGGTGACTCTGGAAAGTCTAGGAAACGGGATATGTAAGAAAGGGGATTGTTAAATACTTTTTTTATAAATAAAATAACAATAATAATAATATATTTTTTAAAAAAACAGGATTCACCATTCTGTCACCTCCCTTGTTGTCTCTGGGGCAGGCACCCCGAAGCCCTGGAGTTCCAGGGGGGGCAGATTTTGGAACATCCAGTGTTGCTGGCTTTGAGGTGAGGCCTTGCAAGACAGGTGGGATCAACTGCTAGTCGCATCCTGAGAGAATCTGGTGATGCCAGCTGAGGTAGGACATTGGGTTGGATCTTGGCAGCTGGCCAGGGGTGGGGGGAGTGAGAAGATGAATGGACTGTCCCCCATGTCCTGGGTGACGCTGTTTTCCTGGCACACCTTGTCCTGATGATCTCCCTCAGGGGGAGTATGGATATTGAGAGAAGTCTTCCTGGATGAGGTGGCAGCTGAAGCTGGGATCTACCAGAAGAATGAGAAGGCGTGAGTTAGGCCTGGTAGTTCCATTTAAGAGAAAAGTATGGACATGGCCCAGAGGAGTGAAATGGCAGACTTCCTGTAGCAGGTGGCTTGGGCATTTCCACAGCCTCTTCTCCTGTGACTACCCTGGCCCCCCCACTCACACACATACACACAAACACAAACACACACACACTTCCACACACTGACACACTGTCACACATACTCATACACACATGCATAATCATACATACACTCACAACACACTCTCACACACTCCCACACATTCTTTTTAATTTTATTATATTTATTGGATAGAGACAGGCAGAAATCAAGAGGGGAGGAGGTGATAGAGAGGGAAAGAGAGACAAACACCTGAAACCCTGCTTTACCTCTCGTGAAGCTTCCCCTCTGTAGTTGGGGACCAGGGGTTCAAACCTAAGTCCTTGTGCATTGTACCATGTGTACTCAATCAGGTACATCACCACCTGGCCCCTCCCACACATCCTCAAAGATACTCTCACACACATACAAATACTTTCACACACACATACACACACATGCTCATGTTCTAAAATACACTCCTACTGCACCCAAACTCACACACACCCTAGGTTCCCACCTCAACCTTCTAATTTTCCCTCTAGAGAGCTCCCCCAAATTGGGAGTGATGCCTTTTCCCAATCCAGGCAGCCGGCCTCTCCCACTCCCAATGACAGACCAGCAGGGCTGTGCTCCAACACCAATGAGCCAGAGTAGACACCAGTGTGAATTTCCCCAGCTTCCAGTTTGTGGAATCTTGGAACAAGGTAAAAATCTAGTTCATTTTTGCTAGTTTCTCAAGCAGGGTCCCAACCTCCAGGGTTTGATGCCCAAAGCTGAAGCCTTGTTTCCAGCATTCGGCTCAACCAGGGGTACGCCTGATATAGCTGGATCCAGTTGTCCTAGGTCCTTATTCCACTGACTTGAAGTGGGTTCCACATAGTCTTATGGGGGTCACCCAAAGACTTGGATTTTGTATCCTATCTGTCCACCCCAATGCTAACTCTTATTTAGAAGCTCCAGCCTCCCCCATACCAATAACTGCCCCACACCTACAATCCCTAGGAACTGGCTGCTTCTGGCTTTGAGGGCTCCCCACTCTTGTTGACTAGGCCTGCCCATTAGCCTGGCCCTGTGCCTAGCCACTGTGGCCAAGATGGCCACAGCCTGTGCCCACAAGAAGCCTGTGGGCAGCAGCAAGGCCCAGGCATGTGAAGGTGGTGGTCTGGGCCCTGGCCTGAGGGTGAGACTCCATCCTTTGGGGAGGTTTCTGCCCCTCCTGTCCTCAGTCTCTGCTCACCACAGGCTTCTGGGCTCTAGGGGTTGGAGGTTGGGAGGCTGTCTTAAAAGGGAGCACAGGGAGTCAGGCGGTAGCGCAGTGGGTTAAGTGCAGGTGGTACAAAGTGCAAGGACCAGAGTAAAGCTTCTGGTTCAAGCCCCCAGCTCCCCACCTGCAGAGAAGTCGCTTCACAGGTGGTGAAGCAGGTCTGCAGATGTCTTTCTCTCCCCCTCTCTGTCTTCCCTTCCTCTCTCCATTTCTCTCTGTCTTTTTTTTTTTTTAAATTTTTTATTTAAGAAAGGATTAATGAACCAAAACATAAGGTAGGAGGGGTACAACTCCACACACATTTCTCTGTCTTATCCAACAATGATGACAATAATAAAACAAGAGCAACAAAAGGGAATAAATAAATTAATTAAATATTATTTTTTTTAAAAAAAAGGGAACACAGCCTGGGAAAAATGCAAATGAGCAGCCCAATGGCAGGGCTGGGCCCAAGCATCTCAATCCCCCTTCAGAGCAGCTCCAAAGGTCAGGGATGTTACAATGAGGCAACTGAGGCTCAGAGAGGGATGGCATTTGCTTAAGATCATATAGCCTGTCAGAATGGAGGCTGCCTGCTCCTCCTCCCCACTAAGGAGCCTTTGCACCATGGGAGATGTATCAGGAGACACCCTGGACCTGGATGAGGTAGAGTGGAGGTTCTTAGTAGGTAGGCATATGGGAGACTTCCTGTAGGAGGACCACTTGTATGGGAACTTTGTTGGATGGCTAAGGCCCAGTGGAAAAGCTTTCCAGGAACAAAAATCAGCCAGAGCAGAAGCAGGGGCTTTGGTGAGCAGGGAGGACAATGGGTGGGTTTGGGGGGTTACTATTATCCTAGGGCCTCTCTCATCCCTAATGGTGCTGGGACAGAGGCTGCTGACTGAGCAGGAACCTTGCTTTGGCCATACTGGTCCAACTAGCCCAACCACTTCTCTCTGGGCCAGGATTCAGTATCCAAAGTTATTGGAAAAATTGGGGTGAAGTCTGGGTCAGGAGCTTAGCAGTCCCCCCCACCAGGTCAATCTCAGGGCTAAAGGATTGAGGGGCCTTGAGTCACAGTCTGCTCTGCCACCCCCAGAAAGCCTGCCCTGATTGTGACCTGCAACAGAATTATTTCTAAGATCCAGCAGCGGGATGGAGGGGAGGTCTGTGGGGGTAAATAAAACTATCACTGTGGTTATGTCTACTTTCTTCTATAAACCTGTCTTTGTTATTTTGGGGATATTACTTTTTTTTAAAATAACTTTCTTTTTTTAAACATTTTATTTATTTATGAGAAAGATAGGAGGAGAGAGAAAGAACCAGACATCACTCTGGCACATGTGCTACAGGGGATCGAACTCGGAACCTCATGCTTGAGAGTCCAAAGCTTTACCACTTCACCACCTCCGGGACCACAGGATACTACTATTTTCATGACAACAAACTTAACTTGCTCTTCACCCAGCTTTTGTCCAAATCTTAAAGGTTCATGGTCAGGGGTGGGGTGGGGTGGGGGTAGGCTGGGCTAGCACAATCCTTATACCTAAGACCTGGAGGTGCCTTCCAACAAATGGGTTTCTCTGGAAGGAGACACGGAGAAAGAGCCAGGAATAGAGCTGGGGCATTTATAGTCTGGTTGTCAGACACTGGGCACGGCTCTGCCCCACCCCACCTCCCCACTGGAACACACCTCTGGAGTGAGGTGAGGCTGCCTGGCCTGGGTTCCTAGGAGTCTGTGTTGGGGGTGGGGTGAGCCCCCCATATCTGTCCAGAGTTGTCAGAGTGAGAATGGGAGAAAGCCCACTGGTGTTGGGGTCCTCTCCCATGCCTGTTTTCCATGCCCAAGCAGCACCCCCACAACCTCTATCTCCAGGGGTGACTGAGCACCCCCCCACCAGGTCTGCCTGATCCCGGCAGATGTCAGACTGAACCTATAGAGATGGGGGTGGTGCTGGGGAACTGGGGGGGGGGGTCCCTTTGGATCTCTGTGACTATCCAGACAATCCCAAATGCTAAATGCACACCTTCTACACCCCTTTGGAATAAGGAGGTATTGGAGCTCAGGAAGGCAGGGCTGGGCTGTGGACATTGTTGGGGGGCCCTTCTATGGGCCAGGTACCCCAGTGAGAACTTCCTGAACTCCCAGGAAGCACCCTTCCTATATGCCCTAAATGTTTCCCAAGTCATCCCCCCACCATGCATTGAGGACAGAACTTGGGAGAGGGGGATTGGAGCTGGCCTCTTCAACTCTGTTTTGTGGGTGACACCCACTTTGACTGGTGCTCTGGGTCCTTCCCCAGGCCAGCATTTCTGTCACCCTCTCTTTTCCCAGAGGAGGCACAGAGGAAGCTGAGGCACAGTTAAGTCATAGGCCCAGGGTGGAGCCAGGATGTGAACTTGGCCTCTGCAGGCCCTGGGTCTGGTACTTACCAAGGTCCTATATATAGCGGTACTGTGCCAAGTCACCACCCTGGTTTGCCCCCTTCCCAGCACCTGGTTGTCATCCTTGCCCACTCATGACTATTTCTGTGGTCTGACACCAGCCAGAAGGTAAACCATGTCCCAAGTCCTGCAGTACCCCCGAGTGGTTCCCCACAGGCTCTGACACCCCCAGCAGTTGCCCAGGCCTACTGCCCCTTCTCCAGAAGCTGTACAAATCCCTTCTCCCTGGGCCAGGCCACTGCTCTGTGTATGACAGGGAGGCCACCAGGAGGTGGCTCAGCAGGCATAGAAAGTACCATTAAGCACAATGTGAAGGGAATAGGGGTGTCACTGGCATCTCTTGAGTAGAGGCAAGGGATGCTCATAATGCCCAAGATGCCCCCCCCACAACAGATTATTTGCTGGTCTAAAGGTCAAATGTCAGTAGTGTTGTGACTGAGCACACCTGTCTTTGGAGACTGGCCTCAGTGAGAATCAGTCCCAGCCATTTATGTCATGCTCCGAAAAGTAGTGTCACCTTCTTGGGCTCAGTCTGCCCACATCAGCAGTGGCCCTCCTAGGGACCCTTAGGGACCCTTAAGGACCCAGCGACAGCATACACACACTACCTAATGCAGCCATCATTCATCTCCCTTTTTTTAATTTGGGAGCCCTGGAAAGGCCTGGGTATTTCCCCCCCACTCCACCCCCATACCAGCCTCCCCTCACCCTCCCTCCAGCGGTCCCTGGCACAGGGCAGGCATATTGTTGATGTTGAGGGAGAGGCTGAGAGGGCCAGTGGGCCTGGAAGGAGGGGTTGAGAAGGAGGCTGAGTCCAGGTGGACAAAGGTCACTGGAAACTGACTTTGCTCGCTCTCTTCTGCAGCCCAGCTCAGTCCAGCCCAGCCCAAGGAAGTTGCAGGGTGGGGGCAGAAGTACTGGGGCACAGAGAAAGAGAGAGAGAGGCAGAGAAAGCAAAGGTCTGGGTGTGAGAAGTAAAGGCCTGTTTCCCAAATAACAGCTCAGTGTGAGGGGGGAGGGGTCCAGCTTGGTGGAGAGCAGACCTCAGTGGGGCTGGGGGCTAAGTACCAGGGCTGGGGACCTGAACATTAACAGTCTTTCAAGTTGGGTCCTCCTTCCTGGGTATCAGCTACCAGGGTCCACACTGGTGTGGAGACTCATTGGAATTTCCATCCTAAAACAGAATTTCAAGAACCTTGGACATCACAATGGCAGGTTCACAGCTTACTGGACCTGCCCCCCTCTTCTCACCTTTCTGCCCCACCCATCCCCCCAGGAGCCCACTTTGCTATAACAGCTGCCACTACCTGCTTCCTAAGAAGACCAAAGTCCTAGCAATTGTCATTGCAGCTTTCAATTAACTCATGATTCCTCGGGTATGGATCTTCGGAGTTTCCTCCCCCTAAGCCTCACAGGGGAAAAGGGGGCTCAGATTCTCCCCACTCCCCCTATGTGCACTCAGAACGCTCTTCTCTCAGGAAAGTGACATTTCTTTGGCGTTTGGAAGCTTTGGCTTGATTCTCTGCGCTTTAGGGCCAAGGAGACGAACTTCCTGGGACACACTACGTCCCCAGATTTAAGGCTCAGGGGATCATCCGTAATGAATGAGATGCTTGACGGTCAAAGTTCTAGCCTGCAAAGGACGCTCAGGCACTTTCCAGGAGTGACGGCGGGGGCTTTGCAAAGTTAGGGCAGGAAAGCGAAAGATCGAGTGGGGGGAGAGGGTGGGGGGAGGGGGTGGGTGGAGGCAGATGCCGGCGGGCAGCCAGTCTCCGCCCCGCAGCCAGGGTAGGGCTGGGGCCAGACGGCAGGCTGCTAGCCCAGCCGTGGCTACTCGGGCCAACAGGAAGCGACCGAGCGGGGCGGGCAGAGCGGGCCAGCTGGCTGGTGGGGACTCCCGGGTGTGGGCCGCCGGAGCTGGGGAACCCCCGCCTGGGCGGCGAGTTGAGGGGAGGGGCGAACGGCGGGGGGCGCCCCCATTAAAGGCCTCAGCACCCAGCTCCGTCCAATGGGACCTCCCTCTTCTAAGTCTAGTGCGTAAGCTGAGGGCGGGCGGGGGCATGCACCCCGTGCTGCAGAGGGACGCAGACCCTGGACCCTAGAGGGGAGGGCTGCAGCACCCCAGCTCCCTGCTGGCAGAAGAGGGCCTTCGGGGCGGGACGGAACCCGAGGGGGCGCTCTCCTAGGGGCGGGGCCTCTCGGGGGCGTGTCTTGGGTGGGCGGGCTGTGTCGGGGGCGGGGCCTTCACGGGAGGGCTTGTGTGGGGGTGGCCCTTTAGGGGCGGGCCTCGAGGGGGCGGGGACGGCCGGCACCTGGGTGAGGTCGCGCCGCCCCGCCCCCCCGCACTTCCGTGTGCAGCGGCGCGGGAGCAGGCGGCTGCACCCCGATCCTCTGGGCGACCCCCAGGCATCCCGACGGCCGCGTTGAGGCCGGGGCGGTCCTTCTCCGCCACCCGGCCCGGCCCTCTCCGGCCCGCACCGAACCCCGCCGGCCGGACCGGACCCTGGGCCCCGGCCGCAGAGGTGAGTGGAGCCCGGGGCCCCGGCCCCGACGTGCGGTCGCGATTCCCACAGGGCGGCCGAGCTGGCCCCCCGACCGGTTCGCGTTCGCGTCCCCGAAACCCAGCCGCTACCAGCCGGGATCCTGCTCCTGCGGCTGTCTTGCCGTCCCGCCGCCTATCCCCTCGCTGTCCCCTCTACCCGCCTGTGCCTCTCCAGCTCCTCCAGGCGCCCACGCGTCTCTCCGGACTCTCTGTCCGCCCATCTGTCTTCCTTCTCGGTCCCACTGTCCACACTCCAATCCTCCCCCACCCGCCGTCCTATCTGTCGGTCCTTAGTTCCCTGGGGTCCGGCCCCACCTTCCGCAGCCCGCAGCCCCTGGACCCCCAGACCCGCGCGGTGGCCTCGTCCCGCCCCGGGCTCCTGCCCGCCCCGCCCCGCTGCGCTTCCTCTGCCCTGTCTCTTCTTTCAGTCTCTGTGTCTCTCCGTGTCTCTCTCTCGGGGCTGGGCGTGGCTCGGGTCTCCACCATCCCGCCCTGGTGCTCCCTCGAGCCCCTCCCCCCCAACACAAACAGTCAGGGGGACTTGGTGCGAGTGTGTGTGGTGTGGGGTGGGAGGTGACCTCTGGCCCCTACTCTGTCTGCATGTGGACTGTATCCCTTTGTCGCCTACGTTTGGAGGGCCTGGTGTGTTCCCCTGGGAGGTTCACTATGCCCAGGACTTTTTCTGTGTGACGTTTTCACATGTTTAACTTGCCTGTGTGTACTGAAGCTCTCTGTGTGCCTTTGCAACTGTGTAGTGTGTGGTACATGCTACATGCTGTGTCCCTGTCAACAGCCTCTCCTGTGTCAATACACGTTTGTGTGTTGAGTGACCTCGAGTCTGTGAGCATATTTATGCTACTTATTGTGGGAGGTGTTGGGGTGCTAGCCTGAAGGGCTCAGGGAGGGGAGTGGAATATCTCTGTGAGCATGTGTGTCTGGGCACTCACTTTCATTGTGTGACCAGGCTGGCCCAGTCACCAAAGCAGGGGAACAACCCCTTGGGTTTCCTCATTCTTGCTGTGGATGGAGCTGGGCGTGGTGGACAGCCTGCAGAGGGTAGTGGTGGTGGTGAGAGAGAGAGAGAGAGAGAGAGAGAGAGAGAGAGAGAGAAGGGGGGCAGTTGTACCTGGCTGTGGTGGGAGTGAGCTCAGTGGCTGGTGTGAGTTCAATGGGACACTCCCTTTATGACTGTATCAAACTCCGCGTTTAGTGTGTGTCTGGGGAGGGTGGCGGTAACGGATTGTGGGGAACTGAG
Organism: Erinaceus europaeus; assembly: GCF_950295315.1. Classification (NCBI taxonomy): domain Eukaryota; kingdom Metazoa; phylum Chordata; class Mammalia; order Eulipotyphla; family Erinaceidae; genus Erinaceus; species Erinaceus europaeus. The sequence goes on along the minus strand of NC_080173.1, from coordinate 38,150,576 downwards.
AGTGCATGGGCATGGGTGTCAGTCAGCAGTGGGGGGAGGGTGAAAAGGTTTATGCCCAGGGGCAACAGTGGTGGGAGGGAAGGTGAGAACCCCAGTATGTGTGCCTGAGCTTGTGGGAGACAGTGAGGGTGTAGGTGTGCATGCGATGTGCTGGCATCCAGCTTCTGGGCCTCCATCTCTCACTTACTGTGCTCCCTAGATTGGAGAGATGGAAAGGCAAAATTGTGGGTGTGGAGTGTTGTGATCAAGACCCCAGGCTCTAGATTCAGGAAAGACTTGGGCTCAAATATTTGCTGTACCTATTAAGACCAAGAGACCAGGGTGGTATTGCGGTAGATCATCTGTCTTGTGTGAGAGAGACCCTAGACTAGATCCCTGGTGCCACATCACATGATGGAGTTGTATTGTGGTCTCCGTCCCAATCTTCCTCAAAATGGTGGTAATAATAGTGCCTGCAAATAGCTTACCTGGATAGTGCATCCTGTGTGTGACCCAAGCTTCAGCCTGGCCATCACCAAATTTGAGGAAATGTCAATGCTGTGTCTGTCTGTTCCCCCCCTGAAAAAATGGGTCTGAAATGATGATGATAATGAAATTTTAAAAAGAGAGAACCTAGAGCCAGCTCTCTGAGCTGTTTTCTTGTCTACAGAGTGAAGAGAGTTGGTGGGAGGATCACAGGTCCTGTGTCAAAGGTCCTATCACTCAGTTTAGACCCTGTGATGAGAGCTTAGCATATGCCAAAGTCTTCATTGGTGACCACTCATCCCACTCAACTGTGTGGACCCCACTCTCAGTGAGCTGGGACTAACAAAATCCCAGCTGGCCTCTAAGCCAAGTTCCTGCTGTCTTGTGGCCACTGCCACTTGACCAGGGAGGGACATGGGAGGGAAGATAGTTGACAGAGACCCCTCCCCCTCTTCTAGCATCCAGCCCTGCTCAGCCTGTGTCAGCACTGGTGATGGGGAAGAGAGATGGGGTGGGGTTTGGAGTTGTGACTGTAGGACACTGACACCATTTAGCTGACACAGCTAATTGAAGTTTAAATTAAAATGAGAAGTAATTGAAAAATAGACATGGAGCTCAGCCCCTAGGGAGTGGGGATGCAGGGTCTTTAGCAGGAGGAAGGGACACCCTTCTGGGGAGGTGGATCTTTTTCTTTTTTTTTTTTTTAAGATATATATATATATATATATTTATTTATTCCCTTTTGTTGCCCTTATTGTTTTATTGTTGTAGTTATTATTGTTGTTATTGATGTCATCATTGTTGGATAGGACAGAGAGAAATGGAGAGAGGAGGGGAAGACAGAGAGGGGGAGAGAAAGATAGACACCTGCAGACCTGCTTCAACGTTTGTGAAGTGACTCCCCTGCAGGTGGGGAGCTCGTGGCTCGAACTGGGATCCTTACGCCCCTTGAGCTGTTCCTTGCACCTGCGCTTAACCCGCTGTGCTACTGTCCGACTCCTGTGGATCTTTTTCTTTCAGATGTAAAGTGACCTTTGCCTTCTCTCCCAGAGTCTCTCATCTTGAAGCCTTTCTCTTGCTTGCTTGCTTGCTTCCTTCCTCCCTTCCTTTCTTTTTATTATCTTTATTTATGTACTGGATAGAGAGCCAGAAATCAAGAGGGAAGGGGGTGATGGAGAGGGAGAGAGACACCTGAAACTCTGCTTCACCAATTGCAAAGATTTCCCCCAGCAAGTGGGGACCAGGACTCGAACCCCAGTCCTTGCACATTGTAACATGTGCGCTCAACCAAGTGTGCCACCACTTGGCTTCTTTTCTTTTTCTATTGGATAGGACAGAGAGAAGTTGGGAGAGAAGGGGGAGAAAGATAGACACTTGCAGATCTGCTTCACCACTCATGATGCATCGCCTCTGCAGGTGGGGAGCTGTAGGCTCAAACTGGGATCCTTGCACAGCCTGGGAACTTGAAACCAGGTCCTTGAGTATTGTAGCATATGTTGTCTACCAGATACATCCATCACCACCCAGTCCTGTTGAGGGCTCTTTTTTTTTAAGCATGTGAGGGGTGCCTCAGAAAAGTGTGAGATTCACCTGAATGAAAAGGTGCAAAGTAAGGAAGAATGTCCCTATTTATGTGGCACTCCAAGAGTGAGTGGTCCAGAAGTTGGTGTGCACATAGAGCCTTGGAACCATCTGGGGGATATAGTCTTCTTGTTTTACAGATAAGACAAACTGAGGCTCAGAGGCATCACCCCAGATGACATATTGACCATATCTGATTGCACCCCAGCCTGGAGATTAGGGACCTCTTTCTTGCTGCCTCTAGGCCTCTCAGCATATCTAGATACTAGACATCATCTGGAAGGGCTAAGATACAACAGTCTCAGCCCTAGCACAGAGTAGGCATAGAGCCAGTGCCCATGGAAGATTGGGTGCCCCTACACTTTATTTAACAAAATAAAAAGCCAAGTAGGTACGCAGGGGCTATGGTGTCAGAACTAGGTGAGGCAGAGCTGGCATAGTGGGCCATGCCCGAGCTGGTTGATGGGGAGAGCCTGTTTGGCGGCTTCCAGCTCAGCTGTTTTCTCTTGTTCCTGCAGGTCTGCCGGGAACTGGCCTGGGAAGTGGCCCAGCTGAGGGCGGCGGGCCTGCTGTTCTTGGTGGCTATTGCCTGGCTGTCGCCACAGCTGGAGCAGCACTGAGGGCTGAGGGGAGCCAGCAGCCCAGGTAAGACACTTGGGCAGAGGGAAATTGTGTGGGGGATTCTTCCTCTGTGGAGCCCCTGGCTCCCCTTATGCCTTGGGCCTGTGTTGGGGGATGAGCACCCAGAGTTCTTGGTCTGGAGGAGGGGTCTAGGCACCCAGAAGGTACAGCTATGTGAGCTTGTCTCTTTGGGGGGGAGACAGGTCTGTCTCTTTTGGCTGGAGGCCCTAGAAAGCCTTAGTCTCTCTGGACTTGGCATATTCTCTCTCTCTCTCTCTCTCGTTTGTTTTCCTTTATTTGATAGTATAGAAAGAATTGGAGAGGGGAGAGTAGAGAGGGAGAGAGACAGATACCTGCAGACCTGCTTCATTGCTTGTGAAGCTTCCCCCCTGCAGGTGAGGAGTGTAGGCTCAAACCCAGGTCCATGCACATGGTAATATGTGTACTTAACCAGGTGCATCACCACCCAGCCACCTTTCTCTCTCTCCCTCTCCCTCTCTGTCTCTCTCTTTAAGATTTTTTATCTGTTGGGAGTCAGGCGATAGTGCAGTAGGTTAAGTGCACGTGGCGCGAAGCACAAGGACCGGCTCAAGGATCCTAGTTTGAGCCCCCAGCTCCCCACCTGCAGGGGAGTCACTTTCTCTCCCCCTCTTTGTCTTCCCCTCCCCTCTCTATCTCTGTACTATCAAACAATGACGACATCAATAACAACAACAATAACAACTATAACAGCAATAAAAAACAAGGGCAACAAAAATGGAAAATAAATAAATATTAAAAAAAAGATTTATTTATTTGTTAAAATGCAGACAAAGGGGTGGGGAGAACCAAAGTATTACTCTGGCACATGTAATGGTGAGGCTTGAACTTGAGACCTCATGCTTTTAGGTCCAAAGCTCTAACCACTATACTGTCTCCTTGGCCACACTGGCATTCTCTTTTGTGAGATGGGTGGTGGACATCTGGCCCAGAGCTGGCTTCTGGACCATAAAAGAGACCTGGAGCCCACTGGTGTTCTGGAGCAAGGTGTGATGACACTTTGTTAATCACCTACAGAGAAGTTCATGTGCCAAGCTTTGAGGGAGTACAGAGATCAATCTTCCCCTTGTGCCACATGGGGAGACAGGTTTGCCCCGAGCCCCTCTGTTGGCTGGACACAAAGCTGGGAATGGACTGAAGTCTTCCATCTGTCAACACAACTGACCACTCTTAATTCTTCTGTTTCCCATCTTCACTGGGGACAGAAGAAGGTCTCTAATTTCTCTTCTCGAGCTCTCAGGTTCAGAGTGGACTGGGAAAACTCAGGAATGACAAAGAAGTGGCCCAGGAGGTGGCACAGTGGGTAAAGCATTGGATCTTCAAGTATGAGGTCCTGAGTTCCATCCCTGTCATTGTATGTGCCAGAGCTGATGCTCTGCTTCTGTCTCTCTCTCTCTCTCTCTCTCTCTTACCCTCCCCCTCCCCTCATAAATAAATAATAGAATAGAATAGAATAGATCAGTGGGGGTTGAGCTCCCTGATCCTGACTCTGGGGAAGAAGGGGCAGGAGGTTAGAGTACTCATTCTGTGGTGTGGGGATGGGGGCTTCCACTGGGTTACCTTTTATTTATCCTGTCCCTAGCCCTACTAGAAGGAGGTGTCATACCCTTGGCCAGCTTGGGGCCTCTGCTACCTGAATCCAAGAGGACTGAGCCTCAAAGTTCTATGCATTTGCCTAAGAAGTTCTATGCATTTGCCTTGGAAGCAGCCCCCATTCAGCCCTTTAATATTACCTACCTAGCTGGTACCAATACACAGGTGTCCACTGGGAATATGAGCCCGATGACAGACCCACAAGTGCACACATGCACACACAGACACACATATTGCGCTGCAGGCATGCTCTAACATGCATGTAGACTCTTATCAATTGTCTTAGGTACCTGCCTACACACAGCATGCTATCTATGCCCATTCCAGGTCAGACAAGGGGTCCTACTCCTGGTTGGTTGGAGGCCTGGCTATGACCTCAGGTGTCCCCGGGAAGCAGGTCCCTCTTGGAGTTGGGCTTTGCCTTTCTGTCCGCCCTGGCCAGACCTGCAGCCTGAGCAGGGCTGGGCATAGGGCTCGGGCTGTGTGTCAGGAGGAGCCAAGTCAGCTGTGCTGGTACAGTTTGTGGTGGCTGCCACAGAGGAGGAAGTGGGCTGCCTTTGGTCATGGGCCAAGGTGCTGCCAGGTGGATGGGCACCCTGTCTCCCACTCACCATGTCCTTGCCTGCTGGCAATGGGGAAACTGGGCTCAGGGCTGGGCAGGCCAGCTGGTGCTTCTCCTGGGGCAGCTGAGCACTTTCCAGGGCCTGTGCCCAAGGGAAAGGGCCATCCAGCCCAGGCATTTCCGGAGCCTCACTTCCTCTGGGCTGCCCAGGAAGTGGTTGCAGAGTGGGACTGACCAGCCCTCCGCCTGTGGCCTGCCCCACCCTGGCCTTGTCTGGCCAGTAGATGCAGCCAACTGGCCAGGTTCTGCCCTAGCCGGCAATGGCCAGGCCTTGATGGAGGTCAGGGTTCGAGGCCGAGGTCATAAAGTTTCCACAGCCTCCTATCTCTGATTCTGATTCCTCCCTCCTTCCCAGCCTGTTGGCCAGGCCTCCAGACTCCAAATGTCAGGTCCGAAGGCCACAGGCATCATCCTGCAGTTCTAGGGAGCCCCAGGAATGATCCTGAGCCAGTGGTGTGGACCCCCAGTTCCTTAATTTCCCTCTGGACAAATAAGACAGTAATAGCATCCACCTTTGTGGGGGCTGTGCCAGAAAACAACAGATAATGCATGCAAAGCAGCTAGCACCCTGCCTGTAGCATTGTCAGTGTTTAATGAGTGGAAACTGTAGTTATATAAAGCACTTAGCACCGGGGTGGTGGAAACTGTTCATACCACGGCAGGTGGGCTCTCTGATGGGATATTATTGTCTGACTGACACCTGGCACTGGCCCATTGAGGTAAGGGCCCTGCAGGACCGTGGCTCCCTCACCCCCTCCTTTGTAGCAGGGACGGAAGTTTCCAGCAGTGGTGCACTTGATTCCTGTCCTTGGAGGAGCTCCTGGGTGGAGCAGCCATGCCCACTCGGTGCCTGGCCCTCTCTCTCACTCCTGAGTCTGTCTCCCCCTCACTCCTTTTCAAAGAGAGGACAATAGAGCTCATGACTTGGTGGGTGTGGGAGAGAAGAGGCAGGCTGCTGCCACCTGCTATCCTTCAGGATGTCCTGAGGCCCCCGCCTCTGCACTGCCCTCTCACCCTAGGATGATGGGCTTGGAGTAGGGTGGTGATGAGGGCATGGGCAGTGAGACCTCCTGCCAGCCTGCCTCCCTTCAGACCCCAGGAGTCAGCCATGGGTCTGGGTGAGGGGGTAGATATCTGGGGCTAATAGAGGCCTTGGGGGGTTTGGGGGAGCTAGAAATCCACACAACCATCCATTCTTGACTGGTAGCAGCTGGTGGCAAGGACTGGCCCGTCTTAAGGACAGTCGGGAATTTTGCCCAGTGAGGCTGGGACTGAACTTTGCCCTTTATACCTAGGGAAGAAGGCTGGGCATCTTGGCTGTTGAAGAACAGTGATTATGGTATGGTAGGCAGAGGCCAAGAGTCTGGAGACAAGGGTCAGGCTAGGAGTGTGAGGGTGGTGGCCTGGGAGGTGGCACATTTAATGGGGTGCTGGACTCTCAAGCATAAGAGTGTGAGTGGGGACAGGCTCTGTGCACGTGTCACACAGGTCTGGGTTCAGATCCCTGCTGGCTGTTTCCCAGCTGTGTGCTCTGTGCCATGCTGGCCTCAGTGGCCCCATTTGTGAAATGGACAAATCAGAGAGCCTCCACCAGGGTCTGAGTAACAGCAGGAACTGTGTGTGTGTTGGGCCAGTGCAGGAAGGCTGAGCATGAGTGCTGAGCTCCGAAGTGGGAAGGAACTTGATTTTGGGGGGAACTGAAAGGCATCCCATGGCTGGGGCAGAGGGCAAAGGGTGGGCAGTGACCAGGAGGTCATGGGGCGGGGGGTGGTTCACACAGGCATTGAGTAGGAAGTAGAGTGCTTGCAAAGGATGCCTGAGCAGGTGGGACTGAAGGTCTACTTTGTCCTTGTGCTTTGACCTGAGCCTGTACAGCTCTGACTGGTGGTGGCTCTGGGAGTTGAACCTGTGATCTCTTATATGTATGTGATGTGTAATGCAGCAAGGATGGGTGACAGGTGAAGAGAGGGGGAACCCTTGAGGACCAGCTGCCGGGGCAAAAGTGCCATGGTGTAGCTGCATCCAGCCCCATGCCTGGCAGCAGTGACACTGCTAGGAGATGAGGCCACCAGACTGGAGACCCTGGGGAGGCCTGTATGGCCATGTCTAGACACCTATGGTGTGGAGGGAGAAGGGGACCCAAGAGACTGTGGTTCAGGAGGTGGAGACATGCACCCCAGACCGTTGAGGAGAGGGGGCAGCAGGCCTATGTTAGGGGCTTTCCAAAGCTCCTTATAAGGCAGGGATGGCTATCCCTCGAAGGTTCCCGCCAAGGTGCCCAGGAGAACGGGCTTGTGGTGGCTGAACTTCTGTTTCCACAACAGCCTGGAGCTTTGAAGCATGTCTGTGGCTGTGTTGGGTAAATAGACTTGGCAGGCAGCCAGGGCCCAGGGTCCATCAGGGGGCATTTTAATGGGGCCTGAGATGGATAATAAGAGTGAAGAGAGCAGGGAAGGCTGCATGGGGGCACTGCAAGGTTGAGGGCTATGGTGGTTGGCCAGCTGTGGAGGTCATAGTGTTGACACTACTCTTGGCATACCTCCCAGGTATAGCAGCAGAGGATGCCAGGGTGCTATGACCCAGATCACAAGTGCCCCTGGGGGACAGGTCTGAGATGGACCTCCATACCCAGGTTCCCCCATCCCCACCCTATCATTTTCTGTTTGCTGCCCCTGTGGCTGACACCCTACTGTCCCACTTTTCTCTATTTATTTGTTTGTTTATTTATTATTGGATAGACAGAGAAATTGAGAGGGTAGGGGGAGAAAGAAAAAGAGAGGGATACCTGCAGCCCTACTTAACCACTAGTAAAGCTTTCCCCTACAGTTGGTGACAGGGGCTCAAACCCGGGTCCTTTCACACTGTAATGTGTGTGCTTAAGCAGGTGTGCCACCACCTGGCCCCCTGTCCCACATTTCTGTAGTTGTCCGATACATTAAAAAATATATACACACACACATTGAGAGGGGTAGAGAGAGACAACTGCAGCCCTGCTTCACCACTCATGAAGCTCCCCCCCCCCCCCAGGTGAGGACTTGGGGCTTTAATTTGGGCCCTTGCTCATGGTATCATGTGCACTCAATGGGTGTGCCACTGCCTGGCCCTCCATAAACTTTTCTTTTTATGTATATATGTATGTATGTATGTATTTATTTCCCTTTTTTTGCCCTTGTTTTATTGTTGTAGTTATTGATGTCATCATTGTTGGATAGGACAGAGAGAAATGGAGAGAGGTGGGGAAGACAGAGAGGGGGAGAGAAAGATAGACACCTGCAGACCTGTTTCACCACTTGTGAAGCAACTCACCTGCAAGTGGGGAGCCAGGGGCTCAAACTGGGGATCCTCATGCCAGTCCTTGAGCTTAACCCACTATACTACCGCCCGACTCCCCCAAATAACTTTTCTTAATTAGCGACAGAGAAGCAGAGATAGAGTGAGGAGACTACAGCACTGAAGCTTTCTTCCGTGTGTGTGTGGGGGGGGTGGGGGCTGGGTTCAAACCTGGGTCATGCACATGGCAAAGCAGCCACTGTCCAAGTGAGCTATTTCACAGGCCATCTCCTCTCTCTAGATTTCTTCCTGAAAGCCCGCAGTGGGGAGAGGCTCTGCCTCGGCCCTGCTACCTTGGGATGGATAACAAGTCTTAGGTGGCCTTCCTGCTTGCTCCCAAATGTCAAATGGATATCAGCAATCAGGAAATCCCAGGACTGGAAGGATGCCTTGTAGGTGCTGACAGGAGTGAACTTGGGAGCCAGCACCATGAGGCTGGGGGGAACAGCCATTCTTATCCCCAGGCACAGCCTGGCTTTACGAAGGGCCCCTCCACCTCCCTGCCTGGGGCTGCCCCATTGGCTCTGTGGTTTCTGCTTTATAGTCAGTTTCTGCACTTAAGTCTAGTGCTGGGTGGAGGTCATGTGTGGGGTGCCTGCAGGGCCACCCCCACCTGCACAGGTGTGAGCCAGGCCTGTGACTGCCACCTGGGACCCCGGCCTCCTGCTCAGATGGATGGGTGGGGGAGCCTGCCCAGAACATGCTCTCCAGTCCTATCCTGCCCCCAGCCACTCTGGCATTCTCGTGGGGCTGAGGGTATTCTTTCACCCTCATTGAAGAGGCCTTTCCCTTCCATTGTACCCTGGGGGCCACCTTTGGCCTTTGCTCATACCAGGCCCTGCCCAGGTCTGTGTGGGTCCTTCCAGGCTATGAGTTATCTCTGAGCCTGTCTGGAGTCTCTGGGCGTGTGTGTTCACGCCAGGATCTTCTCTTTCTCTTTCATTCTCTCTCTCTGCACAGAGGCCTTGAGCAGGTATAATCCCTATGCTCCCAGGTCAGTTTTTTTCATTCCTTTTAGAGTCACACAGAGGAAGAAACACCATGGTACCTCTCCATCACTGTGGAGCTTCCCCTGGTGCTATGGTCCTCCTGTACAGTGTAAGGGTTTGAACCTAGGAAGACAAGCATGACAAGGTATGCTCTCCCGGGTGAGCTGTCTCCTAGACTTCATTGGAGCTCTGTGCTGGTGAACACACAGGCTGTTAGCCCCCTTTGTCTCACATGAGAACGAAGTGTGTGTGTGGGCGTGTGTTTCAAGGTGTGTGTGGCACTGAGTCATCCTGCAAGAGAGAGAGAAAGAGAGAGAGATAACCAGCTGAAAGCAGGGCTCTCATGTGTAGGGATGTGTGTGTGTGTGTGTGTGTGTGTGTGTGTGTGTGTGTGTGTGTGTGTGTTTTGGCAAGTGTGCCTGTGTGTGCCTCCGTGTGACTATTCCAGGAGAGGCCTCACCCTGGCTTGAACAGAGGCCCCCTTATCCTCAGCCCTGCCATGGAGGGACCTTTTATTTCTTTCAGGGATGCCTGGAACCCTCTGACTGAGCTCTAGGCTTCCTAGCCCCCAGTTAGCTGTGCACAAGATCCTGCCCTGCCCTGTGCTGACAGGGACAGGTGTGTGCTTAGTACTGCCAGGCCCCACATTCTGTTCCTCGGGCCCATGGACTCTGGCTGCCCAACTCATCCTTCCACTTGAAGCCTCCCTTATCACCCCAGCCATAGGATAGGCCCCCCCCACCTTTTTTTTTCCCATCTGGGGTTATCACTGGGCTTCAGTGCCTGCGTTATGAATCCACTGCTCCTGTGGCCACTTTTCGATTTTTTTTTTTTAATAGGACAAAGAAATTGAGAGGGGAGGGGAAGATAGAGAGGGGAAGAGAAATATAGACACCTGCAGACCTGTTTTACTGCTTGTGGAGTAACCACTCTGCAGGTGGGGATCCTTGCACTTTGTACTATGTGTGTTTAACCCGATGTGCCACTTCCCAGCCCCTACCATAGGCCCTTCTAGACTCAGCCCCTCTCACTGCCTGAATGCCATGTGGCCTTACCTCCTTTGAAATTGCATGTTTATGCAGGTGGCGCAAAGCGCAGGGACCGGCATAAGGTTCCCAGTTCAAGCCCCCGGCTCCCCACCTGCAGGGGAGTCGCTTCACAAGCGGTGAAGCAGGTCTGCGGGTGTCTGTGTTTCTCTCCCCCTCTCTGTCTTCCCTGCCTCTCTCCATTTCTCTCTGTCTTGTCCAACAACAATGACATCAATCATAACTACAACAATAAAACAAGGGAAACAAAAGGGAATAAATAATAAATAGAAAAATAAAAAAAAAAAGAAATTGCATGTTTATGTGGCTACTCCTCACCAGACTGATGGTTTTATTTTTTGCAAAGCCAGGGCCTCGTGCATGTGCAATTTCACTTCTCTGGGCTGCTTTTCATTCAGAGACAGAGTGAGAGCAAGACACCAAACATAGCCTGGAGCTTCTTCTGGGACCACAGTACCTACCATGTAGTGCTGGGGCTCAAATTTAAATCATGTATATATCAAGGCACGTACTCAATGTATTGAACTCTCTCTGCCCCTAGCCCATGAGTTTCACCAGTGATGTGTTTGGTCACTCCAGTAGCCACTGCCTGGACCTCCTATAGAGCTGGGAGTGACCTGGGGTCAGGCTGCCCTTTCTCCATTGTGTGCAGAGTCGTGTCATTACACAGATGTGTTTTTTAAATTTTTATTTATCCCCTTTTGTTGCTCTTGTTTTATTATTGCTGCTGTTGTTGATGTTGTCGTTGTTGGATACGACAGAGAGAAATGAAGAGAGGTGGGGAAGACAAGGGGAGAGAAAGACAGACACCTGCAGACCTGCTTCACCGCCTGTGAAGTGATGCCCCTGCAGGTGGGGAGCCGGGGGCTTGAACTGGGATCTTTACTGCTTGTCCTTGTGCTTTGCACCACAAGCTCTTAACCCACTGTGCTACCGCCCAACTTCCGACACAGATGTGTTTTTCTGGAAGGCCTCTAGGATATGAGGGCTGAGGACATTGGGCTAGTGCACCCCCAAACCTTAGAGCAGATCCTCAGCATCATAATACCTCAGTCTCCCAGGCTCACTGCTAGGTCACATGAGGGGGGAGCAGCAGGCTTGCTGGGAATTAGTAAGGACCCCAGCACTTTGGAACCAACTGGAAGGTGACAGAATTCCAAAGAACTTTCTGACTGAGAGTGTAGCCAGGAGTGGTGATGGGGGGGGGGGGGGTGGCACTGAAGAAGTTGGGATGTTTAGCTCAAGGAGTGAAGGCTATCCCCATGAAGAAGCTGTTGGGGGAAATGACACAGCCAGCACATGTCACCACCCCTGCTTCCGTCCCAGGGTAAAAGGAACGTGGGGGTTGGGGGACTGGGCACAATGAAAGTTCTCAATCACTCCTGACCTATCTTCCTGCTCAGCCCATTGGCCAGTTTCCTGATTTGTGAAACCTCTGCTGCCTCCTGGCCCCCCTTGTGGGAAGTGTCCACCCTGAGACTCTGCCGGTCTGTTAACACTCACCTACCCACCCACCCAGCAGCCTGTGCCACACCTGGCACCCTCCCTGTAGCACCTGTGCCAGGGCCTGCCCCCCTTCCTGTGCCTCCTCTCTCTTCCCTTCCCATCACCCCTCAAGGTGCGTTTGAGCCAGACCCTGGGGACCCCAGGCAGGGCCTGCACCTCTGGGAATGCTTAGGCCCAGTCCACTCAGTCTTGGCCTTCCTGGTTTAGGTGGCAGGATCCAGCCCCCAAACTGGGCATATGTACAGGAGGGGTGTATCCTATACCCTCAGGGCCTGACCCCAGACTGCAGGCTCAGGGGTCACTCCCCTCTTTGTGAGAGGCCCCCATCTACCTTGATGCAAGTTCCCCAAGAGGCTGTCCAGGCCTCTCTTGTTTTTCACGGGAACTTCACCTGGAAAGGGCCCTGTGGAGGCAGCCAGCCTGGCTGGGTCTGAGGATCTGGGGACCCTCAGGGAGGACCTCAGTTTCTACTCTGCACCAGAGAACAGTGAGCACATCCATCATATATATGTATATATATTAGATAGGGACAGAGAGAAATTGAGAGAGAAAAGGGCAATAGAAAGGGAAAGAGAGACAGAGACACCTACAGCACTGTTCCACCACTTGTGAAACTTCCTTCCTGCAGGTGGGGACCAGGGGCTTGAACTGAGGGCCTCTTGTACTGTAGCTTGTGTGCTACTGGGTGCTCTACGACCCAGCCCCTCATGTATCTCTTTTTAAAGGTTTATTTAATTTATTCCATGTGGAGGGGAGCAAGGAAGAGTTTTGCATGAGATGAGAGAGAGAGAGGTAAGGAGAGAGAGAGAGAGGCATATAAAGAGAGGTCTAGCATCACTCTGGAACTTCAGGTGTACAAGTCCAGTGCTCTCCCAGCTGAGCCATCTCCCCAGCTGCTCCAGGTCCACCTCTTCCAGATAGTTTGGCTCATTTGTGCCTTTATCAAAATTGTCATCCAACGAGTCAGATGTGATTACTGAAGGCCATCCCTGTTCACACCTGTGGGCCACACCCCCACCCGCCTCCTCTGCTAGAGCACTCACACCCCAGAGGGACTCCAACCCATCACTCTGGGGTTGGCCCTGCCCTCTGCTCTGGCTGGGATAGTGAGGCAGGGGTCTAGGGCCCTGGAGAAGATGGCTCACCTCCCTGCCTGGCATGGCACTGCCTTTCTTTCTCACTGTGCCAGGCTGGGGAGCAGGGCCAGCACTCCTTGGCCCTTCATCCAGTGCCACCAGGCTCCCCAAGTGCTAAGAAGCAGCAGAGCTGGAGGCAAGGGTTCAAGGGTCTGCATGAGCTCAAAAGGGATGGGGGTAGCCCATCTGCTTACTTTCTTTGTTCTTCCCTGTCTGCTCTGTCCTACCCAGAGAGAGAGAGAGAGAATATGTTTCTTTGTGTCTGCTCCTGATAGTTCTGTCTCTTTCTCTGTCCCCACACTTCTCTGCACTTCTTCCTGACCTGACACACTGTATCGGGTCTTGGAGCTGGGTAGTTGTGCACCTGGTTGAGCGCACACATTTTAGTGTGCAAAGACCTTGGTTCAAGCCCCCAGCCCCCACCTGTGGCAGGAAGTTTCATGAGTAGCAGAGCAGGTATCTTGCTTTCTCTCTTCATCTCTATCTCCCCTTCTGTTTTTCTCTGTCTTTTTAACAAAGGGGGAAAGTGGGCACCAGGAGCAGTGGATTCATCATGCAGGCACTCAAACCCCAGTAACAATCTGGGTGGTGAAAGAAAGAAGGGGCTGGCCCCAGATCCTTTTGTGCTGCTCACCTACTGTGTGAGATTGGCAAATTGCTGAGTCTCTGTGAGCCTGTTTGGTTCTGACCTCCTGGATGAACTTAAGTGGCAAAGCAAGTTGGTGCTACTGCAAGGTTCCAGTTGGTGTGTGGCTCATTTCTAGAAAGAAAAATTATTTTTTAATTTTTTAAAAAAATCTTTATTTATTAGAGAAGCCAGAAATGGAGAGGGAAGGGGATGACAGAAGAGGAGAGAGACAGAGAGACACCTGCAGCCCTGCTTTACCACTTGTGAAGCTTTCCCCCTGCAGGTGGGGACTGGGAGCTTGAACCTGGCTCCTTGCAGACTATAGCCTGTGTGCTCAGCCAGGTGTGCCACCACCCAGCCCCTAAGAAAAATTAATTTTTTTAAATGTATTTATTAAGGAAAGAGGAATAGAACATCTCTCTCAAGCTTCTTCTTCTTCTAGCGTTTGCCCTTCTTCCGTAGCCAGTCAACAGCGTCAGGTTGAAAGCTGTCAGGAGCTGCTTGTTGCTGGCTTTGAAAGTGACTGGGATCCATGTGGATTCAGTCGGCTAGGAAGGATCGTCAGTTTCCCCAATGAATGGGTACTCACGGGATGCACCACGAGAAGGTCGATCCAATGCATCCCATCTCTCAAGCTCTGTACATGTGATGCTGGGAATGGAACTCAAAAGCCTGTGCTTGAGAGTCCAGTGCTTTATCCCCTGCGCCCCTTCCTAGGCTGAAGAGCTAATCCTCATTGGTGGGGAAGCTGAGTCACTGCTGTAGCAGGCTGCCTCCCTTGTGGGCTGGAGGAGCAGGACAGACCCCTGCATGGAGTCCAGCCCCTGCTGGCTGAGCTGCTGGCCTTCCTCTGGGGCTTTGGGACCTGCCCCTATTTGCATGGGGGGTATAAATAGCCAGTACTCTTTGGCTTGTTGCCATGAAGGACCTCACTCTGCTAATGGTAGAAGACTAGGTTCTGTAGTATCTCCCTCCTGGGGTCCCACAGAGCATCTGGTGGTGGAAGAGATGGTAGGGCCTGGCCAGATTCCCTGCTCTGGTTCAGTTCTAGGAGCTTGGAGCCCATGGGCTGACTCTAGAGTGAGCCTGAGTAGCTCCAGGGCATTCATGGGTCCTTCCTTTTGTGAGGCTGCCACCTGGCTGTGCTGTTTGGGCTCAGGGCTCCCCGAGGTTGTGGTTTTCCCTTCAGTGTCTTCAGTGAGTAGAGCTGCTCTTGTGGGCTTGGAGGGCCACAGGGCAGGCCTATGGGGTGGCTGGGTTCCCCCTTCCCCCACCACCACCTTCCTAGGGCTTCCTTCACTTCATTAGTTCTGAGGCCTGGGAGGCCATGGGTGTGTGTGTATGTATGTGTGTGTGTGTCACTGTGGGAAGGAGGCATGTCAGCAGGCATGAGGTGCACCTGTGACTCCAGCCTAAGCAGGTTGTGTTCCTGGGGTCTGCTTTCCTTACTAGAGGAGTGGGATCAGTGAGCAAGACTATCTCTCCCCCAGGGTGGGGAGCAGGGTGGAGACGATGCAGTGTGCTTTATAAACTATGAAGGGGGGTGCACAGGTTAGAAATGGGTACTGAAAGCAGTAGTAGCAGGGTGAGAGTAGTAGCAGGGTCTCTGAGTACCTTTTTTATTGCATTTAATTCATTTTTTATTAATTAGAAAGAGAAGTAGAGCATATCATTGGCACATATGATGAAGGGCAGGGCCAGGGGAGCTGCCCTGACCTGTGCTATGCAGGGACTTTGTCAGCAATCTAAATTTCCCCAAGGAGCACTTAGCTGGGAGCTCCAGGCCAGGCAGGATGATGAAAGAGACACTGGGTTTTTTTGTTTGTTTGCCAGAGTTTTTGGAACACTGACCATAACCCCTGCCCATCTCCCACACCCTCAGCGGGGCCAGGAGGCTCATTCTTTGTTTCACTATTAACCTAGTGAGTACTGGCCCCAAGCCACCCCTACACAGGCCCTCCAGGGCACACATTATCACGCCTCTGCATCCACAGGGCTCCAGTCCGAGGCAGCCAGCACCACTGCAGAGAGACTTTAGGAGGGGCCCTGACTAGTATCAATCAGTCTTTGGGCTTTGGGGCCTGGGGGGACTGGCCTCCCTGGAGCCAGGCTGCAGGCTGAGGTCAGTGTTTCCTGTGAGCTCATCTGGGCCCGAGCTGGCAACTGCATGTGGGGGGGGGGGGGGGAGCTGGGGCCGGACATGTGCACACACAGTGGCCTGAGTGTCCCCTTGTAGCTCGGGGCTCAGTGTGGAAAGTGTACACCTGCACCCTGGATTGAGCACTTGCCCCCGATCCTCGGGCTCTGGAGCCCCTGTATGTGTGGATGTCCTACAAATAGCAACCCAGGTGACTATCTGCATTACTGAGAGTGACCCCCAATTTGAGGAACTATGAGAGAGGCTGGTTGGTGGGGCCCAAGGCTGTGGTAGGAAAAGTTCTAAAAAAGCACATTCAGAGGGAGTTGGACGGTAGCACAGTGGGTTAAGTGCACGTGGCATGAAGCGCAAGGACAAGTAAGGATCCCGGTTCAAGCCCCCAGTTTCCCACCTGCAGGGGAGTCGCTTCACAGGTGGGGAAGCAGGTCTGCAGGTGTCTATCTTTCTCTCCCCCTCTCTGTCTTCCCCATATCTCTCCATTTCTCTCTGTCCTATATAACAGTGACATCAGTAACAACAACAAAAATGACTACAACAACAATAAAAAAAACAACAAGGGCAACAAAAGGGAAAGTAAATAAATTAATTTTAAAAAAGCACGTTTAGAATTAAAGTCATCTCTCTCTCTCTCTCTCTCTCTCTCTCTCCCTCTCATTCTCTCTGTCTCTCTTTTTGATGAGCCAAGGCTTTTGCACGTAGGATTTTACTGCTCCTGGGCTGTTCTCTCATTCAGATAGACAAAGGTAGAAAAAGAAAGAGACAGAGAGGGAGAGACACCACAGCCCTGGAGCGTTGCCACATGATGCTGGGATTCACATCTGAAATACTGGCATGTAAGGCAGGCACCCTACCCAGTGAGCTGCCCATAATCATTTCATGCTTATAATGGGGGGGGGGGAAGAAAAAAAGAAAAAGCATCATGAAGATGCAGTCTGTCTTCCAGGTCTGAAACCCCCAAAGGACTAGGGTTCATAGGAAAGGTGGGAGGAGTACGGGGTAAGGACGGGTCTTTCAGGTCACAATATACATGGTCTGCATCCCATTAGCATCGCCCCAGTTCATTTATTTATTTATTTATTTATTTTGCCTCCAGGGTTATTGCTGGGGCTTGGTCAAATCCACTGCTCCTGGAGGCTGTTTTTCTCCCTTTTACTGCCATTATTGTTTTACCATTGTTGTGGTTATTATTGTTGTTATTGATGTCATTGTTGTTGGATAGGACAGAGAGAAATGGAGAGAGGAGGGGAAGACAAGAGAGGGGGAGAGAAAGATAGACATCTGCAGACCTACTTCATCTCCTGTGAAGTGACCCCCCGCCTACAGGTGAGGAGCCGGGGGCTTGAACTGGGATCCTTACGCCAATCTTTGTGCTTTGCGCCATGTTCGCTTAACCCACTGCGCTACTGCCTGACACCCCCCCATTGCCCCAGTTATATGCAGGGCTTCTATTTCCCCATCTGAGAATCTCAGCTCGGCCCTACTTACCTGCTTGGGTAGTGAGGCCCCCAAGCCATGCAGCAAAAACAGGAGGGCTCCATGAGTCAGGGCATGGGCTGGGGCCTGTCTGGACCAGCATCGATGTTCTGGACCCCATACTCATGCACTAGTCTCCAACACATGAATAGTAGATCCACAGCACTTGAGGGTTAAAGGAGGCATGGAGGTTCACTTCCACACAGCAAGATCTGGGAGAGGCCTCACGAACTCAAATGCCTCTAGAGCCCAGGTTTGAGAGAAGAGTGATCAGTGTTCTGGCATATCTCTTTCTCTCTATATTTTTCTGTATCTTTCTCTCTCATTAAAAGTAAATAAATAAATAATAAATGTATATCTGTTTTTCAAGTATTTACTTATTATTGGGTAGAGACAGAGAAATTGAGAGGGGAGTGGGACATAGAGAGGGAGATAGACACCTTCAGCCCTGCTTCATTACTTAGGAAGCTTTCCCATTGCAGGTGGGAACCAGGGGCTTAAATCTGGGTCCTTGTGCACTGTAATGTGTGCACTTAGCTAGGTGCACCACCACCTGGACCCTATATATCTGTTTTAATGTTGCCATTTAGGGTCTGTGTAGTGTAGGAGTCCTGGCAGTGGGCCCCTGGGGTGCATGCGCCCCCATATGCACATACCACAGGCCCTTCCTGTGCAGACTCACCTGCTGAGCAGTCTCCCTTCTCCTGTCCACACAGCCTTGCAGCTGCCCAGCATGGCACCATTCCTGCGCATTGCCTTCAACTCCTACGAGCTGGGCTCCCTGGAGCTGGTGGATGAGGCCAATCCACCCTTCTGTGCTGTGAAGATGAAGGAGGCACTCAGCACAGGTAGGCTGGGACTGGGCCCAGGGAGAGGTGCAGGGGCCTTCCATTGCGTCTTCTCTCCTGCCCTGAGACGGGCCTCTTTCCCCAGTTGTGGGTACAGGACAACAGGTGCCACCCAGCACTGGATGTGCTCTCTAGCTCTTCCCATTTGGGGTGCCCTCTGGTGGTCCCTAGGGTCCATCTGTGCCAGGTCTTACATTAGCACTGAGGACACTGTATCCTCCAGTGCTAACCACACCCTGCCCTCTTGGGGACCATAGTCAAGAGCCAGGGACCAGAAGGTGGTACACCCAGTAGAGAACACATGTTACTATGTATAGGACCTGAGTTCAAGCACCTGGTTCTCACTTGCAGGGGGGAAGCTTCAGGAGTGGTGAAACGGTGCTGTAGGTTATCTGTTTCTCTTGATTTTTCTGTCTCCAAAATAAATAAGCAACATAAAATATTTTTTAAAAGAATATAATCCAGGGGGCTGGTGGTGGTACCCCACCCAATAGAGCTCACATATTATAGTGTGCAGGGACCAGGGTTCAAGACCTAGCCCCCACTTAACAGAGATGGGGCTTCATAAGTGGTGGAGCAGTGTTACAGGTGTCTATCTCCCCCTCCCCTCTCAATTTCTCTCTGTCAAATGTAAAATAAATTTTTTAAAAATGAGGAAGAACCAGATAGGGAGACCCTGGTAGGGATGCCCAGAACAAGCACCGCCATTCGCCCTTGCTTCTGCTTCACCTGCTGAAACCCAGGCCACGAGAGACTCCTGGTCTCAACTGAACCATCTTCCTCCCTCCTGGAAGTCCTTCTCCAAACCTCTTATTGGGGCAGGTCACCTGACCATGATGGCATCTCAAACTTCCCCAACCCTGCCCTCTGGGCTTTCAGGGCTGAAGTGGCTATACTTCCACATGAAACCAGGGACAAGAGAGGACCAGCAGGAGAAGGAATGGTAGGAACAAAGCCCTTGATGTGGGGAGTGGCAGTTCTGTGCCCTGGAGATGGTCGGGACACAGGCTACACACAGTGGTGATGGCTGAACTATGGGCATTTAGTCCTCAGGGCACTGGAGAGCCATACTGGGCTCTAGGTGGAGAGGAGAAAGCAGGCAGGTTCTGTCTGTCCTAAGAGGGATGGCCAGAGAGCCCCAGGCTAACCCTTCCTGCTGCCTACCCGCTACAGAACGTGGCAAGACACTAGTGCAGAAAAAGCCCACCATGTACCCCGAGTGGAAGTCCACGTTTGATGCCCATATTTATGAGGGCCGAGTCATCCAGATCGTGCTGATGCGGGCGGCCGAGGAGCCCATGTCCGAAGTCACGGTGGGCGTCTCAGTGCTGGCTGAACGATGCAAGAAGAACAGTGGCAAGGCTGAGTTCTGGGTGAGGGCCGTGTGTGTGTGTGTGTGTGTGTGTGTGTGTGTGTGTGTGTGTGTGTGTGTGTGTGAGCTCATGTGCACCATGAGTGGTCATGGCTGTGGGGCTTGGCGGGAGCCACCCTATGTTTCCACCCCGGCTCTGGGTTCTAGTCCCATCCTTGGCTTCTCTATGGAGAAGCTACTCAGGGGCCCTAACTCAGGGTATATTGTTCCCTTGAGCCCTTGAGCTGAGTTCCGGGCAGAGCTTGGTAGGTCAGTGGGGCTTGAGCCACTCTGGTTATACTACCTGCCCTTTTCCTGTCTGGTTTTGGAGAGATGGGCTGTGGACATATGCTTAAAACTGAGGGCCAGAAGACAGAATAGTGACCATGCAGAGACTTTCATGCCTGAGACTCTAAGGTCCTGGTTCAATTCCTACTACCACCATATGCCAGAGCTGAGCAGTGTTCTGGTTAAATTTAAATAAATAAATGTTACTCATAAATGAGGCTCTTAACTGTTTCCACCTGGGTATAGTAAAAATTAAATTGCTAAAGGGCCGGGGAAAGAGCATAATGGTAATGCAAATAGACTCTCATACCTGAGGTACCAAAAGTCAATCCCTGGCACCATCATAAGACAGGACTGAGCAGTGTTCTAGTGAATTAAATAAATTAAATAAATCTGTGTGGGAAGGAGTGCTAGGACCACAACACAAGGCATGGGACCCGCCATTCTCTAATCCAGGCCCAGTTAGGTGTGACCTACCTAGAGGGGGTGGCCCCCACTTATCTGTAAGCCCTGCATCCTCACATGGCTCTGTGCCCCTCAGAGTCACCAAATGCCAGTACTGGCAGGGCATGTTCCCACCCAGAGCATTACTCGTGGGCTCCTACATCTGAGATGTCCCCAATGGAAAGTCCCTGTGACTCTCAGGCACTCTGGGAGCCTCTACTGGGCAGTGCAGGGGCCAGGCCAGAGGAGACTGTTTTCCAGGGCTGTGCTGGCCTTGGCTGGCCAGATGGGGCTGCCTGCTGTCCACTCTACACAGGGACAGTGCCACCAAGAGGCTGGGGTCCTAGGTAGGATCCAGCCTTCAGAATCCATCTCCCTCTCTTCTCTCTCTCTCTCTCTCTCTCTCTCTCTCTCTCACACACACACACACACACACACACACACACACACACCCATGGGGCTGGAAGTGCAGCACTCCCTACAGAGACCTAGGGAACCAGCCTGGGGGTGTTACTGAATAGAGGCAGTGGACTCTCCCATGTGAAATGATGGATAACCTCAGTGCCAGGATCATTTGTTGGGAAGGGAATGCCAGACCCAGGGGCAAGTAGTTCCCCCACCACTCTGTTCCCAGGCTAGGAGCCCTGGTGGGTGTGAGCAAGGGAGGCCTTTCACTTCCCCAAATGTAATAATACCCCCGGGCGGGGGCGGGGCCCAGGGGCGGGGCCCTTCTCACACTGGGCAGGCAGGTGCCTGGCTGGTGGTTGGGACACCCTCCTCCTTGGGGGGCCCACCATGGGGGCGGGTTCTGAGTGGGCCTGAACTTGGACCCGCCCTCATTGATCCCCCCCACACACACACCCATTCCTGCAGCTGGACCTGCAACCCCAGGCCAAAGTGTTGATGTCTGTGCAGTATTTCCTGGAAGACGTGGGTAAGGCTCCTTCTGCCTGGACACAGTCTGTGGGCAGTCTGTTGTTAGTCATTCCAGGAGGGAGGGTCTGCAGGGGCTGACTTGACTTATCCACCCACCTTCTCACACACACACATCCCCAGATTGCAAGCAGTCCATTCGGAGTGAAGACGAGGTCAAGTTTCCCACCATGTTTCGCCGGGGTGCCATCAAGCAGGCCAAGATTCACTACATCAAGAACCACGAGTTCATTGCCACCTTCTTTGGGCAGCCCACCTTCTGCTCCGTGTGCAAAGAGTTTGTCTGGTGAGCCTTTGTGGCAGGAGTCATCACTCCTGGGGTCCCCAGTGCTTCCCTGTGCTCATTCTCCCCCACATTCACCTTCCAGGGGTCTCAACAAGCAAGGATACAAGTGCAGACGTAAGTATCCCCTCTATGTGTGAATTCCCTATCTCCTGTCTCCTGCTTCCTAGCTATGGTGCCCTTACATGCTCAGGCCTGTTTCTTCCTTTATAAAAATCAGAACAGGAGAGTGGTCATGAAGTTCAGGTGGAAGGAGACATGGAAAGGTCCATGTGTGGGCTGGGGAGATAGCATAGTGGTTCTGCAAGACTTTCATGCCTGAGGCTCTAAAGTCTAGGTTCAATCCCCAGCACCACCATAAATCAGAGCTGAGTAGTGCTCTGATTTCTCTCTCTTTCTCTGTATCTTTCTTTTCTTTTTTAATTTTTTATATTTATTTATTTATTTATTTATTTTCCCTTTTGTTGCCCTTGTTTTTTACTGTTGTTGTAGTTATTATTGTTGTTGTTATTGATGTCATTGTTGGATAGGACAAAGAGAAATGGAGAGAGGAGGGGAAGACAGATAGGGAGAGAGATAGACACTTGCAAACCTGCTTCACCACCTGTGAAGCAACTCCTCTGCAGGTGGGGAGCTAGGGGCTCGAACCAGGATCCTTACTCTGGTCCTTGTACTTCATGCCACATGTGCTTAACTTGCTGTGCTACTGCCCAACTCCCTTTCTGTATCTTTCTGCATCTCTCTTTCATTAAAGTAGATAAGAAAGAGAAAGAAGAAAAGAGAAAGGAAGAAGTATGTGCAGTGTGACAGGCATAAAGCTGGCAGACTCTGGTCTGTTGTCACTGTCATTTGCTATGTGTGTGGCGGGTATCTCGGTGCTAGGGGTGTCTTATGTTGATGTGACAGAAGGCGGATTGCTGTCTCTGTCCTGGGGCAGAGAGAAAGGGGACTCCATGCACCCAGTTCTCCCATTATACTACCCCACACATGTTGCATATGCTACCCTCCCCTCCTCATACCCCACCCCCAGTTCTCTAGAACCTCCCCTGGTGCCTAGGACTTCCAGATTGGCCTGCCTTCCTGCCCAGCCTTTCTGGCTCCTCCTGGGAGGGCTGGGCTAGGGAGACAAGAGTCAGGCTACCTCTGTGGGCGGCCTGGGAGAAGGGTGGCTTTGTATGAAAGACTGGCCTGGGCCTGGCGCATGCCTGCTTATGGCTTCTGCCTCCTGGTGCCTCCCCAAGAATGCAACGCTGCCATCCACAAGAAATGCATCGACAAGATCATCGGCCGCTGCACTGGAACTGCTGCCAACAGCCGGGACACCATAGTGAGACCAAGGGGCAGGGCCTGGGGCTGATGGGGGGTGGTGCTCAGCCAAGTGGGAAGCATTGAGGCTGTTCTCACCCCTTCCCTTGGTGCTTACTCTTCCTTGGCTCCTCAAGAAGGGGAATCCTCTGGTCTTGGGCCTGGGGAGAGCTGGGGGTTGAAAAGGGGCTGGGACTTTCCTGTGCCTTTTGACCTGTGGACCCCCACCCCAGTTCCAGAAAGAACGCTTCAACATCGACATGCCACACCGCTTCAAAGTGAACAACTACATGAGCCCCACCTTCTGCGACCACTGTGGCAGCCTACTCTGGGGGCTGGTGAAGCAGGGCTTGAAGTGTGAAGGTGGGTGCACCCAGCCTCTAAGGGGAATGGGGAGGACAGGTGTGTGTGTGGGGAGGGGTGTCTTGCCTCCCAGCCCTGGAAGATATCAGCTGACTTAGCATTGTCTCTACCATCTCCTGGTTCCACCCTCTGGGCTCCTTGTTCTTGATAAATAGTGGGAGCAGCATAGAACAGGACCTGGTAAGGGTGCTTGGCCAAGGCTTGCCCTATGCCAGCAGATGCTCAGCAGTGCTCCCTATAGCCCTGGGCCCCTACTCCACTGACAGGTGGGGCATGAGCATCTTTGAAGGAAAAGTCACTTACCTGGATTCTCCCAGACAAGCCTTCAAGAACCTAGTGTCTTCTGCATGTTCACCGCATACCCCCCCCTTTTTTTTTTTTCCTGAAGACAAGAAACCTAACCAGGGGAATAGCTCAGCTGGTAAAGTGCAGTACTTGTACATCTCAGGCTCCAGGTTCAGTCTTTGGTGCTGCGTACACTGAGGGTTGCTCTGGCATTTCTTGCTCTCACATGAAACTAACTCTCTCTCTCTCCTTGGAATTAGTAAAGACAGGAAACCCAGAAGACCCACCATGGGCCCCTTTTCTCTTGTTTGCCCCTCCTCCCCTCCCTAGGCCTGTGGCCCTAATAGCCCCCTTCTCTCCCCCAGACTGTGGCATGAACGTGCACCACAAGTGCCAGAAGAAGGTAGCCAACCTCTGCGGCATCAATCAGAAGCTTTTGGCCGAGGCCTTGAACCAAGTCAGCCAAGTGAGTAGCCATGTGGGAATCAGGGCTAGAGGTTCGGGGGTTGAGGGTCAATCAGGGCTCACATCCACTCCTGGGGAACCACAGTCAGGTGTTGGGGGTAGGGGAGCATTCACACCCAGGAATCTACTTCTAGAAAAATCAGGTAGACCTAGGAAGACAGCATAATGGTTATGCAAAAAGATTTTCTTGCTTGATGCTCCAAAGTCCCAAGTTCAATTCCCCAACATCACCATAAGCCAGAGATGAGCAGGGCTCTTGTAAAATAAAGAAATCAGGTGGTCCAGGAGTTGGTGCAGTGGATAAGGCATTGAACTCTCAAGCATGAGGTCCTAAATTCAGTCTCTGGCAGCACATGTACCAGAGTGATGTCTGGTTCTTCTCTCTCTCCTATCATTTCTCATAAATCAGCAAATAAAAATATTTAAAATAAAATAAAGAAATCAGTGGGTCTGGGCAGTGGCACACCAGGTTAAAGTGCACACAGTACAAAGCGTAAGGACCCGCGGAAGGGTCCCCATTCAAGCCCGGCCCCCTACCTGCAGAGGGTCTCTTCACAGGCAGTGAAGGTATATCTCTCTCCCTCTCCCTCTCTCTCTCCCTCTCCCTCCCTCCTTCCCTCCCTCTCTCTCTCTATCTCTATCTCTCTCTCTCTTCCCTTCCTCTCTCAATTTCTCTACTATCCAAAAAAAAAAAAAAAACTGAAAAAGATGGCCACAGAAACAGGCACTGAGCCCCAGCGATAACCCTGGAGGCAAAAAAAAAAAAAAGTAAATCAGGTACCAGAGGGCTGTGGGCTTAATCTTGTAAGTTGCAAGTAGTGAGGTAGTTCAGCAGTTTTTAAAAATGTAATTAATTAATTAATTAATTTTGCCTCCAGGGTTATTGCTGGGGCTTGGTGCCCACACTACAAATCTGCTCCTGTGGCCATTTTTAAAATTTTTTTGATAGGAGGAAAATTGAGAGGAGAGGGGAAGACAGACATATGCAGACATGCTTCACCACTTGTGAAGTGACCCCCCCCCTCGCAGGTGGGGAGCTGGGGGCTTGAACCGGGATCCTTGTACCAGTCCTTGCGCTTCGTACTATGTGTGCTTAACCTGGTTCACCACTGCCTAACCCCTTGGCAGTTCTTTATTAGTATTATTATTCACTGTTTTCAATTCAACTATCATTTTATTGAGGAAATGTTTATTTACAGAATTTTTGTAGCCCCATGGGTACATTTCACCCTCAACCAAACCATCACCCTCCCCCACCACAGGGACTTAGGTTCCCAGCCTCCCCTTAGTGCTCCTCCCTTCCCCCTTCTGAGTCCCCATTTCTGCTATGGTAGGTTGTAGTCCACTGAGGATTCACCCAGTTTTGTCCTTTGATTTTAGCAGCTCTTTAGTTGAGAATGAACCTGGAAAGTGAAAGCTTAGAGTACTTGGAAGTAAAAATATGTTTGTACATATATGCCTGTGTGTGTGTGCACTTAGGGCTAGAGGTATGCTACCCAGCTATAAGGTCAACTTTTCAAATGAATAATAAATGCGTTCAGTGAAACAAAGGAAATTCAACAGTACAAAGGAAAGTCTACTGATGAAGGAGTGAAGATGATGGTATTCAACTCTGGTTTGTAGTTAGTGTCTTCCAAAATATCAGGGTGTCTCCACTGCATATGTGTGTGTGTGTGTGTGTGTGTGTGTGTGTGTGTAGCTGTAGAGGTTTGGGGTCCTCTGTCTGGTCTGGGTGTAACTGACCACCTGCACCCCTACCTCTACCACCCCTCTAGAGATCCTTGAGAAAGGACTCGGAGCCAGAGCCTGTTGGAATTTACCAGAATTTTGAGAAGAAGTTGGGAATCTCCGGGGATGATGGCCCAGGTAAAGCCAAGCCTGTGCTTCCTCAAGGACCCACAGCAGCTCCTGGCCTCCCTCCACAGCTGAGTGGGACCTGGAAGGAGGGCCCTCCCCTAGCCCACCCCTGGCACTAGGGGGTCAGCAGACTGGTCGCTAGGAGTCTGAAGCCCCCTTCTCTCTGGCAGACAGTGGGACCTATGGCAAGATCTGGGAGGGGAGCACCAAGTGCACCATCGAAAACTTCACCTTCCACAAGGTGCTAGGCAAAGGTAGTTTTGGCAAGGTGAGGGCCCATGTGGCTGTTTCCTGGGGCTTTGGTGGCCTGGCCTGTGGGGTGGACCTCTTTTCTTCATGCCCAAGATGACCGCCCTGCCACCTACCCATCAGGTACTGCTGGCAGAGCTCAAGGGCAGGAAGGAGTTCTTTGCCATCAAGGCCCTCAAGAAGGACGTGGTGCTCATTGACGATGACGTGGAGTGCACAATGGTGGAGAAGCGGGTGCTGGCACTCGCCTGGGAGAACCCCTTCCTCACCCACCTCTACTGCACATTCCAGACCAAGGTGCTCAGTCACATGCTCCCTAGGGCCACACAGCCCCCAGGGCAGGGCTGCATGTCCCTCCCAGACTGAATCTCCCCTGACTGATCACACCCTGTCCTCCCCACCCCTCCCAGGAGCACCTGTTCTTTGTGATGGAGTTCCTCAATGGCGGGGACCTGATGTATCACATCCAAGACAAAGGCCGCTTTGAGCTGTACCGAGCCACGTATGTGAGGGCCCCTTGGGAGGGAGCCCACTGGAGGAGCCCTTCTGGCTACAGTGGAGCTCAGAAAGATGGGGGGCTGGGACTGTCCCTGTCAAATTGGAAGCCACTTGAGGAGCTCTGACTGGTAGCCTAGCACAGACTTGCCAAGTCCTGTCCCTTCTTGGGGCTCAGCCAGGGCTGCCTTGCAGACAATGAGCTTACAGACTAGCCTGTGTCCCCCTACAGTATGTGTACGTGTGTGTGGATATACACATGCATCTGTAAGATCATGCCAATGCACATTCTTGGACCAGCAAAATAGCTCACTTGGATAGTGCACTGCTTTGCTATGTGCATGACCCAGGTTCAAGCCCTGCCCCTACCACATTGAAGGAAGATTTGATGCTGTGGTCTCTTTCCTTCTCTCTCTGCCTCTCTGACTCTCTCTGTAAAAGCAAGCACACACTTTTGTTCCTGGGTGTTGTCTTGTCTGGCTCTTTTTCTCCACATGTCCCTCTGCTGCCTTGGCTGCCAGCCCCCACATGACTGACACAAAATGTACCCCATCAGGTCCAGGCTTCCCAGGAAGTTGTTTGCAATGCTTTCTGCCCTTGGGGGTGTAAGAGTGAGGGCCCCAGGAGGAGTGGGGCCCAGAACACCCTGCCTGTCTTTTTCTCATACAGGTTCTATGCTGCTGAGATCATCTGTGGACTGCAATTTCTACACAGCAAGGGCATCATCTACAGGTGCGGGGGCTTTGGGGAGCTCTCCTGAGGAGGGTGATAACAATTTCCTAGGGTTTTCTCCAATCTCTGGGTGGAGCCTGGCTCTTCTCCTGGCTCCTAAGGAGTTGTCTGGAGTAGATGTGTGCATAGACCTGTCACACCATTGCTGGGATACCAAATGACCCCTCAGCTGAAGCTTCCACAGCTCCAGGGCCTGGGAACCCAATGCCCATGCCTGGGGACACTGGCAGAACTACAGGTGCTCAGGAACCACAGGAGCTGGCTCCATAAATGGGGGGGGGGAACTTCTCCTGTGGTGGATTACTATGCACTCATGAAAAACTCAAGAAAACACTGTGGGGTACTGAGGTAGGAGGAAGGGTGGGACATGTGGTCACATGGAAGTCCAAAGCATAGGACCATGTGCTATAAATATCAGGATTCAGGCTTTCCAGGGTAGAGGTGAAGGGTGAGATGCAATGTGCTTATCCACTCCTAGAAGCATTCTGGGGAGGAGCCTACAGTTGAGGGTAGTGGAAGACACACTCTGTCCTCATGCTGGTGCTGGTTCCCATGTACCGGAAGTATCTCATCAGATAATTCACTGTTTAGTGAGATCTGAATTCCTGGGCAATGTTCTCTGCTGGGTAGGCAGCACTCCCCCACCCCAGCCTGGTTTGAGGGATCACCTGGTGTGAGTGTCCACCACATTATGTGCACAGCAGGTAGTCCCTATCCATTTATCCCCTGTAGAGGGTCCCAGGGCCACAAGGCCTAAATTGGGAACATGAGGGAACTGGTCTCCCCAGGCCACCCCCTGATTCCCTCTGCTGTCTCCTACCCCTTCTTCAGGGACCTCAAGCTGGACAACGTGATGCTGAACCAGAACGGCCATATCAAAATCGCTGACTTTGGGATGTGCAAGGAAGACATTGTGGGTGAAAAGCAGGCCAGCACCTTCTGCGGTACCCCTGACTACATTGCCCCCGAGGTGAGCTGCCCTCCTATCCCCGAGGGAGATCCCAGGAGGACAAGCCTGTACTCAGCCCCTTGTCCCTCCTCCCATTCAGATCCTGCAAGGCCTCAAGTACTCATACTCTGTGGACTGGTGGTCCTTTGGGGTCTTGCTCTATGAGATGCTCATCGGCCAGTCCCCCTTCCATGGTGATGATGAAGACGAGCTCTTTGAGTCCATCCGTGTAGACACACCCCATTACCCCCGTTGGATCACCAAGGAGTCCAAGGACATCCTGGAAAAGGTCGAGAGCATAGGGCATGGGGGCTGGTGGGGGGAGGAGGGTTGTGGAACAGGATGTGACTCTCAGACTGGTACTCCGACTTATGCCTGAGTGCTCTGTTCTGAGTCTACTTGGCATGGTGATTATAAGCTTGGGTACAGGAGGCCTCTGCCTCAGAAACCTCAGCACTGGGTGGTTAGGCCTGCTGGGGTGCCCCTGGTGGCTCCCATTGCAAAACTGCCCTTGGGTACTAACTGGGGCTTTGCTGGGTCCAGCTGTTGGAAAGGGAACCAACCAAGAGGCTGGGGGTAACAGGGCGGATCCGAAGCCACCCCTTCTTCAAGACCATCAACTGGACTCTGCTAGAGAAGTGTGAGATGGAGCCGCCCTTCAAACCCAAAGTGGTAGGTGGCCCCACTCTAGGAACCCCCCACCCTGGGCCTCCCTGCTGCCTTCTGAGTGCCTCCTCCTCCTTCCTCCTCAGCTTGCCTGTCAGCTGCTTGCTTCCCCTCCTTTCTGGCTTCCTCCCTCCTCTGGCCTGTTCAGTCACTGCCTCTGGTCTTCTCAGCCTTTGTGTCCTCACTCAGTCATTCAGCAAACCTTGGGAACTATGAGCCCAGCCATTCTTTAACATTTATATTTTAAGTTCACTGTCTTTTTTTTTTTTTTTTGTGAACAGATTTTGTTTATTGAGAGAGAGAGAAGGAGAGAGAGGAGGCAGAAAAAGAACTAGACATCACTCCAGTGTATGCACTGCTGGGGATTGAACTCAGGTCCTCATGCTTGAAAGATTAGTACTTTAATCTACTTGGTCATTTCCCTGACAACTTTTTCTTTTTTAGAAAAGCAGTTTATTTATTTATTCATTTATTGGATGGAGACAGAAATTGAAAGTTAAGGGGGAGGTTGAGAGAGAAAGAGAAAGAAAGACAACTGCAGACCTACTTTACTACTTATGAAACTTCCTCCTTACAGGTGAGCACTGGGAGCTTGAACCGGCATCCTTGCACATGGTAACATGTGCACTCAATTGGGTGCTGTACCACCCAGTCCCCTTTCTCTTTTTATTTATTTATTTATTTATTTATTTATTTATTTTTCCTTTTGTTGCCCTTGTCTTTTTTTTTTAAATTATTTTATTTATTTTATTTTTTAGAGAGATGCAGAGAGAGAAAGACACAGAGAGAAACACCAGAGCACTACTCAGCTCTGGCTTATGGTGGTGCAGGGGATTGAACCTAGGATTTCGGAGCCTCAGGCATGAGAGTCTGTTTGCATAACCATTATGCTATCCGCCCCTGCCCTCTCTTTCTCTTTTTTTAAACAAAATATATTTATTTATTGGGAGTTAGGTGGTAGTGCAGCGGGTTAAGTGCACATGGCGCAGGTGTATATCTTTCTCACCCCCTCTGTCTTCCCCTCCTCTTTCCATTTCTCTCTGTCTTATCGAACAATGACGACATCAATAACAATAATTAAAAACAAGGGCAACAAAAAAGAAGTAAATATTAAAAAAAAAAAGAGGGAGTTGGGCAGTAGCGCACTGGGTTAGGTGCACGTGGCATAAAGCCCAATGACTGGCATAAGGATCCTGGTTCGAGCACCCAGTTCCCCACCTGCAGGGGAGTCACTTCACAGATGGTCGAGCAGATCTGCAGGTGTCTTTCTCTCCGTCTGTCTTCCCCTGTTCTCTCCTCTCTCTGTCCTATCCAACAACAACGACATCAATAATAACTAGAATAATAAAACAACAAGGGCAACAAAAAGGAAAATAAATAAATAAATAAATGAAATTTAAAAAACCAGAAGATCTTTTTCTGGGAAGGGGTAAATAGGATAATGGTTATGCAAACAGACTCTCATGCCTGAGGCTTCAAAGTCTGGGGACTTCAATCTGGGTCCTTGTGCACTATCTTGTGTGTGCTCAGCCAGGTGTGCCACCGCCTGGCCCCTTCTAATTTTTTTTTAAATATAAAGATTTATATATTTGTTCATTAATGAGAAAGAAAAACTAGAGCATCACTCTAGCATATGAGATGCCTGAGCTTAAACTCAGAACCTCATGCTTGAGGATCCAATGCTTTATCCTCTGTGTCATCTCCTAGGCCTCTCCTTTCTACTCTTTTTTTTTTTTGATAACAAAATATTTATTTTATTGTTGTAAATTTTTTTTTTTTTTTTTTTTTTTTTTTTTTTACCAGAGCACTGCTCAGCTCTGGCTTATGGCAGTGTGGGGGAATTGAACCTGGGACTTGAGAGCCTCAGGCATGAAAGTCTCTGCATAACCATTATGCTATACCTCTACCCCTTTCTACTCTTAAGAACAGTTCCGGGGTACCTCTGTTCCTGCTGGTGAGTATCTGGCCTTGGAGTGCCTCTGACCCTGCCCCTGCTGTGTCCACAGAGGTCTCCTGGAGACTACAGCAACTTTGACCAGGAGTTCCTAAATGAGAAGCCCCGCCTCTCCTACAGTGACAAGAACCTCATTGACTCCATGGACCAGAGTGCCTTCGCCGGCTTCTCCTTTGTGAACCCCAAATTCGAGAGACTTTTAGAAAAGTGAGGCAGGCAGATATACCCTCCAAGCCACCCCAGCCAGAGCCCTCGGGTCAGCTCGCATGGCCTGCCCACCTGCCTCGGGCACAGTGTGCAGGGCACCCCCTCCATAGCACCCACCACACCCCAGAGAAGCACCAGGGGTTGCTCCCCATTGCTGCTGCCCTCCACTTGCCCGGCTCCCGCCCGGCCAGACTCTCACGGTACTTCCTCTGTGAACTGTGTGTGAATCTGCTTTCCTCTGCCTCAGAGGGAAATTGTAAATCCTGTGTTTCATTACTTGAATGTAGTTATCTATTGAAAACATATATATGCATGTAGACACCTGTATACATGCATATTTACAGCAGCCTATATATACTGTTCAGAAGAGAGAAAACAGGGACAGGAGGTCACATGTTGATCTTTTAAAAATATATTTGTGTGTGTGTGTATATATACATATATTTGTGTGTGTGTGTGTGGTCAAGAGACAGAAAAACATACACACACACAAACTGTTTGAACCACTTGGTTCTTTTATTTGTGTGTCTGAATAAACACCAAATGGTACGGACCTGGTGTCCCCTCCTCCAAGCAAGTAGCAGCTGGGTAGTTGGGTACAGACACAAAGCCTTGTACTATCATGCAAATGTATTTGTATTTATGGACTCCTCTGGCCCTGGGGCCTCGGGTCTAGAGCAGAAAGCATTTTCCCCACTGTCTCTTTGGGGGCCAGCTACAGCAGTGGACCTCGTGGGAGGGTAAGGGGCCACACTGGGCTGCAGAGAGGCAGCTTAGACTCCAAGCAGGTGTGGATTCAAGCTCCAGAGCAGCCATAGGATGTAGGCTTGTCACTTGGGCATTGAAGCTTCAGTTTCCTTATCTGTGGTATGGACACAAGGAAAGCCCCATTCTAGCAGCAGCTTCTCAGGAGCCCTTGCCTACTGGAGGGAGGGGAGGAGAGAGGAGAGGTCGCCATGCTCCTGAGCACCCCCTTGTGGTCCCAAGAAGCCAAGGGGAACAGGAACACATTCCCTGCCTCCTCACTTTTCCTATCTTCCCTCCACCCCCTTCCTGCTTCCCCCACCCCCCATAGCACCTCTAGTTCAGTCCCCAACCCTTAACCTTGAGGTAAGCATGGTGCCCCTAGTTCCTGAGTGGCTGTCCCCAGCCAAGCAGCGAACATTCTAGAAAGTCCCATAGTTACGCAAATGACTTTTCTGCTGGAGGCTCTGAGATCCCAGGCTCCATCCCCAGCACCACGGTAAACCAAAGCTGAGCAGTATTCTGGTTTAAAAAAAAAAAGGTGGTCCATCCTCCATAACTCTAGGGCAAGGGCTTGCACCTGGAGCTTCAGTGCCCCTGTTCGAGGAGGGGATAAGCTGTACCTGGGCTTGAGGTGGTGGAGGGTAGGGCAGTGGGAGAACACCTGAGATAGGCAGTCCAGGTTTGAGCTCCACTCTCCCACCCACACACCTTATCCTCCATGTTTCCTGCTGGGACTCAGTCACCCAGTCTGGGAGAATTGATACCCTCTAACCTCCTTGACCTCTTCAGGGGTCTAGGGACATTTGTGTCCCCTCCTCCAAGCAAGTGGCTGCCTGCCCCCTGTGGCAGCTGAGTGGTTGGGTACAAACACAAAGCCCAATACCATCATGCAAATGTGTTTGTATTTATGGGCTCACTGGCCCTGGGGCCCTGGATCTAGAGCAGAAAGCATTTCCCCCACTGTCTCTGTGTGGGCCAGCTGCAGCAGTGGGCCTCATGGGAGGATGAGGATATGCTGGGTATGCTATGGCACCAGCAGAGCCCCAGCAAGTATAAGGCAAGGTCCCCTGCCCCCTTGAGCAGCCTGGGACTGTTGCCCAAGTGTCTGGGCAGCTGCAGCTCCAGGCCTGTCCACAGAGTTGGGGAGGCGCCAGGGCTGAATCATCGGCCTCAGGAAATGCCTCTCATGACTGGTCCTGGAGCCACACTTTCACAGGGACACCCCCTACACACACGTACACACACACCTCTACCAAGCAGGCAAGCAGCAGGGAAGGAGCCTATCACTCATGCAGAAATGGGATGTAGGATGGAGCCACCAGAATGTGTGCCAGGCCTCTTTCACATGTAGGCAGGGACTCCTGGGGGTTTTGCTTTTCCAGATTCAAATCCTGCATGTCCCTAGTGGTGT
The DNA here is from genome assembly GCF_950295315.1 of Erinaceus europaeus. Taxonomy (NCBI): domain Eukaryota; kingdom Metazoa; phylum Chordata; class Mammalia; order Eulipotyphla; family Erinaceidae; genus Erinaceus; species Erinaceus europaeus. Next base: position 38,117,557 of record NC_080173.1, on the reverse strand, counting down.
GTCTTACTGAGGTGTGGAGTACAGTGTGCTTATGATGTAGGTGAGGATGGTGCTTGCCAGTGTGGCCTGTGGACTCAGGACACAGTGCTCAAACCACAGCCACAGTAGCTTCATCCTCACCCACCTGCCCATTGGAATTCAAGGCCTGCTGGCTGGACCACAGGAGTACCACATGGTGGTCTCCAGTACCCTTCTCTCAGGCCACACTTTCACAGGGACACCCCCTACACACACGTACACACACACCTCTGCCAAGCAGGCAAGCAGCAGGGAAGGAGCTCACTGCAGGCTGCAGGAGGCTGGCCTGCACCCACTGCTGCAGAGGTGAGCGTACTGCCTAGCTGCTGGCTACTGGTTTCCTCGTATGAGACATGGTGCAGGGCAGCCTGGGAGGTGGCACTGTGGCTAGTGCACTGAACAAGCAAGCCGGAGGTCCTGAGTTTGTTGTTGATAAATAAATTGAAAAGGGGCCACGTGGTGGTGCACCTGGTTAAACACACACATTACAGTGCTCAAGGATCCAGGTTCAAGCCCCTGGTCCCCACCTGCAGAGGGAAAGCTTCATAAGTGGTAAAGCAGGTCTTCAGGTGTCTCTCTGTCTCTCTCCCTTTCTATCTTCTCCTCTCTCAACTTCTCTCTGTCTCTATTCAATAATAAATAAAATTTTAAAAATTGGGAAGAAGGGAGAGCAGTCTGGGAAGTGGTATAGTGGTAGAGCTTTGGACTCTCAAGCATGAGGTCCTGCATTCGATTCTTGGCATTGCATGTGCTGGAGTGATGCACAGCTTCTCTTTCTTTCTTTCTTTTTTTTTAAAGAATGTATTTATTCATGAGAAAGATAGGAGGAGAGAAAGAACCAGACATTACTCTGGTACATGTGCTGCCGGGGCTTGAACTCGGGACTTTATGGTTGAGAATTCAATGCTTTATCCACTGTGCCACCTCCCAGACCACACACAGATTCTCTTTCTTTCTCATGTTAATAAATAGATCTAAAGAAGATGACAAAGAAAGGAAGGGACTTCCCAAACAACAGTCTCTAAAATCAGCTGCTTTCAAGTTCCATGTGCCCCACATGCTAGTAAGGGATGTCCTTTGCACCTCCCCCAGAAGACACATCCACTATGCATGTTCCAAGTTGCCATACACTGGGGTCCATGCCCACACTGCCAGAGGACAATGGAGTCTGCTGTCCATTGTCCACCAAGATCCGGAAGCTGTTTGGGGGAGGGGTTGTTCAGGAATCAGTCCTTGTGCCCAGTTATCTGGGCAGACACCAGGAAATGCAACTCCCTGGGATGCCAGTGTAGAGGGTATCCCTACTTGTCATGCTGTGCTGCGGAGGAGAGAGGAGATCCGGAGTGGAGAGGGAACACAATTCTTTATTCGCCCGGGCACCTCAGAGTTGGGTGAGAGTGCAGCAGTTCAGTTTGGAGCTAGCCAAAAGGCCGCCTCGCGCGGTAACCTTCCCTGCATCTAATCACCACCTCTCCAGATTCAAAGGAGGTCTTGAAACTTTACATCAGGCTCAACCTGACGCTGTTGACTGGCTACGGAAGAAGGGCAAACGCTAGAAGAAGAAGATCACCAAAGTGAAAAGCGGGCAAAAGAGAGAGGGGCGGAAAGAAGAAGGGATTTATAGGGCAAAAACCGGGAGTGACAAGAAGGGACAGGTTTGGTTGGGAAGGGCACTTCGAGAATATCGTATTAACTCTCGCAGGAACTGGCACTAGCCTGAGGGGACAACATGGTGGAAGAGGCACTCCGAGAATGTCCCAACTCTCGCAGGAACTGGCACTAGCCTGAGGGGACATCTGCACAGCACCTACTCCCTACTCCTGCTCCCCCAGGACCCTGCCCAGATGGGATCCCAGAGAAATTGACAAGTCTGTGTCATGCTGCAGTGTCCTCTGCTAGTTAATGGGTTCTACTCAGACCTGTGAGCAGAGTTTTGTTCTTAACCTGCTTTCTGTCCCCACCCCAGGGCAACTTTTTGCAAGAGACCCAGAGATTGGGGAGTCATATATGTAGGCAGGCACCACCATGCTATCCTTTGCATCCATTGTGAAATGGCAGTTGTGTCTTCCCAAGTGTCCCTTTACAAGGTGTGACTTGCTGGGAGCCATCCAGGAGAGCTGGTTTCCCACGGTTGAAGGAAGTATTCAGAGGGGAAGGGAGAGAGGGCTGCCAGGGGGCTCCAGGGCTTGTAGCCCCCCTCTTCTGACTGCCAATGCCTAGAAGGTGAGCTCAGGCTGGAGGCTAGAGAGCTGACACCCTATAAAGTGAGGCTGGGAAGAAGCAGCACTTGCTATAAGGACAGCACCTGGTACTGGAGAATTAAAAGCAGGTCACAAAGTTTCTGAGGGTGGAGGTCAGCCCAAAGCAGGCTGGTTGCTGGACCCACCCTAAGTCTCTGGTGTTCTAATCCAGCCTTCTCCACCAGTAGACTCAATGCTTTAAGCTTTTGCAAACAAATGTGTTGAGTAATCTCCAAGCAGGCTGTCAAAGTGACTTTGGAAGACCCAAAATTTGCTGCCTGGGCCGGAGTCCAAAAATCAGAACCTTTGTTAATTAATCCTTTTTTAAATAAATAAATAAATAAATAAAATAAAGGCCATGAAATACTAAAAAAAAAAAAAAAAATCAGAACCTTTGAAGGGTTTTTCTTCTTTTTTTTTCACTTCTTTTAAAAAAAATTTAGTATATTTATTAGATACAGTCAGAAATTGAGAGGGATGGGGAAGACAGATAGACACCTGCAGCACTGCACCACTCGAGAAGCTTTCCCCCTGCAGGTGGGGCCCTGGGGCTCAAACCCCATTTTTCATTTCTTTCTCCCCCAACCCCCACCTTTATTAAAAGGTATGTGAGAAAAAAAAATCAAGAACAACGACCATCACTCTGACGTGGTGCTAGGGAGTGAACATGAACTTGGGATTTGGGGAGGAGGGTGATAGAGAAGAGGAGGCTTTGTTTCTTCTTCCTCCCTCCCCAATTAATTTGTTAACAAGTGAGAGAGAAAAAGGAACCATCACTCTGGAATGATATGGTGCTGGGGGTTGAAGTCAAACCTATGGCTCTTTTTTATTGGGGGGGAGACAGAGTTGGAGGGGGGCTGGGTGGTGGCATACTGGCTAAACACACATAGTAGGACGCATAGGGATCTGTGTTCAAACCCCTGCTCCCCACCTGCAGGGAGTCTGTTTCATAAGTGGTGAAGCAGGTCTGCAAGTGTCTGTCTTTCTCTCCCTCTCTATCTCGCCCTCCCCACTCAATTTCTCTCAGTCCTATCCAATGAAATGGAAAAATGGCCACCAGGAGCAGGGATTCATAGTGCAGGCACCAAGCCCTAGAGGCAAAAAAAAAAAAAGGAGGGGGAATTAGAGAGAGAACACCATGGAGTTTCTAGAATCATGCAAGTAAACATCTGAAAAAAAGAAAACAAACCATGAATCAACTTAATTATTGTTATGTGCATTATAAATGTTTCTTAGTGTTGTATATTGACTTCCGATCCTTAGGTATATAAAAAGAAGACTGGTGGGACCAGGCGGTGGCACACCTGGTTGAACGCACATATACAGTGCGTAAGGACCTGGGTTTGAGCCCCTGGTCCCTACCTCCAGGGGAAAGCTTTGTGAGTGGTGGAGCAGGGCTGCAGGTGGCTCTCTGTTTCTCTCTCACTCTCTTACCCCCTTCCCTCTTGATTTCTGGCTGTCTCTATCCAATAAATAAAGATAATTAAAAATAAAAAAGACTGGCAGAGAGAGAGGAAAGAAAGAGAGACAGAAGGAGATAGGGAAAGAGGGAAAGACACTTCAGCACCAGATCCTTCATTGTAGTGAGGGTCTGGGCTCAGACCTGGGTCATGTGCATGGCAAAGCAGGTGAACTGTTCATGTGAGCTAATCTGACCCTGTTTCACCATTCCCAGAGAGTGTTTTTATTTTATTTTATTTTATTTTTATATTATTTGATTCCAGATAGAAAGTGAAAGAGAGGGAAAGAAGGATAAAGGGAAGGAGAGATTCCACAGCACTGCTCCACTATTGTGAGATATCCCATTTGCATGGTGCTGCCATGCAATGGCTGGGGGTTTGAACCTGAGTCTGTGTGCATGGTGAAGTGTGTGCTCCACCAGACAAGCTGTCTCCCAACACTCCCACACTGATGCTTTTTTGAGCAGCTTCTAGGGTCTGATTCTGGCTCTACGCTTTTTCCAGTACACTGATGGTCACGCCCCTCCCAGAAGTGGAGCTTGTTTACACTCCTTGTGGGCTAGGGAGCATAGTCTGCATTTGAGGAATCTTCAGGCTGGTGGAAGCTGATGCAGAGGCCACCTCTAGACCTGTGTAAGCAGACATCTAGGGTACTGAGCATGTGGGGGCACCCACTGCCCAGGGGTGCAAACACACAGAGTCCCTTTTTGGGCATGTGGCCGGGGTGGGGTAATCCGGCACCTAGGTGGGTGCAGTAAACCGAAAGCTTTGTTTTCCAGGCAGAAGAAAGTCTCCATGCTGGAGTTAGAGTCAGAGCGAGGTGGTCAGGCGGTAGCACAAAGGGTGGCGCAAAGCACAAGGACTGGCATAAGGATCCCGGTTTGAGCCCCCTGCTCCCCACATGCAGGGGAGTCACTTCACAAGCCGTGATTAGGTCTGCAAGTGTCTATCTCTCCCCCTCTGTGTCTTCCCCTCCTCTCCATTTCTCTCTGTCCTATCCAACAATGACATCAATGACAACAATAATAACTACAACAATAAAAAAAAAGGTGGGTGGGGGTAGATAGCATAGTGGTTATGCAAAGAGACTGTCATGCCTGAGGCTCCGAAGTCCCAGGTTCAATCCCCCGCACCACCATAAGCCAAAGCTGAACAGTGTGCTCTGTGTTTCTCTGTGTCTTTCTCTCTCTGCATCTCTCTCAAAAATAAAATAAATAAAATACTTTAAAAAAAAAAGAATTAGAGACTAGGACTCAATGAGAATTTAGCCAACACATAATTAAAAAATAAAACAAAACAAGGGAAACAACAGGGAATAAATAAATAAATATTAAAAAAAAAAAAGTCGGGGCGAGGACAGTCACTGTCAAGTTGTTCTCAGAGGGAGACTAGCTTGAGAACTGTAAGTAAAGTCTGATACTGGTCCATCCACTTTCACTGCTCCAGCTAATAAAGATTGGGGATGAAGGGGGTTATCCAGGAAATCAAACACCAGAGAGGAGGGGCTGGGTGATGGTGCACCCAGGAAAGCACATACATATTACCATTTTTCAGAACCTGGGTTCAAACCCCCAGTCCCCACCTGTAGAGGGGAAGCTTCATGAGTGGTGGAATAGTACTGCAGCTGTCTCTACTTCTCTCTCTCTTAAAAAAATATGGTGCAGTGGGTTAAGCGCATGTGGCGCAAAGCGCAGGGACCGGTGTAAGGATCCCGGTTCGAGCCCCCGGCTCCCCACCTGCAGGGGAGTCGCTTCACAGGCGGTGAAGCAGGTCTGCAAGTGTCTATCTTTCTCTCCCCCTCTCTGTCTTCCCCTCCTCTCTCCATTTCTCTCTGTCCTATCCAACAACGAACAACATCAACAATGGAAATAATAATAACCACAACGAGGCTACAACAAGGGCAACAAAAGGGGGGAAAAATGGTTGCTAGGAGTCGGGTGGTAGTGCAGCGGGTTAAGTGCACATGGTGGAAAGCACAAGGACTTGCAGAAGGATGCTGGTTCGAGCCCCTGGCTCTCCACCTGCAGGAGAGTCGCTTCACAAGTGGTGAAGCAGGTCTGCAGGTGTCTGTCTTTCTCTTCCCCTCCTCTCTCCATTTCTCTCTGTCCTATCCAACAACAATGACATCAAAAACAACAATAACAACTACAACAATAAAAAAACAAGGGCAACAAAAGGAAAAATAAATATCTTTTAAAAATATATAGTTGCTGAGTATACCGGAGTAACACAGGCACCAAGTCTCAGCAATAACCTTGGTGGCAAAAAAAAAAAAAAAAAAGGAAGGAAGGAAGGAAGGAAGGAAGGAAGAAAAGAAACTCCTGTACACCACTCACCCACCCCCTTCCAGAGAGAAGCAGCATCTGCTTTTAGTGTGGGTGCCTTTCCCTGCCCCAGGGGCTTCTGGGAAGCTCATCTATAGAACAGTTTCCTTTGTTTGTTTATGTATTTGTTCATTTATTTATGTGACAGAGAGAAATTGAAAGGAGAAGGAAAAACAGAGAGGAAGAGAGAAATAAATGCCTATAGCATTACTTCATTGCTGGTGAAGCTTCCCTCCTTGTAGGTAGAGGCCGAGGGCTTGAACCTGGGTCCTTGTGCATGATAATGTGTGTGCTCAATGGCATGGAAACCCAGCCTGTTTCCCCTGTTTTTAAGCCTCATATAAGCAGTGCCTGTGTTCCAAGGATCCATCTGCTTCTCCTTTCCCCCCTGGCCTACTTTTGAAATTCCTCTGTGCCAAGCCCAGCATCCCAAATGCAGTCCTTTGTTTCTTTTTGGTAAGCTTCTACCATATGAATCACCAGAGAAAGATCCAGAGAGAAAGACAAGAGCACTGCTCAGATCTGGCTATGGCTACTGGGGATTGAACCTGGGACCTTGGAGCCTTAGAAGAAAAAGTTTTTTGCATAACTATTATGCTGTCTCCCAGCTCCCCCTTTTTGTTGTTGTTATCACTGAGACTTCACTGCTTAGAGCTGACTTTTCAGATGGGTATGGGTACGGGGGTGGGGGAAATGACAAAATAGCTCACTGGATAGCACTGTTTTGTTCACTGAAGGAAGCTTTGGTGCTGTGGTTTCTCTCTCTCTGCCTCTTTTTTTCTGTCTTAAAAATGAGGGTGGAAGTGGGATGTCACACTACAACCCTGAAACTTTCTCTAAATGCTGTGAGGGTTAGGCTTGAACCTGGGGATAGGACATGGCTAAGAAGGAACCTTATCCAAGTGACCTGTTTTGCCAGCCCCACCATTCAATATTTTCTTTTTCTTTCCTTCTTTCCTTCTTTCTTTCTTTCTTTCTTTCTTTCTTTCTTTCTTTCTTTCTTTCTTTCTTTCTTTCTTTCTTCCTTCCTTCCTTCCTTCCTTCCTTTCTCTCTCTCTCTCTCTCTCTCTCTCTCTTTCTTTCTTTCTTTCTTTCTTTCTTTCTTTCTTCTTTCCAGGGTTATTGCTGGGGCTTGGTGCCTGCACTATGAATCCTCTGCTCCTGGAGGCCATTTTACCCCATTTTTTGTTTCCTTTGTTGTTGTTATTGTTGCCATTTATATTGTTGTTGTTGGATAAGACAGAGAGAAATTGAGGGAAGAGAGGAGACAGAGATGGGAAGAGAAAGAGAGACACCTGCAGACCTGCTTCACCACTTGTGAAGCGACCCCCCTGCAGGTGGGGAGCTGGGGGCTGGAACCGGGATCCTTAAGCCAGTCCTTGCTCTTTGCGCAATGTGTGCTTAACCCGCTGCACTGCTGCCCGACCCCCCATTCAGTATTATCAATCTGTATGTATTTAATGGAACTATAAAGAGCAACATCAGAGCACTGGCTGTATATGGTATTGGGATCAAACCTGGGGCCTCAGGTTGACAGTTCACTATTTAAAATGAGATTTAAACTCAGTGGGATTTAACAGATCCACTTGGGACATTTCAAATGAACAAAGTCAAACAAATAAACCAAACCAAACAAACCCACAAATGAACAGAGCCATACAATATACCCAGTGTATACACTTATGGTTTTTTGTGACTAGTTAAGGCATCCCTTTTTGTGACTGCATGATACTCTGTCATGCAAGCACATCACAATTCATTCATTCCAATAAACTGTGTGAAATCCTGTTTTCAGCCAAGAAAGAGAACAGTGGTCTGTATTTACCTTTCTGTCTAGAAAAACCAACCAAATCTGGGAAACTGATGATGTAATAGTTCTCAGGATGCTTGACCACAAAATAGTGTTCTCTGTGGTGAGAAACCAGGGAGATGAGCCCTGGGACTATCAGGAAGGATTTGCTGCCTGGAAGTAGTGTCCAGACAGAGGCACAGGAAGGAAATTTCACAGAGGGCCTGGAAGACTTCTCGTTGAGAAGACAGAACCAGGGTGACTGGAATTCACAGTGTAGCTGGTAAGGAAAGAGAAGCTGAGGTATGTGAGGGGCCACCTGAAGGGGTTACAAGGACTACTTCTCAGTGCTCACACAGGGTTGGGAACTATGTCCATTCCAGCAGCCAGGCTGGAAACCTTACTTTTAAGTTCACTGTGTCGAGTGCCCAAGGAGGCCTGTGTCCTAGAGCCACGCCTTTGGGTGGAGACATGGAAAATAGCAAAAGAGATCAACAGATAAAATATATCATGTCTGAGATAGAAAAGCAATGTAGAATGAAATTAGCAGTAGAGTAGACCCTGCAGATTTAAAAAGATTAGTAGGCTTGAAATTATAGCAATGGAAATTATCCAGAATAAAACCCAGGAAAACAAAAGTTGTGCTGTAATTTCAAGCACTCTGGTGTATTTGTAAGTGGAAGTTTCTACAGAAAGACAAGATAATAGTACAGGGAAAATTACTAGAAGAGATAATGGCAGAGGATTTTCCAAATTAGAAAATATAAGGGTGGGGGGATATCATGATTATACAAAAGGCTTTCATGCCTGAGACTCTGAGATACTGGGTTTGGCTTCCAGCACCACTAGAAGCCAGAGCTGAGCAGTGCTCTGGAAAAACAAACCAACAAACAAACTACATACGCAGGGATCCAAGAAGCTCAATGAACTGTAATCACAGCAGACAAAAGGAAAATTTCACCAAAATACATTGTGATTAAATTGCCAGGAACTGGTATTAAAAAGAAAGTCTTTAAGACAAAGAAAATGTTGTGCTATGGGCAGAATAGAAAAATAAAGACAACAGATTTCTTTTTGGAAACAATGAAGATAAGGAGACAATGGGGAAAATATTTAAAATGCTGACAGTTAACCCAGAATTCTGCGATCAACAATATGTGTTTCTCTTTTTTTTTGAACTGTTTTTTTTTTAAATAATTTATTTCTTTATTGGGGAATTAATGTTTTACATTCAACAGTAAATACAATAGTTTGTACATGCATAACATTCCCCAGATTCCCATTTAACAATACAACCCTAAACTGTTTTTTAATATTTATTTATTCCCTTTTGTTGCCCTTAGTGTTTTTTTTAATATTTATTTTATTTATTTATTCCCTTTTGTTGCCCTTGTTGTTTTATTGTTGTAGTTAAAAGTTTTATTGTTGTAGTTAAAAGTCCTCTAGAGGACTTTTAGCTGGACTCTTGTCCTGGTTCGATTCTCCAATATTTTTTCTTGTTGTTTTAACCATTTTATATATTATGTTATGTGTTCCCTTTATCAGTACTTTTCAAATTACTGATTACTATTTCCTGGATTGACTTGTGTCTAAGTAAATTAATTAAAGGGTTCACAGTGGTAGAAGTTAACAGTTGTTTCAATCCCTGAGTTGGAGCTCAGTGGTTTAAAAGCCTTTTTTTTTTTTTTCCCTGTAGGCTATGGGAGCCTGAGGGCTTTTAAACTATAAATAGGCTTCTTAGCTTAATCACTGACTGCGGACCAAGAGATAAAGCAGGGTGTGGCAGAGATAATCCAGTGGTTATGCAAAGAGACTTTCACAGCCCCTCAGCTATGCCTCCGAGGTATAGGTCTTCTCCTGAGTTTCCTGGTTAGATCTCTGTCCCCTGGTGTCCCTCCCTGTTGCTACTCTAGATAGTAGCAATGGAGATTCAGAGTTGCACTTGGTGAGTCTCTGGGGAGTCCTCTCCTCCCTTAAGCTGTCCCCTTGTTGGTGGAGCAGACTGGAGGTGGTGTCTCAACTGATAAACTGTTAGCAGTCACTTAATCTCTCCTTAGGCTCTTCTCTCCTCTCTGTCACCAACTACACGTGTTGTACTCACCAGTGATTTAGTGGGTTCCTGTGGTCATTCTAGTCCTGTCTTGTTTCAGTCCCAGGTGGCTATTTTTGTTGTTGTTGTTGATGTCGTTGTTGTTGGATAGGACAGAGAGAAATGGAAAGAGGAGGGGGAGACAGAAGAGGGGGAGAGAAAGATAAGACACCTGCAGACCTTCTTCACCACTGCTAGTGAAGTGACTCTCCTCCAGGTGGGAAGCTGGGGGCTCAAACTGGGATCCTTACGCTGGTCCTTGCGCTTTGCGCCATGTGTGCTTAACCTGCTGTGCTACCGCCTGACTCCCTTTGTTTTTAAATCTTTATTTATTTATTGGATAGATACAACCAGAAATTGAGAGGGAAGGGGATGATAGACAGGGAGAGAGACACCTGCCACACTGCTTCACTACTTGTGAAGCTTTCCCCCTGTAGGTGGGGTCCAGGGACTTGAACCTGGATCCTTGTGCACTGTAGCATGTGCACTCAACCAGGTGTGCCACCACCCGGCCCCAACAATATCGAGTTTCCAAAGCAAGGATGTCATAGTTATTCAGACATTCAAAGGCAAAGTAATACAATTCCTGTGCTTAGAGAAAATGCTGAAGGAAGCCTTTCAGGGAGAAGGACAATTATTTGAGGTGGCAATATGATCTCCTCAGAGGACCAAAGAACCCTGGAAACAGTGATTTCAAGGGCAACTGGTCCTGTCACACAGGACCTGTGTGATCTGTGACCTGTGAACAGTGATCTGTTCTTTGTAATGGCAAAGGGAGGCCAGTGACGTCTAGAGGCCACTCAGGTGACAATTCCTTTATGAAAATGGTTGCTGGGGTGAGACAAGTTGGCTCAGCAGAAAGAATATGTTATACACATGTGGGGCCTCAGGCTTTATTAGCACCACAAGTGAGTGATGTTCTGGTTTTTTGGCTCCCTGCTCTCATAAAGTAAATGTCTTGAGCCAGGGTGCTCAACTTGTTAGTACACCAACTTATATATCCAAGGTTATATCCAAAAGCCACAGGTTCAGTATCTGGCACCAGCTCACATCATAGCTAAGCAGAGATTTATCTTTCCTCATCCCCACCCTACTTCTCTTATTCTCTTTCCATCCTTATAAATACATCTCTGAAAAAATATATTAAAAATAAGTCAAAAATATGAATTGGGGAGATGGCATATGGATATGCAAGAAAGCTCTACTGCCTGAGGTTCCAAGGTCCCAGGCTTTTTAAAAAATATTTTATTTATTTATTAATGAGAATGCTAGGAGGAGAGAGAAAGAACCAGACATCACACTGGTACATATGCTGCCAGGGTTGAACTTGGGACCTCATGCTTAAGAGTTCAGTGCTTTATCCATTGCGGATCACGGTCCCACGCTTAATACCCCACACCACCATAAGCCTGAGCTGAGCAGTGCTCTGGCAAAAAATATATATGTATATAATAACAATTTTTCACTTAAAATATCACTGCTGATATGTAGATGCAGGAGAGTTATTTCTGTGTAGATTTATGAAGGAGGGCAGGAAATCACTTGCAATAATGCCTCAATGCACAGAACTTTCTCAATGTCATAATGAAACTGAATAGATTAAAATCAGACCAGTAATCTTGCTACTCATCTCTGAGTTACACATTTGGTTGAATAGTCATTCAGGTGTTACCCACTCTCTACAAAACACTGTGCTTGACTGTGTGGGGAAATAGCAATGGTCCAGAAAATTCCCCAGGTTAGGCAGAGAAGATGGCATAATGGTTATGCAAAGAGACTTTAAAAAAATATTTATTATATCGCACCAAAGTAAAAGACTCTGGGGTGGGTGGGTGGGGAGAATACAGGTCCATGAAGGATGATAAATGACATAGTGGGGGTTGTATCATTAAATGGGAAACTGGGGAATGTTATGCATGTACAAACTATTGTATTTACTGTTGAATGTAAAACATTAATTCCCCAATAAAGAAATAAATTTTAAAAAATTATTTATTGGGGACTGGGTGGTGGCGCACCTGGTTAAGCGCATGTCACAATGTCCAAGGACCAGGGTTCAAGCTTCCAGTCCCCACTTGTAGGGGAAAAGCTTCACGAGTGGTGTCTCTCTGTCTCCCTCTGTATATATATCTCTTTCTGTCTCCCTCTCTTTCACTCTTTCTCTGCTTCCCTCTTCTCAATTTCTGGCTGTCTCTATCCAATAAATAAAGATAACAAAAATATTAATTTATTTACTCCCTTTTGTTGTCCTTGTTGTTTTATTGTTGTAGTTATTGTTGTCGTTGTTGGATAGGACAGAGAGAAATGGGTGGGGGAGAGAAAGGTAGACACCTGCAGAACTGCTTCACCACTTGTGAAGTGACTCCCCTGCAGGTGGGGATCCAGGGGCTCCAACCAGGATCCTTATGCTGGTCCCTGCACTTTGTGCCACCTGCGCTTAACCTGCTGCACTACCTCGTGACTTCCACAAAGAGACTTTTATGCCTGAGGTTTCAAAGTCCCAGGTTTAATTCCCTCCACCACCATAAGTTATTGTTGTGCTGTGTTCTGGTGAAAAATAAAAGAAAAACAAAAAGGAGAGAAAAGAAAAAGAGAAAAGAAAATTCCCTAAGTTTTAAAGACTTTGCAGTCTAGAATAAATCACCATAAAATAAAGTCATGAATACAATTGCCATATGAAAGGAAAAATACAGAGGGAGGGAGAGATTACTCCCAAACTCTCCAAACAGCCATTTCCTAAGTAAACCTATAGAATATGAAAATTAAAAATTACTGAGAGTCCACCGGTGGTGCAGCAGGTTAAGCACACGTGGCGCAAACCGTAAGGACCTGTGTAAGGATCCTGGTTTGAGACCCCCGGATCCCCACCTGCAGGGGAGTCGCTTCACAGGTGGCGAAGCAGGTCTGCAGGTGACTCTCTTTCTCTCCCCCTCTCTGTCTTCCCCTTCTCTCTCCATTTCTCTCTGTCCTATCCAACAACAACGACATCAATAACTACAACAATAAAACAACAAGGGCGGGGCTGGGTGGTAGTGCAGTGGGCTAAGCACAAGGACTGGCTTAAAGATCCTGGTTTGAACCCCCGGCTCCACACCTGAAGGGGGGGTCACTTCATGAGTGGTGAAGCAAGTCTGCAGGTGTCTATCTTTCTCTCCCCCTTTGTCTTCTCCTCTCTCGATTTCTCTCTGTCCTATCTAACAACAGCAGCAATAACAACAACAACGATAAACAAGGGCAACAAAGGGAAAAAAAATATCCTCCAGGAGCAGTGGATTCGTAGTGTAGGCACTGAGCCCCAGCAATAACCCTAGAAGTTAAAAAACAAAGGGGGGCAACAAAAGGGAATAAATAAATACAATTTTTAAATTACTTAATTATAGATAGGGAAAGAGCTCAGCTAGTGGAATGCAGGACTTACATGCTTAGGGCTCCCAGTCTGATCCCCAGCTCTGCATGTACAGATGTACAGAGTGGAGGGGCCAGGCAGTGGCACACCTGGTTAAGCATTCACATTATAGTGTCCAAGCCCCTGGTCCCCACCAGCAAAAAGAAAGTTTCACAAGTGATGAAGCAGGACAGCAGGTGTCTGTCTCTTTCCCTCTTTACCTCCCCTACCTCTCTCAATTTCTCTCTGTCTGTATTCAATAATAAATAAATAAAAATAAAAAACCAGATACCCTGGCCTGTCTTTCTGAGAAAAACAAAACAAAACACTGTTAATGGCAAGAGAGATAGCTCACAAAGTTAGGTACACAAGCCTTGTCTCTTTATCTGAATGAAAAACAGCAGTGAAAGTGTGCATATGTACAGCCTTTGATTAAAAGTAATAATAATGGGAGTTGGGCGGTGGTAGCACAGCGGGTTAAGCGCACATGGCACAAAGTGCAAGGTCCAGTGTAAGGACTCCCCACCTGCAGGGGAGTTGCTTGACAGGAGATGAAGCAGGTCTGCAGGTGTCTATCTTTCTCTCCCCCTCTCTGTCTTCCCCTCCTCTCTCCATTTCTCTCTGTTCTAACAATGACATCAATAACAACAGCAATAATAACTACAACAACAATAAAAACAACAAGGGCAACAAAAGGGAAAGTAAATATTTTTTAAAAGTAATAATAATAATAATAATATCAGCGCCATCTTATTTGTTATTTGTTAGCAATATCTTGTTAAAATATCTAAACTAGGGAGTTGGGCTATAGCGCAGTGGGTTAAGTGCAGATGGCGCAAAACACAAGGACCCTCGTAAGGATCCCGGTTCGAGCCCCCAGCTCCCCACCTGCAGGGGAATCGCTTCACAAGCGGTGAAGTAGGTCTACAGGTGTCTTTCTCTCCCCCTCTCTGTCTTCCCCTCCTCTCTCCATTTCTCTGTCTTATTCAACAACGACAACAATAGTAACTACAACAATAAAACAACGAGGATAACAAAAGGGAATAAATAAATAAAATAAATATTTAAAAATATCTAAACTAGTGGATAAAGTATTGAATTTTCAAGCATAAGATCACAAATTCAACCCCCAATATCTCATGTGCCATCAGAGAATGATTCTCTGATGTTCTCTCCCTTATAAATAAAATATTAAAAAATATTAAAGGTAATTCTGCTTGGGGGCCAGGCAATGGCACACCTGGTTGAGTGCACAGGTTGCAATGCTCAGGGATCCAGATTCAAGCCTCTAGTCCCCACCTGCAGGGGGCAATCTTCATGAGTGATGAAGTAGGGTTGGAGGTGTCTCTCTGATCCTTTCCCTCTCTATTTTCCCACTCCTCTCTCAATTTTTCTCACTCTATCCAATAATAAAATGTTAGCGAGCATAAATCAAACCACCATCCACTGTAAGGAAGCAAAGATGTTTATTAACGAATTGCAATCCGGGCCGAGATGGTGACTGGTATTAGTCTACCAAACTCGACCCCGAACAGGGCTCAAACAATACAATTTATAGGAATTCAGACTACACTCAGGGAGGGGGAGCACATCACCTTATCAACCTACATCCAATAACAGGCTATAGCAAACACAAGATCCAATCATTTCAAACTTAGCAAAAGCATGATCCATTCAAAGCAAAGCGCGGGCTAGTTTCAAATATAGTAAGATCACACAACCAATAGAATTCAACCAGGCAGGGTCGCCACATCCCCCTGCCATCTGCTATGACCACCCATCCGGTGGGCTGCATACCACAAAGTCAGTTCAAAGGTCCTGATAAGGCTTATCCCCATGTAGGGTCCTTCGAACAATGGGTGGCCTTTACTGATAAGATCCTGATAAGGCTTGTCCTCAGGCAGGGTCCTTTGAACAATGGGTGGCCTTAACTGATTAGGTCCTGCTTATTCAAGGGGGAAGAGGCAAGGAATTTTACACCTCATACTACAAGCAACTCATACTAAAAGCACTTAACAAACAACTGCATAAAAAGGGAATTTCAATGCTACTGCCTTTTACATTCCCCACTTGTCTTAGCCGAGAATCAAATCTTTGATTCATCTTCATCTTTTTTTCTTTTGGGTCAGTGGGATCAGCAACTGTCCTCTTCAAAGGAATGTGATGAATCTAGTGCCACTTTCCGGCAACCTTTGCAGCAGTTGGTGTACTCAGGATCACAATATAAGGTCTTTCTCACTGGGTGTGCCTTGTGGAGCAGGCAGCAGGTGACAGGGTCCTTCCCAAAGGCTTGTAGCACTGCATTCTAATTGTCCTGCAATATAGGCTGGAGATCTGTAAGAACTTGGTAACAGTTGTGGGATAGATCAGAGACAAGAGCATCACAGATCATGACAGCAGCAGTCTGCCAAAAACCATTTCAAAGGGAGACAGTTTGTTTACAATGGGAGACAGTGTACTCTCAGAAGGGCCTGAGCCAGGAGCGATACCCATCCCCTGCCAGTTTCAAGGGTTAATTTAGTTAAAGTCTCCTTTAAGGTCTAATTTATCTCTCTACCTGCCCAGGGATATGGGACTCGTTAGCATAATGAAATTTCCAATTTGTTCCCATTTCTCTGGCCACTAACCGAGTCACAAAAACAGTGAATGTCTGCTTACCAGAACCAATGGTGAGAGGGAACTCTCCACCTGGGCACTGTTTTATCTAAAATTTTCTTGCTCACCATCTATGCCCCCTCAGACTTTATTGGTTAAATCTCTACCCAACTTGAAAATGTGTCTATAAATATCAGCAAGTACTTATACCCCAAAGTCTCTGATTTTACTTCTGTAAAATCTATTTAGTCTCTAGTCCTAATCTCTTGCCCATCTTATTTCTCCTTACTGTATCCAGGGTCCTTTGGAAGCAGGGAGCCTAGTAGAATCAATGTCAAGGCTGGCTCTGCTTGTTGTGTAGCTGCACAAGTGGTTTCATCTGCCCTATAGTTTCTTTTCTGATGTCCGGAACAATGGGTCACGGCTGCTTCTTGCAGGGTCCATGCGGCCTCCAGTAGGTTCTTTTTGCTGGATCATCTTCCCGGTGGGAGTCAGGAATCTTCTCTCCCCACATGCTCCATGCACACGCCATGTAGCAAAGGCATACCTCTTGGCAGTCATGCTTTTGTAGGGAGCCTCAGGATCCGTCTCCAACATCAGGGTGGCAGGGTTCAGGCCGGTGGCAGCACTGAATTTCACTCATGGCTGGTCTAGGAACAGAACTTGGTAGCAGGTTAGGTGGGCATTGGACTTGCCCCAGTGATGGCTTGTCTGCTTTCCTTACCAGCTGTGCCACAGGTGCTATTGTCCTCAGGCATTTTGTCCATCCAGCAGCTACAGGGTCCAATATTTGACAAATAGGCAACGGGTCTGTGCCATGGCCCAAGGTTTTTGGGTCAGCACTCCCCGGCTTATGCCTTTAAGTTCATCCACCAGCAGTCTAAATGGCTTGTTGATAAAACAGCCTTTCTTCCAGTGTCCTTTCTCTTTGCAGCAACATCACTGATCTTTCTCTTCCCTTAGCCCCAATTTTCTGACTTTCCTTTTCCCTCTGGGCACTGCCCCAACTTTCTCTTTCTTTCTTTCTTCCTTCCTTCCTTCCTTCCTTTCTTTCCAAAGTCTAATGTCAAAACATTTACCAACTTCTTAAAAACCCTCTGAGCAATCTCTCAGCTTTTCTTTAAAATCTTTCTGTCTTCTGTAACTTTTTTTTTAACACCTGGGGCAGATTTGAGCAACAAAAGGCCAAATTTAGTGTCATTCTATTTACCTTAGAGAAATTTGTGGGCCATTTTACTGCCTCTTGGAGACCCCCTAAGAGAACCTGGCAGTATGATTGAAGGGGTATTACTGCTGTACTCTTACATTTGTAACCAGTAAGACATACACAAAACCAGATTAAGAGCTTACCAAAACTGACAATCTAATGACCAGAATTTGCCTATACATCTCTATGTAATTTTAGAAGGTCTTTTTAACAAACAGATATACCAGTATAGTATATAAAGTCAATATCTAATGTGTTGACATAATAAAATGATCACCATTTTTTAGCATTATTTTAAACTGCTTGGACAATTTAAGCACAATATCAAAACAGTTTTTGTTAAGATCTTTACTCATCACAAAGCTATCATGAATAAGTGTAGATATAAAACTCTTAATAGATTTTACCCCTTAGAACTCTAATATGGCAACTTAAAAGGCTAAAATAAACCTCATAACTTAAATATTCAAAATAATAATTTTGTTAAATCAGGATTTGCCAAAACAAATCTTCTATCAGACCAAAAATACCATTTGTCAAGAATAAATCTCTGACAGTGTCTTAAAACAAACCAGATAATTTTTAAAAGCAGAAAGATATAAAGAGGAAAACCAGAGCAAAAGCTTCAGGCTAGAAAATCATTAATATAACCACTGTGTTATTTTTCACTCACCTAAGCCAGTTCTACTTCTTTAGTTGAGAAGGTATTTTAAAACGTTTACATGTCAATAACCTTCCTGCCATTTTTCACACAAGAGATAGAGACACATCTTCAGTGTGTGATACCTAACTTGAGAGACTCTGTTTGAATTTTAAAGAGCATACATTTAAAAGTTATTTTTTTAACCTCCTGTAGCAATTTCCATAACCAGGATCTCTAAACCAAATTCAGTTTAACTAAATTTTTCTTTAAACTTTAAACAAACTCTAATTACTTAAGAGAGTTAACACATACTAGTGACTTCTCAAAGCATTTTCAATGTCAGACAAATGCCAAATTTGCTGTGGACCAATATCTATAAAATAGATCATTTGCATATCAATTTGGAGAAGATGAATTGTCACATTAAATACTCAAGACTTTAAATCTTTAGCTGTCTTAGCAAATGAATTTTTACCCTTATATTACCACATAAGAACTGTATTGAAAACTCTAAAGAACTTTGATAAGAATGCAGCTTTAAAGTTACTTACACTTTTAGCCTTAAGATTAACATTTTTAGGCCACAAAAACAAACCTAAAACACACATATAAACATGTAAGACATCTCATAGCCACCTTTTTATCATTTATATATCTGGGCTGATTGCTTAGGGGAAAAGAGCAGCTTTTAACCAGTACAGACACATCTTAGCACTATACCTGGTCAAACACAAATTTAGATCTGCACTCACACAATTTTTCAAGATGAAACATCTCACATTTATATACTAAGATTTTTCTTTTATCCAATAGCTCCTAGGACAACCTTAACTAGCCCTAAATAAACAAAGAGGAAGAAACAAATTCTTTCAGCTTCTCTCCACGAGGAGCCCAAGAGGACCAAGGACAGTTTTTAGACAGTTCCAGTCAGCTCCGGGGGCATGGGTAAAGCCACACACATGCTAGCACTATCACCCATCTGCACCCATGGACCCGTCCCAGGTCACAGCCACACCGAGGCAGGGCAGGGTGTCGCCCCTGCACTAGAGCTGCTGCCTGGCCCGGCTCCAGGCCCCTGCTGTGACCAGCCCTCCTGACTCCTGTGAGGGCAGGGTGGCACCCTCAGGGTCCTGCCTGGACTAGCCTGAGGACATGATTCTGCTACTCAGGCTTAAAAGAGAGACAAAGACAAGGCAAAATTCAGCTGGCAACTTCAGGCCGGAACCAAATCTGGTCCCGTCGCTCTGAGATGATTTCTTAATGTTGACCAAAAAGACACAGGGACACAAAAAAGCACAGAAACACATCTTACATCGAAGGTGAGCCTCTCTGAGGAACAAAAAGTCATGAGTTTATATTTATGCACTCCTACCCCCAAGCTATGAGTAACCAGGTCCAGTGGGGCAGATGCCGCCTGGCCCATTCCTGCAAAGTGGAAGTAAGTGAACACGAAACACAGACTGACAAACAGACAAGACACACACAGACAGACAAGCGCGCTTAACAAATGTCCAGACAATACCTAACACCCCAGATTTCACGGGTTCTTTTTATACTTTTCTTACAGCCAGCTGGCACACCGTTTTCTCATTCTCACAGTTTTTCCCTATCAACCCAAAGGGTGTCCACTTGGGACCTTCTTCCCTTTTTAGGTTGCAAGAAGTTTTTATTAATGGAGACTCCAGTTTTTCTAAAAAAAATTTTAACCTTTAACCTCCTGTGGTACCATAACACAAAATAAGGGAAGGAGACAAACGAAGAGACAACCAGCTAAGACTACAAGGCCGACAAGACGGATAGTTAGTGGGGAAAATGGAACTGACATCCGAAGGACATCAGACACTCAACTGTGCCCGCCTGGCCGGGCCCCTCGCGGGACCTTAAGGAGTCTTAGCTTTAAGGGTAGCCGTATAATCCCCGGCCCTGGTCTCAACTAAGTTGAGAATCCCCGTTTAGCTGAAACGACTCCACGGACACGCAGGTTAGGGCCCACTCAGGCCCCGTAGCCTTAAGGCCGTGAG
The DNA here is from genome assembly GCF_950295315.1 of Erinaceus europaeus. Taxonomy (NCBI): domain Eukaryota; kingdom Metazoa; phylum Chordata; class Mammalia; order Eulipotyphla; family Erinaceidae; genus Erinaceus; species Erinaceus europaeus. Next base: position 38,097,786 of record NC_080173.1, on the reverse strand, counting down.
GCATGCGGCATTCACACACACACACACACACACACAACGCATGCAGCAGATCACTCACTCAGTCAAGATTGGGCAATTACCATTCCGGCCGCCGCTACTAAGGAATGTTGCTAGTTAGGCCTTCAGGAGTCACCGGAGAGTAGCTCCGGCCAGACCCCCTCAATTGCACTAATAGGCTCAGCCTTTTCGCGAATTGCCAAAGAGAGGAGAGTAAAAGAGACAAACACAGAGTGGCCACGAGAGACAGTTCGGAAGAGGACCCTTTTCCAGATCCTTACGTGGACCCTGTTTCAGGTCCCGGGTGAACCCTGTTTCAGGTCCTTACCCCAGCAGCCTGGGAGTCGTCACTCCCCAGTGCTGCGGTCTGGGATTCTAACGCGGCGTCCCGCAATCCACAGACCCCCAGGCCCCGCGGGGACTCACACAAAAATCAAGCTTGACTCACTGGTTCTCCGGAGACACAGCGCTAGAAAAGAAATGGTACCATACAAAATTCAGGCCTGACTTACCGGCGCCGGGCAGGACTTCCAAGGCCTCCGAGGGTCCGGACCCAGGATGGGGTGTCCTCAGGAATACCCGTCTGAGGGATCTCGCTGGGGCCTCCAAATGTTAGCGAGCATAAATCAAACCACCATCCACTGTAAGGAAGCAAAGATGTTTATTAACGAATTGCAATCCGGGCCGAGATGGTGACTGGTGTTAGTCTACCAAACTCGACCCCGAACAGGGCTCAAACAATACAATTTATAGGAATTCAGACTACACTCAGGGAGGGGGAGCACATCACCTTATCAACCTACATCCAATAACAGGCTATAGCAAACACAAGATCCAATCATTTCAAACTTAGCAAAAGCATGATCCATTCAAAGCAAAGCGCGGGCTAGTTTCAAATATAGTAAGATCACACAACCAATAGAATTCAACCAGGCAGGGTCGCCACATCCCCCTGCCATCTGCTATGACCACCCATCCGGTGGGCTGCATACCACAAAGTCAGTTCAAAGGTCCTGATAAGGCTTATCCCCATGTAGGGTCCTTCGAACAATGGGTGGCCTTTACTGATAAGATCCTGATAAGGCTTGTCCTCAGGCAGGGTCCTTTGAACAATGGGTGGCCTTAACTGATTAGGTCCTGCTTATTCAAGGGGGAAGAGGCAAGGAATTTTACACCTCATACTACAAGCAACTCATACTAAAAGCACTTAACAAACAACTGCATAAAAAGGGAATTTCAATGCTACTGCCTTTTGCATAAATAAATAAATAAATAAATATTTTTTAAAAGTAATTCTGCTTTATTCCCTATCTTCTCCTATTTTATGTTTATAATGACAGAGAGAGAAGACAAGAACACAGATAGTGGATGGTAAAACAGCCAAGTGGTGGAAAAAGATAGTTTTCACCACCAAATATCTGAATTTTCTATCTCCAGGGCAGTGCGTGAGCAAGTGAGTGACCGTGGAAATCCTGACCGGACTCCAAGCTTATACGCCATTCTCTTGGATGTAAGGGCAATGTGAACAAAGAGATATTTCAGCCTGGAGGAATTAGAGACCTGGGAAAAGTCTCATGAACTTTACACAAGTACAGGTTGAGTATTTCCTCTTTTCTTTTCTTTTTTTAAATTTCTTTATTAGGGGAATAATGGTTTGTAGTCAACAGTAAAATACAATAGTTTGTACATGCATAACATTTCCCAGTTTTCTTTTTCTTTAAATTTTTTTATTATCTTTATTTATTGGGTAGAGACAGTCAGAAATTGAGAGGAAGAGGGAGACAGAGAGGGAAAGAGACAGAAAGACACCTACAGTCCTGCTCCACCACTCACAAAGCTTTCCCCCTGAAGGGGGAACCAGGTTTCGAACCTGGGTCCATGCACATTGCAACATGTGTGCTCAACCAAGTGCGCCACCATCCGGCCCCTCCCAGTTTTCCACATAACAATACAACCCCCCACTAGATCCTCCTCTGTCCTCTTATTTTCTTTTGGTTTGGTAAACTTTTTTCTTGTGAATTTTAGTCTTGTCTTTTCTTTTTTGCCTACAGGGTTGTTGCTGGGGCTCGGTGCCTGCACTGGGAATCCACTGCTCCCGGAAGCTATTTTTCCCTTTTGTTGCCCTTGTTGTTTTATCATTGTTGTGGTCATTGTTGTATAGGACAGAGAGAAATGGAGAGAGGAGGAGAGAAAGATAAGACACCTGCAAACCTGCTTCACCGCTTGTGAAGCAACGTCCCTGCAGGGAGCCGGGCTCTGGAACCAGGATCCTTACACGATCCTTGCGCTTCACATCATGTGCACTTAACCTGCTGCACTACCACCAGACCCCCAGTCGTTTTTTTTTTTTTAACCAGAGCACTGGTTAAAAAAATGGTGACTAATCCCTAGCACTGCAAAAACGGTATCATCTGTTTTCCATCTACACCATGCCTCGGCCTCGCGTGAGCTTAATGTGCAGCTTGGCGATACGAGAATCCGGCATGAAGCCCAGCCAGTCTATCTTGGCGTTACTCTCGATCGCACTCTGTCATTTCACAAACATCTCATAAAAACTGCAGCAAAGGTGGGCGTGAGGAATAACATCATTGCAAGACTGGCCAACTCCTCATGGGGCGCGAGCGCTTCCACACTACGATCATCATCTCTGGCATTATGCTATTCCACTGCAGAATACTGTGCCCCAGTATGGTTCCGTAGCCCCCATGTCCACTTGGTCGATTCCAAATTAAATTCCTCCATGAGGATAATTTCTGGAACCATCCATTCCACCCCGGTTCCATGGCTGCCAGTTCTTAGCAACATCGCCCCGCCAGATAGTCGTCGGGATGCGGCATCATCTAAGTTCATTTCCCACGTCTACGCTCGACCGGACCTGCCAATATACGCGGATATCTTCGCCCACCCTGTCCAACGCTTGACGTCTCGTCACCCAATCTGGTCCCCTATGCCTACACTGAACTTCTCTGTTCCAGTCTCTTGGAAACAGAGTTGTCAGTCAGCTGAGGTAAAGAACAAACACCTCATCACAGACCCCTGCAAGCGTCAACCCGGCTTTGACCTAGCACGTTATGATTGGGCCCTCCTCAATCGCTATGGAACAGGCCATGGCCGGTGCGCCGCTATGTTCCATCGCTGGGGAGCCAGAGACGACCCGAATTGCCCCTGCGGCTACAGACAGACTATGACCCACATAGTCAACGACTGCCACCTCTCCAGATTCAAAGGAGGTCTTGAAACTTTACATCAGGCTCAACCTGACGCTGTTGACTGGCTACGGAAGAAGGGCAAACGCTAGAAGAAGAACCAGAGCACTCACTGCTCAACTCAGGCTTATGGCGATGTGGAGGATTGAACCTGGGACTTGAGAGCCTCAGGCATGAAGGTCTCTTTGCATAACCATTATGCTATACCCCCACCCCAGTCTTTTGTTTTCTAAAGAAAGCCACAGGAAGGCATCATGTTGGAACTGGGACTTGATCCATGTGTAAATCTCTCATTGTGTTCATTCAGATTTAGGAAGACCTAAACAAGGACTTGGGGTCCTTGGCACAGGACTTGAGTTCAGTGACACACTGACTTGAGAAGTGGGGCTGGAGGGTCAGGGGAGGTTCCTCTTTCTGCAAAAGTAAAATTGAAAGTGGAAAGTCTTTTCAGGCACAAATGGGACCTAAATTCACCAGAAGCACTGGAACATTCCAGGCCACAGCACTCTACTCTCAGTCCCAGGCGCCTTCTAGCCACACCTGGAGTCCATAGTGCCCCAGTCAGCCTCCGTCACACAGCTCTCTCCCACTCAAAGCGAAGGCTTAGGCCTCAGGGCCTTTCCTCTGTCAAATCTTTTCTTCTGCTTGTCCAACTGAATTGTTTCCCCTCAGCCCTCAGTGTTCAGGCACTCAGCCAGGTTGGGGAGGGTAGAAGGCAGGAGAGGAAGTGGGAAAGGCCCCAGAGGAACTGAGAGAAGCCAAGCCAGAGGCTGGAGAGAGAGGAGGAGAGAACTTGAAGTGGGTGAGGGGGTGAGAGGGTGGGCAGAGGCAGGGAATCCTGCTCATTGGGAATCCTGGGGCAGGAATGTATTGGAACTGGAGTGCCTGTTGTAAAAGCTTCCCTTGGGCTATTGTGTAGAGACTGAGATGGGGGAGGGGTGGAGGTCTAGAGCGCCTTGACTGCTGTCCTGGGGGAAGGTGATGAGGCCAGAAGTTGGCAAAAAGGAAAGGGGGGGGGGAAAGGAAGTTCTTTTTAAAATGCTGGTCAGCTGTCTCCCTCTGCCTCATGAAACCATTAAATATTTTTTTGGGGGGCATATAATGGTTATGCAAACAGACTTTCATGCCTGAGGCTCCTAAATCCCAGGTTTAATCCCCCCCAACCACCATAAATCAGAGCTGAGCAGTGCTCTGGTGTTTCTCTCTCTCTCTGTGTGTGTGTCTGCATCTCTCTCAAAAATAAATTTAAAAAATTTTTTAAATTTTTCCTCTTTCCCTTCTTTCCCTCCATCCATTCCCCTCTCCCTTCCTTCCTTCTTTCTTTTTGTTATCACTGGAACTTCACCACTCTGATCATTTTCAGATGCAAAAAGAGAGAGACCTCAGCACCAAAGTTTCCTTCAAGGTAGTGGAGGCTGGGCTCAAACAGCACCCAAGAGCACTATCCAGGTGAGCTATTTTGCTGGTCCCAAGAACATATTTCTTGTTTTTTTTTTAAATTTTGTTTATTATTTATTTTCCCTTTTGTTGCTCTTTTTTTAATTGCTGTTGTAGTTATTATTATTGTTGTTGATGTAGTCGTTGTTGGATAGAACAGAGAGAAATAGAGAGAGGAGGGGAAGACAGAAAGGGGGAGAGAAAGATAGATACCTACAGACCTGCTTCATTGCCTGTGAAGCGACTCCCCTGCAGGTGGGGAACCAGGGGCTCAAACCGGGATCCTTACACCAGTCCTTGCACTTTGCACTACATGCACTTAACCTGCTGCACTACCACCCGGCTCCCAACATATTTCTTCTTATCTGAAGGCAAGGGAGGGAAATAAAAATGGGTCATTGTATAACTGGTATAATATAAACACCATTGGTCCTATGAATACTGAGTCAGAGAAAGACAGTTTTTGGGGAATAAAATATTTGTCAGTTGGAAATTGTCATTGTTTGGTGAGACCTGGGCCAAGTGTGAAGGCTCTCAGTTTCCTGTTACCCTGTGATTGGGGACCTGGAAGTGGCTTGCTGATGATTTTCTGCTCCTTTTTATTTTTAAATTTAAATTCTTTAAAAAAATATTTATCCCCTTTTTGTTGCCCTTGTTGTTTTATTGTTGTAGTTATTATTGTTGTCTGTCCTCATTGTTGGATAGGACAGAGACAAATGGAGGGGAGGGGAAGACAGAGAGGGGGAAAGACACCTGCAGACCCTTACATAATTAATGAATTATTTTAAAAATATTTATTATTATTAATATTTTACTACAGCACTGCTCAGCTCTGGCTTATAGTGGTGCAGGGGATTGAACCTGCGTTTTGGAACCTCAGGCTTGAGCATTTCTTTGCATAACCATTATGCTATCTCCCCTACCCTATTTTATTTATTTTTCCTCAGGATTATCTCTGGGGCTTGGTGCCTGCAGTAATTCACTGCTTCTGGTGGCCATTTTTTTTTTTCTGTCTTGTTGGATAGGACAGAAAGAAATCGAGAGTGGAGGGGAAGACAGGGGAAGAGAAAGACAGACACCTGCAGACCTGCTTCACCGCTTGTGAAGTGAACCTCCTATAGGTGGGGAGTGGGGGGCTTGAACTGGGATTCTTACACTGGTCCTTGTGCTTTGCACCAAATGCGCTACCATCTGACCACTATATTTATTTATTTTAATGAGACCTATAGAGAGAGAGAGAGGGAGAGGGAAAGGGAGAGAAAAAGGGGGAGAAAGAAAGAAAAAAAGGAAAAAAATGAGGGTAAAAAAAAGAAGGAAAAAAATGAGGAAGGAGGAAAGAAGGAAAGAGAAAAAGAAAGAAAGAATGGAAAAAGGAACAAAAGAGAACGAGGAAGAGAAAGGGGGGGGGGGACCAGAGCATTGTTCAGTTCTGGCTTATGGTGGGGCAGGGGATTGAATCTGGGTCCTTGTGCATGGTAATGTGTGCACTCAACCAGGTGCACCACCATCCAGTCCCCCTCTGCTTCCTTTATTTTTTATAGGAATTTTTGTGTATATATTTTATTTTATTTTAATGACAGAGATGCAGAGAGAAACAACCAGAGCACTGCTCAGCTCAGGCTTATGGTGGTGCTGGAGACTGAACCTGAACCTGGGACCTCAGAGCCTCAGGCATGAAAGCCTTTTGCATAACCGTTATGCTGTCTCTTCATTCCCTTCCTGTTGTTGAGGTGGTCTGGTGTCGGGCTGCACCGCGGAGAAGAGAGCGGATGTCCAGAGCAAAGGGGTACACAGATCTTTATTATAGGATGGGGGGGAGGTTTGGTTCAGACCACGTGGAGCCAGCCAGCAATGGCCGACCACGGGGGGAGAGCAGGGAGCGAGACCTCAGAGAGGGAGAGCCGAGAGCCCAGAGAGAGCGAGGGGAGGGGTGAGGGGGCTTTTTATTGGGCGACAACCAGGGGTGACGTGTAGGGCCAGGATTGGTTGAAAGGGGGCACTCTAGGATTTAGCGAGGCATAGGAAAACCTGGGGGCGGAGCCAGGATTGGTTGAAAGGGGGCACTCTAGGATTTAGCGGGGCATAGAAAAACCTGGGGGCGGAGACTGCATCAGAATAAGTCCTCAGCAACATCTCCTCTTATCTCTTTATATCTAAATGGACACAGTAAAGAAAAATGGAGCATGTTTAAATGTTTTAGAGGAATGCCATGTTCAGGTGGGAAGATGTAGGACTTTCTGTGGAGGAGGGAAGGCTTAAATGGCTGCCAACCTTGTGAGATTTAAATGTCTTCCTGTGCTCAACCCCTCTTCAGAGAGAGAGACTTACCTGGAGAGACTCATCTCATAGGTTTAAGCGCAGCCTGCTCAACCATCTCTTCACAGTATCTCTACATCTTTTTTATCTTTTTATCTAGTAATTGCATAAGATGTACAAAGTCTATAAAAGACTATCATGGGGCAGAAACCTTTTGGACATAAGCCTAAATGACATAACAAAATAGGAAGGGACACGAAGGGGAGAAGTAAAAGTCAGTGGGGTGTGAAGGGAAGGATTGGTGTGTAAAGGAACATTCCCTGTTTGAGTGGGGAAAAGGGCAAGGGTACATAATGAGGGGGCGGCAGGAGGCATGACCCACCAAACAGAGGGGCTATTTGGCATTGTATAGTCTTCAAGGCAACAGTCTGTAAAGTCTATGAATTACTCAGGATTAGTCTATGAAAAACCAGCAGCGTGAAGGGAAATAAGCTGCTTCAAAATTGTGTAAAATGTATATAGGGTATGTCAGAAAGTCCGATACAAGTCTCAGTCTGAAGTAGATGGCTAGGGGAGGAATTGGCAGGGGATGCAACGCTGCATGAGGGAGGTCAGCCGCTGGAATGTTGCTCTTTTGTAGATAGCTAGCTGGAACTGCCAACACGTAACAAGCAGGTCAGAAGCAGGAACGGTAACCAGGCATGAAGAAAGTTCTGTCCTTGGAATTTGTGTATCAGGTTCTTCAGATCACGTTGAGTGACATCTAGGGTTTCGGGGGGTGTGCCACGGTAGTCGTGCCATCTAGTGAGTGACGTCAGGGTGTGCAGGGGTTTAGATGGTTTTTCCGGGATTCTTGTGAAAGAAACACAAACAATCTGCTTTTCGTGGTTAATTTGAACTGGTAACAAGTTATAGGTTTGTTATAGTTGGTACCTCGATGATTATAATTGGTTTAGAATCTCTTTATGATTTATTAAAAGGTCATCTAATGTGACCTCTTGTAGCAGCCTCTACCACAGGATCTTGAGACCAATTTTAGCTAAAATATGTATTTTAAACAGACTCAAATTGTTTAGAGAGTTAACGCATATTTGTGACAATGATTTTAACGTTTACAGTGCCAGATTGATGTCAGATCTGTTGTGGATTAATTTCTACAAGATAGTTTACAGGGCACCTTTGGGGGCCCTTCAAAGGTGTCCTGTATATAAAATTTATATAGTTTAGTTTTGGGAATGAATAGTCACGTTGAACATTTAGACTTTTACCTAAATAGTAAGTTATCTTAACAATTAATATTTACCTTGTCTGGTAAAAGTGTAGCTGTAGGGTTACACTTCTGACCGTTAAGTTAGTGTTACCAAACTTGAGACATACCCATAAACATTTAGTTATAACAAACTGGAGGAAAAAGAACTTTTGTTATAAAAACACATTATTTAAAAACAATTTTAAATCTGTCATTAGTCACACAGTTTAAGACTAAACACTTACATATATACCAAAACTATATATAAAATTCAAAAGAGGGAGAAAGAAAAAAAATTTTTTGGAATGTTTCTGGACGTCTCCAGAAACTTTGGCTGCGTCCAGCATTTTTATATAAGGCCAATAACCTTTTAGAGTACTCCAAGCAGATGGGTCATGCAAAAAAAAGAAAAAAAATTTTGTCATTTAACACACTCATTCACAAAAACAACTGGCCAGTTATAACATAAGACATACAGGGAAAGGGTAGGAGAGAGGTCTCTGTGAGCCAGATTTGCAGGTTCTGCCATGTCGTATTACGGGTCCTGGGATGTATCCTGCATCTGGTCCTCTTGTAGTATTTCTTGTTCTTCAGGAATAACAGCGCCATCCTGCGGGTATTGTCGGACATGGCGGGCAGGAACCCAGACAGGTTTAGAGAAATTTTGAGGGAAAATGTATGCGAAACCCCTTCCCATGGTCAATAATGGGTCAGGCCCTTTCTAAACTTTATCGAGTGGGTCTCTCTATTTCACCTTAATAGATGGGAGGGTAGATGGTGTTTGTCAGTGAAGAATAATAGGGGGTAAGGCTGAGTTATTGTAAATATTAAAGAGATTTAACGTAGTTAAGGCTTTTGTTAGCTGGATATTGGGGGGATATGTTTCTCCTTTATCTTTATTTAGTTGAGCCTTCAGTGTTTGATGGGCCCTTTCGACAATGCCTTGTCCCTGTGGATTGTAGGGAATGTCTGTGGTATGAGTAATATTCTAGAGGGAACAAAAATCTTTAAATTGTTTGCTTGAAAACATAGGTGCATTGTCTGTTTTCAAAAGTAATGGGACCCCCATAACGGCAAAACAAGAGAGCATATGGCTTACAAGCTTTTTAGCACTTTTTCCTGTCTGAGCTGTAGCCCACATAAATTTAGAAAAGGTATCAATTGAGACAAACACATATTTTTGTTTGCCAAAGTTTGGTATGTGGGTGACATCAATTTGCCAAATAGCATTAGCTTTTAAACCTCGGGGGTTAACCCCAAGGGTATGGATAGCAGGTGTCTTTATGAGATTTGCACAAGAAGAGCATGTAGCAAGGATATGTTTTAACTGTGGTACAGGAACATCAGGGAATCGAGCTTGAAGGCCTTTAAGATTAACATGGGTTAGAGAGTGAAAATTAGCAGGATCAGAGACAGAGACTGGGAAAGTTTCTGTGGAGGCAAGGCGGTCAACTGCGGCATTTTCTTCGGACAGGGAACCAGGAAGAGGGCTGTGGGAACGAAGGTGTTGAATATACAGTGGTTGGGTTCGAGAACAGAGCATAGAGGCGATTTGAATCAAGAGAGGGGAAAGTGGGTTGTCATCAATTTTCACATACGAACGAGCAAGCCATGGAAGTAAGTTAACAGTATACACACTGTCAGAAAAAAGGTTGAAGGATTTTGGTACAGCTTTTAGTGCAAGAAAAACAGCATAAAGTTTTTTGTACTGAGGGGAATTATCAGGAAGCTCAGTAAAGAGAGGTTTAGGAGATTGTTTGTCTGGGTAATATATAAGGGCAGCAGCTCCCCTTTTTCCGCCATCAGTAAAGATTGTAGGAGCAGAGGGAATGGGATCCCGAGAGAAAAGTTTAGGTGTTAGTAGAGGCAGAAGAGGTAAAGAAGCTATCAATTTATTAGAAGGAAAATGGTTATCTATTTGTCTTGGAAACCCCACGAAGCTTATGGCAAAGCGGGAATGATGGCGTATAAGCCACTCTGTATCTGTGAGAGAAAAGGGCAGAATGATTAAATCTGGTTCTTTCTCTAAGACCTGCACAGACCTATTTCTCTCTTGGCGAACCATGAATGTTAACGCATCTATCTCAGTGAGGAGTCTTGGAGCTCTTCCTACTGGCGTGTGAAGCCATTCGAGAACCCCATGGTCTTGCCACAGTGCCCCTACTACTGTGGGGGTGGAGTTGAAGATTAGAAGGTTTACTGGAGAGGAGGGGGAGAATCGAACAAGGTGCATGTCCTGGAGGGCCTGGTTAACCCTTTCTAGTGCCAAGGAGGCCTCGGGAGTTAACTTACGTTTTGAAGAGGGCTGTTTGTTTTTTTTCAACAGGTCAAACAGTGGTTGGAGGCAGCTTGTGGGCAGATAGAGATACTGCCTAAGCCAATTTAAATTTCCTAGAAAACTTTGTAAAGAAGCAAGAGTAAGGTTAGAAGGGAAGGTAACATTAGGTTTTAAGGGACGAATTTGCGTTAGAGAAATCTCTGAACCTAGGAAGGATATTGGAGGGATTAGCTGTATCTTCTCAGGGGCTACATTAAGGCCGCTTTTCTTTAATGCAGGAATGAGAAAATCACGTAAGGCATAGAGATCTGTATCTGATTTTTCCCATATTAAAATATCATCTGTATAATGAAAAATATTAAGGCCCTTATGAATATATGGGACAAGGGCAGATTTAACAGCCTCTTGACAAATTGTAGGACTATTGGCCATACCCTGGGGCAGCACCACCCATTCAAATCTGTCAGCGGGGCTGGCATTATTAATAGACGGAACAGAGAAGGCAAAACGTTTACAATCTCGCGGATGCAAGGGGATAGAGAAAAAACAATCTTGTATATCAATAGCTATGATTGGAATTTCCGTGGGAATTGCAGAAGCAAGAGGCAAACCCCTTTGGGGGGAGCCCTAGACCTGCATGGTTTTATTTACTGCACAGAGATCTTGAAGGAGGCGCCATTTTCTCGAGCGCTTTTTAATCACAAAGACAGGAGTATTCCATGGGCTTCGAGAATGACGAATGTGTCCCAAGGACAACTGTTCTCGGACGAGCTCTTTTAAAATTTTTAGCTTATCTCTAGGTAAAGGCCACTGTTCCACCCAGACAGGCTCATTAGAAAGCCAGCTTAAGCGGGGTGTTTGGCTACGAACAGTGGCATTTAGTATTGGGGGTGCTGAATAGACCTGGTATCGCGGGAATGAGTTTTACGCTCTGCAGAGGCGTCTGTGGATATCCTAACATTAAGACATTCCAGAAGATCCCTGCCCAGTAAGTTGGTGCTAATATTAGCTACCAAAGGGCGGAAGTGTCTAGTAGAACCTTCTGGGTCTTCTCACATAAGCGAGTCTCGTGTGCAAAATGCTCTTGTCATCCCTCCTATTCCATGTAAACTGGGTCCAGGGATGAGTTCCCAATCTTGGGGAACCTCTTCTTGCCTTAAAATCGTCTTTGCTGCCCCCGTGTCAATCAAAAATTTAAAAGGAATATTGCCAATCTTTACTGTCATAGAAGGGTGACCTTGTTCTAAAACAGGAGTGGTCCACAAAATCTCAGGCCCCGAATTTGTACCATTCAGGGGTGAACCATCTTTATGAAATTGGGACCAACAATCTCTCTTCCAATGAAACCCCTTACGACATTTTGGACAAACAGTACGTGGTCTCTGGCTCTCTGACTGAAAGCGGGGTTGCTCTGGCTGGAGGCGTGGTTTCCCTGACTGGAGGCGTGGTCGCAACTTATCAGGACATTGGTTACGCCAATGTCCTTGGCGACCGCACTGAAAGCAGGCCCTGTTTTGCTTACGTGGGGCAACTGCATAGACCTGCGTCGTAGCGGGTGTCCCATAATTGCCTGATGTAAGCTCTTGTGTCGCTAGAATCCAATTATCTGGGTGTAGGTGTTTAAGATTAAGGCATACCTGACGGAATTGTGGTGTCATGCCTTCCCAGACAATAGAGCGCAGGAGTAGTGTGCGGACGTCAGGATTATAAACCTTTCTCTCTAAGCTTCTCTTCACCCTTGAGATGAAGCTCGCCAATGACTCATCAGAGCCTTGGTGAAAAGAGTTAATGGGAGCTGATGGATCTACATCAGGTGTGGTCACCCTTTCCCATGTTTGTGTTGCACAGATGCGTACCTGTTCAAAATAACCAGTTGGAAACCTGGCTTCTGCCTGCTGAGCTCCAGATTCATAAGCTCCTGCTCCAAACAAAGCATCAGAATTCCATTCTATCTGTTTGTTACTATTTTCCTGCGATTGCCTAGAGCACTCATCGCGGAAACATGCCTGCCACTGAAGATAGAGAGGGTCTGGAAGTGCAGCACGAGCCAGTTCTTTCCAGTCTTGTGGTGTATTTAAATGCTGGTAAAAGCTCCTCAAAACGGACTTGGTCCATGGAGAGTGCATACCGTCCTCCCTGACTGCTTCGCGGGGCCACAGAAGTGGGCGGATGCCACTTACCTGTGTCTGGGCGGTTTCGGAGACCTCAGGCCGGGCGTGGTGTGGGTACGGAACACGATGGGCGCCAGATGTTGTTGAGGTGGTCTGGTGTCGGGCTGCACCGCGGAGAAGAGAGCGGACGTCCAGAGCAAAGGGGTACACAGATCTTTATTATAAGATGGGGGGGAGGTTTGGTTCAGACCACGTGGAGCCAGCCAGCAATGGCCGACCACGGGGGGAGAGCAGGGAGCGAGACCTCAGAGAGGGAGAGCCGAGAGCCCAGAGAGAGCGAGGAGAGGGGTGAGGGGGCTTTTTATTGGGCGACAACCAGGGGTGACGTGTAGGGCCAGGATTGGTTGAAAGGGGGCACTCTAGGATTTAGCGAGGCATAGGAAAACCTGGGGGCGGAGCCAGGATTGGTTGAAAGGGGGCACTCTAGGATTTAGCGGGGCATAGAAAAACCTGGGGGCGGAGACTGCATCAGAATAAGTCCTCAGCAACACCTTCCCTTTTCTTTTTTTAAATCAATTAATTTTCCATTTTGTTGCCTTGTTGTTTATTGTTGTTGTAGTCATTGTTATTGATGTCGTCGTTGTTAGAACAGAGAGAAATGGAGAGGAGGGGAAGATAGAGAGGGGAGAGACAGACACCTGCAGGTGGCAAAGCAACTCCACTGCAGGTGGGAAGGGGGCCTCAAACAGGATCTTTGCGCTTTGTGCCATCTGTGCTTAACCCGCTGCGCTACCGCCAACTCCCCCTCCCTTCCTTTTTCTAAGAATCCTCCTTACTCCCCTTTCAACCCCAGATATTTCCTTTTCTCTCTTCAATGTCCTGACATTCAGAAAGGCAATAAATACCTGGGGGAGGACAGGGAACCTGAACTTGGCAGGTTTGAGGTCTGTGATGATGCACTGCTTGTGTCTCTCAGATTCCTGCTGTCCTGGGACTGTGTTTGGGGACAGGACTGCTATGGAAATTGTGACAACATAGCATAGAGACCTCACTCAGTATGCACGAAGGCAAGATCACTCAGTTCAAAACCAAACCAAACCAAACCCACTCTACTTTCTCCTGTCTCCCCAGTACACTTTTTTGTCTGGGAGCTAGGGGTTAGGTCTCCCAGATGGCGAATGGTGGATGTGCCCTCATTGTGTGTGTGTGTGTGTGTGTGTTCGTTCCTCTGCCTCACCTCCCTGACAGAGAATGAGGTCATCTGGTGTGGCTGCATTTGACCTGCCATGTGTCATCACAGCTAACACCTAAGAAAGATGTGGCTTAAGACAGACTTCTTTCAGTCACAGGGGAGCCCTAGGCAGGTGTCACCTGAGGGTGCAGAGAGATGGCTAGAACCTGCTTTTATTACTTTTTCTATTATTTAAAAAATTTTTATATTTATTTTCCCTTTTGTTGCCCTTGTTTTTTTTTTTAATTGTTGTAGTTATTATTGTTGTTGTTATTGATGTCGTCGTTAGATAGGACAGAGAGAAATGGAGAGAGGAGGGAAAGACAGAGGGGGAGAGACAGACACCTGTAGACCTGCTCCACCACCTGTGAAGTGACTCCCCTGCAGGTAGGGGGCCATGGTCTCTAACCAGGATCCTTGTGTTTTGCACTATGTGTGCTTAACCCGCTGCACTACTGCCTGACTCCTTTTTTATATTATTTGGTTCATGCATGGATCCACTGGTCCTGGCAACCCCCGCCCATGCTTCTTTATAATTTGTTAAAAATATATTTATTATTTATTTTGGATAGAGGCACAGAGAAATTAAAAGGGGTAAATAGAGACCTTCAGTATTGCTTCACCACTCGTGAAGCTTTCTTCTTGCAGGTGGTGACCAGGGCCTTGCACATTGTAACATTTGAGCTCAAGTGGGGGCACCACCCACAGCCCCCCAGTTTATTTAGTTTTTGGAAAGAGAGAGAAGAGCCAGAATACCACTCTGGTACATTTAATGCCAGAAATCACATTTAGGACTTCATATCTGTAATTCCAATACTATCCTCCACTTTTTTCTTCTTTCTACAGAATAAAAGAGACATCATAGCTCCACTGCTCATGAAGCCTCTCCTTTAAATGTTGTTCTTTTGTGGTGGCTGTTTTTTTTTTGCCTCCAGGATTATTGCTGGAGCTCCATACCTGCACCACAAATCTACTGCTCCTGGAGGCTATTTTTTCCCCTTTTGTTGCCTTGGTTGTTTTATCATTGGTCTCTCTTTATCTCTAAAAGTCATCAGATTTCAAGTATATTTTCTTTTTTGTATTACTGGGGCTTGGCACCTGTAGACAAATCCACCACTCTTGGTTGCCCCCCCCCCCCTTTGATAGAAACAGAAAGTAGTTGGGGGTAGAGAGAGAGAGACAGAGGCACCTGCAGCACTGCTTGTGAAACTGACCTCCTGCGGGTGGGGACCAGGGGCTTCAGCTGGGTCCTTATGCATGGTAATGTGTGCGCTCTTAGCAGTGTGTCATGGCCTGGTTTCCTCTTTCAGATCCACACATTGCATGTAAGTCACCATATTTTCCTGACCAAGGTTCTGTCATTGTGGTGCCTTCCTCCCTCTCCCATAGCACATTCTAGGCAAAGCAGATTAAACTTAAGCCTTCTGGAGTTCTCAGTTCCCTCCTGCTCCATGCAGGGGTGCACTTTCAAGCACTGCAATACTAGGAATAACCACTAGGTGGCAGACACACCCAACTTCTTTTGCTCAGACTTTTAAACACATGCATAGCAAAGCAAGTACCCTAATCAGGTGAATTATTTCATCTGAACTGCTTTTGTGATTCTTGATTTAGAAGAAGCCAGGGGCTTTGTGCTTGTGTCAAGACATAGGTCCAAGGGGGTGGATGGTAGCACACTCTCTTGTGCACGTTACCATTTGCAAGGACCTGAGTTCATGTCCCCTGTTCCACGTGTGTGTGTGTGTGTGTGTGTGTGTGTGTGTGTGTGTGTGTGTAACTTCATGAGTGGTGAAGCTGTGCTGCAGGTATCTTTTTCCCTCTTCCCCCCTCAACTTCTCTCTGTTCTATAAAATAAAATATTTTCAAACAAACAAACAAGTGGTGTGGGAAGGGAAAAGTAGACCACACAAAGGGGCTGGGGTGGCACACCTGGTTAAGCACACATAGTACTAAGCACAATGATCTGGGTTCAAGCCCCCAGCTCCCCAACTATGGGGGGGTACTTCATAAGTGGCAAAGCAGGTTTGCAGGTGTCTATCTTTCTCTCTCCCTTGCTATCTCTCCCTCTTCTCTCAACTTCTTTCTGTTCCATCAAAAATGGCCACCAGAAGCAGTTAGTGGATTCATAGTGCTGGATAACCCAGGAGGCAAAAAAGAAGACAAAAACAAACAATCAAACAAAACCCCCACCATGTAAGTAGCGTGTCTGCACATGTAAGGGCTCTGAGGACTTCCTGGGGCCTCCCAGTGGATAGGGAGCCCAGCCTCAGTTCATCCCAGGACAGTAAGAACAAGGGCCTGTGTGTTTGGCCATAGGCTGAGGTTGTACCCAGACTGGGGGAGCTAACCTGTGCTGAGGGCAGGGACTGAAGTTGGGTCCTCAGTGTGGAGTCAGAGGGCCCAGAGACAGGAACCCCAAGGTCAAGGTCCCACCCAGCACCTGTGTTTTAACCAAGGAGCTGAGCAACTAGAGCCTTCACGCCAGCTTGGAGTCTGGACCTGGTCTTTCGTGTTCCCACACCTCTGAGGGGCCTCCAGGAAGGTAGGGTAGCTGTGGACAGCATCTCCACTGGGAAGCAAGAGCTCAACTAGCCCCCGGCCTGGATGCTGGAGAGTGAGATGTAAAGTGTGACTTTGAGTCTCAGGTTGGCTGGCTGGCTTGCAGCTGATGGTGACAGCAGTGACTACAAAAGGCCATGAGCCACCAGGCCTAGGAACCCCTGCTCAGCCACTCAGGCTGTGTTCATATCACAGGAGAAAAAAAGCAATTCAGGAGCCAATTCATTTTTCTCAAAACCTATATTCACTTCAGCTCTTGGAACCCAGTCCCCCAGGGCACCTTGGGGGAACATGAGGGGTGCACCCTTAGGCCTTGGCCACCAGGCCCCTAACAGCCTGTGCAATGGCGTCCTTGTCGATGCCAAACATCTTCAGCAGCTCAGCCGGCTTCCCACTCCTGGGGATCTGGCTAACTGCCAGGCGGGTAACAGTGATGCCGGGCTCCCCCACCACTGCGGAGCACACCGCCTCGCCAATGCCACCTAACAAGGAAGAGATGAGAGGGTTGTGTGTGTGAGAGGGCATGACTTGAGGGTGGAGGTGGGGGGCTCCCAGCTCCCAGCCCTCACACCCGCCTATAGCCAACTGCTTCCTAGAGGGTCACAGGAGACTTATTCCATGTTGCAGCTGTCCAACCAAGTTCCCCAGGGATGGCTCTGGCTTTTTCAGGGCCACAGCTGCCTTCTGGGGGCCAGGGTAAGGGAGGCTCCCAGTCCTGTACTCCCACCGCCTCTCTGCCCTGGCCCAGACATTACCTTCATAGTAATGGTCCTCCACAGTGAGGATCCGGCCCTTGGTGGCCCGAGCACTATCTAGAATGAGTTTCTTGTCCAGGGGCTTGATGGTGAAGGGGTCCAGCACTCGAATGCTGATCTTTTCTGTGAGGGGACAAGTGTAGAGACCAGGCTGAGAGGGAGGTCTGTGAGCTGGCACCTGTCACTGTCCCCTTGTTCTTGATGTTGAGCTCACCTGTGCCAAGCTTCCATCTGGCCAGCTCCCTTCCCATTTGTCTGGCCTCTGGCTTGCCACCTTCACAAGCCAGGGGAAGTATGGGAAGCTAAATGCTGCTATATGACCCAAGAAGCAAGAAGCCTCTGTCCTCCCAGGAGAGCAGCCACGGCTTATGGCTTACAAGGTGGACAGAGGCAAGCAGAAAGGGCAAGGGCCTGGCAAAGTGATAGGTCAGGCTGCTGGGCCACTTAACCACTTCTTCCCAACAACAAACAACATCAACAATGGCAATAATGATAACCACAGCCAATCTCCCTTGCCCACCTGGCCCTGGCCCTTTCCTGCCTGCCTTCCTCCAACCTCTTAGAATTCCTTTTCTGCGTGGCCTATATGTGACACCTGTCCACCATGTGCCCTCTCCCCCTCAGTAGCTGGCACCTGCCAACTCTTGGTGATGTCAGTTCAGTTTTCTTGTCGATGCCACTAAGAGTTTTTCTGTTTCAATTCTACCACTCCTGGCAAACTCATTTTAGTTTAGAATTTTTTTGTTTGGCACCCAGGACCTTGGACACACACAATTCCACTGATCCTGGACTGACATATATTTCTTCCTTTCATTCCTTCCTTTACTTATTTTTAAAAAAATATTTACTAATGAGAGAGAGAGAGAGAGAGAGAGAGAGAGATAGGGAGAGAAAGAATGAGAATGAGGTCTTGACTTCAATCCCAGGCATCCATCACATATGACAGAGTGATGCTCTGGTCCTTATTCTCTTCTTCTTCTTTTTAATTTTTTTTCTATATTTATTTATTTATTTATTTTCCCCTTTTGTTGCCCTTGTTGTTTTTCATTGCTGTAGTTATTGTTGTTGATGTCATCGTTGTTGGATAGGACAGAGAGAAATGGAGAGAGGAGGGGAAGACAGAGAAGGGGAGAGATTAAGATAGACACCTGCAGACCTGCTTCACCGCCTGTGAAGCGACTTCCCTGCAGGTGGGGAGCCGGGGGCCTTGAACCGGGATCCTTATGCCGGTCCTTAAGCTTTGCACCACATGGGCTTAACTACCACCTGACCTCCCCTTATTTTCTCCTTTCCTTCCTTTCTCCTCCTCCTTTTTTTTTTTTTTTTTTTTTTTTTTTTTTTAATTTGGCAGGACTAAGAGAAATAGAGAGAAAAGGAGAGAAGGGGGAGACAGGGTGAGAGAGGAGATATCTGCAGCACTGCTTTATCACTCAAAGTGCTCCCCTGCAGGTGGGGCCAGGGTTTTGAATGCAGGTCCTTGTACAAGACAATGTGTGCACTCAGCCGGGTGAGTCACCACTCAGCCTCCCTGTTTAGTTTTTTTGTTGTTGTTGTTTTAAAATATATTTTATTTATTTATTGGGTAGAGACAGAAATCAAAAGGGACAGTGGAGATAGAGAAGAGAGAAAAATCTTTAAATAGGTGAGACCTGAGGTCATGATACAGTCTGACAAGTGCCCAGCTGAGTGGCAGTTCAAACCCTCTCCACCTCAGGCCTTACACCTTCTTTTAAAAAAATTTTTAAATTTTTTTCTTTCTTTATTTTCTTTTGTTGTCCTTGTTGTTTTATTGTTGTAGTTATTACTGATGTTGTTGGACAGGACAGAGAGAAATGGAGAGAGGAGGGGAAGACAGAGAGGAGGAGAAAAAGGTAGACACCTGCAGACCTGCTTCACCACCTGAGAAGCGACTTCCCAGCAGGTGGGGAGCTGGGGGCTTGAACCGGGTTCCTTGTGCCGGTTCTTGTGCTTAGTGCCACCTGTACTTAACCCACTGTGCTACCACCCAACTCCCAGGCCTTACCTTTCTTCAGCAGGTCAGCAGCGGCCAGGGCTTCGTGCAGGGTCACTCCAGCCCCAATCACAGTCACCTGGTCATCCTTGCTCTTCAGAACCACCTGAGGGGGGAGGGCAGCAGGGGGACACAGTGAGGCTTGAGATCTGTGGGTCTGGACCCTAGGGTCTCAGAGGGCAGGAGTGGCCCTGACCTTGGCCTGGCCCACTTGGAAGTCCTCATTGCTGTTGTAGATGATGGCATTTTCTGGGCGGCTGGTGCGGATGAAGCAGATACCCTAGTGTGGGGGGAACCACAGAGAATCAGTCAGAAGACTGCAGGGGGTGGCACTGCCCCCAGCCAGCAACAAGGGGGAAGTCTTTCCAGACACCTCCTTCCCCAGGGGCCCACCTTGGTGTTGGCTGCTAGTTCCACAGCCTTCTCTGTGGACACACCGTCACTAGGGTAGAAGACAGTGCACATGGGGACTGCTCGGAACATGGCCAAGTCTTCCAGTGCCATCTGGGAGGGCCCATCCTCACCTGCAGGGGCAGAACATTGGCTGAAGTCAGGCCCCCACACATCTGTCCTTCTGACTGTCCATCTGTGTGTGCATTGGCCTGTCCCTCCCATGCCTCTGGCCCTGTGCTCACCGATGGACACGCCGCAGTGGGAGCCGCAGAGGTTGATGTTACTCTCAGAGATGGCAGCCATGCGGATCTGGTCGAAGGCCCTGGTGAAGAAGGCAGCAAAGGTGCTGCAGAAGGGCACCGTCCTATTGCGAGTGGCGCAGCCCACTGCGATGCTCACCTGGGGATGGGAAGGGGCACACAGGTATGTCTGGGCAGTGTCCTTCCTCTGCCCCGTGTGCCCACACGGCTTCTAGGCACCAGACCCCTTCCCAGCCACCTCTTGGGCACTAACCAGTATAGACTTCTGACAACCACACTTTCGGGGGATGTTCTATTTATTTTAAAAAAATTTTTTTTTAATTTTTATTTATTTTCCCTTTTGTTGCCCTTGTTTTTTTTTATTGTTCTAGTTATTGTTGTTGTTATTGATGTCATTGTTAGATAGGACAGAGAGAAATGGAGAGAAGAGGGGAAGACAGAGAGGGGTAGAGAAAGAGAGACACCTGTAGACCTGCCTCACCACCTGTGAAGCGACTCCCCTGCAGGTGGGGAACCAAGGGCTCGGAATGGGGATCCTTACACCAGTTCTTGTACTTTGCACCATGTGCCCTTAACTCGTTGCGCTACCGCCCAACTCCCTATTTATTTATTTTTTAAAGTGATCTCCCCCCCCCCCCCCACCAGGGTCATTGCTAGGGCTAGGTGCCTTCACCCAATCCACTGCTCCTGGAGGCCATTTTTTTTTCCAGGTTGTTACCCTAGTTGTAGTTATTGTTATTGTTGCCATTGATGTTGTTGGATAGGACAGAGAGAAATCAACAGGGGAGGGGAGACAGAGGGGGAGAGAAAAACAGACACTTGCAGACCTGTTTCACTGCTTGTAAAGGGACCCTCCTGCAGGTGGGGAGCCAGTGGCTTGAACTGGGATCTTTATGATGGTCCTTGCGCTTTGCGCCAAGTGCACTTAACCTGCTGAGCTACTGCCCAACCCCCGTTCTATTTGTTTTTATTAATATTATTTTAGTTTATAACATTTTACTTGTCTATTTCTTTTTAAGATAGAGACAGAGAAATTGAGGAGAGGGAAAGATAGAAAGACACCTGCAGAATATATATATAAACAACAAGGGCAACAAAAGGGAATAAATATATATAAAAAAAAGGGTGGGAGAATCAAGATCCCAAGCATATTTTTTAGGAGGATAGAACAAATGCTACAAATGTTTATCTGGAACCAGAAAAGACCTAGAATTGCCAAAACAATCTTGAGAAGAAAGAACAGAACTGGAGGTATCACACTCCCAGATCTCAAATTGTATTATAGGGCCATTGCCATTAAAACTGCTTGGTACTGGAACATGAATAGACACACTGACCAGTGGAATAGAACTGAGAGCCCAGAAGTAAGCCTCCACACCTATGGACATCTAATCTTTGACAAAGGTGGCCAGAATATTAAATGGGGAAAGCAGAGTCTCTTCAACAAATGGTGTTGGAAACAATGAATTGAAACATGCAGAAGAATGAAACTGAACCACTGTATTTCACCAAATACAAAAGTAAATTCCAAGTGGATCAACCACTTGGATGTTAGATCAGAAACTATCAGATACTTAGAGGAAAATATTGGCAGAACTCTTTTCCGAATAAATTTTAAAGACATCTTCAGTGAAACAAATTCAGTTACAAAGAAGACTAAGGCAAGCATAAACCTATGGGACTACATCAAATTAAAAAGCTTCTGTACAGCAAAAGAAACCACTACCCAAACAAAGATCTTCTCCCAGAATGGGAGAAGATCTTTACATGCCATACATCAGACAAGAGGCTAATAACCAGAATATATAAAGAGCTTACCAAACTCAACAACAAGAAAGCAAATAACCCCATCCAAAAATGAGGGGAGGACATGGACAGAATATTCACCACAGAAGACATCCAAAAGGCCAAGAAACACATGAAAAAAATGTTTCAAGTCTTTGATTGTCAGAGAAATGCAAATAAAGACAGCATTAAGATACTACTCCACTCCTGTAAGAGTGTCATACATCAGAAAAGGTAGCAGCAGCAAATGCTGGAGAGGGTGTGGGGTCAAAGGAACCCTCCTGCACTGCTGGTGGGAATGTCAATTGGTCCAACCCCTGTGGAGAATAGTCTGGAGAACTCTCAGAAGGCTAGAAATGGACCTACCCTATGATCCTGCAATTCCTCTCCTGAGGATATATCCTAAGGAACCCAACACACCCATTCAAAAAGATCTGTGCACACATATGTTCTTAGTAGCACAATTTGTAATAGCCAAAACCTGGAAGCAACCCAGGTGTCCAATAACAGATGAGTGGCTGAGCAAGTTGTGGTATATACACAATGGAATACTACTCAGCTGTAAAAAAAAATGGTGACTTCACCGTTTTCAGCCGATCTTGAATGGATCTTGAAAATTTCATGTTAAGTGAAATAAGTCAGAAACAGAAGGATGAATATGGGGTGATCTCACTCTCAGGCAGAAGTTGAAAAACAAGATCAGAAGAGAAAATACAAGTAGAATCTGAATAGGAATTGGTGTATTGCATCAAAGTAAAAGACTCTGGGGTGGGTGGATGGGTGGGGAGAATACAGGTCCAAGAAGGATGACAGAGGGCCTAGTGGGGGGTTGTATTGTTATATGGAAAACTGAGAAATTCTCCAATAAAGAAATTTAAATTAAAAAAAAGAAAGAAAAGGGTGGGGGAGACAGCATAATGGTTATGCAAACAGACTCTCTTGCCTGAGGCTCCTAAATCCCAGGTTCAATACCCCACACCACCATAAGCCAGAGCTGGTTAGTGCTCTGGTTAAAAAAAAAAGAGGGAGAGGTAAGCAGTAGATACAGCAGGAGGCACCTGCAGTACTGCTTCACTGCTTGTGAAGCTTCCTCCCCTGCAAGTAGGGCCTGGGGGCTGGAACCATGGTCCTTATACATTATAATATAACATGGGCACTCAACCAGGTGTAAGCCCCCACTTGGCCTGGCCCAAGTTATTTATTTTTCTAAGAGAAATTGAGAGGAGAGGGGGTCAGGCAGTGGTGCACCGGGTTAAGCGCACATAGTACAAAGTACAAGGACCTGTCCAAGAATCCCAGTTCGAGCCCCCATCTGTAAGGGGGACACTTTACAAGTGGTGAAGCAGGTCTGCAGGTGCCTGTTTTTCTCTCTCCCTGTCTACCTCCCCCTTCCTCTCTCAATTTCTCTCTGTCCTAGCCAACTTAAAACAAACAAAAAACCCAGAAAAAATGGCTGCCGGGAGCAGTGGATTCATAGTGCTGGTACTGAGCCCTAGTGATAACCCTGAAGACAAAAAACGAAGAGAAGGGGAGATAGAGGGAGAATGGTAGACACCTGCAGACCTGTTTCACCTCTTGTCAAGCTTCCACCTCTGCAGGTGGGACATGGAGGCTGAAACCTGGGTCCTTGTACTTACCTGGGTCCCTGTGCATGGTAATGTGTATATGCTCTACTGGGTATGCTGGGTAATGTTATTTTTAGCAGGAAACACGCAGAGCCATCCTTCCCAGGCCTCTGCTGACACACCTTCTGCTGACACACCAGACTCAAGGCCTCTGCAGAGGAAGCCTGTCCTGTCCAGCCCCCATATGCCCGCTGAGGTCCCCTGGCCCACATCCCTAGGCCACAAAGCTCTGGGCATAGACCTCGGTTCTCACCTGTCAGCTGCTGTAAATTGGCCCTCCCTGACCTCATGTCCCTGGCTTAGTCTAGCTCCTCCAACAGCCAAGGTCAACACTAGGTCCCCGATACTTCAGTGGCTCCCTTGGCTGGTCCCACCTACCATGTTCTGCTCGGCTATGTAGCATTCAATGAAGCGGTCTGGGTGCTCCTTTTTGAAGAGGTCTGAGAAGGTGGAATTCTTGGTGTCCCCATCCAGGGCAATCACGCGGTCACTGCCATGACCCAGCTTGGCCAAGGCCTGCCCATAGGCCTTGCGGGTGGCGATCTGTGGGGAGTGGGGACAGCTTAGCACCATGCTTAACACTCACACAGGGCAAGGCTTGAGCTCAGAGATGAGGCTGGCTCAAAGATCTAGACTGTTCTCAAGGTTGTAAGTAGCTTGCATGTTTCACAGTTGGTGGCCTGGGAGGTATTAAGTGGATAGAGCACCAGACTTGCAGAAACAAAGTTGATTTCCAACACCGCAGTGATGCTCTGATTTGCTCTATTTTCTCCTTCCTTTCTTTTCTGACTTTGCCAGTTTCACCACACCAGGATGACATTTTCAGACAACGACAGAAAGGTCAAGTGTGGTAGGGGCCAGGCTGAAACCTGGGTCAGATGCATTGCAAAGCAGAAGCCCTCTCAAGTGAGCAATCCTACTGGCCCAGCAAAATAAAACTTTGATAAAATACTAACTCCAGAGCCTCCCGTCTACAGGAACATGCCAGGAGATCTCCTTGGTTGAACCTGCATCCCCCTGCCTCTTTCCTAGTCCTCTGGGAGTACAGCCACAGACCCAGCTGTGTACCTTGTCCCCAACTTTGTAGCTGGGTGGGGTAGGCATTCGAATGTTGGCAATATCCACCGAGGGAGCATCCTCCTGTGGGGGGGTGGCCAGGATCTTCTTTTTGCTCTGGATCAGGCTGTAGATCTCTTGGATTGTCTGGTCCGCCATGTTCTTGGGCAAGGGCTTGCCATGCCAAGCCTCCTTGTCTTCAATCCCTGTGGGAGCAGCAGACAGGTCCAGGGCCAGGTAAGACATGGCTCGGAGCAAGAAGGTGCCCTGGGCCATTCATCCAGAGCTCATGGCATTGGGGAGGAGGGTTGTGAAGACCAGTCCCCTGCCAACCAGGCACCCAGTGAGGGTGCCACCTAGGCCTCCACTATCCTCTGTGTTACCTCCACACAGACACTGTTATACTAGGGACACGGTTTACTGAACAGACAGGAGGGAGTCAACCATCAGAAAGGGATACTGAAGCCCAAGCTGAATGGACTCTCGGGGGTTCCTTTGAGGACACTCCAGATGTCACTGAGCCCTAAGTAAAGCCAAGGATTGAGGCTTCCAGGAGTCCTCAAAATTGTGAGCTTTTGTGGTCTCACTCAGAGACAACCCCGCCCCATCCCCAAGCACTGAGCCAGGGCAGTACCCCAGAGACCCCTTGGGATGTCTGTCCACCCCCTACCAGGCTTTCACAGAGCAGTGACTATCTCTGAGCAGGTGTGACAATCCAGATTGGTGGCACAGAGAAGCCACCCCTGGGCCTGAGGTTGGGCCCCCTGCTGTCAGAATCCATGTGACCAAGGGCAAGTGACTACTTCTTGTACTCAGGGTGTGGCCTTCAAGTGCCAGTGGGGTGAGGGTGTGGGGGCTGGCTCAGGCAGGGCCCCTCAATTCTAACCCCAAACTGGCACACTCCCCTCAAGTCTTTCTGTCTGAACCTGTCATCTAGCTGAGTGGTACCTGATCTGGTTTCAGATCCTGATGACTAAAGTCATACTGACCAGGGAGCACAGGGTCTCCTATCACCCTCCCTAGCATTCATCAAAGCAGCAAAAGGTGGGTGCCTCTCTGGGTAGTCTGGAGGACAAGAAGGACTGGTGCACAGACCTGCAATCCCTCGGCCCTTGAAAGTCTTGGCAATGATGGCTGTCGGCTGGTGCTTGGCTTGGCCAAATGCCTTACACAGCTCCTCCACACTGTGTCCGTCCACAATGATGGCGTGCCAGCTGGAAATGGGGGTGGGGGGGAATGTGAAGGACAAAGACTCAGAACTGAGGGCCCTCAGGGCTTGGCCCTGGCTCAGCTCCCAGGCTGCAGTCTAGAAAGAGAGCTGGGTGACTGGAGGCCCCAGTGTTTCCCATGTGGATCTGAGCTGCTCTTTCCTCTGTCTTCAGTGTTTAATTTCCTCTGGTTTGCCTTTGTACGAGTGTGCCTCTCCTCTCCCACGTAACCCAGATGAGTTTATCACTGCCTCTTTCACTGCTAATCTACTCATTTCCTACTGAGAGCAAACTTCCCGGGGCAATCTGTATGCTAGTAGATGACTTTATATAATTTATTTAGGATAGAGACAGACATCGAGGGGGGTTGGGCAGTAATGCACCTGGTTGAGCACACATTATAGTGCACAAGGACCCAGGTTCAAGCCCCCAGTCCCCACCTGCAGGGGGAAAGGTCTATCAAATGTGCTACTCTTGGGCCCTCTAGTAGATGGTTTCTTTCTTTTTTCCTTTCTCTTCTTCTTTGGCCATAGGAGGCACACCAGCTCACTCCAGAGATGTTAGAGGTGGTGCTCAAAATCCTTACAACTGGTGTTGACAGACTTCTAGAGGAAAGGTAATGTTTTCTTTGCTTGCCTTTCCCCTTAAGATATTGTTTCTAGGTGCCCCTGGCATGACTACTAACAAAACAGCAGCTAGTGGGCCAGAAAAATAGCTCACTTGGATAGTGTGCTGCTTTGCCATACGCATGACCCAGGTTCAAGCCTGGTGCCCGCCCCCCCCCCCCCCCATATTGAAGGAAGCTTTGGTGCTGTGGTCTTTTTCACTCTCTCTGCATCTTTGTCTGTTTTTATACCCAAAAATGTCATCCTGGAGCAGTGAAACCCCTTGAGTGTTTATCTCTGTTCCATAGAGATACCATCTGAGCCTGTTTTCCTTTAGACAAGTCTCAGCTATTGCTTTCAATTCCAATTGCCCAGTGCTCAGAGCTGTGAGTCAGAGGAAGAATCCCTCCTCAGATGGGGCTCAGCCTGCAGCCACAGCCCCTGTGCCCTCAGCAGTCCCCCAGCCCTGCCCTACCCTACCACCCCAGGTCCACACGCACCCAAAGGCCTCGCAGCGCTTCTGGTACACATCCACCTGGTGCTGCAGTGGGGCTGGGTCACTCTGGCCCAGGCGGTTGATGTCAAGAATGGCCACCAGGTTGTCCAGTTTGTAGATGCCTGCAAAGGCCATGGCCTCCCAAACAGAACCCTCTGACAGCTCCCCGTCGCCCAGCACGCAGTAGACACGGTAACTGTGGAGGGGACAGGGGAGTGGTGCTGAGGCAGGGCCCCTCCTCTGGACCCACTGGGCTCCTGGCCTGTCCTTCAGCCACCAGGTCTGGGAGGGCTTCCCATCCTAGGGCCATAGACTAGGAGGAGCCAAGAGTTCCAGAAAGAAGGGGCTGCCAGGTTCCCAAAATGGGAGATATCTAGTCAGGAGGGCCTCACTTTACTCTATCCCCTCTCTGGGGTAACCCAAGAGTAATGGTGTGTAATCATTGCATATTTGACTCAAGAGGCAGGGAAGCCACAAAGCCCAGCACCTTTGGGTGTGTTCTTCTTCCCCCAGGCCCTAAGGCTGTTTCCTGCTTGGGCCTGGGTCTTTCTCTATCCCAGGGACCTTGTCTGCCTCAGCATAGGCAACCCTACCCTCTGTCTCTTGGTTTTTAAGACATTTACTTTATTTAACATGAGAGACCCAGAGAATTCCTCTGATAACAGGTGATATTGAAGAACTTGGGACCTCATGCTTTTAAGTTCAGCAATGTAGCTACTATATCACCTCCTCAACCACTGAAGCCAAGGCTTTTCAAAGGCACTGTGACATAAGAAAAAACAAACAAACAAAAACCACTCAGCATGGGATCTGGGATCTGGTATCTGCTGACAATTCATTGCTTTGTCACATGGATGAGTAGAGTTCAAGCTTAGTCCCCACTTTAGTTAAGGAAGCTTTAGTGCTGTGGTCTTTCTGTTTCTCTGCCTCTTTGCCAGTCTTAAAAAACAAACAAACCTGGTGCTAACCTGCAGAGGGGGACTAGTTCAGGGATCAACAGCCCTCTCCCCACTTCCCAGATGTAAGGGGCAGCAGCCAGACATGGAGATACAATGACCTCTTTGTGGTCTATGTGTGGCGAGGTCCTAGCCCTGAGCTGAGGGGCGCCTGCCAGCAGAGAGTGCTGTGGGCCCCAAGCATGCAAGGAGCTGGGCTCAAAGGCTACAGGGCTGGGGCTCAGGAAGGCAAACACTTGTCTGATTACCAAGGCCCTACTGTCCACTCCTTCCTGGGGAGGGACACAGTAAAGTGGAAATCAGGGAGGCTGGAGAAGAGGTGGGGCTGGGGCACTATCAGCATGACTCAGCACCTCCGCAGGCCAGCAGGTCAGGAGGGCTTCTGCATCCACCCTTGCTGCCATCTGTCAGCCAGGAGAAGGCCCAGGGCCTAAGATGCTGGAGCAGGTCAAAGCTCACAGCCCCCCAAAGTGGCCCTGTTGATGGGGCTAAGCCAGGTCTGTGGAGAGTAGGAGTTTTCTAGAAAGGACTTCCAGAGAAGTGGCTGGCTGGCAGCCTTCCCAGCCCCACCCGCTTCTAAGGGGCCAGGAACGCAGCTCAGAGTGGGGCCTGCACAGCCTCAGACACCAAAAGGGAACTTCGAGGCCATGGACTCTGACCCTGTGCTGCCCAAAGGTATGAGATTCAGGATGTGGGCAAGTGTTTGAAGCCAGCTCAGTGACCTGGGAGGTGGCATAGTGGATGAAGCACCGGACTCTCAAGCATGAGGTCTTGAGTTTAAACTGCCCTATTTCACACAACAGGAACGGAAAAGGCAAAGCTGAATTCCATGGCTGGTGGGACCATGCTCTGAGTTGTCTCTATCTTATGTACACTTTCCAATTAAAAACAAACAAAAACATGAACTCTTACGTTTCATAAATGAGCAGGTACTTCCTAATAAATAAGTATTGAGGGGCCAGGTGGTGGCACACCTGGTTGAGTGCACGTTACAATGCCTAAGGACCCAGGTCCAAGGGGAAAGCTTTGTAAGTGGTGAAGCAGAGGTGCAGGTCTCGGTCTCTCCCTCCCTCTCTCTCTCTCTCTCTCTCTATATATATATATATATATATATATATATATACACACACACACACACACGTATATATATCCCTCTCTGTCTCCCCCTTCCCTTTCAATTTCTGGCTATCTCTATCTGATGAAGACAATAAAAATAAATAAATATGGAAGCAGGCTTGAAGGTGGTACAGTGGATAAAGCACTGGACTCTCAAGCATGGGAGTCCTGGATACCCTCAGCATTGAATGTGCCAGAGTGGTACCCTAATTCTCTTTCATAATAACTAAATATATTTTAAATAAAAAAGGATCTATGAGTGAAATGGAAGTCATTTGGCAGAGGCTCCTAAGCTGATGACTATCAGGATGTTACCCCAGGGGCCTGGCACAGCCTGATAATCTCTTGTTGCCTCTGCTACCCTCTGTTCCCCAAGGTATAATAACCTAGGGGCCTGAGTTTAGCCTGGCCCCAAGCCCTCCTTGCTGCTGGAGAGCCTCCTGGGGGAGCATTTCTTAACATCACTCCACACAGCAGGTGCTTACCCTGCTGGAGAGACCCACTGGGCTCTCTGCCGTTACCTGTCTTGGAAGTCACCTTGAGCCTGTGACCCCCTGGCTGTAGCCCTTGGTTCTTCCTGTCACCTGCAGGCCAAGTTCTTCAGGATAGCCTCCCACCCCAAGGCTCCCCAATCCTCCTATGCTTCTCAAGGTTTTTAGAGCAGCACAGGGACCCTGAATGTGCGTCCTGGGTTCCAGTCCTGCCCCCATCACTGACCCACTGACTGTAGTGTCTCTTGGTCTGAGAGAGGCAACTGTCCCCATGTCATTACTCAGCCCATAGAGGCTCATTAGAGCCCTGAATACTAAACACAGGTCCCAGAGGTAAAAGCATGAAGGAACCACTGGCAAGTACTTTTCTGTTCAACCTGTAGCCAGCCCCTCTCCCTCCCTCCATCTCTTAATAGAGAAACCTGTGTATCACTTCTCAGCCTTTTAGCTAAGATCAAGTGTAGTATCTGTTCTTATCAGTTTAACAGAGAAACCTGTGGTCCAGGAGATGCCCAGTGGATAAAGCCTTGGACTCTCAAGCATGAGGTCCAAGTTTGATGCTCTGGTGAGCTCTCTCCCTCTTTCTCATTCATAAATGCATCTTTCAAATCAATAAAAAGAGCCCTGTTTATAGGTCAGACTTGCCCAAGGCATGCAGCCGGTGGCTGATATTTGTTGCCCAGGGTGCCTTTCTCCCTTGATGACAGCAAGAAGCTGTAATACCTTGGACATGCCTAAGATAAAGCTAAATGGCTCAGTCCTGAGACCTGTGGCATTTAGCCAGGTGCTAATGGGGAGGCCTGGGGTTTTTCTGAAACTTCTGGTGTCCAAATACTGGGCTTGGGGTAACAGAGGAGGCCCTCAGCTAATGAGCACATAGTAGGGGACATGGGCTCCTGACACAAGCCAGGCCCTACTGGCCACCAAAAGGACTCTAGGTTTGTGGATTGCCTCACTCATTTGAGCACTTTTCCTCTTCAGAAAGAAGGGATGGCTACCACATCAGCATCTGTGTGTCTCTGAGCAAGCCAGAGGGGGTGACTCCCACAGGACTAAAGAACTCTTACCACCCTCCCCCATCTCTGAGGGCAGGTGAGGGTGGGGGGGTTACCTGGCCTTGTCAAAGTATTTGCCGGTGTAGGCCATCCCGCAGGCGGCGCCCAGTCCCTGGCCCAGGGAGCCAGTGGCCACGTCAGTGAAGGCTTGTTTCTGTCACAGCAGAAGGCCAGTTAGTCATAGGAGAGTGGGGGGCAGAGTGCCCTTAGCCTGCTTCCCAGACCCACAGGGGCAGACTGGACCTGGGATGAGGAGGGCTCCTCCTGAGTGTGACCTCCACTTTCTCCTAAGGCAGTAACTATGGATGGGTGTTGTCCAAAACCCAGCCCCCTCCCCACCCTCACGGGTCACATGAGCTCAGGAGAAAGGAAGAGTGAATCTCACCTCCCACAATGGCTAAAGCATTGGTATGAGTACAACCCATGAAGTCCAAACATTTTTTTTAGGGAGAGACAGAGGGTGAAAGAGACTACAACATTCTTTAGTGTGGTGGGGACCAGCTGGGTTATGCACATGGCAAAGCAGTGTACTAAGTGAGAAATCTTCCCCTCCAGAACTCTAATCATTTACAGGGTTTTATACCCTGAAGAACAAACTGGGATGCATTCTGGGGAGGGGATAAGGAATCACCACCCCCTGCAGCCCCTTACTGATTTCCCAGTGGATACCTTCTACAAAGCCTGTGTCCAGCCAGAGAACCCAGAGGGGAAGGGAAGTTGCATGCTTGGTCCACCTAGACTGCCTTTGGCTACTCTCACCCTTCAACATTTCCCCATCAACTCCCACAGGGAGTGCCCCTGCCCCTCCCTGAAGCAGGGAGGTAGTTGGGGCGCTTACCGGGACAGGGTGCCCATCCAGGTCAGAGCTTATCTTGCGCAGGTTCAGCAGCTCTGCCTCTGGCAGGAAGCCTGCCTCAGCCCAGACGGCATACAGGATGGGAGCCGCATGGCCCTGCCAGGAACAAGACACGTAAGAGGGGAAGGTGGTCAGAGAGGAGGAGTGGGGGCTTGATGGCAGCAGCCATGCCTGGTGGCCACCAAACCCCCCCCCCCCCCCCCCGCCCCAGCTCCAGAAGCAAGCACAGGCCACTCCTGTTCTCCAGCCTCCTCCAAACCAGTGTCCTCATGGCCAAGGCCAACAGGCTACAGGCAGGGGCAGGACAGCCAGCTGTGAGGTCAGGCCAGTCCAAACCCTGGAAGGCAGCGGGCTGCCCCATGCCCTGGCTCCTGGCAAGTGAGTGGGCTTGGAAAGATGCCTGAGCCCTCATGCTTGTCCCAGGAGGCCAGAGGCCAGCAGCCAGGCCTGGGCACAGGTGGCTTGCAGGGGTGTTTGGCATGCTCAGTGGCTATGGTTTCATGCATAAGGGGCCTGGAAGGGTGCCTATCCCCCCCTCCCCCCCTGTGGCATCAGGAGCCAGCTATGGTCTGCCAGACACGTGCAGAAAGCCACAATACTGGGCCCGTGCCTAACCCCCAAAATGGACAGAACATCCGCAGACTAATTCTCTGTCCCTTTTTTCTCCTTCACACCATACTGAAGGAAACCACAGTACTAAAGCTTTCTTCAGTATGGTGGGATCCAGGCTCAAACTTGGGACATGCACATGGCAAAGCAGCATACTATCTAAATGAGTTATCTCACTGGCCCTCTGCAGACCAGAAAGACACAGAGAAGGAACCAGCCCAAAGTGGGGCTGGGTCTCTGTGGAGGTAGCTGGTCACAGCACCTCCTCACTACTCAAGGGCCACGTACTTCCCCCAGCCTCCTCCTGCCCTGTCCCCTGTTCCCTCCCTGCAGGCCTGCCAGGCTCTTACCTTGGAGAGCACAAAGCGGTCGTTGTGTGGGTTGCGGGGGTCCTGGGACTTATAGCGCATGGTGTGGAAGAAGAGCACAGCCATGATCTCAGCAGAGCTGCAGCAGGATGTGGGGTGGCTGTGTCCAGGAGAGAGAAGGACACATGAATGCTGGCCTGGGACCCTGCCCTTAAAGGGTAAGGCTAGTCCCCAGCCTGGGACAGGAACTGGGGAGACATGTCCCCAAAATGGTCCCATTTCCTGCCTACACCCCCAAGGGTTGTACTGTAGGGGCCTCTGTTATGAGTTCGAGGCTGAACAAGCAAGTGGGGACCAGGGAGGGATAGTCACACATCCCCAGGTGGCAGTCCCGAGACTCAAGAGTCCCAGCAGTGAAGAGACTTCTGAGGCCTCACTAGCTAAGAAAGGAAGAGGCTCAGGCCCCTCTTATCATAGCTGGTACCTTGGGGCCAGGGCCCCTAACAGAGCTGAACAGCTGGCTATGTCCTGGTGGGGCTGCAGGGACTCTGGCCACTTGAGAGAAGGGACCAGAGCCTCTTCCTAGGCCTCTGGGATGCTGGTCCTAAAACCCTGGCCAGGACCTGGGGTCTGGGGTTCATGGACTTAATAATATTAGCATGGACTTCTCAGTGGTCTCAACTGGCAGGGTGGGTTGTTTGCAAAATAGGACCTGGGGTTCTAGAAGCTCAGTAGAATGATTGCTAGCTTCTCAGATAGCAGTTCAAGGGTGGATGGAGCCAGAGCCACTAGAAAGTGCAATTGGGTGAAGAGTTTGAAAGACAAAATATATAACCCCATCTTTCAGAAAGGTTACAGTTTTAACAATCCTTTTTTGCCAGGGCAGTGGTCCAGACAAATGAGGCTTTCCACACAGCCCCATCTCTTATGCTAATGACTGAACTTGAACTACTGAGCAGAGGAATCACAGGTAAAAGTGTAAGGTTTGCTCCTTAGAGATGGGCATTGTTCATATTCAGGGTTCTTTGAGCTGAGGACAGGGTCTTGCCAGCACATGCTATCATCCCCTGGTCTGTGGTTTTATCGAAATGGCACAGAAACCGACCCCCCCCCCAACACACACACACACACACACACACACACACACACACACACACACACACACACTCTCTCAACCCCATTCCATGCAGCCCGGCCCTGCACTCAGACACTTGCTCCAAGGACCTTCACACTAACACATGCCCAGCGCCCAACCCAAGGGCACATGCAGCATCTGGGGTTCATGAGAGCCTCCCTGCCACCCCCACCTGCCAGTTGACACCCCCCACCACCAGGTTAGGGGTAAGTCACTTCCAGCACAAGGCACGTTAGTGAAATAGGCCAAAACTGTCCATGCTGGTTTAGTAGCACCTTTCCAGTACACGGTCACCTCATACTTAACCATGTGTATGAGCTCCTGGCCAGGGGGAAAAGACACTAGACCTGAAAGAGGGAGGTGAGCAGATGTCAACCAGAAAGTTCTTGTCCCCAGTGCCCATCATGGGCCAGAGATCATCCCTGAATTGCAATGCCAGGCAGCCACCCCCACCCACACCCCCTGGGCAGCCAGGTCCCTACTAGGAGGAAGAGTAGAGGGACAAGGTGGGTCAATCTCCATGGAGAAAACAGGCTGGAAAGATGCAGTGAAGCCTCCTCCATCTTTGCCACCACGTGATCCTGGGTGACATGCCACCTGGTTGCCAGGAAGGGAGCCCTGCAAGGGGAGAACAGGCTCTTTCTGAACACAGGTGCTAGGCCCAGGCTGCATAGACACAGAGGGAGGGGCAGATCAGCTGTGAGGAGAGTTGGGAAGTAGGCAAAATTAGGCTGGGGGTAGCAGAATAGTTATGCAGAAAACACTGGTGCCTGAGGCTCCAGGCTCGACCACCACCACCCCCCTTACAACAAACCAGAGCTGAGCAGTGCTCTGGTGAAAAATTTACAAAAATGTTAAAAAGTAGCAAAAGTTGATTTTAACTCTTCATTGTTAGGCTCATGGCCCATGTCTGGCTTCTGTTTTCACTGATATCAAGTAAAATAAATTAGGGATTCTGGCAAGGGAGACAGCATAATGGTTAGTTATACAAAGGACTTTCAAACCTGAGGCTCTGAAGTCCCAGGTTCAATCTCCCCCACCCCACCCCCCACCATAAGCCAGAGTTGAGCAGTGCTCTAGAAAAAGTAAACAAATAAAAGGTATATGCATTTATTTAAAAATATATAAATAAGGCAGGTGGTGGGGCCCCTGGTTAAACACACACATTACAGTTTGCGAGGACCTGGATTCAAGCCCCTGGTCCCCACCTGCAGTTGTCTTTCTCCTTCTCTATCTCCATCTCCCCTCTCATTTTCTCTCTGTCTCTATCCAATAATAAATAAGTGACATTAAAACAAACAAACAAATAAAGTGTCCTTGGAAGGGCCATCTGTGCACCCCAACCCACTCCAGAATTTTCAGGGAGTGTTTCTCTACAGGGTTCCAAGACTGGGCTGAATTGTGCCACTCAAGCCCAACGTTCAACTTTTTCCACTTATAAGGTATACTGCTAGGGGGTGTCTATGGTCCCAGTGCCCAAGGAGCTTGAAAAGCTTGCTCACCATGAGCCACCAACCCTCTACTTGGGGAGGATAAAAGCCAAATTTCTTAGCACCTGCAACTCTTAAAGTGCAAGCTGGGGCTGGCTGCGGGAGAAGCCAGGGACTGACAAAAGACAGTCTGGTGCACCTGAGTATGCAAGAGACACTTTTAAGTTCAACCTGTTAAAGAGGAAGGAATGAATGGAGGCTAGGACCTGGCGCCTGAGTTCTGCCAGCAAACTCACATTGCCCTAAGGGTACAGATAAAGGCCTCTCGCTATGTGGGGGAAAGGTGTGGTCAGATAGGTGTGTGGTGTTCAAAGACAACAGAAAGGGAATGCAGCACAGAGGTTGACGGCACTGAAAGCAAATAAACAATTTTTTTTTTTTTATTTGTAGTCATCAAGGCTTCCCTTCTTGGGGCTAACTTTTTTCAGATGGAAAGAGAGACAAGGTGAGTGGTCTGGGAAGTGGCGCAGTGGATAAAGCATTGGGTTCCCAAGTATGAGGTGCTGTTTTCTTCGATCCCTGGCAGCACATGTAACAGAGTGATGTCTGGATCTTTCTCTCTCTCCTCCTACCTTTCTCATAAATAAATAAAATCTTTAAAAAATAATAATAATAAAAGAGAGACAAAGTGAAAGAGGGAAATATATCACAGTACCCATGCTTCCCCCAGTGTGGTAGGGACCAGGCTTCAACCTGGGTCATGCATATGAAATACACACACACACATACGGTGAGCTGGCCTATAAATATACAATTCTTAAAAATGCACATTCCCCAAGACCTAGCAACCCTAAAACATATAGATCTAGAAAGCAGAGAAGCCCCTGTTCTTTATGAACAAATAAACATATTATAAGGGAGATAGTATAGTGGTTATGCAACAGATCTTCATTTCTGAGGCTTTGAGGTCAATTCCCAGTACCACCATAAGCCAGAGCTGAGCACTGCTCTGGTGAAAAAATAAATAAATTAGGAGGCCAGGTGGTGGTGCACCTGGTTAAACACACATGTGCAAGGATCTGGGTTTGAGTCCTTGCTTCCTGCCTGCAGGAACACACAAGCAGTTAAAATAGGTCTGCAGGTATCTCTCTTTCTCTCGCCCTATTTCCCCCTCCCATCTCAATTTCTATCTGTCCTATTTAATAAAAGTGGAAAGAAAAAAAAAAAAAAAGGAAAAATGGCCACCAGGAGCAGTGGATTTGCAGTGCTAGCATCAAGTCCCATCAATTCTTCTTCTTCTTCTAGCGTTTGCCCTTCTTCCGTAGCCAGTTAACAGCGTCAGGTTGAGCCTGATATAAAGTCCCATCAATAACCCTGTGGCAATTAAACTACAAGCAAGACAACAGAATGATAATTCAAGGTGTAGTTCTTTGTGGTGAGGGATGGGGAAGAACTATGACATTTTAGTCAAGACTGGTGGTAGGTACATACAGGCTATATATAATGGGTATGCTATTTGCAGCCTATTCTTTCCATACATGTATTTATTATTTAACTATTCAGGCAAGAACCCCAAGATTCTGGGACAGAGGTGAACCTCAGAGGCAACCTCTGTCCTTCCTGTTCCCTGAATTACCAGGCCTGGCCTTTTCCTGGAAATTCTTATTCCATACTTCAGGTGATTTCCTCAGATCTCTGTACCAAGTAACCTCCTAGAAGCCTCCCTTGACCATATTAAAATACCTCTTCTTCCCCCATCATTCACATTGCCGCCAACCTAACTCTATCGGGCATTTACTACTTCTCTTTCCTGCTGCAACTCAGGCCCCAAGAGGTCGGAGGTGTGAGCTGCACTTGGCACAGGTGAGCACACTAGTGAGTGAAGGATGGGTGCTGACCCTGGGAACATGACCTTGCTGAGCTTTATTTCTTCATGACAATATGAAGGGAACATGAGAACCAGACTTAAGGAAGAACAGGTTTCCCCTGCTGTGGGAAACAGAACATTCCCACCTAGTATGGTTTGGCAGCTTTTTCTGAGCCCACAAGCACAAAAGAGATTTCTGCCTCCAAAGCTGGGGAAATGGCCCAACAGGCAGGGTACAGAACTTGCATTCTGGAGACCCAGGGATTCCATCTCCAGCACTGCAGGTGCTGGAGTGATGCTTTGACCTAGCTCTCTTGTGAAAGAAACAAATCTTTAAAAAATAATTATAAATTATTCTACATAAAGGAGAAATTGTGGCTTGAGAGGTGGCCCAATGGGCAGCACATTGGACTAGTATGGTCAGACCATGAGGTGACAGGTTTGATCCCTGGCACTGCATGTGCCAGAGTAATAATACTCTGCTTCCCTCTTTCTTGTTAATAACTAAACAAATCTTTTTTTTTTTTTTTTTTACATTTTTAAAAATATTTATTTCCTTTTCGTTGCCCTTGTTTTTATTGTTGTAGTTATTGTTGTTGTTATTGATGTCGTCATTGTTGGATAGGACAGAGAGAAATGGAGAGAGGGGAAGACAGACACCTGCAGACTTGCTTCACCACCTGTGAAGTGACTCCCCTGCAGATGGGGAGCCGGGGGCTTGAATTGGGATCCTTACGCCAGTCCTTGCCATGAGCGCTTAACCTGCTGTGCTACCACATGACTCCCTAAACAAATCTTTAATTAATGGTAACAGTATTCGCCAATCCAAAAACCAACCTACTAAATTGGACCACAAGCAGGCATCTTCTCCTTGTGTGTGAGAGCTTGGCACACAGCACAGAAGTTCAGTTCTTCACACACCAAAGATGAAGTCTTACCTCTGCCTCATTATGAGAGGCCATAGTGGATAATGTGTTGGACGCTTAAGCATGAGGTCCTGAGTGCCATCCCAGCATCACATGTGCTAGAGTGATGCTCTGCTTCTTACATTGAGAGATTAAAAAAAAAAAAGTCAGTCTGGGAGTATAGACTGACCTGCCAATGCCTATGTTCAGCAGGGAAGCGATTACAGAAGCCAGACCTTCCACCTTCTGCACCCCATAATGACCCTGGGTCCATCCCCCAGAGGGATAAAGAATAGGAAAGCTGTGGCCCAGGAGGTGGCTCAGTGGATAAAGCACTGAACTCTCAAGCATGGGGTCCCAAATTCAATACCTGGCAGCACATGTACCACCAGAGTGATATCTGGTTCTTTCTTTCTCCTCCTATTTTTCTCATTATTAAATAAATAAAATCTTTAAAAATAAAAAAATAGGAAAGCTATAAAGGGAGGGGGTTGGATATGGAGTTATGGTGGTGGGAATTGTGTGGAAGTGTAACCCTCTTTTTGTTAGGACAGACAGAAATTGAGAGAGAAGGGGGAGAGACATCTGCAGCCCTGTTTCACCACTCCTGAAGCTGACCCTTCCCCAGATGTGGGAACTGGAGGTTTGAACCCAGGCCCTAATTTTATTTATTAGTTAATGAGAAAGCTAAAAGAAAGAGAACCAGGCGTAACTCTGGTACATACGCTGTTGGTGACATAACTGGGGACTTCATGCCTGAGAGTCTAACACTTTACTTTATCCATTGTGCCACCCCCCAACCCCGACCTCTAAAGGAGTATTTTTCAAAGGAGAAGAGATGCTGAGAGCCCAGAAGAAGTCTCAAGTGTCCACACTCCCTGGTGCTAACTGACTTTGGAGCTAGAAGCCTCAGCGGTGTTGGCCCGTCTACCAGCCCAGGCTGGCCCTCACCCCAGTTTCCCCAAGCACACCCACTGAGTAGACTATGCTTCATGGTATAGGGTGATAGCAGAGCTTCATGGCAGGCTGCTCTGGGCACCAAGGGCAGATAGCCTGTGGTAAAGAGGAAGTTCTGAACTCTGATGGTTCAGGGTCTAGTAACAACAAGCTCCAGAGGCAAAGTCCAGGTAAGAGCTATAACAAAGGCCACTGTGCAGCCATAGGAATGTCTCAGCCTTTCCAGGGAGTCATGCCCACCTACTACTTAAGCACTACTACTACTTAAGCCCACCTACTACTCCTCAGCTTCCAGAAACACTGACCTGCAGCCCTGTTGAGTCCAGAGGGCACTCAGCCAGCTGCCTTCACAGGGGGTTGGGAAACCCAGTGGCTGCTGGGGCAATCTCAACGGCTCTCTGCTCTTGCCTCAGTTAGGGGTGGGTTGGGGAGAGGTGCTGAGGGGTAGTTCTCCAATACCAGTTCTTAACCAACCCCCCCCCCACCCCAGTTCCCCAATTCCTCAGCTAGCTATAGTGGGGTGTGTGTGGCAGCGCAGAACCCCAGAGCTGGCACCCTCTGCACTCCCAGGCCCACTCTGGGAGATCAGTTTGAAAACCACCCATCTATGAGCTTTTCTCTCTCTTTTTCCCTCCTTTTCAAAGATTTATTTTGGATACACAGACAGAAATTGGAAGGGAAGGGGAAGGCAGAGATAGATAGATAAATAAATAGAAAACTGCAGTACTGTTTCACCACTTGTGAAGCTTCTTTCCTACAAGGCTTAAACCTGGATCTTTGTGCACGGTAATATGTGCACTCAACTAGGTGCACTACCACTTGCTTCCAGCTTTAATTTTTTTATTATTATCTTTATTTATTGAACAGATAGTCAGAAATCAAGAGGAAGGGGGAGATAGAAAGGAAAAGAGACAAGAGAGATACCTGCAGCCCTGCTTCACCACTTGAAAAGCTTCCCCCTGCAGGAGGGGGTAGGGGGCTTGATCCTAGGTCCTTGAGCACAGTAATGTGCATGCTTAATCAGGTGCACCCCCACCTGGCCCCTGAGCTTTTCCTTTAAAGACAGGGAAACTGAGGGGGAGTTAGGCGGTAGCGCAGTGGGTTAACTGCACATGGCGCGAAGCACAAGGACCGGTGTAAGGATCCTGGTTCAAGCCCCTGGCTTCCCATCTGTAGGGGAGTAGCTTCACAGGCAGTGAAGCAGGTCTACAGGTGTCTATCTTTCTCTCCCCAACTCTGTCTTCCTCTCCCCTCTCTCCATTTCTCTCTGTCCTAAAAAAAAAAAAAAAAAGACAGGGAAACAGACTTTGGGTTGGCAAGGGCCACTGTGACCAAGACATAGCTGCTTAGGAAAGTGCTTAAGTAGAGTCCAGTCTTCTTGAGCCATGGATCAGGACCCTAAGGACCTATTAAAGTCACACACACACACACACACACACACACACACACACACACACCCCAAACCAGGCCTGACGTTGAGGTGCCCTGAGATGACACTTAGTCATGTCTCCATCTGGTCAGAGAGAGCTAGGGGACTGTCATCAGCCTCAGTTGCAAGTCTGACAAGGCCACAGGGTTATTTGTTCTTTCTCTCCTCCCCTTCCTCTTTTTGCTACTAGGTGTATCACTGGAGCTTGGTTTTTGCAATGAAAATTCCACTACTCCCAGTGGCCCCTTTTCTTTTCTAATTTTATTTTGATAAAGGGTGAGATCATGAGAGGGAGGAGACACCTGCAACACTGCTTCACTGCTTGTGAAGCTTCCCCCTATAGAAAGGGATTGGGGGCTTGAACCAGGCTCTTATGTGAGCTCAACTAGGTGAGCTACTGCCCAGCCCTACATTTTCTTTCTCAGCCTGGGTGAGCTGGACCTGGGCTATCGCTCCTTCAGCATGTAGAGGATGAGCAGGGAGCACTGTGGGTACTTTCCTGACAAAGAGGCCTCTGTGAGGGCAGTGCCTCCATGCCCAGCCCCCAGACACAGAGGACAGTGTCCTCATGGGAGATGAGCTGACACAGCACATGGAAAGCTACTAAGAAATTCTGAGCTTGATGGCATGGGTCCTCACAGAATATCTGGCTTCAGTCCTTGTGGGGAGCTGTGGAAACACTTGATTGGGGATGGCAGAATAGCTCACTTAGATAGTATACTGTTCTGTCATGTTTGAGACCCAGGTTCAAGCCTGGCCCCCACCACACTGAAGGGAGCTTCAGTGCTATGGTCTCTCTCTCTCTGCCTCTTTGTTGCTATCTAAGGAAGTCAGCCTAGAGCAGTGAAGCCCAAAAGATGACAGATGAGAGAGATAGAGAAAAAGAAACACATGGCCCCACACATGGCCACTTTGGTGTGACTACTGGTCAGACAGGGCCTTTGCTCTAAGGAACCAACCAAAAAATTCCCATTTTCATTTGACTTTATGTAAGGTCTTATTTATTAATAAGAGACATAGGAGGACAGAGAGGAGAATCAGAGAATCACTTTAGTATAAGCGCTGCTGAGGTTTGAACTTGGGACTTCTTTGAGAGTCCAATGCTTTATCTACTATGCTACCACCAGACCACCCAAGAGAAGTAAGAGACACTAAACCACCCTACCACTTACAGATTTCACAGATTCATCTATAGAGTTCAATTAAGCATCTTTCCTTGTGTGGTTTTTCACATACCACCAGGAAATGGACTGAAGGCCTCAAATGTGTAAGATTAGTCATTGCCTCTCCAGTCTAATTAAAAAAAAATTATTCTATCCCCTTAGAGGAAAAAGAGGGAGCTGAGCAGTGGCACACAAAGTACTAAGTGCAAGGACTCGGGTTTAAGTCCCCACTCCCAACCTGCAGGGAGATACTTCACAAGTGGTGAAGTAGGTCTGCAGGTGTTTATCTTTCTCTCTCCCTCTCTATCTCCCCTTCCTCTCAATTTCTCTCTGTCCTACCAAATAAAATGGAATGGGAGCAGTGGATTTGTAGTGCAGGCACCAAGCCCCAATGATGACCCTGGAGGTAAAAAAAAAAAAAAAAGAGAGAAATACTTAAAAGATACTAAAGCACTATCTGTGGAGTTCCCATGATATGGAGGATAAAGCCCAGGATATCAGGGAAGGCAAGGCATGTGCTCTACCTACTGAGCTATCTCCTAGCCCTTTGTGCCACTCATTCTTGGCAAATGCCTTTTGTAATCTCTTGTGACAGGCCTTGCATGAATATGTTACTTCCCTCTGAAAACAAGTTTCCTCTAGTGTCTCACTGCTATATCTTTACATGCACACACACACACACACACACACACACACTCTACAGCCCTTTCCCTTTTTGCAAATGCACACTTTCTTTGAGTCCAGTGGGGGCAGGAATGTAAATCAGCTGTCAACACACACTATCTATTCTAGGCAGAAGTCACAGTTTAACAACCTTCCCAAGGAGGTTCCCAACACTCCCTCTCACTTAAGATCTCTATTATATTTCATTTCTTCCAAAGAAGAATGTGCTCCCAGCCTTTCCCTTTCTCTCCACTGTCTGTTTGTCCTGCTTGGCAGATCTCTCTGAGAATGGAATCATCAAAGATGGGCTCCAGTGAGTTCCCCTACAAACCTCAGTTTCCTCATCCATGTAACATGCACAGAAAAGCACCAGTCTGGCTAAGGAGATAGCACAGTGGTGAGGCAAAATGACTCTTATGCCTAAGGCTCCAAAGTCTCAGGTTCAATCCCCAACACCACCATAACCCAGAGCTGAGCAGTGATCTCATGGAAGACAAAACAGTACACTTGTCCTCAAGGGTTACTCTCAGAGACACTAGCAGCACGCAAGGGTGCTGTATCACACCAGGGACACCTGCTTGACGACCCAGAGTTGCCTGCAGGTCTTGGCTGGCCCTGGAAGGTGTGTCTGCAGTGCCAGCTAGCTGAGCAACCACTGTGTCTCTTTAAGCAACACTGGGTGTACAGATCTTTGTGCCAGGTTGGGCTGGGGGCACCAAGAGAAATATGATCACCTGTCTGGGAAGGGGATTCTCCAGGCCAATCTAGACCCAAAAGAAACCCACAAAGGTGTGTGGTGGGTAGGCAGGAGGGGAATACTGCACACCAGTAGGGTCCTAAAATAAGATTCACTGATCAGTAAGAAAATGGCCTAATTGAAATTAGCTAGAGATGAGAGTCTTGTCTTGGTTCTAAACACACAACTTGACTGAGAAGGTTCCTAGAAACGAGGGCGGGTGGCAGCACTCACATTGTAGGAACTATTCGTGTTCCCACTTTACAAGAAGAAAACATTCAGGAGTCAGTCCTTGGCTGATCTCTTAACTAGCTGGGCACAGGTGACCACTCTCCTCCCATCAGAGTTGCCCCACTCAGGCTGTCCCTGTTACAAGACACCTTCAGAGGTTGTTTGGGATTAGCAGTCTCCATCTACAGAGCCAGAGTGGGGGGGCGGAGGAGGCACCTGCTG
The DNA here is from genome assembly GCF_950295315.1 of Erinaceus europaeus. Classification (NCBI taxonomy): domain Eukaryota; kingdom Metazoa; phylum Chordata; class Mammalia; order Eulipotyphla; family Erinaceidae; genus Erinaceus; species Erinaceus europaeus. The sequence continues at coordinate 38,055,139 of NC_080173.1, read as the reverse complement.
GAGGTCAGGACCTCATTTTCACTACTGCTAGGCCCCTGGAACATGGACCCTCTAGCCCCGCCCCGCCCCCACCTCCTCTTCAGGTCAGCCCTTAGTCTTCGCCTTAGTTTCTGCACCCACGTGGCCACCACCCTCCCCCGCCCCCCCCCCCCCCCCCCGCGCGCCACACTTTCCCCGCCTGGCTCCAGATTAAGACCCCAAATCAAGGGTGTAGCAGGGACAGGTTGCGACAAGAGGAAGATCGGGTCTCATTTTCCCCGCTAGAAGTGTTCAAGAAAGCAGGCGCCCCACAAGCAGGCAGTGGGGGGACGCGGCCTGCTGTTGAGGAAATCCGAGGGGGCTGGGGCTGGGGCTGGCTCTGGGAGACTGCACTGCCACGGTGGCTCGGCGACGTGCGGGCCCGCGCTCCGGTGCAGCCAAGAGGAGCAGCTGCCCGGGGCCTGTTGCAGCCAGAACCGACCTGAGGTAGCCTGGAGCCGGGCCGAGCGCTGCAGAACCGGCCAGAGGTGCAACGAGCCTGGGCCCTGGTGCAACCCAGAGGCGCAGAGCGTGCACCCGGAGGGAATCCGCAGCCCGGGTACGCACTGCAGCGCCGGCGGGAGGCGCAGCCGGCCGGCCCACAAGGCGGAAGCGGGGCCGAGCACCGGAAGGCGGCGGCCGGCCTGGAAACGCTCCTAGCCCTCGCCCGCTCCCTGCCGCGCCCCCGAGCCCGCGCTCACCCGGAGCCCGCGGCCGTGGTGGCCTGAATGGAGCTGATGCGCAGGCGGTTGGCCGTGTCCTTCAGGGCCTGCAGCTTCTGCTGGTCCGGCTTGTGGTAGCCCTCCATGGTGCGGCGCGGCGCAGCGGCGAGACGAGCGGTACAGACAGAGGCCAGCGACACAGGCAGAGGCCAGGCCCGGCCCGCGCAGTGGCGCCTTAAGACTCCCGGGACTCGCCCGGGGGCGGGGAGGGGCGGGGCCAGCGTCACCCCAGGCCGCGCCCCGCCCTCCCTGCGCCCGCCCTCTTGTGCCGGGAAACTGAGGTTGACACAACTGAGGTTGTGTGTGTGTGTGTTCAGGGTCCAGGCCTGCCTCCAGCTTGGCTCTTCACCTCCTCCCTGTCTCCTTCCACCACAGCCCTGGGTGGAATGGAGAAAAGAGGCTTCGCTGATATTCCCATTTTATGGATGAGCAGCAAGAGCCTGGCAAGGTTAGTCAAGGTCACAGGGCAGTTGGGTGCGGGCTCTGCTCTAACAGACTTGACACTATTCCCCAGTTCCAAGAGAGAACCCAGGAAATGGGAATATTAGTGGTTGGCAGGTGACACAGGGGGAAAAGCACAGGATTTGAAAACATGAGGTCCAGAGTTAGATCACCAGCACTACAAGAACTGAAAGATATGCTGGTTCTCTCTTGCTTGTCTACAATAAATAAAGACATCACTAACAGTTCACTTGGAAAGTGTGCTGCTTTGCTATGTGTGCAACCCAGGCTCAAGCCTGGCCCCTATCATACTGAAGGAAGCTTTGGTGCTCTCTCTCTCTCTCTCTCTCTCTCTCTCTCTCTCTCTCTCTCTCTCAGTCTTGTTCTTGCTCTTGCTCTTGCTCTTGCTCTTTCATTTTTGTCTCTAGGAAAAAAATAAAAGAACTCTTACAAAGAAAAAGGGAAGTGGGTGGTCCAGGAGGTGGCACAGTGAATAAAGTACTGGATTCTCAACCATGAGGTCCCGAGTTCAATCCCTGACAGGGCATGTGCCAGAGTGATGTCTGGTTCTTTCTCTCTCCTATCTTTCTCATGAATAAATAAATTCTAAAAAAAAAAAAACTTAAAAAAGAAAGAAAGGAAAAGGAAGGGAGTGGGCAGTGGCATAGTACAAAATACAAACACCAGCACAAAGATCCGAATTCAAGTCCCTGGTTCCCCAACTGCAGGAGGAATGCATCATGGCTGGTGAAGCAGGTCTGCAGTTGTTTATCTTTCTCTCCCACTCTCTATCTCCCCCTCCTCTCTTGATTTCTCTCTGTCCTATCCAATAAAATGGAAAAAATGGCCACCAGGAGTGGTGGATTTGTGGTGCTGGCACAGAGCCCCAGTGACAACCCTGGAGGCAAGAAAAAGAAAAAAAAAAAGCAGGCTGGATGGTGGTGCATATGCTAGTTAACCATGTACAAGGACCAAGGTTCAAATCTGGAAGGAAAAAATTTCACAAGTGGTGAGCAGTGCTGCAGATGCATCTCTTTCTCTCTTCTTCTCTATCCCTTTTCTCTCTCAACTTCTTTGTCTAATCAAATTAAATAAAGTTTTTAAAAAAATGAAAGAAAAGAAAATGAGAACAACAGTAGTAGTTATAATGCCAGATAGTGCTAGCTGAGAAATTCCTAGAGGCAGGCTCTCCACATTAATTAGGGCCTGGAAATACAGCTAATTCTTTTTTCTTTTTAAATGTGTGTTAATGAGAAAAAGGAAGATGGAGAGAGAGGCATAGTATCATTCTGGCACATATGATGCCAAGGATCAAACTCAGGACTTCATGCTTGAGAGTTTAGTGCTTTTTTTTTTTTTGACTCTGATTTTTCTTTTTATTGGGGAATTAATGTTTTACATTCAACAGTAAATACAATAGTTTGTACATGCATAACATTCCCCAGTTTCCCATATAACAATACAACCCCCACTAGGTCCTCTGAATCCTTCTTGGACTTGTATTCTCCCTACCCACCCACACCCACCCCAGAGTCTTTTACTTTGGTGCGATATGCCAATTCCATTTCAGGTTCTACTTGTGTTTTCTTTTCTGATCTTGTTTTTCAACTTCGGCCTGAGAGTGAGATCATCCCATATTCATCCTTCTGTTTCTGACTTATTTCACTCAACATGATTTTTTCAAGGTCCATCCAAGATCGGCTGAAAACGGTGAAGTCACCATTTTTTACAGCTGAGTAGTATTCCATTGTATATATATACCACAACTTGCTCAGCCACTCATCTGTTGTTGGACACCTGGGTTGCTTCCAGGTTTTGGCTATTACAAATTGTGCTGCCAAGAACATATGTGTACACAGATATTTTTGGATGGATATGTTGGGTTCCTTAGGATATATGCCCAGGAGGGGAATTGCAGGGTCATAGGGTAGGTCCATTTCTAGCCTTCTGAGAGTTCTCCAGACTATTCTCCACAGAGGTTGGACCAATTTGCATTCCCACCAGCAGTGCAGGAGGGTTCCTTTGACCCCACAGCCTCTCCAGCATTTGCTGCTGTTACCTTTTCTGATGTATGACAGTCTCACAGGAGTGAAGTGGTATCTCATTGTTGTTTTTATTTGCATTTCTCTGACAACCAGAGACTTGGAGCATTTTTTCATGTGTTTCTCAGCCTTTTAGATCTCTTCTGTGGTGACTATTCTGTTCATGTCCTCCCCCCATTTTTGGATGGGGTTATTTGTTGTCTTGTTGTTGAGTCTGGCAAGCTCTTTATATATTTTGGCTATTAAACTCTTGTCTGATATATGGCACGGAAAGATCTTCTCCCATTCTGTGAGGGGTCTCTTGGTTTGGGTAGTGGTTTCTTTTGCTGTGAAGAAGCTTTTTAATTTGATGTAGTCCCATAGGTTTCTACTTGCCTTAGTCTTCTTTGTAATTGGATTCGTTTCATTGAAAATGTCTTTAAAATTTATGTGGAAAAGAGTTCTGCCAATATTTTCCTCTAAGTATTTGATAGTTTGTGGTCTAACATCCAAGTCCTTGATCCACTTGGAATTTACTTTTGTTATTTGGTGAAATACAGTGATTCAGTTTCATTCTTCTGCATGTTTCAACCCATTGTTTCCAACACCATTTGTTGAAGAGACACTGCTTTCCCCATTTAATAGTCTGGGCTCCTTTGTCAAAGATTCTATGTCCATAGGTGTGGGGGCTTGCTTCTGGGCTCTCAGTTCTATTCCACTGGTCAGTGTGCCTATTCATGTTCCAGTACCAAGCAGTTTTGATGACAATGGCCCTATTTGAGATCTGGGAGTGTGATGCCTCCAGTTCTGGTCTTTTTTCTCAAGATTGTTTTGGCAAGGTCTTTTCTGGTTCCAGATAAACATTTGTAGCATTTTTTCTATTCTCCTAAAAAATGTGCTTGGGATCTTGATGGGGATAGCATTAAATTTGTAGATGGCTCTGGGTAATATATTCATTTTGATGATGTTAATTCTTCCAACCCATGAACATGGAATATCTTTCCACTTCTTTGTGTCTTTTTCAATTTCCTTGAGTAGTGACTCATAATTTTCAGTATACAAGTCTTTCACTTTTTGGTTAGGTTTACTCCTAGATATTTTATTGTTTTTGTTGCTATAGTAAAAGGAATTGATTTCTGGATTTCAATTTCTTCTAGCTTAGTGTTTGCATAGAGGAATGCCACTGACTTTTGAATGTTAATTTTGTAGCGTGACACCTTACTGTATTGCCTGATGATTTCCAAAAGCTTCTTGCTGGATTCCTTAGGTTTTTCTGTGTATACTATCATGTCATCTGCAAATAGGGAGAGTTTGACAACTTCTCTTCCTATCTGTATGCCTTTAATTCCTTGCTCCTGCCTGATTGCTATGGCAACAACTTCCAACACTATGTTGAATAGTAATGGTGATAGTGGGCAGCCCTGTCTAGTACCTGATCTGAGTGGAAATGCTTCCAGTTTTTCACCATTGAATATGATGTTGGCTGTAGGTTTGCTATCTATAGACTCCACTATCTTCAGGAATTTTCCATCTATTCCCATTTTTAAAAAATTTTTTTTTTATTCCCATTTTTTGTAGTGTTTTGTCAAAGGCTTTCTCTGCATCTATTGATATGACCATGTGGTTTTTGGTCTTGCTTTTGTTGATGTGGTGGATCACATTGATTGATTTACGTATATTAAACTAACATTGCATGCCTGGGATAAACCCCACTTGGTCATGATGAACAATCTTTTTAATATACTGCTGTATCCGGTTGGCTAGAATTTTGTTCAGTATTGTAGCATCTATGTTCATCAGAGATATTGGTCTGTAGTTTTCTTTTTTGGTTGTGTCCCTGTCTGCTTTTGGTATCAGAGTGATGTTGGCTTCATAGAAGCTGGCAGGGAGTACTCCAGTATCTTCAATCTTCTGGAAGACTTTTAAAAGTAGAGGTATTAGTTCTTCTTTGAAGGTTTTGTAGAATTCATTTGTAAAACCATCTGGTCCAGGACTTTTATTTTTTGGGGAGATTTTTGATAACTGTTTCAATTTCATTAGCTGTGATGGGCCTGTTCGTGTTATCCACTTCCTCTTTACTTAGTTTTGGAAGTTGGTAGGTATCTAGGAAATCGTCCATTTCTTCCAGGTTCTCTAGCTTGGTGGCATATAGTTGTTCATAGATGCCTTGCATGATATGTTGAATTTCTGTTGTGTCTGTTGTGATATCTCCTCTTTCATTTACTATCTGATTTATTTGGGTCTTCTCCCTTTTTTGTTTTATGAGTCTGGCTAAAGGTTTGTCGATTTTGTTCACTCTTTCGAAGAATCAACATTTACTTTCATTGATCTTTTGTATGGTTTTCTTATTTTCAATGTTATTGACTTCTGCCCTAACTTTAGTGATTTCTGTCCTTCTGGTTGCTTTAGGGTTCCTTTGTTCTTCTTCTTCTAGGTCTTTAAGATGTGCAATCAGGCTGTTTATTTGTGCTTTTTCTTGTTTCCTAATGTGTGCTTGTATAGCTATGAACTTCCCTCTCTGTACTGCCTTAGCTGTGTCCCATATATTTGGTAGCTTGTGTCTTCATTTTCATTGCAGTCTCGAAACATTTTGATTTCTTCCTTTATTTCCTCTTTGACCCAGAGGTTATTAAGAAGTGTACTCTTGAGCTTCCACATTTTGGGACTATTACTAATCTTTTGTTGATTGTTAAGTGTTAGTTTCATTCCACTGTGGTCTGAGAAGATGCTTGGGATGATTTCAATGCTCTTGAGTTTGCTTATGCTGTCTTTGTGGCCTAACATATGATCTATCCTTGAGAATGACCCATGTGGATTTGAGTAAAATGTGTATTCCAGTTTCTTGGGATGAATGACTCTGAAAATGACCAACAGTTCTAGTTTATCTATCTCTTCATTTAGCTCCTTTATGTGTTTATTGATTTTCTGCCTGGATGATCTGTCAAGTTGAGAGAGTGGGGTGCTGAAGTCCCCTACTATGACTGTGTTGCTGTTAATATATTGCTGTAGCTCTTTCAGTAGATGTTTGATGTATTTAGATGGCTTCTCATTGGGTGCATAGATGTTAATAATTGTTAAGTCCTCTTGATTGACTGATCCTCTGAGCATTAAGTAGTGTCCATTCCTATCTTTTTAAATTTTATTTTAAAGTGTATTGTGTCAGATATGAGACTAGCTGTTCCTGCCCTTTTTGGTAGGCTGTTGGCTTGTATGATAGATTTCCATCCTTTCACTTTGAGTCTGTGTTTGTCTTATTGAGTTAAATGGGTTTCCTGTGGACAGCATATTGTTGGGTTGTGTTTTCTGATTCATCTTCCTACTCTGTGCCTTTTAATAGGTGAATTCAGGCCATTGACATGTATTGATATCAAAGATTGAAGATATTTTAATGCCATTCTTGTAGAGTTTTAGAGTGTTCTGATATATGTCCTATTTATGGTGGTCTGATTGTTTATAGGAGACCTTTCAGAACTTCTTTCAGGGCAGGCTTGGTGATAGTTGATTCTTTCGACTGTTGCTTGTCTGAGAAGGCTTTTATGCCTTTGTCTAGTCTGAATGACAGTCTAGGAAGATACAGTAGTCTTGGTTGAAAGTTTTTCTCATGGAGCACTCAAAGGATATCTTGCCATTCTCTTCAGGCTTGTAGTGATTGTGTGGATAAGTATGCTGCTAATCTTAAGGGTTTTCCTCTGTAGATGATTCTTTGTTTTTCTCTTGCAGCCTTCAGGATCCTTTCTTTATCTTTATTCCTTTCCATTCTAAATATAATGTGTCTTTAAGTCTGGGTTAATTCTGTTTGGGACACTCTGGGCTTCTTGAATCTTTATGTCTTTATTGTTGTCTAGGCTAGAGAAGTTTTCAGCTATTATGTCCTGAAGAATGCTTTCTTCCTCTCCCTCTCTTTCTTCCTCTGTTAAGCCAATAATGTGTATATTATTTCTTTTGAAGTCATCCCATAGGTACCTGTTGTTGTTTTCAGCATCTCTTAATCTCTTTTTGAGATCTCTTACTTCTTTTTTAGTTGTCTCTAATTCATCCTCAATCTTGCTAATTCTGTCTTCAGCCTCATTGATTCTATTCTCTCTGCCCTCTACTGTTTTCTGGAATTCATCTATTTTGTTACCCTGTTTTGATACTGTTTTAGCTTGTTCAGCTAGTTGTGTTCTTAGCTCAGCTATTTCAGCTTTCAGCTCTCTAATAACCTTGAGATAGTGTTTTCTTCCAGAGTCTCATTTTTTGTTCCTGTATTTGTGATTACTATTCTTTCAAACTCTTTACTCACTCTTGTGATTATTTCCTTAGCTAATGTTTGCATGTTGAACTCATTATTTTGTGCTTCACCCTTTGTGGGGCTTTTAGCTGGACTGTTGTCCTGGTTCGTTTCTCCAATATTTCTTCTTGTTGGTTTACCCATTTTATATATTATGTTATGAGTTCCCTCTCTTAGTACTTTTCAAATTACTGATAACTATTTCCTGGATTGACTTGTGTCTAAGTAAGGTAATTAAAGGGTTCACATTGGTGGAAGTTAGCAGTTGTTTCACTAGTATTTTAATCCCTGAGTTGGGGCTCAGTGATTTAAAAGCCTCTTTTTTTTTTTTCCTTCTCTGTAGGCTATGGGAGCCTGAGGGCTTCTAAACTATAAGTAGGCTTTTTATCTTAATCACTGACTCTTGACCAAGTAATAATGTAGGGTGTGGCAGAGATAGTCCAGTGGTTATGCAAAGAGACCTTCACAGCCCCTCAGCTATGCCACGGAGGTATAGGTCTTCTCCTGAGTTTCCTGGTTAGATCTCTGTTCCATGGTGTCCCTCCCTGTTGCTACTCCAGATTCTGAGGGTAGTAGTAATGGAGACTCAGAGTTGCACTTGGTGAGCCTCCGGGGAGTCCTCTTTCCCTTCGGCTGTCCCCTTGTTGGTGGAACAGACTGGAGGTGGTGTTTCAACTGATAAGCTGCCGGACTGTTACCAGCCACTTAGTGTCTTCCTAGGCTCCTCTCTGTCACCAGCCACATGTGTTTGCACTCACCAGTGATTTGGTGGGTTCCTGTAGTTGTTCTAGTCCTGTCTTTTTTCGGTCCCAGGTGGTCTCCTTTGGTATTCCTAGTTGATCTGGGTGAGGAGAGGAGAGGAGAGAAACAGATATGCTGCTGCTCGTAGCTCCGCCTCCGAAAGTCCAGTTTAGTGCTTTATCCAGGCAAGCTATCTTCCTGGTCTCCACTACCGTGCCATGCTATGTATGACTTCTTACACAGGAAGGTGCTCCATGTTTCCTGAGGAAAAATAAAGGCAGGCTTTTCCAGTGGGTGCCTGGGCAGGGGAACTGGGGTGGGGAGCTACACCAGCTTTGACAGACCTATGGCAGCCACCTCTGTGTCCATCACATAACCCACACTTAAAACATGGGGACAATGGATGACACATGAGTGAGTACCCCCCTCCTCTAGTTGCTTCTTGGGTGCTTCTCAGCTGGCTGAGTCTGATCAGACCTCTGGGGTGGCATCTGGCAGCATGTGGCTTCTGCTGGCCACTCCACAGTGATCCCACCACCTGATGATGTCCTCATAAATGCAGGGTCTGCAGGCTGGAATCCATGGGTCCCAGCCCCAGGGCATGCCACCTCTGCTCACAGTCTGGTAATAATAATGATAAACCTCTGAAATTTCTGTGCCTTCCAACCCTAATTCTGAGAACCCTGGGGACAGTGGTTTCCAATTATTTATTTATTTATTTATTAAGAGAAGTTAGAGAGGCAGAGAGAGTGAAAGAGACCACAGCACCGAAGTTTCCTTCAATGCAGTGGGGCCCAGATTCGGACCTGTGTCTCACACCTGGCAAAAAGGAGGGGAAGACAGATAAGGGAGAGAAAGATACACACCTTTAGAACAACTTCAGGTGAATGAGGTCCTGTCTATCCTGGACTTAGTCAGGTCTCAGGAACTCTCTGTTCTACTTCTCTGAGGTGAGCTTAGAACCAGGGTCGTGGGAGTCGGGCGGTAGCACAGCAGGTTAAGTGCATATGGTGCAAAGCGCAAGGACTGGTTAGAATCCTGGTTCGAACCTCCGGCTCCCCACCTGCAAGGGAGTCACTTCACAGGTGGTGAAGCAGGTCTGCAGGCATCTTTCTCTCTTTCTCTCTATCTCCCCCTTCTCTCTCAAATTCTCTCTGTCCTATCTAACAATGATGAGAACAATAATAACTACAACAATAAAACAACAAGGGCAACAAAAGGGAATAAATAAATAAATATTTTTAAAAATTTAAAAAAAGAACCAAGGTCCTGGACTGGCCTGCAGTGTGGTCTAAAGAAGATAAGAGGCTTGCAGGGGCTACATGCAAATATGACACCATTTCACAGAAGGATCCTGAGTTCCTCTGGATTCGGGGGTCTGTCTGGAATATTCTGGAACCATTCCTTTGTGGATACCAAGGGGTAACTGTATTAGGGTGCTTAATCGCTTTTTTTTTTTTTCCTGGGGTGGGAGTGGAGTTACCACTGAGGCTTCATCACTCCAGGCCAACTTTTTCAGATAGAAAGACAGAGACAGAGAGACAAAGAGAAAGGCACCACAGCATGGAAGCTTCCTCCAGCACAACTGGGGCCAAATTTGAACCTGGATCATTCATATGGCAAAGCAAGTGAACTATCCAAGTGAGCTGTCTTGCTAGCCAGCCTTCCTTCCTTCCTTCTTTCCTCTCTCCCTCTTTCATTCTTCCTTCCCTCCCCCTCCCCCTCCTCCTCCTCCTCCTCCTCCTCCTCTTCTTCTTCTTCTTCTCTCTCTCTCTCTCTCTCTCTCTCCCCCTCTCTCTCTCTTTCTCTTTTCCTTCAAGGTTATCACAGGGACTTGGTGCCTGCATTACAAATCCAGTACTCCTGGTGGCCACTTTTTTTCCTTCTATTTTATTGGATAAGACAGAGAGAAATTGAGAGGGGAGGGGAAGGTAGAGAGGGGGAGAAAATGACAAACATCTGGGAGTCAGGCAGTAGTGCAGCAGGTTAAGTGCAGGTGGTGCAAAGCACAAGGACCAGCATAAGGATCCAGGTTTGAGCCCCTGGCTCCCCACCTGCAGGAGAGTCACATCATAAGCAGTGAAGCAGTGAAGCAGTTCTGCCGGTGTCTTTTTCTCCTCCTCTCTGTCTCCCTTCCACTCTCTATTTCTCTCTGTCCTATCCAACAACAACAACAATAACTACAACAATAAAACAGCAAGGGCAACAAAAATGAATAAATAAATAAATAAATAAATATAAAAAAGAAGAAAATGATAAACATTTGCAGACCTGCTTCACCATTTGTGAAGTGCCCCCCCCCCCGCAGGTGGGGCAACCTTTCCTCTCTTTCATCCTTTTTTCTTCTTTTCTTTATTATTATTATTATTATTATTATTATTATTTGCCTCCAGGGTTACTGCTGGGGCTTGGTACCTGCACTGCGAATCCACTGCTCCTGGAGGCTATTTTTTCTCTTTTGTTCCCATTATTATTTATTGTTGTTGTTGTTATTGCTGTCATTGTTATTGAATAGGACAGAGAGAAATGGAGAGAGGAGGGGAAAATAGAGAGGAGGAAAGATTGATAAGACACCTGTAAACCTGCTTCACTGCTTGTGAAATGACTCCCCTTGTCAGTGGGGAGCCAGGGGCTCAAATCGTGATCCTTGCACCAGTCTTTGCGCTTCGCGACGTGTGTGCTTAAGCCCCTGTGCTACTGACCGACTCCCCCTTTTTTCTTCTTATAGAGATGAGAGACAAAGCTAGTGTGGTTGAGGGAAAGGACAGAGACACAGAGAGGAGATAAATCTGCAGCACTGCTTCACCACTTGTGAAACTTCTCCCCTGTGGGTAGAAACCTGGGGTTTGAACCTGTCCTTGAACATGGTAATGTGTACACTCTACTAGGTGAACCACCACCTGGATCCCACTTGCTTATATTTATTTATTTATTTATTTATTTATTTATTTATTTATTTATTTATTCATTTAGGCCTCCAGGGTTATCCCTGGGGCTTGGTGCCTGTACTACTAATCCACTACTCCTGGAGGCCATTTTTTCCATTTTATTGGATAGGACAGAGAGAAATTAAAAGAGGAAGGGGGAAGGGGGTCAGGTGGTGATGCAGTGGGTTAAGCGCATGTGGCGCAAAGCACAAGGACCGGTGTAAGGATCCCGGTTCGAGCCCCGGCTCCCCACCTGCAGGGGAGTCGCTTCACAGGCGGTGAAGCAGGTCTGCAGGTGTCTATCTTTCTCTCCCTCTCTCTGTCTTCCCCTCCTCTCTCCATTTCTCTCTGTCCTATCCAACAACGAACAACATCAACAATGGCAATAATAACCACAACGAGGCTACAACAACAAGGGCAACAAAAGGGGGGAAAAATGGCCTCCAGGAGCAGTGGATTCATGGTGCAGTCACCGAGCCCAGCAATAACCCTGGTGGAAAAAAAAAAAAAGAGAGAGGAGGGGGACGTGCAGACCTGCTTCACTACTTGTGAAACAACCGCCCCCACAAGTTGGGGAGCTGGGTGCTTGAACTCGGATCCTTGTATGGATTCTTGCATTTAGTAATATATGCACTTAACCTGGTGTGCCACTGCCCAGCTCCCCAACTTGCTTATTTTATGAAAGATACTAGAACACTACTCTGACATCTACAGTGCTCAGGATTAAACTGGGGATTCAGATAGGCTGAGTCACCTCCTTCAACAGAGGCTGCTTACAATGGAGCAGAGCATGGTCACAGTGACAGTGCAGATGGAATACAGTCACTGCCTGAATCAGAATGTGGAGCAGCAGGCTTTGGAGTTGCCTTCAAAAGCTGTCTGACATGCCAATCCTGGCCACACAGGCCATCATCACACAGAAACTTCTGGGTGAAGGCACAGGCATTGTCAAGACCGAGAGCTAGCTTTTCCTGCTGCCCATGTCCTGCACCTGATGGCCCTTTGGACACAAGCTGTGCTTTTGGACTGGGAGCTCTGTGCCTGGGAGAAACCTCATCCACAAATGTGTGGGCATGGCAGAGGGCAGGAACTGGTGGGGGTCTGAGCAGTTTCCTTATCCCTCCCTGTCATGGTCATGCTTCCTGAGGGGTAGATGGATTCAGGGCTGGAAGGCAGCTTACCTGGTAGAGGGCACACTTTGCCATGACAGGAGGATCCTAGTTTCGGTTCTGACACAAACCATGGATGGCACCAGGGGTAACTGTGCAGACAGTGGCATGGTACTGTGGTGTCTCTCCTTCTCTATATCTAAAAAAAGGGGGGGATAAAAATTAGTGGGGGTACAGGCAGTGGCTTACCTGGTTAAACACTTACATTACAGTGCACAAAGATCCAAGTTCAATCCCCTGGTTTCTACCTGCAAAAGGAAAGCTTTTGAAGCAGGGCTGTAGGTGTCTCATCTCTTTTCCTTTCTCCCCCTTCCCTCTCAATTTCTGTCTCTATCCAATTTTTAAAAAGTTAGCTGGGGTTCTGGAGGGGGTGCAGTGGATAAAATGCTAGACTTCCTTTTTTAAATTTTTAAATATTTATTTATTTATTCCATTTTGTTGCCCTTGTTGTTTTACTGTTGTTGAAGTTGTTGTTGTTGTTACTGAGGTCATTGTTGTTGGATAGGACAGAGAGAAATCAAGAGAGGAGGGAAGACAGAGGGGGGAGAGAAATATAGACACCTGCAGATCTGCTTCACCGCTTGTGAAGTGACTCCCCTGCAGGTGGGGAGCTGGGGGCTCAAACTGGGATCCTTACACTGGTCCTTGCACTTTGCACCACCTGTGCTTAACCTGCTGTGCTACCCAAAATGCTGGACTTTCAAGTATGAGGTCCTGAGTTCAGTCCCTGGCATCACATGGGCCGTAGTGATGCTGTGGTTTTCTCTTTCTTTCTCTCTCTTTCTGACATTAATAAATAATTTTTAAACATTTATTTAATTTATTTTTGATAACAACAGAGACAGATTTAAAGGGGAGGGAGAGATAGAAGGAATTGAGAGAGACACCTGCAGCACTACTTAACTGCTCAAGAAGCTTCTCTCCTGCAGGTGGGGACCAAAGGCTTAAACCCAGGTCCTTGTGCGTGAAAACATATGCACTCAACTGGATGCACCACCTCCCGGCTGTAAATAAATAATAATGATAAAAGTGAAATAGGAGGATCATACATTGTCAAGGCATCAGCCCTACAGAAAAAAAAAAAAAAAAGGAGGAGGAGAAGGAGGAGGAGGAGGAGAAAGAAAAGGGGATCAGACAGTCATTAGTAGAGTACATTATATTACTTTGCATAAGGGCCTGGGTTCAAGCCCCTGGTTCTCACCTGTAGGGGTAAAGTTTAATGAGTGGGGAAGCAGTGCTACATTGTCTCTCATTCTCTCTCCCTCTTTCTCCCCTCTTCCCTCTCTACTTCTCTAGTCTCTATTACCCCACCAACCCCACCCCAAAAAAAAGAAAGACAGAAAAGAAAATGAAGGGGAGAAAAAAAAAGGAAAAAGGAAAAATAATCATCGAAACAGTGGAACTACTGTGCAGGAACTGAGCCCCTGTGATAACCTTGGAGGAAAAAAAATAAAAGAGAGAGAGAAGAAGAAATGAATTACTTTCAAGTGCATTGGCTCAGGGTTAGAAACAGGTGTGAACAGAGTTTCTTACAGGTCCCGCTGATTGAATATGACAGCCCTCAGCTGACAAATGTTGTGAGAATTGCATAAAGTGATGTTTTATCTCTTAGATCCCTGGCTGCCCCATAGAACCTTCTGAATCAGAATCTCTGGGGCAGGGGCCTAGGGTTCTGCATTCCAGGAAATTCTCTCCTGGCATTTTGAGAGCTTTCTAAAGGAAAACAGTGGGAAGAGAATTAGGACTGCAGGATCTGAAGCTGGATGGCCTGGACTCAAAGCATCTGGCAGGTGAAGCACTGAGTCTGGAAGCTGGCAGGGAGCTGTTTGTGACACATTCTCAGTGGGTTAAAACAAACTAGAGGCTGGCGGGAAGGGTGTGAGCCCATTTCTGCCAAAGAATAATGAACGCAAAGAAACAGATTCCAGTATGTGTGTGCATGTATGTGCATGCTTGCTGTGTGTGTGTGTGTGTGTGTATGTGTGTGTTTGCATGTGCAAACTAGAGGCTGCAAGCCCAGGTACCAAGCTTTGGGGGACTCTGGAAAGTAGCACTTATGGGGAGTGGGGTTTAGTTTCTATTTTATGCATTTCTCTCTTGTTGGATTTAGTGACAGTGGACATAGTTTTCCTGCATTATTTCTTTTTAGTATCCTCATCCTTTTTAAAAAATAAATTGTATAAAATACTTGGTTATTTGTTATTGTTTATTTATTTATTTATTTTGGATATAGTCAGAGAGAAATGGAGAGGGAAGTGGGGAGCTAACGAGGGAGAGAGGGAGGGAAAGAGACACCTGCAGCAATGCTTTACCACTCATGAAAGCTTCCCCTGATGGGGGTGAGGATCAGGGGCTTGAACCTGGGTTCTTGCACACAGTAATATGTGCACTTTTCCTGGTGTACCAATTCCTGGGCCCTTCTTTTAAAAAATATTTATTTACTTATTTATGAAAGAGAGAGATAAAAGGAGAGAGAGAGAGAGAGAGAGAGAGAGGAAGGACATGAACCAGAGCAATATACTCTGGTACATACAATGCTAAGGATTGAACTTGGGACTTCATGCTTAAGAGTCCAGTGCTTTATCCACTGCACCACTTCCTTTGTCTTTCTTGGACCAGATCATTGCTCAGCTCTTGCTTAAAATGGTGCTTGGGATAGAACTTGGGACCTTGGAGCCTGAAGTATGCAAATCTATCAGATAAACCACTGTGCTGTCTCCCTGTCAATTTACTTTTTTAAAAACATTTATTTATTTATTCCTTTTTGTTGCTCTTGTTTCATCGTTGTAGTTCTTGTTTTTGTTATTGATGTCGTCATTGTTGGATAGGAGAGAGAGAAATGGAGAGAGGAGGGGAAGACAGAGGAGGAGAGAAAGATAGACACCTGCAGACCTGCTTCACTGCTTGTGAAGTGACTCTCCTTCAGGTGGGGAGCCAAGTCTCGAATGGGGATCCTTACGTCAGTTGCACTTTGTGCCATGCATGCTTAACCCACTGCACCACCACCTGACTCCAGTCAGTTTACTTTTATCATCAGAAAAAAGCAAAACAGAATTCCACTTTGAAAAAAATCACCGCTATGGTCAGCACTGCATTTCTGAGAGTGTACTCTTCCTCCTAACTTCTGCAGTTATGTAAAGCTGTCCTGTGTTTCATAAGCCTGGTTGCCTGCCCTGGATGTTTGAGTTGGGAGCAGACCACTCCTCCCAGTGGTAGGCCCCTCCAGCCCTTGATGTGCCAGATGTTCGCGTGATGCTGATGAGGCATGAAGCGTGTGGGCTGCTGGGCTTCTGAGTGACAGCGTTGAGCATTGCTCTGGCAGAGCCTGCCTGCTGTGTGCTCTGGGGCATGCCTACGCTGGCGATGGGGCCTAAAGAAGAGCTAACCTCCCAGGCTGGGTTCTCAGCAAACTTCCCATGGTCACTGAGACAGGTCTATACCTTCCAGTGCTTGGATGTCTGCTGTGCAGATGTGTGTCCAGGACCTAGTGCTGGGCCTACACAGGCTCAGAGTTTGAGTTCTAATAATTCCATCTCCTCTCTGAGTGGCTAGAATTTCTTTTTTTAATTTTTAAAATATTTATTTATTTATTCCCTTTTGTTGCCCTTGTTGTTTTATTGTTGTAGTTATTATTGTTGTTGTTACTGATGTCATCGTTGTTGGATAGGACAGAGAGAAACGGAGAGAGGAGGGGAAGACAGAGGGGGAGAGAAAGAGAGACACCTGCAGACCTGCTTCACCACCTGTGAAGCAACTCCCCTGCAGATGGGGAGCCGGGGGCTCAAACTGGGATCCTTACGCCAGTCCTTGTGCTTTGCACCACCTGTGCTTAACCTGCTGCACTACTGCCCGACTCCCTAGAATTTCTTTTAGAAGCCATCATTTTGCTGTATCCATGGAAGTAGGAAAAGACAGAGTTCAACTTATTCCTGGAAATAGATTTTATTTATTTATTTATTTATATTTATAAAAAGGAAACACAAAAACCATAGGATAAGAGGGGTACAACTCCACACACAATTCCCACCACCAGAACTCTGTATCCCCTCCCCTCCCCTGATAGCTTTCCTATTCTTTATCCCTCTGTGAGTATGGACCCAGGGTCATTATGGGGTGCAGAAGGTAAAAGGTCTGGCTTCTGTAATTGCTTCCCCGATAACATGGGCATTGGCAAGTCGATCCATACTCCCAGCCTGTCTCTCTCACTCCCTAGTGGGGTGAGGTTCTGGGGAAGTGGGGCTGCAGGACACATTGGTGGGGTCGTCTGCTCAGGGAAGTCCGGCTGGCATCATGTTAGCGTCTGGAACCTGGTGGCTGAAAAAAGAATTGACATATAGAGCCAAAAAAATTGTTGGCTAGTCATGAAACTAAAGGCTGGAAAAGTTCACATGAAGAGTGTGTGGGGGGGTCTCAGTTTTATAGATAGTAGTCTTATTTTAGTTGTATTCCAAAGAACCCATGACTATACTAGTTTTTTTTTTTTTTTTTCCCCCCTGAGCCTGACATCTGATATGCAGGTGGATCTAAGTTATTGTCTGGGGAGATGATGTCATAGCTGGAAAAAGGACCAGAAAGCTGGGTCAGGGAAAAGAGTATCTCCCAAATATGGGAAAGGTGTATAAGTATTGTTGCCTGTAAACCCCATCGTTTTGATCTGATCTGGGGCCCATATTCAGCTTAGGAGCCTATGTGACCTTTGCATCCCTATAGATCTGAGCTCACATTCTGTGGTCATAAGTAGGAACGTTCCAAGGAAATAGATTTTTCATGAGCTGATTTTTGGTTGTACTAGCTTCCTCAATTGTGGTGGAGGCCAGGCCAGAACCTGAGTAGAGCACAAGGTAAAGTAGGTATACTATCCAAGTGAGCTATTGGTTCTATGTTTTATTCACTAAAAGTTTTCTGGAGTGGTTGGGAGTTGGGCGGTACCACAGCAGGTTAAGCACATGTGGTGCGAAGCACAAGGACCGGAGTAAGGATCCAGGTTCAAGCCCCTGGTTCCCCACATGCAGGGGAGTCGCTTCACAGGCAGTGAAGCAGGTCTGCAGGTGTCTATCTTTCTCTCCTCTCTGTCTTCCCCTCCTCTCTCCATTTCTCTTTGTCCTATCTAACAACGATGACATCAATAACAACAACAATAACTACAACAACAACAACAATAATAATAATAAACAAGGGCCTGGAGTAGGGCACCAAAGTAAAAACCCTGGGGTGAGGGTGAGGGTGAGGGTGGATATTCGGCTTCCTGGGGCTGCAGGGGTGGGGGACAGTGGGTGGGATGGGACACAGTCTTTTGGTAGTGGGAATGGTGTTTATGTACACTCCTATTAATTTGTAGTCATATAAATCACTATTTAAGTAATATGAGAGGGTAAAAACTGAGTATATGTCTCAAACTTTTTAAAGCACAGACTGAGTCTTTTTAATACATAGGCTGAGTCCTTGTTATGTTGACTCTCTTAAAAGCTTAGACCAGGGAGAACAGAAGCAACCAGTGGTATAGCTATATACAAATAATGTCAAAGGACATAAAATATGGTGATGGTATCTATGATACAGGAAATCCTAACAAAGGGATTCTTCAAAGTTAACCCAATTGCCAAACAATGTGATTATAGCAATATCTATTGTCTTCTTAAACCCTAAGACAGCAGAAACTTCCTGCTTCCATTATAGAGCCTATATTTCCCCCAATACTGAAACCTCTGGGGTGGGGCTCAGTTTCCTGCATGCTTCTCTCAAGTCATTCCAAATGATATTGCATCTGCTGATCCCAACCTAATCAATGCAACGAGTACCACTCAGCATGCTTCACTTCAGACTGTGTCCAAAAACGTCAGGCATGTAATGCTAACCCTTCACTCTCATTACTCGGGTGAGACCTTTCCTTTCGTCTTATTCTCTAATTCCATTCCAGGAAGTTCATTTCCTAACAAAGTCCCAAAACCTAGGTATAGACCAGGTCCCATAAGATAGAGCATATGTTCACATGTATTTATAAATTAGGGCAAAATATATACCTGAAAGCAAAAGGACACAATAGTCTATAGTGAGTCAGTATCAAGTTCATAATGAAATAGTGTCTACTTAGATACTCTCCTCACCTACTTCCTATTACAGTTCTCCTACTCATTCCCAAGCTATCCTTATCAAAGCAAGGACTGCAAAAGCTTAATAAGGACAAGAGACTGGCATACTTCAATGATGACTCTTCAGTCACTATCAGGCCACCCCATCAGCTGGGGCCCTATTCGGGGATTCTTTAGATTCCCAAACAGACTTGATGGGCCTAGACCTTGAATAAATCCCTTTCTCCATTGTTACCGGTTATTTCTATCAGGAACAACACAATAGACCCCTGTGTGGGCCCCCATAGGACTTTGCCCTCAATTTGGATCAACAAACAGTAGAGAATGTTCCGTCCTTCGATGGAACACCCGAGGAAGATGGATCGATATTGGGGCAGCATGGAATGTTCATACTCATGGCCAGAGAATGTGAGCTCAGATCTAGAGGGATGCAGAGGTCACATAGGCTCCTAAGCTAATTATGGGCCCCAGATCACATCAAATTGATGGGGTTTACAGTCAATAATATTTATACCCCTTTCCCGTATTAGGGAGCTACTCTCTGCCCTGATCCAGCTTTCTGTCCCTTTTCCAGCCATGATATCACCTCCCCAGACAATGACATGGACCCACCTGCATATCAGATTTCAGGCTCAGGGGCAGAAAGAAAAAGGAAAACAAACAAACAAACAAACCAAAACAACTAGTATAGCCACAGGCCCTTTGGAATTTAACTAAAATATGCCTACTAGCTATCTACAAAATGGAGGACCCCCAACTCTTGATCTGCACTATTCCAGCCCTTAGGTCCATGATTGGTCAACAATTTGTTTGGCTTTGTATGTTAACTCTCTTGTCAACCACCAGGTTCTAGATGCTAGCATGATGCCAACCAGACTTCACTGGACAGACAATCTCACCAATGTGTCCTGGAGCTTTACTTCCCAGAGCCCTTCCCCACTAGGGAAAGAAAGAGACAGGCTGGGAGTATGGATCGATCTGTCAACGCCTATATTCAGTGGGGAAGCAATTACAGAAGCCAGACATTCCACCTTCTGCATCCCACAATGATCTTGGGTCCATACTCCCAGAGGGTTAAAGAATAGGAAAGCTATTCTTTAATAGTGGATGGGATACAGAGTTCTGGTGGTGGGAATTGTGCAAAGCTGTACTCCTCTTATCCTATGGTTTTGTCAATGTTTCCTTTTTATAAATAAAAAATTAAAAAAAAAAGAATTCTAGAAGCTGCCATAGACTTAGACAAGTGCCAATATCCTCTAAGTTCGAGCATTCAACTGTGAGAATATGGTGGTAGACTGGGGAGACACTCTGTCCTTCCACCACAGCATCCTGATTAAGGGTGATGCCCACAAGAAACCATGGGACTGGCAGTTCTCCATAAAAGTACAGAGGGAGAACCTCCTAAAGTGCCTGTTGCCATTTTGTGGTCATTAAGGACTGAGTCGCAGAGGCTCAGGCCAAGGATGCCATCCAGCAATGCTTCAGATGCAAGAGAGGAACAAATAGAGCAACTGACTCTTGCTCAAAAAACAAACATGTAAGGTGTCAGGCTATAAAATTAACATTCAAAAGTCAGTGGCATTCCTCTATGCAAACACTAAGTTAGAAGAAATTGAAATCCAGAAATCAATTCTTTTTACTATAGCAACAAAAACAATAAAATATCTAGGAGTAAACCTAACCAAAGAAGTGAAAGACTTGTATACTGAAAATTTTGAGTCACTACTCAAAGAACTTGAAAAAGACACAAAGAAGTGGAAAGATATTCCATGTTCATGGGTTCATCAAAATGAATATATTACCCAGAGCCATATGCAAATTTAATGCTATCCCCATCAAGATCCCAACCACATTTTTTAGGAGAATAGAAAAAATGCTACAAGTGTATATCTGGAACCAGAAAAGACCTAGAATTGCCAAAACAATCTTGAAAAGAAAGAACAGAACCGGAGGCATCACACTCCCAGACCTCAAACTATATTATAGGGCCATTGTGATCAAAACTGCTTGGTACTGGAACATGAATAGACACACTGACCAGTGGAATAGAACTGAGAGCCCAGAAATGAGGCCCCACACCTATGGACATCTAATCTTTGACAAAGGTGCCGAGACTATTCAATGGGGAAAGCAGAGTCTCTTCAACAAATGGTTTTGGAAACAATGGGTTGAAACATGCAGAAGAATGAAACTGAATCACTGTATTTCACCAAATACAAAAGTAAATTCCAAGTGGATCAAGGACTTGGATGTTAGACCAGAAACTATCAGATACTTAGAGGAAAATATTGGAAGAACTTTTTTCCGCATAAATTTTAAAGACATTTTCAATGAAACGAATCCAATTACAAGGAAGACTAAGGCAAGTATAAACCTATGGGACTACATCAAATTAAAAAGCTTCTTCACAGCAAAAGAAACCACTACCCAAATCAAGAGACCCCTCACAGAATGGGAGAAGATCTTTACATGCCATACATCAGATAAGAGTTTAATAACCAACATATATAAAGAGCTTACCAGACTCAACAACAAGACAACAAATAACCCCATCCAAAAATGGGGGGAGGAATTGGACAGAATATTCACCACAGAAGAGATCCAAAAGGCTGAGAAACACATGAAAAAATGCTCCAAGTCTGATTGTCAGAGAAATGCAAATCAAGACAACAATGAGATATCACTTCACTCCTGTGAGAATGTCACACATCAGAAAAGGTAACAGCAGCAAATGCTGGAGAGGATGTGGGGTCAAAGGAACCCTCCTGCACTGCTGGTGGGAATGTCAATTGGTCCAACCTCTGTGGAGAACAGTCTGGAGAACTCTCAGAAGGCTAGAAATGGACCTACCCTATGACCCTGCAATTCCCCTCCTGGGGATATATCCTAAGGAACCCAACACATCCATCCAAAAAGATCTGTGTACACATATGTTCTTGGCAGCACAATTTGTAATAGCCAAAACCTGGAATCAACCCAGGTGTCCAACAACAGATGAGTGGCTGAGCAAGTTGTGGTATATATACACAATGGAATACTACTCAGCTGTAAAAAATGGTGACTTCACCGTTTTCAGCCAATCTTGGATGGACCTTGAAAAAATCATGTTGAGTGAAATAAGTCAGAAACAGAAGGATGAATATGGGATAATCTCACTCTCAGGCCGAAGTTGAAAAACAAGATTAGAAAAGAAAACACAAGTCGAACCTGAAATGGAATTGGAGTATTACACCAAAGTAAAAGACTCTGGGGTGGGTGGGTGGGTGGGGAGAATACAGGTCCATGAAAAATGATGAATGAAATAGTGGAGGTTTTATTGCTAAATGGGAATCTGGGGAATGTTATGCATGTAAAAAAAAAAAAAAGAAGTAGAAACGCAAAGCAGAAATTGACTGAGTTTGGAGTATGGCACCAAAGTAAGAAAGCAGAAGTATACTAGAGTTTGCAGTGAGTACCTCCCTAATACTTCCTCTCCACTTTTCCAAGCTTTGGGTCCATGATTGCTCAACAGTTTGTTTGGCTTTGTATGTTAACTCTCTTTTCAGTCACCAGGTTCCAGGTATCATCAGGATGCCGGCCAGACTTCCCTGGATTGAAGACACCACCAATGTGTCCTGGAGCTCAGCTTCCCCAGAAACCCATCCTACTAGGGAAAGAGAGAGGCAGACTGGGAGTATGGACCGACCAGTCAACGCCCATGTTCAGCGAGGAAGCAATTACAGAAGCCAGACCTTCTACCTTCTGCAACCCTCAATGACCCTGGGTCCATGCTCCCAGAGAGATAGAGAATGGGAAAGCTATTGCGGGAGGGGGTGGGATATGGAGATTGGGCGGTGGGAATTGTGTGGAGTTGTACCCCTCCTACCCTATGGTTTTGTTAATTAATCCTTTCTTAAATAAAAAAAAAAAAGGGGAAAAAAAAAAAAGGGAAAAAAAAAAAAAAAGACTACCTAGCCTTAAGGTGTCTGTGGAGGACCAGGACACTCTCCTAGGATTTCACCCAGGTTACTGAGGCCAACTCACCAATGACTATAGGTTCTAGGTCTATAAACACTGCCCTGGGCACATACTTGCCAGCACCTGTCTCACTGAAGAAGGTGTTGAAGGAGTTATCTCCAACCCCAGTGGTCTTGTCACTCAGCATCTGCCCATCAGGCTGGATGCCATGTTCCAGGCAGTAGAGCTCCCAACAGGCATTGCTGATCTGGACACACCAGCCTGACCAATGTGGATGGAGAAGCACTCATGCTGTGGGAAGAATATGCATATATATATATATATATATATAGCATTTTTTTTTTTTAACCAGAGCACAGCTCAGTTCTGGTTTGTGGTGGTAGTGGTGGTGGGGGAGAAATTGAATCTGGAACTTTGGAGCCTCAGGCATGAGAGTCTCTGGATAACCACTGTGCTATTTATCCCCTCTGCTGGTGAACTATTTAGAAATGATTGATACTCAGGGTGCTGGGTGGTGGTGTACCTGGTTGTGTGCACAAATTAACATGTGCAAAGAAACTGGTTCGAGGGAAACATCACAAGTGGTAAAGCAGAGCTGAAGGTGTCTCTATCTCTCTCTTTCTACCCATCCCTTACTTCTCAAGTTCTGTCTATACTATCAAATAAAATGAAAAAAAGGCAAAAATAGCAACCAGGAATAGTGTATTCCTGTAGGTAAGGAGATCATAAAAAAAATAAATAAATAAAAAAAAAGAAGTAGAAACGCAAAGCAGAAATTGACTGAGTTTGGAGTATGGCACCAAAGTAAGAAAGCAGAAGTATACTAGAGTTTGCAGTGAGTACCTCCCTAATACTTCCTCTCCACTTTTCCAAGCTTTGGGTCCATGATTGCTCAACAATTTGTTTGGCTTTGTATGTTAACTCTCTTTTCAGTCACCAGGTTCCAGGTGTCATCAGGATGCCGGCCAGACTTCCCTGGATTGAAGACACCACCAATGTGTCCTGGAGCTCAGCTTCCCCAGAGACCCATCCTACTAGGGAAAGAGAGAGGCAGACTGGGAGTATGGACCGACCAGTCAACGCCCATGTTCAGCGAGGAAGCAATTACAGAAGCCAGACCTTCTACCTTCTGCAACCCTCAATGACCCTGGGTCCATGCTCCCAGAGGGATAGAGAATGGGAAAGCTATCGGGGGAGGGGGTGGGATATGGAGATTAAAAAAAAAAAAAAAAAGCAATTCCTGCTTTTCAAAAAAATTTCTTTTCAAAAAATTGCTTTTTCAAAAAAAATTTTCAAAAAAATTGCTTTTTCAAAAAAATTTCTTTTCAAAAAATTGCTTTTCAAAAAAATTTTTCAAAAAAATTTCAAAAAAATTCCTGCTTTTTCAAAAAAAAAAAATAGTGTTAAAACATACCAGATTCTAAGGAATTTTATATAATAGGAGATATGATAATGTTACATATTTACAAATTAAGGAGGTTTAGTATTGCTTCTCTTTATTTTTAAAATGCAAAAAAAAAAAAAAAGACATTTTCAATGAAACGAATCCAATTACAAAGAAGACTAAGGCAAGTAGAAACCTATGGGACTACATCAAATTAAAAAGCTTCTTCACAGCAAAAGAAACCACTACCCAAACCAAGAGACCCCTCACAGAATGGGAGAAGATCTTTACATGCCATACATCAGGTAAGAGTTTAATAACCAACATATATAAAGAGCTTGCCAGACTCAACAACAAGACAACAAATAACCCCATCCAAAAATAATAAGGGGAGGACTTGGACAAAATATTCACCACAGAAGAGATCCAAAAGGCCGAGAAACACATGAAAAAATGCTCCAAGTCTCTGATTGTCAGAGAAATGCAAATCAAGACAACAATGAGATATCACTTCACTCCTGTGAGAATGTCATACATCAGAAAAGGTAACAGCAAACAGAGAGAAATCGAGACAGGAGAGGAGACAGAGAGGTGGAGAGAAAGATACACACCTGTAGACCTGCCAGTGAAGCAACCCCCCTGCAGGTGGGGAGCCCAGGACCTGAATCAGGATCTTATGCCAGTCCTTGCGCTTTGCACCACCTGCGCTCATCGCGCTGTGCTACGGCTGGACTCCAGACCCAACCTTTTCTTTCTTTCCTTTTAAAAAAATTTTTTGTATTTATTTATTTATTTTATTTTGTTGCCCTTGTTGTTTTTTATTGTTGTTGTAGTTATTGTTGTTGTTGTTGTTAGATAGGACAGAGAGAAATGGAGAGAGGAGGGAAAGACAGAGAGGGGGAGAGAAAGATAGACACCTGCAGACCTGGTTCACCGCCCTTGAAGCGACTCCCCTGCAGGTGGAGAGCCAGGGACTTGAGATCCAAGCTTTTCTAACATTATTTAAAGCATCAGCATCAGGGGACAGTGGAACATATGCTTGTTTGTTTGTTTTGTTTTGTTTACAAATCTGTCCTTGGCAGGGGAGATAGCAATGGTTATACAAAAAGACTTTATTGCCTGGCGATAGCGCAGCGGGTTAAGCGCACATGGCGCAAAGCTCAAGGGCCTACGTAATGATCCCGGTTGGAGCCCCTGCTCCTCACCTGCAGGAGGTCATTTCACAAGCAGTGAAGTAGATCTACAGGTGTCTTTCTCTCTTCCTCTCTGTCTTCCCTTCCTCTCTCCATTTCTCTCTGTCCTATCTAACAACAACAGCTATGACAACAATAACAACAAGCACAACAACAAGCGAGGGCAACAAAATGGGAAAAATAGCCTCCAGGAGCAGTGGATTCATAGTGCAGGCACAGAGCCCCAGCAATAACCCTGGAAGCAAAAATAAAAAATAAAAAAAAAAGAAAAGGTAACAGCAGCAAATGCTGGAGAGGCTGTGGGGTCAAAGGAACCCTCCTGCACTGCTGGTGGGAATGTCAATTGGTCCAACCTCTGTGGAGAACAGTCTGGAGAACTCTCAGAAGGCTAGAAATGGACCTACCCTGTGACCCTGCAATTCCTCTCCTCGGGATATATCCTAAGGAACCCAACATATCCATCCAAAAACATCTGTTATATGGACAACTGAGAAATGTTATGCATGTACAAACTATTGTATTTACTGTTGAATGTAAAACATTAATTCCCCAATAAAGAAATAAATTTAAAAAAAACCAAAAACAAACAAACAAACAAACAAACAAAAACCTTGAGTAAGGTGGCTGGTCAGTGGCCCACTGGGTTGAGCACACATGTAACCATGCAGAGGGAAAACTTTGAACAGTGAAGCAGTGCTACAATGTCTCTCTTTCTCCTTCTCTATACCCCCACCTCTTAATTTCTTGCCATCTTTATCTTATTTATTTAAACTAAATACAGAAAAAAGGGGTTGAGTGGTGGTGCACCTGGTTGAGTGCATGTGTTACAATGCACAAGGACCCAAATTCAAACCCTCAGTCCCCATATGCAGGGTGAAGCTTCTTAAGTGGTAAGGCAGTGCTGCAGGTGTCTCTCTGTATCTTTCCCTTTCTATCTCCCCCTTCCCTCTAATTTCTGGTTGTCACTACCCAATAAATAAATAAATTATTAAAGATAATTTAAAAATTAAAAAAACAGAAAAAAATAAGCAGAAACCACATTAAATAAAAAGTAACTTGGGGTGGGGAAGATATTATAATGGTTATGCAAAAGGACTCTCAAGCCTGAGATTCCAAGATCCCAGGTTCAGTCCCCTATACCACCATTAGCCAGAGCTGAGCAGTGCTCTGGTAAAGAAAAAACAATGGTCCAGGAGGTTGCACAGTGGATAAAGCATTAAACTCTCAAGCATGATGTTCTGATTCTCTTTCTTTCTCCTCCTATTATTCTTATTAACATATAAATAAATTATTAAAAAGGAAAAAAATAATCTGTTCATCTGGCAAGATTGACTCATTATTGTATAATTGCTATAAAGAAAGTAGAGCAGGATGACCTGGGACTGCTGGGACCTTGGAGCCTCAGGCAGGATGACCTGGGAGGTAGCGCAGTGGATAAGGCACTGGATACTCAAGCATGAGGTCTTGAGTCTGATCCATACTTCCAGCCTGCCTCTCTCTTTCCCTAGTGGGCCAGGGTTCTGGGGAATCGGAGCTCCAGGACACATTGGCGGGGTTGTCTGTCCAGGGAAGTCTGGTTGGCATCATGCTAGCATCTGGAACCTGGTGGCTGAAAAGAGAGTTAACATACAAAGCCAAACAAACTGTTGACCAATCATGGACCTAAAGGCTGAAATAGTGCAGATGAAGAGTTGGGGGAGGTCCTCCATTTTGTAGGTAGCTTGTAGGTGTATTTCAGTTAAATTCAAAAGGGCCTGTGGCTATACTAGTTATTTTTTCCCTGAGCCTGAAATCTGATATGCAGGTGGGTCCATGTCATTGTCTGGGGAGGTGATATCATGGCTGGAAAAGGGACAGCAGCACTTATACTAAAGTGTGGGTTGTATGTGACATCTAGGCCTCAGGTGTTCAGACCAGTTGTCACTTGATATTTGCTTGTGTGTGTGTAACCCTTTTTCAGGATGATATCAAATTTGCCCACTTTGTTTTACCATTAACATTCCACAGTTCCACAAAAATTTATTTTTAATTCATTAATTTCTTCTTTACTTTATTTTATTTTAAAAAATATTTTATTTATTTATTAATGAGAAAGATAGGAGGAAAGAGAGAAAGAACCAGACATTACTCTGGTACATGTGCTACCAAGGATTGAACTTGGGGCCTCCTGATTGAGAGTTCAATACTTATCCACTGCACCACCTCCGGGACCACTTATGTTTTATTTTCAAGAGCACTGTTTAGCACTGAGTTATGTTGGTGCTTGGGGAGTGAATCTGGGACCCTGGAGTCTCAGATATGTGAGTCTTTTGCATAACTATTATACTGTCTCCACAGCCTTAGTTAATTAATTTTTTTGCACCAGAGTTTTCATTTCTTTTTATTATCTTTATTTACTTCCTGGATAGAGACAGCCAGAAATTGAGAGTAAGGGGAGAGAGATAGGGAAAGACAGAGAGACACTTGCAGCACTGCTTCATCATTTATGAAGCTTTCCTCCTGCAGGTGGAAATGGGGACTTGAGCCTGGGTCCTTGCACATTGTAATATATGCATTCAACTAGGTGTGCCACCACCTGGACCCCACCAGAGTTTTCTACCTGTATGATCTCACCACTAATGGTGAACTCCTTAAAGAGAAAGAAAGAGGGGGCCAGGCGGTAGCGCACCAGGTTAAGTGCACATAGTACAAAATGCAAGGACTGGCACAAGGATCCCAGTTCAAATCCCTAGCTCTCCACCTGCAGCAAGGTCGATTCACAAGCAGTGAAGCAGATCTGCAGGTGTGTATCTTTTCTTTTTCCCTTTCTATCTTCCCCTCCTCTCTCAATTTCTCTCTGTCCTATCTAAAACAATAACTACAATGGAAAAAAGATGGCCTCCAGGAGCAGTGGATTTGTGGTGCAGGCACCGAGCCCCAGAAATAACCCTAGAGGAAAAAAAAAAAAGGAAGGGGAGGGAAGAAGAAGGGAAGGACGAGAAGGAGAAAGGAATGAATGAATAAATAAATGAAAAAATAAATTTCAGGGGCACCAAGATAGCTAGGCTGGGAGGGTGTCTGCTTTGCCACATGCACAACCCAGGTTCAAGCCAAGTCCCCACACTATTGGAGGAAGCTTCACTGCTGTGTCTCTTTTCCTCTTTCCCTGTCTTTCTGAAAAAGTCAGCCTGCAGTGATGAAACCATGGTGACAGAAAAAAAAAAATTCAGGGAGTCGGCTGTAGTGCAGCGGGCTAAGCGCAGGTGGCGCAAAGCACAAGGACCGGCATAAGGATCCCGGTTCGAACCCCGGCTCCCCACCTGCAGGGGAGTCGCTTCACAGGCAGTGAAGCAGGTCTGCAGGTGTCTATCTTTCTCTTCTCCTCTCTGTCTTCCCCTCCTCTCTCCATTTCTCTCTGTCCTATCCAACAACGACAACAACAATAATAATAATAACTACAACAATAAAACAACAAGGGCAACAAAAGGGAATAAATAAAATAAAATAAATAAATAAAAACTATTAAAAAATAAATAAATAAATTCAGAGAAGGAGAGGACAGAGATGAAGAGAGAGGAGAGATACCATAGCACTGTTCCTCTGTTCATGAAGCTTCCTATGGTGGTCCCATGTGGTGCTGGGGGCTCAAACCCAGGTCCTCATGGAAAGTGTTTGCTCTACAGGATGAGTTATCTCCCAGCTCCTCTCTCTCTCTGTCTCTCTCTCTGTCTCCCCTCCCTCTCCCTCTTTCTCTCTGCCCCCCCCCCTCTCTTTTATGGTGTTGTGGGGAATTGAACCAGATGCTTTGGAGCCTCAGGTGTGAGAGTCTATTTGCATAACCATTATGCTATCTACCCCTGCACTGCCCCCCAGCTTTCTTTCAATTCTCTATAAGCATCATTGTGACTAGTGGTGTGCTGCCTCATCCTGGGGCTGTGACCTCATTTATTACCCCTCCTTTAGACTGCGATTTTTCTTCACCAACTGCATTATCACCCTGCATTAGCATTCTGATACCTAAATCCTCCACCTCGCAGGTTATCGTCCAGAGTTTTAACTGGGCAACTACTGGGTTAGAGGATAGCAGTCCTGCCAAAGCTCTTGACTCACATTTGGCACAGAGCTCCTGGTGAGTCTGATTCTGTTCCCTGGCCACCTTTGCCTCTAATTGGAGCACTCCCAGATTGTACATAGGGAGAAGGAGAGGAAGGGGATCTGAGCCCTGAGTGGCTTCAGGTGGATTCCTGTCCTTCTTTGCCCCTTAGTTTCCTCTATCTATAAAATGAGTTCATTCCTACAACACACTGAGAGTAAGAGCTCTGTGGGGTCACTTTCTGTTCAGTGGAGGCAAATATAGCAGGTTTAACAGGGCTAGAAGGCTGCTGTCATTGTCAACCTCTGTACATGGTAGAGGACTATGGGTGGAGGGAGACCTTGGACACATGTGGCCAGAAAGCAAAGGGGAAGTCACTGAGAATAGGGGGTTCCAGAGTCAGGAAGTGGCTATGCAAAAAAGTTTCATGCCTGAGGCTCCAAGGTCCTAGCAGTCCTCTGGTTAAAAAAAAAAAAAAGAAAAGAGGAACTTCTGGAGGCGGAGCTACGAGCAGCAGATTGCTTTCTCTCCTCTCCTCTCCTCTCCTCTCCTCTCCTCTCCTCTCCTCCCCTCTCCTCTCCTCTCCTGGATCAACTAGGACTACCAAAGGAGACCACCCGGACCGAAACAAGACAGGACTAGAATGACCACAGGAACCCAGTAAATCACCCGTGAGTACAAACACGCGTGGCTGGTGACAGGAGAGAGGGGCCTAAGGAGAGATTAAGTGACTACTAACAGTTCAACAGTTTATCAGTGGAGACACCACCTCCAGTCTGCTCCACCAACAAGGGGACAACTGAATGGAGGAAGGGACTCCCCAGAGACTCAACAAGTGCAACTCTGAGTCTCCATTGCTACTACCCTCAGAATCTGGAGCAGCGACAGGGAGGAACACCAGGGGACAGAGATCTAACCGGGAAACTCAGGAGAAGACCTATACCTCGGTGGCATAGCTGAGGGGCTGTGAAAGTCTCTTTGTATAACCACTGGATTATCTCTGCCACACCCTGCTTTATCTCTTGGTCAGGAGTCAGTGATTAAGCTAAGAAGCCTATTGATAGTTTAAAAGCCCTCAGGCTCCCATAGCCTACAGGGAAGAAAAAAAAAAGAGGCTTTTACACCACTGAGCTCCAACTCAGGGATTGAAAAAACTGTTAACTTCCACCGTTGTGAACCCTTTAATTAAATTACTTAGACACAAGTCAATCCAGGCAATAGTGATCAATAATTTGAAAAGTACTGATAAAGGGAACTCATAACATAATATATAAAATGGTTAAAACAACAAGAAAAAATATTGGAGACTCGAACCAGGACAAGAGTCCAACTAAAAGTCCTCCAGAGGGTGAAGCACAAAACAACAAGTTCAACATCCAAACATTAGCTAAGGAAATAATAACAGGAATGAGTAAAGAATTTGAAAAAATTGTAATCAGAAATGCAGGAACAACAAATGAGAATATGGAAGAAAATACTAATTATCTCATGGTTATTAGAGAGCTGAAAGCTGAAATCGCTGAGCTAAGAATGCAACTAGCTGAACAAGCTAAAAAACAGTATCAGAGCAGGGCAACAAAATAGATGAACTCCAGAAAACAGTAGAGGGCAGAGAGAATAGAATCTATGAGGCTGAAGACAGAATTAGCAAGATTGAGGATGAATTAGAGACAACTAAAAAAGAAGTAAGAGATCTCAAAAAGAGATTAAGAGATGCTGAAAACAACAACAGAGTCCTATGGGATGACTTCAAAAGAAACAATATACGCATTATTGGCATACCAGAGGAAGAAAGAGAAGGAGAGGAAGAAAGCATTCTCCAGGCCATAATAGCTGAAAATTTCTCTAGTCTAGACAACACCAAAGACATAAAGATTCAAGAAGCCCAGAGGGTCCCAAACAGAATTAACCCAGACCTAAAGACACCAAGACATGTCATATTTAGAATGGAAAGGAATACGGATAAAGAAAGGATCCTCAAGGCTGCAAGAGAAAAACAAAGAGTCACCTACAAAGGAAAACCCATAAGATTAGAAGCAGACTTCTCCATACAAACACTACAGGCCAGAAGAGAATGGCAAGATATCTATCGAGTGCCCAATGAGAAAGGCTTTCAGCCAAGAATACTATATCCTGCTAGACTGTCATTCAGACTAGATGGAAGCATCAAAACCTTCTCAGACAAGCAACAGTTGAAGGAAGCAACCATTACCAAGCCTGCCCTGAAAGAAGTTCTAATGAAATTGAAACAGTTATCAAAAATCTCCTGAAAAATAAAAGTCCTGGACCAGATGGTTTTACAAATGAATTCTACAAAACCTTCAAAGAAGAACTAATACCTCTACTTTTAAAAGTCTTCCAGAAGATTGAAGACACTGGAATACTCCCTTCCAGCTTCTATGAAGCCAACATCACCCTGATACCAAAAGCAGACAGGGACACAACCAAAAAAGAAAACTACAGACCAATATCTCTGATGAACATAGATGCGAAAATATTGAACAAAATTCTAGCCAACCGGATACAGCAGTACATCAAAAAGATTGTTCATCATGACCAAGTGGGTTTATCCCAGACATGCAAGGTTGGTTTAATATACGTAAATCAATCAATGCGATCCACCATATCAACAAAAGCAAGACCAAAAACCACATGGTCATATCAATAGATGCAGAGAAAGCCTTTGACAAAATACAACATCCCTTTATGATCAAAACACTACAAAAAAGGGGAATAGATGGAAAATTCCTGAAGATAGTGGAGTCTATATATAGCAAACCTACAGCCAACATCATACTCAATGGTGAAAAACTGGAAGCATTTCC
Source organism: Erinaceus europaeus (assembly GCF_950295315.1). NCBI lineage: Eukaryota > Metazoa > Chordata > Mammalia > Eulipotyphla > Erinaceidae > Erinaceus > Erinaceus europaeus. The sequence continues at coordinate 38,023,310 of NC_080173.1, read as the reverse complement.
CCTCAGATCAGGTACCAGACAGGGCTGCCCACTATCACCATTACTATTCAACATAGTGTTGGAAGTTCTTGCCATAGCAATCAGGCAGGAGCAAGGAATTAAAGGCATACAGATTGGAAGAGAAGAAGTCAAACTCTCCTTATTTGCAGATGACAGGATAGTATACATGGAAAAACCTAAGGAATTCAGCAAGAAGCTTTTGGAAATCATCAGGCAATACAGTAAGGTGTCAGGCTATAAAATTAACATTCAAAAGTCAGTGGCATTCCTCTATGCAAACACTAAGTTAGAAGAAATTTGAAATCCAGAAATCAGTTCCTTTTTCTATAGCAACAAAAACAATAAAATATCTAGGAGTAAACCTAACCAAAGAAGTGAAAGACTTGTATACTGAAAATTATGAGTCACTACTCAAAGAAGTTGAAAAAGACACAAAGAAGTGAAAAGATATTCCATGTTCATGGGTTGGAAGAATTAACATCATCAAAATGAATATATTACCCAGAGCCACCTACAAATTTAATGCTATCCCCATCAAGATCCCAAGCACATTTTTTAGGAGAATAGAACAAATGCTACAAATGTTTATCTGGAACCAGAAAAGACCTAGAATTGCCAAAACAATCTTGAGAAAAAAGAACAGAACTGGAGGCATCACACTCCCAGATCTCAAACTATATTATAGGGCCATTGTCATCAAAACTGCTTGGTACTGGAACATGAACAGACACACTGACCAGTGGAATAGAATTGAGAGCCCAGAAATGAGGCCCCACACGTATGGACATCTAATCTTTGACAAAGGGGCCCAGACTATTCAATGGGGAAAGCAGAGTCTCTTCAACAAATGGTGTTGGAAACAATGGGTTGAAACATGCAGAAGAATGAAACTGAATCACTGTATTTCACCAAATACAAAAGTAAATTCCAAGTGGATCAAGGACTTGGATGTTAGACCACAAACGATCAAATACTTAGAGGAAAATATTGGCAGAACTCTTTTCCACATAAATTTTAAAGACATTTTCAATGAAACGAATCCAATTACAAAGAAGACTAAGGCAAGTAGAAACCTATGGGACTACATCAAATTAAAAAGCTTCTTCACAGCAAAAGAAACCACTACCCAAACCAAGAAACCCCTCACAGAATGGGAGAAGATCTTTACATGCCATACATCAGGTAAGAGTTTAATAACCAACATATATAAAGAGCTTGCCAGACTCAACAACAAGACAACAAATAACCCCATCCAAAAATGGGGGAAGGACTTGGACAAAATATTCACCACAGAAGAGATCCAAAAGGCCGAGAAACACATGAAAAAATGCTCCAAGTCTCTGACTGTCAGAGAAATGCAAATAAAGACAACAATGAGATATCACTTCACTCCTGTGAGAATGTCACACATCAGAAAAGGGAACAGCAGCAAATGCTGGAGAGGCTGTGGGGTCAAAGGAACCCTCCTGCACTTCTGGTGGGAATGTCAATTGGTCCAACCTCTGTGGAGAACAGTCTGGAGAACTCTCAGAAGGCTAGAAATGGACCTACCCTATGACCCTGCAATTCCCCTCCTGGGGATATATCCTAAGGAGCCCAACACATCCATCCAAAAAGATCTGTGTACACATATGTTTTTGGCAGCACAGTTTGTAATAGCCAAAACCTGGAAGCAACCCAGGTGTCCAACAACAGATGAGTGGCTGAGCAAGTTGTGGTATATATATACAATGGAATACTACTCAGCTGTAAAAAATGGTGACTTCACCGTTTTCAGCCGATCTTGGATGGACCTTGAAAAAATCATGTTGAGTGAAATAAGTCAGAAACAGAAGGATGAATATGGGATGATCTCACTCTCAGGCCGAAGTTGAAAAACAAGATTAGAAAAGAAAACACAAGTCGAACCTGAAATGGAATTGGAGTATTACACCAAAGTAAAAGACTCTGGGGTGAGTGGGTGGGTGGGGAGAATACAGGTCCATGAAAGATGATGAATGACATAGTGGGGATTGTATTGTTAAATGGGAATCTGGGGAATGTTATGCATGTACAAACTATTGTATTTACTGTTGAATGTAAAACATTAATTACCCAATAAAGAAATAAATTATTTAAAAAATAAAAAGAAAGAAAAAAAAAGAAAGAAAAGAAAGGGAACACTTTATGAACAGGGGAGCAGTACTGTGATGTCTCTCTCTCTTCATCTCTGTCCTCTCCCTTTCTGAATTAATTTTTTTGTCTTTCATCACTTCTAGGTGATCTTTTCAGACAGAGAGACAGAGTGACATCTATCGGTTCTGGGTCCCTGGAAAGGGAGGAAAGGGTAGGGAAAGGGAATCTGAAGATAACTCAGCCAGTTGGGCACAGAGGATAAAGTATAGAACTCTGAAGCACGAAGAACTAGGTTTAATCCCTGGCATCAAACATATCAGAGTGACGCTCTGGTTTTCTCTCTTCCTTCCATACATATATGTACACATACACGTACAAACACACACCACACACACACGTATTCTCCCCACCACCACCACCAGATCACTACTCAGCTCTGGTTTATGGTGGCCAGAGGATTGAACCTGGAATTTTAGAGGCTCAAGCATGAAAATCTTTTGCATAATCACTATGCTTTCTCTCCTGCTTTATGTAAATTTTCCTTTCTTCCTTTCTCTTCCTCCTCCTCCTTCTTCTTCTTCTTTTGTTTATTTTCTTTCTTAAAATTTTTTTCCCTGGGAGCCGGGCTGTAGCGCAGCGGGTTAAGCGCAGGTGGCGCAAAGCACAAGGACCGGCATAAGGATCCCGGTTCGAACCCTGGCTCCCCACCTGCAGGGGAGTCGCTTCACAGGCGGTGAAGCAGGTCTGCAGGTGTCTGTCTTTCTCTCCTCCTCTCTGTCTTCCCCTCCTCTCTCCATTTCTCTCTGTCCTATCCAACAACGACAACAACAATAATAACTACAACAATAAAACAACAAGGGCAACAAAAGGGAATAAATAAAATAAATATAAAAAAAAAGAAAATCTTTAAAAATTTTTTTTCCCTTTTTGTTTATTGTCGTTGTTGTTATTATTATTGTTGTTGTTGTTGCTGTATTTATTGTTGGATAGGACAGAGAGAAATGGAGAGAGAAGGGGAAGACAGAGAGGGGGAGAGAAAGACAGACACCTGCAGACCTGCCTGTGAAGTGAACCCCCTGCAGGTGGGGAGCCTGGAGCTCGAACTGGGATCCTGATGCCGGTCCTTGTGCTTTCTGCCATGTGCGCTTAACCTGCTGTGCCACCACCCTGCTCCCTCTTTCTTTCCTTTCCTTTCCTTTCCTTTCCTTTCCTTTCCTTTCCTTTCCTTTCCTTTCCTTTCCTTTCCTTTCCTTTCCTTTCCTTTCTTCCTTCCTTCCTTTCTCTCATCAGGAGCTTACCCTCTTGGTAGAACTTGAATATGACCACATACACAGTCTTAGGCTTAAATTCCAACATCAAGGATGATAGACTGGTGCTGTGGTATCTCTCCCCTCTGTCTCTCTCTCCAAATAGGAAAAAAAGGGGGGCCAGGAGGCCAGTCAGTGGTATGTACATACATATGCAAAGATGCTGAGTTCATTCCTTGGCAAAGCATGAAAAACAAGTTACAGCTTTATTGAGACATATTCACATACCATGAACTTCACCTGTTGGGTGTGCACTTCATTGATTATTATGCACTCAAAGAATTATGAGGCCATTATCACTGCTTAATTTTAGAACATTTTATAACCTCTAAAAGAAATCTGTCCCCATATATTTCCCTATTTCCCCTCATGTCCCAGCCCTGGTCACCTTAAATCTATGTTTATTTCTGCCTCTATGGATTTGCCTATTTTGGACATTTCCTACAAATGAAAGTATACAGTATTAGTCTTGAACTGGCAAAATAAAATAGCTTACTTGGATAATGGCCTGCTGTGCCACAGCTGATCCAGGGTCCCACTGCACTGAAGGAAGCTTTGGAGCTGTAGTCTCTTTTCTTCTCTCTAAGTCTGTCTCTCTGTCTATATACAATAAACAAATAAATAAATCTTTGTGACTGACTTCTCTCCCTAAGCATATCGACTTTAAGCGTATCATCCATACAGTGTGGATTAATCACCATTTCATTCCTTTTGCTGAATCATGTTACAATAACATGTTAAACTGTTTGGGGTCCTGTCAAACTGTTTTCCAAAGTGGTTGTACCATTTTATATCAATAGTTTTTTTTACCAGCAACACATGAGGTTTCCAATATCCATCCTTGCCTTTCCTTCTCTTCTTCTTCCCTCCCTTCTTTCTTTTCTTTTTAAATTTTTTATATTTATTTGTTTATTTTCCCTTTTGTTTCCCTTGTTTTTTAAAAAATATTTATTTATTTATTTATTCACTTTTGTTGCCCTTGTTGTTTTACTGTTGTAGTTAGTATTGATATCATCGTTGTTGGCTAGGACAGAGAGAAATGGAGAGAGGAGGGGAAGACAGAGAGGGGGAGAGAAAGATAGACACCTGCAGACCTGCTTCACCACCTGTGAAGTGACTCCCATGCATGTGGGGAGCCGGGGGCTTGAACCGGGATCCTTATGCCAGTCCTTGCGCTTGACGACACCTGCACTTAACCTGCTGCACTACCACCCTACTCCCCCTTTTTTTTCTATTTCTACTTTCTTTGTTTTGTCAGGGTATCACACACAAACACACACATGCATACACACACACACACACACACACACACAATTTTGCCTTTTTTTCACTCAGAGAGAGAGAGAGAGAAGGCAGTGCCATGTGGAACTCAGGCCTCATGCATGACCAAGCAAATACCCTGCCCAGTGAGTTATCTCTATAACAACTTTTACCACGTTCTTGTCAACACTTGCAACTATAGTGCAAAAGAGGTATCACACAGTGATCTGGTCACTTAATATATAAGTAACACGTATGCCTTGTAGGTAACTTGGAAATCTAACAAAAATCCTGCAATAGTACCATTAGTCTGTCAGTCTGACCAGATTTGATAGTTGTTCATGATTCAATCTGACACACACCCAGGTATTGCCATGAAGGTCTATTGTGGCTCTGATTAAAATCTAAAATTACGTAACTATGGTTTTGTCAATGTTTTCTTTTTATAAAGAAAAAGTTTTTAAAAATATGAAATCAGTTGATTTTAAACAAAGGTGATTACTCTGGAAAACCTGGAGAACCTGACTCAGAAAGGCAGCAGAGGAAAAACAATTTTGCCTGTGGCAGCAACAAGGCCGCATGCTGCCTGGGCAGAGTCCAGCTTCTCTGCCCTGCAGCCACGCCCATGACAGCCAACCTTACCTTTCAGCAGGTATCTCCAGCTACTGCTCCCCTTGTTACTTCTCTGGCTGAGCTGACACTTGCTAAGAAGAAAGGTCCCCCTAATGACATTGTGGGCAACACTTTGATCATTTCATGCCTTTTCTTATTTTTTAAATATATTTTATTTAAAAATAAAATTTATATTTTAAATATATTTTTCAAAAACATTTTTAAATTTATTTTTATTATTGGACAGACAGAAAAATTGAAAGGAGAGTGGGAGATAGGGAAAGAAACATAAAGATACCTGCATCTCTGCTTCACCATTCATGATGCTTTCCCCCATCTTTGTGTATTGTAATGCGAGCACTTAACTAGGTGTGCCACCACCTGGCCCTCTTTATTTCTCCTTCTCTGTCCTGATCCCCATCCCTTCCTCCTCCTCCTTCTTTTAAATTACTTATTTTTTTAATACGACAGGTGAAGAGAGAACTAGAACATGCCAGGAATTGAACTTAGGATCTCATGTTTGAGAGCCTAGTGCTGTATCCACTGCACCCACCACTGCCTGGGCCACTATTTTCCTGTTTCCTGCCCATGAAAGCAAGCATTTTTGCTTTCTTCTGCACCACTGTGCATCTTAAATCTTTGCATTGCACATGCACCTTAAATCCACAGGCTTCTCTCCCCCAGGATCACAAGCACCCACTGTCACCCCCTGCTAGACATTTGCTTCATTTCTTCTTCTTCTTCTTCTTCTTCTTCTTCTTCTTCTTCTTCTTCTTCTTCTTCTTCTTCTTCTTCTTCTTCTTCTTCTTCTTCTTCTTCTTCTTCTTCTTCTCCTTCTCCTCTTCCTCCTCCTCCTTGTCCTCCTCCTTCTTCTTCTCCTTCTCCTTCTTCTTTACATCTGCTTTACTTCTGCGGTTCACAAATAGCCTCTGTGCTCACTCCAGCTGGTCCTTGTGCCTGTGGAAGAGAAGACTGTCTTCTGGTTCCTGCTGCAGACAGGACCCCAAGTGTCCCTGGCCAGTCCTAGGCCCACCATGAGTCATCCAAGGCCCAGGGCTGGAGAGAACCATGCTCCAGAGAAGGCAGCCTGGGACCCTGCCAAGCCCTGCTAGACCTGCCTTTCCTTGAGTACAAAGAAAAGGTGCCTAGTCATTACAACTTGCAGTTTGAATAGTGGATGTGGGTACCTCCCTGGGAAGGGAGTGGTGAGCTTCCTGGAAGTGTGTGCCAGCTCCTGCCCAGGGGTACTGTGCCCAGGCTGGGTTGGGCTCTGCAGTTGATAGGGCACTTGCAGGGCAGGCCTGCCCTGCCTTGAGGTCACAGAATGGAAGGGAGTGAGATATTCACCCTATCCCCACACCAGAGCTGTTGGAGAAGGTTATTATTATTATTTTAAAATATATTTTATTGATTCATGAGAAAGATAGAAGGAGAGAAAGAGCCAGACATTACTGTGGTACATGAACTCAGGACCTTATGCTACAGAGGCCTGCACTTTATCTACTGTACCATCTCCTGGACCACAAGATGGTTATTTGTTAAGAGCTAGCTACTAGATTTTCTGCTGGGCAATTCTGATGACCTTAAGGGAGAGTTTGGGATATGACTAAAGTACTCTGGATAGATTGCTTCACTGTTGTTGTTTAATTTAATAGGACAGAGAGAAATCAAGAAGGAAGGGGAAGACAGAGGGAGGGACAAGGAGAGACACCTACAGCACTGCTTCAAAACTAGAGAAGCTTCCCCTATGAAGGTGGGTGCCAGGGGCTTGAGCCTGGATCCAGGCTTGAGCCTGGATATTACCTACAATGGTAATATGTGCATTCAAACACCTGCACAATTGCCCAGGCCCTTTATTAGTTTTTTTAAAAAATTTCTTTATTGGGTAATTGTTTTACATTCGACTGTAAATATAATAGTTTGTACATGCATAACATTTCTCAGTTTCCCATATAACAATACAACCCCCACTAGGTCCTCTGTTATCCTTTTTGGACCTGTATTCTCCCCCCCCTCCCCACCCATCCCACAGTCTTCTACTTTGGTATAATACGCCAATTCCAGTTCAGGTTCTACTTGTGTTTTCTCTCTTGACCTCATTTTTCAACTTCTGCCTGAGAGTGAGATCATCCCATTTTCATCCTTCTGTTTCTGACTTATTTCACTTAACATGAAATTTTCAAGGTCCATCCAAGATCGGCTGAAAATGGAGAAGTCACCATTTTTTTTATAGCTGAGTAGTATTCCATTGTATATATATACCACAACTTGCTCAGCCACTCATCTGTTGTTGGATACCTGGGTTGCTTCCAGGTTTTGGCTATCACAAATTGTGCTGCTAAGAACATATGTGTGCACAGATCTTTTTGGATGGATGGGTGAGTTGGGTTCCTTAGGATATATCCCCAGGAGAGGAATTGCAGGATCATAGGGTAGGTCCATTTCTACCCTTCTGAGAGTTCTCCAGGCTGTTCTCCACAGGGGTTGAACCAATTCACATACCCACCAGAAGTGAAGGAGGAACTTATTTGACCCCACACCCTCTCCAGCATTTGCTGCTGCTACCTTTTCTGATGTATGACATTCTCATAGGAGTGAAGTGGTATCTCGTTGTTGTCTTTATTTGCATTTCTCTGACTTAGAGACTTTTTTTCAAAAGACTTGGAGCATTTTTTTCATTTGTTTCTCGGCCTTTTGGATGTCTTCTGTGGTGAATATTCTGTCCATGTCCTCCCCTCATTTTTGGATGGGGTTATTTGTTGTCTTGTTGTTGAGTTTGGCAAGCTCTTTATATATTCTGGTTATTAGCCTTTTTTCTGATGTATGGCATGTAAAGATCTTCTCCCATTTTTTTTTTTTATCTTCTCCCATTTTGTGAGGGGTCTCTTGGTTTGGATATTGGTTTCTTTTGCTGTGCAGAAGCTTTTGAATTTGATGTAGTCCCATAGGTTTATACTTGCCTTAGTCTTCTTTGTAATTGGATATGTTTCACTGAATATGTCCTTAAAATTTATGCAGAAAAGAGTTCTGCCAATATTTTCCTCTAAGTATATGATAGTTTCTGATCTAACATCCAAGTCCTTGATCCACTTAGAATTTACTTTTGTATTTGGTGAAATCTAGTGGCTCAGTTTCATTCTTCTGCATGTTTCAACCCATTGTTTCCAACACCATTTGTTGAAGAGACTCTGCTTTCCCCATTGAATAGTCTGGGCCCCTTTGTCAAAGATTAGATGTCCATAGGTGTGAGGGCTTACTTCTGGGTTCTCAATTCTATTCCACTGGTCAGTGTGTCTATTCATGTTCCAGTACCAAGCAGTTTTGATCACAATGGCCCTATAATACAATTTGAGATCTGGGAGTGTGATGCCTCCATTTCTGTTCTTTCTTTTCAAGATTGTTTTGGCAATTCTAGGTCTTTCCTGATTCCAGATAAACATTTGTAGCATTTGTTCCATTCTCCTGAAAAATGTGGTTGGGATCTTGATGGGGATAGCATTAAATTTGTAGATGGCTCTGGGTAGTATATTTATTTTGATGATGTTAATTCTTCCAACCCATGAACATGGAATATCATTCCACTTCTTTGTGTCTTTTTCAATTTCTTTGAGTAGTGACTCATAATTTTCAGTATACAAATCTTTCACTACTTTGGTTAGGTTTATTCCTAGATATTTTATTGTTTTTGTTGCTATAGTAAAAGGAATTAATTTTTGGATTTCAACTTCTAACTTAAAGTTTCATAGAGGAATGCCACTGACTTTTGAGTGTTAATTTTGTATCCTGACACCTTACTGTATTTCCTGATGATTTTCAAAAGCTTCTTGCTGGATTCCTTAGGTTTTTCTATGTTTACTATCATATCATCTGCAAATAGGGAGAGTTTGACTTCTTCTCTTCCAATCTGTATGCCTTTAATTCCTTGTTCCTCCCTGATTGCTATGGCAAGAACTTCCAACACTATGTTGAATAGTAATGGTGATAGTGGGCATCCCTGTCTAGTACCTGATCTGAGGGGAAATGATTCCAGTTTTTCACCATTGAGTATGAGGTTGGCTGTAGGTTTGCTATATATAGACTCCACTATCTTCAGGAATTTTCCGTCTGTTCCCATTTTTGTAGTGTTTTGATCATAAAGGGATGTTGTATTTTGTCAAAGGCTTTCTCTGCATCTATTGATATGACCATGTGGTTTTTGCTCTTTTGTTGATGTGGTGGATCGCGTTGATTGATTTACATATATTAAACCAACCTTGCATACCTTGGATAAACCCCACTTGGTCATGATGAACAATCTTTTTAATATACTGCTGTATCCGGTTGGCTAGAATTTTGTTCAGTATTGTAGCATCTATGTTCATCAGAGATATTGGTCTGTAGTTTTCTTTTTTGGCTGTGTCCCTGTCTGCTTTTGGTATCAAAGTGATGTTGGCTTCATAGAAGCTGGAAGGGAGTATTCCAGTGTCTTCAATCTTCTAGAAGACTTTTAAAAGTAGAGGTATTAGTTCTTCTTTGAAGGTTTTGTAGAATTCATTTGTAAAGCCATCTGGTCCAGGATTTTTATTCTTGGCAAGATTTTTGATACCTGTTTCAATTCCATTAGCTGTGATGGGCGTGTTCACATTATCTATTTCTATTTTATTTAATTTTGGAAGTTGGTAGGTATCTAGGAAATCGTCCATTTCTTCCAGGTTCTCTAGCTTGGTGGCATATAGTTGTTCATAGAAGCCTCACAGGACATGTTGAATTTCTGCGGTGTCTGTTGTGATATCTCCTCTTTCATTTACTATTTGATTTATTTTTGTCTTCTCTCTTTTTTGTTTAGTGAGTCTGGCTAGAGGTTTGTCTATTTTGTTCACTCTTTTGAAGAACCAATATTTACTTTTGTTGATCTTTTGTGTGGTTTTCCTATTTTCAATGTTATTTATGTCTGCCCTAACTTTAGTGATTTCTGTCCTTCTGGTTGCTTTAGGGTTTTTTGTTCTTCTTCGAGGTCTTTAAGATGTGCAATCAGGTTGTTTATTGTGCTTTTTCTTATTTCCTAATGTGTGCTTGTATGGCTATGAACTTCCCTCTCAGTACTGCCTTAGCTGTGTCCCAAATATTTTGATAGCTTTTGTCTTCATTTTCATTAAACTTTTGAAACATTTTGATTTCTTCCTTTATTTCCTCTTTGACCCAGTATTTGGTTTTTAAAATATATTTATTTAATTATTTATTTATTTTCTGTTTGTTGCCCTTGTTGTTTTTCATTGTTGTTGTTGTTGTTGATATCATTGTTGTTAGGACAGAAAGAAATGGAGAGAAGAGGGGAAGACAGAGAGGGGGAGAGAAAGCTAGACACCTGCAGACCTGCTTCACTGCCTGTTAAGTGACGCCCCCTGCAGGTGGGGAGCCGGGGGCTTGAACTGGGATACTTACGCCAGTCCTTGTGCTTTGTGCCATGTGTGCTTAACCCACTGCACTACCGCCAAACTCCTAACCCAGTATTTGTTAAGTAGTGTAGTGTTGAGCTTCCACATTTTGGGACTATTACTAATCTTTTGTTGATTGTTAAGTGTTAGTTTAGTTCCACTGTGGTCTGAGAAGATGCTTGGGAAGATTTCAATGCTCTTGAGTTTGCTCATGCTGTCTTTGTGGCCTAACATATGATCTATCCTTGAGAATGACCCATGTGGATTTGAGTAAAATGTGTATTCCAGTTTCTTGGGATGAATGACTCTGAAAATGACCAACAGTTCTAGTTTATCTATCTCTTCATTTAGCTCCTTTATGTGTTTATTGATTTTCTGCCTGGATGATCTGTCAAGTTGAGAGAGTGGGGTGCTGAAGTCCCCTACTATGACTGTGTTGCTGTTAATATATTGCTGTAGCTCTCTCAGTAGATGTTTGATGTATTTAGATGGCTTCTCATTGGGTGCATAGATGTTAATAATTGTTAAGTCCTCTTGATTGACTGATCCTCTGAGCATTAAGTAGTGTCCATTCCTATCTTTTTAAATTTTATTTTAAAGTGTATTGTGTCAGATATGAGTTCCTGCCCTTTTTGGTAGGCTGTTGGCTTGTATGATAGATTTCCATCCTTTCACTTTGAGTCTGTGTTTGTCTTATTGAGTTAAATGGGTTTCCTGTGGACAGCATATTGTTGGGTTGTGTTTTTTGATTCATCTTCCTACTCTGTGCCTTTTAATAGGTGAATTCAGGCCACTGACATGTATTGATATCAAAGATTGAAGATATTTTAATGCCATTCTTGTAGAGTTTTAGAGTGTTCTGATATATGTCCTATTTATGGTGGTCTGATTGTTTATAGGAGACCTTTCAGAACTTCTTTCAGGGCAGGCTTGGTGATAGTTGATTCTTTCGACTGTTGCTTGTCTGAGAAGGCCTTTATGCCTTTATCTAGTCTGAATGACAGTCTAGGAAGATACAGTAGTCTTGGTTGAAAGTTTTTCTCATGGAGCACTCAAAGGATATCTTGCCATTCTCTTCAGGCTTGTAGTGATTGTGTAGAGAAGTATGCTGCTAATCTTAAGGGTTTTCCTCTGTAGGTGTTTCTTTGTTTTTCTCTAGCAGCCTTTCTTTATCCTTATGCCCTTTCATTCGAAATATGATGTGTCTTGGTGTCTTTAAGTCTGGGTTAATTCTGTTTGGGACCCTCTGGGCTTCTTGAACCTTTATGTCTTTGATATTGTCTAGGCTAGAGAAGTTTTCAGCTATTATGTCCTGAAGAATGTTTTTTTCCCCTCCCTCTCTTTCTTCCTCTGTTAAGCCAATAATGCGTATATTATTTCTTTTGAAGTCATCCCATAGGTCTCTGTTGTTGTTTTCAGTATCTCTTAATCTTTTTTTGAGATCTCTTCCTTCTTTTTCAGTTGTCTCTAACTCATCCTCAATATTGCTAATTCTGTCTTCAGCCTCATTTATTCTATTCTCTCTCCCCACTACAGTTTTCTGGAGTTCATCTGTTTTGTTACCCTGTTCTGATACTGTTATAGCGTATTCAGGTACTTGTGTTCTTAGCTCAGTCATTTCACATTTCAGCTCACTAATAAGCTTGAGATATTTAGTGTTTTTTCTCAGGGACTCATTTATTGTTTCTGCATTTCTGATGACAATTCTTTCAACCTCTTTAAAAATTTTTTTTGTATTTATTTTCCCTTTTGTTGCCCTTTTTTGTTGTTGTTGTTGTAGTTATCATTATTGTTATTGATGTCATCATTGTTAGATAGGACAGAGAAATGGAGAAAGGAGGCAAAGACAGAGAGGGGGAGAGAAAAATAGACACCTGTTGGTATCTTCTAATTCTGCTTTTAAAAACCCCTTCTGTTTCATTTGGTTTAAATCCCCCCTGCTTAACACTATTCTATTTACATAACCACTTCATTCTATTTACATAACCTCTGTTAAGAAGCACCACCTTCCCTCCAGGGCATTGGTGGTTTAGTGGTAGAATTCTCACCTGCTCCACCCCCTCTCCTTGTCACACCCTGATCCTCTCCTTGTCACACTCTGATTTTCACCAGTCACTTTTCTCTCCACCCTCTCTATGTCATATCCTGTTTCCACCCTACTTGGCAAGTATATATAAAGACAGCATTGTGAGTTTTAGGGTATTTTAGTTTAGTTTAGCTTAGCTCAGCTTAGATTGTGCTGCGTCCTGCATGAATAAAGAGATACTGCCTACAGCTCAACCATGAGTCCCTGGTCGTCTGTTACCCGCCCGTGAAGCCAGCCCGGCGAAAACAACATAGCCCGTCGAAAACAACAGACACCCACCGACCTGCTTCACCACCTCTGAATCGACCCCCCTGCAGGCTTTGAGCTTTGAGCCACGTGTGCTTAACCTGCTGTGCTACAGCCTGACTCCCTATTTCAAATTCTTTACTCATTCCTGTGATTTCCTTTATTAGTGTTTGGATATTTACCTCATTATTTTGTGCTTCAACCTTTAGGGGGTTTTTAGCTAGACTCATGTCCTGGTTCATTTCTCCAATATTTCTTCTTGTTGGTTTAACCATTCTATATAGCATGTTAGACCAACAAGAAGAAATATTAGACTTGTGTCTAAGTAAGGTAATTAAAACATTCACAGTTGTGGAAATTGACAGTTGTTTCAATATTATAATCTCTGAGTTGGAGCTCAGTGGTTTAAAAGTCTCTTGGGAAACTGAAAGTAGGATTTGACTAAATCTAGAGTAGGGCACCAAAGTGAAAACCCTGTGGTGACGGGGAGGGTGGACATTCGGCTTCCTGGGGTGGCAGGGGGGGTTGGGTGGGTCGATGGGACACAGTCTTTTGGTGGTGGGAATGGTGTTTATATACACTTCTATTAAATTATAGGCATATAAATCACTATTTAGTTAATATGAGAGGGGAAAAATTGATTGTATGTCTCGAACTTTTAAAAGCACAGACTGAGTCTTTTTAATACATAGGCTGAGCCTTTGATATGTTGACTCTCTTAAAAGCCTAGACCAGGGAGAACAGAAAAAGCTGGTGGCACAGCTATATATAAGATGTTGGGTATTATACAGCAAATCCTAACAAACGGACTTTTCAAAGTTAACCCAATTACCAAATAATGTGATTATAACAATAACTATATTGTCTTCTTGAACTCTAAGACTGCAGGAACCTCACATTTCCACTATAGAGCCTATATTTCCCCCAGTCCTGGAACCTTAGGTGGAGTGCACTTTCCTGCATGCTTCTCTCAATTCATACCAAATAATATTGCATCCACCAATCCCAACCTAATCAAAACAATGAGTACCACCTCAGCATGCTTCACTTCAGACTGTGTCCAGAGACTTCAGGTGTGGAATGACAACCCTTCAGCTTCATTACTCGGTCACCAGGTTCCAGATGCCAGCATGATGCCTACCAGACTTTCCTGGACAGACGACCTCACCAATGTGTCCTGGAGCTCCACTACCCCAGAGACCCACCCTACTAGGGAAAGAGAGGCAGACTGGGAGTATGGACCATGTTCATCAACACCCATGTTCATCGGGGAAGCAGTTACAGAAGTCAGACCTTCCACCTTTAGCAACCCACAATGACTTTGGGTCCATACTCCCAGAGGGATAAAAAATGGGAAAGCTATCAGGGGAGTGGATGGGATATAGAGATCTGGTGGTGGGAACTGTGTGGAGTTGTACCCCTCCTATCCTATGGTTTTGTTAATGTCTCCTTTTTTAAATAAATTTTTAAAAAAATCTCTTTTGTTCTTTTTCTTCCCTGTAGGCTATGGGAGCCTGAGGGCTTTTAAACTATAAGTAGGCTTTTTAGCTTAATTCCTCATTCCTGATCAAGAGATAAAGCAGGGTGGGGCAGACATAATACAGTGGTTATGCAAAGAGACCCTCAGAGCTCCACCGGTAGGCCACTGAGTTATAGATCTTCTCCTGAGTTTGCTGATTAGTTCTCTGTTCCCTGGTGTCAGCATAGGGCCTCCCCCCTGCTATTGCAGCTTCTGAGAGCACTAGCAATGGAGACTCACAGTTGCATTTGGTGAGTCTTAGGGGAGTCCTCTCCTCCCTTCAGCCGTCTTTTTGTTGGTGAAATAGACTGGAGGTGGTGTCTCAACTGGTAATGTGCCAGACTGTTACCAACCACCCAATCTCTCCCTAGGCTCCTCTATGTCTGAGAGCCACACGTACTTACACTCACAGGTGATCTGAAGTCATTCTATTCCTGTCTTGTTACGGTCCCAGATGACCTCTTTTGGTATTCCTAGTTGACCAGGTAGAGGAGAGGAGAGAAACACAGGTGCTGCTGCACTGTAGTCCTGCCTCCGGAAGTTCTAGTTTTCCTTCTTCTTCTTCTTCTTCTTCTTCTTCTTCTTCTTCTTCTTCTTCTTCTTCTTCTTCTTCTTCTTCTTCTTCTTCTTCTTCTTCTTCTTCTGCTACTACTTCTTCTTCTTCTTCTTCTACTTCTTCTTCTTCTTCTTCTTCTTCTTCTTCTTCTTCTTCTTCTTCTTCTTCTTCTTCTTCTTCTTCTTCTTTTTATCCTCCAGGGTCATTGCTGGGGCTTGGTGCTGGAACTATGAATCTTATAATGCCTTTGGAGGCCATTTTTCCCATTTTGTTGCTCCTGTTGTTACTCTTGTTGTCATTATTATTGTTGTTGTGCTCACTCCAGCTGGTCCTTGTGCCTGCATTGGATAGGATAGAGAGAAATCCAGAGTGAAGGGGAGACAAAGAGGATGAGAGAAAGATAGACACTTGCAGACCTGCTTCACTGCCTGTGATCAACCACCCCCTTTGCAGGTGGGATGCTGGGGGCTCCAACCAGGATCCTTACATGGGTCCTTGGGCTTCACATCAGGTGAGCTTAGTCTGCTATGCTACTGCCCAACCCCCAAACATTTAAAAACTGAGTGGCATAGGAGATGGTGCAGTGGATAAGACCACTGCTCAGCTCTAACTTATGATGGTACTAGGGATTGAACCCAGGACCTCGGGCTCTCATGCATGAAGTCCCAAGTTTGATTCCTGGCATCTCATGTGCCAGAGTGATGCTCTGGTCCTCTCTCATTAATGAATAAATAAATTTTAAAAACTAATAAAGCAGGGGGTCGCTTCATGAGTGGTGAAGCAGGTCTGCAGGTGTCTATTTTTCTCTCCTGCTCTTTGTCTTCCCTTCCTCTCTCCATTTCTCTCTGTCCTATCCAACCACAATGACAGCAATAACAACAATAATAATAACAATAACCACAACATCAATAAAACAACAAGGGCAACAAAAGGGGGGGGAAAAACCTCCAGGAGCAGTGCAGGCACACTGAGCCCCAACAATAACCCTGGAGGCAAAACAAAAAAAGTTTATTATTTTTTTGATTATTTATTTATTAATGGCAGGTGGGGGGAAGAGAGAAACATAACTTCATTCTGGCACATAAAATGCCAGGAATCGAACTTGAGACCTTGTGCTTGACTTATCCACTCTAGCACCTCCTGGAGTGCTGTTTTTTTTTTTTTTTTTTAATATTTTAGAAAGATTTGTTAATGATAAAGAGGAGAGAGGTTGAGGAAAAGAAGGAGGGGGAAAGAGAGGGAGAGAGGAGACAACATTCTGGCACATGTGACAACAGAAATAGAACTTAGGACCACATGCTTGAGGGTCCAATGCTTAATTCACTGTACTGCCTCCCAAGCCAGAAGAAATCAATCTTAAAAAAAAAAAAATTCTCAGGTAGGGCACCAAAGTAAAAACCCTGTGTTGAGGGGGAGGGTAGTCATGCGGCTTCCTGGGCCGGCGGGGGGTGGATGGGGTGGGTGGGATGGGACACAGTCTTTTGGTGGTGGGAATGGTGTTTATGTACACTCCTATTAATTTGTAGTCATATAAATCACTAGTTAATTAATATGAGAGGGGGAAAAATTGATTGTATGTCTCAAAGTTTTAAAACACAGACTGAATCTTTTTAATATATAGCCTGTGTCTTTGATATGTGGACTCTCTCAAAAGCCTAGACCAAGTAGATCAGAAGCAGCCGGTGGCACAGCTACATACAAGATACTGGGTACTATACAGCAAACCCTAACAAAAGGACTTTTCAAAGTTAACCCAATTACCAAATAATGTGATGATAACAATAACTATCCATTGTCTTCTTGAACCCTAAGACAGCAGGAACCTCACATTTCCACTATAGAGCCTATATTTCCTCCAGTCCTGGAACCTTAGGGTGGGGCCCACTTTCCTGCATGCTTCTCTCAATTTTTTTTTTTTTTATTTAAGAAAGGATTAATTAACAAAACCATAGGGTAGGAGGGGTACAACTCCACACAATTCCCACCGCCCAATCTCCATATCCCACCCCCTCCCCCGATAGCTTTCCCATTCTCTATCCCTCTGGGAGCATGGACCCAGGGTCATTGAGGGTTGCAGAAGGTAGAAGGTCTGGCTTCTGTAATTGCTTCCTCGCTGAACATGGGCGTTGACTGGTCGGTCCATACTCCCAGTCTGCCTCTCTCTTTCCCTAGTAGGATGGGTCTCTGGGGAAGCTGAGCTCCAGGACACATTGGTGGTGTCTTCAATCCAGGGAAGTCTGGCCGGCATCCTGATGACACCTGGAACCTGGTGACTGAAAAGAGAGTTAACATACAAAGCCAAACAAATTGTTGAGCAATCATGGACCCAAAGCTTGGAAAAGTGGAGAGGAAGTATTAGGGAGGTACTCACTGCAAACTCTAGTATACTTCTGCTTTCTTACTTTGGTGCCATACTCCAAACTCAGTCAATTTCTGCTTTGCGTTTCTACTTCTTTTTTTTTTTTTTACATGCATAACATTCCCCAGATTCTAATATGGGATATTTCATTATAAATTATGTTTAAGATTGCTCCTGGTTATTACACATGATTAGGTTACTACTTTTCAAAAAAGATTTGTTAATGAGGGAGAGAGACAGTGAAAGAGAGAGTGAGAGAGAGGGAGAGAGGAAACCAGAGCATCACTTTGGCACATGCAATTCCAAGGGTTGAACTCAGGATTTCATGCCTAGCCTAGCATTTTAGCCACTTTGTTACCTTCTGGGCCACTAATGCAGTTTTTTTTTTTTTGGTCCCCTATGCTATTGATTGCTAAATATATTAACAGTCTGATCACAATGTTGAATAAAATGTCTTTATATATGTATATATGTTTAGATCTACTTTATTAGAACTTTTGGTAGAGATTGCATTGATGGGCGGCTGGGGTAGATAGCATAATGGTTATGCAAAGAGACTCTTATGCCTGAAGCTCCAAAGCCCCAGGTTCAGTCCCCTGCACAACCTTAAACTAGAGCAGAGTAGTGCTCTGGTGAAAAGAGAGAGAGAGACAGAGAGAGGGGGAGGAGATGGAGATGGAGATGGAGATTGCATCGACTATAAATTAACTTAGGTAATGTTGAGATCATGTCTGGTTTGTCATGGTAAGTTCTTTGAGTCAAGTAAAGTAGACTTTGTTTAGAGAAGAGACATTTTTGGCACACAGACACATGAGGGTCACTGGAGAAAAAATGGCCTCTTGCTAAACAAACAAACAAACAAACAAAAAAACCCTTTGGCTTTTTATCCCAATCTCTGTCTCAACTAGAGTGAACTTTTCTTATTGCTATTTAATTAATTTTATTTGATAGGATGTCGAGTTCCTCAGGGAACGGGCCAGCCCTGCTCCTACCTCACCGCCTGGTCCGTTGGCCACCAGAGACAGACAGACACCTGGGCCAGCAACAGCAGGGGTGAGCTCGCTGAGTGGTCTCCCAGTGCTCCGTGGCAGCAGAGGAAGCAACAAACCACCCAGGGCACCGTGGCAGAGGATGGTACACTTTATTGTTTCAGTTACAAGTTTATGAAGGGGTAGCTGTGCAGGGGAAGGCAGCCAAGTCAACCAATGAGACTAAAATCTTCTTATAAGGAAAGAGAGAGCAAGGCAAGGGGAAGGTACAGAGGGTGATGTTGGAATGGGGAAATAGAAATTTAAAGAAGGCGAAATCCACCAGAGGGAGGAGTTGTGGTGAGACTGATAGGCCAGTTGGAATTCCCTATGTACTCTAGCCTATCTCGCTCAACCACAATGGCTGATTTGCCTGTGGGAGACTGACAGATAGACTTCTGGGGTGGGGGGGGGGGTCAACCATCCATGCTCAACCTCGCACAAGACCCACAACTGCCCCTTTTTCTTTATTAAAGGAGGTCGGCCATGATTTCCAAGTCAGCAGGGGGATGAGAGAGTAGGGGTGAACTGAGATTCTCTGGATGGTCACTTGGACCATGTCCTGGAGGCAGTTTTTCAGGAACTGTAGGATGCATGGGGCAATAAGGAGCAGCACACCTATAGCAAGGAGAGGGATCAGGAGGGGAAGAACCCAGGATAGCATGGGGGAGGATATCCAAGAGTCCAGGGCTGAGGGAGCAAGCTGTTTTTTTAAATCACGACTGAGTTCATAGAGAGTCTTAACATTTTGTTCTACCAGTCCTGATTCTTTTACGTAAAAACATCACTCTTCTTGCAGGGCCAGGCAGATGCCTCCTTTTCCCGCTGTCAGAAGATCTAGGGCATGTCGGTTCTGAAGGATCACCTTCACAAGGGAGGTAATCTGTTGCTGTAAGGACTCGGCTGTGAAGTCTAGGGACTGCTGAAGTTGTTCTTCCAGGAAGCCAGCGGTATGGAGGGAATGGCCGAGGGCACCACCGGCAAGTCCAATAGAGGTGGTCAGTCTGATGCCGATGACCAGAGGAAGGAATACTGCTCTTTTTATCCTGGTGGGAGAGATGAGCCACTGGAACTTGCCCTGTCCATATAAGGTGAGCTGTGGAATGAGAGACTAGGAGGCAGGGGCCGGGTGATGAGGAGTTGATAAGGGGGGCACACACATTAGAGGATAGGGCATGTTGGGAGAGTAGGAGGAAGTTAGTGAACATATAAGGGTGAAGTTGGGGCAATAACCTTGGTATATAGAGGGACTGAAGTGAGAGGGGGCAGTTCAGCAGAGGAGGAGGAGTTAGGCAAACTAGCAAGATCTGATGGCTTGTAGTTCAGTGTTGTGGCTGTGAGGAAGGGTCTGTTGAGGGAAGTGCACAGGAAGCAGCCAGAAGTATTGGGAAGGATGGAGGATTGGTTCAAGAGGGAGATAGGGTAGCGTAGATAAACAGGCCAAGACGAGAGGTCAAGACTGGGTGGTGAGGCAAGAGCAAGAGAGGCTTGTTCTTGTTGGGCTATCTTATTCTGGGTTTGGGCAGCTTTGGGGACGGGAACTAGCTGTCGGGAGATAAAAATATTAGCTTTGGGGGAGGAGGAAGACGTGTTATAGTATAGTTTCCTGGTGACCTCAGTGGCCCATCTGTTGTTCCATGGGTCATAGATGGTGAACTTGACGGAACCTAGGCCAGAGAAATACTGTTTCCTGGGCGGGTATGAACTATTATATTGGTTGTAAATATTGAAGACCCCATGAATATTACATGACCAGAAGAGGCACCCTCCATAGTAATCGACCCATTTGAGGCAGCTCCTAGAGTTGTCAAAGGGGAAACAGACATAGGGACATCTTTGAGCATGGTAGGAGCAAGGTGTCACGGAGGCAGGGGCGAGTGGGATGATGACGGCCAACCAGCACCCATCAAGGGAGCAATTCCCAGTTCCTATGATCTTGTTAACCTCATTGTAGGTCTCCCCTACTTGAAACTGCCGGAGGGTGGTGGGTGTGGAAAGGGCAGATAGCAGGATGAGATAGGTGGAGAGATATAGGGGTGTAAGGGGGGCCATAGGGAGATTTTTGTCCCTGGGCTCTGCGGACTAGGCCCTTCAGGTCATGCCATGTCATGTTATGAGTTCCGGGGGGCGTTCCTCTGCATCAGGTCTTCTGGCATCTCCTGTATGGGTACCAGGGCAGGGGTCTCTGGTGGTTAGGAGTCACATTAACAGGCATGGTTAAGATGAGGTCGTCGCGAAGGTTCTGCTCATGGAGGCGGCACAGGCACTCCACTTGGACCCAGGTATCTGATTCATAGATGTTGTCCGCGGATAGCCAGGGGGCGACTTGGATGACATCCCAGAAGGAAAGGGCTTGTTTTCTAGAGAGCTTAATACCGCAAGTCTCCAGGAGGGCATGGAGGCACCTAAGTTGGGGGTCCCGTTGGCTGGTGGGAAGATTGCCAGAGACAGAAGTAAAGAGAGGCACTTTGGGGCAGGCCAATGTTCCTAGTCAAAGACTAGGGGATTCACACAGACTCTAGACGCAAGCCTGACCTCCGAATTTAAGAGATTGGCGACCGGCCTATTGCCTTTTACTTGATTGGTGGAGACACCAGGTTTTAATGAAAGGGATTGCCTTGCCCCAACACTTTTATGACCTCTCTATTGGTGCTATTTCCCAGGTGTTATCTTTTCCTTTCTAAGACCCTTCCTCTCCTTTCCTATCTTCCCTAGGTGTTCTCCATCTCCTTTCTCGTTCTGTGCTGATAAGAGCAGAGAATGTTCATGAACATTGAACATCTGCTTGAACCAGGCCACCAGAATTTTTTTTAAGAACTATTTGCCTCTAACAATAAGATGGTCATTTTTATGATATGCATTCTTTTTATCCGCCAACATCCTTCTGTTTTTTTTTTGCCTCTCTTAAAATGCCCTATAGTTTTCATTGTGGAGGTCTATTATCTCTTTTGTTAGATGCACTCTGAAGTATTTCATCTTCATTTTGATGCTATTAGAAATGGCATTGCTGGGGGCCAGGCGGTAGTGCACTGGGTTAAGTGCACATAATGTGAAGGGCGAGGACCTGGGCAAGAATCCTGGTTCCACAGGGGATTCGCTTTGCAAGCGGTGAAGCAGGTCTGCAGGTCTCCCCTTTCTGTCTCCCCCACCCCCAACTTCTCTCTGTCCTATCCAACAATAGCAGCAACAGTAACTGCAACAAAAACAACAATGGAAAAAAGATGGCTGCCAGGAGCAGTGGATTTGTAGTGCAGGTACCATCGATCACTCTGGAGGCAAAAAAAAAAAAAGAAAAGAAAGAAAAATAAATGGTTGATTTCCCTTTCCTTTGCCTCACTGTTTGTGGAAGTATAAAGGTGGATTTAGAAAAAGTGCTACATCATGCTAGCCTATTCTGAAGCTCTCTGGGTAAACTCTGACAGCAGTGTGAGATTAAAATTCCTTTGGAATATCTCAAGACATTCCAATTTCATATTTGAGGTTCTGGATTCCAGGTGTGGAGTTTGCCAATGCTATCATGAACAGAAGTGGTGCATGTACACTAAGTCAGATGTAATTATTATTCCTCTTGCTGGTCACTACAGTCATTTTCTATTTTCTCTTGGTGTGAATTTATTTAAAAGAAAACCTTTTTGTAATGATTATTTGCAACTTAAAAAGTCAGTAGCTGGGGGTTGGGCGGTAGCGCAGCAGGTTAAGTGCACATGGTGTGAAGCACAGGGACCTGTGTAAGGATCCTGGTTCGAATCCCCGAGTCCCCACCTGCAGCAGGGTCACTTCACAGGCAGTGAAGCAGGTCTGCAGGTGTCTATCTTCCTCTCCCTCTCCTCTCTCAATTTCACTCTGTCCTATCCAACAACAATGACATCAATAATAACAATAACCACAACAATGATAAAACAACAAGGGCAACAAAAGGGATAAAAATGGCCTCCGGGAGCAGTGGATTTGTGGAGCAGGCACCAAGTCCTTTCAATAACCCTGGAGGCAAAAAAAAGCAGTAGCCTCCCCCCATTTTTTTCAAAAAATATTTTATTTGGGATAATACTCAGTTCCATTAGACATTTATTTCCAGGGGCCAAGCAGTGTTCCACCCAGTTGAGCCCAAGTTACAATGCACCAGGATCTGTGTTCCCAGATTCCTACCTGCAGGGCAGAAACTTGTAGGTCTCTCTCTCTCTTTTCCCCTTCCCTCTCAATTTGTCTCTGTCTCTAACCAATAAATAATATTAAAACAATTTTATTTTCAACCTTCTTGGGTAGAGAAGCCATGGACTCCAGAAAGTCTGGTGTAGCTGAACTGACAGACACTGTGGTACTGTGGCCATTCACAGGGTCATCATGCAGTCACAGACTTTATGTGGATACTTGTGATCGCTGGACAGTCTTATGTAGCACATCTACACTGAGTTATACTATGAGGCAACATTACAGATAGGAATGAAGACTGTGTCTCAGTCATTACCACATGAAGTCAACACATGATTTAATATCCTTTTGGAAGAAATGGTGCCTGCTGGAGTGGTCCAGTGGCTAGGGCTTCCAACTTGAAAAGATGGGGTCCTTAGTTTGATCTCTGGCATCACATGTGCTAGAGTAATGATCTGGTTCTCTCTCTCTCATTAATAAGTAAATATTTTTAATATTATTATTATTTATTTATTATTATTTTTAAGGTGTCTGGTGCATACTATGCTTTAGTGGTGATTTACCTTATCTGCAAGTCAGTGCTAGTTTCTTTCTCACCCAAAGGGCTCACAGAAGAGGTGGTCAAGAGGAGCTGGGCATTGTCAGCAGCAGGAGGACCTGTGGCAAAACCACATGGGGCACCTGATGAAGATGGGTCGATACTGGGGCAGCATGGAATGTTCCTACTCATGACCACAGAATGTGAGCTCAGATCTACAGGGATGCAGAGGTCACATAGGCTCCTAAGCTAATTATGGGCCCCAGATCATATCAAATTGATGGGGTTTAAATTCGACAATATTTATACCCCTTTCCCATATTAGGGAGCTACTCTCTTCCCTGATCCAGCTTTCTGGTCCTTTTCCCAGCCATGACATCATCTCCCCAGACAATAATTAGGATCCACCTGCATATAAGATTTCAGGCTCAGGCAAAAAACAAACAAACAAACAAACACTAGTATAGCTACAGGCCCTTTGAAATATAACTAAAATAAGCCTATAAACTATCTACAAAATGGAGGACCCCTCCCCCCAACACTTCATCTGCACTATTCTTTTAGGTCCATGATTGTTCAAGAATTTGTTTGGCTTTGTATGTTAACTCTCTTTTTAGCCACCAGGTTCCAGATGCTAGCAGGATGCAACCAGACTTCCCTGGACAGACAATCCCACCAATGTGCCTTGGAGGTCCGCTTCCCCAAAGCCCTTCCCCACTAGGGAAAGAGAAAGACAGGCTGGGAGTATGGATTGACCTGTCAATTCCCATGTTCAGTGGGAAAGCAATTACAGAAGCCAGACCTTCAACCTTCTGCATCCCACAATGATCTTGGGTCCATACTCCCAGAGGGTTAAAGAATATGAAAGCTATCAGGGGAGGGGATGGGATACGGAGGTCTGGTAGTGGGAATTGTGCAAAGTTGTACCCCTCTTATCCTATGGTTTTGTCAATGTTTCCTTTTTATAAATAAAAAATAAAACAAACAAAAACACATGGGTGTCATCCAGGTTTCTCACCTGCTTCAGAAGCATGAGGCACCATTGTCACAGTCTGAGTCATGACACTCAGAAAGGGAAGTGGCTTGCTGAGCTGCCTTCTCCAGTTTTCAGGGCTCAGCCACTTCTCTGCAGTGACAGGAACTTGGCAAGGAAAAACAATGACTTGCCGGCTCACATTCTAAGGTCCTTCCGGGCCTGAGTGGAGGTGGCTTCATCAAGACATGGCCTCTGCCCCCTCCTGGTGATGAAAGCTGGTGCTGAGTGTACAGAGGGCAATGCAGCCCTTTCCTAAGACTGCAGTGGGAACTGATTCCACTTCAAGGTTAAAGGAATTGGATTTCTTTCTTTTTTAAATCTTATTTAATATTGGATAGAGATAGAGAAAAATTGAGAGGTGGGGAGACAGAGAGGGAGAGAGACAGAGAGACACCTGCAGCTCTGCTTCACCACTCATGAAGCTTTTCCCCTGCTGGTGGAAACCAGGAGCTTGAACCTGGGTCCTTGCACACTGCAATGTGAGTGCTTAATGAGGTATGCCACTGCCTGGCTCCCAGGAATTTCATATCAAATGTATTATTATTGATATTATTTTGTGGAGCCAGGGCTTCCTGCATGCATGGTTTTAGTACTTCCAGGCTGCTTTTTTCCTTTTAGATAGAACAGCAGATAAAGGGGGAGACAACACAGCATAAGAGATTTCTGTGATACTAGGGTTAGATCCTGGGCTGAGAGACTGGGCAATGGTGCATCTGGTTGAATATACACTTTACCATGAGTAAGTACCCAGTTCAAGCTCTCACTCCCTATCATCAGCAGTGGTGAAGCAGGTCTGCTATCTCTCTCCTCTATTTTCCTCTCCTCTATAAACAAACAAACAAAAAACAACAAAACTTGGACTGCTTTGGGCTGCTGGCATGACAAGGTAATGCTCTTTTAAAAAAATATTTATTCCCTTTTGCTCCCCTTGTTGTTTTATTGTTGTTGACTAGGACAGAGAGAAATGGAGAGAAGAGAGGAAGACAGAGAGGGGAGAGAAAGATTGACATCTGCAGACCTGCTTCACTGCTTGTGAAGCGACTGCCCTGCAGGTGGGGAGCTGAGGGATCAAACTAGGATCCTTACACAGGTCCTTGCACTTTGTGCCACCTGAGCTTTAACCACTGTGCTACTGCCCGGCTCCCGGCTCTTTTATTTTTTTTCCTCCAAGGTTATTGCTGGGGCTCAGTGCCTACACTACGAATCCACTGCTCCTGGAGGCTATTTTTCTTCTCCCTTTTATTGCCCTGTTATTGTTGTGGTTATTATTGTTGTTATTGATGTTGTTGGAGGACAGAGAAATGGAGAGAAGAAGGGAAGACAGACAAGAGGATGAGAAAGCACCTGTGAACCGACCCCCTGCAGGTGGGGGAGCTGGGGGGGAACTCTAACTGGGTTCCTTATGCCAGTCCTTTAGCTTTGCACCATGTGTGTTTAACCCACTGTGATACCAGTCCTTTAGCTTTGCACCATGTGTGTTTATCCCACTGTGATACCGCCTGACCCCCTTGATTTTTTATTTAAGCTTGGTTTTATTTGATAGGAGAGAAATTGAGAGGGAGGGGAGATAGAAAGAGAAATTCAGCATTGCTTCATCACTTGTGAAGCTTTCCCCTTGCATGGGGAAAGGGGGGACTGAGGACTTGAACCTGGGTCTTTATGCATGGTTATACATGCACTTAATCTTAAGTGCACTTACCACCCCCCCAATGCTTTACAAATGTATTCAAAATGATATGACTCCCAGATGCCGACTTTGCGTTACCTCCTCTCAAGCCACTCTAGAGTATTTTCTTTTTAAAAATTATTTATTTGGAGTAAAGAGAAGTTGATTGGGAAGGAAGAGATAGTGAGAAAAACACCTGCAGGACTGCTTCATCACTCATGAAATTTCCCCCACACAGGTGGGACGAGGGGCTTAAACTGGGATCCTTGTGTACTGTAACAAGTGCTCAACCAGGTGTGCCACTGGCTGGCTTTCCAGAACTCTGTTCTTTTATTGGGGACAGAAAGATAACATAGTTATACTCAAGACTCTCCTGCATTTGCACTGCTCAGCTCTGAATTATGATGATGCTGGGGACTGAACCTGGGACCTCAGGCATGTAAATCTTTTCCCATCACCAGCATGCTATCTCCTCTGGCTGTGACATTTATCTTCTTACTTGCCTCCATTTTACAGACTCAGTGATTTAGAATCTTGAACTCAAATTGGCCTTTCTAGAGCCATTAGGCTTCTTAGTATGATACGTAACAGATAATCCAGTATGCACTGAGTGAACACAGGCTGAGTCAGGATTTGTGAGATTGGGGGACTGTTTCTGCTACTCTTGCCTGTTGCCTTTGCAGGACCTGACTTCAAGGAAAGCTGAGCTTTCCTGAGTGATGAGCTGTGGCTGCAGTTTCTAGCTTTTCAGGTTGGAGAGACAGGTTAGTGTCTGGTTAACTCTAAAACTACTTCTCAGCAATCTCTGTGATTTCTTCTTGGTCATGGACTCATTTTAAAAACCTTAGTGTACTTGCTTTGTCATGAGCATAATCCAGGTTCAGGCTCTGCCCCCACTACACTGAAGGAAGCTTCAGTACTGTGCTGTCTTCATCTATCTACCTACCTACCTACCAGCTGACCTGGAGCAGTGAAAGCCCAGTGATAATCAACCCACTCCCACCTCAAAGACCAGGTTTTTAAACGTCTACAAAACAGAATCTATAAACTTTGAGTGAGAAAGTAAGAAACTAAGAAACCTAAAATTCTTTCTTCTATAGTGCTTATTCATGACTTGATTTTTTTCCCCCATGAAATATCTGTTTTGTTTTGTAAATACATTTTTCTCGGTCAGATCAGGGAAGGTCTGTGCTGCCTGTTGTCCTTCTGACTGGAAACAGGTAGACAAAGATTTTCTTTGTTGGTTTCATACTTTCACCTGCTCCACCTCATCAGTGTGAGGCCCTGGCAAATTGCAGTGATTCACTCAAAAGTTCCTATTTCCAGAATTGAAATAAAGACACAGTCAAGATTTTGTAGGTGCTAAAAGTTGGTTTTGAACTTTTATTAAAAAAATATATTTGCAAACATATAAAATTTAGGATGAAAAATGCTCATTTGAAAACATGGAATAACTTAATATTTGCAAACATACATGGATGGTACAAAATTCATACCATTAAAAATGTTAATGATGTAGTACTGTGCTCGTGGGACAAAAATCTTGTCATTCCAGAGCTTCTTGTCCCCATGTCACAGGGAGCTGGGGACTTATACTGAAAGTCATGAGAACCACATAGCCCAAAGCAGTAATACAGAATTTAAAAAAAATATGGAACACATATTTAAAAAACACATTTCTCTAGGAATCACACAGATAAAAGGGAAACACAACACAGCATTTTCTCTAGTCAAAAGTGAATGTGATTGCATTTTAGCATTTCAAATGAAGATGTTCAATATGAAACCAAGTTAAATATTCACCATAATTTACCTGTTAAATTTTCTGGGAACAAAAAACAAACTAGAAACAAAACCAGAATCCAAACAGGCTCCTTGAAGCCCTGGCCCTCTCAGGAAAATGTTCTCAAGCACTGCTTCTCAAAAATCCCAGTCTAAGCTGGTCTACTTGATTCAGACCTGGAAATTGCAGACACCTGAAAAAAACAAAAAAACGGGGCACTACTGGCTCCAGAAGTTCTCTTGAATAGAACTGAAGAAAATGAGAGACTGGGGAGAAAGAAACAGGGCCTCAGTGGCAAACTTGTGGCAAGAATACAGGACACACAGCCCAGACTTGTCTTTAGTCACAAAGATGGAGCTCACGCCTGCCTGTTCCATATCTCAACCCCTCTGTTTTTACTTTTTGTCCAGAGTTAAGAGTATGATGGCAGACTTGTTATGTTTTAAAGCAGTTAGGCACCTTCAATTTCATGTTGCATTATTACTAATACAGTGGCAGTTATGGCCTCTACTACTGAAAATGAGAAAATTCCAGACTATATCCTTTGGGGATGAGAGTAATAAAGCTGCGTGGTTTACCTAGTGGAGGGTTTCAGTGGGGTTTGGCCTTTTTACAAGGAAACAAAGGCAGGGAAAGACCAAATGTCTGATGTGCAGAATCTGGTCAGACATAGTCTAAATTAAGCCTGCACATCCTCAGGCAGAGAAAGATCTAGGCCAAGCTGGGTTCTTATGGAAGCGGCACCATGGTAGTTGCCCCAAAGTCTTTGAAGGTCAGCCAGGACATTCAGAAGCAGCCAGCGTGAACTGCTTCTCCAGACACTGAGAGCCACTTGCAAACTTAGCTTCAGAGTCACAACTAAGATGCACAGTGAGGTACTTCTGTCTTAAAGGAACAAGGCCACCTGGGAGGTGCCAGTGTCCAGTCAAAGACATCACATTAACTCCAACAGGAGGAAGGCAGAGCTATATTGATGCTTGGGGCCAGCACACAAAGTTGCCCAAGTACAGGTCTCCTGGAGTTCTGCGAAATGTGGCTAGAAGCATCTCTGCTATGGTGTTCATTCTGATCCAATTAAGTTTCCAGTGAGAACACTGCACCAATGTAAACATGCAACTTAAGCTAGTGTGAGGTTCTGAATATTCAGCCTGAATGAGGAGTAAGGCAATTCAACTTCTGGGCCAGGATCACCCAAATATAGTTATCAGGCTTGATCTGATTTTTCTAGGGACTCATTCCAGCCTCAACTTCCTAGTAATGGTGACTATGAACTTCAGGCTTGTACATGCTTTGACTGTATCAAAACTGGGTGACTCTTTCATGTCTCCATGACTTGGGCACTTAAAATTAACTCCCATTAGGCCAACTTTAAAATAGAATATCTACCATTTAACATGTCATTTTCTTTACAGGATGAGATTAGCAGATTTGATTACATCCACTTTACGATTCCTAGCTCTTGTAGTAATAGTATACATATTCAGAAAGCATTTTGACTCAAATGCCTATTTTAACAAAAGCCCCTTGATTCTCCTGTATAAAGTCCACCGAGATGACACTTGTGCTAAGACCCCATTTCCAGTGCACCTGCTCACAGAGCTAAGTCACACACTCCCTGGACTCAGTCTCCTGGTGTGGTGTAAGCAACACTTAGTATCTTTCTATGATTTTCCTGCAATGATGTATAAGTGATCCATTTTTGGTTGCTTACTTGACATACTACTCTTGAAAACAAACTGTTTCCTAGTGAGTAGAAGAACTTATGAACTTCCCTGACTCCTGCACAATTCACAGGTAACTAGGCAGACAGCAAGAGGCAGGAAATGGAGAAATAGAGCTATGCAGGAAGCATGTTTAGAACAATGAAAGTCAAAGTATTCTTTATGCTAAGACACAAAGATCAAACTAAAACAAGAATCATCCACAAGTAATTTAAAATTTTTCAGCTATGAAAAACAAAAATCTATGGGCTTATGATTGAATTACCATTAAAGCTTAAAGGATAGTTCCCAAGGAACTATCACAACTGTCAGCATTATTCACAGCTAATACTTATGCTAGCTGGTTGAGCCAACTGGGTTTTTACCCCATCATTAAATAGTGCTCAGAAAAGTAAGCAGTACATCTTAATTGGTTAAATACTACAAAATGACCTGTGTCACAGAAATGAAGACACTTTCATTCAAACAGTATCTTAAAATTACTATTGCTGAAATAAATCAAAATCTACATTAAAATATTCCTAATTATCATTACATGCCATAAAAGAATAAATATAAATCATGGCAGATCAATAGCAGCATAACAAAGCATCTTTACATATTTTCACACTTTGGGCTGGAGAAGCACTCCCAACTGAGAATACACTGGTAAAGTTCTGAATTTCAAAAGGTGTTTAACTCCACATTCTACACTAATGTTAAGGGCAGTATGAGCAACAGCTCCCTTTTCTGCATAACTTTAAAACTCTTCTCAGTAGACATGAGGAATGGAACCAAAATGGCTTTGTCAGATTGGCCCACTGGTCCTTTTGTCAAAGTGTTAAGGAAAACAATCAACAATGATATCTGACTGTACTTGGACAGAAAAAGGAAAGTAAGTCCATGCTTCACCCACAAGCTAAACATTTTCAAGACTACTGGAGAGTTTAACTGAAAGTAAAGGTTTTCAGCCTGGTCAACCAGGCTGGCCTCCACTGCCACAGTACCTGGCAGGCCCCAATTCAAATGGTACTGCTAGGGGCTGAAACACAGAAGCCCTGGAGACTCCAACAACAAAACACAATCATTTTCAGAACTTTTAAGGCTCAAGTGGAGGCATTCATAGAAAATATACTTCACTTGAACACATCAGTCCAAATTTATCAACTTAAACTGATACATAAAACTTGAAGCTACTTTGCAGAGACCCAACTGCTGCTCTTTTCTCTGTTCAGAACTTTACTAACAGCCTTGTGACCAAGTTCTAAGGGGTGAAGGCCCCTCTGGAAAGAGGTCTGTGCTGGGCTGAACTCTTAACTATTGCAAAATTGGTGCCTCCATTTCTCTATCACCTTGAAAGTGAGAGCAGCTTGAAATTCCAGGCTTCTTATTTCATATACTTGCTTACAGTTAGTAGAAAACACTCACACAACTTAACACAACAGTCTTATTCTTTTTTTTTTTTTTTTGTCAAAACAAAGGTCTGCTGGTGATGCTTCACAGTGAAAACTTCCATTATCACTGAGAACGTCACTTGGAAAACATTCTTAAGGAGTGAGTCTCTTTCTCATAGGCTCAATTTCAGGATGCTCAAAGCTCAGTGTTCAGTTAGAATTTCCCATGACGAGGCCTATTTGTTTCTGAGGTGGATATTCTGCCTT
The DNA here is from genome assembly GCF_950295315.1 of Erinaceus europaeus. Classification (NCBI taxonomy): domain Eukaryota; kingdom Metazoa; phylum Chordata; class Mammalia; order Eulipotyphla; family Erinaceidae; genus Erinaceus; species Erinaceus europaeus. The sequence continues at coordinate 37,992,275 of NC_080173.1, read as the reverse complement.
CAAATTCATTCTCCCCTAGTCATAGGTTATGGGGATTGTCTTGGTTCTTGGCCAGAACTTGCAAGTAGACTTCATGAAGGGTGCTGAGGAAGCTGGAATCATTCTAGAAGAGATGGCATTGTTACATTTAGAGCATTAAAATTTACTTCCATTTTATTCTGAACTGGAGGCAATTATACAAAGTTGATTAAGTAAAGAAGTGAAAGGCATTTAATGGATGGTTTCACTCATATATAGAATACAGATAACTAAAGCATACAAACCTGTGAAAAAAACTAGTATCCAAACTTTCTCTTAGAATTGAGCTTTGGTGGCAGATTGGTGAGCTATATACACACATATACATAGCTGTGAAACTCTATCTAACCCTTTTTTTGCCTCCAGGGTTATCGCTGGGGCTCAGTGCCTGCACTATGAATCCACTGCTCCTGGAGGCCATTTTCCCCATTTTGTTGCTCTTGTTATGCTTGTTGTAGTTGTTTTTGTTATCAAGCTGTTGTTGTTGCTGGATAGGACAGAGAGAAGTCGAGAGAGGAGGGGAAGACAGAGAAGAGGAGAGAAAGACACCCGAAGACCTGCTTCACCACTTGCAAAGCAACCCTCTGCAGGTGGGGAAGTAGGGGCTCGAACCAGGATCCCTACGCCGGCCCTTGCACTTTGTGACATGTGTGCTTAACCCGCTGCGCTACTGCCCCCCTAACCCTGAAATCTTATGTATGTATGTATGTATGTATTTGCCCCCAGGGTTACTGTTGGGGCTTGGTACCTACATGACAAAACCACTGATCTTTTTTTTTTTTTTTTTGCTGTTCTTTTTTTTTTATATAATTTATTTCTTTATTGGGGAATTAATGCTTTACATTCAACAGTAAATACAATAGTTTGTACATGCATAACATTCCCCAGATTCCCATTTAACAATACAACCCCCACTATGTCATTCATCATCTTTCATGGACCTGTATTCTCCCCACCCACCCACCCACCCCAGAGTCTTTTACTTTGGTGTAATACTCCAATTCCATTTCAGGTTCAACTTGTGTTTTCTTTTCTAATCTTGTTTTTCAACTTCTGCCTGAGAGTGAGATCATCCCATATTTATCCTTCTGTTTCTGACTTATTTCACTCAACATGATTTTTTCAAGGTCCATCCAAGATCGGCTGAAAACGGTGAAGTCACCATTTTTTACAGCTGAGTAGTATTCCATTGTGTATATATACCACAACTTGCTCAGCCACTCATCTGTTGTTGGACACCTGGGTTGCTTCCAGGTTTTAGGTATTACAAATTGTGCTGCCAAAAACATATGTGTACACAGATCTTTTTGGATGGATGTGTTGGATTCCTTAGGATATATCCCCAGGAGAGGAATTGCAGGGTCATAGGGTAGGTCCATTTCTAGCCTTCTGAGAGTTCTCCAGACTGTTCTCCACAGAGGTTGACATTCACACCAGCAGTGCAGGAGGGTTCCTTTGACCCCACACCCTCTCCAGCATTTGCTGCTGTTCCCTTTTCTGATGTATGACATTCTCACAGGAGTGAAGTGATATCTCATTGTTGTCTTGATTTGCATTTCTCTGACAATCAGAGACTTGGAGCATTTTTTCATGTGTTTCTCAGCCTTTTGGATCTCTTCTGTGGTGAATATTCTGTCCAAGTCCTCCCCCCATTTTTGGATGGAAAACCACTGATCTTGATGGCCACTTTCCTCTTCTTTTTTTATTATCTTTATTTATTTATTTGATAGAGACAGCCAGAAATTGAGAGGAGAGGGGAGATAGAAAGGGAGAGAGACAGAGACACCTGTAGCCCTGCTTCACCACTCATGAAGCTCTCCCCCTGCAGGTGGGGACCAGGGGCTTGAACCTGGGTCTCTGAGCACTGTAATGTGAGCACTTAACCAGGAGTGCCACTGCCTGGCCCCTCCTCTTCTTTTATTTTCCCCACCTTTTCTTTCTTTTTTATTAGATATGAGAAAGAAACTGAAGAGAGAGGGAAGACAGAGGCGAGACAGAGAGAGATAAACTTGCAGGCCTGCTTCACTGCTCATGAACCTTTCCCCTGCAGATGGGCTCTAAGCTGGGTCCGTACACTTGGTAACCAGTGTTTTCAACTAGGTTTGCTACCATCTGATAACCTACTCCTGGCATCTTGAATACTGTGTAGACCAATGGTAAATTGAAAAAAGACGAAGATAACTGATGTTCTTGAGAACAGCTTAGGAAGAAGCTGTATAAGTGATCTTAATAAAAAGAACTCAATCACTCAAATAAAACCATGATTATTATTTTGGATTTCCTTCAGCTATTTCTCTACTGGAACTATTTGCTTACAGAAAGAAGAATACTTACACTTAGGTAGGCTTGACTTTACTTTATGAACTGATTTTCTAAGACTTAAAAGTTTTTAAAACCTTAAAACAGGAAATTCAAAGACTGATATCTGACATACCTTTATCAGGTGTATTAATGTGTCCTGGAGCTGAGACTTGCTGAGGATGATGGAAGGCTTTCTCTGATTTTCTGGTGTTCCAACAGTCAGAGGAGAAGGGGAGCTTGCTTTTCTCTCGAGGTCCATGGACCTTGTCACTGTCTGCTGGAAAACACTTGGTGACAGCAGGACCGAAGACCCTGTTGTCGTCACAGTGGCCAGTGGGGAGCTTGTGACCTGCAGGGAACAATGGTTACTGCACAGGAACACAGCAGCTCTCCCAGAGTAGGGGATACAGGGTAACAGGTATAAACAGTAGGTGAACGCAGCTCAGAGCCCAGGCCTATTGGGGGCTCAGGTAAACACTCAGTAGAAGCATAGCAGCTCATTTTACATCTGTTTTTTTAGTTAAAGCATAAATAGTTGGGCTGGGGAGATAGCATAATGGTTATGCAAAAGACACTGATGCCTAAGGCTCTGAGGTCCCAGGTTTAATCACCATCACCACCATAAGCCAGAGCTGTGCAGTGCTCTGGTCTTTGTGTCTTTCTCAAAAAAAAAAAAAAAAAAAAAAAGAAAGAAAAAGAAAAAAAAGAATGCATTTAAAAATGCCCTAGAATTTTTATGGAAGGTCAAGTCCAATCATCACAGAAGGGGAAGGATAAATAACAGCAGAACTGTACAAGAAGAATAAATCTGTGATAAAGTCACGTCTTGATTAGGAAATCTGATTGTGGGGGCTGGGTATTGGCACACCTGGTTGAGCACACATGTTACAATGTGCAAGGACCTGGGTTCGAGTCCCTGGTCCCTACCTTCAGGGGGAAAGCTTCATGAGTGGTGAAGCAGTGTTGCAGGTGTCTTCTCTCACTATCACCCCTTTCTTGATTTCTGGCTGTCTCTATCCAATATTAAAAAAAGAAAAAAGAAAATCTGATTGTGGGGCAAGGAAATAGCTCATCCAGTAGAGTGCAGTTTACCATGTGTGAGGATCTGGGTTTGAGTCCTTGGCCATCATGTAGGTGCACCATGCAAATGGGCATCTTTACGATTGGTGAAACAGTATCCTGATGTCTCTAATTTCCCTGTCTGTCACTCTCTTATCTTATTAAAAAAAAAAAAAAAAGTCCATGGGGAATGGGGGAATTGTGCAAGTGGAAAGTTCCAGCAAGAATCACAGTGGTGGTGGTGGGGAGACCCCTGCATTTTGCTGTACGTAAATTTTACTTCAATAAAGAGAATAAAAAAATCTAGTCATATGAAGCATGAATTCTTAAAAAAATTATTTATTTATTCATTCTCTTTTGTTGCCCTTTTTATTGATGTCGTCATTGTTGGGTAGGACAGAGAGAAATGGAGAGAGGAGGGCACGACAGAGAAGGGGAGAGAAAGACAGACACCTACAGACCTGCTTCACCGCTTGTGAAGCGACTCCCCTGTAGGTGGGGAGCTAGCAGCTTCAACCAGGATCCTTACTCTGGTACTCGTGCTTGGCGCCACCTGTGCTTAACCCGCTGCGACTCCCTAAGCACAACTTTTTACAGAACTCAATATTCTGCTATAAATCAAAGATAAGTCTTTTTACCCCTTACTGCCACTGAGCAGGGTGTTGGTGCACTCAGCACACATATCACCATGTGCAATGATCTGGGTTTGAGATCCCGCTCCCCACCCACAGGGAAGATGCAGTCATGAGGTCTTTCTCTCTCTCCTCTTCCCTCTCAATTTCTCCTTGACCTGTCAAATAAAAATGGCCACTGGAAGTAGTGGGTTAGTAGTGCAGACATCGAGCCCCAGCAATAACCCTGTTGGCAATAAAAAATTAAAAAGACAAAGCAGAGAATCAAGCCACAGCAAAGAACTGCCAGGGCAGCAGCAGAGCCTGGTCTAGGAGGAGGCAGCTCACACTTTTCACTCACATGAAAAACTTTTACTTCACAACTGAAAGTTTAGACACACATAGTATGTTCTTCAGAAAAAGGGAATCTTACCGGGATGGCACTGGGCAACACCTTAGACTGAGCAAAGCCTTCAGGATCCTGGTTCTGCTGCATAGACTGCAATGTTTTTTAAAGAGATGAAGAAGTTTTAATTCAGATGTCCCAGCTACTTCAGGAAAATCTAGGTTAGTAACAGAATAGTTCAGATATCAACTAGTTTCTAGGTTCTTGGAGGAAGAAGCTGATAGGAACTCATAACAATGCAACTAATGAGTCAATTGCAAACTGCAGAGTGAGAGCTCTGAGACGTACCCAGCTAAGTACCCATAGTACTATGCACAAGGACCCTAGACCCTGTTCCCCACCTATAGTGGGGACATTTCACAAGCAGTGAAGTGGGTCTGCAGGTATCTTTCTCTCTCCCCTTGCCTCTCAATTTCACTCCATTCAATCAAATATAAAATGGGGAAGGAAAAAAAAGAAAAAAAAAAAAAGGAAAAAATGGTCACTAGGAGCAGTGGATTCCTTTTTTAAAAAAATTATTTATTTATTTATTAATGGATAGAGGCAGAGAGAAATTGTGAGGGGAGGTAGAAATCGAGATGGAGAAAGGGAGGAACAGACACCTGCAGCCCTGCTTCACCACTCATGAAGCTTTCCCCCTGTGAGTGGGGACCAGGGGGCTTGAACTAGTGTGCGCACTTAACCAGGTGTGCCACCGCCTGGCCCCGAGCAGCACCAAGCCCAGTGATTGATAATAACCCTGGAAGAGGAGGAAAAGATGAAGGAAAAAAAAAAAAAAGGGAAATCTGTCTTTCTTTCATAATAGTTGGAAGGTCTAGGCATATTTCTGCTATGCTGTCTGTTGAGAATCAAGATCCTGGCAGCAAGTATCTCTTGATAAGGTGGTTTAAACTTTGGGTAGATGGCATACGTTAACTTTTGCCCTCACTCACTGAGGTAACTAATCACTTCTTGTTGTAGAGCAAATATGATAAGATTCAATAAATCCCAGGTCCTAAAATTGAAGCTGACACATAAATGAAATTTATCTTTTTTTTTTTTTTTTGAAATTTTATTTATTTTTTGCCTCCAGGGTTATTGCTGGGGTTCAGTGCATGCACTATGAATCCACTGCTTCTGGAGGCCATTTTCCCCATTTTGTTGCCCTTGTTGTGATTACTAGTGTCATTGCTGTTTGTTGTTGGACAGGACAGAGAGAAATTGAGAGAGGAAGGGAAGACCTTCATTACCCGTGAAGTGACGGCCCTGCAGGTGGGGAGCTGGGAGCTTAAATCAGGATCCTTAAACCGGTTCTTGCGCTTTGCGCCATGTGCGCTTAACCAAATGTACTACTGCCCAACCCCTGAAATTTATCTATATGTAGGCTCTCCTTGTAAGGAAGCATGCTAGGAAGCAGGGCTGTCCCTGAGCTCGATTTCCTCCAAATCTCAAGAAGGCAGCATTCCAGACTGCTGGTTATAATGCCAGAGCAACAGGAACAGGGACAGAGGGTATCTGTTCATAGCCTCAATGTTCTTTTATACTGCGGGGAGAACCTCAAAAGAGATAGCTAAAAATAACAGTTAAATGATATAACAAGACAGGAAGTTTCCTCTATTTTTGCACAGTATTTCAAAGGAACAAAACAGAATATCCTATACAGAATGTTATCAGCTTGGGGGTTACTATGAAAGTACTCTCTTGGGAGTCAGGCAGTAGTGCAGCCAGTTAAGGGCACGTGGCGCAAAGTGCAAGGACCAGAGTAAGGATCTCGGTTCAAGACCCCGGCTCCCCACCTGCAGGGGAGTCGCTTCACAGGTGGTGAAGCAGGTCTGCAGGTGTCCATCTTTCTCTTCCCCTCTCCATTTTTCTCTGTCCTATCTAACAATGACAACAACAATAACAATAACTACAACAACAATTAAAAAAAAACCTCAAGGGCAACAAAAGGGAAAATAAATAAATAAGTTAATTTAAAAAAATTTACTCTCTTGTGATCTGGGAGATAGCACAGTGGATAAAGCATTAGACTCTCAGGCATAAGGTCCTGAGTTCAATCCCAGGCAGCACATGTGCCAGTTATGTCTGGTTCTCTCTCTCCTCCTTTTTCATTAGTAAATAATAAAACCTTAAAGAGAAAGAAAAAAAAATACTCTTTTAGTTCTGTGGTCTTGCACCAGTTATTCCAACTCTGAGCTTATTTTCTCATAAGCTCAGAGTTGTGTACTCATCAGCCTTATGAATTACTGGGAGGCAACTCTCTTCACCACATATCACTGACCACTAAGTTCTTCTGATGAGACATCCTAACAAATCCACTTGTCCACTCTCCTAATCCAGGCCCTGCCACCTCAAACCCGTGTGACAGGCATTCCTATCTGACAGGTAGTCCTGTCTTCTCTTTTCCCATCCTTTGTTGGTAGCACTAGAAAGACTCCCTGGAGCTTTGGGAGTAAGTGCTTAACTCCTTAACACTATTTGCTAAGTCTTGCTTACTACCCAAATATCTTTCCATAGCAGACCCAGTCACACCAACTGTTTAAGTCCAGCAAATGACTTCTCACCTGTAGGACTCTGCACCTATCTTCTTTGCCTCACTTTTCTGACCTCTAACAAAGAACCGAGTCTATGGAACTGAGATGACCAACTAGGAAGTTTTATTCACTGAGAGCACTGGGGGGAGATGAGAAACTCTGATCTATGTCCACAAGTCAAGTGACTACTGGAATTGTCGAGAAAAAAGAAAAGCACTAAAATAGGGCTGTGTGATAGCACAACTAGCAGAGCACGTGCATTACATTGTGTAAGGACCCAGGTTCAAGCCCCTGGTTCCCACCTGCAGGGGGAAGCTTGACAAGCAGTTAAGCAGTGCTTTATGTGTCTCAATCTTTTCTTTGTCCTATCAAAAAGAAAAAAATTAACCAAAACCAAAAATCACTAAAATGCATAACCTGATAGGAAGATACAAATAATGGCTCTTTGCTTTTTTATCAGCTGAAATAATTCTGGAGTGAAATTAAGTGATATCATTTACCTGGTGCTTCACTACTAAGCACCTTCCCTCTCTCTTCTTAGTGCCTAATAAACTCAAGATGTTTTGTTTGCTTTTTGCCAAAACAGTGCTCAGCTCTGGCTTTTGGTGGTATTGTGGAAGCACCTGGGACCTGTGGTGTCTTAGGCATGGAAGTCTTTGTATTACCATTGTGCTATCTGCCCAGTCTTGAAGAGTTTTTTTTTTTTTTTTTTAAACAACCATTGTCATGTCATAATCAGTTTCATCCCACCCCATCAGAGGCCCCACCCTCCTGCCAGTACCTGGAGAGGAGCAAGCACCATGTTGCTCAGAGAGGCCGAGGCTGTTGCTCTTGTTGCTGTCTTAGGGGAGGGCTCTATGAAGCTCTCAGGAGTGGCCAGCTGACCTGCTGCTGGAGAGAAGCTGGGCGCCATTGTACTTTTCCCAAGTATCTGTGTCTGTATTTGGTCATGCTGAGGAGTCAACCTGAGTTTCTGGAGAAGTTCAATGCTTGGGAGGGACGTGCCAGTTGTGTTTGTCACGCACAGTGGGGTTCTGAAGGGACTTTGGGTGGCAGTTAGACTGGTATGGCTCAGCTCAGTGACTGGCTGATTCAGGAGTGGAGACCTCTGTCTGGGCGTGGTCTTTACTGCCTGCATCAGGGTGGTGTTTCGGGGTAAGCTGGGGGGGACCTGTGCAGTAGGAGCTTCTGTTGGCAGAGTGGGACTGAGCACAGGCTGCAGCGGGATCACATAACCTGGGGCCTGCTTTTCATTGGCCTGTGTGATGGAGGCAGGAGTAATTAGCACCGGGCCGGTGACTTCAGGCTGGAGTGGGTGATGGGTGGGAGCATGAACCCCCAGGTTCTCTGACTGAGAAGCTCCTCCTGGTTGCTCAAAGGAGAATGGCAGGAATGAGCTGGGCTCTTTCAGGGAGGCTTCTCCTGGCATCTTTTCCATGTCTTCTGAATCTAGGCCCACAACTGTTGGCTGTTCCTTTGGCAAAGAGGTTCCAAATAATTCTTCCACTGTCAAGTGTTTTTGTCCAGATGGAGCAGACTGAAAAAGAAATCAAGTTACCCAATGAAAAAAAAAGAAAAACCTCTTGCAAATGAATATAATCAAACTTATTTATTCATCAACTAAAATATTTTGCAGAAGAATGGAGCCTGAAAGTAAGGAAATGAGACAAATTTGGTCGTTTTATTTTTCTTTTTAAAATATTTTTTAATTCCCTTTTGTTGCCCTTTTCTATTGTTGTAATTATTGTTGTTGTTATTGATATTGTTGTTATTAATGCCATCGTTGTTGGGTAGGACAGAGAGAAATGGAGAGAGGAGGGAAGACAGAGGGGGAAAGAAAGACAGACACCTGCAGACCTGCTTTACTGCTTGTGAAGCAACTCCCCTGCAGATGGGGAGCCGGGGGCTTGAACCAGGATCTTTACTCCGGTTCTTGAGCTTTGCGCCACCTGCGCTTAACTCGTTGCACTACCACCTTTTCTTTCTTTTTAAAAAAATATTTACTTATTCCCATTTGTTGCCCTAGTTCTATTGTTGTAGTTATTATTGTTGTTGTTGATGCTGTCGTATAGGACAGAGAGAAGTAGAGAGAGGAGGGGAAGACAGAGAGGGAGAGAGAAAGACAGACACCTGCAAACTTCCTTCATTGCCTGTGAAGTGACTCCTCAGCAGGTGGGGAGCTGGGGCTTGAACCAGATCCTTACGCCAGTCCTTGAGCTTTGTGCCACGTGCGCTTAACCCACTGTGCTACTACCCAACTCCCCCTCCCCCTTTTTTTTTTAAGAGAGAGAGGAGAGACACTCCACCATCCAAAGCATCTTGCAGTATTATCTATGGGTGCCTGGGGCCCAAATCCAGGAGCCTCATGCATATTAAAGCACTGGCCCTACTAGGCAAGTTATCTCCTGGCTCTAGACTACAACCCTCTGCTCACAATCCCTCCAAAAAACCAGGTTACTCTTCTTTCCCAAGCCCGAATTATATATTCCTTAAGCTAAAGCAGGGGCACTGAGCTGTGATGGCTGGGAGTGGGGAAAAGAGCAACATGCAAGAAGCACCTGCTGTGTTTAGGAGAAATGGAAAGTCAAGGGAGTCTGCTGTGTATTTTCTATCTGGCACAAGGCAAGCACTGGCTGTGGGGTGAGAGGTGGCAAAGCAGGTCTGAGAAGAATGCAGGTGGTAAGTACAGTAAGTTCTTGGAGAGGAAAAATCTGAAACCACTTTATCTTAGAGAACATTCAACAAATAGAATTCTATTAATATTAAAAAGCTAACAAAAATATACTTTGGCAAGAAATGTGACAAGAGGCTTTTAAGTAAAGACATCCTCAGATGGCAAGTATCAATCTCCCATTAATGGTACTGTGGACTTTTGCCACAATACTTTCCAGCAGTTTTTCTGACTCAGAATCTCACTTTAAACATAATGCACCATAATACTCAATTGTAGATGAAAACTGGATGTAAAAAAATTTGCTTGCTCCACACAGCTCACAACCAAGTCAAACTTTCCTTTCATGACTGACTGACTCCACTCACATACTTTCAAGGAACTTCATATTGTAGGATGCATCAAAATTTCATCCTGAGTATTACTCAACTGTGTTTATATGCCACATCTTGTTTATCCATTCATCTGGTGATAAACATGGGGTAGTTTCTAACTTTTGGTTATCGTGAATGCTATGAAAATTAATGTTAGGGGCTCGGCAGTGGTGTGCAAAGTTGAGTGCATATGTTAGCCCGTGTGAGAATTAGAGTTTAAGCCCCTTGTCCTCACTTGCATGGGGGGGGGGGAGTATATTTCTAAATGGTGAAACAGTGCTACAGTTGTCTATCTCCTCTTCTCCACCCTTCTTAATTTCTGTCTAAACAATGACAACAACAACAAACCATGAAAGTATGTTTTAATCTCAGTTTTCAATTCTTTTGTATGTGTATCTAGAAACAGAATTACTAAGTCATAATTCTGTGTTTAACTTTATGAAGAGCCCAATCTATTTCCCATAGCAGTTGCACCATTTTACGTTACTGCCAACAAAAGCAATTCTCCATTTCCATTTGTACTATAATTTTCCATGTTCCTACACTTCCTAATGGGTGGGAAGTAGTATCCTGTTGTGACTATTAGTGAGGTTAAATATCTTTTCATACACTTATTGACCATTCAATTCATCTGTCCATTTTGAGTTGGCTAATATATCTTATTTATGTTTAGACAAAATGGTTAAGGAACACTGAAATCATGCAGGCACTGAGCTGCAACAATAGCCCTGCTGGCAAAAAAGGGGGAAAACTACAAAGCATTAAATCATTAAAAAAAAAAAAAAAAAAAATATATATATATATATATATATATAATCTGTTTTGGATAGAGAAATTGAAACAAACAGAAATTGAAACAAAAGGTAAGATAAGGGTGGGTGGGAGAGAAAGACACTTGCAGCACTGCTTCACTGCTTGTGAAATCCCCCTCCCCACTGCAGGTGGGGGACCAGGGGCTTGAAGTAGGGTCACTGTACACCACCACACGGCCTTTTTCTTTTTAAATACGTATCTTAAAAGAATGATTAACAAGGAGTTTTTACTCAAAAGTAAACAATCTTTTTCTTCATTAAAAAAAAGTACTTATTCATTCCCTTTTGTTGCCTTGTTTTATTGTTGTAGTCATTATTGTTGTTGTTGGATGTCATCGTTGTTGGTTTTTCTTCATTTGACTTTTGTGTTATCTGCTTTTAGTTTTTTAACCGGACATACAAGAACTGCAAAACTTTTCAGTATTTTTGTACTATAATAAATAAAATGTATTCTTTAAAAATGAAAAAAAAAAGGTTTGGATTCTGAGTTTTATAATGCTTCTCTTAAATTGATGAAATTCAGTGAGTAGCATATAGTATGCAACATAATTCTAACATGTTGGGTTTGACATGATTCTAAACTGATTATTTTCTTTTTTGGTTGCCAGCTTTTTCTGGGGCATTGCATCGGTGTGATTTTACCACTCCTGGTGAGCTCTTTATTTATACTTTCCAGCTAAGGGGTGAGAGTGAGGGAGAGAAACAGAGAGAGAAACCACAGCACTGCTTCACCACTTAGCAAGATTCCTTGTGTGTGGTACACCAGATGATGACTAAGGGCTTGATGGTAGTTCTTATGCACAATAGTGTGCACTGTTTCACTCACTCTACTGTACACTGTCAAGATTTCATACCTGGTCAGTACACTGGGTACACCAGAAGGTATGCATTCTTCTTAACTACAGAGAGTGAGAAATACGAAACAAACTAAGGAAGTGCTACTAAAGGAATTTTTTAATAATTGATTAGGAAACTGAAATGTAATTGAATACTATAAGGTCTGGCAACATTACCAGCTGCTTACACTAGGTGGCAGTGCTATTATAGGTTTTTTTAGTGGTCCGGGAGGTGGCGCATTAGTCTCTCAAGTGTGAGGAGTTCAATCCCCGGCAGCACAGGTACCAGAGTGATGGCTGGTTCTTTCTCTCTCCTCCTATCTTTCTTACTAATAAGTAAACTAAAAGAGAAAAAGAAGTCTGTGCCCAGGAGCTATGGAATTAAGCTGATTTTCAATAACGTGGCCTCTGACAATATATAAATCTCAGCATTTCAAAGCTTTTTCACTCTGGTCTATAAATATAAACAGTATGTGGAAAATGAAGGATTGATAACACTAAGCACTGTTTGCCTTAGAGGATAAATCTCTGCTCACTTGAGTTTTGTCTACCTTACTGGTGGCCTTCTCAGAAAGGGTCTATTTCTTCATTTAAATTAGGCAATGTAAGAATATTTAACCCTATGATTCCAAAGGGTTTGACTTATAACCAGGAGGAATGTATTCCAGGTCAAGGGGAAAAGTACAAAAGCTTATCTGAGACAGGAGTAAGTTTGACACACTGGTGGAAAGGCAGGGGGAAAAAACAACAGCGAAACAGGGACTAAAGAGGGTCTTCTCTCCAACACTATGGATTCAGTTTTTGAGTGAGATGGGATACTATTGGACAATATGTTATAGATTTTTAAAAGCTGTTCTTGTGCATTGCAACAAGTGAGCTCAACTGGGTGTGCCACTGCTTACTATTATTATTATTAACAAGAGATAAAGAATATGAGTGCCAGGGCAGTGAGTGGCATATGGGGTGCTGGAGATCAAACTTGGGACTTCATGTTTGACAAGTCAAACTGGTTCTGCATTAAGATCTTTACAAAATATCATTCTATTTTATTATTTTGATAAAACTGGGGCTTTAACTGTACAAACCTTATCCTGTGACCCCGACAGCATCTCTTCTAGAGTCTCAGTGCTTGCCAGGTTAGAGAGTTGAGTACCGGGCTGTAATCCAGGGCTGGAGATATTTGAGTCAACCATCTGATTCTTAAATTAAGAGGAAAAGCATATTACATGAAAAAATCTGTCATCTATCATTTGTTTCATAAAATAACATCTGAGATTATTAGAAATGTCAGTTTAAAAAACAAGCAGAGGGGGCCCTAATGGTGCACAGTGGCTGAACTGCACTTGCAGAGATGGGGTTGCAAGTTCAACCTTGGCATAACATGTGCCAGAGTGATGCTCTGATTCTCTCTTCTGTCATAAGTAAAAAAATCTAAACAATCATCTCCCTGAAGTTTGCTTAGGACCTTGATATAAATGCAAGGCCTGCACTATATTGATAGGGTACCTCCCTGGCTGGGTTGTACTATAAAGGTCTCAAGAACACTAAGTTTTTTTTTGTTTTGTTTTGAAATACATGTGCAGAGCTTACTGGAAGGTTTATTTTGTCTTTGTTCATGACAGTATCCAGTGCTTAGGATTAGGGAAAACAAACAAGCTCTTTGCTGGGTAATTTTATAATATTTGGTAAAAACTTAAAAGAAGTCAAAATCCTTTATCTATAAATTTCAAGTGATTCTTCTCAAAAGGAAATTTTGCTGCATAGGAAAGCTTAGCAAGTCTGTATTTCTAAAGCCTTAATAGAAATAAAAACCTAGGGTACTATTTTATATAAGGTATAGGAGGAAAAACATGTAGCTATTACACTCATTATTATTATTTTAAACTTTTCATTCTACCAAATGAAATCTCATAGGGATACCCTGTGCAAGAAGATTTAAAGTCATGGGGGCCTGGCAGTGGTGCACCTGGTTAAGTGCTCGCATATTCAAGGCCCTGGTCCTCACCTGCAAGGGGAAAGTTTGACAACAGGTGGAACACGGTTGCAGGTGTCTCTTTGTCTCTTTTTCCCTAATACCCCATCTCTCTTATTTTCTGCCTGTCTCCATCTAATAATAAATACATATGTATTTTAAAAAGGGTGTATCTACACTCTTTTAAAATATATTTAATATTTATTAAATTATTTAATATATATTTTAATATATATTTAAAAGATTCATGAAAATATAGTGTTCTTTGGAAAAGCTTACAAAACAGTTAATAATAACAAGTATTCAGCAGCTGGGGAGCTGGCTCAGTGGGAAAGCACAGGACTTGCATGCACAAAGTCTTGGGCTTGACCTCATGTACTGAGTATGCCACACCAATACTTCGGTTCACATTAAAATCAATAATCCTGCCTATGTCCTATGGCAGAAACAAATAGCATGGGTCAACTATAAAGAAGGATGGTTTTTGATCTCTCTTAACATTAAAAATAGGGTTTATTGAAAGCTGTAGGACTTATGGAGAAGATGCTAGTCATAATAGTTTCTATTTTCTTTTTTAAAAAATATTTGTTATTGAATAGAGACAGAGAGAAATGGAGAGAGGAGGGGAAGACAGAGAGGGGGAGAGAAAGATACCTGCAGAACTGCTTCACTGCCTGTGAAGTGACTCCCCTGCAGGTGGGGAGCTGGGGGCTTGAACTGGGATCCTTATATCGGTCCTTGCGCTTTGCGCCACGTGCGCTTAACCCGCTGTGCTACCGCCCGACTCCCAAAGTTTTTATTTTCAAACAGCCTTTACCATAAACTGAACAGTTAACACTGGATGGAGGAGATTCCAACTGGGATGAAATCTCATCAGTGAGACCTAACTTGCACTCCTGCCCTTGATATTGTCAATCTCCCAAGCTTCTACTGAAGGATAAACAGGCTGCTTGGAAGCAGGTGGCAACTGAGGAGAGCCCATCCAAACACTAAGATATGAATTCATGGATTATTACTAATCATAGACCATTATTTCTCCCTTTGGTATGATTGGGTACAAATTAACAGATTACTTCACTAACATTACTGAGCATCTTAGCAAAAGGCCACAAGGTCAAAAGGCACAGAATGTTTCCAGAACCCCCTTTGCAGGGTAACTCCTGCACTTTAAAGCCATCTTCTTCCATTAGAATTTTACAAAAACAGAATATTCTATAATTTCCTGCTAAGTTCAAGAATCCACAATTAGTAAAAAATTTCTTCCTTAATGTGTTAGTTCTAAAACTAAAGGACATGTTTTCTTTTTAAACCAGTTAGCCCTGCTGGTCCTGGAGTTCCCCAGCTGAAGAAGTGAGTCCTCCCTGACTTCCCAGCAGGTCTCCCTGCCCCTTTTGTTGTTCTCAGGTCAGCAGAGCCTCACCCTCTCGTACTCATCCTTGGCTCGGCTCAGCATCTCCAAGATGTCAATGGGTCTATGGTCACTGCATCCGTTGGCTTGGTTGGGACTCTGTTTTTCTCTAGCAGCTTGCTGGGAGCGTTGTGCCTCCTCTTCTACCACACTAAAAGAGAACTGGGCTTTAGAAAGGTCTCTTTAGGCAATCTGGCCTTTTGTGTCTATCTTCCAAGGAACATGACTGCCACGATAACACTAATCTTTTTATATCTAACAGCATTGGTTACCTCACCTAGGAACGTACAGCTCACCATTCTACCATCCCATTCACAATAGTGTCAACCAATATTAATTTACCACTGGAATAATAAATACAGAACTCTTTTTGAGAGTTGGTAGAAGTAGGTACAATAAAAAGTCCAAATTCTACTCTGTGTGAACTACTTCAACATCAGTTAAATGAATACACTTGGAAATGAATGCCACCATGGCAAAGAAAGGTTATATACAACTATCAACCATCCATCGTGGAAAGTTTGTACTGACACTGAATTAGGAGGAGGGAGAAAGATTAGTTTTTTGGAAACTCTGAGCAGCTCTGGCTTATGGTGGTGCAAGGGATTGAAACTGGGACTTCGGAGCCTCAGACATGAGTCTCTTTGTATAACCACTATGCTATAATCCCCGCCCTGAATATTTACTTTTTCAAGAGTAATTAAAAAAATTTATTTTGATAGGACAGAGAGAAATTGAGAGGGAAAGGGGAAAGAGAGGGCGACAGAGAGACAGTTGCAGCACTTCAAGAAGCTTCCTAGGTTGACTTTTTGATTCTTGTTATTTCTGATAGAGGCAGACACACCACAGCACTGGGCCATGGAGTGCCCCGAAGTACTTTGGTGCCTAAAGGTTTCATGCTGTGGCCTCCCATATGGTGAGATCCACACCCTACTGGGTGAGTTCCCCCTAACACACACTTTTTCTTTCTTGGTGAAAATGGGACTTCATTTCATTTCTTAATTTTCTATAATAGTCACTCCTTAAAAATAGTAAGAGTACTGTTCAAAATAACCAATTTTTTTGATACCCTCATAAATTTTACCAGCCTTAACTGACTTTCAAGGCCTCTGATTACACAGCATTTTTTTAAAACCTAATTCCTGCCATGCTGCTTGCCTTGTCCATGTTAGTCACTAGTGATGTAGTGTCCCTCCCTAAACCTTTTCCTCTGGAAAAGCAGACCCAGAGCAGTGAAATTGCCCAGCTCTGAGGCTTCAAAGAAAAGTTAAAAAAAAAAAAAGTTCCTATCAGAAAGGATTTCCTCTTTAAGAAAGTCAGCCTTTCCAAGTTTAGTTAACTTTCAACTCTGCCACTCAACCAATGAAAATTTCTAAATTTAGAACAGTACAGGTCTAGAAGCTTGCTCACTCTCCCACATAGCTTCTCAGTTTTTATAAACATCTTCAAATATATCAAAATTTCACATGGATAATATTCATTGTTTTGCAGTTGTCAAAACAGTGATGGGAAGAACAAAATTAAATAGAATGGCCACTGATAAACATTAATTTAGATGTGAAATATGTAAAAAAATGTTTAACCTGAATTTCTAGTAGGCAGAGGTGGTACTCTGAAATATGTAGCAAATAGAGGCTATATGCAGGCAGAGTAAGGGCAAGGAAAGATAAGTAGTCTTTATCATCTCTGGTAACCAGAATGCCACTATCACCAAGTTAATGTTAACATATAAGGTATTCTCTTCAGCCATAAATAGGCCAGACACTTGAAAACTCACTATCAACAGTTTCATGAGGACATCCTCTAATCACCTTCAATACTGGCTCTGATTCCAGTAAAATGAGCTGAAAGCTTGAGCAAATGTTCCTTTTTTGGTCATTTCTAAATACGTTTCTATTTTTTCCCCCTCTGTTTTCTGTTTCTACCTCCTTGTCTTATTTTTGAGTTCAACACAGTATTTTCAGGTAGGTCTTTAACCATCTAGTCTGTTTACCATTTGAAGCCTTATTTTAGAGGTACTACTTGCCCTGACATGGAAGAAAAGTTCAAAATAGTTTCCTGTGAATAGCTGTCAAGAGTAAAAGATACTATCACTTAAGGCCCAATCGTGCCCAGTTTGCTGGAGACAATGTTTGTGTCTAGATATTAATATATTACATATGTTTAGATATTAAAAAATATTCTGAGGCTGGGAAGATAGCAAAATAGTTATGCAAAAAGACTTCCATGCCAGAAGCATACCACAGGTCTCAGGTTCAGTCCCTAGAACTACCATAAAACATAGCTGAGCAGTGCTCTGATAAAAAACAAAAAAGACAACACACACAATAGTAGCCCATCAAATATGGTTGTGTTGAAAAGCATTTTTAATCTTTTTTTTTTTTAATTATTGGATAGAGGCAGCCAAAAATTAAGAGGGAAGGGGGAGATAGAGAGTGAGACAAAACAGAGAGACACTTGCAGATCTGATTCACCAGTTGCAAAGCTCTTCCACTGCAGGTGGTGTCTGGGGGCTCGAACCCAGGTCCTTGCACATTGTAATATGTGCACTCAACCAAGTGCCTTACAACCCAGCCCCCCCCCTATAATCTTTCCATTTTTCTCCTCCTCCTTTTTATTTTTAACCAAAAAGGTCTCTCCAAAGAATAGGAGGATCTAGACAGCCAACACATTTTCACACATTAATGTTGTGTTCAGGGAACAACCTGCTCAGGGGTGCACATGGCATAATCGTGGCCCACCCAGTGAGCTCCTAAGCTAGAGTTTAATCTGGGTAGGTTAGTTTATGTCCTTCCTTTAAAATGCAAACATACTGCAAATGAGCTTTTGGGGTTAATTACTTATACTTCCTACAATAATTAGGTTACAACTAGACTGTTGAAAATATCATTTTAATTAAGGTTGTCTTTTTTTTTTTCTGAGCATGTTGAAAAAAACTATGAAAAAGCAAAGGAAAATTTACTTTCACAGAGGGTGAGAAGAAACCCACATTCCTACGACAATTTAGGCAAAAGCAAAAAAGAAAACATAAGTACCAGAACATACTTCACAGTGCAGCATTTCCCCATGGTTCTGTAGCAATTCAGTTTCTTTAACATAGCTCAGAATCCACAATGGCAGTACAAAGAAGTCACATGATGGGTGGCCATTGTGGGTAGTGTTAGGCGGGGCATGAGCCATCATTCAGAATACCAATTCCATAAAAAACAAAAAATAAAAAACTTCCTAACTTCCAAGATTCTGATTTAAAAAAATCTCCTGGAACCAATTAATTCACTGGGGACTACTACAACTAGAAACTGTGTCAAAAATAAATTTAGTAGCTAGGGAACCAACTCAACTGGTAGCATGTGGAACTTGCATGTCTGAGGAGCCTGGTGCCAGGGATGGAACCAAATATACCAGAGTTGTGCTATGGTTTCTCTTTCTTGCACATGATGTCCTCTCTAACTCATACTGTGGAAGTAAATCAATCAGTGGGGGGTGGGGAGGTGGGCAGGAAGTGGTGCACCTGGTTAAGCACACACATTATCACATGAAAGCACCCCTGTTCGAGCACCAGTTCCCCAACAACAGGGGGGATGCTTCACATCTTTTTATCTACCCCATCTCTCTCAATTTCTTTTTCTTCTTTACGAGAGCACTGGTCAGCTCGGGTTTATGGTGGTGGTAGTGGGGAGGATTGAACCTCAGACTTTGGAACTTCAAGCATGAGAGTCTCTTTGCATATCTACCCCATCCTCTCAATTTCTCTCGGTTCTATCAAATACAAAGAAAAAGAAAAGAAGAAAAAGCTTCCAGTGGATCTGTAGTTCCAGCACTGAGTCCCAGCAATGAACTTGGTGACAGTTAAAAATAAATAGCACAAGGCAGTAAGTGCATGGACCAGCATCAGGATCCCAGGTTGAGCCCCTGGCTCCCCACCTGCAGGGCGGTGAAGCAGGTCTGCAGGTGTCTGTCTGTCTTTCTCTCCCCCATCTCTCTCAATTTCTCTCTGTCCTATCCAACAACAGCAATGATACTACCAATAATTACAACAACGATGATAAACAAGGACAACAAAAGGAAAAAAAATAAATAAATAACCAAACAAGTAACGTGATGGTGGATGTGTGCAAGCATTCTCTATTACTGCTGAGTAGTGTTCCACTTGCTGAGAGGGAAGTCTAGATAGGAACTGAAGCAGATGGCTGTGTATGGTGGTCAGACTGTGTGTGCACTGGATGTAGCTGATTACCCCTGGAGCTAGGCAGTTTGAGTGCCACAACCTTATATTTAACTATGAGGTTTTGGTTAGATTATAACTTATTTGTAGGACTGGACATAATGCAATCATAAGTACTATAGATATCCTGGAAAATGCCATCAACATGAAAAGCAGTATAATTCTATTTTTATAAGGAGCAATCACATGTATCAACAACCATATAAAGAAGAAAATGGGGAGACACACTAAAGTGCTAACACTGGGAGTGGTAGGAATGCTGATAATTTGAGGTTTAAGTTTTTCATAAACAGTAAATGGGGGGGATACATGAGTTAGATTATAGTCACAAACGGGGGGGGGACGACACTGCTTTTTCATCTCTAACATGTATGTCATTAACTAAATCTATAAAGTAAAATATATACTTACTCAGCCATGAGTTTGGCTATGCGGTGACAGTCGTTCTTGTCATAAAACCAGATACTGTATATTGACACTTAAAAAACAAAGGGAAAAAAAAGATTAGGAGAATAAGGTTTCAACATTTAACTATATGTAAATAATATACCATCACCTAATAATAAAATTAGGACAAGTAAAACACTTAAATAAAAATGGTAAACACTTGGGGCCTCACATGTGCAATTGCATCTGAATTAAGATCATATTCTACAAAAGACTTCATGACAGTTTTAAAACTTCTTTCTGTTGTGAATATTCTTACACATTTTTAAACTCATAAACTCATTTTCACAGCCCCTCTTGAGGCTCAAGACTACTGATATTTCAAATAGCAACAACACCCAGTAAATAAAGGTAATTTTGGAAAATTTACATGATGTTAAGTCAACAGACTGAATTCAGCTTTGACATCCAATGGAAGGAACATTGAAGCAGTTTTGTTAGAGGAGATACAATATCTACTGTAACTCTTAAGCTATATTCTTAGTAGCCATAGATTGCTCTAATATATAAGTAAATAAGATTTGAAAGAGTCTAGCTATAGCAGTTACACATAACTACATTTTTCTAAGCATGCCTCTTCCAATCTTATCTAACAAAAACAGAACATAAGTCCTATACAAAAGATAACAGTTTTTCTCTAAAGGACATATTCTCAAGCAATTTATAGTAATGAGAACAGTTTATGACATGCAATGAAACAGGCTCAGAAAGAAATACACACATATAATATTTATTAAACAGAGGCATTTTTAAATGTTTTAAAAGGGTTTTACACCAAAATCCTAGGAAAGAACTCCCTGTTGAAAGAACTCCCTGTTGATATTTAAATAAGTTCACTGGAGTTACTGACTTATAACAGATCTTTACTGAATTTTTCTCCCTTTTTTCTTTCAAGAAACACCATACTTTAGAAGTAAGACACATGTCTTTCACTCTTACATTATCAAGGAAACTGCTAAAAAAGAGCCAAACACTTCCAAAGGCATGTTTGCAGAAGAAATAAAGATAAGGAAGCCATAACGATAGCTTAATGGGTAAAGGATAAGAGTCACACTTGATTGTGCCAAAAGCAGACCTGTAGAGGTTCAGACACGCATCCAAGAATCACTCTGTCTGCCAACAGATCAAATGCTTAGTGTATACAACTGGCAAGAAGGCCCAGAGAGCTGCCACTGAGTCTGCTACTGTCACTCCTGAGGAAAGACAGACACATTTGCCAGACAGTCAAACACTAGAGGGCCTAGTCTCCAAACCAAAGCAGAATATCCTTTCGTCATGAAGATTTACACTCTAAGGTCCAACACAACCTGCCAACGATGCACTTGCTGAAACATCCTGAAATAATTGTCCTCTACTACTCCACAGAGGATTTTGGGATCTGGCAATTGAATTATTTCACTATAGCAAGTAATGATGCCATCCTGTTATATATATATATATATATATATATTTTTTTTTTTTGGGGGGGGAGGGTTCAAGACTATTTAGTTACTGAACACCTGCCACATTATGGATAATCCCAGCTGTCCCAAGTAAGTCATCTGATGCTATACAGGCAAGGTCACTGAAGAGTTAAAGGACAGGGGCCACATGGAGGCATACCTGCTTGAGCACACCATTAACCTGGTTTCAAGCCCCAGTTTCCACCTGCAGGGAGCAGACTTCACAAGTGGTAAAGCAGTGCTGCAGGTTCTCTCCCTTTCTATCCCCCATCCCCTCTCAACGTCTATGACTTTACCCAAAATAAAACATATTTTAAAAAACATAAAGGGTGTAACTGAATAATTCATACTTCCATGAAAAATCAAGATGCAGAAAATGTCCAAAATGATATGTTACCTGTACTTTTCAAAACATCTCTTTTCTTTACAAAGTATGAAAAGACAGACAAAGGGGGCCAGGTGGTGGCACTCCTGGTTGAGCACACATGTTATAATGTGCAAGGACCCAGGTTCAAGCCCCCAGTCTCCACCTGCAGGGGAAAAGCTTTGAAAGTGGTGAAGTACTGTTGCAGGTGTCTGTCTTGCTCTCTATCACCCCCTTCCTCCCTTAATTTCTGGCTGTCTCTATCCATTAAAAATAAAATAAAGTGTGGTCTGGGAGGTGGCACAGTAGATGGGGCTTTGGACTCTCAAGCATGAGGTCCTGGGTTCAATCCCCAGCAGCACATGTACCAGAGTGACATCTTGTTCTTTCTCTCTCTCCCCTATCATTTCTCATGAATAAATAAATAATCTTAAAAAATCAAATAAAATAAAAAAGGAAAAAAAGAGTAAAGACTGACAAAGATTAAAGGTTTTTATGTAATTTAATAATGAGAGCCAAAAAAAAAAAAAATGAGAGCCCTGGAGAATACTATCATAGCAGCAAAAAAAAAAAAAAAACCCTCATGTAATAGGATTAAGATGCATGAAACAAACATAGAACTTTGTTTTAGAAAAAAATAGACCCAAGAATATCACTATTAATCACACCTATTTATAAAATGTTTATTCTGATATGATGGGAAATACCAAACAAAACAGTGAATGTATTGCTAAAGTGTTATAACATCTAACTCCCCTGTGTGCCACACAAATATTACCATTTCTATGTGGTACAAAAGAACAAAATGTGGGAGACATGAACCTTGGCCTCTATGGAGCTGAGTTCTTGTTTTCAAAAAAAAAAAAAAAAATCTAGTTAAGATTGTGGGGAAAAGGTGGTCTAAGTTCCTAATTTCTATATACTTTTCTATAAACTTACTGAAAGATCATCCAAACCAGGGATGAGGGAAAGGCCCACAGTTACATCAGACCTCAGAGTGTGCTGGGCAAGCCATGCCCAGAGCTCCAGCTGACTATCAATGCTTAAAGGAATGCAGGTAGTATGTGGCCACACATGACATTCTGTCACAAGAAGCTTGGAGAACAGGTTGTGGGGTGTTTAAGTTTGTGCAAAATATCCTAGTTTTCAAATGTTGTGGGCAAGTGCTAATTAATAAAGAGGAAGTACTGAGCATAGACGGAAGTAGTGACTTTGTAAGATGTTTATTCTGCCCATTCCCTAGTGGCTTCAGACTTTCTTCTTTTTAAAAATTATTTACTTATTTATTTATATTTTGGTCGGTAGGGACAAAGAAATTGGGGGGGGGGATAGAGAGGGAGAGGGAAAACAGAGACACCTGTAGACTGTTTCACCTACCTCTGCTGGTAGGGGGCTCCAGACCTTCCTGGACTAGTGGCTACTCTCTATCTCACTTTTTTTTTTACTGTTGGGGCTCGGTACCTGCACTACAAATCCACTGCTCCTAGAGGCTATTTTTTCCCTTTTGCTTCCCTTGTTGTTTATCGTTGTCGTTGTCATTATTAATTATTGTTGTTATTGCTGTCACTGTTGCTGGATAGAACAGAGAGAAAGCAAGAGAAAAGGGGAAGACAGAAGGGGGAGAGAAAGACAGACACCTGCAGACCTACTTCACCGCTCCTGAAACAACCCCTGCAGGTGGGGAACCGGGGTTCGATCCGGTATCCTTATGCCGGTCCTTGCTTCTTACATTTTATCTCCACAATGAACTATTCTATGTAAACACAAGATAAAAATCTAAACATGTATGTTAGGAACGTGTTTCTGCCATTTAGTTACAACTAACTAGTTTCCTTTAAACTCTCAAACGAGAAGACATTCTTTTAAAAAAAATATTTATTCCCTTTTGCTGCACTTGTTTTTTATTGTTGTAGTTATTGTTGTTGCTATTGATATTGTCATTGTTGGATATGACAGAGAGAAATGGAGAGAAGAGGGGAAGACAGACAGGGGGAGAGAAAGATAGACACCTGCAGACCCGCTTCAACACTTGTGAAGCGACTCCCCTGCAGGTGGGGAGCTGGGGGATCCAACCGGGATCCTTAAGCTGGTCCTTGCGCTTTGCACCATGTGTGCTTAACCCCCTGCGCAACTGCCAGACTCCCAAAAACATTAATTCTTTAAAAGAGATAAAAGATGCATGGTTAAGTGGACACACTTTAAGAAGGGTGAAAATTCCTCTTTACAACATGGTACCTTAGGAGGGAAAAGTCAATTAACAGGTGAGACATAATGAAAAGATCTCACTTTAGAAATTCTGAAATATTTGAACTCATGAAATGAACAAGAAGGTATTTAGTTGATGTGCAGAGAAAGCAATGCAGATTTTGACATCCATAACTCCAGTGTCACCAGGTCAACTCTGAGTCTACGTCACTAGGTTTTCATGGATTTTTACCTCTTCAACCTACAGATGAGGCAACAGAGCATGTCTCTTTCCTTATCTCGGTTCAGATACCAGACTAACGCAGTTGCCACAGATCCTTTCTCCTGCACTGATTATAGAATCGTCGCCACTATAGCATGCTGCCGCACACTGAGGAAGATTGACTGCCTTTTTTCAATCTAAGTGAGCTGATTGCGCCAAATTAAAAAGATAACAAAGAATGAACTGTGCAACTGTGAAAATAAATTCTTTCAGTTTAGAAAGAGTTTCATTTTTTGACTCGACAAAGTAAAAATTTCTCTTTCAAGGCAATTTTCTGCATTATGCTTGAAGTCTGAAGATTGTGTGCCAAGTACCAACAGCTATCTACCATCTCCATTGTTCTGAGTCTTGCCCTTGAACTGAGAAAGGGCAAGAGAGGGGGCAAACAGCACACACTACAGTATTTCTTCTAAAAACTTTCCATTTGGCAGTTGTACTGTCAACACTATGGAAATGAATCTCCCCACTTTTTCTAGTGACCTAATCTTAATTAAAAATGCCCTAGACCAAGAGACTGATGCCCGGTATAAAGGAAAAGTTGTAAGCGAAGCGGAAACAAGGGGGTACGTCTCACAAGCTTTTGGAGGTAAGTCCTTAGATATACTAAATAGCAATAACGTTTTTATTTTTCAATTGTTCTCTAATGGTGATTTCTGTGGTTGTAGTGAGGTAGGTTGCAGAGCAACATACTAGTCTAGTAATTATACAAGCTGAATGAATTCTTATAGATCTGCCACTGTTTAAAAGCAACAAGGGAAAAAAAATCAAGATATATATTTGTTCTTTTGAGAATACTGAAAAAGGCTTAATTTTTCCAAAAGTAGTCTTGGACTATGGAAGGTATTTTAGATTATGAAAAGTATCATTTCAGTTGAGCTCCATGCTTTAAGGTATTAGGTGGAGGAAACATGAAAAGTTGTCCTTGCTAAAATGATTATCTTTTTTTTATTAGCTCTAGTGCAAAGAAAGAATTAAGGTTTGAAAAGAAAATCTAAACTGTCTACTCCTTTTAATGGGTCAGTACTGCTAATGGGGAAAAAAACAAGGGGAAAATTGTTTTTCAGGTGGATTCCATTTTTACTAACCATTGATAATTTTCAAATTATAGACCTTAAAATCACTAATTTTTACTAATAATTAAGAGATAACTAAGAATAAAGATGCCTGGCACTGGTTGATACAATAGCATATTTCATTTAGAATCTTAACTCTTACCAAAAAGGCAAAGTGCTAACAATATTTTAATGTATTTTAATTTCCCTGGTTATTACATATATACATTTCCTCATTTTATGGCGGGGGAGGGGGGGAGTAGGTTAATGGTTTACAGTATAGTTACACATCAATATCCCAAGACTCTTTCACACACTCCCAATTGCTCCCTCCCCACAGTCTTTCGCTTTGGTAATATATTTTCTAAGAAAATCCAAAAGAACTTATGGACTGAAAAAGAAAATAATAGCAATCAGGAGGTGGCTCAGAGGATAAAGCTTTAGACTCTCAAAGATGAGGTCCTGAGTTTGATCTCTAGCATTGCAGATGCCAGAGTGATGCTCTGGTTCTCTGAGTCCCCATAAATAAATATAAATAAATTTGAGAGAGAGAGAGAGAAAATAATGACATTCTTTGAAAGTACACAAGGGTTGATAGAAATGGTATGACACCTGGTAAAATGCTTGGCAAATGAGATAATATATTTCAGTGAACTAAGGTATACATGAATTAAACAAACACCTTATTAAAAAAAATAGCAACACTGAAATAGTTTTTGCAAAAGACAAACATTAAATGCAGAACTCATTTTCACAGAGCTAAATGGTAACACAAACTGTTATAATATTTTCAACCAGCCAGGTTATGCTACAGACTATAGTTGCAGGCACCAAGCTCCAGCAATAACCCTGGAGGCAAAACAAAAAAACAAAAAAACCCACTAACCAATAACACTCTTGATGACTTAAGGTTTTTACCTCATCACTATAAAAGCCTGACACTAGAGTGTGGATAAATTTACAGGATACTGACAGTTGTGATCCCAGGCAGCTAAGTTTTCACAAGACACAATCTAATAGCTGGTTTTCTTATAATGTGCTTTTATTTCTTCTATATATGGACCAAAGAAATGTTTTCAGATTATTGAAACTCTGAGTAGCTTCTGTGCTGCACTTTCAATTTTTAAGGAACCTACACTTGTGAAAGAAATACAATTCAACTCACTTCTGGTTTATGCTAAATAGTGCTTAGGTTTGGTGATTTTTCCCAACTATTTTCACAAATTTTTCTTGTGAGTGATAGTTAAGATTAAATTTCCAGGCAGCAAAGAGCATAATTAAGACAATTTCACTTAAAAATTTTTGGATCTCGGGTGGGAAAGATAGCAGTAATAGTGAAGCGAACAGACCCTCATGCCTGAGGCTCCCAGGTTCCAGGTTCAATCTCATGCACCACCATAAGCCAAAGCTGTGCAGTGCACAGGTTTAAAAAAAAAACAAAAACAATCTGTGCGGCTATGCTAAATTTTCTGTTTAATGTCAGCAGAAACAAGCAAACCATCTGAAGAAATTCTGTTAACATTAGTTTAAATAAATACGCCTGTGTCGAGAGATGGCAAAAGAGTTGTACAAAAGCTGTATGACAAAAATCTTAAGGCTAAAAATTGGGCTAGGAAGATGGCTCTGTGAAAAGTACATGCATTAGTGAAATAAGTCAGAAACAGAAGGATAGGGAGTCGGGCGGTGGCGCAGTGGGTTAAGCGCACGTGGCGCAAAGCGCAGGGACCGGCGTGAGGATCCTGGTTCAAGCCCCCGGGTCCCCACCTGCAGGGGAGTCGCTTCACGGGCGGTGAAGCAGGTCTGCAGGTGTCTATCTTTTTCTCCCCTCTCTCTCCGTCTTCCCCTCCTCTCTCCATTTCTCTCTGTCCTATCCAACAACAAAGCAACGTCAACAATGGCAATAATAACCGCAACGAGGCTGCAACAACCAGGGCAACAAAAAGGGGGAAAAATGGCCTCCAGGAGCGGTGGATTCATTGTGCAGGCACCGAGCCCAGCAATAACCCTGGAGGGAAAAACAAAAAAAAGAAACAGAAGGATGAATATGGGATGATCTCATTCTCAGGCATAAGTTGAAAAACAAGATCAGAAAACACGAGTAGAACCTGAAATGGAATTGGCTATCGCACCAAAGTAAAAGACTCTGGGGTGGGAGTGGGTGGGTGGGGAGAATACGGGTCCATGAAGGATGATAGAGGACCTAGTGGGGGTTGTATTGTTATATGGGAAACTGGGGAATGTTATGCATGTACAAACTATTGTATTTACTGTTGAATGTAAAACATTAATTCTCCAATAAATAAATAAATAAAATTAAAATATATATATAAAAAAGAAAAGTACATGCATGAGACTCAAGAGCTTTCACTCTAAGAGTTATTCAAAAGATTTTCATGCCTGAAGCTCTAAACTCCCAGGTTCAATTCCTGGTACCACTGCACGCCAGAGCTGAACAGTGCTCTGGTAAAATCAAACAACAAAATAAAATAAAAATAAATCTATTTGAACTTACAGGTGTTAAAAAATATTTTCAATATATTTACAGAAATAGCAAACTGAGATAATTATCTGAATAAATACTTTACTGAAAGATCAAGAGACAGATTCTATTTCACTTAAGATATTTAAAAGTGAATTATGCTCCCCACCTGCAGGGGAGTCGCTTCACAAGCAGTGAAGCAGGTCTGCAGGTGTCTTTCTCTCCCCCTCTGTCTTCCCCTCCTCTCTCCATTTCTCAGTCCTACCCAACAACGACGATATCAATAACCACAACAGTGTTAAACAACAAGGGCAACAAAAGGGAAAATAAATAACAAGTAAATACATAAAAAAAGTAAATTATGGTTGACCCAGGACATAGCACAGTGGAAAAACCTGAGACTCTTAAACAAGTGGTTCCAAGTTTGATCCCTGGCATCACATGTCCCAGAGTGATGCTCTGGGTCTTTCACTCTCTTCCTTCTCCTAAACTAACAAATCTTTAAAAAGTGGACTTGTGGGGTGGGGGAGTCGGGCAGTAGTACAGTGTGTTAAGCACATATGGCCCAAAGAGCAAAGATCCTGGTTCCCTGCCTGCAGGGGGGTTGCTTCACAAGTGGTCAAGTCTTCACAAGTCTTTCTCCCCCACACCCTACCGTCTTCCCATCCTCTCTCAATTTTCCTATGTCCTGTCCAACAGCAATGATAATAATAATCACAACAACAACGATAAACAACAAGGGCAACAATAAGGAAAAAATAGCTTCCAGGAGCAGTGGAGGCAAAAAAAAAAAAAAAAAAAGGAGAACTTGGGGAGTCTAGTTTCAAAACAGACCACACAATATATAGTGAATTAAAAGATGCGTAATTCTAAATAAGTTAAAAAAAAACAAACTACCTAGGACTTTTTCAAGCTAAAAATTTACATGTACCAGAGCGATGTCTGGTTCTTTCCTCTTATCCTTCTCATAAATAAATAAGTTAAAACAAAAAAGATGCATAATTCTTAGAGAAGTTGTTTTGAAAAATCTTTTATTTACTTATTTATTTTACCAGAGCACTGCTCAGCTCTGGCTTTGAAACTGGGACTTTGGAGCCTCAGGCATGAGAGTCTCTTTACATAACCATTACACTGTCTACCCCCACCTCCCAAAATCTTTTATATTGAAGATGTTTCCTCAACTCCTAATCAAGTAAGAATTCTTATTATTAATACTTTATTATTATTACTTTTTTGAATGGCTACCAAGGTTTTTGCTCTGGCCTTATGGCTGCATAGTTCTACAGCTTATGGTGAAGTGTTTTTTTTTTTTCAAGGTAGAGAAGGAAAGTCAGAAGGAAGAGATAGTGAGAGGAGAGACCCTCATAGCACTACTATACTGCTCATGAAACTTCCCCTGTGCAGGGGCTCCCAAGAGGTGATTGGAGCTCGCAGGCCCTCATACATGGGAAATGAATGTATTATGGGTGAACTATCTCCCAGCCTCTCTGAGTCAAGTAAAATTCAAGTAACTTTTACACCTTCCTTCTTTTCTTTCTCCTTTCCTTCCCTTCCCCTTCCTTTCCTTTTTTTACCAGAGAATTGCTCAGCTCTAGTTTATGGTGTTGCTGGGGATTGAACCTGGGACCTTGGAGTCTTGGGCATGGAAGTCTTTTGCATATAATGAGAGTAACTTTTCAAAGTTAGAAGCAATTTCCTTAGCTGTTAGATACAACATACTCTAATACCTCTACAGTCATTGCCAAATTGTCTTCTGTCTTCAAACACTCATACCTTTGATATCCTTATTAAAATTCAGTAAGCAAGTATACTTTTTAGTATTTTACTTCTTGTAGGACCCTCTAATTTTGTTTAATGCTTCTTCCTCTCTTTTATTTTTATTTATTAATGGATAAGAGATAGAGAAAATGAGGGGGAGGAGGTAAAGGGAGACAGAGAGACACCTGTAGCCTTGCTTCACCATTTGTGAAGGTTTCCCCCTACAGGTGGGGACCAGGGGCTTGAACCCAGGTCCTTGTGCACTGTAATGTGTGTGCTTAACTAGGTGTGGCAACACCCCATTTTCTTTTTTCTTTACAAAGTTGGAACCTCACGTATTCATTGGGCTGACCTTTTTTTTTTTGAAATTTTTATTAATTATATTAATTTATTCCATAGACAGCCAGAAATTGTGAGGGAAAGGGGTGATAAAAGAGGGAGAAAAATAGAGAGACACCTGCAGCCCTACTTTACCACTTGTGAAGCTTTCCCCTTGCAGGTGGAGACTGGGGGCTTGAAACTGGGTCCTTGTGCACTGTAATGTGTGCACTCAACCAGGTGTGCCTCCAAAGGGCTGACCTTTTCATTCAGAGAAAAAAGGGCAGAGTGAGTGAGAGATGCCACAGTACTGCTGTGACACTCCCATGTGGGGTCAGGTCAGAATGTGCCTTACACACCCACATCCAACTTTAATATAAGATGCCTGAAAGGACCCTGGACTAGGAAGGTGAAAAAAAAGGGTTAACTCTTCATTCTCCAACTGAGCGCCAACTGAGTTAACTGCCTGCCTCCTCCACACAGGTTACTGAGTCACTGACATTAAAGCATACCAGCTCCCAGCCCAGTGATAGAAATCAGAGTACATTTAAGTAAAGACCAAAAATTTTGCTATTAGGACTAGTAAAAATAAATAAATAATAAAAAAACAAATAAATAAGTAAAATAAAAAACTGTTTGTGGGAAGAAATACTAAAATCTGTTCACATCCTAAAGCCCTCAAGTAAGTTCTGTTGTGGTGGGAATTGTACCCCTCTTATCCTATGGTCTTGTCCATTATTAAATCAATCAAAAAAAAAAAAAGTTCATGGACATAAAACAGCAACAGCAGCAGCAGCAGCAGCAGCACCACCACCAACACCACCCACACCCCCCAAAACTGTTAAAAAGGTTTGATCTTACTAAGAAGCTCATTTATATATCAGCTCTATTTTTATTAAAACTTAAAACCTGGGAGTCAGGAGGTAGCGTATCGGGCTAAGTACACGTGGTGCAAAGCACAACCAGCGTAAGGATCCTAGTTCGAGCCCCCGGCTCCCCACCTGCAGGGGAGTCGCTTCACAAGCAGTGAAGCAGGTCTGCAGGTGTCTATCTTTCTCTCCCCCCTCATATTACCCTCCTCTCTCCATTTCTCTCTGTCCTATCCAACAACGATGATATCAATAACAATAACAACAACAATAAAAAAAACCAGGGCAAAAAAAAAAAACCTAAAACTTATTGTTGGGAGACGGGCGGTAGCACAGTAGGTTAAACGAACATGGCGCGAAGAACAAGGACCAGAGCAAGGATATGGGTTCAAGCTCAGGCTCACCTGCAGGGTAGTTGCTTCACAGGTGGTGAAGCAGGTCTGCAGGTGCCTATCTTTTTCTCCCCGTCTTCCCCGCCTCTCTCCATTTCTCTCTGTCCTACCTAACAACGATGACATCAACAACAATAAGTACAACAAAATGGAAAATAAATACAAAGGCCTTTTAAAAAACTTGTTATGCATGTACAAACTGTTGTATTTACTGTTGACTATAAAACATTAATCCCCCAATAAAGAAATAAAAAAAAACTTGAAACTTATAAATAAGTGAATTTTAAAATGAATATACTTACAGCTTGCATTTCTATATAGGAGAAACGGTTCATGAAGCTGGAATTCCAAATCTTTATTCACTGGTTCCACTAGATTGTGCATATTCAGACGGTTCACAATAGTAAAACCATGATAAGGTGAAGCTGACCTTAGATTTAATAGAAGAAAACCCATAGTTACTGTTTAGTGTGCAGAAACAGCATCTACTCTTATTATACACTTAGAACTATCAACAAAAATGTCAAGTGAGCAAGGCCCTACTTGAGGTGTGGTCCTCCACTTCATCTTATGCCTACACTAGGTTCCACTCTACCTTCCCATAGGCATACTTCCACTAAAGACCTCTACCATTAGGCCAAACAAATTTGTCAAACAAATCTTTACTGAATGTCCTCTTCTTAGTGTAGCCAACTTAAGAACCACCCTTCCTTATGCTCCCAAAAGCAATACCCAAACTCTCTTCTCTCTTTCCATACTGTTTTCTTCCTCCTTCTCCTCCCCTTCCTTTCTCCATGGCACTGAGAAATGGATCCAGGATGTCTCACATGTGCAATACTACTGCTAAGTGGTCTCCCTGGGGAGTACTGGGAGAGAACAGAATGGAAGGGAAACACCACAGCACCAAAGCTTGCCCCAGTGCCATAATACTCCAATGTGGTGTACTGACGGCTCAACTCTGGGTCACATACATGTATAAGCAGGTGCTTTCCCAGAGGAGCTCTCTTGATGGCTCTAACTCCGGACTTTTGGTGCCTCAGGCAGACAAGTCTGGTGTGCTACCAGCTGCATTATCTTCTTGCCATTTTTTTCTCATTTAGAAAGAGAGGAAAGGTTTATTGAGCTCCCATGTGGGGGCAGGACTCAAATCTTGAGCCTCAAGAAAAGTGGTAGGTGAGCTATCCGTCCCTATAAAAATAATTATTCTGATCACATTAGAGAATTTGTTACAATAATGACCGAATATTGCCACATTAATCATTTCTTTTGTACCAAACAGACCTTCCCAAAGTTCTCCTGAAATTGTCTAGAAACCTACAATAAGAATTGTCCTTGGTTCACATAAAGGGGAGGGGAGGGAAAGAATTCAGTACACGATTCTTTTCACACTCCTCATAATTGCTTATGCATTTTTATGGAAATATAGGAGACAGGCTAGGATCTTATTGTATAGATAAGGAAACAAGAAAAGACTTGTATATGACACTTCAGACAAGCAGTTAATATCAAACATCTATAAAGAACTCATACAGCTCAACAAAAAGAAAAATAACCCAATTAAAAAGTGGGCAGAAGATATGAATAGATGGTTCTTTAAAGAAGAGATACACATGACCCACAGAAATATGAAGAAATGCTCTAACTCGGGGGCTGGGAGGTAGCACAGCGGGTTAATAGCGCAAAGCGCAAGGGTGTAAGGACCCTGGTTCAAGCCCCCGGCTCCCCACCTGTGGGGTGGGGGGGGTCACTTCACAGGCGGTGAAGTAGATCTGCAGGTGTCTTTCTTCTCCCCTTTCTGTCTTCCCCTCTCTCAATTTCTCTCTGTCCTTTCCAACAATGACAGCAATGACAACAATTAATAGTAGCAACAACAATGATAAACAAGGGCAATAAGAAGGAAAAAATGGCCTCCAGGAGCAGTGGATTCGCACCAAGTCCCAGTAATAACCCTAGAAGTAGGAAAAAAAAAAAAAAAAAAACAACTCTGACTCACTTATTATCAGAGAAATGCAAATCAAAACCACATTTTAATTCCACCTCACACTTGTGAAAACGGGGTACATTAATAAAACAAGAGAAGAGCAGTGTTGGAGAGAATGCAGAGAGAGAAGTCTACTGGCAGGAATGCAAACTGGTATAATCACTATGGAGAACAGTATGGAAAATCCTTAAACAAATACAAACAAAAATGCCATATGACCCAGCAATCCCAACTACTATAGGCAAATACACAAAAGATGTACTAACACCAATGAAACGGATATATGCACCCCTGTGTTTATAGTGGCTTTATTCACAATAGCAAAAACTTGGAACAACCAAAATGCCCTTTAACAGACTGGATTAAAAAGTTATGGGACATATACTCAACAGAGTATTATGCAGCAATGAAAAGGGATGATATTGTATTCTTTGGGATAAAGTGGTTGGAAGATTATGCTCAGTGAAGCAAGTAAGGAGATGAAGAACAACTACAGGCAGATGGGGGGGAGAGAGAGAGAGAAAGAAAAGGAACTACAGAATGGCTTCACTCATATGCAGAACATAAACAACTGAACATACAAATGTAAAAAAAAATCAACTAATTTTCAAGACTGTGGGAGAACTTAAGTGGTTAGTGTTGAGATGGGACACAGACCTTTGGTGACAGGGTGGTGAAATAAAATAAACAAAAAAAGAAAAATAAATAAATAAATAAACAAAACAAAAAATAAAGGAAACAAGTTCAGAGATATTTAGGTCTGTGAGACAGACAGATAGAAAGATAGACACACACAATCAGGACTCAGATTTAGGTTTTCTGGTCCCCCACATTCATATTTTTTATACACCAAGTTCTCAACAGTGGCATATATTGACATCCATGTATACCTTTAGTCAAGATATACAAAATGTTCTCATCATTTTCCCAAAATAAAGTTTTTAAATTTTTTGCTCTATTTTTATCATAATCAATATCAAGCAAACCACTACAAATTTTTAAAATAATGTTAAATTGCACATTTCCTATAACTAGTGGATCTGTGAAAGGTAACCGATAAATATTATATAAATACCAAGTATATAACAGTTGAGTAGATTCTAGTGATTTTTTTTTTTTTGCCTTTAGAGTTATCGTTGGGGCTTGGTCCTGCACAATGAATCCACTGCTCCTGGAGACATGTTTTTTCCCTTTTTGTTGCCCTTATTATTATTGGATTATTATTATTACATGGTCATTATTGTTGATAGGACAGAGAGAAATGGAGAGAGGAGGGGAAGACAGAGGGGGAGAGAAAGACAGACACCTGCAGACCAACTTCATCACTTGTGAAGCGACCATTCTGCAGGTGGGGAGCCAGGAGCTTGAACTCGGATCCTTAAGCTGGTCCTTGTGCTTCGCACCATGTGCACTTAACCCGCTGCGCTACCGCCCCACCCTGATTCTTTTTATTGGCAATGAAGTAGGGGAATGGGAAAGGCGTTATTATTTTTTTTTTATTTATTTTTAATAGGAAAGGCGTTATTTATTTTATCTTAAGGAGTCTTAAACTAGTGGGTGATATAGTGAGATTTATTTTTCTTTTTAAATATGTATTTTATTTGACTATTTAATGAGATAGATAAATAGATTTGAGAGCACTGCTCAGCTCTGGTTTATGGTGGTGCTGAGGTTTGAACCTGGGACTTCAGAGCCTCAGGCATGGATGGAAGTCTTTTTGGTTATCATTATGTTGTTTCCGCAGGCTCTCCCCCTTTTTTTCTTTTTCTATTTATTTTCATTGTTGTTGTTGTTTTTCATTGTTGTTGTTGATATCATCCTCGTTGTTAGGTAGGACAGAGAGAAATGGAGAGAGGAGGGGAAGACAGAGAGGGGGAGAGAAAGATAGACACCTGTAGAACTACTTCACTGCTTGTGAAGTGATTCCCCTGCAGGTGGGGAGCCCTTATTGTCTTTTTTTTTATTATTATTGTTGTTATGTTATGTATTAGTATATCAAAGTGCAGGGGAAAGGCACCAAATTATAGCGGTGGGTGTGTTATGGAAATATACCCCTATAAACTTGCGATCTTGTAAACCATTAATAAAATTTTTAAAAAATATATTATATCAAAGTACAGCTAAAGAAAAATATCTTAGACAAAAATCTCATGGTTTTATACCAAAATTTAGACCATTCCACAAATGTTCATTATCATAAATGGAGAAAGGTAACCCTTAAAAAATAACTCACAAGAAAAATAAAGGGGGAAGAAGGTAACGAGATGTCAATTAAAAACTCCTACTAATTCAGTCCCTAATTTTTAGCAATCAAGTGAAGAAAGTTGTCCCAGTGGAGGAAGAATTTTTTTTTTGAATTCTTTTTTTTTTTTTTGTAATTTTATTTATTTATCTTCCCTTTTGTTGCCCTTATTGTCTTTTTTAAAATTATTATTATTGTTGTAGTTGATGTCATCGTTGTTGGATAGGACAGAGAGAAATGGAGAGAGGAGGGGAAGACAGAGAGGAGGAGAGAAAGACAAGACACCTGCAGACCTGCTTCACCGCCTGTGAAGCGACTCCCCTGCAGGTGGGGAGCCGGGGGCTCGAACCGGGATCCTCTTGCCGGTCCCTGCGCTTAGCGCCACCTGCGCTTAACCCGCTGCGCTACCGCCTGGCTCCCGTGGAGGAAGAATTTAAGAGGGAAACAGGAAACAAGGAATACCAAAACACTATTACTAGTTAGTTGCCAAACATAACAAAGATGCAATTTTCAAATCAGACTTAAAAAAAAAAAAAAAGCACTGGGAGTCGGGCTGTAGCGCAGCGGGTTAAGCGCAGGTGGCGCAAAGCACAAGGAGCGGCATAAGGATCCCGGTTCCAACCCCGGCTCCCCACCTGCAGGGGAGTCGCTTCACAGGCAGTGAAGCAGGTCTGCAGGTGTCTGTCTGTCTATCTTTCTTTCCTCCTCTCTGTCTTCCCCTCCTCTCTCCATTTCTCTCTGTCCTATCCAACAACAACAACAATAATAACTACAACAATAAAACAACAAGGGCAACAAAAGGGAATAAATAAATAAAATAAATATTAAAAAAAGCACTAATTTCTGGCTGGAATCAAATCTGTGATATTTTTTGAGCTTTTACACTTGAAAGTCTTTTTGCATATCCATTAATTTAGTTCCCTACCCCACACCCAAACACATTTTAAATTACTTCTTGGAAAAGTTGAAAATTTTAAAAAGATATAATTAAGCAAAACCCAGACGAATACTCACATTATTAACAACACTGTACACAATCCAGAACTACATCAGAGTTACAGAAGTTAATCTAGTAATCATAAAACTGCAGGACCACTCAATTACATTATTATGTACTTTTTTTTTTTTTTTAAACCAGAGCACTGCTTAGCTCTGGTTTATGTGGTACATGGATTGAACCTGGGATTTCAGAGTCTCAAGCATGAGAGTCTCTTTGCATAACCATCATGCTATCTACCCTCCACCCCCACCCCAGTGAACTACTTTTCTCCCTTCAGTTACATCTTTTAAATATAGGGAGGAAAGCAACTGCTTTAAACTTGATAAAAATGCTTTCTACTTTGAGACAATTTTGCCAGCTTAAATAGATTCTAGTTCTGTTTATTCTGAATTACAGGAAGGCTCAAAGAAGGGATATAAATTGGTTAAGATCTCACTGCTAAGTGAAATGGTTCCAAAGACAAAAGGGCTTGGCAATTTTTATATGACATTGCTAGTATTATGTTATAAAATAAATATTAAGAGTAGCTTACCTTCGATAAACAAATAAGGTTCCTTCTATATCAGTCTTCTCCTAAAATAAATGATGAATTAGTTTTCTTCTGTTACACAACCTCAAATGCTCCAACAGAGAAGAAATACTTCATGTTTAAAGAACCACTTATTTATTTTAAAATTATCCTTGTCTGAATAGTTATGTTTCTCTCATCCTATGGTAGCAACTAATTGCTTCTGTATCCTTTCTATTCTATCAATGCATTAAAGCATATGCAACATTCAATACAGCATTTGTCCTTTTTAAAAAAGAGGTTCTAATTTAGCACTTACCTTTAAAAGCTAAAATCATTAAGCCAGTTTCCTCCCTCCCTCCCTTCCTCCTTCCCTCTTCACTTATTTCATGGGAGAGGCAGGCCAGAGTAGTACTTCAGCATAAGACCTTATAGATTGGGGGTTGAGCTCAGGGCACAGCCCATGCAAGTCTTGTATTATATTTGAGAAATATCTAAGAAATTTAAGAAATTAAATTTCTTGATTTTTTAATATTTGTTCCCTTTTGTTGCCCTTGTTGTCTTTCTGTTGTAATTATTACTGATGTCGTTGTTGTATAGGACAGAGAGAAATTGAGAGAGGAGGGGAAGACAGAGAGGGGGAAAGAAAGATAAACACCTGCAGACCTGCTTCACCGCCTGTGAAGCGACTCCCCTGCAGGTGGGGAGCTGGGTCTGGAACTGGGATCCTAATGCTGGTTGCGCTTTGCGCCACCTCCGCTTAACCCGCTGCACTACTGCCTGACTCCCAAATTTTGTAATTTTAAAGCGGAAGGTCCGTGACTAGAAGATAGTCCACCCTTCACACTTTAACATGTATGAGGATCTAGG
This sequence comes from Erinaceus europaeus, assembly GCF_950295315.1. Lineage (NCBI taxonomy): Eukaryota > Metazoa > Chordata > Mammalia > Eulipotyphla > Erinaceidae > Erinaceus > Erinaceus europaeus. The sequence continues at coordinate 37,954,880 of NC_080173.1, read as the reverse complement.
TTCTATTCCTACTCACCACATGGGAGTACCATGCAAAAGAGAAGCTTCAAGAGCAGTGGAGCAGTACTGTGGTCTCTTTCACTACTTGGAAAAAAAAAAAAATGCACTGGGACCAGTAGATTAGTGCAGGTATGAAACCAAGGTCTTTTGCACACTAATTTCTTCACTTTTAGAATTTATCAAAGAGAACAAAAGGAAATTTTACCCATAAAGAGATACTTTGTTTCAACAGCACTGAATTTTGGTATATTTCTATAAGTAGCAAATTGTATGGTTAAGAATTATCAGGGTGGGGGTAGATAGTATAATAGTTATGCAGAGAGACTCTCACATCTGAGGCTCTGAAGTCCCAGGTTCAATCCCCCGTACCACTGTAAGCCAGAACTGTGCAGTGCTCTGGCAAAATAAAAACTATCATATACAAATAAATTTTTCTAGACTTTTCTGAACACGATTAAAAGTACCCAATTTAATTGCTGGGGTTCGGTGCTGGCACTACAAATCGACTGCTCCTGGGTGCACCACTGCCCAAACCCCCTACCCCATATATATATATATATATATATATATATATATATAATAATTATTATTTTAAACCAGAGCACTGCTGGTTTATGGTGGTACTGGGGATTGAACAAGGGACCTTTGATACCTCAGGCTGAAAGTCTTTTGCATAATCATTATGCGATCTCCCCAGACCTAGAGTAAAACATAAAAAAAAAAAAAAAATCTTGATTTCTTCTAAGAGTACTATTCTTAACTAGTGTAAATCTTATCTATAAACATTTTTTTCCTGCCTTCCAGATGGAAGTTTGTAATCAACTGTCTTACAATGAAAGGAAACTTGCCCTAATAAAACTGTACAATTCACTATAAAGTAACAGAGAAATGCTTCTGGTTATACTCTGTGTGCCACAATCCAATTATTTTTCAATTGAGGTTATCATAGCTTGTATTTAATATTTAAAACAACTCCACAAATCAAATTCCAAAATAATTAAAAGTTGGGAGACACTAGATAATAAAACTTCGTTCATAATAATGTCTCCAAATCTTTACTATTTGTTTGTAATTTGTATTTCACAATGTACTGCGAATCAAGGAAAGTGATTAAAAGCAATTCAAATGAAGGCAGTATCTAAAACTCAAGTAAGATAACCTATGTAAGTGTGTTATATTGCAAAGCATGCACTCAAAATGTTTCACTTTTGTTAGTTGAACAAGTTCATTCATCTCTTCCTGAAATATTAATGTTATTTAGTTCCATCCCATTAATTTCACACAGTGCAACACAGAGCTAAATGAGCTAAGGCTGGTAGCAAGAAAACAGGAACTTTGATATTTAAACAACTAGCTCGCTTCAAACCTGACAAGACAGTAAACAGACTGAATGCAAAGTCTCAGTTCCACCAGTGCAAACCCCAAAGTACTGAGCCTGATTCGGGGCAACATCACCTCCGCCTAGCTGTCCTCCTCAGTGCCTTGAAATCATTTTTCCAAACTCTGGAAACATAGTCTAGTTCCACATTCAAGCTGGGCTTAACCTCACCTTTTTCTAAGAGTTAAAACTTAATTGGATTTCAAGCTTTAACGCTAAATGACCTCTGCAGAGGGGGCTCTGTTTTTTGTTTTTTTTGGGGGGGGGAAGGGGGCGGGTAGGTGTTTACAGATCCTGCGTGTGTATTCTCCTTAACGACTCTCAAAGCTTCAAGCGAAACCTTCCGGGCATTTCCGAGCCTCAGGGTCTCGCTGCCTCCGGTGAGTCCCCAGAGAAGCGGGTCGCCTGCGCCCCCTGACCCGAGCGCCCCCCCCCCCCCCCGCGTGACCCTCCTCCACCCCCAACCCCCAGCTTCTCTCCGGGAGGAGGTCTCGGCTTAGTTTCTTTCGCTCCTCCCCCAAGGTCCCCGCGTCCCTGACACCCCTCCAGCCCTGGCTCGGCCTCCTCCACCCCGGCCTCCCGCATCGGCCCCCCCAACCCGGACAGTCCGCGCGGCCCCTTTAAGAGATGGCGGCGGCCAGGCCTCACTCACCCACTGGTTGGCTTTGGGGCAGAAGGTGTACAGAGCGACCTGGCCCGTGAGGTCTGCGATGCTGGTGATGTAGGGGTCGTGTTGCTTCAGGGCCGCTAGACTCATCTCCTGCCCGGCTCGACTGAGCGACTCCATCTTAGATTCCAGAGCCGAGCCCCTCTGGCTGGGGTGGGTTCGCCGACAGGAAGGTGCCATGGAGGGAAGGTTCCCGCAACTGCGTCAGCGCCCTTAACTTCCGCCTCTTGCGTGGCCTCGCTGTCGGGGTGGTACGGTGGCTATTTGGTTCCGCAAGGTCCACGAGCTGTGTTCTGGATTCCGCGCTGGTCGGGTTCCACAGGCCCTCGGTCTGAGGCGGCCTTCCTCCTGTTTCCTACGCCGGCGTGGAGGCTGCCTGCGAGCTTCTCCCGGGCACTCGCTTAGCAGGCCTAACTCGGCTGTTGCCCCGGAAAGGCCCGAGCGACCCAAGGAAAACTAGGCTTCTGGCTCCGCGCGCCGGCGAAGAAAGGCAGATGGGCACCCGGACGTTTCCCACGGCCGCACCTCAGGAGGCCGCCGCCGTCAACGACGTGTTACCCAGGGAAATGATCGATCTCGTTGTCATTCTTGTACAGATCTTTCTCTACTTATAGTGGAGTTACATCATGATAAGCTCTGTAAATTGAAAATATGTGAGGGGTGGGGGAGATAGCATAATGATTATGCAAAGAAACTCTAGTGCCTGAGGCTTCAAAATTCCAGGTTCAGTCTCCCCTATCACCATAAGCCAGAGCTGAGCAGTACTCTGGTAAAAATTAAAAAAAAAAAAAAAAAAAAGAAGGAGAGGGGGGAGGGGGAAGAAGAAAAAGAAAATATTGTATAGATTCAAAGGATAGCTTGCCTTGTAGGGCACTTGAGTAAAGCTCTGGGACCCAGTCTTGAGCCCCAGCACTACATGGGAGCACCACAGCACTAGGGAAACTCCATGGCTGGTGGAGCAGAACTGTATTGTCTCTCCCTTCCCACCTTCCCTCTCTGTTTCTGAAACTAACCAAGAAAAAAAAAAAAAAAAAAAAAAGGAAAAAAAGAAAGAAAAATTGGTCTATGAGTGGCTGAATTGTTCATATTGAAGGCCCCAATGCTACAAAAGTGAAATAGAGTGCGAGAAAATAAAGTGTTAGAAGTAAAAATGCTTACTGGCTGCTGGGTGGCTCATTGCCATTACTCAGAATCATGAGAGAGTGACTACTGTGGTTTCTACTGAGTGCTTAGTGCATCCATGATTCTTGCCTCAGGACATTTGCACTTCTTCCTTATTATTTTTTTTTCCCCCAGAGCACTGCTCAACTCTGGCTTATGGTGGTGCAGGGGATTGAGCCTGGGACTTCCAGAGCCTCAGGCAGGAGAGTCTCTTTGCATAACCATTATGCTATTTACCCCCTTCTTCCTCTTTTCTCAAACATTCTTCCATCTAATATTCTAATATCCTTAGGGTTTATTTCCTTGGATCTGTCACAGCACTTATCTACAAGTTGTAATTGATTTATTTGCTTATCTTTTTTTAAAAGTCTTACTCCCAGTTCTTGACACTGAGAAAAACCTAATACATATTAGATTAACCAGAATTTTAGGGTGTTCTGTATCTACTGTGCATAAACGTTAGAATATGGATAGTTGTTTTAACTCCAAAGTATGCCTTTCACATAAGTGCTAAACAAATAATGATACCTAATTTCCTTCTATTAACAAATCTTGATTCTTAAAAAAAAATTTGTTGTGTAGTGTATTGCACCAAAGTAAAGGACTCTGGGGTGGGGGGAGTGTTCAGGTCCTGGAACATGGTGGAGGAGAACCTAGGTGGGGGGGTTAGATTGTTATGTGGAAAACTGAGAAGTGTTACACATATACCAACTACTCTAATTTACTGTCCATTGTAAACCATTAATCCCACCCAATAAAGAAAAAAAAGTTGTACTTATTTATTGTGAGCAACAGACCAGAACTCTGCCATAAGGTGTTATTGGGGAGGTGAGGGTTATGTAAAGTGACTCTCATACCTGAGGCTTCAAAGTCCCAGATTCAGTCCCCCACACCCCCATAAGCCAGAGCTGAGCAGTGCTCTGGTTATTAAAGATAAATAAATTAACAAATTGTAAAAAAAAAAAAAGTGATATTGGGGATTGAACCTTCACCCTCTGGGGCCACAGACTTGCAGGTTCTGTGCTGTAATAGGCTGAACTGTCTGTCAATATATCTTGACTCTTCCTTTTTTAAATGTATTTATTTTTTTCAATAAATCTTTATCATTTATTACTTTTATTTATTTATTTTATTATTTTTTAAAATTTATTTTAAAAAGACATTAACAAAACCATAGGATAGAAGGGGTACAACTCCATTCAATTCCCACCACCAGATCTCTGTATGCCACCCCCTCCCCTGATAGCTTTCCTATTCTTTATCCCTCTGGGAGTATGGACCCAAGGTCATTGTGGGATGCAGAAGGTGGAAGGTCTGACTTCTGTAATTGCTTCCCCAATGAACATGGGCATTGACAGGTCGATCCATACTCCCAGTCTGCCTCTCTCTTTCCCTAGTAGGTTGGGGCTCTGGGGAAGTGGATCTCCAGGACACATTGGTGGGGTCATCTGTCCAGGGAAGTCTGGTTGGCATCAGGTTAGCATCTGGAACCTGGTGGCTGAAAAGAGAGTTAACATACAAAACCAAACAAATTGTTGAATAGTCATGGACCTAAAGACTGGAATAGTGCAGATGAGGTGTTGGGGGGTACACACTGCAGACTATTGTGTACTTTTGCTTTCAGGTATATATTTTGCTCTAATTTATAAATACATGTGAACATATGCTCTATCTCATGGGACTTGGTCTATATCTAGGTTTTGGGACTTTGTTAGGAAGTGAACCGCCTGGAATGGAATAAGAGAATACGATGAAAGGAAAGGTCTCACCCAAGTAATGAAGCTGAAGGGTTGTCATTCCACACCTGAAGTCTCTGGACACAGTCTGAAGTGGAGCATGCTGAGGTGGTACTCATTGTTTTGATTAGGTTGGGATTGGTGTATACAATATTATTTGGTATGAATTGAGAGAAGCATGCAGGAAAGTGCACTCCACCCTAAGGTTCCAGGACTGGGGGAAATATAGGCTCTATAGTGGAAATGTGAGGTTCCTGCTGTCTTAGAGTTCAAGAAAACAATATAGTTATTGTTATAATCACATTATTTGGTAATTGGGTTAACTTTGAAAAATCCCTTTGTTAGGATTTGTTATATAGACATATTTGTACACCTATCTTCATAGCAGCACAATTTGTAATAGCTAAAACCTGGAAGCAACCCAGATGCCCAACAACAGATGAGTGGCTGAGAAAGCTGTGGTATATATACACAATGGAATACTATACAGCTATCAAGAACAATGAACCCACCTCTGACCCATCTTGGATGGAGCTAGAAGGAATTATGTTAAGTGAGCCAAGTCAGAAAGATAAAGATGAGTATGGGATGATCCCACTCATCATCAGAATTTGTCAAAGAAGAACAGAAAGGGAAACTTAAAGCAGGATTTGACTAAATCTGGAGTAAGGCATCAAAGTAAAAACCCTGGGGTGAGGGTGGATATTAGGCTTCCTTGGGTGGTGGGGGTGGGGTGGGGTGGGGTGGGTGGGTTGGGACACAGTCTTTTGGTGGTAGGAATGGTGTTTATGTACACTCCTATTAATTTGTAGTCATATATATCACTAATTAATATGAGAGTGGAAAAATTGAATGTCTCAAACTTTTTAAGGCACAGACTTGAGTCTTTTTAACACATAGGCCCGAACTGCCCCTGCGGCTACAGACAGACTGTGACCCACATAGTCAATGACTGCCACCTCTCCAGATTCAAAGGAGGTCTCGAAACTTTACATCAGGCTCAACCTGACGCTGTTGACTGGCTACGGAAGAAGGGCAAACGCTAGAAGAAACACATAGGCTGAGTCTTTTATATGTAGACTCTCTCAAAAGCCTAGACCAGGGAGAACAGAAGCAACCGGTGGCACAGTTATATACAAATAATGTCAAAGGACATAAATTATGGTGATGTTGGGTATTATACATTTATTAATTTTTTAGATAGAGACAGAAAAGCAGAGAGTGAAAATGTCCACAGCAATGAGCTTCCTTCAGTGTGGTGGGGGCTGGGCTCAAACCTGGGTCTCACATGTGGCACAGCAACAGACTATCCAATGGAGTTAGTTTGAACACCCTGTATCTTGATTCTTCAGCTCTCCTTCTTGAAGCAAACTTTGTTTTCAGGAACACCCAGAAAAAAAATCACTTAGTGTCTTTTCAGTCTTGAAACTTTTCCCATGTCTATTTCCTCCCCACATCTGTTTTCTCACTTCCCCTTCCCTTTCTAAAATTTTAAAGATTCTGGAAGTATTTGCCTTGTTAGGCAGAGAAATCAAGCAACCATATTTCCCAAGGTCATACAATGATTCATTTGCTGTGTTGGGATTAGCATCTTCTATCCTTGGCTTTCAGATACATCATGTATCTTGTTCCCGCTCTGTCTGGCACACTCTTAAATTGCACTGGTTACTTGTGAGTGGAACTTGTTTTCCTTGTGCTGCTTTGTCACTCCTGATAGATATTTTACATGAGATGTTCAAAAGGTTGTAGGCTATAATTCATAACTTGATACTTATAGACTTAAGATGGTCATTCTTTCCTTTAGTTTTTCTGTAAATGTCTCAGGGCTTTGTGATGTTTAGAAATTAATTTTATTTTACAGTTTTTTTTAATCACCACAAGGGCTATTGCTAGGGGTTGGTGTTTGCATGACGAATCCACTGTTCCTTGTGGCCAATTTTTTTCTATTTATTTGATAGGACAGAGAACTCTGGGGGGGGGGGGGTTAGATACCTGCAGTACTTGTGAAACTTCCACCATATAGGTGAGGAGCTCAGGCTTGAACCTCGGTCTTTGCTCATGCTTGGTAATGTGTGCATTTAACTAGGTGTACCACTGCCCATCCCCATTAGAAATTAATTTATAAAAATTTATTTTATTTTATTTATTTATTTTTTTGCCTCCAGGGTTATTGCTGAGGCTCGGTGCCTGCACTACAAATCCACAGCTCCTGGAGGCCATTTTTTTTTTCCCACTTTGTTGCCCTTGTTGTTACCCTTGTTGTTGTCATCATTATTGTTGTTGTCATTGCTGCTGTTGTTGGATAGGACAGAGAGAAATCGAGAGAGGAGGGGAGACAGAGGGGGAGAGAAAGGTAGACACCTGCAGACCTGCTTCACCACCTGTGAAGCAACTCCCCTGCAGGTGGGGAGCAGGGGGCTCGAACCAGGATCCTTATGCCAGTCCTTGCGCTTTGCTCTTAACCCGCTGCACTAACGCCCGACTCCCAAAAATTTCTTTTATTAAAGTTGCCACTAAAGTTATTTCTGAGGCTTATATACACTATGTACCATGACCCTTGGTAGCTATTTGTTCCTTTATTTATTTATTTATTTTTATTGCCTCCAGGATTATTGCTGGGGCTCAGTGCCTACATGATGAATTCACTGCTTCTGGTGAATTTTTTCCTCGCCCCCTTTCTTTATTTGATAGGGCAGAGAGAAATTGAGAAGGGGGGAGATAGGGAAAGCGATAGAGAGACACCCACAGTAGTTGCTTCACTGCTTATGAAGCTTCCTCTCTATAGGTGGGGGTGGGACTCGAACCTAGGTCTCATTTATTTATTTGTTTTCATTAGATAGGACAGAGAAGTTAAGAGAGTGAGAGAGGTAGAGATAATGAGGGAAAGAGACAACTGCAGACCTGCTTTACTACTTGTGAAACTTTCCCCTTGTAGGTGGAGAACAGGGGCTCCAACATAATAACATGTGAGCTTAACTGATTGTACCACCACCTGGACCCCCCAAATACTTTAAAAGATCCTCGATGTTTCTAGAATTACATTTGTGGTATGTGAATTCATTTAATCTGTTCTGTAGCAGAAATACTTTAGCCTTTAGCCTGGAAGAAATAAATATTTACAACCCCCATACTGAGTAAAGTAACTAGAATAAAAGAATATGAGACTAGAAAACCATTTAGTTCATTCTTTTTATTACTATGGAGACTGCATTTCTTACTTTTAGGATTTACTTATTTTAATCTTTACCACCAAGGAAAAATGGAGCTTTAAACCTGCATGATTACACCATTCCTAGCATACACTTTATTTATTTATTTTTTAAGGCAAAAAGAGAGACATAGAGAGGGAGAAACAGAGACACCACAGCTCCCATGAAGCTTCAACCTTCCTCTCACCCCCTTCTACAGGTGCTCACATACAGTGACCAGAGACTGAAACTCAAGTCTTCATACATGGTAAAGTGTGCTCTACTTGGTGAGCTAGCTCTCAGTCCTGGGAGAACTGTTTGTTAACATTACTGATTTAATAATGGTTTATAAGATTACAGAGATATATAGTCCCATACTGCACTCACCACCATAGTTCTATGCTCTTCCATCCCCTCATCCACATTGTTTTCACAAAATTTTAGGGACAGTGTGGCTGATTATTATTATTATTATTTTATTATTATTATTATGGAATTCATTGTATTGAACATAAGTAAAACCATATGGTAGTTGCCTTTCAGAGAAATTCAGGTAATTTGCTAACAGATGTAAACTATAACAACAAGAGTCCTTAAACTGAAAGATGAAACTCCTTGACTTTATTTCTTTCCCTCTCTCCCACATTTTTCAAAATGCAGGGCCTGGTGATGACAGGTAGCATAAGCATAATGCAAAAGACTTTAATTCCTGAGGCTCCAGAGTCTCAGGTTCAATCCCCAGCATCTACATAAGCCACAGCTGAACAGTGCTCTTGTGAAAGAAAAAAAGAAGGGGAGTCAGATGGTAGCGCAGTGGGTTAAGTGCAAGTGGTGCAAAGTGTAAGGACCGGCATAAGGATCCCAATTCAATCACTGGGCTCCCCACCTGCAGGGGAATCGCTTGACAGGCAGTGAAGCAGTTCTGCCGGTGTCTATCTTTCTCTTCTCCACTCTGTCTTCCACATCCTCTCTCCATTTCTCTCTGTCCTATCCAACAATGATGACATCAATAATAACAACAATAAAAAAACAAGGGCAACAAAAAGGAATAAATAAATAGTAAAAAAAAAAAAAAGGGCGGGAAGGAGGAAGGAATAAAAAAATGGCCAAGGGATGAACTCAGGGCCTCTTACATACAGGATATCATTGAGCTGTCTCTAGCCTCAATTTTTTTTTTTAATTTCTTTATTGGGAAATTAATGTTTTACATTCAACAGTAAATACAATAGTTTGTACATGCACAAATTTCCCAGTTTTTCATATAACAATACAACCCCCACTAGGTCCTCTGTCATCCTTCTTGGATCTGTATTTTCCCCACCCACACACCCATCCCAGAGTCTTACTTTGGTGCAATATGCCAACTCCAGTTCAGGTTCTACTTGTGTTTGCTCTTCTGATCTTGTTTTTCAGCTTCTGCCTGAGAGTGAGATCATTCCATATTCATCCTTCTGTTTCTGACTTATTTCACTTAACATGAATTTTTCAAGGTCCATCCTTGAAAAATGGTGAAGTCACCATTTTTAATAGCTAAGTAGTATTCTGTTGTATATACATACCACAACTTGGTCAGCCATTCATCTGTTGTTGGATACCTGGGTTGATTCCAGGTTTTGGCTATTACAAATTGTGCTGCCAAGAACATATGTGTACACAGATCTTTTTGGATGGGTGTGTTGGGTTCCTTAGAATATATCCCTAGGAAAGGAATTGCAGGGTCATAGGGTAGGACCATTTATAGCCTTCTGAGAGTTCTCCAGACTGTTCTCCACAGAGGTTGGACCAATTGACATTCCCACCAACAGTGCAGGAGGGTTCCTTTGACCCCACAACCTCACCAGCATTTGCTGCTGTTACCTTTTCTGATGTATGACATTCTCACAGGAGAGAAGTGGTATCTCATTGTTGTCTTTATTTTCATTTCTCTGACAGAGACTTGGAGCATTTTTTTCATGTGTTTCTCATCCTTTTGGATCTCTTCTGTGGTGAATATTCTGTCCATGTCCTCCCCCCATTTTTGGATGGGGTTATTTGTTGTATTGTTGTTGAGATTTGCAAGTTCTTTATATATTCTGGTTATTAGCCACTTGTCTGATATATGGCGTGTAACGATCTTCTCCCATTCTGTGAGGGGTCTCTTGGTTTGGGAGTGGTTTCTTTTGCTGTGCAGAAGCTTTTTAATTTGATGTAGTTCCATAGGTTTATGCTTGCCTTAGTCTTCTTTGTAATTGGATTTGTTTCGAAGATTTCTTTAAAATTTATGCAGAAAAGAGTTCTGCCAGTATTTTCCTCTAAGTACCTGATAGTTTGTGGTCTAACATCCAAGTCCTTGATCCACTTGGAATTTACTTTTGTATTTGGTGAAATACAATGATTCAGTTACATTCTTCTGCATGTTTCAATCCATTTTTTCCAACACCATTTGTTCAAGAGACTCTGTTTTCCCCATTGAATAGTCTGGCCACCTTTGTCAAAGATTAGATGTCCATAGGTGTGGAGGCTCACTTCTGGGCTCTCAGTTGTATTCCACTGGTCAATATGTCTATTCATGTTCCAGGACCAAGCAGTTTATTTTTATTTTTATTTTTTTTATTTTTATTTCCTTTGGGTAAATCTCCGGGAAAGGACTGCAGAGTCATAGAGTAGATATATTTGTAGGTTCCTATGAAAACTCTAGGCCAATAAAGTTGTGTTTTCAAACATGAACTCTTTTTTTTTTTTATTTTTGTGCCTTAAACAACGACCATTCTAAAAGCAAGGGAGACAAAATCTAACTTTTAAAAAGTACAGTTTGTCACTGGTAAATAATATATCTTGTTCTTTCTTTTTTTTCTTAGCTCCCTTGTTTGCTCATGTTTTAAAGGTAGATGGCCTAGTTTGAGCCATGGCCTCAGGGCAACCCAGTCAGGTGTAAACAAAGGACCCAAAGCCAGTGCTTATTAACTAAGAGGGTAACTGGGAAAAAATTTCTTAGACTTTATAGATTTACTTTGAAAATAAGATACATACCTTAATGTTTTAACATTAAAAAACTTATGTTGTGTCTGTGTTTACTAGGTTTCAAATAATAGTATTTAAGAAAATTGATTTTGTTTAGTAAATATTTTTTAAATTATTACTTATTTCCTTTTGTTACCCTTGTTGTTTTATTGTTGTAGTTATTATTGCTGTTGTTACTGATGTCGTCGTTGTTGGCTAGGACAGAGAGAAATGGAGAGAGGAGGGGAAGACAGAGGGGGAGAGAAAGATAGACACCTGCAGACCTGCTTTACAGCCTGTGAAGGGACTCCCCTGTAGGTGGGGACCCAGGGGCTTAAACCAGGATCCTTACAGCTGGTCCTTGTACTTTGCAACACTTGCGCTTAACCCACTGCGCTACCGTCCGACTCCCAATAATCTTTTTTTAAGATTTCTTAATATTTATTTATTTCCTTTTTGTTGCCCTTTTTTATTGTTGTTGTTGTTATTGATGTCGTCCTTGTTGGATAGGACAGAGAGAAATGGAGAGAGGAGGGGAAGAGAGAGAGAGGGAGAGAAAGATAGACACCTGCAGATCTGCTTCACCGTTTGTGAAGCGACTCCCCTGCAGGTGGGGAACCGGGGGCTCGAACCGGGATTCTCACACCGTCCTTGAGCTTTAACCTTGCGCTTAACCTGCTGCGCTACCGCCCGACTCCCTTTAGTAAATAATCTTTATTCTCAAGTTACTGAAGGAAATATGCTGAGACCTGACTCCCTAATGTCATGTCATGGGAAGAGATTCTCTTACTGAAATGGGAAAATTAAACCCCTCACCTACACAGGAATTTATCCCCGTCTACATCAAACATTTTCTTTTTTTTTTTTTTTTTAATTAACAAAACCATAGGGTAGGAGGGGTACAACTCCACACAATTCCCACCGCCCAATCTCCATATCCCACCCCCTCCCCCGATAGCTTTCCCATTCTCTATCCCTCTGGGAGCATGGACCCAGGGTCATTGAGGGTTGCAGAAGGTAGAAGGTCTGGCTTCTGTAATTGCTTCCTCGCTGAACATGGGCGTTGACTGGTCGGTCCATACTCCCAGTCTGCCTCTCTCTTTCCCTAGTAGGATGGGTCTCTGGGGAAGCTGAGCTCCAGGACACATTGGTGGTGTCTTCAATCCAGGGAAGTCTGGCCGGCATCCTGATGACACCTGGAACCTGGTGACTGAAAAGAGAGTTAACATACAAAGCCAAACAAATTGTTGAGCAATCATGTACCCAAAGCTTGGAAAAGTGGAGAAGAAGTATTAGGGAGGTACTCACTGCAAACTCTAGTGTACTTCTGCTTTCTTACTTTGGTGCCATACTCCAAACTCAGTCAATTTCTGCTTTGCGTTTCTACTTCTTTTTTTTTTTTTACATGCATAACATTCCCCAGATTCCCATTTAGCAATACCACCCCACTATTTCATTCATCATTTTTCATGGACCTGTATTCTCCCCACCCACCCACCCACCCCAGAGTCTTTTACTTTGGTGTAATACTTCAATTCCATTTCAGGTTCGACTTGTGTTTTCTTTTCTAATCTTGTTTTTCAACTTCTGCCTGAGAGTGAGATCATCCCATATTCATCCTTCTGTTTCTGACTTATTTCACTCAACATGATTTTTTCAAGGTCCATCCAAGATCGGCTGAAAACGGTGAAGTCACCATTTTTTACAGCTGAGTAGTATTCCATTGTGTATATATACCACAACTTGCTCAGCCACTCATCTGTTGTTGGACACCTGGGTTGTTTCCAGGTTTTGGCTATTACAAATTGTGCTGCCAAGAACATATGTGTACACAGATCTTTTTGGATGGATGTGTTGGGTTCCTTAGGATATATCCCCAGGAGGGGAATTGCAGGGTCATAGGGTAGGTCTATTTCTAGCCTTCTGAGAGTTCTCCAGACTGTTCTCCACAGAGGTTGGACCAATTGACATTCCCACCAGCAGTGCAGGAGGGTTCCTTTGACCCCACACCCTCTCCAGCATTTGCTGCTGTTACCTTTTCTGATGTGTGACATTCTCACAGGAGTGAAGTGATATCTCATTGTTGTCTTGATTTGCATTTCTCTGACAATCAGAGACTTGGAGCATTTTTTCATGTGTTTCTCGGCCTTTTGGATCTCTTCTGTGGTGAATATTCTGTCCAAATCCTCCCCCCATTTTTGGATGGGGTTATTTGTTGTCTTGTTGTTGAGTCTGGTAAGCTCTTTATATATGTTGGTTATTAAACTCTTATCTGATGTATGGCATGTAAAGATCTTCTCCCATTCTGTGAGGGGTCTCTTGATTTGGGTAGTGGTTTCTTTTGCTGTGAAGAAGCTTTTTAATTTGATGTAGTCCCATAGGTTTATACTTGCCTTAGTCTTCCTTGTAATTGGATTCGTTTCATTGAAAATGTCTTTAAAATTTATGCGGAAAAAAGTTCTGCCAATATTTTCCTCTAAGTATCTTATAGTTTCTGGTCTAACATCCAAGTCCTTGATCCACTTGGAATTTACTTTTGTATATGGTGAAATACAGTGATTCAGCTTCATTCTTCTGCATGTTTCAACCCATTGTTTCCAACACCATTTGTTGAAGAGACTCTGCTTCCCCCATATAATAGTCTGGGCCCCTTTGTCAAAGATTAGATGTCCATAGGTGTGGGGCCTCATTTCTGGGCTCTCAATTCTATTCCACTGGTCAGTGTGTCTGTTCATGTTCCAGTACCAAGCAGTTTTGATGACAATGGCCCTATAATATAGTTTGAGATCTGGCAGTGTGATGCCTCCGGTTCTGTTCTTTCTTCTCAAGATTGTTTTGGCAATTCTAGGTCTTTTCTGGTTCCAGATAAACATTTGTAGCATTTGTTCTATTCTCCTAAAAAATGTGCTTGGGATCTTGATGGGGATAGCATTAAATCTGTAGATGGCTCTGGGTAATATATTCATTTTGATGATGTTAATTCTTCCAACCCATGAGCATGGAATATCTTTCCACTTCTTTGTGTCTTTTTCAATTTCTTTGAGTAGTGACTCATAATTTTCAGTATACAAGTCTTTCACTTCTTTGGTTAGGTTTAGTCCTAGATATTTTATTGTTTTTGTTGCTATAGAAAAAGGAACTGATTTCTGGATTTCAATTTCTTCTAACTTAGTGTTTGCATAGAGAAATGCCACTGACTTTTGAATGTTAATTTTATAGCCTGACACATTACTGTATTGCCTGATGATTTCCAAAAGCTTCTTGCTAGATTCCTTAGGTTTTTCCATGTATAATATCATGTCATCTGCAAATAAGGAGAGTTTGACTTCTTCTCTTCCAATCTGTATTCCTTTAATTCCTTGCTCCTGCCTGATTGCTATGGCAAGAACTTCCAACACTATGTTGAATAGTAATGGTGACAGTGGGCAGCCCTGTCTAGTACCTGATCTGAGTGGAAATGCTTCCAGTTTTTCACCATTGAGTATGATGTTGGCTGTAGGTTTGCTATATATAGACTCCACTATCTTCAGGAATTTTCCATCTATTCCTATTTTTTGTAGTGTTTTGATCATAAAGGGATGTTGTATTTTGTCAAAGGCTTTCTCTGCATCTATTGATATGACCATGTGGTTTTTGGTCTTGCTTTTGTTGATGTGGTGGATCACATTGATTGATTTACATATATTAAACCAACCTTGCATGCCTGGGATAAACCCCACTTGGTCATGATGAACAATTTTTTTGATATACTGCTGTATCCGGTTGGCTAGAATTTTGTTCAATATTTTCGCATCTATGTTCATCAGAGATATTGGTCTGTAGTTTTCTTTTTTGGTTGTGTCCCTGTCTGCTTTTGGTATCAGGGTGATGTTGGCTTCATAGAAGCTGGCAGGGAGTATTCCAGTGTCTTCAATCTTCTGGAAGACTTTTAAAAGTAGAGGTATTAGTTCTTCTTTGAAAGTTTTGTAGAATTCATTTGTAAAACCATCTGCTCCAGGACTTTTATTTTTGGGAAGATTTTTGATAACTGTTTCAATTTCATTAGCTGTGATGGGCCTGTTCATGTTATCCACTTCCTCTTTACTTAGTTTTGGAAGTTGGTAGGTATCTAGGAAATCATTCATTTCTTCCAGGTTCTCTAGCTTGGTGGCATATAGTTGTTCATAGAAGCCTCGCATGATATGTTGAATTTCTGCAGTGTCTGTTGTGATATCTCCTCTTTCATTTATTATCCGATTTATTTGGGTCTTCTCCCTTTTTTGTTTTGTGAGTCTGGCTAAAGGTTTGTCGATTTTGTTTACTCTTTCGAAGAACCAACATTTACTTTCATTAATCTTTTGTATGGTTTTCCTATTCTCAATGTTATTTATTTCTGCCCTAACTTTAGTGATTTCTGTCCTTCTGGTTGCTTTAGGGTTCCTTTGTTGTTCTTCTAGGTCTTTAAGATGTGCAATCAGGCTGTTTATTTGTGCCTTTTCTTGTTTCCTAATGTGTGCTTGTATAGCTATGAACTTCCCTCTTAGGACTGCTTTAGCTGTGTCCCAAATATTTTGATAGCTTGTGTCTTCATTTTCATTGAACTCTCGAAACATTTTGATTTCTTCCTTGATTTCCTCTTTGACCCAGAAGTTGTTAAGAAGTGTACTGTTGAGCTTCCACATTTTGGGACTGTTACTAATCTTTTGTTGGTTGTTAAGTGTTAGTTTAATTCCACTGTGGTCTGAGAAGATGCTTGGGATGATTTCAGTGCTCTTGAATAGGCTGATGCTGTCTTTGTGGCCTAACATATGGTCTATCCTTGAGAATGATCCATGTGGATTTGAGTAAAATGTGTATTCCAGTTTCTTGGGATGAATGACTCTGAAAATGTCCAATAGTTCTAGTTTATCTATCTCTTCATTTAGCTCCCTTATGTCTTTACTGATTTTCTTCCTGGATGATCTGTCAAGTTGAGAGAGTGGGGTGTTGAAGTCCCCTACTATGATTATGTTACTGTTAATATATTGCTGTAGCTCTTTCAGTAGAAGTTTGATGTATTTAGATGGCTTCTCATTGGGTGCATAGATATTAATAATTGTTAAGTCCTCTTGATTGACTGATCCTCTGAGCATTAAGTAGTGTCCATTCCTATCTTTTTTAATCTTATCTATTTTAAAGTCTATCATGTCAGATATGAGAATAGCTGTTCCTGCCCTTTTTTGTGGGCCATTGGCTTGAATGATAGTTTTCCATCCTTTCACTTTAAGTCTGTGTTTGTCTTGTTGCATTAGGTGAGTTTCCTGTAGACAACATATTGTTGGGTTGTGTTTTCTGATCCATCTTCCTACTCTGTGTCTTTTAATAGGTGAATTCAGGCCATTGACATTTATTGATATCAAAGATTGAAGATATTTTAACGCCATTCTTGTAGAGTTTTAGAGTGTTTTGATATATGTTCTATTTGTGGTGGTCTGGTTGTTTATAGGAAACCTTTCAGAACTTCTTTCAAGGCAGGCTTGGTGATGGTTGCTTCCTTCAACTGTTGTTTGTCTGAGAAGGTTTTGATGCTTCCATCTAGTCTGAATGACAATCTAGCAGGATATAGTATTCTTGGCTGAAAGCCTTTCTCATTGAGCACTCGATAGATATCTTGCCATTCTCTTCTGGCCTGTAGTGTTTGTATGGAGAAGTCTGCTGCTAATCTTATGGGTTTTCCTTTGTAGGTGACTCTTTGTTTTTCTCTTGCAGCCTTGAGGATCCTTTCTTTATCCTTATTCCTTTCCAATCTAAGTATGACATGTCTTGGTGTCTTTAGGTCTGTGTTAATTCTGTTTGGGACCCTCTGGGCTTCTTGAATCTTTATGTCTTTGGTGTTGTCTAGACTAGAGAAATTTTCAGCTATTATGGCCTGGAGAACGCTTTCTTCCTCCCCTTCTCTTTCTTCCTCTGGTAAGCCAATAATGCGTATATTGTTTCTTTTGAAGTCATCCCATAGGACTCTGTTATTGTTTTCAGCATCTCTTAATCTCTTTTTGAGATCTCTTACTTCTTTTTTAGTTGTCTCTAATTCATCCTCAATCTTGCTAATTCTGTCTTCAGCCTCATTGATTCTATTCTCTCTGCCCTCTACTGCTTTCTGGAGTTCATCTATTTTGTTGCCCTGCTCTGATACTGTTTTAGCTTGTTCAGCTAGTTGCCTTCTTAGCTCAGCAATTTCAGCTTTCAGCTCTCTAATAACCATGAGATTATTAGAATTTTCTTCCATATTTTCATTTGTTGTTCCTGCAGTTCTGATTACAATTTTTTCAAATTCTTTACTCACTCCTGTTATTATTTCCTTAGCTAATGTTTGGATGTTGAACTCGTTGTTTTGTGCTTCGCCCTCTGGAGGACTTTTAGCTGGACTCTTGTCCTGGTTCGAGTCTCCATTATTTTTTCTTGTTGTTTTAACCATTTTATATAAGTTAACAGTTTTTTCAATCCCTGAGTTGGAGTTCAGTGGTGTAAAAGCCTTTTTTTTTTTTTCCCCCTGTAGGCTATGGTAGCCTGAGGGCTTTTAAACTATCAATAGGCTTCTTGGCTTAATCAATGACTCTTGACCAAGAGATAAAGCAGGGTGTGGCAGAGATAATCCAGTGGTTATGCAAAGAGACTTTCACAGCCCTTCAGCTATGCCACCGAGGTATAGGTCTTCTCCTGAGTTTCCCGGTTAGATCTCTGTGCCCTGGTGTCCCTCCCTGTTGCTGCTCCAGATTCTGAGGGTAGTAGCAATGGAGACTCAGAGTTGTACTTGGTGAGTCTCTGGGGAGTCCTTTCCTCCCTTCAGCTGTCCCCTTGTTGGTGGAGCAGACTGGAGGTGGTGTCTCCACTGACAAACTGTCGAACTGTTAGCAGTCACTTAATCTCTCCTTAGGCCCCTCTCTCCTCTCTGTCACCAGCCACGCGTGTTTGTACTCACGGGTGATTTACTGGGTTTCTGTGGTCATTCTAGTCCTGTCTTGTTTCGGTCCGGGTGGTCTCCTAGTTTGGTATTCCTAGTTGATCCAGGAGAGGAGAGGAGAGGAGAGAAAGCGATCTGCTGCTCATAGCTCTGCCTCCGGAAGTCGAATCCCAAACATGAACTCTTAATATGTCACCCTGTGTGAGAACACTTCTTTTTTTTAAATAATTTATTTCTTTATTGGGGAATTAATGCTTTACATTCAACAGTAAATACAATAGTTTGTACATGCATAACATTCCCCAGATTCCCATTTAACAATACAACCCCCACTATTTCATTCATCATTTTTCATAGACCTGTATTCTCCCCACCCACCCACCCACCCCAGAGTCTTTTACTTTGGTGTAATACTCCAATTCCATTTCAGGTTCGACTTGTGTTTTCTTTTCTAATCTTGTTTTTCTACTTCGGCCTGAGAGTGAGATCATCCCATATTCATCCTTCTGTTTCTGACTTATTTCACTCAACATGATTTTTTCAAGGTCCATCCAAGATCGGCTGAAAATGGTGAAGTCACCATTTTTTACAGCTGAGTAGTATTCCATTGTGTATATATACCACAACTTGCTCAGCCACTCATCTGTTGTTGGACACCTGGGTTGTTTCCAGGTTTTGGCTATTACAAATTGTGCTGCCAAGAACATATGTGTACACAGATCTTTTTGGATGGATGTGTTGGGTTCCTTAGGATATATCCCCAGGAGGGGAATTGCAGGATCATAGGGTAGGTCCATTTCTAGCCTTCTGAGAGTTCTCCAGACTGTTCTCCACAGAGGTTGGACCAATTGACATTCCCACCAGCAGTGCAGGAGGGTTCCTTTGACGCCACGGCCTCTCCAGCATTTGCTGCTGTTCCCTTTTCTGATGTATGACATTCTCACAGGGGTGATGTGATATCTCATTGTTGTCTTGATTTGCATTTCTCTGACAATCAGAGACTTGGAGCATTTTTTCATGTGTTTCTCGGCCTTTTGGATCTCTTCTGTGGTGACTATTCTGTCCAAGTCCTCCCCCCATTTTTGGATGGGGTTATTTATTGTCTTGTTGTTGAGTCTGTCAAGCTCTTTATATATGTTGGTTATTAAACTCTTGTCTGATGTTTGGCATGTAAAGATCTTCTCCCATTCTGTGAGGGGTCTCTTGGTTTGGGTAGTGGTTTCTTTTGTTGTGCAGAAGCTTTTTAATTTGATGTAGTCCCATAGGTTTATACTTGCCTTAGTCTTCCTTGTAATCAGATTTATTTCATTGAAAATGTCTTTAAAATTTATGCGGAAAAAAGTTCTGCCAGTATTTTCCTCTAAGTATCTGATAGTTTCTGGTCTAACATCCAAGTCCTTGATCCACTTGGAATTTACTTTTGTATTTGGTGAAATACAGTGATTCAGTTTCATTCTTCTGCATGTTTCAACCCATTGTTTCCAACACCATTTGTTGAAGAGACTCTGCTTTCCCCATGTAATAGTCTGGGCCCCTTTGTCAAAGATTAGATGTCCATAGGTGTGGGGCCTCATTTCTGGGCTCTCAATTCTATTCCACTGGTCAGTGTGTCTGTTCATGTTCCAGTACCAAGCAGTTTTGATGACAATGGCCCTATAATACAGTTTGATATCTGGGAGTGTGATGCCTCCAGTTCTGTTCTTTTTTCTCAAGATTGTTTTGGCAATTCTAGGTCTTTTCTGGTTCCAGATAAACATTTGTAGCATTTTTTCTATTCTCCTAAAAAATGTGCTTGGGATCTTGATGGGGATAGCATTAAATTTGTAGATGGCTCTGGGTAATATATTCATTTTGATGATGTTAATTCTTCCAACCCATGAACATGGAATATCTTTCCACTTCTTTGTGTCTTTTTCAGTTTCTTTGAGTAGTGACTCATAATTTTCAGTATACAAGTCTTTCACGTCTTTGGTTAGGTTTAGTCCTAGATATTTTATTGTTCTTGTTGCTATAGTAAAAGGAACTGATTTCTGGATTTCAATTTCTTCTAACTTAGTGTTTGCATAGAGGAATGCCACTGACTTTTGAATGTTAATTTTATAGCCTGACACCTTACTGTATTGCCTGATGATTTCCAAAAGCTTCTTGCTGGATTCCGTAGGTTTTTCCATGTATAATATCATGTCATCTGCAAATAAGGAGAGTTTGACTTCTTCTCTTCCAATCTGTATGCCTTTAATTCCTTGCTCCTGCCTGATTGCTATGGCAAGAACTTCCAACACTATGTTGAATAGTTATGGTGATAGTGGGCAGCCCTGTCTAGTACCTGATATGAGGGAAAATGCTTCCAGTTTTTCACCATTGAGTATGATGTTGGCTGTAGGTTTGCTATATATAGACTCCACTATCTTCAGGAATTTTCCATCTATTCCCATTTTTTGTAGTGTTTTGATCATAAAGGGATGTTGTATTTTGTCTAAGGCTTTCTCTGCATCTATTGACATGACCATGTGGTTTTTGGTCTTGCTTTTGTTGATATGGTGGATCATATTGATTGATTTATGTATATTAAACCAACCTTGCATGCCTGGGATAAACCCCACTTGGTCATGATGAACAATCTTTTTGATATACTGCTGTATCCGGTTGGCTAGAATTTTGTTCAATATTTTCGCATGTATGTTCATCAGAGATATTGGTCTGTAGTTTTCTTTTTTGGTTGTGTCCCTGTCTGCTTTTGGTATCAGGGTGATGTTGGCTTCATAGAAGCTGGCAGGGAGTATTCCAGTGTCTTCAATCTTCTGGAAGACTTTTAAATGTAGAGGTATTAGTTCTTCTTTGAAGACTTTGTAGAATTCATTTGTAAAGCCATCTGGTCCAGGACTTTTATTTTTGGGGAGATTTTTGATAACTGTTTCAATTTCGTTAGCTGTGATGAGCCTGTTCATGTTATCCACTTCTTCTTTACTTAGTTTTTGAAGTTGGTAGGTATCTAGGAAATCGTCCATTTCTTCCAGTTTCTCTAGCTTGGTGGCATATAGTAGTTCATAGAAGCCTCGCATGATATGTTGAATTTCTGCAGTGTCTGTTGTGATATCTCCTTTTTCATTTAGTATCCGATTTATTTGGGTCTTCTCCCTTTTTTGTTTTGTGAGTCTGGCTAAAGGTTTGTCGATTTTGTTCACTTATTTGAAGAACCAACATTTACTTTCATTGATGTTTTGTATGGTTTTCTTAGTCTCAATGTTATTGATTTCTGCCCTAACTTTAGTGATTTCTGTCCTTCTGGTTGCTTTAGGGTTCCTTTGTTCTTGTTCTTCTAGGTCTTTAAGGTGTGCAATCAGGCTGTCTGTGCTTTTTCTTGTCTCCTAATGTGTGCTTGTATATCTATGAACTTCCGTCTCGGTACAGCCTTAGCTGTGTCCCAAATATTTTGATAGCTTGTGTCTTCATTTCATTGAAGTCTCGAAACATTTTGATTTCTTCCTTGATTTCTTCTTTGACCGAGTAGTTGTAAAGAAGTGTACTGTTGAGCTTCCACATTTTGGGACTATTATTAATCTTTTGTTGATTGTTAAGTGTTAGTTTCATTCCACTGTGGTCTGAGAAGATGCTTGGGATGATTTCAATGCTCTTGAATTTGCTCATGCTGTCTTTGTGGCCTAATATATGGTCTATCCTTGAGAATGACCCATGTGAACTTGAGTAAAATGTGTATTCTAGTTTCTTGGGATGAATGACTCTTAAAATTCCCAATAATAATAATTCTAGTTTATCTATCTCTTCATTTAGCTCCCTTATGTCTTTATTGATTTTCTTCCTGGATGATCTGTCAAGTTGAGAGAGTGGGGTGTTGAAGTCTCCTGCTATGACTGTGTTGCTGTTAATATATTGCTATAGCTCTTTCAGTGGATGTTTGATGTATTTAGATGGCTTCTCATTGGTTGCATAGATGTTAATAATTGTTAAGTCCTCTTGATTAACTAATGTCAATCCCTATCTTTTTATATTTTATTGATTTTAAAGTCTATCATGTCAGATATGAGAATAGCTGCTCCTGCCCTTTTTTGTGGGCCACTAGAACCTGTATGATAGCTTTCTATCCTTTCAGTTTGAGTTTGTGTTTGTCTTGTTGAGTTAGTTGTTTTTCCTGTGGACAGCATATTGTTGGGTTGTGTTTTCTGATCTGTCTTCCTACTCTGTGCCTTTTGATAGGTGAATTCAGGCCATTAACTTTTATTGATATCAAAGATTGAAGATATTTTAGCAGTATTCTTGTAGATTTTTAGAGTGTTCCAATATATAGCATATTTGGTCTGATTGTTTATAAGAGACCTTTCAGAACTTCTTTCAGGGCAGGCTTGGTGATAGTTGATTCTTTCAACTGTTGCTTGTCTGAGAAGGTTTTTATGCCTACATCTAGTATGACTGACAGTCTATCAGGATGTAGTAGTCTTGGGTGAAAGACTACTATATATATTCTACTACTATATATATTCTAATTGAGCACTCAATAGATGTCTTGCCATTCTCTTCTGGCCTGTAGTGTTTGTGTGGAGAAGTCTGCTGCTGACCTTATGGGTTTTCCTGTGTAAATGATTCTTTGTTTTTGTCTAGCAGCCTTTATTTATCCTCATGCCTTTTAATTCTAAATATGAAGTGTCTTGATGTCTTTAACTCTGGGTTAATTCTGTTTGGGACCCTCTGGGCTTCTTGAACCTTTATGTCTTTTATGTTGTCTAGACTAGAGAAGTTCTCACCTAATATGTCCTGAAGAATGCTTTCTTCCCCTCCCTCTCTTTCTTCCTCTGATAAGCCAATAATGTCTATATTATAAGCCAATAATTCATATATTATGTGTTTTGAAGTCATCCCATATGTCTCTGTTGTTATTTTCAGTATCTCTTAAACTCTTTTTGAAATATCTTATTTCTTTTTTAATTGTCTCTTATTCATCCTTGATCTTGCTAATTCTGTTTTCAACCTCATTTATTCTATTGTCTCCCCCCTCTACTGTTTTCTGTAGTTCATCTATTTTGTTGCCCTGCTCTGATACTGTTTTTGCTTATTCAGCTAGTTGTGTTCTTAGCTCAACTATTTCACCTTTCAGCTCTCTAAAGACCTTGATATAATTAATGTTTTCTTCCAGAGTCTCATTTGTTGTTTCTGCATTTCTGATGAGAATTCTTTCAAACTGTTTCCTCATTCCTGTGACTATTCCCTTAAGTAGCGCTTGGATGTTGACCTCATTATTCTGTGCTTCATCCTTTGTGGGGCCTTTAGTTGGATTTTATCCTGGTTCATTTCTCCAATATTTCTTCTGGTTGGTTTAACCATTCTATATAGTATGTTATGAGTTCCCTCTCTCAGCAATTTTCAAGTTATTGATCACTCTTGCCTGGACTGACTTGTGTCTAATTAAGGTACTTGAAGAGTGGTGGAAGTTAACAGTTGTTTCAATGGTATTTCAATCCTTGAGTTGGAGCACAGTGGTTGTTCAAGCCACTTTTGTTCTTTTTCTTCCCTGTACGGTATGTGAGCCTGAGGGCTTTTAAACTATAAATAGGCTTTTCAGCTTAATCACTCACTGATGACCAAGAGATAAGGCAGGATGGGGAATGGATAGCACAGTGGTTATGCCAAGGGACTCCCACACCCCGAGGTTCCAATGCTCCAGACTCAGTTCAGCTTCTCTGCCAAGCCGGGCAGCACTGCTGTACCATGTGAGTTTCTAAACAAGTCCCATTTATAGTCTGTAGGTTCTGAGGCAATTATTCACCATGTTCTCATCAGGAGAACAATGTGTAATGGTTCCTACTATACAGTCCTACTGCTAGACCACCAGGGTGTAGATCTTATCCTGAGTTTGCTGGTCAGTTCTCTGCCTCCTGATGTCAGCACAGGGTCTTCCCCCTGCAGCTCTAGCCTCTTAGGGCAGTAGCAGTGGAGACTCACAGTTGCATTTGATGAGTCTTAGGGGAGTCCTCTCCTCACTTCAGCAGTCTTTTTCTTGGTGAAATAGACTGGAGGTGGTGCGTCACCCGCTAAACTGTGAGACTGTTACCAGCTGCTCAGTCTCTCCTTAGGCTTCTCACTGTCCATGAGCCACACATGTTTGCACTTACCGGTAATTTGGTGGATCCCTGAAGTCATTCTAGTCCTGTCTTGTAATTGTCCAAGGTGATCTCCTTTGGTATTCCTAGTTGACTTGAGAGAGGAGAGGAAAGAAACACAGCTGCTGCTCTGTAGCCTCACCTCCAGAAGTCTCTAAACTATTAATTCTGTGGTTTGTGGAATAATCAAAGTGGTACAGATTTGGTTTGTGTTATTTTGATAAACTTGGATATTTTTTCCTACTAGATTAACTGCTTCACACCTACATGATGCTATCATTCCTGGTTCTTTCCCCCCTCCCCTCTCTTTTTATACCAGTGCACTGTTCAGTTCTGGCTTATGGTGGTGCAGTGGATTGAACCTAGGACATTGGTGCCCTAGGCATGAGAGTCTGTTTGCATAACCCTCCACCCCTATCTACCCTCCACCCCTCTCTCTCTTTCTTTCTCAGGGATCTCTCTCCCCCTGCTTTTTAAGAAAGGTTAGAGACCATAGCACTGCTCCACTGCTCATGAAGCTTCCTCCAGGTGCTCCCATGTGATGGCTAGAGGCTTGAACCTGGATCCTGACACATGACAATGTATGTGTTCTACTGGGGTAAAGGACCTTAAACATGTGTAATGCCATTGCTGAACAGCCTCTTTAGATCACTTTTTCATTCTTTATTTGGGGGTGGGGTGGGGAGGAGAAAGTGATGAGTGACATACATGGAGTGGAGAGACACCAGAGCACTGTTTCATTAGCCATAGAGCTCCCTGGATGTTGTTGCTAGTGTTTCTGTGTGGTGTTGAAAACAAACCCAGAGCCATACACACAACAAGGTATGTGCTCTACTAGATGAGTTATTTTACAGCCCTAGCTTAAATTCATTTATCTTGAAGATTCAGGTGTTAGGGAATCTTATCTTTCCCATTTTTGGCATAGAAATTGATGTTAAACTTGATAGTTTAAAAATCACTCCATTACTGAAATGTTATAATTAAATGTAGAGTAACTGTCACAAAATGAGAAACTATTCACTCATCTGTATGTTGCCTGCAGCCTAGAATTTAAGGAATATTACCTGTTCTGGGTCTTGAAGGCACTCTCAGAATTCTTTATCTAAGAGAAGGCATACGTTATACTTTGCCATTAACCCAAAAGGTAACAGAACAACCAGTTTCTCTTGCACAGTAAAATCATTGCCACTACTGTGATAAAAAGAAGTTGCATTAGGTCAGGAACTGTCTTTTTACATTGCTCAAGAAGGCTAGCAGGATTAAAAATTTATGGATTACCTCCTAGGAACAATGATCTGGTAGAGAAATGTAATAAAACACCCACTCTCCTGTATCTCCCTAAGCTGCTCTGTGCCATTTCACTTTGCAAGTGTATTAGTGTGATGACTTTCCAAAGCAAAGCTGAAGATTTTCAAGTGAAGACATTTTTATTGAAAATCCAAAGGCAGATCATGTAGAAAGGTAATGTTGAAATGCAAACTGTACAAAACTCATTTTGTACATTTTATAAGTTTATAATTTTATTTTACTTAGACTAATGTTAAATGCAAGCAAAAAGAGTGGCAATAAAAGTATGGAATGAAAATAGACAATGTAAAAGCCTTTCTGGGTAAAAAATTATATTATTGTTATATGAAATCTTCCAGCAAGCAACAAAAGCTGCCATAATTTGATAATATTTCTTTACCTTTCACATTTGAGACTGTTTAATGAGTATTTTAAAGCATGTTACTTATATAATATTTAATGCCAGGAAGTGATCTAAGGGAAAATGTTTAGTGATACATGTAGCTTAGTGTATATGTATATGTATATATGTGTGTGTGTATAACATATATATTAACATATATATATATTAATTGATTGGTTACCAGAACACTGCTCAGTTCTGGTTTGTGGTGGTGTTGGAAATTGAACCTGGACTTTGGAGTCTCAAACATGAAAGTCTTTTGCCGAATCACCTTGATATATCTCCAGACCCATGTAACAATTTTAAGGAGGTGTCTAGTTTTTAATTCTGAATGCGTAAAAATTATGTATTTCCCAAATATTAACTTAAATGTATGTTTTCATATAGAATAAGCTTTTGTTTTCTTACTCAGTGTCTCCATTCCTCTTTTTGTTTTCTATTAATGACCTTCCATTCTTTAATAATGAGGCATATGAGCACATAGACAGTTTTAGATTCTCTACTTACCTGTTTTGGAGCTAAATTGCCTTGCAGTTTAGTGAAGGTAACCGACACGTGATTACTTAGGTGAAACTTTATCATGTAGTCATTTTCTGCTTTCTACTTATTCCTGCATTTGAAGGGAGGAAAAATGCCTGTTCACACTTCACAATAGTAGGACATATGTAAATAACACACTAATAGGACATATGTAGATAAATGTCTTAAGTTCTTTAGTTAGTGAGTCCCTGAGGATTGAAATGCATCATTTACAGGAAGCAAGCAAGAGATAAACTGAAAGGCTAATCACACCAAAGAAATGATCCCTGCAGTTTGCAATTGCTAAGAATCCATCAGCCGAATCAAACTGACAGGTAATCTTATTTTCCTATTTTTCTGTACCTCCACAGAATAAATAAGAAGTCTTTTCTTTCTCCCAAAGAAGCAACTTATTTTTTAAAATCTGGATAGCACAGAGCTCTCCTGATGTAAACATGAGAGGTGTGTTTAAAGGTAGCATTGACTATAAAAAGGGAGCACTCTTTGGGTTTTTTTTCTTTCAAACTTGAAACTGGTAATACAAAATAGATTGCAGAGGTAAAACCAGTGTGTGTTTATGCCATTCTTAAGTCAAACAGAAGGTAAATGTGTTAAGAGAACTGACTGAAAATATGGGTTAGGCTTGTGTCAATTACATCTGTGTATTTTATAGAACTGAGCAGAGCAAAGGTAGAGGTAAAAGCTGTGTACAAATGTATTTTTTAATACTCAACATGCCACATTTCCATATTTGTGAGTAGTGGGTCTTGAGCCATATCATTATATTACATTAGGAATAGTTTCCTCTTACATGGAACATTGACTGTTCCACAACTTGCCTAGGCAGAAGTCCTTTGTGGTGGGCACCATGATGGTGGGCAGCACCAGAGGCATGTGGTACTGTTATAGAGGAAGGGAAGACCGATGCTTGCTTTACCCCATTCTAAGGGTTTGTCACACATTTTTCTCAGCAAAGAATTGAAGAGAAAAGCATGATCATCCCAGTAAATTAAACTTTATTGAGAACATTCACATGTTAGGGAGAGAGAGAGAGAGAGAGAGGGAGGGAGGGAGAGATGGAGACTTACATTCTGTTAGTCACATGATAGTCTGGAAAAAGAGGGAGAATCTGAGAGGAGAGGCTTACATGTTGGTGGCAGTCCAGGAAAAGAAACCTGAACTCCCAGACTCTCAGTTTTAAACCTAAAGCCCTGCCTACCCTTCCTTCCTTTTTTCTTTCCTTAAAATTTTCTATTTTAAATAGAAATATTGATAAGAGGGATACATTTCTGCACAATGCTCACCCCCCCAATCCTCTCCCTTGTTAGCTTCTCTATTCTTTATCCCTCTGGAAGTATGGACCCAGGATCATTGTGGGGTGCAGAAGGTGGAAGGTCTGGCTTCTGTAATTTCTTCTCTGCTGAACATGGGTGTTGACAGGTCAATCCATACTCCCAGCCTGTCTCTCTCTTTCCCTAGTGGGGCAGGGATCTGGGGAGGCGAGGCTGCAAGACACATATGTGGTGGGATCCTTTGCCTAAGGAAGTCGGCTTGGCATCTTGATATCATCTGGAACTTGTTGGTTGAAAAAGAGTTAAGATATAAAGCAGAACAAATTGTTGACTAGTCATGAACCTAAAGGCAAGAATATTGCAGATGAAGATTTGAGGTCTCTGTTTTAGAAAAAGCTAGTACGTCTATTTTAGGTATACTCTAGAGAGCCCATGACTTACTAGTTTCTGCCTGAGACTGACATCTAATATGCAGGTGGATTCAGGTTATTGTCTGGGGAGATGGTGTCAGAGTTGGAAAAAGGACTAGAAAGCTGGATCAGGGAAGAGAGTATTGTCTATACTTTAAAAAATTTTTTAAAAATATTTATTTTCCCTTTTGTTGCCCATGTTGTTTTATTGTTGTAGTTATTATTGTTGTCATTGTTGTTGGATAGGGCAGAGAGAAATAAAGAGAGGAGGGGCAGACAGAGAGGGGGAGAGAAAGATAGACACCTGCAGACCTGCTTCACCGCTTGTGAAACGACTCCCCTGCAGGTGGGGAGCCGGGGGCTCAAACTGGGATCCTTATGCCGGTCCTTGTGCTTCATACCACATGCGCTTAACCTGCTGTGCTACACCCGACTGTCTACATTTTCCCTGTCTACACTTTCTAAGCTACACCTGCAACCACTCCTATTTCTGAGTGGTAACTTCTCCCTCAGCAAGTACTTCTGCCCCAGCGCTTGTTTTGGAAATTTGGGTCATCCTCATGCAAACCCAAGCCTGACCGCTTACTGTTGGCTTCTCTAAGACCATGCTCTGGTTTGGGATGTGAGTGGTGGCACCACAATTTACACTTCCTGGTGCACCACCATCCATGACCCTCAGGAAGGAGTCTAGTCAAGAGGATTAAAAGGCAGCAGAGCTGAGGACTGAAAAGTGCTGAGGCCAGGCAGGTCTGTGAAAAAGTGAGGACATTTGCGCAGCAAGGACAAACGACATCGAGAAGCTGCACAGCCTGCTCATCCAGTTAGCAGAGCTGTAGTACTCTGTCCCACATCTATTTTCCTGGGCGGCCTTCTAAACTTCTATAATGTGCAGGCAGGTAGGGTGAGACACTCTGCTTAAACCTGCTTTCTACATGGCCTCTGTACTTGAATTAGCTTAAGCATTTTACAAGGAGAAGCAGCCAATATGAAAGAGAGAATCTGGTTTCTGAGCTTGTTCCAAGTCTAGAAATTAAAGAAAAGTGGAAGTTGTATTATGAAAGGTTTTCCTAAGCAAGTTGAATTGCATTCCTTTAAAGGCGAAATGTAATCCCAGAGTGAGCCAGGAATATAGGTTAAATTTTGTGTCCTTGGGAGTTGGGCGGTAGCGCAGCAGGTAAAGTGCATGTGGCACAAAGCGCAAGGACCAGCATAAGGATCCCAGTTCGAGCCCCCGGCTCCCCACCTGCAGGGGAGTCGCTTCACAGGCAGTGAAGCAGGTCTGCAGTTGCCTATCTATCTCTCCCCCTCCTCTCTCCATTTCTCTATGTCCTATCTAACAACAATGACATCAATAACAACAACAATAATAAGTACAAGAGCAATAAAAAAAACAGCAAGGGCAACAAAAGGGAAAATGAATAAATATTTTAAAAAGTTTTGTGTCCTTATTCCTGTTGAATTAATAACAACGAATGTAAAACCACCTATTTTTACATTTGCTGTTAACACTGAAAGGAAGGAATTTTTGTTACTGAGGATTTGTATCAAATGGGTGATACTTAATGAAATGTTTGAAAATAACCCTTGGATCTTTCAGTCAGTTGACCAGGCTTTTGTTTAAATTGGTTTTCGGATTAAAAGGTGTATGTGTGGGAGGGTGAGGTGTGGGGGATAGACACCTGGCACAAAAGAGAAGTTAAAATAAGAAAGGGACAGCTAGGTTGCTTCCAGGTTTTAGCTATTACAAATCGAGCTGCTATGCACATAGGTGTACACATATATTTTTGGTTGGGTGTTATGGAGTCCTTGGGGTATATCCCCAGGAGAGGAATTGCTGGGTCATATGGAAGGTCTATGTCTAGCCTTGTGAGAGTTCTCTAGACTGCTCTCCACAGAGATTGGCCCAATTTATATCCCCACCAGCAGTGCAGAAGGGTTCCTTTGTCCCCACAGCCTCTCCGGCATTAGTTGCTGTCCTTTTTGATGTATGCCATTCTCACAGGGATGAGGTGATATCTCAATATTGTCTTCATTTGCATTTCTCTGACAATCAGCGACCTGGAGCAATTTTTCATGTGTTTGTTAGCCTTTTAGGACTAGTATAACTACAGGCCCTTTGGAATATAACTAAAATATGCCTACTAGCTATCTACAAAATGGAGGACGCTCCAAGTCTTCATCTGCACTATTCCAGCCTTTAGGTCCATGATTGTTCAACAATTTGTTTGGCTTTGTATGCTAACTCTCTTTTCAGTCACCAGGTTCCAGATGCCAGTATGATGCCAACTAGACTTCCCTGGACAGATGACCCCACCAATGTGCCCTGGAGCTCCACTTCCCCAGATCCCCACCCCACTAGGGAAAGAGAGAGGCAGGCTGGGAGTTTGGATCAACCTGTCAATGCCCATGTTCATTGGGGAAGCAATTACAGAAGTCAGACCTTCCACCTTCTGCATCCCACAATGACCTTGGGTCCATACTCCCAGAGGGATAAAGAATAGGAAAGCTATTTGGGGAAGGGATGCGATACTGAGATCTGATGGTGGGAATTGTGTGGAGTTGTACCCTTCTTATCCTGTGCTTTTGTCAATGTTCCCTTTTTATAAATTAAAAAAAAAAAAAGAAGAAGAAAGGAAAGAAAAAAGTTGTTAGGCTTTTACTATCCTTTAATGATGGTGCTATATGTAGACTCTGTTCCCATGGCAAAATTTTCTTTAAAGATAGTTTTGTCCACCTAAATGCCAACAAATAAGCTTTCTTTGCTTTAAGAGGTTCATTATAGTTCTGAAGGTACTGCTGGACTAATGTAATGACTCTTTCCTCTCTGCCTACCATATTCAAAGCCTGGCTTTTGTTTGCCCCAAGTCTTTGCTTTATTGCTAAAGATTATTAAACAGTTCTATACTTTAAGCACTTGGGATTCAAATTAAAAAAAGTTTGTTTTTTGACATTACAAAATGATCATAGTAGCTTTATTGGGCTGTGGAGATAGCAAAACAGTTATGCAAAACACTCATGGCTGAGATTCTGAAGTCCTGTTTTTTTAAAAATTTGTTTATTGGGGAATTAATGTTTTACATTCAACAGTAAATACAATAGTTTGTACATGCATAACATTCCCCAGTTTCCCACATAACAATACAACCACCCACTAGGTCCTCTGTCATCCTTCTTGGACCAGTTTTAATCCCCAGGGTTGTTTGGTTTGTTCAGTTTTGTTTTCAGTCTGAGTGTAGTCTGAACTTCAAATCAGTATGGTTTAATCTGAGGTCTAATCTTTTTTTATTTTTTTATTTCTTTATTGGGGAATTAATGTTTTACATTCAACAATAAATACAATAGTTTGTACATGCATAACATTCCTCAGTTTCATATAACAATACAACCACCACTAGGTCCTCTATCATCCTTCATGAACCTGTATTCTCCCCACCCACCCACCCCAGAGTCTTTTACTTTGGTGCGATACGCCAATTCCATTTCAGGTTCTACTTGTGTTTTCTTTTCTGATCTTGTTTTTCAACTTCTGCCTGAGAGTGAGATCATCCCATATTCATCCTTCTGTTTCTGACTTATTTCACTCAACATGAATTTTTCAAGGTCCATCCAGGATCGGCTGAAAACGGTGAAGTCACCATTTTTTACAGCTGAGTAGTATTCCATTGTGTATATATACCACAACTTGCTCAGCCACTCATCTATTGTTGGACACCTGGGTTGTTTCCAAGTTTTGGCTATTACAAATTGTGCTGCCAAGAACATATGTATACACAGATCTTTTTGGATGGATGTGTTGGGTTCCTTAGGATATATCCCCAGGAGAGGAATTGCAGGGTCATAGGGTAAGTCCATTTCTAGCCTTCTGAGAGTTCTCCAGACTGTTCTCCACAGAGGTTGGACCAATTGACATTCCCACCAGCAGTGTAGGAGGGTTCCTTTGACCCCACAGCCTCTCCAGCATTTGCTGCTGTTCCCTTTTCTGATGTATGACATTCTCACAAGAGTGAAGTGGTATCTCATTGTTGTCTTTATTTGCATTTCTCTGCCAATCAGAGACTTGGAGCATTTTTTCCATGTGTTTCTCGGCCTTTTGGATCTCTTCTGTGGTGAATATTCTGTCCAAGTCCTCCCCCCATTTTTGGATGGGGTTATTTGTTGTCTTGTTGTTGAGTCTGGCAAGCTCTTTATATATGTTGGTTATTAAACTCTTATCTGATGTATGCCATGTAAAGATCTTCTTCCATTCTGTGAAGGGTCTCTTGGTTTGGGTAGTGGTTTCTTTTGCTGTGAAGAAGCTTTTTAATTTGATGTAGTCTCATAGGTTTATACTTGCCTTAGTCTTCTTTGTAATTGGATTCGTTTCATTGAAGATGTCTTTAAAATTGATGCAGAAAAAAGTTCTGCCAATGTTTTCCTTTAAGTATCTGATAGTCTCTGGTCAAACATCCAAGTCCTTGATCCACTTGGAATTTACTTTTGTATTTGGTGAAATACAGTGATTCAGTTTCATTCTTCTGCATGTTTCAACCCATTGTTTCCAACACCATTTGTTGAAGAGACTCTGCTTTCCCCATGTAATAGTCTGGGCCCTTTGTCAAAGATTAAATGTCCATAGGTGTGGGGCCTCACTTCTGGGCTCTCAATTCTATTCCACTGGTCAGTATGTCTATTCATGTTCCAGGACCAAGCAGTTATGATGACAATGGCCCTATAAAACAGTTTGAAATCTGGGAGTGTGATGCCTCCGGTTCTGTTCTTTCTTCTCAAGATTGTTTTGGCAATTCTAGGTCTTTTCTGGCTCCAGATAAACATTTGTAGCATTTTTTCTATTCTCCTAAAAATGTGCTTGGGATCTTGATGGGGATAGCATTAAATCTGTAGATGGCTCTGGATAGTATATTCATTTTGATGATGTTAATTCTTCCAACCCATGAACATGGAATATCTTTCCACTTCTTTGTGTCTTTTTCAAGTTCTTTGAGTAGTGACTCATAATTTTCAGTATACAAGTCTTTCACTTCTTTGGTTAGATTTACTCCTAGATATTTTATTGTTTTTGTTGCTATAGTAAAAGGAATTGATTTCTGGATTTCAATTTCTTCTAACTTAGTGTTTGCATAGAGGAATGCCACTGACTTTTGAATGTTAATTTTATAGCCTGATACCTTACTGTATTGCCTGATGATTTCCAAAAGCTTCTTGCTGGATTCCTTAGGCTTTTCCATGTATACTATCATGTCATCTGCAAATAAGGAGAGTTTGACTTCTTCTTTTCCAATCTGTATCCCTTTAATTTTTTGCTCCTGCCTTATTGCTATGGCAAGAGCTTCCAACACTATGTTGAATAGTAATGGTGATAGCGGGCAGCCCTGTCTAGTACCTGATCTGAGTGGAAATGCTTCCAGTTTTTCACCATTGAGTATGAGGTTGGCTGTAGGTTTGCTATCTATAGACTCCACTATCTTCAGGAATTTTCCATCTATTCCCATTTTCTGTAGTGTTTTGATCATAAAGGGATGTTGTATTTTGTCAAAGGCTTTCTCTGCATCTATTGATATGACCATGTGGTTTTTGGTCTTGCTTTTGTTGATATGGTGGATCACATTGATTGATTTTTGTATATTAAACTAACCTTGCATGCCTGGGATTAACCCCACTTGGTTATGATGAACAATCTTTTTGATATACGGCTGTTTCCGGTTGGCTAGAATTTTGTTCAGTATTGTAGCATGTATGTTCATCAGAGATATTGGTCTGTAGTTTTCTTTTTTGGTTGTGTCCCTGTCTGCTTTTGGTATCAGAGTGATGTTGGCTTCATAGAAGCTGACAGGGAGTATTCCAGTGTCTTCAATCTTCTGGAAGACTTTTAAAAGTAGAGGTATTAGTTCTTCTTTGAAGGTTTTGTAGAATTCATTTGTAAAGCCATCTGGTCCAGGACTTTTATTTTTGGGGAGATTTTTGATAACTGTTTCAATTTCATTAGCTGTGATGGGCCTGTTCATGTTATCCACTTCCTCTTTACTTAGTTTTGGAAGTTGTTAGGTATCTAGGAAATCGTCCATTTCTTCCAGGTTCTTTAGCTTGGTGGCATATAGTTGTTCATAGAATTCTCTCATGATATGCTGAATTTGTGCAGTGTCTATTGTGATAACTCCTTTTTCATTTAGTATCCGATTTATTTTCATTTAGTATCCGATTTATTCTTCTCCCTTTTTTGTTTTGTGAGTCTGGCTAAAGGTTTGTCGATTTTGTTCACTCTTTCAAAGAACCAACATTTACTTTCGTTGATCTTTTGTATGGTTTTCTTATTCTCAATTTTATTTATTTCTGCCGTAACTTTAGTGACTTATGTCCTTGTGGTTGCTTTAGGGTTCCTTTGTTCTTGTTCTTCTAGGTCTTTAAGTTGTGTAACCAGGCTGTTTATTTGTGCTTTTTCTTGTTTCCTAATGTGTGCTTGTATAGCTATAAACTTCCCTCTTAGTACTGCTTTAGCTGTGTCTCAAATATTTTGATAGCTTGTGTCTTCATTTTCATTGAACTCTCGAAACATTTTGATTTCTTCCTTGATTTCCTCTTTGACCCAGAAGTTGATAACAAGTGTACTGTTGAGCTTCCACATTTTGGCACTGTTTCTAATGTTTTGTTGATTGTTAAGTGTTACTTTCATTCCACTGTGGTCTGAGAAGATGCCTGGGATGATTTCAATGCTCTTGAATTGGCTAATGCTGTCTTTTGGCCTAACATGTGGTCTATCCTTGAGAATGACCCATGTGGATTTGAGTAAAATGTGTATTCCAGTTTCTTGGGATGAATGACTCTGAAAATGCCCAATAGTTCTAGTTTATCTATCTCTTTATTTAGCTCCCGTATGTCTTTATTGATTTTCTGCCTGGATGATCTGTCAAGTTGAGAGAGTGGGGTGTTGAAGTCCCCTACTATGATTGTGTTGCTGTTAATTTATTGCTGTAGCTCTTTCAGTAGAAGTTTGATGTATTTAGATCTCATTGGGTGCATAGATGTTAATAATTGTTAAGTCCTCTTGATTGACTGATCCTCTGAGCATTAAGTAGTGTCCATTCCTATCTTTTTAAATTTTATTTTAAAGTGTATTGTGTCAGATATGAGAATAGCTGTTCCTGCCCTTTTTTGTGGGCCATTGGCTTGTATGATAGTTTTCCATCCTTTCACTTTAAGTCTGTGTTTGTCTTGTTGAGTTAGGTGGGTTTCCTGTAGACAGCATGTTGTTGGGTTGTATTTTCTGATCCATCTTCCTACTCTGTGTCATTTAATAGGTGAATTTAAGCCACTGACATTTATTGATATCAAAGATTGAAGATATTTTAACGCCATTCTTGTAGAGTTTTAGAATGTTCTGATATATGTCCTATTTATGATGGTCTGATAGTTTATAGCAGACCTTTCAGAACTTCTTTTAGGGCTTGGTGATAGTTGATTCTTTCAACTATTGCTTGTCTGAGAAGGTTTTGATGCCTTTCTAGTCTGAATGACAGTCTAGCAGGATATAGTATTCTTGGTTGAAAGCCTTTCTCATTGAGCACTCAATAGATATCTTTCCATTCTCTTCTGGCCTGTAGTGTTTGTATGGAGAAGTCTGCTGCTAATCTTATGGATGTTCCTTTGTAGGTGACTCTTTGTTTTTGAGGTCTAATCTTAATACCAGTACCTTCTTTGCTGAATAAATTTTTAGTGGAAATTAAAATTTAATTGCTTTTGTAAAAACAACTGATAAAATATTTCAGGTTACCCATGATAGTTAAGTTTATGCTGAGATATCCTTAAATAACTGCCCAGCCCAAGATTTGGCATTGTTAAAAGTCAGAGTGAGTTTAAAGCCTATTGTAAAGCTGATTAAAAGCATGTTGTTGATTTAGCTAGGTGGAATCCTGGGGGGAAAAAGATTAAGAACCACAGTAAACCAAGCTCAGTTTTCAAAATGAATAGAGGGGGCTGAGAGATAGTTTATGAGGTATAGTGTACAACTTGCCATTCATACAGATCTGGGTTATCTGATCCCTGCAACCACATGGAAGTATAATAGATGTCACTTCAGGACCTCCATGGAAGGTGGAACAGTGCATTTCTCTCTCTCAATCTCTTGCCCACCACTAGAGGACTGAAAAGTAATAGTCCAGGCCACTCAGTGGTAGAGTGATGGGGTAGTGTGAGGTCCTTGGTTTATTTTATATTTATTTATTTATTTATCTATTATTTATTTATTTATTTATAATTTTTTATTTATAAAAGGGAAACACTATAGGATAAAACCATAGGATAAAAGGGTACAACTTCACACAATTCCCACCACCAGAACTCTGTATATCCCCTTCCCGATAGCTTTCCTATTCTCCCATCTGACCCTGCTTAGCTTCCAAGATCTGGCATGTTCAGGGTAATAGGGCCGTACACAGCTTTCCTATTTTTTATCCCTCTAGGAGTATGGACCCAGGGTCATTATGGGGTGCAGAAGATGGAAGGTCTGGCTTCTGTAATTGCTTCCCTACTGAACATGGGTGTTGGCAGGTTGATCCATTCTCCCAGCCTCTCTCTCTCTTTCCCTAGTGGGGCGGGGTTCTGGGCGAGTGGAGTCGTTTGACCAAAGAAGTCCGGTTGGCATCATGTTAGCATCTGGAACCCGGTGGCTGAAAAAATAGTTAACATATAAAGCAAAACAAATTGTTGAGTAATCATGAACCTAAAGGCTGGAATAGTTCATATGAAGGGTTGGGGGGGGTTGTAGATAGTTAGTAGGCCTATTTTAGTTACATTCCAAAGGGTCCATGACTATACTAGTTTTTTTTTTTTTCTTCTGAGCCTGACATCTGATATGCAGGTGATTCCAAGTTATTGTCTGGAGAGATGATGTCATGGCTGGAAAAAAGACCAGAAAACTGGATCAGGGAATAGAGTAGCTCCCAAATATGGGAAAGGTATATAAATATTGTTGACTGTAAACCCCATCAATCTGATCTGATCTGGGGCCCATATTCAGCTTAGGAGCCTATGAGCCCTGTAGGTCTGAGCTCACATTCTTATTTTTTTTACCAGAGCACTGCTCAGCTCTGGTATATGGTGGTGCAGGAGATTTAACCTGAAACCTTGGAGCCTCAGGCATGAGAGTCTCTTTGCATAACCATTATGCTATCTATGCCCCCTCCCACAGTTTATTTTATATTGCCACATACGTGTGTGTGTGTGTGTGTGTGTGTGTGTGTGTGTGTGTGTGTGTGTGTGTGTGAGTTTTGGGTCCTTGAACATGCACAATATCACCATTCTTTTACTTGTGTTTTCTTTTCTGATCTTGTTTTTCAACTTCTGCCTGAGAGTGAGATCATCCCATATTCATCCTTCTGTTTCTGACTTATTTCACTCAACATGATTTTTTCAAGGTCCATCCAAGATCAGCTGAAAACGGTGAAGTCACCATTTTTTACAGCTGAGTAGTATTCCATTGTGTATATATACCACAACTTGCTCAGCCACTCATCTGTTATTGGACACCTGGGTTGATTCCAGGTTTTGGCTATTACAAATTGTGCTGCCAAGAACATATGTATACACAGATCTTTTTGGATGGATGTGTTGAGTTCCTTAGGATATATCACCAGGAGAGGAATTGCAGGATCATAGGCTAGGTCCATTTCTAGCCTTCTGAGAGTTCTCCAGACTGTTCTCCACAGAGGTTGGAACAATTGACATTCCCACCAGCAGTGCAGGAGGGTTCCTTTGACCCCACAAGCTCTCCAGCATTTGCTGCTGTTCCCTTTTCTGATGTATGACATTCTCACAGGAGTGAAGTGATATCTCATTGTTGTCTTTGTTTGCATTTCTCTACCAATCAGAGACTTGGAGCATTTTTTTTCATGTGTTTCTCAGCCTTTTGGATCTCTTCTGTGGTGAATATTCTGTCCAAGTCCTCCCCCCGTTTTTGGATGGGGTTATTTGTTGTCTTGTTGTTGAGTCTGGCAAGCTCTTTATATATGTTGGTTATTAAACTCTTACCTGATGTATGGCATGTAAAGATCTTCTCCCATTCTGTGAGGGGTCTCTTGGTTTGGGTAGTGGTTTCTTTTGCTGTGAAGAAGCTTTTTAATTTGATGTAGTCTCATAGGTTTATACTTGCCTTAGTCTTCTTTGTAATTGGATTCGTTTCATTGAAAATGTCTTTAAAATTGATGCAGAAAAAAGTTCTGCCAATGTTTTCCTTTAAGTATCTGATAGTCTCTGGTCTAACATCCAAGTCCTTGATCCACTTGGAATTTACTTTTGTATTTGGTGAAATACAGTGATTCAGTTTCATTCTTCTGCATGTTTCAACCCATTGTTTCCAACACCATTTGTTGAAGAGACTCTGCTTTCCCCATGTAATAGTCTGGGCCCTTTGTCAAAGATTAGATGTCCATAGGTGTGGGGCCTCATTTCTGGGCTCTCAATTCTATTCCACTGGTCAGTGTGTCTATTCATGTTCCAGTACCAAGCAGTTATGATGACAATGGCCCTATAATACAGTTTGAGATCTGGGAGTGTGATGCCTCCAGTTCTGTTCTTTTTTCTCAAGATTGTTTTGGCAATTCTAGGTCTTTTCTGGATCCAGATAAACATTTGTAGCATTTTTTCTATTCTCCTAAAAAATGTGCTTGGGATCTTGATGGGGATAGCATTAAATTTGTAGATGGCTCTGGGTAATATATTCATTTTGATGATGTTAATTCTTCCAACCCATGAACATGGAATATCTTTCCACTTCTTTGTGTCTTTTTCAAGTTCTTTGAGTAGTGACTCATAATTTTCAGTATACAAGTCTTTCACGTCTTTGGTTAGGTTTACTCCTAGATATTTTATTGTTTTTGTTGCTATAGTAAAAGGAGTTGATTTCTGGATTTCAATTTCTTCTTTTTTTATTTTTATTTTTTTATTTAAGAAAGGATTAATTAACAAAGCCATAGGGTAGGAGGGGTACAACTCCACACAATTCCCAACACCCAATCTCCATATCCCACCCCCTCCCCTGATAGCCTTCCCATTCTCTATCTCTCTGGGAGCATGGACCCGGGGTCATTGAGGGTTGCAGAAGGTAGAACGTCTGGCTTCTGTAATTGCTTCCCCGCTGAACATGGGCATTGACTGGTCGGTCCATATTCCCAGTCTGCCTCTCTCTTTCCCTAGTAGGGTGGGTCTCTGGGGAAGCTGAGCTCCAGGACACATTGGTGGGGTCTTCAATCCAGGGAAGCCTGGCGAGCATCCTGGTGGCATCTGGAACCTGGTGATTGAAAAGAGAGTTAACATTCGAAGGCAAACAAATTGTTGAGCAATCATGGACCCAAAGCTTGGAATAGTAGAGAGGAAGTGTTAGGGAGGTACTCACTGCAAACTCTAATGTACTTCTGCTTTCAGGTATATATTTTGCAGTAGTTTATGGATACGTGTGAACATAAGCTCTCTCTCACAGAAACTGGTGTATATCTAGGTTTTGGGACTTTGTTAGAAAGTGAACCACCTGAGATGAAATTAGAGTGTACTATAAAAGGAAAGGTCTCACCCGAGTAACGAAGTTGAAGGGTTGTCGTTCCACACCTGAAGTCTCTGGACACAGTCTGAGGTGAAGCATGTTGAGGTGGCAATCGTTGCTTTGGTTAGGTTGTGATCGGCGGATGCAATATTATTTGGTATGGATTGGGAGAGGCATACGGGACAGTGGGCCCTATCCAAGGGTTCCAGGACTGGGTGTTTGCATAGAGGAATGCCACTGTATTTTGAATGTTAATTTTGTAGCCTGACACCTTATTGTATTGCCTGATGATTTCCAAAAGCTTCTTGCTGGATTCCTTAGGCTTTTCCATGTATACTATCATGTCATCTGCAAATAAGGAGAGTTTGACTTCTTCTCTTCCAATATGTATCCCTTTAATTCCTTGCTCCTGCATGATTGTTATGGCAAGAACTTCCAACACTATGTTGAATAGTAATGGTGATAGTGGGCAGCCCTGTCTAGTACCTGATCTGAGTGGAAATGCTTCCAGTTTTTCACCATTGAGTATGATGTTGGCTGTAAGTTTGCTATCTATAAACTCCACTATCTTCAGGAATTTTCCATCTATTCCTATTTTTTGTAGTGTTTTGATCATAAAGGGATGTTGTATTTTGTCAAAGGCTTTCTCTGCATCTATTGATATGACCATGTGGTTTTTGGTCTTGCTTTTGTTGATATGGTGGATCACATTGATTGATTTACGTATATTAAACCAGCCTTGCATGCCTCGGATAAACCCCACTTAGTTATGATGAACAATCTTTTTGATATACTGTTGTATCCGGTTGGCTAGAATTTTGTTCAATATTTTCGCATGTATGTTCATCAGAGATATTGGTCTGTAGTTTTCTTTTTTGGTTGTGTCCCTGTCTGCTTTTGGAATCAGGGTGATGTTGGCTTCATAGAAGCTGGCAGGGAGTATTCCAGTGTCTTCAATCTTCTGGAAGACTTTTAAAAGTAGAGGTATTAGTTCTTCTTTGAAGGTTTTGTAGAATTCATTTGTAAAGCCATCTGGTCCAGGACTTTTATTTTTGGGGAGATTTTTGATAACTGTTTCAATTTCATTAGCTGTGATGGGCCTGTTCATGTTATCCACTTCCTCTTTACTTAGTTTTGGAAGTTGGTAGGTATCTAGGAAATCCTCCATTTCTTCCAGGTTCTCTAGCTTGGTGGCATATCGTTGTTCATAGAAGCCTCGCATGATATGTTTAGTTTCTGTGGTGTCTGTTGTGATATCTCCTCTTTCATTTACTATCCGATTTATCTGGGTCTTCTCCCTTTTTTGTTTTGTGAGTCTGGCTAAAGGTTTGTCGATTTTGTTTACTTTTTCGAAGAACCAACATTTACTTTCGTTGATCTTTTTGTATGGTTTTCCTATTCTCAATGTTATTTATTTCTGCCCTAACATTAGTGATTTCTGTCCTTCTCATTGCTTTAGGGTTCCTTTGTTGTTCTTCTTCTAGGTCTTTAAGATGTGCAATCAGGCTGTTTATTTGTGCTTTTTCTTGTTTCCTAATGTGTGCTTGTATAGCTATAAACTTCCCTCTTAGTACTGCTTTAGCTGTGTCTCAAATATTTTGATAGCTTGTGTCTTCATTTTCATTGAACTCTCGAAACATTTTGATTTCTTCCTTGATTTCCTCTTTGACCCAGAAGTTGTTAACAAGTGTACTGTTGAGCTTCCACATTTTGGCACTGTTACTAATGTTTTGTTGATTGTTAAGTGTTAGTTTCATTCCACTGTGGTCTGAGAAGATGCTTGGGATGATTTCAATGCTCTTGAATTGGCTGATGCTGTCTTTGTGGCCTAACATATGGTCTAGCCTTGAGAATGACCCATGTGGATTGGAGTAAACTGTGTATTCCAGTTTCTTCGGATGAATGACTGAAAATGTCCAATAGTTCTAGTTTATCTTTCTCTTCATTTAGCTCCCTTATGTCTTTATTGATTTTCTGCCTGGATGATCTGTCAAGTTGAGAGAGTGGGGTGTTGAAGTCCCCTACTATGATTGTGTTACTGTTAATATATTGCTGTATGTATTGTTAAATTGGAATCTGGGGAATGTTATGCATGTACAAACTATTGTATTTACTGTTGAATGTAAAACATTAATTCCCCAATAAAGAAATAAATTATTTATTAAAAAAAATATATATATATATATATTGCTATAGCTATTTCAGTAGAAGTTTGATGTATTTAGATGGCTTTTCATTGGTGTGCATAGATGTTAATAATTGTTAAGTCCTCTTGATTGACTGATCCTCTGAGCATTAAGTAGTGTCCATTCCTATCTTTTTTAGTCTTATCTATTTTAAAGTCTATCATGTCAGATATGAGAATAACTGTTCCTGCCCTTTTTTGTGGGCCATTGGCTTGTATGATAGTTTTCCATCCTTTCACTTTAAGTCTGTGTTTGTCTTGTTGAGTTAGGTGGGTTTCCTGTAGACAGCATGTTGTTGGGTTGTATTTTCTGATCCATCTTCCTACTCTGTGTCTTTTAATAGGTGAATTCAGGCCATTTTCATTTATTGATATCAAAGATTGAAGATATTTTAATGCCATTCTTGTAGAGTTTTAGAGTGTTTTGATATATGTCCTATTTGTGGTGGTCTAGTTGTTTATAGGAGACCTTTCAGAACTTCTTTCAGGGCTGGCTTGGTGATGGTTGATTCCTTCAACTGCTGCTTGTCTGAGAAGGTTTTGATGCCTCCATCTAGTCTGAATGAGAGTCTAGTAGGATATAGTATTCTTGGCTGAAAGCCTTTCTCATTGAGCACTTGATAGATATCTTTCCATTCTCTTCTGGCCTGTAGTGTTTGTATGAAGAAGTCTGCTTCTAATCTTATGGGTTTTCCTTTGTAGGTGACTCTTTGTTTTTCTCTTGCAGCCTTGAGGATCCTTTCTTTATCCTTATTCCTTTCCATTCTAAGTATGATATGTCTTGGTGTCTTTAGGTCTGGGTTAATTATATTTGGGACCCTCTGGGCTTCTTGAATCTTTATGTCTTTGATGTTGTCTAGACTAGAGAAGTTTTCAGCTATTATGGCCTGGAAAATGCTTTCTTCCTCTCCTTCTCTTTCTTCCTCTGGTATGCCAATAATGCATATATTGTTTCTTTTGAAGTCATCCCATAGGACTCTGTTGTTGTTTTCAGCAATTCTTAATCTCTTTTTGAGATCTCTTACTTCTTTTTTAGTTGTCTCTAATTCATCCTCAATCTTGCTAATTCTGTCTTTAGCCTCATTGATTCTATTCTCTCTGCCCTCTACTGTTTTCTGGAGTTCATCTATTTTGTTGCCCTGCTCTGATACTGTTTTAGCTTGTTCAGCTAATTGCATTCTTAACTCAGCGATTTCAGCTTTCAGCTCTCTAATAACCATGAGATAATTAGTATTTTCTTCCATATTCTCATTTGTTGTTCCTGCATTTCTGATTACAATTTTTTCAAATTCTTTACTCACTCCTGTTATTATTTCCTTCGCTAATGTTTGGATGTTGAACTCGTTATTTTGTGCTTCACCCTCTGGAGGACTTTTAGCTGGACTCTTGTCCTGGTTCGATTCTCCAATATTTTTTAACCATTTTATGTATTATGTTATGAGTTCCCTTTATCAGTACTTTTCAAATTATTGATCACTATTGCCTGGATTGACTTGTGTCTAAGTAATTTAATTAAAGGGTTCACAGTGGTGGAAGTTAACAGTTATTTCAATCCCTGAGTTGGAGCTCAGTGGTTTAATAGCCTCTTTCTTTTTTTTTTTTTTCTTCCCTGTAGGCTATGGGAGCCTGAGGGCTTTTAAACTATCAATAGGCTTCTTAGCTTAATCACTGACTCCTGACCAAGAGATAAAGCAGGGTGTGGCAGAGATAATCCAGTGGTTATGCAAAGAGACTTTCACAGCCCCTCAGCTATGCCACCGAGGTATAGGTCTTCTGAGTTTCCTGGTTAGATCTCTGTCCCCTGGTGTCCCTTCCTTTTGCTGCTTCAGATTCTGAGGGTAGTAGCAATGGAGACTCAGAGTTGCACTTGGTGAGTCTCTGGGGAGTCCTCTCCTCCCTTCAGCTGTCCCCTGTTGGTGGAGCAGAC
The DNA here is from genome assembly GCF_950295315.1 of Erinaceus europaeus. Taxonomy (NCBI): domain Eukaryota; kingdom Metazoa; phylum Chordata; class Mammalia; order Eulipotyphla; family Erinaceidae; genus Erinaceus; species Erinaceus europaeus. Next base: position 37,911,189 of record NC_080173.1, on the reverse strand, counting down.
TGGAGGTGGTGTCTCAGCTGATAAACTGCTGAACTGTTAGCAGTCACTTAATCTCTCCTTTGGCCCCTCTCTCCTCTCTGTCACCAGCCACACGTGTTTGTACTCACCGGTGATTTACTGGGTTCCTGTGGTCATTCTAGTCCTGTCTTGTTTCTGTCCGGGGTGGTCTCCTTTGGTATTCCTAGTTGATCCGGGAGAGGAGAGGAGAGGAGAGGAGAGGTGAGAAAGCGAGAAAGCGATCTGCTGCTTGTAGCTCCGCCTTCGGAAGTCGAATCCCATCACCATTCTTTTGATAGGGAGGCACCATAGCACAGGAGTTTCCCCTAGAACTGTGGTATACCCATGAGGTACCATGGCTCAGACCTGGGCTGTAAATAGCAAGGCATGTGTCATACTTGGTGAGATAAATTCTAGTTCACCATAATAAAACACTAAGTGAACATACTAAACATAAAACACACCAAACAGGGTAGCGCAGTGGGTTAAGCGCATATGGCATGAAGTGCAAGGACTGGCATAAGGATCTCGGTTGGAGCCCCTGGTTGGAGTCACTTCATAGGCAGTGAAGCAGGTCAGCCGGTGTCTTCCTTTCTCTCCCCCCTCTGTCTTCCTTTCCTCTCTCCATTTCTTTCTATCCTATCTAACAACAATGACATCAATAACAACAACCACAATAAAAAACAACAAGGGCAACAAAAGGGAAAATAAATAAGTAAATATTTAAAAAATTTAAAAAAAGAAAGAAAAAGACCAAACATACAAGACACAAATCATGCTAAACATAAAAACATAAAACACTAAACAAACATACTAAAATGAAACCTATACATTTTCTTTCAACATGAGTTAGAATGTTAGATACAGTATTAACATTAACTAGAATTCTATTAAGGATCTTAAATGCCATGCAATGTTATAACATTATTTCAGAAGTACAAAAATTTGATAAAAAAAAAAAAAAGACATTTGAGTATGTGGTTATGGAAAGAGACACTCATGCCTGAGGCTCCAAAGTCCCAGGTTCAGTCCTCTGTAATACCATAAGCCAGAGTTGAGCAGTGCTCTGGTTAAAGAAAAAAAAAAGACACTCTTTTTAGGGCTTTAATTCACATGAAATCTTTCCTTTTCTTTTCTTTTCTTTTCTTTTCTTTTCTGTTCTTTAGGAAAGGATTAATTAAGAAAACCATAGGGTAGGAGGGGTACAGCTCCACACAATTCCCAACACCCAATCTCCATATCCCACCCCCTCCCCCGAAAGCTTTCCCATTCTCTATCCCTCTGGGAGCATGGACCCAGGGTCATTGTGGGTTGCAGAAGGTGCAAGGTCTGGCTTCTCTAATTGCTTCCCCGCTGAACATGGGCGTTGACTGGTCGGTCCATACTCCCAGTCTGCCTCTCTCTTTCCCTAGTAGTGTGGGTCTCTGGGGAAGCTGAGCTCCAGGACACATTGGTGGGGTCTTCAGTCCAGGGAAGCCTGGCCGGCATCCTGATGGCATCTGGAACCTGGTGATTGAAAAGAGAGTTAACATACGAAGCCAAACAAATTGTTGAGCAATCATGGACCCAAAGCTTGGAATAGTGGAGAGGAAGTGTTAGGGGGGTACTCACTGCAAACCCTAGTGTACTTCTGCTTTCAGGTATATATTTTGCAGTAGTTTACGGATACGTGTGAACATATGCTCTCTCTCACAGAAACTGGTGTATATCTAGGTTTTGGGACTTTGTTAGAAAGTGAACCACCTGAGATGAAATTAGAGTATACTATGAAAGGAAAGGTCTCTCCCAAGTAATGAAGCTGTAGGGTTGTCATTCCACACGTGAATTGTAAGTAGGGCACCAAGTAAAAACCCTGTGGTGAGAGGTAGACATGCAGCTTCTTGGGACAGTGGGGGGTGGGAGTGGGTGGGAGGGATGGGTCACAGTGTTTTGGTGGTGGGAATGGTGTTTATGTACACTCCTAGTAAAATGTAGTCATATAAATCACTAGTTAATATGAGAGGGGGAAAATTAATTGTATGTCTCGAAGTTTTTAAAACACAAACTGAATCTTTTTAATATATAGGCTGTTTAATTGATATGCAGACTCTCTCAAAAGCCTAGACCAAGTAGATCAGAAGCAACCAATAGCACAGCTATATACAAGATACTGGAAACCCTAACAAAAGCAAACCCTAACAAAAGGACTTTTCAAAGTTAACCCAATTTCCAATTAATGTGATGATAACATTAACTATCTATTGTCTTTTTGAACCCTAAGACAGCAGGAACCTCCATCTCCACTATAGAGCCTCTACTTCCACCAGTCCTGGAACCCTTGGATAGGGCCCACTTTCCCGTATGCCTCTCCCAATCCATATCAAATAATATTGCATCTGCTGATCACAACCTAACCAACGCAACGATTGCCACCTCAACATACTTCACTTCAGACTGTGTCCAGAGACATGAAATCTTTTCTAAAAAATGGTGACCTCTTAACAAGGTTGGAAGCTGTTTTTGCAGTGGGAGGAAAATGTCACCTGACTGCCACAGGGAGGCGCTGTGGCACAGAGAAAGGAATCCAAGTTCTTTCTAAATTTTTTTTCTTTATTTATTCCCTTTTCTTGCCCTTGTTGTTTTATTGTTGTAGTTATTATTGTTGTTATTGATGTCGTCATTGTTGGATAGGACAGAGAGAAATCGACAGAGGAGGAGAAGACAGAGAGGGAGAGAGAAAGATAAGACACCTGCAGACCTGCTTCACCGCCTATGAAGCGACTCTCCTTGCATGTGGAGAGCCGGGGCCTCAAACCAGGATCCTTACGCCCGTCCTTGTGCGTTGTGGCACCTGCACTTAACCCTCTGCGCTACTGCCCCACTCCCAGGAATCCAAGTTCTAATACAGCCCCAGGGTATATTTTGTAGATCTTGGACTGGTCATTCAACTCACACAGGGTTGGTTTTATCTGCAAAATAGTGATAATCTGTTCTCAACTCTTTTCAGTAAGACTAATATATGAAGATCAACAAAGTGTTTTTTTTTAAGTATACTCTGACCATTAAAATAGTGTCCTGGAGCCTCACTTCCCCAGAGCCCCACCTCACTAGGGAAAGAGAGAGACAGACTGGGAGTATGGACCGACCTGTCAATGCCCATGTTCAGCCGGGAAGCAATTATCGAAGTCAGACCTTCCACCTTCTGCACCCCATAATATCTGTTGGTCCATACTCCCAGAGGGATAAAGAATGGGAAAGCTTGCACCAAAGTAAAAGATTCTGGGATGGGTGGGTGGGGAGAAAACAGATCCAAGAAGGATGACAGAGGACCTAGTGGTGATGTATTGTTATATTGTTATGTAAAACTGGGAAATGTTATGCATTTACAAACTATTGTATTTACTGTTGAATGTTCAATCCCCTCCTCTTCCACCATAAACCAGATCTAAGTATTACTCTGATAAAAAACACAAAAAACCTTTTCAGTAAAGCAGCACACTATCCAAGTGAGCTATTTTGCTGGCCCATCTGCTTTGTATTTTATTTATTCTATTAAAATATTAATAGGGGATAGATATCCAGGCATTGGATTTATGCATTGATTTTTGTTTTTATTGTGTTAAGGAATTAAAAATAAATTTAAAAGCTAAAATTAAAGAATCTTGGGAGAAGGATGGTATGTAGGCGTTAAGTGGAATTACTACTTTTTTTTTGCCACCAAGCTTTGTGTCTTTTCTTTTATTACTTTTAAGTATTTATTTATTTATTCTCTTTTTACTGCCCTTGTTGTTTTATTATTATAGTTATTATTGTTGTCATTGTTGTTGGATAGGACAGAGAGAAATGGGTTTGATCTCTGGAGCAGTGAAGTTCCAAGACACATTGGTGAGGTTGTCTGCCCAGAGAAGTCAGGATGGAATCAGTACATTTGCAACTCGGTGTCTGGAAGGTGGCAGGACATAAAGTGAGACAAAATGTTAATGAACAGGAACCAAAAAGTAAGAACAGAGCAGATGAGATCAGGAATCCTAGGGTGGAAGGAAGCCAGGAAGTCTATTTTAGGCACGTTTCCAGGGACCCATGTCTATGGTAGTCTCTGCTATAAAGTTGGATTAGGGAAGAGTAAATCTCATTCTTGAAAATATTCTTTGGGTGGAATTAACTATTTACCTCTATCCACCCAACCCAGGGCCCATATATATTTATATTTAGCACTTGAGCATGAGTAACTTCTGAGTCCCTATTGATCTGAACTTGCAGCTCATGGTCACAACTGGGAACAATGCAGGCTGAACTCATCTCATTACTAATCTTCCTTGAGTGGCAGGGCAGGATACCCCAGCCTCCCTTCGGAGACTGGAGCAGTCCCTACCATAGCTGCTTTATGATAAAGACAAGGTCTTGAGAGAGTCCACAAGAGGATTTGTGATGACGTTCCTGATAGGAGTGACCAGTGGTGATGCAGAGAGGGATCCATTAGAGGTCCCCCCCTATCAAATTTGTGTGGGAATCCAAGGATTCCCTAACTAGGGCCCCAGATGATGAGGTGGTAAGATATAAGATATTCACTTAAAAGTCCATTATTAAGTGAGCCAGTCTCTTGCCTTTATCTGACTTTTGTAGTCCTTTCTTTATCTGATGACCTTGGACTTTCTCCCAGTTGTTTAAGCACTGGGTGTCATTTATTCAGCCCAACCATAATTATTTTTTTTGGGATCTGTCTTCATTGGGCCATTCTGTTAGATTGCTATGCTAATAAGTCTACTCTATTAGAGAATTTATGATGGCTTCTTTAGGCACTTCAGCTAGGATTCCAGGTTATTAGGTCTAAGTCTAATCATCAAGGACTATTGAATACTATTACTTGAATTATATAATTGACCCTTGCTTATGGATATATGTACACCTATACCCAGTACCCTAAACGCTACTCCATATCTATTATCTGTAACTTTGTTAGATGATGTGCTGTCTAAAGTGGATGTAGGTAGGGAAGCTCTCACTTGGCTTGAAGAGTTACCAAGTTGACATCTTAAGCTCCATACCTCTGTTTACAGTCCACTGTAAAAATTCAATAGTGCCATATTGTGAAATAGCAGCACTAGTAGCAGTTTGGTTGATGTCAACATAGGTGGTGTGGTGATAAGGAATCAGAGAGAAGAAACATCAAGAAGTATGGGCATAGTCTTAGAGGTACAGGACTAGGAGAAATGAGGATCTTAAAGAAAATGCAAGGGATTTCTTGTACTCTTAGATAGAGCTTAGAGTAGCAGTAACTAATTATTATTAAAACCAGGTTAGTTGGAGGTTTGTTTTCTATACTAATCCAATGGTTAGCATCTCATTGTGCTTTGTGCCCTTTAATGGTATCTGCGCATCTTTTTATTTTAGATACTGACAGGGCCAAATGGTCTCGATCTCTCTGGCCTAAAATTGTAGTTGACTTAGATGTTTATAAAACTATGTATGCAGATATATCTTTAGAGCTCCTTAAATAGTTTAAGCCCAGTGTCAGTGTTTGATCATTTTAAAAATCTCATATATTAGATACTTAGGCTAATGCAAATATTTGTACTTAGAACTATAGTCTAGGCAGTTAGAGAACTTGAAGTATTAAATCTACTTACCCTCTGACATGTCACATTAATAGTGATTTATGAAACTATAAATCAGTAGGATTATAATTTCATCCCTTGCCCACCATCCCCTGCCCCCAGCCCCCTAGGTAAACATTATAGTTTACCCACAATCTAAATATAGGTTTTATTTATTTAGTTTGTTTTTTTCAAGTATGTGTGTTCAGTTCTCTCAATTCCAAATGAGTGAAACCATTCTGTGGTTTTCTTTTACATCCTTGCTTACTTCACTAAGCGTAATGTTCTTGAGTTCCATCTATTTTATCCCAAAGTATATAAAATCATCTTTTTTATATGTCCCATAACTTTTTTTTATCTAGTCATCTGTTGAAGGCATTTTGATTGCTTCCAAATTTTGGCCATTGTGAATAGTGCAGCTATGAACATGGGGGCACATATATCCCTTTGAATTAGTGTTATTATCTCTTTTGGATAAATGTCTAGGAGTGGAATTTCTGCAACATAAGCATTTCCATCTGTATTTGCTTAAGGATTCTCCATTCTGTTCTCTATAGTGGTTGTACCAGTTTGCATTTCCCACCAGCAGTGTAATAAAGTTCCTCTCTCTCTCTTTTTTAAGTTTTTTTTTTTACTATCTTTATTTATTAGAGAGAGACAGCCAGAAATCAAGAGGAAGAGGGAAGTAGAAAGGGAGAGAGACAGAGAGACACCTGCAACACTGCTTAATCACTTGCAAAGCTTTCCCCCTGCAGGTGGAGACCCAGGCTCAAACCTGGGTCCTTGAGCATTGTAACATTTGCACTCAACTAGTAGCATCAACACCTGGCCCCGAGTTTCTTTCTCTTCACATCCTTTCCACCACTTATCCTCTCCTGTTTTGTTGATAAAGGCCATTCTCACAGGTGTGAGGTGGTATCTCAATGTGGTTTTAATTTGCATTTCTCTGGTGATGAGTAAATTGTAGTATTTCCATATACATCTGTGGGCTATGTGTATTTCTTCTTTAGAGAACTGTCTATTCATGTCTATTTCCCCCCCCTTTTTTGCCTCCAGGGTTATTGCTGGGGCTCAGTGCCTGCACTACGAATTCACTGCTCCTGGAGGCCATTTTCCCCTTTTGTTGCCCTTGTTTATCATTGTTGTTGTTATTATTACTGTTGCTATAGCTGTCATTGTTGGATAGGACAGAGAGAAATCAAGAGAGGAGGGGCAGACAGAGGGGGAGAGAAAGATAGACACCTGTAGACCTGCTTCACCACCTGTGAAGCAACCTCCCTGCAGGTGGGGAGCCAGGTGCTCAAAGCAGGATCCTTGTACTTCAAGCCATGTATGCTTAACCCGCTGCACTACTGCCTGGCTCTTTCTGCCACTTTTTTATTGGGTTGCTTTTTTTCCTTTTGTTGAGCTGTGTGAGTTCTTTATAGATGCTTGATATCAACTGCTTTTCTGTAGTAAGATGTGCAAATACATTCTCCCTTTGCTAGGTTTCCTGTTTATGTTCTTGTTTTTGTTTCCCTTGCCCATGAGGTGAGGTCTCCAAATACGTGATTAGTGTTAATGTCATGAAATGTTTCACTGATATGTTTTTCTATGTATTTTATACTTTAAGATTTATTATTAATATCTTTGATCCATTTTGAGTTAGTTTTGGTGTATGGTGTTAGTTGGTGGTCTAGGTTCATTTTTCTATACATGGCTGTCCAATTCTGCCAACACCACTTGTTAAAGAGACCTTCTTTTCCCCACTTGGCAGATTTGATCCTTTGGTAATATATGAGGTGCCTATATATATGGGTTAATTTCTAGACTCTTTATCCTATTCCATTGGTCCATATGACCATTTTTGTTCCAATACCACACTGTTTTAAGTACTACTGTTTTGTAGCATAGCCTAAAGTCAGGTATTGTGATGCCTCAGTTTTTTGCTTTTTCCTAAGGAGTGCATTTTATAATTTTGATATTTGCATATTTGTTTAGGCTGTCTTTGTGGCCTAGTATATGGTTGACCCTTGTGAATGTTCTGTGTGTATTTGAGAAGAATGTGTATTCATTTCTTTTGGGATGAAAAGTTCTGAATATATCTATTAGGTCTATTTTATCTATAGTTTCATTTAAGGTTGCTATTTCTCTGTTGATTTTTTGCCCAGAGGTTCTATCTCTTGCTGTGAGTGGCATGCTAAAAATATCCTACTATTATTGTGTTGCTGTCAATGTCTCCCTTAAGTTTAATAAGTACTTGTTTTATATATTTGGGTGTACCTGAGTTTGGGACATATATATTTATAATCATTATATTTCTTTGTTGGGTTGATCCTTTAAATATTATGTACTGTCCCTCTCTGTCTCTGATTACTTTCTCTTTTTTTAAGAATTATTTTTTATTATCTTTATTTATGTATTGGATATAAACAGCCAGAAATTGAGAGGAAGGAGGAGCTAGAATGGGAGAGAGTCAGAGAGACACCTGCAACTCTGCTTCATCACTTTTGAAACTTTCCCCCTGCAGGTGGGGACTGGGAGCTTGAACCACAGTCCTTGTACATTGTAACATGTGTGCTCAACCAGGTGTGCCACCACCTGGGCCCTCTGATTACTTTCTTTACCTGAAAGTCTATTTTATCAGAAAACAGAATAGCTGTCCCTGCAGTTTTTTGTGAGTTGTTAGCTTGGAGTGTCTTGCTCAACCTCTTATATTACGTTTCTGTTTGTCTTTTCTTTGGGTGTGTGTTTCCAGAAGACATATAATGGATGGATACTCTTCTTTTTCTTAAACTTTTCTTTTTTTAATATTTATTTTATTTATTTATTCCCTTTTGTTGCCCTTGTTGTTTTATTGTTGTAGTTATTGATGTCATTGTTGATGGATAGGACAGAGAGAAATGGAGAGAGGAGGAGGAGAGAAAGATACACTTGCAGACCTACTTCACTGCCTGTCAAGCGACTCCCCTGCAGGTGGGGACCCGGGGGCTCAAACTGGGATCCTTATGCTGGTGCATTAATGCTTTGCTCCACATGCGCTTAACCTGCTGTGCTACCGCCCAACTCCCAGGGTACTCTTCTTAAATCCATTTGGCTACTCTGAATCTTTTGACAGGTGAATTTAGGCCATTCATTTTTAGGGTGATTATTGATATATATAGTTTACTTATGTCCATTCTGATTTTTGTTTTGAGTTTGTTTTAAATTGTCAATTCTTTGCTCATTTGTTTCCTTTTGTGTGAATGAGTTTCTGTGTTGAATTCCTCACTGATTTTTCATATATATATATATATTCCTTGTTTTGTGGTTACCATAAGTGTAATAACTAGCATTGTGTATCTAGAAAAGTCTTTTTAAAGTTGATTTTGATTAACAAACATTTGATAGAACTGCTTGTTCTTTAATTCCATCCCCCATTTGCTTTGTTGTTCTTTACTTTATTATTGTATGCTTTTTTATAGTCTACTGCTTTTTACCTTGTTTAGGATGTATATTCCTTTGCTTCCTTCCTTCTTTCTTGTGAGACTCCGTTCAGTAGTTCTTGTAAGGTGGGGTTGATCATGGCAAATTCCTTTAGTTTTTGGATATTTGAGAAAACCTTCACTTCTCTCTCATATTTGAAGGACAATTTTCAGGATTTAAGATTTGTGGCTGTAATTCCCTCTCCTTTAGTACTTTGAATATGTCTCTCCATTGCCTCTAGGGTTTGTGAAGAGACGTCTGATGAAAGCTTGGTAGCTCTGCCTTTGTGTGCAACTTCTTTTCTTTCCCTAGAAATCTGCAAAGTATTTCCTTGTCATTGAGTTTTGATAGTTTTACAGTAATGTGCCTTGGTGTTGGTCATTTTGAATTTATGAACCTGGGTGATCTGTCTGCCTCTTGAATAAGTATATCATGAGGATTGCCTAGGTGAGAGAAATTCTCAGCTAAATTTTTTCTGAATATTATCTCTAGTTCTTTGACCCAATCTTCATCCTCAGATATCCCTATCACTTTTAGATTTGACCTTTTGATGGAGTCTGCAATTTCACAGACAGTCACTTTATTCTTTCTAAACCTTTCTTCTCCCTCATCTTTGAATTGAAAGACTGGACTAACTGTGTCTTCTAGATTGGAAATGTGTGAGTCTACTTCCTCAACTTTCTACCTGAGGTTGGACTGCACTTAAAGTGTCTTTCACTCCCTGAAGTTCTGTTTGAAGTTTTTCTTTCATGCTTCCTAACTGCTTAGTGAATTCTGCTTGAAGTTCTTCATTCAAGCTCTGTAATTTCTTAGCAAACTCTGATCTGAGTTCCTCTTTTGTGTGTCTTAATTCCATAGTAAAATGCTATTTTAAGTCTTGCTTAGATTCTTGGAGAGGCCTCATAATGATCTTTCTGTAGTCTATCTCTGATAGTCTCTCTAAATCTGTAATTCTGTGGAGAGTCTCTGTTTCATTTCTATCTGATTAATGTTCCATGCTTAGTTGTTTATTCCTGTTTCTCTGATTACACATTTATTGTGCTGGTTATTGCTGGTCAGCACTTGGTACTATGGTGATCTCTAGGCTTCTCTTGTTTATATACTCCACTGCTGTGGTGGGTGGGGTGGGGGTTGGATTGTGCTGTCTTGTGGCTCTCTGTTTTTTGTTGTGTCCTTGCCTTAAATTCAGAAGGCAAAAAAAAAAAAAAAAAAAAGCCCTTGAATCAAAGATTGAGAGGTTTTAAGCTTCCTTCTTTTTCTTCTCGTGCTAGGAGCTACTGGCCAAAATGGTGCAGCTGGGTGTCCTGCCACCTGGAGCTCTGGTGTGATTGTGTTGATCTTTCAATCTGTGCCCCCTTTTGTCCCAACCATGAACCAGCACCCACCCAAAGCTGTAGATCTTTCAGCTGTAGATTGTGGGTCCAACCGGATCTCTTGTTGTATTTATTTGCTGTTTTGGGGAGAGCGCCAATCTGATCACTGCTATTCCATGGCCACGCTTCCCAGAAGTCTCTAGCCTTTTTTTTTTTTTTTCTTCTAAACTTTGTGTTTTTATTTGATAAGACAGAGAGAAATTGAGAGGGTGTGGAAGAGTGACACCTGAAGACCTGCTTCACTGCTTGTGAGGCTTCCCTCCTGCTGCAGGTGGTGAACTGCGGGCTTGAACCAGGATCTTTGCACTTTTTTTTTTTTTTCTGCCACCAGGGTTATTGCTGGGGCTCAGTGCATGCACTATGAAGCCACTGCTCCTGGAGGCGATTTTCTCCAGTTTGTTGCCATTGCTGTTGGGTAGGACAGATAGAAATGGAGATGGGGGAGTCGGGCGGTGGCGCAGTGGGTTAAGCGCACGTGGCGCAAAGCGCAGGGACCGGTGTAAGGATCCCGGTTCGAGCCCCCGGCTCCCCACCTGCAGGGGAGTCGCTTCACGGGCGATGAAGCAGGTCTGCAGGTGTCTATCTTTCTCTCCCCTCTCTCTCTGTCTTCCCCTCCTCTCTCCATTTCTCTCTGTCCTATCCAACAACAAAGCAACATCAACAATGGCAATAATGACCGCAATGAGGCTGCAACAACTAGGGCAACAAAAAGGGGAAAAAATGGCCTCCAGGAGTGGTGGATTCATGGTGCAGGCACCGAGCCCAGCAATAACGCTGGAGGAAAAAAAAAAAAAAAAAAAAGAAATGGAGATAGGGAGGAGGGGAAGACGGGCGGGGGGGGGGGGGGGGAAGAAAGATAGACACCTTTAGACCTGCTTCACAGTTTGTGAAGTGACCCCCCTACAGGTAGGGATCCGGGGGCTCGAACCGGGATCCTTATGCCAGTCCTTATGCTTTGCTCCATGTACATTTAATCCTGATTGTTACCACCTGGCCCCCATCCTTGTACTTTGTACAATGTGTGCTTAACCTTGTTATTTTCCATTTGAAAAATCATACTAGAGAGTATAATCATGGTGATTTTGACTTATTACCCTAATAATTACTAATATTGACAATCTTTTCTTGTCCTTTTCTTATACCATTCACCACCCAATTCCCGATATTATTACTTTTCATACATCATCTAATCTAATTTCCACAATCTATTCTATATTTACTATTACTTCCATAGTATGAGAGGCTAAAACGGAGACCTGGGGAAATTAGGTGACTGAGATTGGATCTTTCTTTTTCAGATTTAAATATATGTATTGATGAGACTGCATGAATAGTACCACCTTCACATCCTGCCATGCAAACTCCTTTTGCCATTCAATGGTTTAGTGGGTAACAAATTGTATTACACCAAATTGTATACACTATTTTCTTTCTTCCCCAACTTACAAATTTCTAAGCTTCCTTTTAAAACATTTATTTATTTATTTTTGATAGAGATAGAAATTGAAAGGGAAGGAGGAGAGAGAGAGAGAGAGAGTGAGACCTGTAACACTGCTTCACTGCTTGTGAAGCTCCCCCCTGCAGGTGGGAACCAAGGGTCTGAACCTGAGTTCTTGTGCATGATAATATGTGGACTCAGTCAGATGCACCACCACCCGGCCCCACCATTTTCTCTTTGTTTTCACATTATTATTTTTTAATGATTGAAAAGTAGATTAAAGACCTGAATATTTTTCTTCAAAGACTATAAATGGTACGAGAAAAGGACAAGAAAAGATTGTTAATATTAGTAATTATTAGGGTAATAAGTCAAAACCACCATGAGACACTTTATACTCTCTAGTATGATTTTTTATTTTTTTTTAGTGGAAAATAACAAGTGTTGATGAGGTTGTGGACAAACTGGAACCTGCATGTTTTCCTGATGGGATGTCAAAGTCTGCATCCATTTTGGGAAACAGACTTTCAGTTCATCAATATGTCAGTTATCCTGTGAATCAGCAACTCCATTCCAAAGCTGATTACCCTGTGAATTAGCATGGACCCAAGAGAGACAAAACATGTGTTTTCATTTGAACAAAAGTAATCAAGAACTTGTATGTGAGTGCTAATAGTAGCATTTGGACTAGCCTCAAGAGGGAGAAACTCACATGTTCACCAGCTGACCCATGGATAAACCATCTTAACCATGGGATAAACCCATGGATAAGTCATGTAGATACATGCTACAACTTGGTTGTAGCTTGAAAACATTGTACTAAATGAGAAAAGCCTGAAGAGAAAAGGCTACATATTATATTAATTTAATTTATATAAAATGTTGTGACTAGGCATATCTAGAGAGACAGAAAATAGAGTGGGAGTTACCAGCATATGGGAGGGGCCAGGAAGGTTGAGGGTAACTGCTCACAGACAAGGGGAGGGGTGTCTTTTTGATGTGATAGAAAAGGTCCTTACGGGAGTCGGGCTTATGGGGTAGCGCAGCGGGTTAAACGCAGGTGGCGCAAAGCACAAGGATCCCGGTTCGAACCCCGGCTCCCCACCTGCAGGGGAGTCGCTTCACAGGCGGTGAAGCAGGTCTGCAGGTGTCTATCTTTCTCTCCTCCTCTCTGTCTTCCCCTCCTCTCTCCATTTCTCTCTCTCCTATCCAACAACGACAACAACAATAAAACAACAAGGGCAACAAAAGGGAATAAATAAATAAAATAAATATTTAAAAAAATAAAAAAAAGAAAAAAAAGAAAAGGTCCTTACTTAGATTCTGGTGATGTTTTTTGTGTAACTGTGAATCTGTCACTGGATTATACATCTAAACTTGATGAAATTGTTGAATTTTATCTCAATGAAAATATCATTTTATAAGTTTTAAATGATTCATGTATTTGAATCGTCTTATTTAAATTTCTGTGCTCTTTATTGTAAACAAACTTTCCTTCTTTTTTTTTAAATGTTCTTTCTGGGTTTGATTTTGAGGCACCAGTTTTCAGTTAGGGTATCTATTTCTTGAATTATTTTAAAGATATTTATTTATTGAATAGAGACAGAAAGAAATCAAGAGGGATGGGGAGATAGTGACCTGCAGTATTACTTCACCACTTGCGATGCTTCCTCCTGCAGGTGGGGACCGGGGGCTTAAACTCGGGTACTTGTACATGGTAACGTGTGGTCTACTGGTTGTGGCACTGCCTAACACCTATTTCTTGAGTTCTGTCTGAAACTTTTCTGAGACTTATGTCTCAGCTCCTACCCAGGTCATCTCGCAGTCCCACCTTCAGACAGCTGGAAGGAATCCTGGACAGCACCCACAACTAAGCCTGCCTGATGGCAAAACACTTGAGGGATTTACTCTAAAAATCAAGCTGGAAAAAACAAAGACTTTTTTTTTTTAATTTTATTTATTTATTTATTCCCTTTTGTTGCCCTTGTTGTCATTGTTGGATAGGACAGAGAGAAATGGAGGGAGAAGGAGAAGACAGAGGGGGGAGAGAAAGACAGACACCTGCAGACCTGCTTCACCGCCTGTGAAGAGACTCCCCTGCAGGTGGGGAGCCGGGGGCTCGAACCGGGATCTTTACGCGGGTCCTTGCGCTTTGCGCCACGCGCGCTTAACCCACTGCGCTACCGCCCGACTCCCACAAAGACTCTTAAAAGTCAAGAATGTGGCTGCTTGTTCATGCTTAGTAGGGGCACAGGGATGACAATGACTTGGAGGGGGAGCATGAAGCATGGTGGGGGGACGTTCTGCAGGATTAGGGGGATTGCATTTTTTTTATCTGGATGTGGGTTACATGGATGTGTTCAGGTTGTGAGAGTTCACCCAATGGTATACTCTGTACACTGTTCTGCAAGTTTGCTACACTTCAATTACAGGTAAACTGTTCTGTTCAGCATATATATATATATATATATATATATATATATATATACATTGTGTCAGTAAACTGATGTGACGGGGGGGGGGGGGGGGCGGGCGGGGGGGAAGTGGGGGGGGGGGACCAGAATCTACTGACTTGGCTTGCTGTTTTGGAGTGAACATCCAGTCATGGCCATCCTGAAAAGTTGTGTTTTATAGACAGGACTCCGAAGCCATTTGCTGAGGCCTGCATCAAGGTGTGGCCTCTAAGGCAGAGTGTGCTCTCACCACCTCCTCCTAGTGGCTTCCAGGAGCAAGGTCACTGTGGCTCCATGCATTGGGGCTATTGGAGTCTAACTCCCCTGGATGAGTCAGGGACAGCACTGTTGATCAGAGTGGCCCCCTCCCTGCTCAGTCCTCAGAGTCAGACTCCCAAAGGCACATTCTGTGGCACATGTTTTTTCTTCCTGGACCCACCAATGGCCCTTTGGGAACTCATCACAAACCCAGCTCACTGGTTTTCTAGTGCATTCAGGACCATCATCCCATGTTTAGAGTAGTTTGGGCCAGATGAATTTTAGCATCCAGATGCTTTTGGTTTTAAGAAAGGTGTTGCCCTACATAGGCTATGTGCTGTTACTCTGCCATCATGGCCCAGGATGCTCTCTGTGGTCAAACAGTGATGAATATTTACACTAAGCAGGATGAATGATCTCATGTCAGTTCAGGCCAAGATGTTCTGTCAATTGAATTTGTGTCAAACTTCCATTTTTTTTTCCTTCAGAACTTTGAGATTTGGAATTGTTCATGAGCCAACATTAATCTATACCACTCAGTTTTGCCCTGGTGTGAATGAATTTCAGTCTCTTTCTCTCTCATGTTTCTGGGACCTAGCTCACACATGATTCCATTGGTCCAGGGCTGATCCCTTCATTATCCTTTATTTCAAATGGGGGTGGGTAGAGTGAAATACCACATCTCCAGAGCTTCTTCCCAGGCTATAGTGCTTCCATGTAGTGCCAAGGTTCAAATCCTGATCCTACACATGGCAAATAATTGACTACTGTATAGAAAAGCGTAATCCTCTTGTCTCTTGGTCTGTCCTCCCTCCCTCCTTTCTCTCTTTATTTATTTATTTATTATTATTTTTAATGACCCTGGGTCCATACTCCCAGAGGGATAAAGAATAGGAAAGCTATCAGGGGAGGGGATGGGATATGGAGATCAGGTAGTGGGAATTGTGTGGAGTTGTACCCCTCCTATCCTACGGTTTTGTTAATGTCTCCTTTCTTAAATAAAAAAAATACCAAATTTAAGGGCCAGGAGGTAGTGCGCCTGATTAAGTACACATGTTACCATTCACTGGGTTCAAGCCCCCTTGGCCCCCACCTGCAAGGGGAAAAGTCTCACAAGCAGTGAAGCAGTGTTGCAGGTGTCTCTTTGTGTCTTTCTTCCTCTCTATCTCCCTTCCCTCTCAATTTCTCTCTGTCCCATCAAATTAAATAAAGTTTAAAAATCTTAATAAAAAAAAGACAGAGCTGAGCAGTGCTCTGGTAACTCTCTGTGTATATCTTTCTCTTTGTCTCTCTCTACCATTTAAAAGAAATAAATAAATGATAAAATAGAGGGGCCAAGTGGTGGCACATCTGATAAAGCACAAGTTTCCACATGCCGGGATCCAGGTTCAAGTCCCTCCTTTCTCTCTTTCTTTTTTAACTTTCCTAATAGTGATGTTTTTTCCTTTATTGTGGGGTTGTTTACAGTGCAATTATTGACATCTGGGCACAATCTGCCATTTCCTTATGAGTGTCTGCAAGACACTCTCAATTCCAACTTAAGACCTTTTCACACCATCATGACCCCAACCCCCACACTTCTCCCCCAACCTTTTCCTCAGAGCCTCCTTGCTTTGGTGCAATGCACCTCACACATTCTAAGTTTCACCTTGTATTTTCCCTTTCTTCTCTTTTTTAATTTATAAAATGGAAATATTGACAAGATCATAAGAGGGGTACAGTTCCACACAGTTCCCACCCCATATCGCATCCCCTCCCTTGAAAGCTTTCCTATTCTTTATCCTTCTGTGAATATGGACCCAGGATCGTTATGGGGTGCAGAAGGTGGAAGGTCTGGCTTCTGAATTGCTTCCCCACTGAACATGGCGTTGATAGGTTGATCCATACTCCCAGCCTGTCTCTCTTTCCCTAGTGGGGCAGGGCTCTAGGGAGGCAGGGTTCCAGAGAGGCAAGCAGTGGGACAGAGATACCTGATGTAGCACAGCCTTCTTAGAAGTCTGCTGTCCTCCATGGCACCTTCGCAGCTGTCAGAGCTTGTTAACATCGCATTGATTCTTGCAGCACATGAGGGCTTTTCTGGAGTATTCAGCCATGGCTTAGTGTATAATGCAACATTTCTGGAGACTAATATTTATCTAAATTAAGTTAATTGTAAGGATGATAAAGCTTACTTAGACACATGTTTTGAAGAGATTAGACTTGAAGTCCCTAAATAAGAAATCTCTTCTGGAAAATCAATTCACCATCATTCCTGATGATCATTCAACAGGACAGATGTTCATTGTGAGAAAGGAATCTGAATGTCTTTCTGCAGGTCCATCTGTGGAGGTCTGAAGGAAGATAGATAAGTCTCATATCCCATTGGGAATGTGTCCGCCTGAGATGGAAGATGGTAGCCAGTGATGGGGGTGATTTGTAAGCTCATTATAACTGTAATTGGTGATAACATTTTATTGTGATGAAAAATTTTTTTGTTTGTGCCCTCAGGAATCTTCTTTTGTCTCCTTTTGGTCACCTCCACCAGCTGCCCATCATCATATTTCACACTGATTTATTTATTTATTGGGGATTAATGTTTTATAATACATACAATAGTTTGTACATGCATAACATTTCTCATTTTTCCATACAACAATACAACCCCCACTAGGTCCTCTGCCATTCTGTTCCAGGGCCTGAACTCTCACCCCACCCACCCTAGAATCTTATACTTTGGTGCAATACACCAACTCCAGTCCAAGTTCTGCTTAGTGTTTTCTCTTCTGATCTTGGTTTTCAACTTCTCCCTGTGAATGAGATCATCCTATATTCATCCTTTTGTTTCTGTACTATGTGCGCTTAGCCCACTGCGTTATCACCCAGCCCCATCCTTCTGTTTCTGATTTATTTCACTTAACATGATTTCTGCAAGCTCCAAAATGGGCTTAAAACAGAGAAATAACCATTTTTACTCTGAAAATAACCAATATTTCTAGTTTATTTATCTCTTAATTTATCTCCCTCATTTCTTTATTGATTTTCTGCCTGAATGATCTGTTAAGTTCAAAGAGTGGGGTGTTGAAGTCCCCTATTATTACTGTTTGCTATTAATATATTGCTGTAGCTCTTTCAGTAGATGATTAATGTATTTAGATGGCTTATCCTTGGGTGCATAGATGTTGATAACCACTAAGTCCTCTTAATTGATTGATCCTCTGAGCATTAAGTAATGTCCACCCCTATCTTTTAAAATTTTATTTATTTATTTATTTATTTATTTATTTATTTCTGATGTCTTTACTGGGGAATTAATGTTTTACATTCAACAGTAAATACAATAGTTTGTACATGCATAACATTTCCCAATTTCCCATATAACAATAAAAACCCCACTAAGTCTTCTGTCATCCTTTATGGACCTGTGTTCTCCCCCACCTCCCCTCCAACCCAGAGTCTTTTACTTTGGTGCAACATGCCAATTCCAGTTCAGGTTCTACTTGTGTTTGCTCTTCTGATCTTGTTTTTTCAATTCTGCCAGAGAATGAGATCATCCCATATTCATCCTTCTGTTTTTGATTTATTTCACATAAAATGAAATTTTCAAGGTCCATCCAAGATCGGCTGAAAATGGTGAAGTCACCATTTCTTATACCTGAGTAATATTCCACTGTGTATATATATATATACCACAACTTGCTCAGCTACTCATCTGTTGTTGGATACCTGGGTTGCTTCCAGGTTTTGGCTATTACAAATTGTGCTGCTAAGAACATATGTGTACACAGGTCTTTTTGGATAAGTTGTGGGTTTCTTAGACTATATCCCCAGGAGAGGAATTGCAGTGTCATAGGGTAGGTCCATTTCTAGCCTTCTGAGAGTTCTCCAGACTGTTCTCCACAGGGGTTGGACCAATTTACATTCCCACCAGCAGTGCAGGAGGTTTCTTTTGTCCCCACAACCTCTCCAGCATTTGCTGCTGCTACCTTTTCTGATGTATGACATTCTCACAGGAGTGAAGTGGTATCTCATTGTTGTCTTTATTTGCGTTTCTCTGACAATTAAAGACTTGGAGCATTTTTTCATGTGTTTCTCGGCCTTTTGGATCTCTTCTGTGGTGAATATTCTGTCCATGTCCTCCCCTCATTTTTGGAAGGGGTTATTTGTTGTCTTGTTGTTGAGTTTAAGCTCTTTATATATTTTGGCTATTAGCCTCTTGTCTGATGTGTGGCATGTAAAGATCTTCTCCCATTCTGTGAAGTGTCTCTTGGTTAGGGTAGTGGTTTCTTTTGCTGTGCAGAAGCTTTTTAATTTGATATAGTCCCATAGGTTTATGCTTGCCTTAGTCTTCTTTGTAATTGGATTTGTTTCATTGAAGATGTCTTTAAAATTGATGCGGAAAAGAGTTCTGCCAATATTTTCCTCTAAGTATATGATAGTTTCTGGTCTAACATCCAAGTCCTTGATCCACTTGAAATTTACTTTTGTATTTGGTGAAATCTAGTGGTTCAGTTTCATTCTTCTGCATGTTTCAACCCATTTTTTCCAGCACCATTTGTTGAAGAGACTTTGCTTTCCCCATTTAATAGTCTGGCCACCTTTGTCAAAGATTAGATATCCATAGGTGTGAGGGCTTACTTCTGGGTCCTCAATTCTATTCCACTGGTCAGTGTGTCTATTCATGTTCCAGGACCAAGCAGTTTTGATGACAATGGCCCTATAATACAATTTGAGATCTGGGAGTGTGATGCTTCCAGTTCTGTTCTTTCTTATCAAGATTGTTTTGGCAATTCTAGGTCTTTTCTGGTTCCAGATAAACATTTGTAACATTTGTTCTATCCTCCTTAAAAATGTGGTTGGGATCTTGATGAGGATAGCATTAAATTTGTAGATGGCTCTAGGTACTATATTCATTTTGATGATGTTAATTCTTCCAACCCATGAACATGGAATATCTTTCCATTTCTTTGTGTATTTTTCAATTTCCTTGAGTAGTACTTTTCAGTATACATATCTTTCACTTTTTTAAATTTGTTATTCGATAGAGACAGAGAAAAATTGAGAGAGAAGGGGGAGATAGAGAGGAAGAGAGACAGAGACACACCTGCAGACCTGCTTCACTGCTTGTGAAGTGACTCCCCTGCAGGTGGAAAGCCAGAGGCTCGAACCGGGATCCTAACCAGTCCTCGCGCTTTGCACTACATGCACTTAACCTGCTGTGTTACTGCCCAACTCCCATCTTTCACTTCTTTGGTTAGGTTTATTCCTAGATACTTTATTGTTTTTGTTGCTATAGTAAAAGGAATTGATTTCTGGATTTCAACTTCTTCTACTTAGTGTTTGCATAGAGGAATGCCACTGACTTGAATGTTAATTTTGTAGCCTGACACCTTATTGTATTGCCTGATGATTTCCAAAAGCATCTTGCTGAATTCCTTAGGTTTTTCATGTCATCAGCAAACAGGGAGAGTTTGACTTCTTCTCTTCCAATCTATATCCCTTTAATTCCTTGCTCCTTCCTGATTGCTATGGCTAGAACTTCCAACACTATGCTGAATAGTAATGATGATAGTGGGCAGCCTTGTCTAGTACCTGATCTGAGGGGAAATGCTTCCAGTTTTTCACCATTGAATATGATGTTGGCTGTAGGTTTGCTATATAAAAACTCACTATCTTCAGGAATTTTCCATCTATTCACATTTTTTTGTAGTGTTTTGATCTTAAAGGGGTGTTGTATTTTGTCAAAGGCTTTCTCTGCATCTATTGATATGACCATGTGGTTTTGGTCTTGCTTTTATTGATGTGGCGGATCACATTGATTGGTTTATGTATATTAAATCAGCTTTGCATCCCTGGGGTAAACCCCACTTGCTCATGATGAACAATCTTTTTAATATGCTGCTGTATCCAGTTGGCTAGAATTCTGTTCAGTATTTTCACATCTATGTTCACCAGAGATACTGGTCTGTAGTTTTCTTTTTTGGCTGTGTCCCTGTCAGCTTTTGATATCAGAGTGATGTTGGGTTCATAGAAGCTGGAAGAGAGTCCAGTGTCTCCAGTCTTCTGGAAAACCTTTAAATGTAGAGCTATTAGTTCTTCTTTGAAGGTTTTGTAGAATTCATTTGTAAAACCATCTGGCCCAGGACTTTTATTTTAGGGAAGGTTTTTGTTAACTGTTTCAATTTCATTGGCTGTGATGGGGCTGTTCATGTTATCTAGTTCTTCTTTACTTGATTTTGGAAGTTGGGTATGTATCTTGAAAATTGTCCATTTCTTTCATGTTCTCTAGCTTGGTGGCATATAGTTGTTCATAGAAGTCTCTCATGATATGCTGAATTTCTGCGGTGTTTGCTGTGATATCTCCTCTTTCATCTATGATCAGATTTATTTGGGTCTTCTCCCTTTTTTCTTTTGTGAGTCTGGCTAAAGGTTTGTCGATTTTGTTCACTCTTTCAAAGAACCAACATTTACTTTCATTGATCTTTTGTATGGTTTTCTTATTTTCAATGTTATTGATTTCTGCCCTAACTTTAGTGATTTCTGTCCTTCTGCTTGCTTTAGGGTTCCTTTGTTCTTCTTCTTCTAGGTCTTTAAGGTGTGAAATCAGGCTGTTTATTTGTGCTTTTTCTGGTTTTCTAATGTGCACTTATATGGCTATGAACTTCCCTTAGCTATGTCCCAAATATTTTGATAGCTTGTGTCTTCATTTCATTGAACATTCAAAACATTTTGATTTCTTCCTTTATTTCCTCTTTGACCCATAGGTTGTTAAGAAGTGTACTGTTGAGCTTCCACATTTTGGGACTATTACTAATCTTTTGTTGATTGTTAAGATTAGTTTAATTCCACTGTGTTTTGAGAAGTTTCTTGGGATGATTTGAATGCTCTTGAATTTGCAGATGCTGTCTTTGTAACCTAACATATGGTCTATGCTTGAGAATGACCCATGTGGACTCGAGTAAAATGTGTATTCCAGTTTCTTGGGATGAATGACTCTGAAAATGTCCAATAGTTCTAGTTTATGTATCTCCTCATTTAGCTCCCTCATATCTTTATTGATTTTCTGCCTTGATGATCTGTCAAGTGTGGTGTTGAAGTCCCTACTCTGACTGTGCTCCTGTTAGTATATTGCTATAACTCTTTCAGTAGATGTTTGATGTATTAAGATGGCTCCCCGCTGGGTGCATAGATGTTAATAATTGTTTAGTCCTCTTGATTGATCTTCTGAGTATTAAGTTATGTCCATCCCTATCTTTTTATATAATTTTATCTATTTATTTTTTTGTTGCCCTTGTTGTTTCATTATTGTAGTTATTGATGTCATAATTGTAGTATATGGCAGAGAGAAATGGAGAGAGGAGGGGAAGACAGAGAGCGGGAGAGAAAGATAGACACCTGCAAACCTGCTTCACTGCCTGTGAAGTGACTACCCTGCAGGTGGGGAGCCGAGGTCTCGAACCAGGATTCTTAAGCTGGTCCCATCCTTATCTTTTTAAAATTTATTTATTTAAAAATTTATCATGTCAGATATGAGAATAGCTATTCCTGCCCTTTTCTGTGGGCCATTGGCTTGTATGATTGCTTTTCTTCCTTTCACTATCAGTCTGTGTTTGTCTTGTTGAGTTAGGTGGGTTTCCTGGTAGACAGCATATTGTTGGGTTGTGTTTTCTCCCATCCAAGTACTAAACAGGCCTGACCCTTCTTAGCTTCTGAGATCTGATGAGATCAGAGGGTTGTGTTTTCTGATCCATCTTCCTACTCAGTGCCTTTTAATAGGTGAATTCAGGGCATTGACATTTGTTGATAACAAAGATTGAAGATATTTTAATGCCATTATTGTAGATATTTAGAGTGTCCTGATATATAGCATGTTTATGGTGGTCTGACTGTTTATATGGTGGTCATTGTTGTTGGATAGGACAGAGAGAAATGGAGTACTGAGGGGAAGACAGAGAGACGGATGTATTGCTTTATACTAGTTTTTTCAGGCCACTCTGGGTCCCCTGGCTCCCTAGCCATTGGGTGACAGAGGTCAGAGTGATACCCTGGGAGTTGTGGGGTAGCTCCACATGGCAAGGGCAAGTGCTCAGAGAGACAAACAGTCAGCTCTGGGAGAGCCTCAGTGGGGCAACTTGTTTATTGAGAGAGAAAGCAAGCAGATATACCCATTGCACAGGGGGAAGGTTAAGGTAATCTATAACCCAAACACAAAGCAACACAATGCATAGTCACATTTTGACCTACAAACTATTTGATCACAAGTTAAGAGTTACCATAACAAGGTTTGATTACAAGCTCACAATGCAATTTTCCCCAGGGGTAAATTACAGGCACCTCAGAGGAGAGGGACAGTTGAGTAACAAGAGTTTGCGGTGGTTTTCAAGTTTGACCAAACACAATATACAGTAATTCATGGCCTTTGTTTTAAGGGGAGAGAAAGGGAATGTGCAGAAAGATAGCCCCCATCCGGAGAAGTCATTCATCATTCGTCCATGAGGTCAGGAGGACCTGCCATTGTCTTGACCCAAGGGGGGGAGAGCCTGGGGTCTACCCACTCGGACCTTATGGAAACAATGGCCTGGACTTCCCTGACAGTGGGCCCACTCTTCAAGATTTTCATTAAAAAAAAAATCTGTGCAAGAGAAGGGAAACCACACCTACCATCACAATTCTGTGTCTCCATGCCCCAACGATAACCACTTTGGTTCTCACAAAGTCTTAGAGATAGTTTGTTTGCTTGTTTTTTCTTTTTGTTGAAAGTTCATGTATTTCAGTTCTCTAGATTCCACATATGAATGAAATCATCCAATAGTTGTTTTTTACCTCTTTACTTATTTGCTAAGCATACAAACCTCTAGTTCCACCCTGTTCCAAAGGACACACTATCATCTTTTTTGACTGCAGTGTAATATTCCATGGAATATATATCCCATAACTTTGTTCATTTTTGCCATAAATTCTTTCTGATTTAATTTTATTTGTGATTAAATTAGGTTACATGATTGTAAGATTACAGTGTATAGTTCCACCCCACACTAACCACCAGAGTTCTGTACCTCCACCCTCCTACATCCCAAAGATAATCACCATAGTTCTCACAAGTCTTAGAAACAGTTTGCTTTACCTATATTTTTTTTGCAGACTCATGTGCTTTAATTATCTAAATTCCATATATGAATGAAACCATTCAGTAATTGTCTTTCATCTCTTTACTTATTTTGCTATAAGTAAAGAGATGGAACCTCTAGTTCCATCCATTTTGCTCTAAAGAACACAATATCATATATATATTTAAATTATAGTCTTATATTCCATGGAATATATATCCCATAACTTCTTTAGCCAGTCAGCTGTTGATGGGCATTTAGGCTGCTTCCACTCTGTGCTACTATGCATAATGCAGCTTTGAACATAAGGGTACATATATCCCTTTGAATTAGTGTTTGTGTGTCCTTTGGATAAATGCCTCAAAGTGGTATTGCTGGATCATAAGGTCAATTCCAATGGTATTTGTTTAATGACTCTCCATACAGTCTTCCTAAGGGGCTGTACTAGTTTGCATTTCCCAGCAGCAGTGTCACAGAGTCCCTTTTCTCCCATAGCCTCAACAACACCTGTCATTTCCTGTTTTGTTAATGTATGCCATTCTCACAGGTATAGTTTTAGTTTACATTTGTCTATGATAATACTAGTTAAAATTAAAAAAAATCTTGACTTAGCCAATTTTGACATCACTCCCCTTTGTTGACGTGACTGTGGGATAATGCTGAAGGATCAGTAGGCCAAAAGTCTCAGCACTCTCTACAACTGGGGAAATTATAGGGATGTGAAAATTGCAGGACTTAGACTCTGCAGGATAGAGCAAAGCACCTGGCTTTTGAACCTCTTTCTCTCTCTGTAAATTAGAATGACAACCCCTGGCCTTACTTGCCTCCTCCTCTTCCTTGTCATTGCTGTTCTCCTCTCCCTCCTTCTTTTAACAGTCATTACTATTTTATTAAATTACTTGTAAAGCTTACATTTTTATTTTTTATTAGTGATTTATAATGATCAACAAGATTGTGGTATAAGTGGGGTACAATTCCATACAATTCCCACCACCGGAGTTTCACATCTCATCCCCTCCATTGGAAGCTTCCCTATTCTTTATCTCTCTGGGAGTATGACCAAAGTTTTTATGGGGTGCAGAAGGTAGGAGGTCTGGCTTCTGTAATTGATTCTCCACTGGATGTGGGTGTTAACAAGTTGATTCATATACCCAGCTGTTGTTAAAATTCGTAAGGCTCTAGCCAGGTGGGTTGGCTTCACGGGCGGGTAACAGAGACGCAGAGACAACGGCTGGGCAGGGAAGCTGTATTTCTTTATTCAGGAACAACGATTCATAAACTAAGACAAACTAATCACCAAACAGAACTCTGCTGTCTCCTTGCGGCGGCGCAAGCACTCTCTCTTACTCTCGAACTCAGGAACTCAGGAACTCTGCAACTCTGGCACTCTCGAACTCAGGAACCCTCTCTCGGGGTTCCTTGGGGCGGGGCCAAGCGGGCCTGCGAAATTAACTGGATTGATCCAATTCTCTTGGCGGGGGAGGGCTAGAACAAACCAATGTAAAGCATACGACACCCAGCCTATTTCTATCTCTTTCCCCTAGTAGGGTAGGGCTCTGGGGAGGTGGGGTTCCAGGACACATTGGTGTGGTCATCTGCCCTGGGAAGTCAGGTTGGTGTCATGGTAGCATCTGCAACTTGGTGGCTGAAAAGCATTAAGATATAAAGCAGAACACATTGTTTAGTAATCAGGGACCTAAAGGTAAGAATATAGCAGATGAGATTTGGGGTCTTCTTGCTAGAAGTATCTAGAAAGTCTATTTTAAGTATATTCCAAGAAGCTAAGAAGTCTATTTTAGGTATATTCCAAGGGGCCCATGACTTTACTAATTTTTGCTTGAGCCAGATAGCTAACATGCAGGTGGCCTGAAAGTATTGTCTAGGAGGATGTTGTCAGAGTTGGGAATAGGACTAAAAAGTGTGGATTAGAGCATACAGAAGCTCCCAAATATGGGAAAAATATATAAATACCATTAACTATAAACCCCATCAATTTGACCTAGGACCCATATATATCCATGTTTAGAACAGGAGCCTGTGTAACCTCTGCATCCCCGCCAGTCTGAACCCACATTCCATGGTCATAGCTAGAAATACTCTAGGCTGCTCTCATTTCAGGACCAGTCTTCCCTTCCTCAAATGTTTGCCTTCTTCTGTCTGAAGATCTTATTAGTCTTAGACAGTAATCTGAATGTGGACTCTGACTTCAGAACCTCAGCCTGCTTAGCATGGTTTCCTGTGTGCTAAGGCAGGACAAAATAAGCAAAAATAAGCTTTCCTGCTCTTAAGAAATATCATTTCACTGAACATTTTTTTTTCAGTGTGCCAGACCCTTAAGAGAGACAGCATAGGAAGTTGCTATCACCCTTTCATTTTGGGATGCACAGAGGAGTCTCCAGATGTGAAGAGAGGGGTCCTAGGAAGGAGGAATCCCATCAGGGAACTGGAACTGTGCTCACTTGTGCACTAGTGTAGTCTCTCTAGTGACACTTAACCCATAAGCTTAGCTCAGGTGGGTGGGCTATTTCTCTCTCTCTCTCTTTTTGCCCTGATGGGAAGCCCTAAGATCCCCTATAACAATAAAAGGTGGAAAGTTTGTCTATTTTCTCAATTCTATTTAAAGCCACCTTTCTACCTGCTAGTCTACAGAATCACCCAGGAACTTTGAGCCCCCTGATGGTTGCAAACCTGGAGCCTCCTGGAAGTGTATGTATATAAGGACCAGTGTGGAAACTTGCTCTCTATCTGCTCAGTTGAAAAGGAGAGGATGAAGAGAACTGATAAAGAGGCTTTTTTTTTAAATTTACTTCATTCATCATTTCTAGTGTTTTAGATTACAGCAAGAGCACTCAATCACTCCTCAACTCACAGCAGGAAGTAATAATGGCACCTATTTTGGGCAGAGGAGATAATGATGAAAGTCTTTTGCAGCCACAGAGCACCTATTCACAGTGTGAGTTCTGCTCACAGAGCCCAAATGAAGTGCAGTCTATACTAGCTGGAATCCACTCGCAGCAAAGCAGCTTGCTCAGAGGCAGCCTTAGACATGCATAGGATTTCTTCTTTGTCTCCTCCTTCGCTCTCTCCTCCACTTTTTGTCCCCAGGACTTTACTGGGGCTTCATATCTGCCTGATTCTGTGACTCCTGAAGGACTTTTTTTCTTTTTCTACACAGAGGTTGAGAGAGAATAGGAGAGGAACCAGAAAGCAAAGCATCCCTCTACCACTTGTGAAACTTCTCCCTTGTATGATGCTTCCATGTGGTGCCAGGGACTTGAGCTCAGATCCCAGTGCCTGGTAAAGTATGAACTCTACTGGGCAAACCACATCCCAGCTCCCTGTGCATGGGATCTGTTAGGGGAAGGAGTAGAAGGAAGATATGGTGTCACCTAAAGAAAGATCAAGGAAAGGCAGGAAGTGGGATTGGGTATGAAGAGTCTTGGGCTGCAGCACAGTTCCAGAAGAGGTTTAGCTAGGCCAGGAGAGAGCCCTCAAGCTGGCTCCATATTGGAGAAGTCCTGAGTCTTGTAGGAAGTACCCTTTCTGCTTCCCCCACCACATTGACTCATTGTTTGGGGTTGTTGGTTAGTTGCATGCCCTACCAATGTCCACTCTTTGTAGTACATGCTGAGTGGTTCTGCACAGGCTTGGAGAACAGGTTCTCCACCCCAGCTGGATTCCTTAGAGACCTGGGATAGGCCAATGAGATGGATAGTGGCCTGCTCCTGCAGTTGGTATAAGGGTTGACACCATTGCTCATCCTCTTCTTCCTCTACCATCCAGTCCAAGTCCCCTCCTCCTCAGCTACTTTGGAAGGTTTTGGTGACCTACTGGTAATGTGACCTTGGTCTTTTTCTAGAGGGGCCCAGCCCTTGGAAGCCATACTGTACCCAGGATGATATTGCTAAAGTATCTGTTTACAAGAGGGTAAAAGTGTACCAACAAATACTACCCAGGTCCTCTTTCTAATCACTGGCCACAGCTCAGCAGAGTCCATTTTCGAGGCCACTTCTGTACTTCTACACATGTACACAGCCACAAGCACAGTTTATAATTCTACTCTTTTTTTTTTTCCTGCCATCAGGGATATCACTTGTGTTATTGCTACCACTACAAATCCATCGCTCCTGGAAAACATTTTTCCCTTCCTTCCTTATTTTTTTTTTATTGGATAGGACAGAGCAAAATTGAGTGGGGAGAAGGAGATAGAAAGGGAGAGGGGAAAAGAGACACCTGCAGACCCGCTTCACCACTTGCTCCCCTCTGCAGGTGAAAGGTGGGGGCTTGAACCTGGGTCCTTGCATATGGTGATATGTGCCCTTAACCAGGTGCACCACCACCCCAGACCCCATGACTCTACTCTTTGAGGAGTTCTTTCTCTACTATCTTTCTAGACCAACTTTGAATGTGGCTTTAATGCAATTTCTGTCCATTTTCATTTTGTGTCCAACATTAAAAAAAAACAACTTGAGATATATAATCCCCATACCATACAGATCTGTAAATAATTTTGTAAACTGAACTTGGGCCTTTTCCAGCTTTTGTTGGCTAGGTAGAGTTTCCTGTCTGGCCACAGGGGTATGCTGGGAAAAGGGCTCTGGTTCAGCTGTGGTGGGTGTTGGGGTCTCAGCTGTCCCCATTCATACCCTATAGCATATAAAGGAACCCCTTAGAAGTGATGAATGGAATCCCAGCAAAGAGATTTGTCAGAATGTTGAAAATGGGCTGACTAGGCTAGGATAGATAACACAGAGGTTTATGCAACAGACTTTCAAGCCTGAGGCTCAGAGGTCCCAGGTTCATTCCCCAGCATGACCATAAACCAGAGCTGGGCCATATTCTTATTACAAAATGAAAAAGAAAAGATTATGAGAAGCCATGGCCATCCATGGACATGTGTCACCAGGTCCTCTAGAAGGGTGGGCTCTTCCCTTTGGTTTGCTGTGAGGGAAATTTGGAGCTCTCCTATAGGGTATTGCCTATTTTTCTATCTGGATTAAATCACCTATGCTTTGCTCATGTTGACTGAATTTCACAGAAAGCCTGAGTTCCCTGGGTGCTGTGCAATTCCTAGCCCTCTTGTATTTTCTGCTTCTGCTCAGACTGAGTTGTAGATGTCCAGCGTCTACCCAGTGATGGACTGCCACTAGTTCTATGCCTCTTCATGACCCGATAGGTCCAAAAGCACCTAGTTTCCAATGGATAGATGCATGGTCACTTGGCTGACCCAGGGTCTAATAATATGTTTCCAACAGTATTTATCAACACACCAGGAACACTTTTCCAAAAGGAATCAACTTCTCCACTGCAGATGGCATGGCTTCATTCCAGACTTCTGAAGGCCTGCATTGTAGTGCTTCTCCCACTGGGGCTGGTCAACAAACTCCACATAGTGCTGTTTTCTCAGCACTGAATCCCTGTATGTGATTGGTCCCGTTGGACTATATGACCCAAGGGGAAACACAAATTAGCCATACCTGTATACAGCCCTTTCCTACTTTGGGGTCTACCCAAAGCTGGCAGTCTCCCATACCACCTGGAGTGGGCTGGAACAATATTTCTTTTCTTTTTTCTTTTTTTTTTTCCTCCAGGGCTATTGCTGGGCTCGGTGCCTGCACCATGAATCCACCGCTCCTGGAGGCCTGGAAACCCTTTTTGTTGCCCTAGTTGTTGCAGCCTCGTTGCAGTTATTATTGCCATTGTTGACGTTGCTTTGTTGTTGGATAGGACAGAGAGAAATGGAGAGAGGAGGGGAAGACAGAGAGGGGGAGAGAAAGATAGACACCTGCAGACCTGCTTCACTGCCAGTGAAGTGACTCCCCTGCAGGTGGGGAGCCGGGGGCTCGAACCGGGATCCTTACGCTGGTCCCTGCGCTTTGCGCCACGTGCACTTAACCCGCTGCGCCACCGCCCGACTCCCTGGAACAATATTTCTAGGTGTGGAATGCAAAACCCAAAGAACTCTACCAGGAACCATTCCCATATTTGTGGTCAGCAATGAAAGACTTTGAAGTTTATATTTTACTTGGGAAGAGTTGACCTTGACCTTTGGACTCCTATGAGTGTCACTGAAGTGGCATCGACCCACACCTCCCCATCCCCATGCTTCCTGGGTTTGTCTTCTACTCTCTGCAGCTCATGTTTTGTCAATGCACCCAGTGTCCTGGCTCCCTCTTGTCATCTTATCATTGATATGTTGGATCAGTGTGACATTGGGTAGGATGTCCCAGCCATCAAGTCTCTTTAGACTATTTTATAATAGGGTGTGGGAGACCTAACCCAACTCTAACTCATTTTGTAAATAAATTCTATTGGTCCCATTGGAATTCAGAATTGGGAAGAATGTTTTTTTCTAACTCATTGGCTGTGCATACTGTACTCATTTTTTTTTTTTTTTTTTTTTTTTTTTTTTTTTTTTTTTTTTTGCTGTAGATTCTAGTATCAGTTCTGTGCCTAGCATGGTGGCTCATGTTGGGTAGCTTGCAGTCAGTCTATAGACATCCTCTAGGATACAGAAGTCAGGCTGGGGAACTAAATGGAAAAATGTAATCTCTATTCCTCCCCCCACCACAGTAATACTGTTTTTGGTGTACTTTTGGTCCCAGAAGTTTAATATGGATTCAATATGGGAGCTAATACAATTATAAAGTATATTAATTTCAGTATTCATCCAGAGGCTGGGCAAATGGTCACTGGGTGGATCCAAGGACCCAGTTGATCCACTATAGCCAGATTACAGCTAGGATTCTACTCATAACACTTTGGGTCACTAGGTATTAATGTTATTTCAGGTTCTATCCAATAGCACTAAGAGAATCTGGGAGGGTCGTCATTGTTACTATCACATGATGTGAGTAACAGACGGTATTTAACCTTCACCCATTGATGAACATCTGTGCTGTTTTCTCTTTTTGGTAATCATGAATAAATTTTTTGATATTTGTGTACATATTTTTGTGTGAATTTGTTTTCAGTTCTCTTGTGTGTAAATATGGATAACTGAATCATAGAAGAACTCTATGTTTAACTAAAATTATTTTTATGAAAACATTGATAAAAATGATGAGAGCAATACTGAACTATGGCATTTGGTGGTGCTGAGGATTGAACCTGGAGCCTCTGGGGCCTCAGGCATGAAAATCTGCCACTCTAACCCTTATGTTTCTCCTCAGCTTTATGTCTAAATTTTTAAAGAACTATCAAACTATTTTTCTTTTTTTATAAAAAATATAAACATATTTTAATTTATTTACTATTGGATAGAGACAGAGAAATTGAGAGAGGAGGGGGAGACAAAGAGGGAGACACCTGCAGCCCTGTTTCACCACTCATGAAGCTATCTTCCCTGCAGGTGGGGACCAGGGGCTTGAGCCTGGGTGCTTGTGCACTGTAATATGAGCGCCTGACCAGGTACACCACCACCTGGCCCCTGTCAAACAGTTTTTCAAAGTACATACCCAGTATGTTTTTTAAAAATATTTTTTTTATTTATTAACAAGAAAAATAGGAGGAGAAAGAACCAGACATTACTCTGGAACATGTGCTGCCAGGGATTGAACTTGGGACCTCATGCTTGAGAATCCAATGCTTTATCTACTGTGCCATCTCCCAGACCACCATACCCGATATTTTAATAGACATTTTTTGGAAGACTCAAAATGAGTAAAGGCTCATTCAAAGAGTTTACAATTTGCAGAAGGTAGGGAGAGAAGATTAGCATGTATATATTAATACTGAAATGACAGTACTGCTTATAATTAAAGGCCAGACTGTATAGCTCCATTAAAAAAGGGCCTATAGTCATGCTTCTTAGAACTAGAAGAGAAGAGAAAAAGAGGGAAATGATAAACGTGCATTAAACAGTTAGGTCTATAACCCCAGAGCCCACATCTCTATAATCCTCTTTAAAAAACCAAAATGGGGGAGTCGGGCGGTGGGGCAGTGGGTTAAGTGCACGTGGCGCAAAGCGCAGGGACTGGCTTAAGGATCCCGGTTCGAGCCCCCGGCTCCCCACCTGCAGGGGAGTCGCTTCACGGGCGGTGAAGCAGGTCTGCAGGTGTCTATCTTTCTCTCCCCTCTCTCTTTGTCTTCCCCTCCTCTCTCCATTTCTCTCTGTCCTATCCAACAACAAAGCAACGTCAACAATGGCAATAATAACCGCAACGAGGCTGCAACAACTAGGGCAACAAAAAGGGGGAAAAATGGCCTCCAGGAGCGGTGGATTCATGGTGCAGGCACTGAGCCCAGCAATAACCCTGGAGGAGGGAAAAAAAAAAAAAAAACCAAAATGGGACTGACACAGGAAGTAGCAGCTGCTGGAGATGCTGGAAAACCTGTTCAATTTAAAGTATGCTTTCAGCTCTTTTTGTTTTACATCACATTTGAAAATAAGAGTTTATTTTTCCCCACCAGGATTTTCACTGGAGCTTCTTGCATGAATGATTCCACTATTCCCAGTGGAATCCAAGACTCTTTTTTTCTTTTTAGATAGAGGGTGAGAGACAGAGAGGGATAGAGATAGGAGAGATACCCATAGCATGGCTTTGCCACTTGTAAATCTTTCCCTATATATGGTGCTCCCAGGTGGTGGTCATGGACTTGAACTCAGGTCTTCATGCCTGGTGAAGTGTGCACTCCACTGGGTAAGCTATCTCCCAGACTCTTAAAAGAAGAATCTTATATGATGGACATAGTCTATAGAGCCTCTGTTTTAGATGTTTCTTTTCTTTTCTTTTTTTTTTTTTATGAGGGAGCATAAATTTAAACAGTTACTTCCATTCTCTGATTTGGTCTCCTTGCAACATATGGTACAAATTAGCTGTCTCACTTGGAGATAATAATAGTTAAACTTTGGGACCAGGAGCAGAGGGAAAACAACCAGTCCACAGATTTAGTAGACCCTGAACATAAGGCCATGGAAAGAAATATCTTGGTAGAAGTTTTTTTTTTTTTTTTTTTTTTGAGAGAGAGATATGACAGCACAGCAGTTTCCTTCAATGAGAACCTTAAACCTGAGAGGCTTGAACCTGGGTTGCACACATGACAAAGCAGTACACCATCCAAATAAATTATTTAGGCAGCTGTTGGGCAGGAGATATTTTCTGTTTCTTGCTAAGATAATATTGTAGCATTAGTATTCTGTGCCCCTTCTTCCTTGAGTGGTTTTCTAAGTGAACAAAGTGAAATGACTTCCATTTTTCTGTTCATTTATTATTCAGAAACCATAAAAATATAACTGGATGGAAATGATTCCCACTGAATTATTATAAGCTTGTTTTTAAGTAGAATGGGCATAATCTTTGTGGTCCATTTCACATTGATGTGTGCAGGTTGAGTCTCTTTCTTGGGACTCCATGAGTCCTCCTCTCAGCATCTGAACTTCATGGTCTTCTTGGAGCAATCAGTAATTGTATGCAGGAGGATAGTGCTCGTCTGAAGTTTCTTATCTAGTTTGTCCAGAAGATTCATTTGGAATAACCTTCCTACCCAATTCTGAGTTTCTTCAACTTATTTTCCCCCCTCCCAGTTTTCATTTGTGATTAATAGTAGGTTACAAGACTGAAAAATTACAGTGTATAATTCCGTATCACACTCACCATCAGAGTTCTATGTTCCCCCCACCACCTCCCAGAAATAACTACCACAGTTCTCACAAAACCTTAGAGACAGTTTATTTTGCTTCTCTTATTTTCTTTATTTCTTGCTTTCCTTTTGCAAGTCAGCATGTTCCAATTCTCTAGATTCCACACATGAGTGAAACCATCCAGTAGTTATCTTTCACCTCCTATTTTGCTAAGAGTAACCACCTCCAGTTTCATCCATTTTGCTCCAAAGGACACAATATCATCTTTTTTATTTTTATTTTTTTAAAAATATTTATTTATTTATTACCTTTTGTTGCCCTTGTTTTATTGTTGTAGTTATTATTGTTGTTGTTATTGATGTCGTTGTTGGATAGGACAGAGAAATGGAGAGAGGAGGGGAAGACAGAGAGGGGGAGAGAAAGACAGACCCCTGCAGACCTGCTTCACTGCTTGTGAAACGACTCCCCTGCAGGTGGGGAGCCAGGCTCAAACCGGTATCCTTATGCCAGTCCTTGCACTTTGCGCCGCCATGTGTGCTTAACCCGCTGCGCTACCGCCCGACTCCCCATCTTTTTTTTTTTTTTTAAATTATAGACTAGTATTTCATGGGTTGTATGTCCCACAACTTCTTTAGCCAGTCATTTGTTGATGGGCATTTAGGCTGCTCCCACTCTTTGGTTATTGTGAAGAATGCAGCTATAAAGATAGGGATACATATGTCTCTTTGAACTAGTGTTTGGGTGTTCTTTGAATAAATGCCTCAGAGTGGTATTGCTGGATCATAAGGTAATTTCATTTTTATTAGTTTAGGGACTCTCCATACAGTCTTCCAAAGAGGCTGAACCAGTTTGCATTCCCAGCAGCAGTGTAGCAGAGTCCTTTTTTCTCTTCACATCCTCACTAACACCTGTCATTCCCTGGCTCGCTGATGTAAGCCATTCTCACAGGTGTGAGATGGAATCTGTGTAGTTTTAATTTGCATTTCTCTAGTGATATGT
Organism: Erinaceus europaeus; assembly: GCF_950295315.1. Taxonomy (NCBI): domain Eukaryota; kingdom Metazoa; phylum Chordata; class Mammalia; order Eulipotyphla; family Erinaceidae; genus Erinaceus; species Erinaceus europaeus. The sequence continues at coordinate 37,876,988 of NC_080173.1, read as the reverse complement.
GCTTCTTTATCTTCTTAAAGACCAATATCTACACTGTATTCTCAGTAAGAAAATTTGGAGAATGTGGGCTGGACAGTGGTGCACTGGGTTAAGTGCACACAGTATGAAGCGCAAGGACTGCTGTGAGAATCCCAGTTTGAGCCCCCAGCTTCCTACCTGTGTGTGTGGGGTCACTTCACAAGCAGTGAAACAGGTCTTCAGGTGTCTCTCTGTCTCTCTCCTTCTCTACATTCCCCTCCTTTCTCAATTTCTCTCTGTCCTATAAAATTTTTTTTGAAAAAATGGCCACAGGAGCAGTGGATTCATAGTACAGGCATCAAGCCCCAGTGATAAGTCCAGAGGCAAAAGAAAAGAGAGGGAGGGAGGGAGGGAGGGAGAGAGGGAGATAGGGAGGGAGAGAGAGAGAGAGAGAGAGAGAATTTAGGGAGCTGGAGGGAAGGAAGTGTTTTTATTTGGGCACTCTAGACCATGTTCTGTTTTTGTTTTTGATGGAGCTGAGACTTGATGATGAGCTGATTCCTTCCACTTATTAAAATTGTCATCTTTTAGCATTAACAACAACAACAAAAAAACCCCACCCCAAATTTCAGGGTGAATCTGTCTTTATTTTCTCCATGAATAAACACGGCATTTTCCAGCACTTAACAACTCATTGTTCAGAAAAATTGGTTTCAGATTGGACCCTGCTTTCTAATGAGGCAATGACTTAGTGGGTAATACATTCCCCCCCATGGACACTGTAAACAGTAACAGAAATGAAAAAAGGCACAGAGGGTGGATGGGAAATAAAATTATGCAATTGCTCCTTTCCAGTGGGGTCTGTGAGTAATAATCGAATGATAGAAGATGCTGGTCTTGATTAAAATTGTATTAATCAGCAAGTGCTAATTAAACTTGACTTGTTCTGGTCATTGTTGATTGAGGAACCCTTAAAAAGAGAGTGTCTCTCTAGCCTAGGGGGCAAGATGTTTATCTTGTTATGTTTGAACTTCATATTTATTTCACATCAAGTCTGCTCCTGTCTCCTTGGTTGAAGACTTTCTGTGCTCTATGATTCTCAGTCCTTAGAACTTCACTTCCCATCTTCTCCCTCAAGGGAAATTTTCATTAAATCCTTCTGGTTTTGTCATTTTCGCTGACCTTCACCCATTGCTTTCTATCTTCCTCACTTCAATCTCTAAGCTTTCCATCTTTTGAGGGTCTGATTCAGGTTCCATTTTTATAGCAGTTAACTAAATACTATGGTATTTCCTGACTACTTTGATCTGTGTTTTCAACTTTGCAGTATGAGCTAAATCATTTGGTTCTTTCTTGTAAATTATTCTGTGCTGCTCAGTAGTTCCAAGGACTCCATGAAGATTTCCTTCAGAGATGAGAAAACATTTTATGTTGCTCATTTTTCTCTGAGCATTTAAGATCCATGTTGGTATGCTTCTAAATCCTGCTTATAAGACCTTCTGTTTTGATCATCACATTAGGTTCACTTGTATTACTTACGATGTATTCTATTTACATAACCACTGTTAACTAAGCACCCCCCTGCCTCTGGGACACTGGTTTAATCCTCACTGGTTCACACTTTTCCCTTCTCCCCACCCCCTATCCTATGTAATTCCTTGTTCCTGACTCTTCCGCCTTAGGAGAGATGCAGGACAGAATTGTGTTGTGATTAGAAGAGATTAGATTGTTGAACGGCATCCCCACTCATCAATAAAGAGATACTGCTTCCCAGCTCAGCCATGAGTCCCTGGTCGTCTCTCTCTCCCGCCCATGAAGCTAGCACGACAAAATGGCGCCTGAACAGGGCCTTGAATCTCAGCTCCACACTCATTCAGCAGACCAAAGGAGACCAGATAAGTAAAGCCGCCATGGCCTGCCTTTCTACTTATGAAGAGGTTTCCAAAAGCCTCTACCCTTTCTTCATGAGACAGTTTCTCTGTCTCTGGAACATTTTTCTCTGGGCCACACTTTGGTTCCTGCCTGCCGCCCGCCCGCTGGAGCCTGCTTGGCACTGGGCATGGGCTCCCTCCGCGCTGCTCGCCGCTGGGGGCAGGGCAGTGGGCAGGGTGGGCAGGGCTGCGGCTCATCCCAGCCCCCGCCTCAGGGTGCCTCGGCCTGCACCTTCTACATAGCTGGCCCGCCCGCCCTCCTGCTATGATGTCTGGGCAGATCCCAGACCCCTCAGCGACTGTGGACTCCCTGCCAGGACTGGGCCCCCCTGGCCTGGATCCCCAGCTCAGCTCTGATGGCAGAGGAGCTGAAATATGCAGACATCTGTGCAGTGATCGCACCCCTGCACTTCCTGGAGGTTGGGCAAGAGGCCACCGCCGGACAACGCACCCCCCAAAACCAATTATGTGACCTGGTACAACCTAAAGAAACAGATCCACAGACTCCAAAGCTCACTCTCTACAGAAAAGTGGAATTACAGTAGCTGACCTTCCCCATTGAGACAGACATGCAGCATTTCATCCCCTGCCATTTCTCCCCCTAGTCTCCTACTTTGGACTGACACTTCTATTGGACTTGCTGGTTTACCCTTTGGACACTTTACACAATTTTACACCAGCTTCCTTCCCTTCATGCTGCTGGTTTCTCAAAGACTGACCACAGCAGTCCATGGACTTTGCAGCCAGCAGCCTTGGGGACTTTATAGGGCACCCCCCATCCTTGCTAGGTGCTGCCCACAGAGGCAGAAAATGCCCTTTGAGGCATGAAGCGCCCCAAAGGCAGAGATGCCCACAAAGGCAGGAAATGCCCGTTGAGGCATGAAACACCCCCAGAGGCAAGAGATGCCCACAGAGGCAAGAAACATCCTTTAATCTGATAGGCCTTGCCCTTTGAGGCAAGAAACATCCTTTAACCTGATAGGCCTTGCCCTTTGAGGCAAGAAATGCCCCCCCTCAGGCCTCCCCTTGGCATCACACTGGTTCTTGCTGCTCTCTTACTTGTTCCTCCATGTCTTATGCCAGTTCTTTTGAAAATGCCTGTACGATATAGGTTTCTGTTCACCCCACGCTCCTGATACTACGGCCATTAGTTAAAAAGAAAGGGGGAATTGTTGGTATGCTTCTAAATCCTGCTTATAAGACCTTCTGTTTTGATCATCACATTAGGTTCACTTGTATTACTTACAATGTATTCTATTTACATAACCACTGTTAACTAAGCACCCCCTGCCTCTGGGACATTGGTTTAATCCTCACTGGTTCATGCTTTTCCCTTCTCCCCACCCCCTATCCTATGTACTTCCTTGTTCCTGACTCTTCCACCTCAGGAGAGATGCAGGACAGAATTGTGTTGTGATTAGAAGAGATTAGATTGTTGACCCGCATACCTGCTCATTAATAAAGAGATACTGCTTCCCAGCTCAGTCATGAGTCCCTGGTCGTCTCTCTCTCCCACTTGCGAAGCTAACACGACAGATCCATCTGCTAAGTCAACAATGTTTAATAGCTATTTTATACCAGGCTCAGTTTAAGGTACAGGAGTTATTGTAAGATAAGACAAAATTGCTGCATACATAGGCCTGAGCCTTAGTGGGGAAGGAGATGACAAATAGAAAAGATAATTAGATGGTTTAATACTATATGGTGATACTAGGTGAGCAGTTTCAAATGCCTGTAAGTTCTTTTATTTATTATTATTATTTAAAATTGTTAGGACACAAAGAAGGGGAGACATAGAGGGAGAGGGAAAGGGAGACACCTGCAGAACTACTTCAACCACTCATGAATTTCACCCCTGCATCTAGGGATCTGGGGTTCTTGCACATGATAATGTGTGTGCTCAGCCTGGTACAACACTGCCTTGCCCCCAACCCCAGTAAGTTCTTAATAAATCACTCATTTGGAGAACAAGTGGAGGCCACTTAGAGAAAACATGGTAAACAATCTCATGCAAATTATTTGCACATCTTAATGGTAACTCTATAGTATTCTGGGGCTTTACTATACAATGCTTCATTTTTCTCATTTCTTAAATGTCTGTTCCAACCCAGCTGTTGGGAAACAGAATTAGGTCAGGTCTATAGATCGTGTTGATTCTTGAAGATGATAATCATGCTCATGATACATGATGTGTACATATATAATCACATCAGAAATAGTATCATTATCCCCATCCAAATGTCAGTCTTCTTACTTGGTTCCTTACACAAGTCACTGACTTACTGACTGTTGAAAACCAAGCCCTTCATATTTAGTCTCAGGCTGGACTCATGTTAGATCAGAATCATCTGATCTACTTTCTCATACTGTATCTGGGGAGATTGAGACCCCAGATATATTCCTGATATGCTCCCCAGACAGTGTAGTAACATATTGCCAGAATCAGGATAACAACCTGGACTTCTGTTAGTTCTTACCTGCTGTGAATTCACAATTTAATGTGAAATGTCTCCTCTTGGATTCCACTAGGCTACGAAGGTCAGTTTTAGAGGCCATTGTATTTTCTGATGTGGTTTTACTTTCCCATCAGACACAATGCTCTGAAAGCTCCCTTTATTCAAGGTTCTGCCTCCACTGTGCACTGTACCAGTCAGCTCCTGGATCTATCTGGCAAGTGTTGGGTGAATGAAGGTACTATTGTTGCAAGAAATTTACTTCTACAAAAGTGATGTGTAATAAGATGGATTTAAGTAAATAAAAAGTGATTTCCTTCTTGATTCTGAGTCTGACAAGAAAGATGGCAGCTTTGTCTTTTTAATTATTATTTGATTCAAAAGTAGTTTCTTAGGTTTTTTTTTTTTTTTTTTTTTTTTTAAGCTTTAAGTCCTCTCCATCTCCTACTCCCAGTTTCAGCTTAGGAATTTTTTAATGTAGCTCATAGTGTATAAATAAACACTATAGCACTACTAAAATAGGTGCTATTTAAAAGTCATGGTGTTTAACTTCTTTTTAAAAAATCTGTATTTGTTTACTGGATAGAGACAGCCAGAAATTGAGAGGGAAGAGGGAGATAGAGAGGAAGACAGAGAGAGACCTGCATCCCTGCTTCACCACTTGTGAAGCTTCCCCCCCCACACAGGTGGGGGACCAGGGGCTCAAACCCTGGTCATTGAGCATTGTAACATGTGCGCTCAACCAGGTGTGTCACCACCCAGCTCCTCCAGAGTTTAACTTATTTGTGTATGAAGAACGCAAATTTGTGTATGAGAGCATTCTAGCAGAGTTCATAATTTTCACTTATGTTCTAACTTGAGATGATGAACTGCTTACAGTTTAACAAAAACTCCCTCTTAAAACTCCACACGAATTCCTTTTTTTTCTTTCCCCCCTTCCAGAGTTATCGCTGGGGTTCAGTGAGGGCACTATGAATACACTGCTTCTGGCAGCCATCTGGGGAGGCAGGGCTCCAACCTGGATCCTTGCACTTCATGCTATGTGCATTTAACTGAGTGCACCACTGCCCAACACCCCCACTCCCATCACTTTAACTGATAAATGTTAGCCTGTTGTAGAAGTCTTGCCTACCATTTATTCAGAAGGCTGTGAAGTGAGCTGACCCTGTGTGTGTTCTCTAGCTTATGGCTATCCTACCATGCAACAGTAGATTGTGAAGCTGGTTAAGTTTTCCATCTCTATCTCCAGACAGCAGGCTCCTCAGGAAAGGACTGTGACATGCTCTGAGCCACCTTCCCACTGCCAGGCACACAGTGACATATGTTGTTGATGCATGAATGAAAGAAGGAATACCCCAGACAATAACTTGGATCCACCTGCATATCAGATTTCAGGCTCAGGGGGAAAAAAAAAACCTAGTATAGCCACAGGCCCTTTGGCATATAACTAAAATATGCCTACTAGCTATCTACAAAATGGAGGACCCCCCAACTCTTCATCTGCACTATTCCAATCTTTAGGTTCTTGATTAGTCAACAATTTGTTTGGCTTTATATGTTAACTCTCTTTTCAGCCACCAGGTTCCAGATGTTAGCATGATGCCAACCAGATTTTTCTGGACAGACAACCCTGCCAATGTGTCCTGGAGCTCTGATTCCCCACCCCACTAGGGAAAGAGAGAGGCAGGCTGGGAGTATGGATCGAACTGTCAATGCCCATGTTTGGCAGGGAAACAATTACAGAAGCCAGATCTTCCACTTTCTGCATCCCACAATGACCTTGGGTCCATACTCCCAGGGGGTTAAAGAAAAGGAAAGCTATCAAGGGAGGGGATGGGATATGGAGTTCTGGTGGTGGGAACTGTGTGGAGTTGTACCCCTCTTATCCTATGGTTTTGCCAGTGTTTCCTTTTTATAAAAAAAAAAAAAAAAGGAAACATGAGCAAGCACATGTCAAAGGAAATGCCAAGTTTGTGTAATTTGAAGCTCTGGTGGCTTCTGTAGCTTAGCTCTTAATGCACAGATGGGGCACTGATTGCTGTGAAGCATGGGCTAAAATGTTAGGGTTCAGAGCCTAATGATAAGGATACAGTCTGAAGTAAAATGTGGCATGGTGGCACTGGTTGCATTGATTTATTTGAGGTCAGCAGAGTCAGTATCACAGTCTGGGACTTTGCTTGTATTTCTTCATGCTTGCCCTCTTGATCCCCTATCCTGTGATCAAGAGGAGATCAAGAGGAGAAACATGAAGAAATACAAGCAAAGTCCCAGAAGTTCCAGGAATGGGAGAAGTACAAACTTTAAAGAGAACAACAAAGGTTCCTTGCTGTCTTAGAATTTAAGAAGGTAATAGATAATTATTGTTATAACCAAGTTATTTGGGAGCTTGGTTTACTTTGAAAATCCCATGGTTAAGATTTACTGTATCATATATGACCTCACCAAGATTTATGCCTTTTAATGCTATTTACAAGTAACTATATCTTAGATACTGACAGAACCAGTTGCTTCTACTTGGTCTAAGATTATAGGTAATTTAGTACTTCAAAAAAGTTATTATTATTAAATTGCTTTAACAATTTAAGCCCACCCAGTGTCTGAATTCAGTCAGTATACAAATTTGAAACTTTAAGTGCTTAGACTAAAGGCATATGTACTCAGAACTGAAACCTGTGCTTTTAAAGAACTCAAGACATTCAATCTATTTCCCCCTGATATATTGAATAGTGATTTATAAGACTATAAGTTAATAGGGGTATGTATTAACACCATTCCTGCTACCAAAATCTGTGTCCCTACCCCCAGCCCCCTACAGTGGATTTGAAAATCTACCCATCGTCCCAAGAGTCTTTTACTTTGGTGCAATACTCAAAGTTCAGTCCAAATTATGCTTTATTTCCTTTCCTTTCCTTTTCTTTCTTTCTTTTTTTATTATAAATTTTTGTTTATTATCTTTATTTATTGGATAGAGACAGCCAGAAATCAAGAGGGCAGGGAGAGTTAGAGAGGAAGAGAGAAAGAGAGACACCTGCAGCACTGCTTCACCACTTGCAAAGCTTTACCCCTGCAGGTGGGGACCAGGGACTCAAACCTGGGTCTTCATGCATTGTAACTTGTGCGCTCAACCAGGTGCACCACGACCCAACTCCTTTGTTTCCTTTTCTATTCTTCATTGTTAAATTCTGTTTATGAGTTGAATCATCCCATGCTCCTCTTTCTCTTTCTGGATTATCTCACTTAACATAGTTCCTTCAAGCTCCATCCAAGGTGGGGTGAAGAAGGTGAATTCATTAGTCTTAACAGTTAAATATTTTATATATATACATACATATATATATATATATATATATATATATATATATATATATATATATAACAATTTTCTCAGCTACTCATCTGTTGTTGGACACTTGAGTTGCTTCCAGGTTTTGGCTATTACAGATTGTGCTGCTATGAACATAGGTATACACAGATCTTTTCGGTTGGGTGTATTTGACTCCTTAGGCTATAGCCTTAGGAGAGAGATTACTGGATCATAAGGAAGGTCCATGTCTAGCCTTGTGAGTGTTCTCCTGACTGCTCTCCACAGGGGTTGGATCAATTTACATTCCTACTCGCAGTGAAGAAAGTTTCTTTTGTCCCCATAACCTCTCCAGCATTTGTTCTTGCTGTAATTTGTGATGTATGACAGTCTCACAGGGGTGAAATGATATCTCATTAATAGACTATATCTTACACAAATCAAATGGATATAAATTTAGTTTTTTTTTAGTTATGAAATGAGTTAGTTGAACTTCTTTTTAGCTTTAAATAATTTCATTTACAAATTCTCAGATTCCAAAGGTATAGTTTCACATCTATGTATTTGTGTTTACAACTATTTACTCCTACCACCAAATTTCTTGTGCTTCCCCCCCCCCAAAAAAAAAACCTACCATAGTTTACCCAGAGTTGAAGAGTTCGGTTACTTATTATATACTTTTTGCAAGTTTATTTTCTTTTTAAATTTCTTTATTGGGGATTTAATGGTTTATAGTCAACAGTAAAATACAGTGGTTTATACTTGTATAACATTTCCCAGTTTTCCACATAGCAATTCAAACCCCACTAGGTCCTCCTCTGCCATCATGTTGCAGGACCTGAGCCTCCCCCCCCCCCCCCCCAGAGTCTTTTACTTTGGTGAAATACACCAACTCCGGTCCAAGTTCTGCTTAGTGTTTTCCCTTCTCATATTGTTTTTCAACTTCTGCCTATGAATGAGATCATCCAATATTCATCCAACTTTTTCTGACTAATCTCACTTAACATAATTCCTTCAAGCTCCATTCAAGATGGAGTGGAAAAAGTGAAGTCACCATTTTCAATAGCTGAGTGGTATTCCATTGTGTATATAAATCACAACTTGCTCAGCCACCCATCTGTTGTTGGACACCTGGGTTGCTTCCAGGTTTTGGCTATTACAAATTGTGCTGTTATGAACATAGGTATAAACAAATCTTTTTGGATGGGTGTGTTGTGTTCCTTAGGATATATCCCCAGGAGAGGAATTGCAGGGTCATAGGGCAGGTCCATTTCTAGCCTTCTGAGAGTTCTCCAGACTGCTCTCCACAGAGGCTGGACCAGTTTCCATTCCCAACAGCAGTGCAGGAGGGTCTTTGTCCCCACAACCTCCCCAGCATTTGTTGCTGCTACCTTTTCTGATGTATGACATTCTCACAGGAGTGAAGGTATCTTGCTGTCTTTATTTGCATTTCTCTGACAATTAGTTGGAACATTTTCTCATGGATCTCTTTTGTGGTGAATATTCTGCCCATATCCTCTCCCCATTTTTGGGTGGGGTCAATAGTTTTCTTGTTGTTGAGTTTGGTTAGTTCTTTATATATTTTGGTTACTGGCCTTTTGTCTGATGTATGACATACAAAGCTCTTCTCCCATTTTATATGGGGGTCTCATTGTTTTGGGTAGTAGTTTCTTTTGCTGTGCAGAAGCTTTTTAACTTGATGGAGTCCCGTAGGTTTGTACTTGCTTTAGTCTTCTTTGTAATTGGATTCGTATCATTGAAGATGCCTTTAAAATTTAGATGAATAAGAGTCCTGCAAATATTTTCCTTTAAATATTTGATAGTTTCTGGTTTAACATCTAAGTCCTTGATTCATTTGGAATTTACTTTTGTGTTTGGTGAAATGTAGTGGTTCAGTTTCATTTTTCTGCATGCTTCAACCCAATTTTTTCCAACACCATTTGTTGAAGAGACTCTCATTTCCTCACTTAATAGTCTGGGCACCCTTGTCCCAGATTAGATGTCCATAGGTGTGGAGGCTTGTGTCTGGGCTGTCAGTTCTATTCCACTGGTCAGTGTGTCTATTTATGTTCCAGTAACAAGCAGTTTTAATTACAGTGGCCCTATAATATGATTTGAGATCTCATTGTGTGATGCCTCCAGTTCTGTTCTTCAGTTGTGACTGCTTTGGCAATTCTAGGTCTTTTCTGGTTCCAGATAAACATTTGTAGCTTTTGTTCCATTCTCCTAAAAAATTTGGGTGGGATCTTGATGGGGATTTGTATATGGTCTCAGTAGTATATTCATTTTGATGATGTTAATTCTTCCAACTCATTAATATGGAATATCTTTCCACTTCTTTGTTTCTATTTTTATTTCTTTAAATAGTGACTAATAATTTTCAATCTACAAGTCTTCACTTCTTTTTTTATTATGGATAGACACAGAGAGAAGTTGAAAGGGGGAGGGGAAGTAAAGGGGGAGAGACAGAGAGACACCTGCAGCCCTGCTTTACCACTTGTGAAGCTTTCCCCTGCAGGTGGGGACCAGGGGCTTGGACCTGGGTCCCTGTGCACTGTAATGTGTGCACTTAACTAGGTGTGCCACTGCCTGTCCCCCTTCTTTCACTTCTTTTGTTAGGTTTATTCCTTTATATTTTATTGTTTTTGTTGCTATAGTAAAAAAATTGAATTTTGGATTTCTTCTGATACCTTAGTGTTTGCATGGAGGAATGCCTCTGACATTTGAATGTTAATTTTGTATCTGGCACTTTACTATATTGCCCAATAATTTCTGAGAACTTCCTGCTGGATTCCTTAGGGTTTTCAATGTATACTATCTATCATCTGCAGATAGTGAGAGTTTGACTTCTCTTCCAATCTATATCCCTTTAATTCCTTTCTCTTGCCTGATTGCTATGGCAAGAACTTCCAACACTATGTTGAATAGTAATGGTGATAGGGGGCATCCCTGTCTAGTACCTGATCTAAGGGGGAATGCTTCCAGTTTTTCACCATTGAGTATGATGTTGGCTGTAGGTTTGCTATATATAGACTCCACTATCTTGAGGAATTTTCCATCTATTCCCATTTTTTGTAGTATTTTGATCATAAAGGGGTGTTGTATTTTGTCAAAGACTTTCTCTGCATCTATTGATATAATCATGTGGTTTTCAGTCTTGCTTTTATTGATGTGGTGGATCACATTGATTGATTTACATATATTAAATCAAACTTACATCCCTGGGATAAACCCCAGTTGGTAATGATGAACATTTTTTTTTTAATCCACCGCTCCTGGAGGCCATTCCCCCCCCTTTTGTTGCCCTTGTTGTTGTAGCCTCCTTGTGGTTATTATTATTACCATTGTTGATGTTGTTCGTTGTTGGATAGGACAGAGAGAAATGGAAAGAGGAGGGGAAGACAGAGAGGGGGAGAGAAAGACAGACACCTGCAGACCTGCCTCACCGCCTGTGACTCCCCTGCAGGTGGGGAGCTGGGGGCTCGAACCGGGGTCCTTACGTCAAGTCCTTGTGCTTTGTGCCACGTGCGCTTAACCCACTGTGCCACTGCCCAACCCCCACATTTTTAAAAATATACTGCTGTATGCGATTGACTAGAATTTTTTAGCATTTTTGTTCATCAGAGATGTTGGTCTGAAGTTCTCTTTTTTGTTGTATACAAGTTTATTTTCTTTATTTGTATTTCACCTATGAGTGAAATTATCCAGTGGTTATCATTCCCCTCTTATTTCACTGAGAATAATCACCTCCAGTTGCATCTGTCTTGACCAAAATAATACAACTTCATCTTCCTTAATTGCAGACTAGTATTATAACTAATTTGTGTTTATAACCTCTTTATCCAGTCTCCTGTTGATGTATATTTAGGTTGATCCCATATTTGATTATTATGAATAGCATAACTATATATATATTCCCCCATTTATTCAATGTTACTTCCTTCACTCTCTCTCTAGTTCAGCCATACACCTCTTACTACTTCCTAGGGTCTTTCCTTTTTTCTGCTTCTCTCTTAGATAAGGGAAATGGTGCCTGACTTCTTCTGTTGTTTTCCAGATTTACTTCCATTTCATTGTCCCACCCACATAAATCATTGTTTTTAGCCATTTCAGAACTCAAATTCTCCTTTCTTCTTGTTTAGTATAAGAGGAGTTTATCTGGAATGTAATTTAGAGGATAATGTAAGTTACTTATAAACATAATTTAAAAGTCATTGTAGTGCTTCAATTGTTACATAAAAAAGAAATAAAAGAAAAATATTTTATATAAAACAATATGTAAATGCTTAGAGCCACCTATGCCAGAAGACGTATTAAAGCAGTCAGATGTTTGCAGCTATATGTGACATCATCATAAATGTGACAGCTACAAATGCTTCAACTATGGTATTGGCCCTCATTTATCATTTTTATTGGCCATCAAATACCACTAGTGGCACTGCTGTCAGTAATGTGATTTTCTGAAATGGTGAACATTTCTTGGTAAAGTTCCAAACAAAATAAAGTACAGTCTTCCCTCCTTGGTTGCTTTCCTAAAGTAAATCAGTATATATTTAAACTGTGAAAAAAAATACCACACTGCTTATATCTAGAGTGGATTTTGTCATATAATTAAATATACTATTTTCATCTAGGTGATTGACTGGCTGACTGAAGTTTGGGAAGTTAGAAAGCAAGTGAGAGGGTTTGCTGTGAGTGGGAAATCTTTGCTGCAATGTAGGGTCTTCAGTATCCCTAACCACTTCCCACTAAAATGCTAGTAGATTCTCTCCAAATTATTGGGAGTATGACAAAAATACCCATCACAATTTCTTTTTCTTTCTTTCTTTTTTACTTAATATATTTTTTATAGGACAGAAAAATTAAAAGAGGAGGGGGAAGAAGAGAGGGAGAGAGTGAGACACCTGCAGACCTGCCTCACCACTTCTGAAGCACGTCTCCTGCAGGTGGGGAGCTGGGGGGCTTGAACCAGGATCCTTATGCCAGTCCTTGCACGTCATACTATGTGCGCTTAACCCAGTGTTCCACCACTCAACCCCCTGTTACTTAAATTTTTAAAAATATTTATTTATTTGATAGTACAGAAAGGGAAGGGTGAATGGAAAGGGTGAGAGAAAGTGAGACACCTATAGCCCAGTTTCATTGCTCATAAAGTTTTCCTCCTACATGTGCAGACCAGGGGCTTGAACCTTGATCCTTGTGCTCAGTAATGTGTGTGCTCAACCAAGGGCATCCACCACAGTTTCTAAAATACACCTAGGAATGGAGCTAGCAGTATTGTGTCCCTTGAGAACTCCTGAACTAGAGGAGAACCTATGCCTACATACACTGTGCCATGGGTGGATCTAGTTACTGTGATATACAAAGCTTATTCCAGGGGTGCCAGGTGGTGGTGAACCTGGCACAGTGTTGACATTACAGTAAGCAGGGACCTAGGTTCAAGCCCCTGGTCCCCACCTGCAGGGGGAAAGCTTCATGAGTGGTGAAGTAAGGCTGCAGGTGTCTCTCTGCCTCTCCCCCATCCCTCTCAATTTCTGTTTTTATCTAATAATAAATGAATATTTTTTATTTTTTAATTTATTTTTATTTATAAAAAGAAAGCATTGACAAAGCCATAGGATAAGAGGGGTACAACTCCACGCAATTACCACCACCAGAACTCCGTATCCCACCCCCTCCCCTGATAGCTTTCCTATTCTTTAACCATCTGGGAGTACGGACCCAGGGTCATTGTGGGATGTAGAAGGTGGAAGGTCTGGCTTCTGTAATGGCTTCCCTGCTGAACATGGGCATTGACAGGTCGATCCATACTCCCAGCCTGCCTCTCTCTTTCCCTAGTGGGGCAGGGTTCTGGGGAATCGGAATCCAGGACACATTGGCAGGGTTGTCTGTCCAGGGAAGTCTGGTTGGCATCATGCTAGCATCTGGAACCTGGTGGCCGAAAAAAAAGTTAACATATAAAGCCAAACAAATGGTTGAACAATCATGGACCTAAAGGCTGAAATAGTACAGATGAAGAGTTGGGGGTCCTCCATTTTGTAGATAGCTAGTAGGCATATTTTAGTTATATTCCAAAGGGCCTATGACTATATTAGTTTTTTCCCTTTTATTTATTTATTTTTATAAAAAGGAAACATTGAAAAAACCATAGGATAAGAGAGGTACAGCTCCACACAATTCCCACCACCAGATCTCCGTAACCCATCCCCTCCCCTGATAGCTTTCCTGTTCTTTAACCCTCTGGGTATGGACCCAAGGTCATTGTGGGATGCAGAAGGTGGAAGGTCTGGCTTCTGTAATTGCTTCCCTGCTGAACATGGGCATTGACAGGTCGATCCATACTCCCAGCCTGCCTCTCTCTTTCCCTAGTGGGGCAGGGTTCTGGGGAATTGGAGCTCCAGGACACATTGGTGGGGTTGTCTGTCTAGGAAAGTCTGGTTGGCATCATGCTAGCATCTGGAACCTGGTGGCTGAAAAGAGAGTTAACATACAAAGTCAAACAAATTGTTGACCAATCATGGACCTAAAGACTGAAATAGTGCAGATGAAGAGTTGGGGGGGGGGTCCTTCATTTTGTAGATAGCTAGTAGGCATATTTTAGTTATATTCCAAAGGGCCTATGGCTATATTAGTTTTTTTATTGGCGAATTAGTGTTTTACATTCAACAGTAAATACAATAGTTTGTACATGCATAATATTCCCCAGTTTCCCATATAACAATACAACCCCCACTAGGTCATCCTTCTTGGACCTGTATTCTCCCCATCCACCCACCCCAGAGTCTTTTACTTTGGTGCGCTATGCCAATTCCATTTCAGGTTCTACTTGTGTTTTCTTTTCTGATCTTGTTTTTCAACTTATGCCTGAGAGTGAGATCATCCCATATTCATCCTTCTGTTTCTGACTTATTTCACTCAACATGATTTTTTCAAGGTCCATCCAAGATCAGCTGAAAATGGTGAAGTCACCATTTTTTACAGCTGAGTAGTATTCCATTGTGTATATATACCACAACTTGCTCAGCCACTCATCTGTTATTGGACACTTGGGTTGCTTCCAGGTTTTGGCTATTACAAATTGTGCTGCCAAGAACATATGTGTACACAGATCTTTTTGGATGGATGTGTTAAGTTCCTTAGGATATATCCCCAGGAGAGGAATTGCAGGATCATAGGGTAGGTTCATTTCTAGCCGTCTGAGAGTTCTCCAGACTGTTCTCCACAGGGGTTGGACCAACGGACATTCCCACCAGCAGTGTAGGAGGGTTCCTTTGACCCCACAACCTCTCCAGCATTTGCTGCTGTTACCTTTTCTGATGTATGACATTCTCACAGGAGTGAAATGGTATCTTGTTGTTGTATTTATTTGCATTTCTCTGACATTCAGAGACTTGGAGCATTTTTTCATGTGTTTCTTGGCCTTTTTGGATCTCTTCTGTGGTGAATATTCTGTCCAGGTCCTCCCCCCATTTTTGGATGGGGTTATTTGCTGTCTTGTTGTTGAATTTGGCAAGCTCTTTATATATATTGGTTATTAAACTCTTGTTTGATGTATTGCATGTAAAGATCTTCTCCCATTCTGTGAGGGGTTTCTTGGTTTGGGTAGTGGTTTCTTTTGCTGTGAAGAAGCTTTTAAATTTGTTGTAGTCCCATATGTTTATACTTGCCTTAGTCTTCTTTGTAATTGGACTCGTTTCATTGAATGTCTTTAAAATTTATGTGGAAAAGAGTTCTGCCAATATTTTCTTCTAAGTATCAGATAGTTTGTGGTCTAACATCCAAGTCCTTGATCCACTTGGAATTTACTTTTGTATTTGGTGAAATACAGTGGTTCAGTTTCATTCTTCTACATGTTTCAACCCATTGTTTCCAACACCATTTGTTAAAGAGAGTCTGCTGTTCTGCTTTCCCCATTTAATAGTCTGAGCCCCTTTGTCAAAAATTAGATATGCATAGGTGTGGGGGCTAGTTTTTTCTTTTATTTATTTATTAATTTATTATCTATTTATTTATTTTTATAAAAAGGAAACATTGAAAAAACCATAGGATAAGAGAGGTACAACTCCACACAATTCCTAGCACCAGATCACTGTAACCCATCCCCTCCCCTGATAGCTTTCCTGTTATTTAACCCTCTGGGAGTATGGACCCAAGGTCATTTTGGGATGCAGAAGGTGGAAGGTCTGGCTTCTGTAACTGCTTCCCTGCTGAACATGGGCATTGACTGGTCGATCCATATTCCCAGCCTGCCTCTCTCTTTCCCTAGTATGGTGGGTCTCTGGGGAATTGGAGCTCCAGGACACATTGGCGGGGTAGTCTGTCCAGGGAAATCTGGTTGGCATCATGCTCGCATCTGGAACCTGGTGGCTGAAAAGAGAGTTAACATACAAAGCCAAACAAATTGTTGACCAATAATGAACCTAAAGGCTGAAATAGTGCAGATGAAGTGTTGGGGGGGGTGTCCTCCATTTTGTAGGTAGCTAGGAGGTATATTTCAGTTAAATTCAAAAGGGCCTGTGGCTATACTTGTTTTTTTCCCCCTGAGTCTGAAATCTGATATGCAGGTGGATCCAAGTCATTGTCTGGGGAGATGATGTCATGGCTGGAAAAGGACCAGAAAGCTTGATCAGGGACAAGAGTAGCTTCCTAATATGGGAAAGGGATATAAATATTGTTGACTCAATCCCATCAACTTGATTTGATCTGAGACCCATATTCAGCTTAGGGGCCTATGTGACCTCTGCATCCATCTAGATCTGAACTCACATTCTGTCATCATGAGTAGGAACATTCCATGCTGCCCCAATATCAACCCATCTTCCTCAGGTATAGCATAGAGGATGTTGTACAGCTTCCCTTTGGATGATGGGAACATTTTCTACTGTTGTTGATCCAAGTTGAGGGCAAGGTCCTATGGGGGGCCCACAATGGAGTCTATTGTGTTGTTCCTGATAGAGATGACCTGTAATAATGGAGAGAGGGATTTATTGTAGGTCTAGGCCCATCATGTCTGTTTGGGAATCTCAGGACTCCCCGAATAGGGCCCCAGCTGATGGGGTGGCCTGATAGTGACTAAAGAGTCCTCATTAAAGGATGCTAGTCTCTTGCCCTTATTCAGCTTTTGTAGTCCTTGCTTTGCTAAGGTTAGCTTTGGAGTGAGTGAGAGAACTGTAATAGGAAGTAAGTGAGGAGGGTATCTAAGTCTAAGTAGACACTATTTACTTATGAACTTGATACTGACTCACTACAGAGTATTGTGTACTTTTGCTTTCAGGTATATATTTTGCCCTATGGATACATGTGAACATATGCTCTATCTCATGGGACCTGGTCTATATCTAGGTTTTGGGACTTTGTTAGGAAGTGAACCTCCTGGAATGGAATTAGAGAATACTATGAAAGGAAAGTTCTCACCTGAGTAATGAGGGTGAGGGTTGGCATTCTAGGCCTGATGTCTCTGGACACAGTCTGAAGTAAAGCATGCTGAGGTGGGACTCGTTGCATTGATTAGGTTGGGATTGGTGGATGCAGTTTGGTATGAACTCAGTTCATTTGGTATGAACTGAGAGAAGCATGCAGGAAAGTGAGCCCCACTCCAGAGGTTTCAGGATTGGGGGAAATATAGGCTCTCTATCGGAAGTGGGAGGTTCCTGCTGTCTTAGGGTTTAAGAAGGAAATAGATAGTTATTGCTATAATCAAATTATTTGGCAATTGGGTTAACTTTGAAATATCCCTTTGTTAGGATTTGCTGTATCATATGCAACATCACCATAATTTATGTCCTTTGACATTATTTGTATATAACTGTGCCACTGGTTGCTTCTGTTCTCTCTTTATTTATTTACTGGATAGAGACAGCCAGAAATCGAGAGGGAAGGGGTGATAGAGAGGGAGACAGAGAAACACCTGCAGTACTGCGTCATCACATAATTAATTTTTTAATTTCATTTTTTGTAATTTCTTTTTCTTTAAATTTCTTTATTGGGGAATTAATGTTTTGCATTCGACAGTAAATACAATAATTTGTACATGTGTAACATTTCCTATTTTTCTATATAACAATACAACCCTCACTAGGTCCTCTGTCATCCTTTTTGGACCTGTATTCTCCCACCTGCCCACGCCAGAGTCTTTTACTTTAGTGCAATATGCCAATTCCAGTTGAGGTTCTATTTGTGTTTTCTCTCCTGACCTCGTTTTTCAACTTCTTCCTGAGAGTGAGATCATCCCATATTCATCCTTCTGTTTCTGACTTATTTCACTTAACATGAGTTTTTCAAGGTCTATCCAAGATCGGCTGAAAACAGTGAAGTCACCGGTTTTATTAGCTGAGTAGTATTGTGTTGTGTATATAAATCACAAGTTGCTCAGCCACTCATGTGTTGTTGGACACCTGGGTTGCTTCCAGGTTTTGGCAATCACAAATAGTTCTGCTAAGAACATATGTGTACACAGATCTTTTTAGATGGGTGTTTTGACTTCCTTAGGATATATCCCCAGGAGAGAAATTGCGGGATCATAGAGTAGGTCCACTTCTAGCCTTCTGAGAGTTCTCCAGACTGTTCTCCACAGAGGTTGGACCAATTTACATTCCCACCAGTAGTGAAGTTCCTTTGACCCCACAACCTCACCAGCATTTGCTGCTGTTACCTTTTTTGATGTATGACATTCTCACAGGAGTGAAGTGGTATCTTGCTGTCTTTGTTTGCATTTCTCTGACAATCAATGACTTGGAACATTTTCTCATCCATTTCTTCTGTGGTGAATATTCTGCCCATGTCCTCCCCCCATTTTTGGATGGGGTTATTTGCTTTCTTGTTGTTGAGTTTGACAAGGTGTTTTATATATTTTGGTTATTAGTCTCTTGTCTGATGTATGGCATGTAAAGATCTCCCATTCTGGGAGGGGTCCCTTGGTTTGGGCAGTGGTTTCTTTTGCTGTGCAGAAGCTTTTTAATTTGATGTAGTCCCATAGGTTTATGCTTGCCTTAGTCTTCTTTGTAATTGGATTTGTTTCATTGAAGATGTCTTTAAAATTTATGCGGAAAAGAGTTCTGTCAATATTTTCTTCTAAGTATCTGATAGTTTGTGGTCTAACATCCAAGTCCTTGATCCACTTGGAATTTACTTTTGTGTTTGGTGAAGTCTCCCTTTGTTTTTTTTTTTTTTTTTTTAATTTTCTTCATTTGGGAACTAATGTTTTACATTCAAAGATAAATACAATAGTTTGTACATGCATAACATTTCTCAGTTTTCCATATAACAATACAACACCCACTAGTTCCTCTGTTATTCTTCTTGTACCTGTATCACTCCACCCTATCCCAGAGTCTTTTACTTTGGTGCAATACGCAAATTCCAGTTGAGGTACTACTTGTGTTTTCTCTTCTGATCTTGTTTTTTAACTTCTACGTGAGAGTGAGATCATCCCATATTCATCCTTCTGATGAACAATCTTTTTAATATACTGCTGTATCTGGTTGGCTAGAATTTTGTTCAATATTTTAGCATCTATGTTCATCAGAGATATTGGTTTGTAGTTTTCTTTTTTGGCTGTGTCCCTGTGTGCTTTTGATATCAGAGTGATGTTGGCTTTATAGAAGCTGGAAGGGAGTATTCCTGTGCCTTTAGTCTTCTGGAAGCCTTTTAAAAGGAGAGGTATTAGTTCTTCTTTGAAGGTTTTGTAGAATTCATTTGTAAAACCATCTGGTCCAGGACTTTTATTTTTGGGAAGGTTTTTGATACCTGTTTCAATTTCATTAGCTGTGATGGGCCTGTTCATATTATCTTTTTCCACTTTAATTTTGTAAGTGCGTAGGTATCTAGGAATTCATCCATTTCTTCCAGGTTCTCTAGCTTGGTGGCATATAGTTATTCATAGAAGTCTCACATGATATGTTGAATTTCTGTGGTGTCTGCTGTGATATCTCCTCTTTCATTTATGATCAGATTTATTTGGGTCTTCTCCTTTTTTGTTTTGTAAGTCTAGCTAAAGGTTTGTCGATTTTGTTCAATCTTTCAAAGAACCAACATTTACTTTCGTTGATATTTTGTATGGTTTTCTTATTTTCATTGTTACTTATTTCTGTCCTAATTTTATTTATTTCCATCCTTCTGATTGTTTTATTCTTCTTTTGCTCTTCTCCTTCTCCCTCCTTTTCCTTCTCCTTCTCCTTCTCCTCCTCCTCCTCCTTTTTCTTCTTCTTCTTCTTCTTCTTCTTCTTCTTCTTCTTCTTCTTCTTCTTCTTCTTCTTCTTCTTCTTCTTCTTCTTCTTCTTCTTTAAGATGTGCAGTCAGACTGTTTATTTGTGCTTTTTCCTGTTCTCTAATGTGCACTTGTATGGCTATGAACTTCCCTCTCAGTACTGCCTTATCTTTGTCCCAAATATTTTGATAGCTTGTGTTTCCATTTTCATTGAACTCTCAAAACATTTTGATTTATTCCTTTATTTTCTCCTTGACCCAGTAGTTGTTAAGGAGTGTACTGTTGAGTTTCCACATTTTGGGACTATTACTAATCTTTTGTTGATGGTTAAGTGTTAGTTTCATTCCACTATGGTCTGAGAAGATGCCTGGGATGATTTCAGCTTAAATTTGCTGATGCTGTCTTTGTGGCCTCACATACGGTCTAACCTTAAGAATGACCTGTGTAGACTTGAGTAGAATGTGTATTCCAGTTTCTTGGGGTGAATGACTCTGAAAATGTCCAATACTTCTAGTTTATCTGTCTCTTCATTTAGCTCCCTCATGTCATTATCGATTTTCTGCCTGGGTGATCTGTCAAGTTGAGAGAGTGGGGTGTTGAAGTCCCCTACTATGACTGTGTTGTTCTTAATACATTGTTGTAACTCTTTTAATAGGTGATTGATGTATTTAGATGGCTTCTCATTGGATGCATAGATGTTAATAATTGTTAAGTCCTCTCGATTGACTGATTCTCTGAGCATTCAGTTATGTCCATCCCTATCTTTTTTAATTTTATTGATTTTTAAAGTCTATTATGTCAGTTATGAGAATAGCTGTTCCTGCCTTTTTTGTAGGCCATTGGTTTGTATGATAGTTTTCCATCTTTCACTTTGAGTCTGTGTTTGTCTTGTTGAGTTAGTTGTTTTTCCTGTGGACAGCATATTGTTGGGTTGTGTTTTCTGATCCCTCTTCCTACTCTGTGCCTTTTAATAGTTCAGGCCTTTGACATTTATTGATATCAAAGATTGAAGAGACTTTAACGCCATTCTTATAGAGTTTTAGAGTGTTCATATATGTGGCCTATTTATGGTGGTCTGACTGGTTATAGGAGAACTTTCAGAACTTCTTTCAGGGCAGGCTTGGTAATAGTTAATTCCTTGAGCTTTTGCTTGTCTGAAAAGGCTTTTATGCCTCCACCTAGTCTGACTGACAGTCTAGCAGGATACAATAGTGCTGGTTGAAAGTTTTTCTCATTGAGCACTCTACTGATATCTTGCCATTCTCTTCTGGCCTGTAGTATTTGGGTGGAGAAGCCTGCTGCTAATTTTATGGGTTTTCCTCTGTAGGTGACTCTTTGTTTTTCTTTTGTAGCCTTCAGGATTGTTTCTTTATCCTTTTTCCTTTCCATTCTAAATATGATGTGTCTTGGTGTCTTTAAGTCTGTATTAATTCTGTTTGGGACCCTCTGGGATTCTTGAACCTTTATGTCTTTGATGTTGTCTAGACTAGAGAAGTTTTCAACTATTATGTCCTGAAGGATGCTTTCTTCCCCTCCCTCTCTTTCTTTCTCTGGTAAGACAATAATGCATATATTATTTCTTTTGAAGTTATCTCATTGGTCTGTGTTGTTGTTTCCAGTATCTCTTAATCTTTTTTTGAGATCTCTTACTTCTTTTTTAGTTGTCTCTAATTCATCCTCAATCTTGCTGATTCTATCTTCAGCTTCATTTATTCTATTCTCTCTCCCCTGTACTGTTTTCTGGAGTTCATCTATTTTGTTACCCTGTTCTGATAGTGTTTTAGTTTGTTCAGCTAGTGTGTTCTTAACTGAACTCTTTCAGCTTTCAGTTCTCTAATAACCTTGAGATAATTAGTGTTTTCTTCCAGAGTCTCATTTGTTGTTTCTGTATTTCTGATGACAAGAAATTCTTTCAAACTCTTTACTCACTCTTGTGATTATTTCCTTAACTAGTGTTTGGAAGTTGACCTCATTATTTTGTGCTTCACCCTTTGGGGGGCTTTTAGCTGGACTCTTGCCTGGTTCATTTCTCCAATATTTTTCCTTGTTGGTTTAACCATTCTATATAGTATGTTATGAGGTCCCTCTCTCAGTACTTTTCAAATTACTGATCACTCTTGCCTGCATTGACTTGTGTCTAAGTAAGGTAACTAAAGGGCTCACAGTTGTGATAATTGACAGTTGTTTCAATAGTATTTGAGTCTCTGAGTTGGAGCATAGTTGCATCAGCACTTATGAAGCTGTCCCCCTGCAGGTGGGAACCAGAGACTTGAACCTGGGTCCTTGCACACTGTAGTTTGTGTGCTCAACCAGATGTGCCACCACCAGCTCCAAACATAATTTTTTCATATCAGAATCTCAGATATGCTTATGTTTTCCCATTTCAGTGTTGCTGTTGATAAGTAAAATAGCATTTTTTTTCTAGTTCTTTGTAAGTAACCAGATTTTTCTCTCTAGGTATTTTAGGGTTTCCTTCTTTCTCCTTTTCTTCATCCCCCTTATACCTCCTCGTCTCCTCCTACTGGTCTGAAAATATGTAATTATTTGCCTAGTGTGTGTTATTTTTCAGCTATCATTTTGGACACTTGGTATCTAGACCATTTGTTTTAGAAGTTTTTCCTGTACTTAAAAAAATTCTGGTCTGCTGAAACAACTTACTTGGATAGTGTGCTGATTTGTCATGTGTGCGACCCTGGTCTGAACCTGGCCTCCACTGCATTTGAAGGAAGCCGCAGTGCTGTGGTCTCTTTGACTCTCCCTCTTTGTTTGCCTCTCTATCTAAAACAACAACAGCAAAACAATAAAATTTTTACTTTGCACCATTATTTTTTCTTCTGTATGTCTCAAATTGTTATTTAGAAACTACCTCATAGATCGTCTCTACTTTCATTTTCATTATTACTAGTTTTTTTTTCTTTCCGTTTTGGTTTCTTTGCAACACAATGTTATAGATGGAACCAGCACCTTATGAATATGTATTATTATTGCATCACAATGGTCCAACTGTTTCTAGTTTTGAGAATGGAAAGAGACACACAGAGATAGTGAAAAGGGGAGACAGAGAGATTTAAACACTATCCATGAGATTTTTTTTTTTTCCTCCAATGGTATAGTTGGGGCTTGGTGCCTGCACTTAAAATCTACTGCTTCTGGGGGTCATATATAGAGAAGAGAATTAGCGATAGAGGGGGGAGAGACAGAAAGACATCTGCAGACTTGTTTATTTCTCCATGAAGTGTCCTCCCTGCAGTTGGGGACTGGGGACTCGAACCCAGATTCTTGGCTTCATAGAATGCATTCTTAACCAGGTGTATCACTGCCCAACCTCCCTTCCATGGAATTTTTTGTACTCTCATGTGATGCTGAGTGTTGAACCCAGAACTTTCCAGTCAAGACAGGTACTATACCATTGAGATAATCTTCCCAACCCACTATTTCTATTTTCTAGGAGTTATTCCTGGTTTTAAATTTTTTCTATGTTTTCAGTTTGAAGAAGTTTTGTTTTTGGATCTTGGATAATTGATTTAAAACTTTTGTATATACTGTTCTGTTATTTTGTGGAGGAAATCTCTTATTTCTCTGGGATCATATGTAATAGATTTTCTTCTGTTCTAAATCTAATTCTAAAATATTACCACATCTCATCACCTCCATTTATGTTATCTTGGTCCAGACAACATCTTCATGTCTAAATTGTTGTCATCCCGTAACTGACACCAACTTGCTTTGATACCTGTGTCTTATAGAAAATTCTCAATAGAGGTAAAGAGTAGCCAGAAACTCATGCAAAATAAAAATGCACTATGGTTAATCACAATACCAGTCATGTGGTCACAGATAAAGAAGCCAGAGCAAAAGAAAATATGGTATGTTATATAAATATTAAGATATTTACTTGAATCTACTTTTGAAAAGTAAAGGAAAAACAAAACAGAATGAACAACAACCTAAGCTTTCAAGACTAATGACATGTGGAAGAACTCATAATGTACTTACAAAATGATAAAATAATACTTTGATTACAAGAAAATTTTAGAAAAGCAAAGCTAAATTCCCTCCTGTGGGGGAGTTGCTTCACAGGTGGTGAAGCAGGTCTGCAGGTGTCTTTCTCTCCCCCTCTCTGTCTTCCCTTCCTCTCTCCATTTCTCTCTGTTCTATCCAACAACAATGACAGCAATAACAATAATGATAAACAAGGGCAACAAAAGGGAAAATAAATAAAATATAAAAAATAATAAAAACATTAAAAAATTAGAAAGCATTTAATTTATTCTGAGCAATGTTCAATGATTTATTTTTTTTGCCTCCAGGGTTATTGCTGGGGCTCAGTGTCTGCACCATGAATCTACTGCTCCTGGAGGCGATCCCCCTCCCTTTGTTGCCCTTGTTGTTGTAGCCTTGTTGTGATTATTATTGTTGTTGTTGATGTCATTTGTTGTTGGATAGGCAGAGACAAATCGAGAGAGGAGGGGAAGACAGAGGGGGGAAGAGAAAGACAGACACCTGCAGACCTGCTTCACCACCTGTGAAGTGACTCCCTTGCAGGTGGGGAGCCTGAGGCTCAAACTGGGATCCTTACACAGGTCCTTGTGCTTTGCTCAACATGAGCTTAACCAGCTGCACTAACACTTGACCCACAAATGATTTTTTTAAATTTATTTTTTATTTAAGAAAGGATAAATTAACAAAATCATAGGGTAGGAGGGGTATAACTCCACACAATTCCCACCACCCAATCTCCATATCCCATCCCCTCCCCTGATAGCTTTCCTATTAAGACCCATTGATTTACTGTGTAGTAAAGCACACACACAGGTAGTGAGACTAGTGAAGAACAAAGGGATAATGGCCACTAGCCTTGAGGAGGAGATGCAGCTGGGGAAATCAGGGGTATAAAAGTATCATTGTGAATATAAGTTAAACATCTTCATCTTTATATACTATATTAAGTTGTTCCCCTTTGCCATACAACTGAATCCTTTTATCCAATTTATCAACTTTTCTTCCCTTAAATAGTTGTTTCCTTAGAATGATTGTTAAGGTACACAAAGTGAGTGGTCTGTGTATCAGCAAATACAAAGCTGTGGCTTATAATTATGGCTTCCTTTCTTTTGTATCTTCTCTATTTAAAAAAGTGAAAGGGGGCGGGGAGATAACGTAAAGCTCATGCCTGAGCTTCCCAGGTTCAATCTCCTGAACCACTACAGGCCAGAGCTGAGCTGTGCTGTGGCAAAAAAAAAAAAAAAAAAAAAAAAAAAGGGAAAGGGTGCCAGCACTTATGTGGGTTGATTTCCAGCAAGGAAGGCAAATGACTGGTTCTCTCTCGTTCGTTCAAGGGAAGACGCGATACAGGCAAGAGACACCAGGGAGAATTGGGACACTCTCATTTAATGGCAGATGGACAGGGGTTTAAATAGAGATTCAAAGAACATGTTTCAAATATGTCAGGAATTACAGATTTCTTAAAGGTCAGCTTGCCCTTATGGTAGGGGGCTGGTATGACAGGAACTGATGAGATACATAAAGGTCAAGACAATTATTCTCCATGATGCAAGCAACTTAATTATCCAAAGGTATTTGAGAGAAACATAGGGGTTAAACCAGCCGGGTGAGATAGAGAGAAGATAAACAGAGCATGGTAGTTATCAAAGCTATAAGGAAATAAAGTTTGGAGTTTCACTGACTGATATCAGTCAGAGAGGTGTTTGATGGAGTATGCTTTCTCTAGTGATCAAAAGTGAGGTGATTGTGTGAACTCTGGGTGACTATGTGAACTTTGAATGAACCTTAAGGCAGGCAGCCATGTGGCCTGCAGTTAATGGGGAGAGGCAGTCAGGTCTCTGTGGGCTTGAGAGTCTGAAAGGGAAGAACTAAGTCTGAGTGACTGTTTTTCCCCTTTGCTCATCTCGGTGAGAGAGACTAACAAGGGGGTGTCTTTCCCAGAACTCCATCTAAGGATGGGGGAGTTTTCCCTAAACTCTATCAAGCTTACACATAGCCCCACAAAAGGGGATGAAGCAGTTTTTCCTCAAGGACACTGATTACCATTTCTTCAAGTTATATAGTAACCTTATAGGCCTTTACTTTCCAGCTTTTGAAATAATCTTTGTATTTTAAAAGTGTGACCTTTTCTTATGGTTTGCCAAGCTTTTGGGGAATTTTTTTTGAACAAGTTTAGAAAAGTACATAAATATTCATAGCACATAAAATCTGTGTGTTCATTGCAAAAGAAAATTCTTTAGTATGTAGGACAATTTCAGAGTACATGGATGCCATGCACTGTAATTTTACTTATTATTAATGCTCAGAGGGTTTAATTCAGGGAAATTTATTTACTTAGTGAAACTATTGGCTCTTGTACCTGAACTTCTTACTACATAAAACAGATGCTAGGGGATGTCAGAGCTCAGGAAATAATCATCACAATGAACTTATTTATATGCTCAGCAGACATTCATCTTCTCAATTCACAGGCATTCTAACTGAAAGTTTTGGAAGGGAATTTCTTGCTTTTGCCTTGGGGAAAGCAAGAATTACAGTGATAAAACAAAAGTGACTTGAGCGTATGTTTATGTCCTTACCTGTTTTTCTTTATTCCTTTTTGTTCTTTTTCTCCTCCTAGACTAATCCCACTCCCAGCCATATTTGAAATGGAGAGAAGTACTGGGTAGTCAAAAGTTATGACATGTTTTCTTATTTATTTATTTATTTATTTATTTATTCTTTCCTCCCTTCCTTCTTCTTTCCTTCCTTTCTTTCTTGCTTTCTTTCTTTCTTTCTTTTTTTTTTTTACCAGGGAGGATTTCTCCCCCTTTTTTTTTCAACCAGAGCACTACTCAACTCTGGTTTACAGTAGTACAAGGGACTGAACCTGGGACTTGGGAGCCTCAGGCATGAGAGTCTCTTTGCATAACCGTTATGCTATCTACCCCCACTCATGGCATATTTTTCTATTAAAAAATGTGTCATGATTTTCTCAACAAATCAATATTACCTGTTTATAGGTACTATTCTAGCTCCAGAGGAACTTCTCAAAATACTCACAACCTGACACTGACTGTATAGCTACACATTTCTGCTTTCATTTATCATATATGCTTATTAGCATCTTATTAAGCAAGATGCTATGTCGGTCACATGATCCCAAGGAGCTTGGGATGGAGCTCAGGAATCAAGGTTCAGTTTATGGAATTATAGCTTAGGTAGAAGGGAGAGAGATCAAATAGTTAAGATAATGGGAAAGAACTTAAGCTTTGGACCTTTAAACTTCTGGAACAGAGAGTTTGCTCTTTTGTTAGTTGGATTTTACTGTTTTGTATATGATCATAAAACTGTGTGGATTGAACTTTGATTTAGCAAATAAACTTCTCTGCCCAAGAGAGTTGGAAATTGAATGCTACTAACTTAGAGGGCTAGGTTTACCCTGTGTTCCCTCAGAATGGGAAGGTTTGCTTGGCATAGCTAGTTTAATTAGTCATTACAAAGGTAAACTAATTAAAAATATGTTGAAGTGTTTAGTTGATATATATTTCAAATACTTGAGGTGTCTCTGCTGATCAGACTAGGATAGTTAAATCAGTCAC
Organism: Erinaceus europaeus; assembly: GCF_950295315.1. Taxonomy (NCBI): domain Eukaryota; kingdom Metazoa; phylum Chordata; class Mammalia; order Eulipotyphla; family Erinaceidae; genus Erinaceus; species Erinaceus europaeus. The sequence goes on along the minus strand of NC_080173.1, from coordinate 37,849,557 downwards.
TTTAGAGTTTCCATAGACCAGGACTTTCACTTGTACTTGCTCTGTCTCATTAAGATGTATAAATACACCCCCTCCCTCTCTCTCTTCCAAAAAAAAGAGTGAACTAGCATAATGATAGCATACCAAACTTTTTATGCCTGAGGCCAAAGGTGCCAGGTTAGTACTCTGGCTGGCAGAATTGAGCAGTGTTCTGGTCTCTCATCAAAACAAGCAGATCTTAAAAAAAAAAAAAAAGGAGCAGAACTTTTGATACTCTGGTTTGCTTTTAGTGACTCTAGCATCTCTTTATATTCTTGAATCTATGTGGTGGTTTTTGTGGTGTGTTCAGGTTACACCAAAAAAGAGATTTGGGATAATAGAGGTATTTTCATACCCAACTAGTGAATCTTTGAACAACAGAGTTCCTTTATTTATTTATTTATTTAAATTAAAAAAAAAATTTTGGATAGAGACAGAAATTTAGAGTGGAGTGTGAGATAGAGAGGAAAAGAGACAGACACCTATAGCACTACTTCAACACTCATGAAGCTTTCCTTCTGCAGGTGGGGACCAGGGGCTTGAACCTGGGTCCTTGCACACTGTAGTGTGTATGCTTAACCAGGAGCACCACTGCCTGGCCCTGAGTTCCTTTATTTTTAAATGTAACATATAAAGCTGTGGTCTTTTTGAATAATTTGTTATAAATATACTTGGGACTAAAAAACTATGGATAGAAGTGGAGAAAGTTTAATCCTACTCTAAAACATTAAAGAAGGGACAATTAAGTACATTTGTGAGCTCTGCTAGCTCCCAGAAAGTTCTATCTCAGTGCTCACTGCTCTCTGCCAATTTCAGATCTTAAAGTGTCTGCACACAATGTATTACTCCATTTGTGTGTATAAAGCCACAGCTAGGTTTTGGTGACTGCTTTGTGTCAGACACTGTACTTGGTGAACAAAGCAGGCACTGTGATTACTGTTCTCCTGAATGCTGCAAAGGAGTGGGAGAGAGACAAGAAGCGAGTAATAAGATAAGCAGTTCATTGACGATTCTCAGTTCATTTGAACATATGCTTTCAACAGCTTAATTTTTTCCCTGTGACCGCTTTCAACCTTGTTTGCCCAAATTTGCCATCTTTTTGTGAATATTTGGCAGATCCTACAACTTTCCAGGCAATTTGAAAGATTAAGAAGCAGTCCAGGCAAGCTTAAAATTCAGCCAGACGGGAGTCGGGCTGTAGCGCAGCGGGTTAAGCGCAGGTGGCGCAAAGCACAAGGACTGGCATAAGGATCCCGGTTCGAACCCCAGCTCCCCACCTGCAGGGGAGTCGCTTCACAGGCGGTGAAGCAGGTCTGCAGATGTCTATCTTTCTCTCCTCCTCTCTGACTTCCCCTCCTCTCTCCATTTCTCTCTGTCCTATCCAACAACGACAACAACAATGATAACTACAACAATAAAACAACAAGGGCAACAAAAGGGAATAAATAAATTAAATATTAAAAAAAAAATTTAAAAAAAATTTCAGCCAGACTTCTGATTCAAAGTATACTCTTTTTATTTATTTATTTATTTGTTTATTTATTTAAGAAAGGATTAATTAACAAAACCATATGGTAGGAGGGGTACAATTCCACACAATTCCCACCACTCAATCTCCATATCCCACCCCCTTCCCTGATAGCTTTCCCTATCTCTATCCCTCTGGGAGCATGGACACAGGGTCATTGAGGGTTGCAGAAGGTAGAAGGTCTGGCTTCTGTAATTGCTTCCCCACTGAACATGGGCATTGACTGGTCAGTCCATACTCCCAGTCTGCCTCTCTCTTTCCCTTGTAGGGTGGGTCTCTGGGGAAGCAGAGCTCCAGGACACATTGGTGGGGTCTTCAGTCTAGGGAAGCCTGGCCGGCATCCTGATGGCATCTGGAACCTGGTGACTGAAAAGAGAGTTAACATACAAAGCCAAATAAATTGTTGAGCAATCATGGACCCAAAGCTTGGAATAGTGGAGAGGAAGTGTTAGGGGGGTACTCACTGCAAACTCTAGTGTACTTCTGCTTTCAGGTATATATTTTGCAGTAGTTTACGGATACGTGTGAACATATGCTCTCTCTCTCACAAAAACTGGTGTATATCTAGGTTTTGGGACTTTGTTAGAAAGTGAACCACCTGAGATGAAATTAGAGTATACTATGAAAGGAAAGGTCTCACCTGAGTAATGAAGCTGAAGGGTTGTCATTCCACACGTGAAGTCTCTGGACACAGTCTGAAGTGAAGCATGTTGAGGTGGCAATCGTTGCTTTGGTTAGGTTGTGATCGGCAGATGGAATATTATTTGATATGGGAAAGTGGACCCTATCCAAGGGTTCCAGGACTGGGGGAAGTAGAGGCACTATAGTGGAGATGTGAGGTTCATGCTGTCTTAGGGTTCAAAAAGACAACTGATAGTTAATGTTATCATCACAGTATTTGGTTATTGGGTTAACTTTGAAAAGTCCTTTCGTTAGGGTTTGCTGTACAGTACCCAGTATCTTGTATATAGCTGTGCTATTGGGTGCTTCTGATCTACTTGGTCTAGGCTTTTGAGATAGTCTGCATATCAGTTACACAGCCTATATATTGAAAAGATTCAGTTTGTGTTTTGAGAAACTTTGAGACATACAATTAATTTTCCCCCTCTCGTATTAATTAACTAGTGATTTATATGACTACATTTTACTAGGAGTGTACATAAACACCATTCCCACCACCAAAACACTGTGACCCATCCCTTCCACCCACTCCCACCCCCCACTGTCCCAGCAAGCTGCATGTCTACCCCTCACCACAGGGGTTTTACTTTGGTGCCCTACTTACAATTTGGTCAGGTCCTGCTTTTAGTTTCCCTTTCAGATATTCTTAGTCAGCTTCTGTTGATGAGTGGGATCATCCCATACTCATCTTTTATCTTTCTGACTTAGCTCACTTAACATAATTCCTTCTAGCTCTGTCCAAGATGGGTCAGAGAAGGTGGGTTCATTGTTCTTGATAGCTGCATAGTATTCCATTGTGTATATATACCACAGCTTTCTCAGCCACTCATCTGTTGTTGGGCACCTGGGTTGCTTCCAGGTTTTAGCTATTATGAATTGTGCTGCTATGAACATAAGAGTACACACCTCTTTTTGGTTGGGTGTTATGGAGTCCTTCGGGTATAACCCCAGGAGAGGAATTACTGGATCATATGGAAGGTCCATGTCTAGCCTTCTGAGAGTTTTCCAGACTGCTCTCCACAGAGGCTGGACCAATTTACATTCCCACCAGCAATGTAAAAGGGTTCCTCTGTCCCCACAACCTCTCCAGCATTTGTTGCTGCTGTCCTTTTTGATGTATGCCATTCTTAAAGGAGTGAGGTGGTATCTTAGTGTTGTCTTAATTTGCATTTCTCTGACAATCAGTGACCTAGAGCAGTTTTTCATATGTTTGTTAGCCTTCTGGATCTCCTCTGTAGTGAATGTTTTGTTCATATCCTCTGCCCATTTTTGGATGGGGTCATTTGCTTTTTTGGTGCTAAGTTTGCTGAGCTCTTTATATATTTTGGTGATTAGTTTCTTGTCTGATGTATGGCATGTAAAGATCTTCTCCCATTCTGTGAGGGGTCTCTTTGTTTGTGTGAGAGTTTCTTTGGATGTGCAGAAGCTTTTCAATTTGATGTAGTCCCATTGGTTTGTTTCTGCTTTAGTCTTCCTTGCAATTGGGTTTGATTCATCAAAGATGTCCTTGAGGTGTAGGTGGGAAACTGTTTTACCAATGTTTTCCTCTAAGTATTTGATTGTTTCTGGTCTGACATCTAGGTCTTTGATTCATTTGGAGTTGATTTTTGTTTCTAGTGAGATAAAGTGGTTCAATTTCATTCTTCTGCATGTTACAACCCAGTTTTCCCAGCACCATTTATTGAAGAGAGCCTTCTTTTTCCATTTAATCATTTGGGTCCCCTTATCAAAGATTAGATGTCCATAGGTGTGGGGATTTATTTCTGGGCTTTCAATTCTGTTCCACTTGTCTGTGTGCCTATTTTTGTTCCAGTACCAGCCTGTTTTGATGATGATGGCTTTATAATAAAGTTTAAGATCTGGGAGTGTGATGCCTCCATTTCTGTTTCTTTTCCTTAAGATGGTTTTGGCAATCCTAGGTGTTTTCAGGTTCCAGACAAATGATTGTAGTGTTTGTTCTATTCTCTAAATAAGCTTGGTGGAATATAATATAATAGCAGGATATATTATCCTTGGTTGAAACCCTTTTTCATTCAGGGCTCGATAGATATCTTGCCATTCTCTTCTGGCTTTTAGAGTTTGAGTGGAGAAGTCTGCAGATAATCTTATGGGTTTTCCCTTGTATGTGACTTTTTGTTTCTCTCTTGCAGCCTTTAGGATCCTTTCTTTATCCTTACTTCTCATTGTGACTATGATGTGTCTTGGTGTCTTCAGGTCTGGGCTAATTCTGTTTGGTACTCTCTGGGCCTCTTGAATCTTGATGTCCTTTCTATTATTCAGGTCTGGGAAGTTTTCTTTTATTATTTCCTCTAGAATGTTTGCTTCCCCTTCCTCTCTTTCTTCCTCTGGCAGGCCAATTATACAAATTTTACTTCTTTTGAGAAGAAGTAACATTCTGTTGTTGTTTTCAGTGTCTCTCATTCTCTTTTTAAGCTCTTTTACCTCTTTAGTTTTCTCTAACTCATCCTCTGTCTGACTAATTCTGTTTTTTGCTTCTGTTAGTCTGCTTTCCCTTGCCTCAGCTTCTTTCTTCATTACAGCTATTTCAGCTTTCAGTCCTCTAATTGCCTCAAGATAATCAGTATTTTCCTTGGGGGTCTCAACTGTTGATTCCCTAATACTGCCATTCCTTTCCTCTAATGTTGTTTTCATTTCGTTTCCAGAAGATGTGGTCAGAGCTCAAGTCACTAGCAGCTTCTCAGTCCGCCATCTTCCCCGAAGTCAATACACCAATTTTAATTCAGGTTCTACTTGTGTTTTCTCTTCTGATCTTGCTTTTCAACCTCTGCCTGAGAGTGACATCATCCCATATTCATCCTTTTGTTTTTGACTTATTTCACTTAACATGATTTCTTAAAGTTCCATCCAAAATGGTCTGAAAACAGTGAAATCACCTTTTTTTTTTACTCTGAAAATGTCCAATAGTTCTAGTTTATCTATCTCTTCATTTAGCTCCTTCGTTTCTTTGTTGAATTTCTGCCTCGATAATCTGTCAAGTTCAGAGAGTTGTGTGTTTAAGTCCTCTACTATTACTCTGTTGCTGTTAATATATTGCTGTAGCTCTTTCAGTAGATGTTTGATGTATTTAGATGGCCTTTCCTTGGGTGCATAGATATTGATAATCATTAAGTCCTCTTGATTGATTGATCCTCTGAGAACTAAGTAATGTCTATCTCTATCTTTTTAAATTTTATTTATCTTAAGGTCTATTATGTCAGATATAAACATAATTGTTCCTGCCTTTATTGTGGTCCATTGTCTTGTATGATAGCTTTCCATACTTTCACTTTGAGTCTGTGTTTGTCTTGCTGAGTTAGGTGGGAATTCCTATAGACAACATATGGTTAGGTTGTGTTTTCTGATCCATCTTCCTACTCTGTGCCTTTTAATAGGTGAATTCAAGCCATCAACATTTATTGGTTTCATAGATTGAAGATATTTTAATGCCATTATTGTAGGTTTTTAGAGTGTTCTGACATGTTTATGGCATGTTTATGGTGATCTGATTGTTTCTAGGAGAACTTTCAGAACTTCTTTCAGGGCAGGCTTGGTGATAGTTGATTCTTCAACTGTTGCTTGTCAGGAAGATTTTTATGCCTCCATCTAGTCTGACTGACAGTCTAGCAGGATACAGTAGTCTTGGTTGAAAGCCTTTGTCATTGAGCACTCGATAGATATCTTGCTCGTTAGATATCTTCTGGCCTGTAGTGTTTGTGTGAAGAAGTCTGCTGCTAATCTTATGGGTTTTCCTCTGTAGGTGACTTTTTGTTTTTCTCTTGCAGCCTTCAGGATCCTTTCTTTATCCTTATTCCTTTCCATTCTAAATATGATGTGTCTTGGTGTCTTTAAGTCTGGGTTAATTCTGTTCTGGACCCTCTGGGCTTCTTGAATCTTTATATCTTTGATGTTGTCTAGACCAGAGAAGTTCTCAGGTATTATGTCCTGTAGAATGCTTCCTTCCCCTCCCTCTCTTTCTTTCTCTGGTAGGCCTATAATACGTCTGTTATTTCTTTCAAAATCATTCCAATATGTCTCCATTGTTGTTTTCAGTATCTCTTAATCTTTTTTTGAGATCTCTGACTTCTTTTTTAGTTGTCTCTAATTCATCCTCAATCTAGTTTTTAGTTGTCTCAATTCATTCTTCAGCCTCATTTATTCTATTCTCTCTTGCCTTTACTGTTTTCTGTAGTTCATTTATTTTGTTACCCTGTTCTGATACTGTTTTAGCTTGTTCAGGTAGTTGTTCTCTTAGCTCAGCTATTTCAGCTTTCTTCTCACTAATTACCTTGAGATAGTTAGTGCTTTCTTTCAGAGACTCATTTGTTGTTTCTGCATTTCTTTTTTAAATTTTTTATTTATAAAAAGGAAACATTGACAAAACCATAGGATAAGAGGGGTACAGCTTCCCCACCTGCAGAGAGAAAGCTTCACAAGTGGTGAAACAGAACTGCAGGTGTCTCTCTATCTCTCTCCCTATCTATCACTCCCTCCCCTCTTGATTCCTGGCTGTATCTACCCAATAAATAAATAAGATAATAAACAAAAAAGAGGGGTACAGCTTGACACAATTACCACCACCAGAACTATGTATCCCATACCATCCCTTGATAGCTTTCCTATTCTTTAACCCTCTGGGATCATGGACCCAGGGTCATTGTGGGATGCAGAAGGTGGAAGGTCTGGCTTCTGTAATAGCTTCCCCACTGAACATGGGCATTGACAGGTCTATCCATACTCCTAGACTGATTCTCTCTTTGCCTAGTGGGGAAGGGCTCTGGGGAAGCAGAACCCCAGGACACATTGGTGGGGTTATCTGTCCAGGGAATTCTGGTCAGCATCATGCTAGCATATGGAACTTGGTGGTTGAAAAGAGAGTTAATATACAAAGCCAAACAAATTGTTGACCAATCAACCTAAGGACCTAAGGGCTGGAATAGTGTAGATGGAGAGTTGGGGGGGTCTTTCATTTTGTAGATAGCTAGTAGGCATAATTTAGTTAAATTAAAAATGGCCTGTGGCTATACTAGTTTTTTTTTCTTTTCTTCCTCTTTTTGCCCCGAGCCTGAAATCTGATATGCCAGTGGATCCAAGTTATTGTCTGGGGAGATGATGTCATGGCTGGAAAAATGACCAGAAAGCTGAATTAGGGAAGAGAGTAGCTCGCTAATATGGGAAAGGGATATAAGTATTATTGAATGTAAATCCCATCGATTTGATGTGATCTGGGGCCCATAATTAGCGTAGGAGCCTATGTGACCTCTGCATCCCTCAAGATCTGAGCTCACCTTCTGTCATCATGAGTAGGAACATTCCATGCTGACCCAATATCAACCCATCTTCCTCAGGTGAAACATAGAGGATGTTGTCCATCCTCCCTTCAGAGGATGCAACATTCTCTACCACTGTTGATCCAGGTTGAGGGCAAGGTCCTATGGGGGGGGCCCACAACGGAGTCTATTGTGTTGTTCCTGATAGAGATGACCTGTAATAATGGAGAGAGGGATTTATTCTAGGTCTAGGCCCATCATGTCTGTTTGGGAATTTCAGGACTCCCCGAATAGGGCCCCAGCTGATGGGGTGGCCTGATAAGTGACTAAAGAGTCCTCATTAAAGGATGCCAGTCTCTTGCCCTTATTCAGCTTTTGTAGTCCTTACTTTGCTAAGGTTAGCTTTGGAGTGAGTGAGAGAACTGTAATAGGAAGTAAGTGAGGAGGGTATCTAAGTCTAAGTAGACACTATTTACTTATGAACTTGATACTGACTCACTACAGAGTATTGTGTACTTTTGCTTTCAGGTATATATTTTGCCCTATGGATACATGTGAACATATGCTCTATCTCATGGGACCTGGTCTATATCTAGGTTTTGGGACTTTGTTAGGAAGTGAACCTCCTGGAATGGAATTAGAGAATACTATGAAAGGAAAGTTCTCACCTGAGTAATGAGGGTGAGGGTTGGCATTCTAGGCCTGATGTCTCTGGACACAGTCTGAAGTAAAGCATGCTGAGGTGGGACTCGTTGCATTGATTAGGTTGGGATTGGTGGATGCAGTTTGGTATGAACTCAGTTCATTTGGTATGAACTGAGAGAAGCATGCAGGAAAGTGAGCCCCACTCCAGAGGTTCCAGGATTGGGGGAAATATAGGCTCTCTATCAGAAGTGGGAGGTTCCTGCTGTCTTAGGGTTTAAGAAGGCAATAGATTATTATAGTTATTGCTATAATCAAATTATTTGGCAATTGGGTTAACTTTGAAATATCCCTTTGTTAGGATTTGCTGTATCATAGATACCATCACCATATTTTATGTCCTTTGACATTATTTGTATATAGCTATACCACCAGTTGCTTCTGTTCTCCCTGGTCTAAGCTTTTAAGAGAGTCAACATATCAAAGACTCAGCCTATGTATTAAAAAGATTCAGTCTGTGCGTTAAAAAGTTTCAGACATTCAATCAGTTTTTGCCCTCTCATATTACTTAAACAGTGATTTTTATGACTACAAATTAATAGGAGTGTACATAATCACTATTCCCACCACCAAAATACTGTGTTACATCCCATTCCCCATGCCCCCCATCACCCCATGAAGCTGAACATCCACCCTCACCCTCCACCCATGGTTTTTACTTTGGTGCCAAACTACAAATTTAGACAGATCCTGCTTTGAGTTTCCCTTTCTGTTATTCTTTCTCAACTTCTGTTTATGAGTGGGATCATCCCATACTTGTCTTTATATTTCTGACTTAGCTCACTTAATATAGTTCCTTCCAACTCCATCCAAAATGGGTCAGAGAAGGTGAGTTAATTGTTCTTAATAGATGCATAGTATGTTTCTGCATTTCTAATGACAATTATTTCAAACTCTTTCCTCACTCCTGTGACTAATTTGTAGCAAGCGCTTGGATGTTGACTACATTCTGTGTTTCTACCTTTGGGGGCTTTTAGCTGGAATTTTTCCTGGTTAATTTCTCCAATGTTTCTTCTTGGTTTAGTCATTATTACAGTGTGTCATGAGGTCCCCCTCTCCGTATTTTTCAGTCCACTTATCACTTTTGCCTGGATTGACTTGTGTCTAAGTAAGATACTTAAATAGTTCACAGTTGTGGAAATAATAGTTGTTTCAATGTTATCTCAATCCCTGAGTTGAAGCACAGTGGCTGTTAAAGCCTCTTTTGTTTTTTTTCTTCCCTGTAGGCTATGGGAGCCTGAGGCCTTTTTACCTATAAGTAAGTTTTTTGGCTTAATCATTCACTCCTGACCAAAAGATATAGCAGGGTTAGGGAGGGATAGCACAGTGGTTGTGCAGAGACTCTCACACACCAAGGATCCAAAGCGCCAGGCTCAATTAAGTTTTTCTGCCAAGCTGGGCAGCACTTCTGGGTTCTGTGAGTTTCTAAACAAGTCCTGTTTATAGTATGCAGGTTCTGAGGCAGTTATTCACCATGTACTCACCAGGAGAACAGTGTGGAAAGGTTCCCCACTATACAGCCCCACTGCCAGACCACCGAGGTGTAGATCTTCTCCTGAGTTTCCTGGTCAGTTCTCTGCTTTCCCGATGTCAGCACAGGGCTTCTTCCCTGCTGTTCCAGCCTCTGAGGGCAGTAGCAGTGGAGACTCACAGTTGCATTTGATGAGTCTTAGGTGAGCCCTCTCCTCCCTTCAGCAGTCTTTTTGTTGGACTGGAGGTGGTGCCTCAACCGGTAAACTGTCAGATTGTTACCAGCCACTCAGGAGTAGATATGGGATTTTACCCCAGGATTCTCTCCTTAGGCTCCTCTCCGTCTATGAGCCACACATGTTTTCACTCACTGGTAACTTGGTGGGTTCCCAAAGTAGTCCCAGTCTCTTTTTGTTGCAGTCTCAGGTGATACTTGATATTCCTTGTTCTTTAGAGAAGTTTCTCAACTCAAGGGCACAATATTTTCTTTTTTTAGTTGAAGAATAGTATTTCATTGAATATATGTCCCATAACTCCTTGTTTTTAATATATTATTTACTTTATTATTTTAATGAATGACACACAGAGAAAGATACACATACGTATACACATATATATGTATTTAGATAGATAAATAGAGACACCAGAGCTCTGTTCAACTCTGGCTTATGGTGGTACTAGGGATTGAACCTGGGACCTCAGATCATCAAACATGAAAGGTATTTGTATAACCATTATTCTGTCTCCAAACCCTCCACAACTTCTTTATCCATTCACCTGTTGATGAGCATTTAGTTTGTTTCAATTCCTAGGCTATGCACATGATTATTTGATGCTTTATTACATTCCATCTCTCTCATAGCTGAGTAGCACACTTAAAGAAACATTTTTTTTTTTTATTTAAATTTTTAATTTAAGAAAGGATTAGTGAACAAAAGCATAAGGTAGGAGGGGTACAACTCCACACAATTCCCACCACCCAATCCCCATAACCCACCCTCTCCCATGATAGCCTTCCCATTCTCTAGCCCTCTGGGAGCATGGACCCAGGGTCGTTGAGGGTTGCAGAAGGTAGAGGGTCTGGCTTCTGTAATTGCTTCCCCGCTGAACATGGGCGTTGACTGGTCGGTCCATACTCCCAGTCTGCCTCTCTCTTTCCCTAGTAAGGTGTGTCTCTGGGGAAGCTGAGCTCCAGGACACATTGGTGGGGTCTTCAATCCAGGGAAGCCTAGCCAGCATCCTGGTGGCATCTGGAACCTGGTGATTGAAAAGAGAGTTAACATACAAAGCCAAACAATTTGTTGAGCAAACATGGATCCCAAGATTGGAATAGTGGAGAGGAAGTGTTGGGGAGGTACTCACTGCAAACTCTAGTGTAATCCTGCTTTCAGGTATATATTTTGCAGTAGTTTATGGATACGTGTGCGCATACGCTCTCTCTCACAGAACCTGGTGTATGTCTAGGTTATGGGACTTTGTTAGAAAGTGAACTACCTGAGATGAAATTAGAGTGTACTATAAAAGGAAAGGTCTCACCCGAGTAATGAAGCTGAAGGGTTGTCATTCCACACGTGAAGTCTCTGGATACACTCTGAGGTGAAGCATGTTGAGATGGCAATCGTTGCTTTGGTTAGGTTTTAAAGAAACATTTTAAATGCTACTAAAGCTGTCAAGACCTTGCTCCAAAACTTTTGTGGGTTTATGTTGTGATTCTCTTGCAGGTTCTAGACCAAATGTCTAGAACTATTTATACTAAACATAGAGTGATGCATTTTGAAATACATGCCAGCAGAGCTTACCCATATACTCCTTGTAGCATTTCTCCATAAAACAGATCTCTAGAATGGTAAGTTCTGTCAGTTGAATAGCCAAAGTTACAGAACTGTATGCTTTGCTGCTTGGACTTGCTTTCCTACTTTGGACGCATTTAAAATGTATCCTTCTCTTTTTTTTTTTTTAAGTGTTTAAACTTTCTTTTTAAATTTATTTAAGAAAGGAGACATTAACAAAATCATAGGATGGGGAGTACAATGCCACACAATTCCTGCCACCCAATCTCATATCCCATCCTCTCCCCAATAGCTTCCCATTCTCTATCCCTCTGGAAGCATGGACCCAGGGTCATTGTGGGTTGCAGAAGGTGGAAGGTCTGGCCTCTGTAATTGCTTCCCCGCTGAACATGGGCGTTGACTGGTCGATCCATAATCCCAGTCTGCCTCTCTCTTTCCCTAGTAGGGTGAGTCTCTGGGGAAGTGGAGCTCCAGGACACATTGGTGGGGTCTTCAGTCCAGGGAAGCCTGGCCGGCATCCTGATGGCATCTGGAACCTGGTGGCTCAAAAGAGAGTTAACGTACAAAGCCAAACAAATTGTTGAAGAATCATGGACCCAAGGGTTGGAATAGTGGAGATGAAGTGTTGGGGGGTACTCACTGTAAACTCTAGTGTACTACTGCTTTCAGGTATATATTTGCCCTAGTTTATGGGTACGTGTGAACATATGCTCTATCTCCTGGAACCTGGTCTATATCTGGGTTTTGGGACTTTGTTAGGAAGTGAACCACCTGGGATGGAATTAGAGAATACTATGAAAGGAAAGGTCTCACCTGAGTGATTAAGCTGAAGGGTTGTCGTTCCACATGTGAAGTCTCTGGACACAGTCTGAAGTGAAGCATGCTGGGGTGGCACTCGTTGCGTTGATTAGGTTGTGATCAGCGGATGCAAGATTATTTGATAAGAATTGGGAGAAGCATATGGGAAATTGGACCCTACCTTAGGGTCCCAGGACTGGGGGAACTTTAGGCTCTATAGTGGAAATGTGAGGTTCCTGCTGTCTTAGGGTTCAAGAAGACAATGGATAGTTACTGTTATCATCACATTATTTGGTAATTGGGTTAACATTGAAAAGTCCCTTTGTTAGACATACAACAAATTTCCCCCTCTCATATTAATTAAATAGTGATTTATATGACTACAGTTTAATAGGTGTGTACATAAACACCATTCCCATCACCAAAAGATTGTGTCCCATCCCACCCACCCACCCCCAACCCCACCCCCCTGCCGGCCCAGGAAGCCACATGTACACCCTCACCCTCACCACAGGGTTTTTACTTTGCTGCCCTACTTTCAATTTAGTCAGATCCTTCTTTTAGTTTCCCTTTCTGATCTTTTTTCTCAACTTCTGCTGATGAGTGGGATCATCCCATACTCATCTTTATCTTTCTGACTTAGCTCACTTAACATAATTCCTTCTAGCTCTGACCAAGATGGGTTAGAGAAGTTGAGTTCATTGTTCTTAGTAGCTGCATAGTATTCCATTGTGTATACATACCACAGCTTTCTCAGCCACTCATCTGTTGTTGGGCACCTGGGTTGCTTCTAGGCTTTAGCTATTATGAATTGTGCTGCTATGAACATAGGAGTACACACCTCTTTTTGGTTGGGTGTTATGGAGTCCTTGGGGTATATCCCCAGGAGTGGAATTACTGGTTCATATGGAAGGTCCATGTCTAGCCTTGTGAGAGTTCTCCAGACTGCTCTCCACAAAGGCCGGACCAATTTACATTCCCACCAGCAGTGCGAAAGGGTTCCTCTGTCCCCAAAGCCTCTCCAGAATTTGTTGCTGCTGTCCTTTTTGATGTATGCCATTCTTAAAGGAGTGAGGTGGTATCTCAGTGTTGTCTTTATTTGCATTTCTCTGACAATCAGTGACCTAGAGCAGTTTTTCATATGTTTGTTAGCCTTTTGGATCTCCTCTGTAGTAATGTTCTGTTCATATGCTCTGTCCATTTATGGATGGGGTCATTTGCTTTTTTGGTGCTAAGTTTGCTGAGCTCTTTATATATTTTGGTGATTAGTTTCTTGTCTGATGTATGGCATGTAAAGATCTTCTCCCATTCTGTGAGGGGTCTCTTTGTTTGTGTGAGAGTTTCTTTGGCTGTGCAGAAGCTTTTCAATTTGATATAGTCCCACTTGTTTGTTTCTGCTTTAGTCTTCCTTGCAACTGGGTTTGTTTCATCAAAGATGTCCTTTAGGTTTAGGTGGGAAACTGTTTTACCAATGTTTTCCTTTAAGTATTTGATTGTTTCTGGTCTAACATCCAGGACTTTAATCCATTTGGAGTTGATTTTTGTTTCTGGTGAGATAGTGGCTCAGTTTCAATCTTCTGCATGTTACAACCCAGTTTTCCCAGCACCACTTATTGAAGAGAGCCTCCTTCTTCCATTTAATACTTTGGGCCCCCTTATCAAGATTAGATGTCCATAGGTGTGGGGGTTTATTTCTGGGCTTTCAATTCTGTTCCACTGGTCTTTGTGCCTATTTTTGTTCCAGTACCATGCTGTCCTTTTTTAAATTTTTTATATTATTATTGGGGAATTAATGTTTTACATTCAACAGTAAGTACAATAGTTTGTACATGCACAACATTCTCCAGTTTCCCATATAACAATACAACCCCCACTAAGTCCTCTGAATCCTTCTTGGACCTGTATTCTCCCCATCCACCCACCCCAGAGTCTTTTACTTTGGTGTGATATGCCAATTCCATTTCAGGTTCTACTTGTGTTTTCTTTTCTGATCTTGTTTTTCAACTTCTGCTTGAGAGTGAGATCATCCCATATTCATCCTTCTGCTTCTGACTTATTTCACTCAACATGATTTTTTCAAGGTCCATCCAAGATTGGCTGAAAATGGTGAAGCCACCCATTCTTTACAGCTGAGTAGTATTCCATTGTGTATATATACCACAACTTGCTCAGCCACTCATCTGTTGTTAGACACCTGGGTTGCTTACAGGTTTTGGCTATTACAAATTGTGCTGCCAAGAACATATGTGTACACAGATCTTTTTGGATGGATATGTTGGGTTCCTTAGGATATATCCCCAGGAGAGGAACTGCAGGATCATAGGGTAGGTCCATTTCTAGCCTTCTGAGAGTTCTCCAGACTGTTCTCCACAGAGGTTGGACCAATTGACATTCCCACCAGCAGTGTAGGAGGGTTCCTTTGACCCCACAACCTCTCCAGCATTTGCTGCTGTTACCTTTTCTGATGTATGACATTCTCACAGGAGTGAAATGGTATCTTGTTGTTGTCTTTATTTGCATTTCTCTGACATTCAGAGACTTGGAGCATTTTTTCATGTGTTTCTTGGCCTTCTGAGTCTCTTCTGGTGAATAGTCTGTCCAGGTCCTCCCCCCATTTTTGGATGGGGTTATTTGCTGTCTTGTTGTTGAGTTTGGCAAGCTCTTTATATATATTGGTTATTAAACTCATTTGATGTATGGCATGTAAAGATCTTATCCCATTCTGTGAGGGGTCTCTTCTGTGAAGAAGCTTTTGAATTTGATGTAGTCCCATAGGCTTATACTTGCCTTAGTCTTCTTTGTAATTAGACTCGTTTCATTGAATGTCTTTAAAATTTATGTGGAAAAGAGTTCTGCCAATATTTTCTTCTAAGTATCAGATAGTTTGTGGTCTAACATCCAAGTCCTTGATCCACTTGGAATTTACTTTTGTATTTGGTGAAATACAGTGGTTCAGTTTCATTCTTCTGCATGTTTCAACCCATTGTTTCTAACACCATTTGTTGAAGAGACTCTGCTTTCCCCATTTAATAGTCTGAGCCCCTTTGTCAAAGATTAGATGTACATTGGTGTGGGTGCAGTACCATGCCATTTTGATTATGATGGTTTTATAATAAAGTTTGAGGTCTGGGATTGTGATGCCTCCATTTCTGTTTCTTTTCCTCAAGATGGTTTTGGCAATTCTAGGTGTTTTCTGGTTCCAGATAAATGATTGTAGTTTTTGTTCTATTCTCTTAAAGAAGTTTGGTGGAACTTTGATGGGTATCACATTAAATTTGTATATGGCTCTGGGGAGAATATTCATTTTGATGATATTTATTCTTCCGATTCATGAGCATGGGATGTCTTTCGATTTCTTGGTATCAGTTTCTATTTCCTTGAATAGTGACTCATAGTTTTCAGTATACAAGTCTTTCTCTTCTTTGGTCAGCTATCCTCCTAGGCATTTTATTGATTTTGCTGCAACAGTGAATGGGAGTAATTTCTGGATGTCTTCTTCTTCTTCAGGTTTAGTGTTTGCATAAAGAAAAGTCACTAATTTTTGTACACTGATTTTATAGCCTGACACCTTGCTATATTGCCTAATAACTTCCAGTAGTTTTCTGCTGGATTCTTTAGGTTTTTCTATGTATACTATCATATCATCTGCAAATAGTGAGAGCTTGACTTCTTCCCCTTCCAATCTGTATTCCTTTGATTCCTTTCTCTTGCCTGATTGCTATGGCAAGAACTTCCAACACTATGTTGAAGAGTAATGGTGACAGCCCTGTCTAGTCCCCGATCTGAGGGGGAATGCTTTCAGCTTCTGTCCATGGAGTATGATGTTGGCTGTAGGTTTGCTATATATAGACTCCACTATCTTGAGGAATTTCCCATCTATTCCCATTTTTTGTAGAGTTTTTGAGCATGAATGGGTGTTGGATTTTGTCAAAGGCTTTCTCTGCATTTATTGAGATAATCATGTGGTTTTTGGCTTTGCTTTTACTGATGTGGTGAATGACATTGATTGACTTACGTATGTTGAACCAACCTTGCATTCCTGGGATAAATCCCACTTGTTCGTGATGAACAATATTTTTGATATGGTGCTGGATTTGGTTGGCCAAGATCTTGTTTAATATTTTGGCATCTATGTTCATCAGAGATATTGATCTGTAGTTTTCCTTTTTTGTTGTGTTCTTATCTGCTTTTGGTATCAGGGTGATGTTGGCTTCGTAGAAGATGGAAGGGAGTGCTCCTGTTTCTTCGATCTTACGGGAAAGCTTTACAAGTATGGGTACTAACTGTTTCCTGAAGGTTTTGTAGAATTTGTGAAGTCATCTGGTCCAGGACTTTTGTTGTTGGGGAGATTCTTTTTTTTTTTAATTTATTTCTTTATTGGGGAATTAATGTTTTACATTCAACAGTAAATACAATAGTTTGTACATGCATAACATTCCCCAGTTTCCCATTTAACAATACAATCCCCACTATGTCATTTATCATCCTTCATGGACCTGTATATGTTGGGGAGAGTCTTAATAATGGTTTCAATATCTTTGTCTTTGATTGGTGCATTTAGGTTTTGTAGTTCTTCTTGGTTCAGTTTTGGAAGGGCATATGCTTCTTGGAATTGTTCCATTTCTTCCAGATTCTCTAGCTTGGTGGCGTATAGTTCTTCATAGAAGTTTTTCATGCTTTTCTGGATTTCTGTGGTGTCAGTTGTGATATCTCCTCTATCCTTTACAATTCTATGAATTTGATTCTTCTCCCTTTTTTGTTTAGTGAGTCTGGCTAGGGGGTTGTCAATTTTGTTTAATCTTTCAAAGAACCAACATTTGGCTTCATTGATCTTCTGTATGGTTCTCTTATTTTCAATGTTGTTTATTTCAGCTCTAATTTTAGTGATTTATGTCCTTTTGGTTGCTTTAGGGTTCCTTTGTTCCTCTTCCTCTAAGTCCTGGAGGTGTGCAGTAAGGTCGTTTATTTGAGCTTTTTCTTGTTGTTTAATATGTGATTGTATGGCTATGAGTTTCCCCCTCAATACTGCTTTAGCTGTGTCCCATATATTTTGATAGGTTGTGTCTTCATTTTCATTTGTTTCCAGGAACATTTGGATTTCTTGCTTGAGTGAGTCTCTGACCCAGTGGTTCTTAAGCAGTATGCTGTTTAGTTTCCAAATTTTGTGTCTTTTAATAATTTTATGTTTGTTGTTAAATGTTAGTTTTACTCCACTGTGGTCTGAGAAAATACTTGGGATGATTTCAGTGTTCTTGAATTTATTGATGCTGTCTTTGTGGCCTAACATGTGGTTTATCCTTGAGTATGTGCTTTGTGGATTTGAGAAGAATGTATTCCAGTTTTTTGGGGTGAAGTGCTCTGAAGATGTCCATGAGGTCTAGTCTGACCATCTCTTCATTTAATTCTCTTGTTTCTTTGTTGATTCTCTGCTTTGTTGATCTGTCTAAATGTGAGAGTGGGGTGTTAAAATCTCCCACTATTATTGTATTTCTATTGATGTATTTTTGAATTTCTTTCAGTAGGTGTTTGATGTATTTGGATGGTCCCTCATTGGGTGCATAGATGTTAATAATTGTTAAGTCTTCTTGGCTGATTGAGCCTCTAATCATTATGTAATGTCCTTGCCTATCTTTATTACTTTATTTAATTTAAAATCTATTGTGTCAGAGATGAGAATGGCTGTCCCAGCTTTTTTTGTGTGTGTGTGGTACATTAGCCTGTATGATAGTTTTCCATCCTTTCAGTTTAAGTCTGTGTTTATCTTGTTGGGTAAGATGGGATTCTTGCAAGCAGCATATGGTTGGGTTATGTTTTCTGATCCATCCTCCCACTCTGTGCCTTTTGCTGGGTGAGTTTAAGCCATTGACATTTATTTATATTATGGATTTAATGTATTGTAGTGCCATTGTTCAATGAATTTTTATTTGCTTTGATATATGGCAAGTATTATAATGAAGTTCTTGTTTATAAGAGGTCTTTAGAACCTCTTTCAGGGCTGGTTTGGTGATGGTTGCCTCCTTTAACTGTTGTTTGTCTAAGAAGGTTTTGATCCCTCCATCTAGTTTGACTGAAAGTCTAGCAGGATATATTATCCTTGGTTGAAACCCTTTTTCATTCAGGGCTCGATAGATATCTTGCCATTCTCTTCTGGCTTTTAGAGTTTGAGTGGAGAAGTATGCTAATAGTCTTATGGGTTTTCCCCTGTATGTGAAATTGTATTGTATGTGTATTGTTTTTCTCTTGCAGCCTCTAGGATCCTTTCTTTATCCTTACTTCTTCTCATTGTGACTATGATGTGTCTTGGTGTCTTCAGGTCTGGGCTGATTCTGTTTGGATCTCTCTGGGCCTCTTGAATCTTAATGTCCTTTCTGTTATTCAAGTCTGGGAAGTTTTCTTCTTTCTGTTGTTCAGGTCTGGGAAGTTTTATTCTATAATTTCCTCTAGAATGTTTCCTTCCCCTTCCTCTCTTTCTTCCTCTGGCAGGCCAATTATACGAATGTTACTTCTTTTGAGATCATCCCATATGTCTCTGTTGTTGTTTTCAGTGTCTCTCAATCTCTTTCTGAGCTCTTTCACCTTTCTTAGTTTTCTCTAACTCATCCTCTATCTGACTAATTCTGTTTTCTGCTTCTCTTAGTCTACTTTCCCTTCCCTCAGCTGCTTTCTTCAGTTAAGCTATTTCAGCTTTCAGTTCTCTAATTGTCTCAAGATAATCAGTATTTTCCTTGAGGGTCTCAACTGTTGTTTCCCTAATACTGCCATTCCTTTCCTCCAAAGTTGTTTTTATTTCTGTGATTAATAAGCTTCTTATTGCTTGCATATTTTTCTTATCTGTGGTTACTTCTGGCTGATTTGTAGTTTCTTCTGGGCTCTTGTCTTCATTCATTGTAGTAGCAGTTTTATTAGCTCTTGATTTTTTTGATTAATTTTTTTTGATTAATTTTTTTTATTAATGTGTTTCTTATTTTTATGTTCTGTTGTTCCTCAGTTGTTGTGTACTAAATAACTTTATGAGAAATGCAATCACCAACCTCAGAAATTACAATAGCAACTGAAGTAAGGATGGAAGTACTTTAACCACTCTCAGTTAGCCAAACAATGTCTCCAGTCAGCGAAAAAATAGCAACCAAGTCCATGTGAAGAAGAAAGAGGAAGGATAAAAGGGATAGCAAGAACAGACCATTATGCAAATCTGCTGTCCACTGTATATTCTAGGGGTAGCAAGAGGAAAAAGGGAAGTAGAGCAGAAATACACACATAGAGTCCACTCTGAGTCAGATATCTTTTCCAAAATAATTCAGTAACGGGTATCAGTGAATTCAGAAAGCCAAAGAAGGAGGAAGGAGGGAAGACAAGAAAAAAAAAGGAAGAAAAACAAGAGAGAGAAAAGAAAAAAAGTTAAGAAAAACAACTGTAATAAAGGAGCAGTGAAAGGAAAGTTTTTAATTAATTAATTAATTTTTATTTTATTTTATTTTTTAATTAGCTAGGAGGAGGGAGGAGGGGAGAGTGGGTAGAGGAGGTAGAAGTAATGAAACAAGTTCTTGTCACAAGGGATAAGTCGTCCAGTCCCCTATCAATGGAAAATACACTAAGAGTTAATTCTGGTCAACTTAAAGGGGGGCGGGGGAAGATACACCTTTATATAATATTAATAATAAAATAAGGCAGGGTAAAAAAAAAACCTGTCCCAAATTTCCTCAAGCAGCCTGAGCAGAGGCAGCTGATTGTTAAGAAAGTAAAACAAACAAACAAAACAAACAAAAAACACCTCAGGGCAGTCTTTCCCTTTTGTAGATCCAATTGGCCACTTAGAAAGAAAGAGGGCCAAGGGTTTCCCAAAGGAATAGACTTGGTATGGAACCCCTATTGGGCCAGAAAGAAGAAAGAAGCTCAACAGGGAAGTCTGCTAGGAGCAGCTCTCTGGCACCCAGGGTCTGGTTATGGGGGGTGCAGGGGTGCACTTCGGGAATAATAAAAAAAATTTTCCTTTATTTTTTCCTCTATATTCTAACCCAAAATGGGCTATATTAAAGTAATTGTGTGTGTGTGTGTGTTTATATAAAGTTCAGGGTGTTAGTATGAGGGTAGGTAGGTTTTACCCTTGTATTTTATTTGTTGTTAGCTTGTGGGAATCTTCAGGACCCAACACTCTTGTTTTTGACACTCAGTACAATCAATCCACACAGAAGAGAAACCACCTTAAGGTCTTTTGTTCCACATGGAAGAAAGACTTCGGTTCTAGACCAAAGAACCTGTGCTGTTTATTAATAGATTGAACACAGAGTGATGTGTTTGCCTGTCAGCAGACATAGTGTTAGTACTTGTAAGGCAGTCAGAGGAGCAGCAATCTGGAGAAGCAGTGTGGCTGTATTTATGATTATATTTGGCAGGATGATGGGGCACAGGAGATATAACCAGAGCACAGAATCTAAACAGAGTTGGTTGTGTTTTATTTCCAAATCTACTCCCTCCTTCCCAATAGTCCGGTTTATTACTTTTAACATCCAGGAGAGCAGATACAGATGTTTACCCATATGTTTACCTGTTTTGTTACAAATCTGTGTTACCTTTTCTCTCTTTGGCCAGAGAAAAACCTAGGATGGGTTTGATTTTAGAGACACCAGGATGCCTCCTTAGATAGGTTGTGTTTTTGTTGGAGAAAGCAGATTTTTCCCTATAGTCGCTGTCTAGCATTGAACATTCCATTCACTAACAGTGTCTTTTCTTCTATTCCAGCAAAGGTTGAAAATGCAAAATCCTGGAGTCAAAGAGAATACAATGTCTTAAAATACATATTAAAGCTCAGATAGCTGAGGCTAGAGTTTTTTTCAGAGAGAGAGGTACTTGTGTTCATCTGAGAGGGAAGCAAAGTGTAAGAAGACAGTGATGGGGTGGGTGTGGGGAGAAGTGACTCTTGGGTAATGAGCAGGGACTGGCACATGGTAATGTGTACATTCAACTGGGTGTGCCACTGCCCACCCCATCACCTTATTTTCCTTTCTGTGAAAGTGAGGTCTTTCTTCCAGCTGTTTCTCATGGCCTATTACCCAGAAATGAGTCCTTTTTAAACAAGGACTAATTAGTCATCAGATTCAAATAGTACTTGTCAGATCTGGAGGTTTTTAAAACAAGTAAGAAGCTTTTTAGAAACTATTTTCAAGTTAAAGTCAGCAGAGAACCCAGAGATTTGAGTTTTATTTCTAGTTCTACCACAAAATAGCCATAGGACTTTAAATGGATAATTTTACTTTCTGAACCTCAGAAAGATTACTACCATTGAGTAGAAGCCATTGATACATTTCAAACAGCTAGAAATTCCAAACAGCTTGATGTCTACCTGATGGTGTTACTAATCTCATGCTCTTGAATCTTAGTAAATATTCCATAGATTATGGTTGCAGGAAGAATCGACCACTTCAGTGGCCCACTCTTCCTCCCTCCCTCTCTTCTTTCCTTCCTCCTTCCCTCCATTCTTCCTTCCTTCCTTCCTTCCTTTTTAAAATACAGTAAAGCGAGAGAAATTGGAAGAGGGGTGGACAGGGAGAAAAAGAGACACCTGCAGCATTGCTTCACCACTCATGAAACTTCCCCCATGCAGGTGGGGACTAGGGGGCTCAAACCTGGGTCCTTGCACATGGCAACATGTGTGCTTTACTGGTTGTGCCACCACCTAGCTCCTTTTCCAACTTTGTTTGTTTTGTGCTTGTTTCAGGCAGTTGAGGGCAACATTATCATTACAGGTGGACTGTTTTCCTGGCCAGTTCCCAGGCTTAATAGTTATTGGCAAGTCAGACTTATCCTCCCCGCCCCCTTTCTAAGAAGTGGTGTTGATGTTCTAGCTTTTACTTCTGCTTTTCCCTTGAGGCCTCTTAAGTTTGAAAATGCATTTAATCCCCTATCTCCAGTGGGTTGTACTCTTGTGCTCTGTTTTTCCTCAAGCTCTGCAAGGAGATGTCTGCTCACTCCTAGATGTTCTCTTCCTTACATATTCAGGATTTAAAAGGCATCTTGATGTCCATTACCTATAGTTTTCTTTTTTCTATCAGTCTCTTTTCTAACCTTGCATTAGATTCTATAACTGTTGGACACTGCGATTCTTACAACATGTGCTATTGACAGTCTAACTCCTCTATTTCACTGCAGCTTTTTTCTTGTTTTTCAATTTTTAAATTTTTGATTTGTATTTTAATAATAATCAACAAGGTTGTAAGATAACAGGGATATAATTAAGTGCATACAGTTCCCAAAAACAGAGTTCTGTATCCCATCCCTTCGATTGGAACTTCCCTATTCTTTTTTAAAATTATTATTAGTGATTTAATAATGATTAACAAAATTGTAGGATAAGTTGGGTACAGTTTCCACCAGCAAAGTTCTGTATCACATCTTCTCATTGAAAGGTTCCCTATTCTTTATCTTTATGGGAGTATGGACTAAAGTTTTTTATGGGATGCAAAAGTCTGGCTTCAGTAATTGTTTCTCCACTGGACATGGGTGTTGACAGGTCAAGCCATGCCTCCAATCTGTTTCTATCTCTCCCTAGTGGGGCAGGACTCTGGGGAGGTAGAATTCTAGGACACATTGGTGAGGTTGTCTGCCCAGGGAGAAACTTCTCTGTTCTTTATCCCTCTGGAAGTATGGACTAGAATTCTTTATGGGGTACAGAAGGTGGATGGTCTGGCTTCTTTAATTGCTTCTCTGCTGGACATGGATGTTGGCAGGTCAATTCATACCACCAGCCAGTTTCTATCTATCCCTAATGGGGTAGGGCACTGGAGAGAAGAGACTTCATAACACATTGGTGAAGTCATTTGTCCAGGGAAGTCAGGATGGAATCATTAGTAGTGTCTGCAACTTGATGGCTGAAAAGTAGTAAGATATAAAGCAGGACAAATTGTTTAATAAACTGGAACCCAAAGGTAGGAATAGAACAGATGAAATTAGGGGATATCTGAGTGGGAATAAACTATGAAGTCTATTTTAGGTATGTTCCAAGGGACCCATGACTCTAGTAATTTTAGTGTGATAGCTAACATGCAGGTGGACTAAAAAAGTATTGTCAGGGAATATGGTGTCAGAATTGAGAATAGTGCTAGAAAGCTGGATTAATGCATAGAGTAGCTCCCAAATATGAGGAAAGTATATAAATACCATTAACTGTTTACCCCATCAATTTAATCTAGGGCCCATATCTATTCATATTTAGCACAAGAACTTGTGTAACCTCTGCATCCCTGTCAGTCTGAGCTCACAGTCCATGGTCATAGCTAAGAACATTCTAGGCAGCACTCATTTCAGGACCATTCTTCCTTGAGTGTCAGAGTAGGTTGGCCCAGCCTCCCTTAGAAGAGTGGGGCAGTCCCTACCAATACTGCTCTATAGTGAGGGAAATTTCCTGGGGAGGCCTACAGGAGGGCTTATGATGATATTCCTATTGGAAGTGACCAGTGATGGTGGAGAGAGGGATCTATTAGTGATCTAGGCCCATCATATTTACGTGGGAATCCAAGAATTTCCTGATTAGAGCTGCAGATGATGAAGTGGCCTAGTACTGACCAAAAGGGCCATCATTAAAGTGGGTCAGTCTATTCTTTATCCAGCTTTTGTAGTCCCTACTTTATCTGATGAGGTTATATTTTCTCCCAGTTGTTACATCATTGAACGTCATTTGTTGTATCCAAACCAGTATTGGGTTTATGGGATCTGGCCTCAAGTTAGGAAGAGAATAGACCTAGGGTTTAAGTGTATATCTAGTGTCTGTAACTTTGTTAGGGAGTGAGCCACTTGAAATGGAACTAGGTAGTCCCATGCGTTAGGAAAGGTCTCACCAGATTATAGGAGTTGGAAGGATGAAATCTCAGGCTTGGCATCTCTGGATACTATTCAAAATGAAATGTGGCATGGTGGCACTGGTTGCATTGATTTAGTTGAGGATAGAAAGTGATATCACAGCAAGAGGCTGCGAGGATAGGGGATATCAGAGGGTAGGGGATAAAGAAATATAAGCAAAGTCCCAGAGGTTCCAGGACTGGGAGAAATAAGATTTATTTATTTTAATGAGAGAGATATGGAGAGAAGCAGAGGAAGATGAGAGCACTGCTCATCTCTGATATATGGTGTTGATGGAGATTTAACCTGGAACCTTAGGACCTCAGGCATATGAACACTGTGCTCTAACAAGCTGAGGTATTTCCCCTGGCCAAGTTGTTTTTCATTGTTTAATCTGTGATTGTTTTGGATGAATTGAGTTTACCTACCAAGCTTTTTGTCACAAGCTATGACTTTTCATCTCTATTTGCTGTTTTATATGGTAGGTTTTACTTAACCTTGTGATGCTCCAATTCTTTATCAGCAACATGGCTCTAATCATTTCTCTTGTGTACTGCAGCTATGAAGAGAAAGTGAAATGAATTTTGTGATCTGTTAAGTTCTACATACATGTCTGAGCTTTTCCAATTGAGTGTTGAAACTGATTTTATGGGAATTTACTAGTATTAACAGTGATGGGCTCACTGGAATGCAGGGAAGGGTGCAAGGTTTCAAGATTCTTCCTTTCTGGATAAAAGCGCTTTATCAATTGTTTTGCCAATAATTGTTCTCAATCTGTACCTTATCTATTTATTTTCTTATTGATGATGCTTTTTGATGAACAAAAGTTCTTCTTCTTTAATTAGCAATTTAATGTAGCTTTAAATTCAAACATAACAAACATTTTAAAGATTTTAGGAATGTATTTTCATACTCACACATGGTATGTGTAAGTCACATTACCCTCCAATGAAGCTATGTAGTCCACTCCCTGATAACTACTATAGTTCTCACAAAGTCTGAGAGACAGTTTGGCCAATCTCCTTCCCCCCCCAGTGCATGATTTAACAATCTAAACCCACATATGAGGGAGACCATTTGGTCAATCTTTACTTACTTCACTTAGCATAAATTACCTCTATTTCCATTCATTTTGCTCAAAATGATATAACCTCATGTTTTTGATTACAGAGTAGTAATCAATTCAATATATATCCCATAACTCCTTTAAAAAATACTATTTGATAGGAGAGAAATAAATTTAAAGGACAGGTGAAGATAGAGAGACACCTATACCACTACTTTACCACTTGTAATACGTCCCCCTGCTGGTGGTGACCAGGGGCTTGATGCTGGGTCCTTGCACATAATTAATGTGTGCATTCTACTGGCTGTGTCACCACCCAGCCCCATCCCATAATCTCTTTATCCAGTCATCTATCCTTGCTTCTATACATTGGCTATTGCTTTCTTCCATATATAGTTATTGCTTTCTCTGATTTAGGGCATTTCTCTCTACCTCTGTTTTTAAAATTTTCTCTTAACCGATAAATTTACTTATTTATTTATTACAAGAGAGAGAATGATGGGGTGTGAAGGAGAGAGAGAGAGATAGAAAACCAGAGCATTGGGACTTCCGGAGGCAGGGATATGGAGCAGCAGCTTGGTTTCTCTCCTCTCCTCTCCCAGGTAAAGTAGGAATACCAAGGAGACCACCTGGGATCACAACAATACAGGACTAGAACAACTTCAGGAACCCACCAAATCACCAGAGTCAGCGATTAACCTAAGAAGCCTACTTATAGTTTAAAAGCCCTAAGGCTCCCATAGTCTACAGGGAAGAAAAAGAACAAAAGAGGTTTTTAAGCCACTGAGCTCCAAATAAGGGATTAAAATACTATTAAAACAACTGTCAATTTCCACAACTGTGAACCCTTCAATTACCTTACTTAGACACAAGTCAATCCAGGCAAGAGTGATCAGTAATTTGAAAAGTACTGAGTGAGGGACCTCATAACATACTATATAGAATGGTTAAAACAACAAGAAGAAATATTAGAGAAATGAACCAGGACAAGAGTCCAGCTAAAAGCCACCCCAAAATTGAAGCACAAAATAATGAAGTCAACATCCAAACACTAGTTAGGAAATAATCACAGGAGAGAGTAAAGAGTTTGAAAGAATGGTCATCAGAAATGCAGAAACAACAAATGAGACCCTGGAAGAAAACACTAATTATCTCAAGGTTATTAGAGAACTGAAAGCTGAAATAGTTGAGTTAAGAACAGAACTAGCAGAACAAGCTAAAAAAGTATCAGAACAGGGTAACAAAATAGATGAACTCCAGAAAACAGTAAAGGCAAGAGAGAATAGAATAAATGAAGCTGAAGACAGAATTAGCAAGATCGAGGACAAATTAGAGACAACTGAAAAAGAAGTATGAGATCTCAAAAAAAGATTAAGAGATACTGAAAACAACAACAGAGACCTATGGGATGACTTAAAAAGAAATAATATACACATTATTGTCTTACCAGAGGAAGAAAGAGAAGGAGGGGGAGAAAGCATTCTTCAGGACATAATAGCTGAGAACTTCTCTAGTCTAGACTACATCAAAGACATAAAAGGTTCAAGAATCCCAGAGGGTCCCAAATAGAATTAACCCAGACTCATTCTAAAACACTCTAAAACTCTACAAGAATGGCGTTAAAATATCTTCAATCTTTGATATCAATAAATGTCAATGGCCTGAATTCACCTATTAAAAGGCACAGAGTGGAAGATGGATCAGAAAACACAACCCAACAATATGCTGTCTACAGGAAACCCACCTAACTCAACAAGATAAACACAGATTCAAAGTGAACAGGTAGAAAACTATCATACAAGCCAATGGCCCACAAAAAAGGGCAGGAACAGTTATTCTCATATCTGACATGATAGACTTAAAAATCAATAAAATTAATAAAGATAGGGATGGACACTACTTAATGCTCAGTGGATCAGTCAGTCAAGAAGACTTAACAATTATTAACATCTATACACCCAACAGGAAGCCATCTAAATACATCAAACATCTACTGAAAGAGCTACAGCAATATATTAACAGCAACACAGTCATAGTAGGGGACATCAACACCCCACTGACTCAACTTGACAGATCATCCAGGCAGAAAATCAATAAAGACATGAGGGAGCTAAATGAGGAGATGCATAAACTAAAACTATTGGACATTTTCAGAGTCATTCACCCCTAGAAACTGGAATTCACATTTTACTCAAGTCCACATGGGTCATTCTCAAGGATAGACCATATGTTAGGCCACAAAGACAGCATCAGCAAATTCAAGAGTATTGAAATCATCCCAAGCATCTTGTCAGACCACAGTGGAATGAAACTAACACTTAACAATCAACAAAAGATTAGTAATAGTCCCAAAATGTGAAAGCTCAACAGTACACTACTTAACAATTACTGGGTAAAAGAGAAAATAAGGAAGAAATCAAAATGTTTCGAGACTTCAATGAAAATGAAGACACAAGCTATCAAAATATTTGGAACATAGATAATGCAGTACTGAGAGGGAAGTTCATAGCCATACAAGTACACATTAAAAACAAGAAAAAGCACAAATAAACAGGCTGATTGCACACCTTAAAGACCTAGAAGAAGAAGGAAGGAACCCTAAAGCAAGCAGAAGGACAGAAATCACTAAAGTTAGGGAAGAAATAAATAACATTGAAAATAAGAAAACCATACAAAAGATCAATGAAAGTAAATGTAGGTTCTTTGCAAGAGTGAACAAAATCAACAAACCTTAATCTAGACTCACAAAACAAAAAAGGGAGAAGACCCAAATAAATCGGATACTAAATGAAAGAGGAGATATCACAACAGATACTGCAGAAATTCGACATACCATGCATGGCTTCTATGAACAACTATATGCCACCAAGCTAGAGAACCTGGAAGAAATGGACGAATTCCTAGATACCTACCAACTTCCAAAACTAAGTAAAGAGGAATTAGATAACATGAATAGGTCCATCACAGCTAATGAAATTGAAACAGTTATCAAAAATCTCCCCAAAAATAAAAGTCCTGGGCCAGATGGTTTTACAAATGCATTCTACAAAACCTTCAAAGAAGAACTAATACCTCTACTTTTAAAAGTCTTCCAGAAGATTGAAGACACTGGAATACTCCCTTCCAGCTTGTATGAAGCCAACATCACTCTGATACCAAAAGCAGACAGGGACACAACCAAAAAAGAAAACTACAGACCAATATCTCTGATGAACATACATGATACAATACTGAACAAAATTCTAGCCAACCAGATATAGCAGTATATTAAAAGATTGTTCATCATGAGCAATGGGGTTTATCCCAGGGATGCAAGGTTGGTTTAATATACGTAAATCAATCAATGTGATCCACCACATCAACAAAAGCAAGACCAAAAACCACATGGTCATATCAATAGATGCAGAGAAAGCCTTTGACAAAATACAATATTCCTTTATGATCAAAACACTACAAAAATGGGAATAGATGTAAAATTCCTGAAGATAGTGGAGTCAATATATAGCAAACCAACAGCCAACATCATACTCAATGGTGAGAAAACCAGAGCATTGTTCAGTTCTGGCATAAAGTGGTGCCTAGAATTGAACCTGTGATCTCTGGGATCTCAGTTATGCAAGTTTGTGCTCTAACAGGCTAAGATATCTCCTTGCCTCATACTTCCACTTAAAAAGGACTTTTAATTTTTTTACTTCTAAAACACACTTTTTTATTTATTTAAGAAAGGATTAATTAACAAAACCATATGGTAGGAGGGGTACAATTCCACACAATTCCCACCACCCAATCTCCATATCCCATCCCCTCCCCTGATAGATTTCCCATTCTCTATCCCTCTGGGAGTATGGTCATTGTGGGTTGCAGAAGGTAGAAGGTCTGGCTTCTGTAATTGCTTCCCCACTGAACATGGGCGTGGACTGGTCAGTCCATACTCCCAGTCTGCCTCTGTCTTTCCTAGTAGGGTGGGTCTCTGGGGAAGCGGAGCTCCAGGGCACATTAGTGGGATCTTCAGTCTAGGGAAGCCTGGCTGGCATCCTGATGACATCTGGAACCTGGTGACTGAAAAGAGAGTTAACATATGAAGCCGAACAAATTGTTGAGCAATCATGGACCCAAAGCTTGGAATAGTGGAGAGGAAGTGTTAGGGGGGTACTCACTGCAAACCCTAGTGTACTTCTATTTTCAGGTATATATTTTGCAGTAGTTTACGGACACGTGTGAACATATGCTCTCTCTCACAGAAACTGGTGTATATCTAGGTTTTGGGACTTTGTTAGAAAGTGAACCACCTGAGATGGAATTAGAGTATACTATGAAAGGAAAGGTCGCACCCCAGTAATGAAGCTGAAGGGTTGTCATTCCACACGTGAAGTCTCTGGACACAGTCTGAAGTGAAGCATGTTGAGGTGGCAATCATTGCGTTGGTTAGGTTGTGATCGGCAGATGGAATATTATTTCATATGGATTGGGAGAGCATACGGGAAAGTGGGCCCTATCCAAGGGTTCCAGGACTGGTGGAAGTAGAGGCTCTATAGTGGAGATGTGAGGTTCCTGCTGTCTTAGGGTTCAAAAAGACATTTAATAGTTAATGTTATCATCACAGTATTTGGTTATGGGTTAACTTTGAAAAGCCCTTTTGTTAAGGTTTGCTGTACAGTACCCAGTATCTTGTATATAGCTGTGCTATTGGTTGCCTCTGATCTACTTGGTCTAGGCTTTTGAGAGAGTCTGCATATCAGTTACACAGCCTATATATTGAAAAGATTCAGTTTGTGTTTTGAAAAACTTCAAGACATACAATTAATTTTCCCCCTCTCATATTAATTAGTGATTTATATGACGACATTTTACTAGGAGTGTACATAAACACCATTCCCACCACTAAAACACTGTGACCCATCCCTCCCACCCACTCCCACCCCCCACCCCCCGCTGGCCAAGGAAGCTGCATGTCTACCCCTCACCACATGGTTTTTACTTTGGTGCCCTACATACAATTTGGTTAGGTTCTGCTTTTAGTTTCCCTTTAAGATCTTCTTACTCAACTTCTGTTAATGAGTGGGATCATCCCATACTCATCTTTTATCTTTCTGACTTAGCTCACTTAACATAATTCCTTCTAGCTCTGTCCAAGATGGGTCAGAGAAGGTGGTTCATTGTTCTTGATAGCTGCATAGTATTCCATTGTGTATATATACCACAGCTTTCTCAGCCACTCATCTGTTGTTGGGCACCTGGATTGCTTCCAGGTTTTAGCTATTATGAATTGTGCTGCTATGAACATAGGAGTACACACCTCTTTTTGGTTGTGTGTTATGGAGTCCTTCGGGTATATCCCCAGGAGAGGAATTACTGGATCATATGGAAGGTCCATGTCTAGCCTTGTGAGAGTTTTCCAGACTGCTTTCCACAGAGGCTGTACCAATTTACATTCCCACCAGCAATGTAAAAGGGTTCCTCTGTCCCCACAACCTCTCCAGCATTTGTTGCTGCTGTCCTTTTTGATGTATGCCATTCTTAAAGGAGTGAGGTGGTATCTTAGTGTTGTCTTAATTTGCATTTCTCTGACAATCAGTGACCTAGAGCAGTTTTTCATATGTTTGTTGGCCTTTTGGATCTCCTCTGTAGTGAATGTTTTGTTCATATCCTCTGCCCATTTTTGGTTGCGGTCATTTGCTTTTTTGGTGCTAAGCTTGCTGAGCTCTTTATATATTTTGGTGATTAGTTTCTTGTCTGATGTATGGCATGTTAAGATCTTCTCCCATTCTGTGAGGGGTCTCTTTGTTTGTGTGAGAGTTTCTTTGGATGTGCAGAAGCTTTTCAATTTGATGTAGTCCCATTGGTTTGTTTCTGCTTTAGTCTTCCTTGCAATTGGGTTTGATTCATCAAAGGTGTCCTTGAGTTGTAGGTGGGAAACTGTTTTACCAATGTTTTCCTCTAAGTATTTGATTGTTTCTGGTCTGACATCTAGGTCTTTGATCCATTTGGAGTTGATTTTTGTTTCTAGTGAGATAAAGTGGTTCAATTTCATTCTTCTGCATGTTACAACCTAGTTTTCTCAGCACCATTTATTGAAGAGAGCCTCCTTTTTCCATTTAATCCTTTGGGCCCCCTTATCAAAGATTAGATCTCCATAGGTGTGGGGATTTATTTCTGGGCTTTCAGTTCTGTTCCACTGGTCTTTGTGCCTATTTTTGTTCCAGTACCAGCCTGTTTTTATGATGATGGCTTTATAATATAGTTTAAGATCTGGGAGTGTGATGCCTCCATTTCTGTTTCTTTTCCTTAAGATGGTTTTGGCAATTCTAGGTGTTTTCATGTTACAGATAAATGGTTGTAGTTTTTGTTCTATTCTCTTAAAGAATCTTGGTGGAACTTTGATGGGTATTGCATTAAATTTGTATATGGCTCTGGGGAGAATATTCATTTTGATGATATTTATTCTTCCAATCCATGAGCATGGGATCTCTTTCCATTTCTTGGTATCAGTTTCTATTTCCTTGAGTAGCGACTCATAGTTTTCAGTATATAAGTCTTTCACTTCTTTGGTCAACTTTATTCCTAGGTATTTGATTGATTTTGCTGAAACAGTAAATGGGAGTGATTTCTGGATGTCTTCTTCTTCAGATTTAGTGTTTGCATAAAGAAATGCCACTGATTTTTGTACATTGATTTTGTAGCCTGATACCTTGCTATATTGCCTTATAACTTCCAGTAGTTTTCTGCTGGATTCTTTAGGTTTTTCTATGTATACTATCATATCATCTCTAAATAGTGAGATCTTGACTTCTTCCCTTCCAATATGTATTCCTTTGATTCCTTTCTCTTGCCTGATTGCTATGGCAAGAACTTCCAACACTATGTTGAAGAGTAATGGTGACAGTGGACAGCCCTGTCTAGTCCCCGATCTGAGGGGGAATGCTTTCAGCTTCTTTCCATTTAGTAGGATATTGGCTGTAGGTTTGCTATATATAGACTCCACTATCTTGAGGAATTTCCCATCTATTCCCATTTTTTGTAGAGTTTTGAGCATGAATGGGTGTTGGATTTTGTCAAAGGCTTTCTCTGCATCTATTGAGATAATCATTTGTTTTTTGGCTTTGCTTTTATTGATGTGGTGAATGACATTGATTGAATTACAGATGTTGAACCAGCCTTGCATTCCTGGGATGAATCCCACTTGGTCGTGATGAACAATCTTTTTGATAAGTTGCTGTATTCGGTTGGCCAAGATCTTGTTTAATATTTTGGCATCTATGTTCATCAGAGATATTGGTCTGTAGTTTTCATTTTTTGTTGTGTCCCTATCAGCTTTTGGTATCAGGGTGATGTTGGCTTCATAGAAGGTGGAAGGGAGTATTCCTGTTTCTTCAATCTTATGGAAAAGCTTCAGAAGTATGGGTACTAACTGTTTCCTGAAAGTTTTGTAGAATTCATTTGTGAAGCCATCTGGTCCAGGACTTTTGTTGTTGGGGAGGTTCTTAATAATGGTTTCAATTTCTTTGTCTGTGATTGATGCATTTAGATTCTGTAGTTCTTCTTGTTTCAGTTTTGGAAGGGCATATGCTTCTAGGAATTGTTCCATTTCTTCCAGATTCTCTAGCTTGGTGGCATATAGTTCTTTATAGAAGTTTCGCAGGATTCTCTGGATTTCTGTGGTGTCAGTTGTGATATCTCCTCTATCGTTTACAATTCTATTAATTTGAGTCTTCTCTCTTTTTTGTTTGGTGAGTCTGGCTAGGGGGTTGTCAATTTTGTTTAATCTTTCAAAGAACCAACATTTGGCTTCATTGATCTTTTGTATGGTTCTTTTATTTTCGATGTTGTTTATTTCTGCTCTAACTTTAGTGATTTCTGTCCTTCTGGTTGCTTTAGGGTTCCTTTGTTCCTCTTCCTCTAAGTCCTTGAGGTGTGCAGTAAGGTCGTTCATTTGAGCTTCTTCGTGGTGTTTAATATGTGATTGTATGGCTATAAGTTTCCCTCTGAGTACTGCTTTAGCTGTGTCCCAAATATTTTGATAGGTTGTGTCTTCATTTTCATTTGTTTCCAGGAACATTTGAATTTCCTGCTTGAGTGAATCTCTGATCCAGTGGTTCTTAAGGAGTATGTTGTTTAGTTTCCAAATTCTGTGACTTTTAATAATTTTCTGTTTGTTGTTAAATGTTTGTTTTACTCCCCTGTGGTCTGAGAAGATACTTGGGATGATTTTGATATTCTTGAATTTATTGATGCTGTCTTTGGCCTAACATGTGGTCTATCCTTGAGTATGTGTTATGTGGATTTGAAAAGAAGGTGTATTCCAGTTTTTTGGGGTGAAGGGCTCTGAAGATGTCCAGAAGGTTTAGTTTGTCAATCTCTTCATTCAATTCTCTTGTATATTTTTTGGTTCTCTTCTTTGTTGATCCCACTATTATTGTATTACTATTGATGTATTTTTGAAATTCTTTCAGTAAGTGCTTGACGTATTTAGATGGTCCCTCATTGGGTGCATAGATGTTAATGATTGTTAAGTCTTCTTGGCTGATTGATCCTCTAATCATTATGTAACGTCCTTGCCTATCTTTTATTACTTTATTTAATTTAAAATCTATTGTGTCTGAAATGAGAATGGCTGTTCCTGCCCTTTTATGTGGTCCGTTAGCCTGTATGATAGTTTTCCATCCTTTCACTTTAAGTCATTGTTTATCTTGTTGTGACAGATGGGACTCTTGCAAGCAGCATATGGTTGGATTATGTTTTCTGATCCATCCCCCAACTCTGTGCCTTTTGATGGGTGAGTTTAAGCCATCTTTTCCCTTTTCTCTCACTTGTCTCTTTTTTTTTTATCTTGTCATACACTTCTTCCTTCCTTCTTCTTTGCCTTTCTGAATTTTTGAATTATTTTGGGGAAGAAATCTGACTCAGAGTGGACTCTCTATGTGTGTATCTCTGCTTTAGTTCCCTTTCCCCTTTTGTTACCCCTAGAATATACACTGGATAGTAGATTTGCATAACTGTCTATTCTTGCTATCCCTTCTTTGTTTTCTCTTTCTTCTTCACTGCGATTTGGTTACTATTTTTTCACGGACTGGAGAAATTTTTTGGCTAACTGAGAATGATTAAATGGCTTCAATACTTGCTTCAGTTACTACCATAATTCCTGAGAGACAAGTGAGAGACAAAAAGAGACAAGTGAGAGAAAAGGGAAAAGATAAGAAAAAGAGCTGTAATTAAAGAGAAGTGAAAGGAAAGGTTTTTTTATTACTTTATTTTAAATTAAATTTAATTTTTTTAATTAGCTAGGAGGAGGAGGGAGGGGAGAGTCTGTAGAGGAGGTAGGAGTAAGGAGACAAGTTCCTCCCACAGTATATAAGATGCCCACTACTCTAGCAATGAAAGGTACCCTAAGAGTTAATTCTGGTCAACCTAAAGGGGGGGAAGATATATGCCTTTTTATAATATTAATAATAAAATAGAGCAGGGTAAAAAAAAAAAAACCCTGTCCCAGATTACCTCAAACCTCGTGATCAGAGGCAGCTGATTGTTAAGAATGAGAAAAAAAAAACAAAAAACCTCAGGTCTAGACAAGGATAGCTGAAATAGACAGTTATGCAAATCTACTATCCACTGTATATTCTAGGGGTGGCTAAAGGAGGAAGGGAAGTTGAGCAGAGACACTCGAAGTGAGAGTCCACACTGAGTCAGAATTCTTCCCCAAAATAATTCCCAAATGTATATCAGTGAATTCAAAAAAGCACACTGTTTGGTGGTGTGGGAGCTGGGGCCTGTGGCTTTGGAAGCTGTAGGATTAAGGAAGAAAGGATGACAAGAATGAGAAAAAGAAAAAAAAAAGAGAGAGAGAAAAATGAAAAAGATAAGATAAAGAACAGTCTTAAAAGAGCGGTGAAAGGAAAGAGTTTTATTTATTTATTTTTAATTATTTAATTAGGTATGTGGTGTGAGGTGGGGGGGTTGGCTACTTAGAAAGAA
The DNA here is from genome assembly GCF_950295315.1 of Erinaceus europaeus. Classification (NCBI taxonomy): domain Eukaryota; kingdom Metazoa; phylum Chordata; class Mammalia; order Eulipotyphla; family Erinaceidae; genus Erinaceus; species Erinaceus europaeus. The sequence continues at coordinate 37,814,436 of NC_080173.1, read as the reverse complement.
AAAAGGCCAGAGGTTTCAGAAGGGTATAGACTTATAATGAATGATACTCCCTGGTGGGATAGGAATTTTCTAAAGACAGAAGCTCAGCAGGGGAGCCTGCTAGGAGCTGGTCCCCAGGGACTGGTTATGGGGGGGAAGGGGGAGGAGGTGTGCTTAATAATTAAAAGGAAAAAAATTTTTTTTAAATATTTATTTTCCCTTTTTGTTGCCCTTGTTGTTTTTCTATTGTTGTAGTTATTATTGTTGTTGTTATTGATGCCATCATTGTTGGATAGGACAGAGAGAAATGGAGAGAGGAGGGGAAGACAGAGAGGGGGAGAGAAAGACAGACACCTCAGACCTGCTTCACCACCTGTGAAGCGACTCCCCTGCAGGTGGGGAGCTGGGGCCTCGAACCGTGATCCTTACGCCGGTCCCTTGCGCTTTGCGCCACATGCGCTTAACCCACTGCGCTACTGCCCGACTCCCGGAAAAAAAATTTTTTCCCTTTTTTCTACTCTATTTCTTAACCCAAATTAAGTTATAGTCACCTCCTTGGTGTCACCGCTAGGACCCCTTATTGACTGACCTACTAAAGGCAGAAAATCCTACCGTTTCCAGAAGATGTCGTCAGAGCTCAAGCCACTAGCAGCTTCTCAGTCCACCATCTTCCAGGAACCCCCTAAAACACAGTTTTAACATTTCATATTTTGGTCTATGATTCATCTTTGATGCCCTCCCTCCCCTTTTATGTAGTATGAGATAGGGGTTGAAGTCCCTTTCTCTCTTTGTTTAATCCTACATAAGTCTCCAATTCCTTAAGTACCATTTGTTGAGAAGAATTTACTGCAGCTGGGCGATAACCCAGAACCTTAGAGGCATATTATGATTGGAGTCAGGTCTCACTTTTATTTGTTTTCAGTGTGTTTGATATGATTTTTCATTCCACATATCCTTCTTTCTTACCATTTTGGTATATTTTAGTATTCCATTTTATTTTTTCTTAGCTCTATGTCTGCATATTTTAAAGTAGTAGTTGCTCTAGAGATGATAATACACAGTTTGTCTTATCCCGGCCAACTTAAAGTTAATATTATACTACTTTTCCCATAAAATATGTATCCTTACAAGAGTATAGTTCAGTTGTTACCCTGTTCATTTTGCTATTCTTTTCATCTATTTATAAAGTATACTACTTTTATAATATAAACTTTAAATATAGTTATATATTTTTATATAAGAGAAGAAATGAAAAAGTACAGTATTCTACATTTGCCTACAAAACTGCCACCTCTGATAAAATATAAGGAACTTCTCCACAGCCTCAGAGTCATTTTGCGTTTCTCCAAGAGTTCATTTATCTAACAATGACTTAGTTTCACCTTTCTTCTTGAAGGACCAGCTAGGTTAAGTTAAATATTTTTTTTCTCTTTATACTTTAAAGACTCTCTTCTATTGTCATTTAAAAAATGTATTTATTTATTTGAATGAAAGAGAGATAAGAACACTGCTCAGCTTTGGCTTATGGTGCACTGGGGATTGAACCTAGGGCCTTAGGGCCCCAGAGCCACAGACATGAAAGCCATTTGCACAACCATTGTGTTGTCTCTCCAGTCCTCTTCCATTTGTTTTCAGTTATTTTTTCTTTGTTATTTTGGGTTTGAGGAGATAGCTAAGCGGGGAGACTCTCTGACTTGCATATATGAGGCCAAGAGACCAATCCCTGGAACCACAGGAAAGCTCTAAAGACAAAATGGGTAGAATTCCATGGATTGTGGAGATCTGCTTTGTGCCTTTCCCAAGAGGGATGGGGAAGCTAAGGAGAGGATGTAGCCCACTATTAGAGTGTTCTCAACTTGATCTTCAGCAGCACATTAGAAATAAAAAAAATGTGTTAACAAGCAAACTATTTCCAAGACTTATGGGAACTATGGTGGTTATCTTTGAGGGGTGGGACGGTGGGGACACAGAACTTTGGTGGTGGGTGGGGTGTGGAACTATACACTATAATATTGCAATCTTGTAACCTACTATTAATCACAAATGGGAAAAAAGATGAACAAAGTCAGGTGTTGTCTGTTTACCTCTCTAGTCTCTCTGTAATAAATTGTTTTTCTTTGTAAGCTTTTGAAATTTAATTTTCTGGCTTTCAATAACTTACTCAGGATCTGCCAAGGTGTGGTTTTACTTTTACTGATTTTACTGGTATTTTTCAGAGATATTTGAATATTTTTTATCACATTTGCCGGAAGTATAGCATTTATTTCTTCAACCATTATTTTTATCTTATTCTTTATTTTTTCCCTCTCTGTTTGGCACTTATTTTAGATGACTTAATTTTGAACCACAAGTCTCTGAGTTTCTTTCATTTTCCTTTTTTCTTTTTAAAAAGATTCTATTGCAGGGGCCAGGAATGTGTTTGAGTGCACATGTTACAATGCACAAGGGCCCAGGTTCAGCTCCCTGATCCCCTCCTGCAGGGAGGAAGCTTCACAAGTGTTGAAGCAGTGCTGCAAGTGTCTGTCTCTCTCCCTCTCTATCACCCCCTTCCCTCTCACTTTCTGGCTGTCTTTATCCAAATAAATAAATAAAAACACACACACAAAAAGCCTACATAGCAAGAGAAAAAATTCTTTATATAAAAAAATGTATCACCATCAAGATTGCTAAGGCTTGGTATTGGCACTACTAATCCATCATTCCCAGTGACCATTTCCTTTTTTTTCTTCCTTACTTTTTTCCTTGCTATTTTTTTTTTTATTATATAGGACAGAAAGAAATTGAGAGATGAGAAGGAGAGAGAAGGAAAGAAAGACATTTGCATGCCTATTTCACCACTTGTGTAGTGTCACTCCTCAGGTAGACGCTTGAACCCAGGCCCTTGAGCATGGTAATAGGAGCACTTAACTGGTTGCCACCCTGTTTCTCTAATTTTTATTTCTTCATTTTTCTCTGTGTACTTTGCACTGTATAAATTGCTACCAATCAGTGTTAAGCTCACAGAACCTTTCTATTGACAGCTTCAATTTATTTTTAAGGCCTACTAATGAGCTAAAATTTTCTGGTTGTTTTATTTCTTAGTTCTAGACTTTTTTCTTTACTATAATTTCAGTTTCTTTGTTGAGAGAGCCTACTTTAAGTTCATTTATTATACCTATTTCTTTAATTAAGTCACCAGATACACTTACAATGAAACCTTTTCTTTTCTTTTCTTTTTTTTGTTTTCTTACAATGAAACCTTTTCTAATTCTAACACTAATGCTATTTCATGATTGAGTTCTATTAATTCTTTTAAAAGCCTTCTTGACCTTATATCATGTATTCTGGTTTTGTTTAATAGCTTTAATTTGTATATGAGACACTCTGTAGAGTCTCTGGGCCTGGTGAAATAGCTTGCTTGGATATTAATTTGCCTTGCCATGTGTACCACCCAGGTTTGAACCTGGCTTCTTGCACATTGAAGGAAGCTTTGCTCTATAGTCTCTCTGGCTCTCTTTCTCTGCCTCTGCCTCTCTGTCTCTATCTAAAAAAGAAGTCTCTGGATTCAGTTTTTTTTTGCTTTTAAATTAAATTTATTTATAAAATAAAAAATAGAAGAATTTGACAAAATCATAGGATAAAAGGGGTAAAATTCCACACATTTCCTACCACCAGAGTTCCATATCCCATCTTCTCCACTGGAAGCTTTCCTATTCTTTTATCTCTGGAAATATGGACTCACGATCACTATGGGGTACAGAAGATGGAAGGTTTGTCTGCTGTAATTGCTTCTCCCCTGAACATGGATGTTGGCAGGCCAATCCATACTCCTAGCCTATTTCTACCTGTCCCTAGTAGGGCAGGGTTCTGGAGAGATGGGGTTCCAGGGTACATTGGTGAGGTTGTCTGCCTGGGGAAGTGAGGTTGGCATCATGGTAGCATCTGCAATTTGGTGTCAAAAAAAGCTGTAAGATATAAAGTAGAACAAATTATTTAATATAGCTGAATATATAGAATAATATAGAATATAGCTGATGAGATTTGGGGGTCTCCATTTTGGAAAAAGTAGGTCTATTTTAGGTATAGTCCAAGGGGTCCATGACTTTACTAATTTTTGCCTGAGTCCCATAGCTAACATGCAGGTGGGCCAAAGGTATTATCTGGGGAGATGGTGTCATAGTTGGAAATAGGACTAGAAAGCTGGATCAGAGAAGAGAGTAGCTCCCAAATTTGGGAAAAGTATATAAACACTGTTAACTTTGTAAACCCCATCTATTTTATCAGGGGCCTATATTCAGTGCAGGAGTCTGTGTAACCTCTACATCCCTGTAGGTCTGAGCTTGCATTCTGTGGTCACAGCTAGGAACATTCTAGGCTCCACCCATTGTAGCACCCATCTTCCTCAAGTGGTAGAGGATTTTGGCCCAAGCTCCCTTCAAAGAATGGTGCAGTCCCTACCATTGTTGATCCACAAAGGGGTCCATTATGTTGTTCCTGATGGAGATGACCAGTGGCAGTAGAGAGAGGGATGTGTTAGAGGTCAAGGCCCATCATGTCTGTGTGGGAATCCTAGGATTCCCTGACTAGGGCCCCGGGAGATGAGGTAGCCTGGTAGTAAGCCAAAGAGCCATTATTAAAGTAGGTCAGTCTCTTGCCCTTATCCAGCTTTGTCAGGGTTCTCCCCAACAGGTAGTCGTGAGGAGGGGAGATCTGGACCAGCCAGACCCCCTCTTCTGGGGCTGAGCGGGAGGGAGAGTGTCGACAACTTGAGAAAAGACACCACACCAAGTCGGGAGTTCTGTCAAGGCAGTGACTCACTTTATTGAGAAAATGACCATTTTTTTATAGGCAGCAGGTAGAGGCAGGGATGGAAAGGTAGGGTGAGATGATGTTAGAGGTGGTGTGAGGTGGCGTCACCGTCAGTGGGGCCTATACTCTTTACACATCATCAGCTGGAGGGCAGAGGTGAATTTATGTACGGCCTACAGTAAATGCTGTGTCACTCTGAGGAAGTTAGTGACCATCAGCGAAACTCAAGCCAGGCTTACAGAATGTCTGCTGGGCCTAGATCAGGGCCAAGCAGACCCCAACATATCCCTCTTCTGTTTTTGTAATGCCAGGTCGCATAGCTCCTGTCTTAGGTTGTCACCAGAGCAGTGATCTTTCCCATCATTGGATACCATGCCTCTGCTGGCTTCTGGATATTGGCTCCATGACCTGTCTTAGGTTGTCCCAGTCTCTCTGAGATCTTACTCGTCATTGGTCTACTGGAGTGCCGGGGAGGGTTCGTAGCCTTCAGGCTCCAGAGTCCTGAGTTAGTGATAGTGGACCTCAACCAGGTGAAGCCGTATTTCCTCCTGCTGGATGAACTGTGTGCTTTTATTGAGCAAGCAAGGCCCCATGGTTAAGAGAAGGAGAAGGAGAAGGAGGGGGCCTAGAAAGGGGAGGAAATAGGGTAGCAGGCCATGGAGGCCAGTCCACAGGGGGTTGTCTTGGCACTCTCTCCTCCTTTTCTCTAGATCTTCTTGAAGCTTCTTTATCTTATCTTGGATGATCCCAGACCAGTTGGCATAGAAACAGCACTTTTCCTGTAAGAACAAAGGACTCCTTTTCTGCTGTAAGCACATCTAGTCCCTTACAATTTTGCAGGACCACTTCAGCAAGGGAGTCAAGCTGTCTCTGGAGGTCTAGAATGGTACTAGAGACAAGTTGCATGTCGTTTACCAGCTGGAATGAGAGCTTTTTATAAAAATGGGATGCCATCCCAATACCTGCGGTCCCAGTGGCCACCCCGGCTGTCACACCAAAACCAACTAACAGGGATATCATGACAATGGCTCTCTTATGTCGCCCTCCAATGAGGTAAAATGAGGGGATGGGAAGAGGCTCATCCCCAGGGATGATATCAACATCTGGCAAGAGAAAGGCCCAGAGCACAACGGCCTGCCCAGTTGGTTGGTAAGAAACTGTGGGCAAGTCCATTGCTGCAGGTAAAGACCATTCCTGCTGGAGGGCATCCTCCATCACCTGGATTTAAGGTAATCTTGTTATGGCATAAAGAGGGGTGGATCTCTCCCACATCTATGCGGGAAATGTTGGGTTGGGAAGACATGTGAAGGCAGATCCCTGGATTACCAAGGGGGAGTACCTGGACCTCCATGTGTGGAAATAGAGTGCAGTTGGTCAGGGGGAGAAGGTAGGTTGGGTTAGCTGGGTTGGACTTCTGATCGATTGATGAGCTGAACCCCGAATAGTTGGAAATGAGGGTGAGGCATAGTGGGTGACCAGTTTTTATACAGAGCCAACAGTCTTGACCAAGGTTAGGGGAGGTTTGGTTGAGGAGAGCAAAGGTGGTCTCAAGGACCCCCTCAGTCTGAGAATCAAGGGCCAATTCTCCCTGTTCCTCAGGGAGGACCAAAGGATGGTGATTTAACTCAGGATATTGGGAGCTGATGAGCCGCTCGATCATCTGTTCAGTTTCTATTTTTCTAACTCTGTCTTGGACCCCTCCTCCATCGGAAAACCCCATGGGTGCTGTGAGGTCCCAACAGAGGGTATCTCCTGGTGCACCATAGCAAGGGGAGGAGGCTATATCTCCTCCCTCTAACCTGGCTGTAGGATTAAGGATGTTCTGGGTGCCCGTCCAAAAGGTCTTATTATCAAACACCCGCGTGCATTGTTGGGCCTGATCATAGCATGTGGAATGCATAGTCGGGTAGAAGTTGGTGCAAGGGCAAGGCCCCGGGCGCCCATTGATAGTGGGAATAATCTGGGGCTTTGTGACACACACTGTTGTATGCTTTACATTGGTTTGTTCTAGCCCTCCCCCGCCAAGAGAATTGGATCAGTCCTGTTAATTTCGCGGCCCCGCTTGGCCCCGCCCCAAGGGACCCCGAGAGAGGGTTCCTGAGTTCGAGAGTGCCAGAGTTGGAGGGTTCCTGAGTTCCTGAGTTCGAGAGTTTCAGGGTTACAGAGTAAGAGAGAGTTCCACAGTGGAAGACTTTCAGAGGGTTCCCCAGTACGAGAGTTCGAGAGTTTCAGAGTTGGAGAGTTCCCGAGTTACAGAGTAAGAGGGAGTGCTTGTGCCGCCGCAAAGAGACAGCCGAGTTCTGTTTGGTGATTAGTTTGTCTTAGTTTGTGAATCGTTGTTCCTGAATAAAGAAATACAGCTTCCCTGCCCAGCCGTTGTCTCCGCGTCTCTGTTACCCGCCCGTGAAGCTAGACCCACCCGGCAAGAGCCGTCCAAATTTTAACAACAACACACCCACCTGGGTGTCCTATGTTGCTCATTAAAAAGATAGGCCATTTCAGAGGGGCAATTGAAAGTTTTGGTTGTGAAACCCTGGGAAAGGGAAGGGGTAGTCTTACTTCTGCCTCCCCCACAATCACAAGGTTTACCCATGATCTTATTGAGGTGGTTCCAGGGTTCTTGAGGGTTACCAAATCCTCCGTCACACATCTTGGGGAGTGTCGTCATCATGATCAACAGGAGGGCCTTCATTTTCTCCTTCTAATTCTGTGGAGGAAGCAGAGGGGACAGTCTCAGGGCCAAGAGCTACCCTGGAAAGATCATTGTCATCATCCCCCTGTTGGGGCAAATATTTTATATTTCTGGCCGGTATCCATATTGGTCTTTTTTTCATTTTGGGGGAACATACATCTGAATCCTCTACCTGCTATGAGAAGCGGGTCTGGCCCTCTCCAGGCTCCAGTGAGCGGGTCTTTCCACCGGACCCAGATTGAGCTATACGAGACAGAGGAGGTCCAATGTTTCTGGAAGGGGGATAGCTGAGGGCTTTCTTTTGAAAAATTTAATATATTTAAGGTGAATAATGCCTTTTTTAGTTGGTCATGTGGGGGTAGGGACTCCCCCTTTTGTTTTTGTAATTGAGATTTGAGAGCCTGGTTTTGTCTTTCAACAATTGCCTGTCCTCTGGGGTTGTATGGGATGCCCATAGTGTGGGAAATTCCCCATGTATGGAGAAACTGTGAAAAGGATTTGCTGACAAAGCACGGGCCATTATCAGTTTTAATCTGGTCTGGGAGTCCGAGGGTGGCAAAGCACTGAAGCATGTGACTGATAGCATGTTTAGATTTTTCTCCGGAGTGGGCAGATGCCTAGCACGTGTGGGAGAAGATATCAATTGTCAAAAAGATATATTTAAGTTTTCCAAAAGGAGGATAGTGGGTAATGTCAGTTTGCCACAAATGATTAGGACGGAGCCCCCAGGGGTTACTTCTCATGGTCTGAAGAGGGGGCACCTGTAGAAAGGGCTGACAGGACTTGCAGGTATGCACTGTTTTTTTGAGGTCTATTGTGGGGATTTGCGGGAACCTATGGCGGAGGCCTCTCCAGTTGAGATGTGTTAAGGAATGAAACCATGTGGCCTCAGAGATGGTGTGAAATTGTAATGTAGAGGCCAATTGGTCAGCAATGTAGTTTCCTCAGGATAGGAGTCCTGGAAGGCATTGGTGTCCCCGAAGATGTTGGATGAACAGGGGTTTTTTTCTTTGCTTAAGCAAGTTTTGGGTCTGGATCATCAAGGGAGTAATGGGATTGGAGTCAAGCCTGATATGAGCCTCTACCAGATTGGGTAGTAGGTTGACAACATAAAGACTATCAGAAAATAGGTTAAATGGCTCAGGCACAGCATCGAGTGCCATGACAACTGCATACAGTTCTTTGAACTGAGCCAACCCCTGGACAGCGTGAACATCTGTCTTTATGGGTGTGGGTGGATTGTCTCATCTGGGGGGGGAATAACAATGGAAGATCCCAAGCGCCCTCCATCAGTAAAGATGGTGAGATAATCAGGGTCCGGCTGGGAAAGGAAGAGACGGGGAGGCCTCCACTCAAGTCTAGAAAAGGAGCTCATCCATTTGTAAGGGCCATAGTGACAGTCTATATTTCCAAGAAAGCCTTCTAGAGCCAGGGCAATCCGGCCATTGTTCCTCAGAGGAAATCAGTATTTTTGAAGGGCGTGATAAGAGATGAAGGTTCGACCCCAAAGAGTCGGACAGAAAGGTCCCTACCCTTAACAATACAATCAGCTAGTTGGTCGGTTATGGAATAGACTCAGGGGGCCCCTCCCACAGAAAGATGAACCCAATGAACAGGTTCACCGTTTTTACCGAGCAGGGCAGTGGACAATGTTTTTCCAGGGAAAATGTAAAGGATGAGGGGCAGACTGGGGTCATAGCGTTTAAGAACCGCTGAATCAATGGCGGCCTGGACCCTGGCAAGCAGTTCTAGGTGATCAGGCCCCAGGAGTATATTGGAAGAGAGATCACCGTCTCTTAGGAGGTCAAAGAGGGGGAGGAGCTCTTTGGTAGTGATGGGAATCCAAGATCTCAACCAATTAATTTCCCCTAACAGCTTTTGCAGCTGAGGGAGGGTATAAGAGCCCTGGATCTGGAGCTGAGGTTTGACTGGGGAGACCAAATCTAAGCATAGTATAGACCCAAGAATCTTAAAAGGGGGTATCTTTTGGATCTTTTCAGGGGCCATCTGGAAATGGTTTTAAGGATAGAGAGACACTGAACAGTGAGCTTATGGAGGGTGGCAGGGTTAGGGGCTCCCAGGATGATGTCGTCCATATAAATGTAAAACAGGACGTCAGAGTCTTTTTGGAGGGCAGAAAAAAATGGAGCACATATAATATTGGCAGATTGGTGGGCTGTTAGCCATGCCCTGGGGCAGGACAGTCCACTCAAAATTGGAGTCAGGTCCCCCAAAGTTGGTGGAGGGGATAGAGAAGGCAAATTTACTGCAGTCATCGGGGTGTAGGGGGATGGAGAAAAAACTATCTTTAATATCAATTATGTTCAAATGATATGAACTGGGAATTGCTGGCATCCAGGGTAGCCCTCTTTGAGGGGTCCCAAGGAGGACCATTCTTTCATTAATCTTTCTTAAATCATGTAAGAGCCTCCATGAGCCATTTGCTTTTTTAATCACAAAGATGGGGGAATTCCAAGGGCTGGTGGAAGTCCTCACATGACCCAGTTCTAGCTGTTGTTGGACCAGTTGACATAATTGTTGTAATTTCTGGGTTGGAAGAGGCCACTGCTCAACCCATATGGGGTCTCCCGGCTTCCACTGAATTTTTGGTATGGGGGGGGGCGAGCAGTGGCCCTTAGGATTGGGGGTGAAACGGCTCAAAATGGGGATCTCCCATGTAGTTAGGGAAAACCTTCTTTCCCTGTTCAAAGGACTGTTGATACTCCTCGTCATCTAAGGGGTCATAACAGAATCTCTTGTGGTCTGTAGTAATGAATGCCTCAGCTTCTCCGAGGATGTCCTGGCCCAGGAGATTAGCCGTAAGGCCAGAGACCACCAAGGGGCGCACCTCTCCATGATTGCCTTCGTGATCAGCCCAGGGAAGCCAGGTGGAGGTTTCCCATGATGTGGACTGCCCTCCCACTCCCAGTAGAGGGGGTCCCGGGGACAACTGCCAGGAAGGGGGAACCTCCTCCTTTCGGATAACTGTCCAGTCGGCTCCAGTGTCAATGAGGAACCTGAAGGTCTTTTCTCCTACGGTAAGGGTCATTTTAGGTCTAAGTCCGGGAACCAGGGGGACAGTCCAGTGGGCCCTGACATGACCCCTCCCCTTGTTTAACGGGGCTGGGGACGGCCCCTGAGGGAGTTTAAAGGTTGGCCGTTGAGACTGAATTTAGATTTGCAATCTCGGGCCCAATGAAAGCCCTTTCTGCACTTAGGGCAGGGTGTGTGAAGCCCCCCAGTGGATTGGTTAGGGGGGATTCTTGCCTGGTTAGGGCACTCTCGCTTAAAGTGGCCCTCTCTGCCGCAACCAAAGCAAGTGCGCCCTTTGCTAATTAAAGTTTGTTGGAGGGTATTAACTAGGACAGCTATGTCTTCTTTATGGGTTTTTTTTTTAATATTTTATTTTATTTATTTATTCCCTTTTGTTGCCCTTGTTGTTTTTTTATTGTTGTAGTTATTATTGTCGTTGTTGTTGGATAGGACAGAGAGAAACGGAGAGAGGAGGGGAAGACAGAGAGGGGGAGAGAAAGATAGACACCTGCAGACCTGCTTCACCGCCTGTGAAGCGACTCCCCTGCAGGTGGGGAGCCGGGGTTCGAACCAGGATCCTTATGCCGGTCCTTGTGCTTTGCGCCACCTGCGCTTAACCCGCTGTGCTACAGCCCGACCCCCCTCTTTATGGGTTTTTTTTAAGGGCGACCGCCAAGGCCCTAGTCTAGTGGGAGGAAGAGCCAACATCTCTGGCGGCAATAATCCAACGATCAAGACTCTGTTGGCATAGCCCGGCACAGGCAAGTTTATGGTCAGAGTTCATGCCGTCCCAAACCAATGATCTGACAAAGTGGTCCCTAAGTTCACCTGGCGGAAATTTTCTTTGCAAGCTCTTCTGGACTCTATCGATAAAGGAGGGGAGGTCCTCACTGGCCTTTTGATTAATGCCAGCTATGGGGGATTCAGTGGGTCCCTCATCAAGCTTTCGCCAGGCTGTGAGGCCAATGGCTCTAATTTGATCTTGATAAGGGGGGAGGATAGCTGCCTGTTGGGCACCCGTGGCAAATTGGTCAGAGGTGCCAGAGAGCATGCCAATGGTGATAGGGATGGGGGTTGGGCGTTTTGGTTTCTTTCTCCCTGGGCTCGGCATTCTTTGTTAAAATATGCCAGAAATTTAAGAAATGTGGGCCCAGGCAGGATGGCTTTAGCCAATTCTTTCCAATCCCGGGTGACACAGGCCTGGTGGGCTAGGCCCTCAAGAATGGTATCTGCCCAGGGTGAGCTGGGTCTGTCTTCGGCCACAGCCTTTTTTAGTTCTTTTAATTCTCTGGGGTCCCAGGGATACCAGGTGGCTGGTCTGTTACCCCCGGGATTAAGATTGACAGGGTAAAGGTGGGGAGTCTCTCCTAAGCCACAGGCCCCTCCCATATAGGGAGGAGACCCTGAAGGCAAGGGACCAGGAGTATGGAAAGGGTTAGTGAGCGACTCAGGAGTCGGGGACTTGGAGGAACATGGCTTAATGTTGGGCCAGGGAGCACAACCAAAGGGGTCTAAAGTGGGGTACAGGGGCTCTGAGGAAGGTGGGGGGCAATTTATCAGGTGCATCTATCTTTGGGTCAATCTTAATCTCTGTCTCCTTTTGTGGCCGTCTATCTTTGCTTTCCTTGGGAGGCCTGGGTGGAAAGCAGCTTTTTAGAGCTGAGATGGTAGGGAGTACCCCGAGAGGCGGAATCTCTCCTTGGTCGACCTGGGCCCGAGTGATCAATTGTTCTACTCACTCCCAGGTGTCCCAGTCGAAGAGGTTGGCAACAGGAAGCCAAGGGGCGAACTTAAGTAGGCACCCCAAGGCCTGAAGGGCTTGATTATCAGAAAGAATCAAGCCTTGACTCGTAAGTAAAATACGCAAGGATTCAAGGGAGGGATCTGGCTGCCCCCTGGATGAGGTGGAACCCATGATAGGATTAGAAATTTAAAAAAGGGTGAAAAAGAACTGGCATCTGATGGATGACAGACAATCAACTGTGCTCACCTGGCCGGGCCCCTCGTGGGACCTTAAGGAGTCTTAGCTTAGGAGTAGTCGTATAAGCCCGGACCTGGTCTTGGCATGGCCAAGAATCTCCACTGAGCTGAAACAACCCCACGGACACGCAGGTAGAGAGCCCACTCACGCCCCATAGCCGCGAAGGCCGTGAGGCTCACAACATGCTCGCACACAGTCACACAGAGGCAATCATTCAGTCAAGGCAGGGGCAACGACTAGGCCGGCGACCGTTACTGGAATATCCTAAGTCAGACCTTCAAGACTCACCGGAGAGTAGCCCGGCCACAGCCCGTCAGTTGTCGTGACAAATTCAATTCTTTCACGCGTTGCCAAAGTGAGAAGGGAAAGAAAGAGAAGAGGACTGCCCAGCAGACCGATTGGACTGTCAGCGTTCTTCCATTGAGCAGCCTCACACAGGGGACCAGTCTGTCAGGGTTCTCCCCGACAGGTAGTCGCAAGGAGGGGAGATCTGGACCAGCCAGACCCCCCCCTTCTGGGGCTGAGCGGGAGGGAGAGTGTCAACGACTTGAGAAAAGACACCACACCAAGTCGGGAGTTCTGTCAAGGCAGTGACTCACTTTATTGAGAAAAAGACCATTTTTTATAGGCAGCAGGTAGAGGCAGGGATGGAAAGGTAGGGTGAGATGATGTTAGAGGTGGTGTGAGGTGGCTGATATCACCGTCAGTGGGGCCTATACTCTTTACGCATCATCAGCTGGAGGGCAGAGGTGAATTTAGGTACTGCCTACAGGAAATGCTGTGTCACTCTGAGGAAGTTAGTGACCATCAGCGAAACTCAAGCCAGGCTTACGGAATGTCTGCTGGGCCTAGATCGGGGCCAAGCAGACCCCAACACAGCTTTCATAGTCCTTACTTTGTCTGACAAGGTTAGCCTTGGAGTGCTTGAGGGAAGTGAAATAGGAAGTAAGTGAGGAGAGTATCAAGTTCTAAGTAGAAAATACTTGATTAAGTACTTTATATTGTCTTTTTACTTGCTTGCTGCACTTGTTGAGTCACTGAAAACTACTGTGTACTTTTGCTTTAAGGTATATATTTTCCCACCTCTAAATTTTTAAAAAATTTTATTTATTTATTTACTTATTTATTATTGGATAAAGACTGAAGTTGAGAGGGGAGGGGGAAGTAAAAAGGGAGAGAGACAGAGAGACACTTGTAGCCCTGCTTAACCTCTTATGAAGCTTTCTCCCTGCAGGTACTAGGGACTTGAACCCAGGCCCTTGTGTAATGTAGTGTGTGCACTTAATCAGGTGTGCCACTGCCTGTCTCCTAAATGTTTACTTTTAGATTCTCCTTTCTCAGATGTCCCTTAAGAGATTTTAGCTTCTCTTCTAGCCTGAACTCTGTCCTCTACCACTTTAAGAGAGCAAGACTCCCTCCAGCTTTGTGCCAACCTTTAGTGCACAGTGAGTGATACCAGGCCCAAAGCCACAAACATCCACTTTCTCCTAGAGCAGTTACCATCTTTCAAGGGTTAACTCCCCTCCTATGTTTTTGGTCACTCCTGAAACGTACTGGCAGAGCCCAATGCCTACAAATTAAATAAATAAATAAATAAATAAATAAATAAATAAATCAGACAAAAAATACTTCTTGTCCTGGTTTTGTAACTGTAGGTGGGCTCCTTTGATCAAGCTATTCAACTGTGATTAGATTGAAACCCCAATTGCAGCTTTTACCTTACCTGATGCCCCAGTCCCTGTGACTTTCTGGTTTTTTGAGAAGTGTTGAATTGTTTTGCTGCCTGTTGGAATCTTGTGAGGCACTTTTTATTCTCTGGCTCTGTTAAATCACTCACTTTTCTTCAAGTGCTTTCTCTCTTTTCCTGAGTTATGGTTCTGGGGTACAAGTGGCCAAGTCTCACCAAAGATGGATTTCCTCATTATTTTTAGAGCAATCTCTTGGAAAAGTGGGGATGGAAATCTTTCTCCTTTCTTCTTGAAAATTGAAATCTCTTGAGTTATTTAAGTATATTTGGTTTACAGATTCTTCTTGGGGCAGGGTAGTGTCTCACATTTTTTAAAATAACACCATTCATTTATGCAATCCATGCTAACAAAAATTTAAGTTGAAATCAGGTGCTTTGGACTCTGAAACAGGTCTGGATTTGGGGCTAGTTTGGAGTAGTTACTATGTAAGAATCACACTGATTTGCTGTGTGTTCAGAGACTGTTCTTGCCCTCTACTGAGTCAGCTTCTTACAAGGCTTAAGGTGCCTTTCTTGCTTCCTCAGTGACAGGTAGATCAAATGAAAAAAGTAGGATAATTTTTTCACAGCCAGGACAGAAAGAATGAATGCTGGCCTTGGTTTTGGCAGAAGTTGGACCCCCCCATCCCAAGCATTAGAAATGGCTGTGTGTGCAGATGCAGTGGGGGGGGAAACTGTAGATTCCATAAAGTTCATCATTAGGAAGATATGTGTATCCTCACAGCTTTTTCCTGTTTGAGATCTTTCTGTAAAAAAGAGTGTGAAAGAGTCAATTTGTCTATTCTATGGCAGAGATGACCTGCTGGAGCCCTGTGCATCTTGAAGAGGAATATATAAATACTTAATATTTATTTGACAAGACAGAAGTTGAAAGGAGAAAAGGAGATGGGGGGGGGGAGAGAGAGAGATTTGTAACACCGCTTCATTGCACAAGTGACTTGCAGGTGAGGACTCAGGGCTTGAATGTGTATGGTGATGTGTGCACTGAACTGAGTGTGCTACAGTCCAGCCATTTTGGAGAAGAATCTAGCAATTGTGGTTCATGGCTGCTGTCCATAGTCTATTTCTGAGTGACACCTTTGGGCTCCCCTCCACAGCCACCAGATCAATCTTGGACTCAAACTCCTCTGTGCCTACATGCTGCAGAGCACATCACTGTCTGCCTGTGTTCTGGAAATGTCTGTGTCTCTGTCAGCCCCACAGTGAAGCGTATATGTGGGAACCTCTGTTTGTAATTAGCCTGTAGGGCTAAAGCACTGTCACAACAAAGGGATCCTTCTTGTTTTGAGCTACTGCATTAAGATGCAAGAATTGAACTGGATACCTGTCATGATGAAGACAGCGTTTATCTGCCTTTTCAGCGGTGAGCTTTGACATCTAGTCTGCAGGCTGACTTAGCTATTTACTAGTTGTTTAATGTGGCCAAGCTCAAGTCCCTGTTTAATCAACCAAGCTTATTCCTTTACTGTGCATTCAGAGATTTCACAAGGCTCAAAGGGTTTCAGAAATGGAAAGGGGTTATCACATATAGAAATAAGTGATTATCGGGAGTCAGGAGATAGCACAACGAGTTAAGCGCACGTGGCGCAAAGCGCAAGGACTGTCGGAAGGATCCCGGTTCAAGTCCCCAGCTCCCCGTTCCTTCACAAGCGGTGAAGCAGGTCTCCAGGTGTCTATCTTTCTCTTCCCCTCTGCCTTCCCCTCTTCTCTCCATTTCTCTATGTCCTAACAATAACAACATCAATAACAACAAAAATAATAACTACAACAACAATAAAAAACAAGGGCAACAAAAGGGAAAATAAATAAATAAATATAAAAAATTAAAAGATATATTAAAAAACAAAACAAAAAATAAATAAGTGATTATATTCTGAAGAAAAGTAAGTTAAAAAGGGGGGGGTTAGCAGGTAGTGGTGCACCTGGGAGTGTGCATGTTGCCCTACATGAGGACTGCAGTTCAAGCCCTTGGTCTCCACCTACAGGGGAAGCTTTACAAGCAGTGAAGTAGTGTTGCAGGTATCTTTCCTTCTCTCTCTCCCTCCCCTATCTCTATATATCTCTGAGTATCTCTGTCTTTCACCCTCTATAAAAAATGGTCACCAGGAATGGTAGAGTCATGTACCAAGCCCCAGTGACAACCCTGGTGACAAAGAAAAAGAAATTGGGAAGTCTTGGTTGCCTCCTGAGAGAGTTCATTGCTAGGAGTGAAAAGAGAATAGAGATGGTGGGCGGGGGCAGGCTGGGTAGTGGCTCATTCAGTAGAGAGTGCATGCTCCCAGGTGTGAGGACCCAGGTTATAGCCCCTGCAGAAGGGAAGCATCACAAGCAGTGAAGCAGTACTGCAGGTATCTTTCTTTCTCTCTCCCTCTTTCTCCGCATTTCCCTCTCAATTTATCTCTGTTTCTTTCAATAAGTCAAAACTTAAATATAAATAAAATCAATATAAAAAGAGGAGAATAGAGATGATCCGACACTGACTTTGCTGAAGGCTCTGCTGCCCTGCCACAGCATCCCCTCTGACTCCCAACCCCTTGCCCTGTTAGTGTATTTGCACCCCACATGCTGCTAGGCCTTGGGAAATGTTGGCAATCAGCTCCCTACTGCTCTCCCCACTTTAAGAACCCAATTAGACATCTCTGGCCACAGCATGATGACTGTCTGTGCCCCACACAGTGGAATTTTACCTGAGGTTGCATGGAGGGCTGGCAGCAAAAGCCATACTCCTCTATCCTAGAAAGATCACGCTAGGAGTCGGGCTGTTGTGCAGCGGGTTAAGCACATGTGGTGCAAAGTGCAAGGACTTGTTTAAGGATCCCAATTGGAACCCTGGCTCCCCACCTGCAGGGGAGTCACTTCACAAGTGGTGAAGCAGGTCTGCAGGTGTCTATCTTTCTCTCTGTCTTCCCCTCCTCTCTCCATTTCTCTCTGTCCTATCCAACAACAATGACATCAGTAACAACAACAATAAAACAACAAGGGCAAGAAAAGGGAATAAGTAAAATAAAAATAATAAATAAAAAACTTAGGTTTAAAAGAAAAAGAAAGAAAGATCACTACTGCAAATCCTCAGAGGGAGGGGCCATCATAAGGGCAGTGCCCATGCTTGGGCTGAGTAGTTGCCCAGTTCAGTTGCCAACTTCAATATGACAAAGGTGGGGGCAGATGTAGACAGGGACACATGACCCCTATGCCTGGTTGTGAGCTAGTGGCTTAGGAGTCAGGAGTAGCAAAAATAGTATGAGAGAAGCACAGGTGTCTATCTTTCTCTACCCCTCTCTGTCTTCCCCTCCTCTCTCCACTTCTCTCTGTTCTATCCAACAATGACGGTATCAATAAAAACAACAATAAAACAAGGGCAACAAAAGGGAATAAATAAATATTAAAGAAAACTTTTTTAAAAAGCTTGCTAGGATGATGGGGGGATAGGATTCATGGAACCTGATCTCTCTCCATTAGGGAGTATGGGCATCAAGTGGGAGTCAGTAAACCAGGGTTTGAGTCTAGGTAAGCTTTCCTGCTTACTGGTAGCAGCTGTGCATGAGTTTTGTCCTTGGTAAAATGAGTAATTTCCCCTTTTCCTTGGGGCTGTGGGGGAACCAATGGAATAATTGTTTTGTAAACTGTCAGGTCCCCCTTTTTCAAAGAGACATCAACATAGTTCTGCAAAAAGACTTTAGTGCCTGAGGTTCTGAGCTCCCAGGTTCAATCCCCAGTAACACCATAAGCCAGAGCTGAGTCCTGCTCTTTCTCTTTGTTTATCTCTCTTTCATTAAACATTTCAAAGTTAAAAAATAAGATATTTTAAAATTTTTATTTATTTATAAAATATTAACACTGGGGAGTCGGGCTGTAGTGCAGCGGGTTAAGCGCAGGTGGCGCAAAGCACAAGGACCGGTATAAGGATCCCGGTTCGAACCCCGGCTCCCCACCTGCAGGGGAGTAGCTTCACAGGCGGTGAAGCAGGTCTGCAGGTGTCTATCTTTCTCTCCTCCTCTCTGTCTTCCCCTCCTCTCTCCATTTCTCTCTGTCCTATCCAACAACGATGACAACAACAATAATAACTACAACAATAAAACAACAAGGGCAACAAAAGGGAATAAATAAATTAAATAAATAAAAATTAAAAAAAACAAACAAAAAATAAATATTAACACTGACAAGACCAGAGGGGTACAGTTCCTACCACCAGAGCTCCATTTTCCATTCCCTTCCCTGATAGCTTTTCTATTCTTTTTTTTCTTCTTTATTAGGGGAATTAATATTTTACATTCGACAGCAAAATACAATAGTTTGTACATGCATAACATTTCTCAGTTTTCCACATAACAGTACAACCCCCACTGATAGCTTTTCTATTCTTTAACGCCATGGGAGTATGGACCCAGGGTCATTATGGGGTGCAAAGAAATAAAAATATTTAAAAAATAAACAAGGATGCAACAAGTACCACCTCAGTATGCTTCACTTTAGACTGTGTTCAGAGACATCAGGGGTGGAATGTCAACCTTTCAGCCTCATTACTCAGGTGAGACTGTTCCTTTCACAGGATTCTCTAATTCCATTTCAGGTAGCTCACTTCCTAACAAAGTTTCAAAATCTAGATATAGACCAGGTCCCATGAGATAGGGCATATGTTCACATGTATTTATAAATTAGGGCAAAATATATACCTGAAAGCAAAAGTGCATAATAGTCTGCAGTGAGTCAGTATATGCAGCAAGCAAGTAGAAAGACCTAAAAAGATACCATAAAGTTCATAACAAAATAGTGTCTACTCCTCACCTTCTTCCTATTATATCCCTCAGTCACTCCAAAGCTAACCTTATCAAAGCAAGGACTGCAAAGGCTGAATAAGGGCAAGAGACTAGCACACTTTAACAATGACTCTTTAGTCACTATCAGGCCACTCCCTATTCGGGTAGTCCTGAGATTCCCAAACAGACATGATGGGCCTAGATCTTGAATAAATCCCTCTCTCCATTGTTACTGGTCATTTCTATCAGGAACAACAAAAAAGACCCCTTTGTGAGCCCCCCCCCCATAGGACCTTGCCTTCAATGTGGATCAACAACAGCAGAGAATGTTCCATCCTCTGAAGGGAGGCTGGACAACATATTCTTTGTCCCACCTGAGGAAGGTGAGTCTTGAAATTGGGGCAGCTTGGAATGTTCTTACTCATGACCACAGAATGTGAGCTCAGATCTACAGGGATGCAGAGGTCACATAGGCTCCTAAGCTGAATATGGGCCCCAGACCAAATCAAATCGATGGGGTTTATAGTCAACAATATTTATACCCCTTTCCCATATTAGGGAGCTACTCTCTTCCCTGATCCAGCTTTCTGTACCTTTACCAGCCGTGACATCATCTCCCCAGACAATAACTTGGATCCACCTGTATATCAAATTTCAGGATCAAGGGGAAAAAAAACAAACAAAGAAACAACAACAACAAACTAGTATAGTCATGGGCCCTTTGGAATATAACTAAAATAGGCCTACTAGTTATCTACAAAACGGAGACCCACCCAACTGTTCATCTGCACTATTCCAGTCTTTAGGTTCATGAGTAGTCAACCACTTGTTTGGCTTTATATGTTAACTTTCTTTTCAGTCACCAGTTTCCAGATGCTAACATGATGCCAACTAGACTTCCCTGGACAGACAACCCCACCAATGTGTCCTGGAACACCGCTTCCCCAGAGCCCCGCCCCCCTAGGGAAAGAGAGAGACAGGCTGGGAGTATGGGTTGATCTGTCAACATCCATGTTCAGCGGGCAAGCAATTACAGAAGCCACCTTCTGCACCCCATAATGACCCTGGGTCCATACTTCCAGAGGGATAAAGAATAGGAAAGCTATCAGGGGAGGGGATGAGATGCGGAATTCTGATGGTGGTAATTGTGTGGAGTTGTACCCCTCTTATCCTATGTTTTTGTCAATGTTTCCTTTTTATAAATAAAAAAATAAAATAATTTAAAAAAAAGAATGGTAGATGGGTAGGGGAGAAGACCAGTGAAATTGGAAAGTACATTTCTATGAAGGATTCTAGGAGGATTTGTCTTTTTCTTTCTGTCTTCCTTTTTGTGACAAATAAGGCAGAGAGAGAGAGAGTGAAAGAGACCACAGCATTGAAGCTCCCTCCATGGTGGGAGGGACCAAGCTTGAATCTGAACTGCACACGTGGGAAAGCAGTATACTATCCAAGTGAGCTGTTTTGATGGTCCTAGAGAATTTTTTTTTTTTTTTTTTTTATCCCCAGAGCACTGACAAGTGGGAATCTGTCCCTCTATTGTTTCCTCTGATGGTCTACTCATTCTCCCTCCATATGATTGAGATTTCCCAAGGCAACCCATAAGGCTTGTTTGTATCTGTGACATAGGCCTGTTCCTGTGTGGACCCTCGAGCCTCCCCTTAGGTGTACTTCCCAAAGTAGGTGTGGGCAGCCTGGGGAACAAGGGGCTCACATCTTTTTTTTTTTAATTCTTTAAAAAATTTTAATTAGCTTTTATTTATTGGATAGAGACAGCCAGAAATCGAGAGAGAGGGAGTGATAGAGAGGGAGAGAGACAGAGAGACACACCTTCAGCACAGCACCACTCATGAATCTTTCCCCCTACAGGTGGGGACCGGGGGCTTGAACTGGGTCCTTGCGCATTGTAACATGTGCGCTTAACCAGGTGTGCCACCACCCGGCCCCTTCACATCTTCTTTCTTTCCTTTTGGATTGGGTGTGATATATGCAGGGTGACTGGTGTTTCACATGGCAGACCAAAACTTGAAGCTGTGCTAATGGAATTCTTGGCACCAGTTAGCTTAGTGGCAACCTGCACTGGATTTTTCTGGCACCTGCAAAACTATAGCAGACAGGCTTCCATTAAGTTATCAGGCTGGCCTTGTGGTAGGGTATTTCCCATCCCTCAAAGATGTCACACATTGAATGAGCCATACAAACTCTGGGACTGGTGAAATGGATCCTGCTGTAATACTTTGTTATGATTTTGTAAGGACCTAGAATAGAAGAAAATAAGCCCATGTTCTCTTTACACCATAAGTATCATTGTAATATAAAAGTACTAGCAACCTTCGTGTTGTTAGAATTGATTCAGAGTGATAGGAAGCTAGGACTGAAAGCAGAAGAGAGTTTTTAGAAAAAGCAATTCCTGGGAGTCGGGCGGTAGCGCAGCCGGTTAAGGGCACATGGCACAAAGCACAAGTACCTGCCCCCAGCTCCCACATGCAGGGGAGTTGCTTCATAGGCAGTGAAGCAGGTCTGTAGGTGTCAACTTTCTCTCCCCCCTCTGTCTTCTCCTCCTCTCTCCATTTCTCTCTGTACTAATCAACAATGGCAACATCAATAACAACAACAATAATAACTATAACAACCGTAATAATAAAAAAGCCTTTTAAAAAAAGCAATTCCTGTTCTAGGGCAACACCTCCAAACTTCAGGGAGCATCAGAATTCCTTGGAGGTCTTGCTAAAACCCACCTTATCTCTGGTTTGGTAGATCCTAACCAAGAAGGAGAATTGGCACTTCTGGCAATTCTGTGTTCTTGGTGCTTAATCTTTGTGGCAACTACACTTTGGAAGACATGAGCCTGGTGCTTTATAATTTATAAAATGGTTTCCAGGGAGCTGGGGGATGGCTTGCCCAGTTAAGCATGTACTATACCATGTGGGAGGATCAGGTCTGAGTCCCCAGTCACCACATGGAAGCACCACACAAAGTGGAGCTGTCCCCTCTGTCTTTCATTCTCTATCTGGAAAAAAGAAAAAAAAATCTGCTGGGAATGGTGGAATTGTCTAGGCACTAAACCTGAGTGAAGCCCTGGCAGCAAGGGGAAAAAGTGCTTCCTCAGCCAGTCTCCTGAAGTCCTTGGACACCCATGATCTCTGGTGGGGCAGGAGCTTCTAACCTGGAGAAGCAGGTTTAGGAGGGCTGGGGTTGCGCAAGTTCAGCCAGCCAGGGAGGAGCAGATCTGGGATTCTGAGTCTCAGACTCTCACTGCCTATTTATTTAGTTACAAGCAGAATCTGAGTCAGACATAATATTTATTTATTTACTTGATTTTTAACCAGAGACCTTGTCAGCTCTGGCTTATGGTGGTGCTAGGGATTGAACCTGAGAGCTAAGAACTCAGGCATGAAAGTCTTTTTGCAGAACCATTATGCTGTCTCACCAGCCCTTATAATCTATTTTAAAGTTCTAAATGCTACCATTGCTGGATTCTAGGTCCACTGTGTCCAACATGAGAACTTTGACCTTCACCTTAGAACACTTTTTTTTCTTTTTTAATTAAAAAGTTTTAAATCTTTATTTGTTGGATAGAGACAGTCAGAAATTGAGAGGGAAGGGGTGATAGAGAGGGAGAGAGACAGAGAGACACCTTCAGCACTGCTTCACCACTTGTGAAGCTTTACCTCTGCAGGTGGGGACCAGGGACTCAAACCTGGGACTTTGCACACTGTAACATGTGCACTCAACTAGGTGCACCACCACCTGGCCCCAGGACACTTTTTTCTTTTATAAAAATTATTTTATTTTGCTTTATTTATTTTTTGTAATTTACTGGGGGAGAGAGAGAGAGAGAACAGTACTGTTTCAGTACTTGTGAAGCTTTCCTTTGTTTCACTACTTTGAAGCTTTCCTTTGAACTGAAGGTTTGAACCTGGTTCCTTGTGTATGGGAGCCTGTGTGCTCAACTGGGTGTGCCATGGCCCCTTTATTCACTCTGCAACATGCTATAGTATTTTGAAGATTTGTGAGGAAATATTTAGAGGAGGAGGCAAAGGGACAAAAAAGAGGGATTAAAGATTTAATATTTAAATTTAGAACTGGGATATCATGCCATTTCACTACTCTGGGCCACTTTTTCATTCACATTGATCAGGGTGGGGAATGTCTGTCCAAAGGACACAATTTCGTCTTTTTTTTTTTTTTCCTCCTAGGGTTATTGCTGGGGCTTGGTGCTTGTGCTATGAATCCACTGCTCCTGGAGGCCACTTTTTCCATTTTGTAAAATAGGATATGACAGAGAGAAATTGAGAGATGAGGGGAATATGGGGGGGGGGAGAAAGACAGACATGTGTAGACCTGCTTCAAACTGGGATCCTTATGTGTGCTTAATCCAGTGTACTACCACCTAGCCCCATCTTGTTTTTTTTTTTTAATACTGCAAAACAGTATTCCATTAAATAAGGATCCATAAGTTCTTTCTCTTAAAATTTATTAGTGATTTAATATTGATTTACAAAATTACAAGATAACAGTGGTACAACTCCACACCATTCCCACCACCAGGGTTCTGAATCCCTATAGCCTCCATTATAAGCTACAGTAGTTCTCTTAAAATTTCTAACTTTATAACTGAATAGGAACTTGTTAGGAGTCAAAAACATTTATTTGAAGAAGAATTTTTATACAAACGTAGATAAGTCACCAAGGATTGCCTGTTTCATGTTCTAATAACCAGGTTGGCACTGCACTTCATCTGAAAATATGGAACTTGCAATTTTTCAGTTTTATCTGTTTTTTTCCCCTAGCTTGCTATTTTTAATGTGTGTTTATAATACACTGAAGACATCTCAGTCAATCATATATTGAGCAAAGCGATCACCATGGCAAGGAGACACACATGGTAGTCTTTGTTGTCAACATGTCTATAAAACTGAATAAATATTTGTTAGTGATCCATTTTAATAAATATAAGGAACACACGGAAGGGGAAATAGTAAGAACACTATAATTTCTCAAAGGCCAACATTACTTTAATGTTAACTAACAAAGAATGCCAGGGAACGTGGGGGTTTTGCAAACACAAACAGACTAGATCTTTGATGATGTGACAGAGGAAAAGTTTCCACTAGGGCTATTGCTAGGACTCAATGCCTGCATGATGAATCCACCACTCTCAGTGGCTAATTTTTTCCTTACAGTTTTTTTTTCATTTGATAGAACAAAGAGAAATTGAGAGGGATCTCACACACACACACACACACACACACACACACACACACACACACACACACACACACACAGAGACACGTAGAGAGAGAGAGCGAGAGAGAGAGACCTGCAGCCCTTCTTCACCATTCATAAAGCTTCCCACCTGCAGGTGAGGAGTAGGGGTTTGAATCCAGGTCCTTGTATATGGTCACATGTGTGCTCAACAGGGTACACCACTGCTAGGTCCCTCAGTTAACATTTTTTGAAATTTTCGTAGGTTATATATTTCATTTCCCCTCATAACTATGTTTTAATAATGTAGGATAAAGAGCTTGCTATTTGTTTCAACTTCTCAGACCCACAGTTCAATTTCATTTATTTATTTATTTTATTACCACAGTTATCACTGGGACTCAGAGCATTCATAACTCCACTACTCCTGGTGACCATTTCTTGTTTCTTTTTCTTTTCTTTTTTTTTAAGATTTTTTTTTTTTTTTTTTTTTTTTACAACAGAGCACTGTTCAGCTCTGGCTTATGATGTTATGGGGATTGAACCTGGGACTTCGGAGCCTCAGACATGAGATTCTCTTTACATAACCATTATGCTATCTAACCTCACCCCCTTGTTCCTTTTTGAGAGAGGGAGAGGGAGAGAGAGAGACTGAGAGAGAAGGAGATACTCTGCTCCACTGCATATGGTGCTTCCTACAGGTCTTCCTAGTGGTGGTCAGGGGCTCAAACCTAGATCCTCGTGCAGGGTAACAGGTGTGCTCTACCAGGTTAACCTCCACTCTCCCCCTTCCTATTTATTTATTTATTTATTTAGAATTATAGGAGGAGAGAGAGAGAGAAAGAACCAGACATCACTCTGGTACATGTGCTGCAGGAGATTGAACTCAGGACCTCATGCAGGAGAGTTGAAGGCTTTATCCACTGCACTACCTCCTGAACCACAATCCTTTCCTACATTTATGATCATAATGACAAAACCAAGACCACAGCATTATTATATTGCATTTCTTGTCAACAGAAAGAAAGGAAAAAAAAAAAAAAACAGCTTGACTGGTTACATAATGCTCTGCTTTGCTCATCAGAGGTAGTGCAAGGGGCATAGGCCTCTCAGGATTTGTGCCCATTTTTTATAAGGGGTACAATTTTACTAATAAAATTGAACAATAAAGAGACTCTTAATTTCACTATTTCCTACTTAATGTTCTCCAATACCAAATGTTGTAAAAGTTGAAAATGCTTCCCGTCTGTAGTGAACATGTAACCCTAGTAACTATAGTAACCATAATGTGTCTGCATAGTGTGATAAAGACGAAACATATGTATACATAGGATAAGACGTCAACCTGAACCTAATTGAACAATGGGGATATAACTTTGAAACTAGAGACAAGCAAAGTATAAACAAAGGTTCAGAAACCAGTTGGATGAAGCACTTTCACCGTTACTGACCAGGATGCTGCCAGTGCTGCTAAAGACTTAAGCACACACGGCTAAGCTAATTAACCACCTCACAGCTTCCAGGGACCCACGCCAGTGGACAAAGGACCTCCAGTCTG
This sequence comes from Erinaceus europaeus, assembly GCF_950295315.1. Classification (NCBI taxonomy): domain Eukaryota; kingdom Metazoa; phylum Chordata; class Mammalia; order Eulipotyphla; family Erinaceidae; genus Erinaceus; species Erinaceus europaeus. Next base: position 37,788,696 of record NC_080173.1, on the reverse strand, counting down.
GCAACACAGTGGATGGTAACCACGTTGTGAGCCTTACCGGCAAACAGCTGTTTAAGGAGAGGTATCGAGTTGACTGTGTGTTGTGTGAATTGTGTGACCTTTCTCTGGCATCTAAAATAAAGAATTATTGCTTAACCCCGACACGCTCTCCGAGTTAAGTCCTTGCTCTAATTCCTTGCTTGCGACACTGTCTGTATCAGGGATTTGTGAGATAAATTTTCTAACTAGTAAGAAAAATAAATAGCTTTCTCTGTATGAGAGCTCACATATCTATCTACCTATTTTAGGTGCTAGGTTTGTGCCTTTTAAACTTCCATTTTTTAACTCTGTGAATTGAATATTGAAACAATTACTCTGAAGAAACAGAAAGGAGCCTATAAAGCTGACTTATAAAATTCTTGACATTTATTGACTGTTTGGATCTCCCAAACAACTTCCTATCCTTGTGAATTTGCACCTGTAGTTGAACAGATTCAGACCTGTGTTATTTTTCAATTGCCATGTGTGAATAAACCGAATTCATGGCCAGTTATGTGCTATCACTTTTAACCTGGAGGTGGCCATGCAGTAGCATTGACCACATCCAGTGCTGGACCTGGGGCGTGTGTGTGCATGTGTGTGCATGTGTCTGTCCATTTTCCCATTCATCTTGTGCTGTGAACTTTCTGCACTTATGTGCATGTATCTAAATGTTTATTAAGAAATTGTCTCAAACCTTGTACTTTGCTTTGAGGCTATCTGTGCTGACTCTAAAGCACTCTAAAGCACATAGTGGAAATAAAAACTGAACAGAATACAAAAATTATAAACACACCCCCCCCATCTATTGCTCTGAATCTATGCTGAATGACAGAATTCTGTTAACAGAAAAGAGAGCTGCCACAGTGAGTTGATTTTCTTTTTAATTTATTCGTTTTTAATGAGAGATAAAAAGGAAGAGGAAGGGGTGGGGAACAGAGCTCTGCTCAGTTCTGGTTTATGGTGGTGCTAGGGATTGAACCTGGGATGTTATAGCCTCAGGCCAGAGAGTCTTTTGCAGAACCATTATACTATCTCTCCAAACCCCAGCAGGTAAATCTTTTCTTTTTAAATTTTTTTATTTATTTAAAAAAGGAGACATTAACAAAACCATAGGATAAGAGGGGTACAACTCCACACAATTACCACCACCAGATCTCCATATCCCCTCCCGATAGCTTTCCTGTTCTTTATCCCTTTGGGAGTATGGACCCAAGATCATTGTGGGATGCAGAAGGCAGAAGGTCTGGCTTCTGAAATTGCTTCTTGACTGAACATGGGTGTTGACAGGTCGATCCATACTCCCAGCCTGCCTATCTCTTTCCCTAGTAGGGTGGGGTTCTGGGGAGGCGGAGCTCCAGAACACATTGGTGGGGTCGTCTGTCCAGGGAAGTCTGGTCAGCATTATGCTAGCATCTGGAACCTGGTGGTTGAAAGGAGAGTTAACATACAAAGCCAAACAAAGTGTTGAACAATTATGGACCTAAAGGCTAGAATAGTGCAGATGAAGAGCTGGGGGGGTCCTCCATTTTGTAGATAGCTAGTAGGCATATTTTAGTTATATTTCAAAGGGCCTGCAGCTATACTAGTTTTTTTTTTCCCCCTCTGAGCCTGAAATCTGATATGCAGGTGATTCCAAGTCATTGTCTGGGGGGTGGTATCATGGCTGGAAAAGGTACAGAAAGCTGGATCAGGGAAGAGAGTAGCTCCCTAATATGGGAAAGGGATATAAATATTGTTGACTGTAAACCCCATTGATTTGATTTGGTCTAGGACCCATATTAAGCTTAGGAGCCTATGTGACCTCTGCATCCCTGTAGATCTGAGCTCACATTCTGTGGTCATGAGTATGAACATTCCATGCTGCCCCGATATCGACCCATCTTCCTCAGGTGTAGCACAGAGGATGTTGTTCATCCTCCCTTCGGAGGATGGAACATTCTCTACCGTTGTTGATCCAAGTTGAGGGCAAGGTCCTATGGGGGGGCCCCCGCAAAGGGGTCTTTTTTGTTGTTCCTGATAGAAATGACCAGTAACAATGGACAGAGGGATTTATTCTAGGTCTAGGCCCATCATGTCTGTTTGGGAATCTCAGGACTCCCTGAATAGGGCCCCAGCTGATGGGGTGGCCTGATAGTGACTAGAGTCATTGTTAAAGTATGTCAGTCTCTTGCCCTTATTCAGCTTTTGCAGCCCTAGCTTTGCTAAGGTTAACTTTGGAGTGAGTGAGAGAACTGTAATAGGAAGTAGGTGAGGAGGGCATCTAAGTCTAATGTGATACTATTTCATTAGGAACTTTATACTGACTCACTGCAGACTATTGTGTACTTTTGCTTTCAGGTATATATTTTGCCCTAGTTTATGGATACGTGTGAACATATACTCTATCTCATGGGAGCTGGTCTATATCTAGGTTTTGGGACGTTGTTAGGAAGTGAACCTCCTGGAATGGAATTAGAGAGTCCTATGAAAGGAAAGGTCTCACCTGAGTAATGAGGGTGAGGGTTGGCATTCCAGGCTTGATGTCTCTGGACACAGTCTGAAGCAAAGCATGCTGAGGTGGTACTTGTTGCGTGTGTTAACTCCTCATGAGGAGTTAAAATTCTAAAGTATGAGCATAAAGGTAAAAACAAAGAGCAACCAGGAGAAGGGCTGACTCCTGACAGCCCATTTAAACAGTGCTCTGCCTCCCTCTTCCCCTTTGTGTAACTGCATTTGTGAAAATTTACAGGAGGCATATGATTCAATGTGATATTCTGTGTCAGTCTTTGCCACATTATTTTTAATTTTCTCAATAAATGGATTAAGTGGGTGATACTACCCATGTTTTTATACCAGAGGGTAAGTAACTTCCCCAAAGTAATATAACTAGCAGTTGGCAAGACCAGGATTCAAGTCCAGATCTACCTGCTATCCCATGTTTAGGTACTAGATGGTAAGGATCCTTAGAGGACAGGTTTTTATAAGCAGGTTATTTCACAATGGGAATCTTAAGGTTTGACACCCTTCACTGCTTCTCTCAGTCATAGCAGATGATGGGGTGTTCACTGTGCAGGCTACACAGTGCCAAGATTTTCCAACTGGGAACATGGAGAGAATTGGTGCATCTGAAAATGATGGCTAAGATTCAAGAAGAATTGGGTTAAGGGGGATGGGAAAGAACTCGTTAAAGGATCTGAAAGTACTTAGTCTGATGTGAAAATCCTGCTGTTCCAGTGACTAATGAGTTGACAGAGGATGAAGATCAGCTGGGCTCTGCTTTCAGCATGGCCAAAGCAAGAAGATGGCTTAAACTTTGCTGGGTGGGGAATGAATGTAAGTCAGCTGTGATAAGTTCTGGTGGTTGGGTGTGGGGTGGGGGTGAGTGACTAGTTAGCATCATGGGCTAGAGAACTGCATGAGACTGGGAGCTTTGTGGGTCTTTTCTGTTTTCTTTTTTAAATTTAATTAAATTAATTTATTTATTCCCTTTTTGTTGTCCTTGTTTTTTATTGTTGTAGTTATTATTGATGCCGTTGTTGTTGGATAGGACAAAGAGAAATGGCGAGAGGGAGGGGAAGACAGAGAGAGGGAGAGAAAGATAGACACCTGCAGACCTGCTTCACTGCTTGTGAAATGACTCCCCTGCAGGTGGGGAGCCGGGGCTCGAACCGGGATCCTTATGCCAGTCCTTGCGCTTAGCGCCACTTGCGCTTAGCCCGCTGTGCTACACAGCCCAACTCCCTTCTTTTCTGTTTTCTTTGGTCAAATTTAGGATAGCTTTGTCCCCTCTCAACAACTGTTTAGAGATAAAATCCTGGGATCCTAGAAATAGCTCAGCAGGCAGGGCCAGCGTCTTACTATCATTGTGGCCCAGATTTGAACCACATGGGAGGGCCTGTGGCAACTGGGGAAAGCTCTGGTGCTGTGGTGTCTCTCCCTGCCTTTCTTTCTGAATGAAAAAGCATCCTAGGAGTGGTGAAATCACACAAGCAGGCGTTCCTTGCTCACTGTGCATGCACGTATACACATGCATGAGCACGCACAAGCCAACAAAAAGTAGAATTCTAATTGGCCCATTGGAAATTTCTGTACCTACAATTTATTTATTTTGGATAGAGGAATTGAGAGGAGGATGGAGAAAGAGAGGAGAGAGAGAAAGATAGCTGCAGCTCTGCTTTACCACTTGTGAAGCTTCTTTGCAGGTGGCAGCTGGGGGTTTGAACTTGGGTCTTGTTCATGGTCACTGTGTGCTCAACCAGGTGTGCTATCACCTGCCCCCCTTATTTATCTATATATTTTAATTTATTTCTTTAAAAAACCTTTATTTTAGTGAAGAGATAGAGAGGAGAGAGATCAGAGCACTACTCATCTCTGGGTTACAGAGTTGCTGAATATTGAATTTGAAGCCTCAGGCATAAGTCTTTTGCAGAACCACTATGCTGCCTCCCCAGCCTTATTTATATATTTCTTTCATTCTTTCTTTCTTTTTAAATGAGTTTTTATCAACCTAGTTGTGGCAAAGTTAGTTATCTAACATCCTAATTACTGACAATTTTCTTTATTGGGGGTAATTAATTAATGGTTTACATTTAACAGTAAAATACAATAGTTTGTACATGTGTAACATTTCTCAGTTTTTCACATAACACTCAAACCTATCAAATAAGGAAAAGGAGAGAGAGGGAGGGAGAAAGATAGATACCTGCAGACCTGCTTCACTGCTTATGAGGTGTCCCCACTGCAGGTGGGGAGTGGGAGCTTGAACCTGGATCCTTGTGTATAGTAGTATGTGTGCTTAACCAGATGCGCCACTGTCTGCCCCCCCTTATATATTTTTCCAGTGTGGTGCCAGGCAGGAGACCCAGGGCCTTGTGCATGTGTGATGCTGTGGAACTACCTCCCTAGTCCAACTGGGAGAGAGCCCAGAGTAGAGTTTCCTTGGTGCTCGCATGTGCTACCAGGGGATCAAACCCTGGGCCTCCTGCATAGCAAGGCACAGTGTTCTTCCCAGGCCCCTGTGCCTATGAATATTCCTAAGCCATTGGAGGATGGATGCTTGCTTGCTTGCTTGCTTTCCTCCCTCCTTTTCTTCTTCCTTCCTTCCGTTCTTTCTATTAGTGATTAAATAGTGTACAAGATGTTATGGTAATAGGAGGATAGTTCTATGCCACTCCCACCACCAAAGTTGTGTTCCCACACCCATAATGATTATCAATCATAGTTCTTCCAAGTTCTTAGATATGCACTGAATATATATCATTTTTCCTAAGTTCATGTGTTTCAGTTCTCTATTTCACATGAGTGAAATTATCTGGTAGATGTTCTTCACTTCCTTCCTTACTTCATAAGCATAGTCACCCCCAGTTCCACCCATTTTGTCCCAGAGGACACAGTATAGTCTTTTAATTGATGAGTAGCAGTACTCCATTGAGTCTAAGTCCCATTATTACTACTCTTTTTCCTCCTCTCCCTCCTATTCTTCTTTATTTTTCTTCCCCCCACTTTTTCTCCTCTTCTTCTTGTGTTTGTGAGACTCAAATGAGTGGTTTTCATTTCATTATTAAAGTTTTTTCCCCCTCTTACTCTAAGTATTCCTCATAGGGTCTCCCCCACCCCCTGTTCCAGACATTTTAAACTTTTAATCAAGAAATTGAAAAGGCATGTGCCAAAGAAGCATGGGACATTCTAGCAAAGATAGATGACCTGCCATAGGGAATTTGGTTTCTTCCTATCCTATCCTATCCTATCCTATCCTACTATTCTATCCTATCTTCTCCCTTTCCTCCTCCTCCTCTTCTCCTTCTCCTCCTCTACCTTCTTCCCCCTTCTACTTCTCCTTCTATTTCTGAGAAGAAGAGAGTTAAAGAGACCATAGCACCAAAGCCTCCTTCAGTGTGGTGAATGCTGGGCTCATACCTGTGTTGCATACATGACAAAGCAGCACACTGTCCAAATGAGCTATTTTGCTGGTCCATGGGGTTTATTTTTAATTTTTTATCAGTGATTTAATATTGTTTTACAAAATTAGAAGCTAACAGGGGTATAATTCCACATCTTCCCCACTGCATTAGTTCTCCCAAGATCACAGATATGGGTTGACTTATTTCTTTTTTTTTTTTTTTTTTTTTTCCCTCCAGGGTTATTGCTGGGCTCGGTGCTTGCACCATGAATCCACCGCTCCTGGAGGCCATTTTCCCCCCTTTTGTTGCCCTTGTTGTTGTAGCTTCGTTGTGGTTATTATTATTGCCCTTGTTGACGTTATTCATTGTTGGATAGGACAGAGAGAAATGGAGAGAGGAGGGGAAGACAGAGTGGGGGAGAGAAAGATAGACACCTGCAGACCTGCTTCACCGCCTGTGAAGCAACTCCCCTGCAGGTGGGGAGCCGGGGGCTCGAACCGGGATCCTTACGCGGGTCCTTGCGCTTTGCGCCACATGCGCTTAACCCACTGCGCCACCGCCCGACCCCCGGGTTGACTTACTTCTATAACTGTCTATATTTATATGTATTTGCCAATTTTTTTCTATGGTCCTGTCTTCTGTTTTTTTTTCTCAAAGTCCTGATGGAATTGGAGTTCAAAGCCCTCTGGTAATCTTTCCCTAATATTCTCCCTCTGTGAGTATGAACCAGAATTCTTTTGGGGATGCAGAAGGTGGGAGTTGTGGCTTTTGTAACTGCATCTCCACTGGACATGATCATTGTCATGTTGATCCACACTCTCCAGCCTGTTTCTATCTTTCCCTAGTGGGGTAGGACTCTGGAGAGATGAGGATCTAGGACACATTGGTGAGGTCATTTGCCCACCAGGATGACATTGTTGTAGCATCTGCAACTTGGTGGCTGAAACGCAATAAAATAAAAAGCAGGACAACATGATTAGTGGACAGGAATCATAAAGTAGGAATAGAGCAGATGGGAATAGGGATTTTAGGGTGGATAGAAGCTAGGAAGTCGGGTGGTAGCACAGAGGGTTAAGCACAGGTGGTGCAAAGTGCAAGGACTAGCATAAGGATCCCAGTTCGAGCCACCGCCCCCCCCCCACCTTCACAGGTGGTGAAGCAGGTCTGTAGGTGTCTATCTTTCTCTCCCCGTCTCTGTCTTCCCCTCCGCTCTCCATTTCTCGCTATCATATCCAACAACGATGACATCAATAACAACAATAGTAACTACAACAATAAAACAACAGGGGCAACAAAAGGGAATAAATAAATGTTTAAAATAAAAAAGATGCTAGGAAGTCTATTTTAGATATATTCCTAGGGGCCCATTGGATTTCTTTTCATTAAGTACAATTCAGATAGTATTTCTCTGCTCAGTTATGACCATTAAAACTGTTTTCAAATTGTTGGTCTATGGCCCCCAGAGATAAATTTGTCAGTTGTGACAAATAAAACACATTAAAAACCTAACACTTTTTGGGTTCTACTGAAAAGCATAAAGGGACCCTGAGACCAGAAAGCCTGAGTTCTGCTGGTCACCCAGCTCCATCTGGCTCTTGCAACCTCACTTAGTCCACAAAGACCCCCAGGCCCACAGACAGACCACCAACTTACTGATTTCTGCATGTTTGGACTTATGTTTGACTTTGTGCATCATTCCCCAACCTGGAATACCTGCCCATGCCTGGTGGTTTCATGGGTCAGGGTGATTGTGGCAGGAGGACCCAGGGATGGAGAGCTATTCAGCTCCCAGTTCTCAGTTTGTTTCCGGATGTTATTCTTCATATACCTTCTGGGTCTGTTTGTCTTTTTTAATTAGAATTCCTGGAATGCAAAGGACCTGTTTTCCAATATGTGTGTGTGTACATGCATATACACACATATATGTATGTAATTTTTTCTACCATATAAGGGTCACATGTTCTGCCATAAACTTTATGGTGTTTGGGGCAAATGTTGGCTGACAGTTCCCAGTGGCATCTGTGGGCTTTCATGAGCCTTTGCAGACTAATCAGAGTGTTTAGTGCCTGCTGTGAGTATGCTATTTGGCGCTGGGGGGAGGGGTGAAGGATGTGATTCTTGCATAAGCACCTGCACTGTGGCTGGAGTTATAGGATTCATTGCCAAGAAACAATCAAACGAGACATGTGAAGGTATGTCATCTGAAGAGCCAGCAGGTGTGCTGTGTGACAATCTGAGAGGAGGTGGGGTCTCGACAGGGCCTATGAAGCAGGGAGGGTTTTGTTAGAGGTTAGCAAAGCAGGATTTCAGGTCAGTGAACAAACAGCAGCCCAGACAGAGCCAGAGATGAGCAAAGCATGTTCAGGGTCTAATGAGGAGACTGCTGACCACAGTGAAGGGGAATGGGGCCCAATGACTTGCCAAGAGCTGATCTGGGGCTTGGGGGGGGGGGTGTCAGGGGCACATGATAAGATTCCTAGTTGGTGACCCAGAGGTGTGAGGTGGTGCACTGGACTGGGTAACAGCAATACATTTATTTTTGAAATAAATGAAGGGATTTCATTTCAATTGTACAAGTTGACCACCAAAAATGATGGCTCACCCAGCATAGCACTCAGGGAGCTGAATTCAAGCCCCTGGCCACCACATGGGAACAATTCTCTCTGTTTTTCAGCCTTTCCCTCTCTCAGTACATCTCTCTCTCTCTCTCTCTCTCTCTCTCACACACACACACACACACAGAGACTTATTAACATCTGGAGCTAACATTTGTTAACTTAGAAGTATATATTTTTTCCCAGCTTTTCCTCATGTCTTACTGTTTCAGCCACCAAATAACTGTGTGGTGTAGTGTTGAGCAAGTTACTTGATTCCCTGGTGTCTTGATTTGTTCTTCTATAAAATGGACATTTGAATAGTATCCATCCCATAGGCTTGTTATAAGAATTACATGAGTTAGACTAAGATAGTACTTCATAGAACATACACCTTACTATGCCTAAGGCCCTGGGTTCAATCCCCAGCACTGCCACATGATAACACCATGGAAAGCACCAGAGGAAGCTGCCTCTCTCTCTCTTTCCCTTTCCTTTTCCCTTCCTCTCTCTCCCTTTCTTCTCTTTCTTTTCTTTTCTTTTCTTCCTTTCTTTCTTTCTTTCTTTCTTTCTGTCTCTCCTCTCTGTCTAAAATGAAGAATGAAAAAAATTGCCCCAAAGAAGATGCTTAGTGGTGGTAGTGGGACCATGCATACTTAAGACCCTGCACTCTCAGGTGCAACACACACACACACACACACACACACACACACACACACACAAACACACACACACTACAAAGATAGTACCCATTTAAAACTTCTGGTGGAAAATGTTTAACATTCTAATTAAAAAATCTCACCAAAATTCAAAATTTAAAATCTGGAGACCCAAGTCACAATTTAAGCATGTGCCTTCCTGGCTTAAATTTACATTCCCACTGACCCTCATACCAGAGAACATGAAGCTGGTGCTTTAAGCCATTAGCTTTGGTTGGCTGGCCCAGCCTCCTCCTCCCCCAGTCCAGTGCCTGGGCTCTACCACACTGCACTCCTGCTCATTTTCAAACATATCCTGTCCTGCCCTTCACTCTCCCTCCCCCTCACTCTTCCCTGGAGTCTGTACTTCTTACCCCATTTATGCCCCATAAAATTAGCCACCTGGTTTTCATCATTACTGCCATTTTAAGTTCACAGACAAATGGCACAGAAAGTACGGAGTTACTATCCATTCCTGCCTATGAATGTCTTTCATTAGGGTGGTATGCTTGTTACAATGAATAAATGGCTATTGACACATGATTATTAACTAAATAGCATAGTTTATATTAGAGCTGAGTTTGTATTATGCTTTTCCACGGTTTCTGGCAAATATGGAACTCTGTATATTCACCACAACTCTACTGCTATGAAGCTGAGCTTCATGCATTCCTGCCTCTCCACCTACTCCCCGTCAGTTCCAGTTAATCAGTTCGTATATCTCTTCTGCAAAGTACCATATATATACATATATATATATATATATATATTACATTATTTACTAATGAGAGGGAAAGAACCAGAGTAAGAAAACCAAAGCATCACTCTGGCACACTTCATGTCAGGGATTGAAGTTGAGACCTCATGCTTGAGAATCCCACGACATATCTTCTGTGCTACCTCCCAGGTTGCTGTAAAAATATCTTATGTTCCTCTAATGATAATGAATCTTTTTAGTACGTCCTTCATACCTGTCATAGCTCCTGTGCTCTGTATGGCATTAGAGGTGAACACAAATCGCTCCCTTCCTGGGGCTGTGTGTCCTTGAGGGGTGGCCTGCACCATGGATTCTCCTGACAGTCTCCTAGTTGACACCCTGTTCTTGTCAGATGTCTTGTAAATGCTGCTTGTAAATGAGGCTGGGTCTTTACAGGTATCAAAAGACAAGACTTGAAAGTTGGGAAAGTCACAGATGCACTTGTAAATACTATAGGGCTTGAGAATTCGAGGATCCATGCGCGGGAAGTTCTTTGAAGAAAACCATCTTCTATATCTTCAGATTGGGGTTCAGCAGTGACCTTAGGTCAGCTATCCCAGAATAACTTTATATTTGAACCAAGGCAAAATGAGCTGTTCCCCTGCCTTCTCTCCTACCAAAAAACAAAGAAAGGAGGGAGAACCTGGAGTCTGGTTGCTTCTATCCTTCCAGTCCTTTTCCAAGAAAATTTTTTTTTTGTCTGGCCTCCACTTTCTCCCCAGATGTGCTCTAAAAGTTGAGGATGCCCGCGAGCTTCCTCTGGCCAAGGAGCACCTTCTCATTAAACACTATTCTTAATTCACGCGGGGCGCTTGTAGCTTTATTTTGTGGCTTTTAAGACCCTGTTGTCAAAGGCCGTAGGACACGATCAGAACACAGAAACTGAATCTCGCGGAGTTAACCAAGCTGAGCCGCCAGCACAACGCTCAGTTGAAAATTACCAGCCAGCCACCAAAAGCAGCCTTTCTCCGGAGCCGAGAGCTGCCCTGTGCAAAGCCCCCACCCAAAGGCAGCCCAGTCCTCGCAACTCCGGGTCGGGGGCTGCGGCTTTGCAGCGAGACCGAATCCTTCCAGCCACGCAAGTGATTTGCAAAGGCCTTGGCTTCCTGGTACCCGCCTCCAAACACACCTGGGGTGGAGAGGGGGCGAGCTTCTCACTCCCCCGCCCCCAGCTCCCCTTAGCCACCGCCTGGGAGCTCCCTAGGGAAGGGGGTGGGGAGGGCTCTGGCCGCCGACTGGAGCTGCAGGCGCTGCGTCCAGGGGGCGGCAGACGGTCTCCTGGGAGCAGGGTGCCCCCGCCCCCGCCAGCGCTGAGCGCCCACACCTGCGCTGGGGGCGGGGCCTCCCCCAGGTGTGCGGAGGGGGCGCCGCGGAGGCTATCGCCGGTTGGCTTGCGGGGGGAGGAGCGGCCGGGGTCCCGTAGTCCCCGCCCGCCCGCCACTCTGGGCCGGGGGCGCGCATCTAGGGGCAGGGGCGGCCGCAGGCCCCGATCAGGCCACCCCGGGGGCCGGAGCGCAGCGGGCAAGCCTGGGCGGCGGCGGGGGCGGGGACGCGGCGGGCGCGCAGCGTCGCCAGGGCGAACCGGCGTGCGGCGCGGCGCGGCGCGGCGCGGCGGGCGCGGAGCGAGCGAGTTAGCTGGCGGGCGGGCGAGCGCCTCTGTCCCCGGATGTGAGCTCCGGCGCCCGGGTCCGAGCCAGCGGCGGCGGCGGCACCGGCACGGACAGGGCACCGCGACAGCGGCGGGCGGCAGGCGGCGAGCATGGGGGGCGCGCGGCGCGGCCGGGGCAGCGGGACCGGCGTCCCTGCGGCGCCCCTCCGCTAGGGCAGCCGACCAGCCAGCCCTCCTTTGCAGCAAAAAAAAAAAAAAAAAGAAAAAAAAAAAGAAAAATCGCACGTAGATCGAGCTCGGTGGATATAGACATCTGACCTTATTTTTAAAGAAAAGTTTATTTTCCTTTTTTTTTTTTTTTAAGAGGGAGCGTGGGCGGTGAGCGGTTTTTATAAATTATCCCGATTTCCCGTTCTCCGGCCCCGGCCCTCCCCATCCCCCTGCGGGAGCGAGAATCAGTGCAGGGAGGGCAGCTCCTGCCGACCGCGCGCCCCTCACCCCTGCTCGCCCTGCGCCGTGCCGTGCCGTGCCCTGCACACAGTAGGCGCTCAATCAATGTTCGTGGATGATGATGATGATGATGATGAAAAAAATGCAGCATCAACGGCAGCAGCAAGAGGACCACGCGAACGGTGAGCAGGCAGAGTGGGGACCCACTGCCCAGCTCGGTCCCTGTGTGTGTGTGTGTGTGTGTGTGTGTGTGTGTGTGTTCTCCCCACCCCCACCCCACCTTTATCCCCACCCCAGCCCCAGTCCCCTCTTGGCTCTGAGGCGCTGGGCTGAGGGGGCTGAGAGGCTGCTCTCTGCGGGTGTCATCTCCACAGGAAGGGGAGATGCGTGACAGCTACTCCAGTCTCCTCTTCAGGCCTTGAATGTCAGAGTTAATTCTGCCTTTGTGGGGCGGGGGAGGCTGCCGGGTCCCAGGTGATGAGGGTTCAGTGTCCTCGGGCTCAACTTTCCTCCGATGCTCCTGAGTTTTGGAAGGGGGACGGGGGGGGGGGGGGTGGGGGGAAGCTGCACATCTGGGTCTGACCTCCCCCCTTGTCTATCTCCCCCTCCAAGCCCCCCTTTTCTTCCCCATCTCCTGGTGCACTGGGAAGCAGTAGTATGGTCAGCCCCCGCCCTTCGAGGGTGGGCGCAGCACCCCTCTGGCTGGGGAGGTAGGCCGGGTCTCAGGTTTAGGGGCGCCCCTCGGTGCTGCCAGCACAGCCTGGGATAACAGAGTGATGCCCGGGGCGGTGCTGGTAGGCTAGCGTCTTGGGGCTCCTCTCCCCAGCCCTGCCTGGGCACCACGTGTGGTGTCCATGCCGGTCTCTGGGGCCAGCTGGGCCAGGGAGGCTGGACTAGCTTTGGCCGACCCTGTTCTCTACTCTTTGGAAGTCGAAGGTGCCCCCTGTGATCCTGTGGGGTGTGCTGGCCTTCTGGGTTGAGCCTTCCCCCAAGATAGGCTTGGTGCTACCCTTGGTGGTAGGGGGTTGTCTGTTGCCCCCCCCCCCCATCCCCACCCCGTGTTTCCCTTCTAGACGGCTGGGCAAGTGGACCCTCCCCTCTCTTGCTTTGGATGGCCATTGACAGTTGGGAGGAATTATTTTTGCAACTGTCTATCATTGCTTCACCACTTCTCTTACTTAGACTTCTGTAGGTGTTGGTCCAAGGTACTTACTTGCTTTGAGGTCTTACCCAAAGCCACTTGGACAGGGGCTTATACCCTGTGTGTCCTTGGATACTTGCCCCATAAGCTGTACTTGGGGCCTGCTTCCACAGAGATTTTCCTGCTGAGGCCCTAGGTGTAGGGGTGCAGGGGTGCAGGTTGCCTGCCTTGCATGTGTCTCTCACTGGATGTTGGCTTGGCTGCTGTGGCTGCAATTTAAAATGCAAAGAAGCCGGAAAGATGTTTTCTGTTTTCGGAAGCCTGTGGCAGAAACGAGTTCCAAGCATCATGAATTTTCATCTGCAGGAAGTGTCAGTGTATAATCTCAAGATTTCTTGTGGGGCTTTTGCTGTTGTCCCCAGTGTCCATGTGTGGTTATATGATTTTTTTTTTTTTCTCATGCTGAAAATAAAAGCTTTTGTGGCAGTGGAAAGATGTTGGAATCACACCCTGAACATGATTTAAGACTATTGAATTATTAGCACTGCCTCTCTCTCTCTCTGTGTGTGTGTGTGTGTGTGTGTGTGTGTGTGTGAGAGAGAGAGAGAGAGAGAGAGAGAGAGAGAGGGAGGGAGAGATAGAGATAGATATGGTGATAGTTGTTTTGGAGGAAAACTGCTGTACATATCTGTCAGCTTACTGGCAATATTTGTGGGTCTTAGAAGTCAGGAAAGGGGCTGGAGAGACAGTATAATGGTGAGATGCAAAAAGATTTTTTTCATGCCTGAGGCTCTGAGGTCCCAGGTTCAATCCCTAGCCCACTATAAATCAGAGCTGAGCAGTATCTCTAGTATCTCTCATTAAAATAAATAAAATTAAAAAAGATAAAAAATGTTAGGAAAAGTGTGAGCTTAATGTGACCTCAGTTTGGGAGATGGGAGAATTCCCAACAGATGGGAGATGGGAGAATTCCCAACCAACAGATGGGAGAATTCCCAACCAACTCACTTTATGTAGGAATGATCCAGAAGAACCTGATCCAGAAGAACCTAGGTTCAAAATGGAAGTATGGGTGTATAACCACCCCCTGCTGTTGATGGGAGGCAACCTTTGCTCTCTCTCTGATTTCCTAGCTTTCCCTGTAGTTTTGTTTTGTTTTGTCTTTTACGATTTTTCATTTTTCTCCCTCCTTTCTCTCCAGAGGCAAACTATGCAAGAGGCAACAGACTCCCTCTCTCTGGTGAAGGCCCACCTTGTCAGCCGAATAGCTCCAAGCAAAGTGTTCTGTCCTGGCAAGCTGCGATCCATGCTGCCCGGCAGGCCAAGGCTGCCCAGACTATGAGCACCTCTGCAACCCCACCTGTTGGATCTCTCTCCCAAAGAAAACGTCAGCAATATGCCAAGAGCAAAAAACAGGGTAACTCGTCCAACAGCCGGCCTGCCCGTGCCCTTTTCTGTCTGTCACTAAATAACCCCATCCGAAGAGCCTGCATCAGTATAGTGGAATGGAAGTATCCTTTCATTTTTTTTTTTTTTTTTTTTGGAGGGGGAAGAGGGAAGTTCATCTCATGTTCTTTTATTAGTGACTGTTCTTTAAAACAAGTTGCTTTTTGCTAATGTCCTTTAGAAAGTGCAAGCAGTGGAGTCTGTAAGCAGTAGAAGAAGCTGTATGTCAAGGGTTTTATTGTATCTGCCTCCTGTTTGTGGGCATATTGAATCATATGCGTGTACGTAAGAATGTGTGTGGTGTAGGGAGGAAGTAACTAATTGAAACTTCACAGTGGCAGGTATATAAAATATGAAGCTTCCCTTTGTTCAGTGGGCACTGGAGAGTTTGTTTTAGATCCAATACTATTTTGTTCAGTGGTTATACCTTGAATTTGTAGCAACTCAGGGACAATGATTGAGAAAAAAAAAGATTTCATGAGATGCCAGCAGGAGTAAATGCATCTGTGACTTTTAGTGGCAGTTTCTTCTCCCTGTGTCTGGAATTCACTTTGGAAGTGCAGATAAATGCCAAGGTTGCTTCTGGCTCTGACATTTGGGGCCTCAGGTTGTTCAGGTAGCTTCAGATATGAGCACTTGCTTCACAGGGAGGAAGCCATTTGTTCACTAGTGCTGTGCTTCTCTGGAATTTCCTTTTGCCAATTAAAAAAGCAAGGCATTTGTTTTCTTTTTCCAGAGCACTGCTTAGTTCTGGCTCATGGTGGTGCTAGGGATTGAACTTTGGTGCCTCAGGCATGAAAGTTGTTTTTTTGCATCACCATCACACTGTCTTCCCAGCTCACCAAATGCTAGGCATTTGAATCATGAGTGTGAGGAGCCTGGAGGGAAGAGGCTAGTGTGGACCTCTTCCTGAACCTGACTGGTGGAGGAGTTTGGAAAGAAGAAGGAGAAGGAGAATAATAATAATAATAATAATAATAATAATAATAATTCTGTCTGTGTCCTTGGCCTGGAGTTCCATTTCTGGGAGTCTCCTCTGTGTTTTTTCAAACTGAACTCTCAGACTCCCTAGGATAATCATTGCGTCCCAGATCTCAGGGACCCCGGGTGTTCTGTCCACTCACCCCTTGGCTCAGATGGACAGGAGGCTGGGATCCAGTTCCTGCCACCCGTCAGAAGAGGTTGACTGAGGTCTCCTTTCTGAGCAGACTGTTTTCTTATTAGTCAGATGATTCATTGGCTCCAGTGAAAATAAAAGCATTTCCTTTTCCCGGAAGTGTTTTGGTGTGGTCAGGGATGCAAAGCAGGCCCTATCCCAAGGAAGACATGTAAGTGCAGGAGTTCCCTCCAGTGCCCAGGAGGCTGAAGGGACCACCCTGAGGAACCAAGATGTTGGCTGCTGGCTCCAGTGGAGATGATCATCTGAGTACCCTGTTAGGCACCGTGGGGGTGCCCTTGGTCTCCACTGTGCTCATGGACACAAGGGAAAAATGAGGTAACTGTCTAGAAAGGTCTGGGAAAGAGCAACTGAACACCAGAGTTGGATCAGAGAAGTTGTCTGTGTGCATTTTCTTTTTAGAACAGATGCCTTGTCTCCAGAGAGAGTCATGGCGTCTCTCAGCTATGTGGCTGCATTTTCTTTCAGAGCCCCAGGTTTTAGTATGAAGACAGGAGGGAGCCAGGTAAGGAACGTGCTCCTCTGTTGTCTGAGTCTCGGGAGCCAATGGCAGGTGCTGCTAAATTTCATTTGAAGAGCAATTGGAAAGGGGTGTGATTGGGAGTGTGATGTCTGAGATGGCTTATATTTGCATAACACATGTTAAGATACATACCTTAACAAAACTTTTCAGACCATTTGATGTATTTATATTATTGGCTATTTTTGCCAATTGTGTGGCCTTAGCTATTTACATCCCATTCCCTGAAGATGATTCTAATTCAACAAATCATAACTTGGTAAGTGTCTTTAGCATTCTTTCTTGTCCTGATGTGTGCTTATCTTTTGCCTTTGTATTTGAACTGGTGGCTGGTTTTCTGGGGGTTGAAATACTTGTGCATGTGATGTTTCCTGAAACTTTTCAGCAGTGTTTTTTTTTTTAATCTGCATTTTCAAATTTATACTGAATGAAAGTGTTTGAAGTCATGTATCTTGTGTAAATAAATGTGGAACTCTTTCTGGAAGATGTTTGTAGCAGACTTAAAAATAACTTTTCTCTCTAGTGTTCTGAGAGATGGTGCAGTGGATAAAGCATTGGATTCTCAAGCATGAGGTCCCAAGTTCAGTCCCCAGCAGCTCATGTACTAGAGTGATGTCTGGTTCTTTCTCTCTCTTCTCCTGTCTTTCTCATTAATAAGTAAAATAAAAAAAATGTTGCTCTCTATATGGGCCTTTGCTTCTACTATTCTTTTTCTTATAACATTCTTTTAAAAAATCACTAAAAAGTTGTTATGTGGGATTGGTGGATACTTTGGTCAGTTTTTCTTATTATTAGAAAAGGATCACAGATTTTTCACATGAACTATTCACTTTTTTGAGGAGAGGATACAACAAAAACTAAGAAATTTATGTGGAACATAATTTTGAGAAGAAAAAAGCATATTATTGAAGTTCTTACTCCTCTATAGGAAACTATTCTGTGGTTAGGTAAGTTGGAATACATCACATACTTTGTTGCCCTCCTAAAGTTCTGGGAAGGTCTATAGTTTAAAAGAAAAAAGAAAAACTAACAGGTTCATTTCATTTAACTCAGATAGTCCCTAAAAGTAATTGGTCATGGATTTGTTAAACATTTTTTTTGGCAGAATGTATCATGGAACTAGTGTTTCATGGAGCTTCCTTTGGGAAATGTTGATATATTAAAGAGAGAGGCGGGAGGAGAGCAAGCAAGCACTAGGGAGCACTGGACTGGGAACTTATCTTTGCTCATAGTAGGAGCATGTCTTACTTGGCTGTCAGTATGTTGAGGCTTTCTTCATATCCTGTTTGCACTGCCACTCACCTGTCAAGGGCATTAGATAAGAAGATTATGAGGATTGCTTTTTATGCCTGACACTCTGCAATCTGACTTAAAAATCCAGAAGCAGTATTAGGACTTTTCTGGTGCCAGAGCATCTTTCTTGCAAGGATCAGGTCTTTATAACTGGAGGCCAAGCAGAATGACCAGTGAAGGAGGGGCTATAGTGAATGACAATAAACTCCATTGCTTACCTTAGTTCATTCCATCCCCTTTTTGACTTCTCATGTTGAGGCTACATTTCAGAAGGACTGGCTGTTCTTTAGTGTTATAAAGATGGAACTCATGTGTTGGGACCTCTGTTGACTTTTTCTTTTCTTTCTTTTTTTTTTTTTTTGCCTCTAGGGTTATTGCTGGGGCTTGGTGCCGGCTCTACGAATCCTCTGCTCCTGGCAGCTGTTTTTTCCATTTTGATAGGATAGAGAGAAATTGAGAGAGGAGAGAGAAAGATAGACACCCGAAGACCTACCTCACCACTTGGGAAGCTTTCCCCCTGCAGGTGGGGAACCGGAGGCTCGAACCAGGACTTGGCATGGGTCCTTGTGCATGTACTATGTGCACTTAATTTGGTGCACCACTGCCCGGCCCCCCTTTTTTTCTTTTTTCTTTTCTTTTTTAAGTTTTATTTTATTTATTATATATGAGAGAGAGAGTTTTAGATGTGGCAGAGGAAAGGGGAGTGATGGGGAAGCCAGAGCATCACTCTTAACAGATGTAGTACTGGAGATCAAACCAGGAGCCACAGGCACAAAAGTCTGATGCTGCCTCTGTTGACTTCTGAAGATATTGAATAGGACTCTTCTGACTTCTGTCATACTGGCTTGTGTATAAGACTTCATGTTACATTAAAAATGTTGTAGCCTATTTCGGATATTGAATGCTCATAGTATATATTTACCCCATGCCTGAGATCATTTGTGGAATTGTGTATATTTTAAATTGTTTCCAACTTAGCTGTGTAGATAAGTCAGGAAAAGCAGAAGTGGTGACAGAAGCCCCCAGCAGTGGGAGTAGATCATTGTAGTCTAGGCCACAGATGGTGTCAGCCTTGTTACCAAATTTAACAATGTGGATGGTGACCCAGTTTGTTGCTTTCTGTAGATCAAGAGAACACGATTAAACAAAGTTAGAAAATAAATACCTTTCAGCTAGGCAGATTAATTCAGATCAATGGAATAATTAATGGAGTTGTCTGCATAAACTAATTAATATTCAAATTTTTTTGCCCCCAGGAAGATTCAGGCTGATGATAGAAGTGCCATCAGTGAAGCCAGGGGATAAAATATAAGAAATGCTTACAGCTAGCTTCCCCTCCATCTTGTCTTGGTGATTCTTAAACACAAGTCATATTTTGGGGTGGAGTGGAGAGAGTAACAGTGTTACTTTGGCAGACCTTTCTGTAAACAGCATATTCCTCTACTCTCTGTATTCTGAAGCTCAGAGCATTTCAGTTTGTGCCTGTTTTGTGCTCACACGGCCAGATGAATGTAGTCTCTGCCTGATGCTTTAAATATCTCCTTTCCCTCTGTGGGGAGGGGAGGTCTTTGTGGATTTCCCCCGCAATTAAAGCAAGGTCCCATGCCATGCCTATGTTCCACTGGGGAGCTGCTGTTTTAAACAATTTTTTTATACATTATACATTTGCCCTAATTTGTGCCAAAGCAATTGCTCTATTTTTGGGATCAGTTTAGAGGCAGCTGAACGAAGCTTATTTTTCATCTGTAGTAAATACTTTTCAATTAACGTGAATGGCTAGACAGAGGGCCAAGACCCATATGGACTGCAGAGCTGTGCGTAGCAGAGTGCTGGTGTGTTTCCTATATATCCTGGGCCTGTGAAAAACGTGCACACTGAGCATTTAGAGTCATGATCCAGGCCAGCTTTGTGAGAGATGCTCCTGTTATGTCACAGGTCATTTGCAGTGGAATAATTACTTCACTTGGCTCTGAGATGGCACTGTCCCCACCAGTCCAGAAATGTGTTTTGTCTGGGTTGTAGGGAACTTGGTCCCCTCTGGGGGTTTAGAGAATACCTTGGGAGCAGTGTGTTTTCCCAGGCTTGGAGTAAATGTATATAAACAATTTCAAGTTTCTGGGCAGCTTCTCTTTGTGGATGTGCAGACCTGGGTGTGTGTGTGTGTGTGTGGTGGGGGGGGGGCAGGATGGGCACTGAAGCCTTTGAAATAGTGGTCGTTGATTCCCACATTGGGCTCCCGGTTTGTACCATCAGTGGCCATATTTCCTTAGTTTCACTTATTGAGTATGTATATTTTTTTGAGTGTGTATATTTTTTAAACTCAATAGAATGGAGAAAAATTAAAAGGGGAAAGGAGAGCTGGAGAGAAACACCTGCAGTCCTGCTTCACTACACGTGAACCACCCCACCCCACCCCCGCCATGCAGGGCGGTACTGGGGGCTTAAACCCAAATCCTTGCACATGGTAATGTGTGAACTCAACTGGGTGTGTCACTGCCTGGCCCTGAAATACTTTTCTTCCCAGTTTTATTTGTTTGTTTGTTTGTTTTTAATCAGAGCACTACTCAGCTCTGGCTTATGGTGGTGCTGGGAATTGAACCTGGAACTTTTGAAGCCTCAGGCATGAGAGTCATTTTTCATAACCATTATACTGTCTTCCCAGTCCTTGACCATGTTTCTCACTTATTTAATCTTCTTCTTAGTTCAGGATGAGGGACATCCTGCTTATGGAATGCCAGAGTGAGTGGGGGTTGACTACCCTGTGGTGCTTTGCCGAGTTGAAACTGCTTACTTTTGCTTGCTATACTTCAGAATCTAATGAGCAAGTGAATGTGCAAGAGCAGTTTTTGAATCCTGTTGGTGATGTAAAGATGTTATTGGACCTGTTTTTGTGATAGGGGTTAGAGTGGACTTGCTATATATGTGCTTTCCCTCTGTTTCCATAGCATGGCCACCCCCTCCTCTTCACATTGGTCACCCCTTTCTACCTGGTTCTCTCACCACTTTGGGAAGTGGCTTGTTGTGTGAGGTCTGACAGTCTGATTCCCTGGGAAACTGGCTGTGGGACTTTAGGTGAAGCTAGCATGTGTGTTCTTAGAGGCAGCACTGGAGTTTGGTTTGCTTGTCCCTGGGACCCAATAGTCACTTACGGTGGGACTGGGTGCAATTGGTTGAGTGGACATGTTACTATGCTTAAGGATCCTGTTTTAAGTCCCCCCCCCCCAGTTCCTACCTGCAGAGGGGAAGTTTGTTGAGTTGTGAACAGTGCTGCAGGCGTCCCTTTTCTCTCTCCCTTTCTAGTTTCCCTTTCCCTCTCAATTTCTCTATGTTCTATTAAATAAAAAGTAAGAAGAAGGAAAAAAAAAGGGGAAATGGCTGCCAGAAGTGATGGATTCTGGGTGTTGGGTGGTAGCGCAGTGGGTTAAGCACATGTCTGAAGCACAAGGACCGGCCTAAGGATTCCGGTTTGAACCCTGGCTCCCCACCTGCAGGGGAGTCGCTTCACAGGTGGTGAAGCAGGTCTGCAAGTGTCTTTCTCTCCCCTTCTCTGTCTTCCCTTCCATGCTCCATTTCTCTCTGTCCTATGCAACAATAACAACATAAATAACAACAATAATAACTACAACAACAATAAAATCAAGGACAACAAAAGGGAAAATAAATAAAACAAATTAAAAAAAGAAGTGATGGATTATTTGTGCAGGCACCAAACCCCAGCAATAGGCCTGGTAGTAAATAAATAAATAAATAAATAAACCAAATGCATGTGGAACAAGCAAGAAAATAAATGAATGATGGCACAAGGGCTATACACTTTGCACTTATAGACCAGTAGTTAATTTTCAACAATTGGCTAATGATTAATGTTTCTCCTGAGAGGCTGACTTTCATTGTCCAATATTAATAAGTGTCCCAGGAAACACCTGTCAGAGTTTGCCCTTAATTTCAGGATTGCATCTATCTCTGGCTACTTGAGGTCTACCTGTAGCAGGAGAGGAGACAAAGACTTAAGACTTGTTGAATTCTTAAGTCCCAAGCTGACTTCTGCACTCAGTACTATATGTGAGCATTTGTGAGTGGTTGCATTGCACTTTACATAAAGGTTGGTGGAGGACCTGGCAGAGTAGTTCATCTGGGAGGTGCCTGCTTTGCCAGGCGTGACCCTCAGTTTGAGCCTGGACCCCAGTGCACTGAGAGAAACTCTAGTGCTATGGTATCTTTTCCTCTTTCGCTCTGCCTCTCCCTATACCCCTTTTGAAAAAGTCAGTATGGAACTGTGAAGCTCCAGCAATGACTGAAAACCAAAAATAAAAAAATCAAAACAAACAAACCCAAAAAACTGAGATATGTGGAGGAGATAAAATTAACTGTGTAGAAACCACAAACCCAAGTCCTAACATTTGAACTCATTTATATGCTGTGCAAAATAGCTTTCTCTCTTCACTCCTTCTCTCTCTCTTTCATAGCTTTCATACTTCATTTTGACCAAGAGCAAGTCCTCTTGTTTGATCTTCCACTGAACAGACTTGGAGTATTGATGTTTTTCCAGAAACCAATTTTTTTTTTATTTAAGAAAGGATTAATTAACAAAACCATAGGGTAGGAGGGGTGCAACTCCACACAGTTCCCACCACCCAATCTCCATATCCCACCCCCTCCCCTGATAGCTTTCCCATTCTCTATCCCTCTGGGAGCATGGACCCAGGGTCATTGTGGGTTGCAGAAGGTAGAAGGTCTGGCTTCTGTAATTGCTTCCCCGCTGAATATGGGCGTTGACTGGTTGGTCCATACTCCCAGTCTGCCTCTCTCTTTCCCTAGTAGGGTGGGTCTCTGGGGAAGTGGAGCTCCAGGGCACATTGGTGGGGTCTTCAGTCCAGGGAAGCCTGGCCAGCATCCTGATGGCATCTGGAACCTGGTGGCTGAAAAGAGAGTTAACATACAAAGCCAAACAAATTGTTGAGCAATCATGGACCCAAAGCTTGGAATAGTGGAGAGGAAGTGTTAGGGGGGTACTCACTGCAAACTCTAGTGTACTTCTGCTTTCAGGTATATATTTTGCAGTAGTGTATGGATACATGTGAACATATGCTCTCTCTCACAGAAACTGGTGTATATCTAGGTTTTGGGACTTTGTTAGAAAGTGAACCCTCTGGGATGGAATTAGAGAATACTATGAAAGGAAAGGTCTCACCCGAGTAATGAAGCTGAAGGGTTGTCATTCCACACGTGAAGTCTCTGGACATAGTCTGAGTTGAAATATGTTGAGGTGGCAATCGTTGTGTTGATTAGGTTGCGATCGGCAGATGCAATATTATTTGATATGGATTGGGAGAGGCATACGGGAAAGTGGGCCCTATCCAAAGGTTCCAGGACTGGGGGAAGTAGAGGCTCTATAGTGGAGATGTGAGGTTCCTGCTATCTTAGGGTTCAACCCCAAGGACTCCATAACACCCAACCAAAAAGAGGTGTGTACTCCTATGTTCATAGCAGCACAATTCATAATAACTAAAACCTGGAAGCAACCCAGGTGCCCAACAACAGATGAGTGGCTGAGAAAGCTGTGGTATATATACACAATGGAATACTATGCAGCTATCAAGAACAATGAACCCACCTTCTCTGACCCATCTTGGACAGAGCTAGAAGGAATTATGTTAAGTGAGATAAGTCAGAAAGATAAAGATGAGTATGGGATGATCCCACTCATTAACAGAAGTTGAGTAAGAAGATCTGAAAGGGAAACTAAAAGCAGGACCTGACCAAATTGTAAGTAGGGCACCAAAGTAAAAACCCTGTGGTGAGGAGTAGACATGCAGCTTCCTGGAACAGTGGGGGGTGGGAGTGGATGGGAGGGATGGGTCACAGTCTTTTGGTGGTGGGAATGGTGTTTATGTACACTCCTAGTAAAATGTAGTCATATAAATCACTAGTTAATTAATACGAGAGGGGGAAAATTAATTGTATGTCTCAAAGTTTCTCAAAACACAAACTGAGTCTTTTTAATATATAGGCTGTGTATTTGATATGCGGACTCTCTCAAAAGCCTAGACCAAGTAGATCAGAAGCAACCAATAGCACAGCTATATACAAGATACTGGGTACTGTACAGCAAACCCTAACAAAAGGACTTTTCAAAGTTAACCCAATAACCAAATACTGTGATGATAACATTAACTATCCAGAAATCAGTTTTTAACACCTAAAGAATTTAGCTCTACAACTGTCCAAGCTCTTTACGAAGAGGAGTTCCAAGGAGGGGTGGGTGGGCTCAGCAACTTTGGTTATTTTGCTGGCCTGCAGGTCTCATTATTTTATAGCCACACCTTCAGGACTAGAAGCTCCTGTGCAGACCTTCTGGAATGGGCCTATCTCAGCAGGGAGCGATTTGGTGATCTTGGCGTACTGACACAACTCAAATTAGGTGAATTAATTGGGGGAAAAAGTGTATAGGTATGGAAGTGTGTGTGTGTGTGTGTGTGTGTGTGTGTGTGTGTGTGTGTGTGTGTGAGAGAGAGAGAGAGAGAGAGATTTACTGAGTTGGCTTGCTGAAAAGCCTGAGGGGTGGTAGACACCATATTAGAGAGGGGCCTGAAGTGGACGTCAGGATTCCATCTACATTCTGACTTGAAAGGCCTCTGTGTATTTGCTTTAGTCACTCCACTCTGCACACTTTGGGGAGGGCCTGCCTTCCTTTTTTCTCTCACACCATCCTCCCCCTTTCTTGTCAATCTCCCCCCTTTTCTTTTCATTAGTGAGAGAGGAAGAAGTCTGAACACCACTCTGTTACATGTAGTGTGAGGGATAAGACTCCAGATCTCGTGCTGTAGCCATTGTGCTGCCTCCTGGATGGCAGATGCATTCTTTCCTTAATGACTGTTCGATACATTAAAAAAAAAAAAGGTCATGTGAGGAAGGAGAGCTTAAATGTAGCAGATTTACAGGTAGTTTAAATTTCCCCCCACAAGTATTTATTTGCCACTAAAGTAATTGCTGGGGCTGAGTACCTGTGAGATTACACCATTCCTGGCAGCTATTTTTTTCTTTCTTTTCTTTTTTTTTTTGATAGAGGGTCAGAGTCAGAGACAGAAAAAAAGGTGCCTGCTGCACTGTTCTACTGCTTGTGAAGCTTCCCTTTTGTA
Source organism: Erinaceus europaeus (assembly GCF_950295315.1). Classification (NCBI taxonomy): domain Eukaryota; kingdom Metazoa; phylum Chordata; class Mammalia; order Eulipotyphla; family Erinaceidae; genus Erinaceus; species Erinaceus europaeus. The sequence goes on along the minus strand of NC_080173.1, from coordinate 37,763,972 downwards.
GTTTGAATCCAGGTTCTCACACAGGATAATGTATGAGTTACCACCAGGCCTCAAGCATTTATAATTCTTTTAAAATTTTTTTTCTAGTTTTTATTCATTTATTAGATAGAGACAGTCAGAAATTGAGAGGGGAAGAGGAGACAGAGAAGGACAGAGACAGAGAGACACCTGCAGACCTTCTTTACCACTTGTGAAGCCTTCCCCCTGCATGTGGGGGGTGGGTGGGGGCTTGAACCTGGGTCCTTGTGCACTGTAATATATGTGCCTAATCAGGTGCGCCACCACCTGGCCCCCTAGCATTTATAATTTTAATTTAATTTATTTATTGCCACTAAGGTTATTGCTGGGGCTTGGTGCCGGCACTGTGAATGCACTGCTTCTAGCAGCCATTTTTTCCTTTCTGTTTTATTTGATAGAACAGGGAGAAATTGAGACAGGAGAGGATGGTAAGGAAAGAGAAAGATAGATACCCACAGACATACTTTATCTTTCCTGCAGGTTGGGAATGGGGGCTTGAACTTGGGTCCTTGCACATGGTAATATGTGTCTTCAACTGAAGTACCAGTGCCTGGCCCCCATATTTATAATTTTTTAACTGCAAGCTAGCAGTACTTGGTTCAGAGGGAACAATTTGACCCTGTTGTTTTGTCTCATTGGCAGTGGTAGGTCTAGAACAGATGCCCCACAACTCCTCCCCTAAGAAGGTTGGTAAGGAAATGGTTGGGGCCAGGACAGAACTCCAGGTCACTGCTCAGGGCTTGTATGTATGAAGTCCCAGGTACAGTCACCCATTATTACTGCAGATGCCAGAGCTGAGCAGTGCTCTGGTCTCTCTCCCATTTCAACCAAACCAAAACAACATGAAGAACAGAAAAAAAACTGCAGAGGCTCTGGAGTGGCTGGGCTGCAGAGGAGGGCTATGTGGGACCTTGCTGTTGTGTGGGATATGGGTAGGGGCAGGGTGTTGGGGGCTGTCCTGGCTCTGTAAGGGGGGAGGAGAGGAGGGTGGTAGGCCATCCAACAGGAGCTACTACTTCTGTCCCCACTCTCCACCTCCCATGCTCAGACTCCGGTGCTCTGTAGCAGGAGTATAGAGTGTACCAAGTCCTGTTCTGCCTCTATGGTCTCAGTGAGGACAGCAGCAGCAGAAGCAGGTGTCTGCCCTTTTTCACCGAACTGAGGGGTGATGTTTTGCAGCTGGAATTTATTTTGCAGTTTAAAAAAAAATTTTAGTTTTTTAAATTAAATTAATTTACTTATTGGATAGGAACAGCCAGAAATTGAGAGGAGGGGGAGATAGAGATGGAGAGAGATAGAGAGACACCTGCAGCACTGCTTCACCACTCTCAAAGCTTTCCCCCTGCAGGTGGGGACTGGGGGCTTGAACCTGGGTCCTTGTGCATTTTTTTTAATTAAAATTTTTTATTAGTGATTAACAAGGATTAAGAAGATTGTAAGATAACAGGGGTATAATTCCATACACCACCAGAGTTCTGTATCCCATCCCTTCCATTGGAAGCTTCCTTATTCTTTATCCCTCTGGAAGTGTGAACTAATTTTTTTTTAAAAATTACTATTTTTATATTTATTTTTCCTTGTGTTGCCCTTATTTTTTAAAATTTTTGTTGTAGTTATTGTTGTTGTTATTGATATCGCCATTGTTAGGACAGAGAGAAATGGAGAGAGAAAAGGAAGACAGAGGGAGGGAGAAAGAGAGACACCTGGAGACCTTCTTCACTGCCTGTGAAGCGACACCCCTGCAGGTGGGGAGCTGGGGGCTTGACTAGGGACCCTTACGTGGGTCCTTGTGCTTTGCACCATGTGCACTTAACCTGCTATGCTACCACCTGACTCCCCAACCAAAATTTTTTATAGGGTGCAGAATATAGATGATCTGGCTTCTGTAATTGCTTCTCCACTGAACATGCAATTTTTAAAATAGACATTTTTAAAAAAACTATTTATGTATTTATTGTTTTTTAAAAGCTTTTAAAAAATTATCTTTATATAATACTGATGGAGACAGCCAGAAATCAAGAAGGGAGGGGGAGATAGAGAAGGAGAGAGACAGAGAAGCACCTGCAGCCCTGCTTCACCACTTGCAAAGCTTTTCTCCTGCAGGTGGGTACTGGGAGCTTAAACCCAGGTTCTTGCACATTGTAGTGTCCTCTCAACCAGGTGTGCCACCACCCCCTGGTCCCTATTTATTTATTATTGGATAGAAACAGAAATTGAAAGGGGAGGGGAAGATAGGGAGTCATGGAGGGAGGGAGAGAGAGAAGACCTGTACTTCTACTTCATCACTTGTGAAGCTTTCCTTCTGCAGGTGAGGAAACCTGGGTCTTTGCACACTGTAGTGTGTGCATGCTTAACCAGGTATGCCATGGCCTGGCCCCCTTTCTTTATATTTTATTTTATTATTACCACCAGACTTATCACTGTGGCTCAGTGCCTGCATGATGGATCCACTGTCCTAGTGGCCAGATTTCTTTATTTTTTATTTTTCTTTCTGCATTCTGTTTAATTTGATAGGACAGAGAGAAATTGAGAGGGGAAGGGAAGATAGGGAGTGAGAAATAGAGACGCTTGCATATTTGCTTTACTGCTTGTGAAGCTTCCACTCTCTCCAGGGAGGAAGTCGGGGCTTGAACCCAGGTCATTTTGCATGGTAATATATGCTTTCTACTGGGTATGCCAATGCCCAGCCCATTTATATTTATTTATTTATTTATTTATTTATTTATTTATTTATTTATTTTTAAGAGGAGGAGGAAAGGAGAATCAAACCGTCACTCTGGCACATGTGATCTCAAGAACTGCACTTGGGACCTCATGCTTGAAAGTCCCATGCTTTATCCACTGCACCACCTTTTTGGTAGCACAGCTGGGGTTTTTGAAGGCAGTTTGACTGAGCAGGCTACCTGGCAGCAAGGAGAAGGCCAGAGGGAAGAGTGGGCACAACTAAAGATGGGATTGAAGGTGGAGCCACCTAAGATCAGTCATCTGTCTCCCCATTCCTGTTTCTCTCTGCCTCCGATGGTGTGCATGTGTGTACGGAGGTTGAAGGGTGTGTTGGGGTGTGTGTGTGTGTGTGTGTGTGTGTGTTTCCTTATGAATATTTATAATACTTTTTTTTTCATCCTGAAATGAATGGATCTACTAGTGTTTTCCTTCCGACATTTTTTATGAGCACACAATCCATTTTTATCCCAAACTATGCAATATATTCACCAAGCCCTATAATGTAGGCTAAGGTAACATTTAGTATATAAGTTTCGACAACCCACATGAATTTAATTGCAGCTCCAGCTTGGCATACTGCATTTAAAAAAATTTTATTTATAAAAAGGAAACACTGACAAAAAACATTGGATAAGAGGGGCACAACTCCACACAATTACCG